>NW_027122207.1:0-1317043 GCF_030686945.1 Centruroides vittatus | reverse complement strand
GAAAAAAATTCTAGATTGAAACCCAAAAGAGAAAATACAGTGAGGTAGAATAAAAGGAAACTAGAGGCACAAAGTAGATGAGACGATGTCAATATGAGGCCTTAATTAAGCAAGAAATATACAAAGATAGTGTGGGGTGGAAATTGGCATGGAGAGACGACGTCAGCCGTAGAATATTCGTTCTATATTATTATATAGACCTATACATTTAAATTCATGCTTATTTATTTTAAATACTATAATATTAGTAACATGTTATTACATATTATCAATTAATTATGACAGAAAATGTTTTTAAAAGTTACTAATAATTTTTTATAATTAACAATAATTTAAAAAATTATGAAAATTGTAATGAAAGTAAAATATATTTTCTGTCAAAAGAAATTATTGAGTATAAATTTATGAAAGAAAGAAATTTACGTCCAAAAGAAATTATATTGTTAAGATATTTATGCTACTAGAATTAAAATGTGCGACAATTATATATTCAATAGGCTATATATATATATATATGTATTTCTTTTTACCCTTTCTTGTAGCCCGCTTACAACACGAAATCGATCACTAGCTGATCAGCCGATGGAACGCGGAAATGAATCAATCAGCAGAAGTCAAACGATTAGGAGAAAATAAAAGACAAGGACTGGCGGTCGGAGAGGAAGAAGAAGAAGAAGAAAGAATAGAAGATAGAGAAACGACGGAATGCAGAAGTAGAAGAGAACTCCTGGTCCTGGATTGTTCTCCGTCTTCAGAATGATGCTATACAGTACATCGAAGGACCAATAAGTTTAATTAAAGCTTCTTGTCTCAAACTGTTTTCACTTTAGGATTTCTCAAACAATAAATTCGTGGAGATATACTGTATATGGAGACTAATCACACTGCTATTAAGAACATTGTGATATTGTATTTTCGTTTCAAATTACAGTGCACTCTCGCTAATTCAAACTCAATTATTATAGAGGTTATTCGTATTAGTGAGGTCCTATATACAGAAAAGACAGGTGAAAAAGTACATACGAACACTTGTATTACTTTCCCAGTTGTTATATATACAATAACAGATAAAAGTATGGCAATCGGTCAAATAATGAACCCCTCCCAAGAGTGTTACATTTTAAACTCGGAAATTTGAAACGTCAAGAAATGCACAAAAAAAAAAAAAATATGCGAGTGTTTTTTGTATGTATGTTAGTGTGTGTAGAGGGTACAATTTTATTCATCCACTTTGAAGCTTAATAACGCCTGTGCCATCTATCGAAGATTTCTGAAAGTTTGTTGGGGGATTTGTGTATTAGAGAGATTGATGCTATTAAATTTTGGTGGTTAAAAGTCAAGGAGGTAGAGAGATAGAGGGAGTCGTGTGCCATATCTCGAAGTAGGGTCAGACTGAATGAAGATTTTACTCGTTAGCATTTGTACGTTTTATATATATATATATATAACTCACCTCTACCTTCAAAATTAAGCTTTTTGTCATTTTATAATAATTAATAATATAAAAAATTTTAAATAAAATATCATAACAGATGGCGCCACCATTTGATAATTTTAAATGTTTTTGCCGGGAAAGTTACACAACTGATTAATAGATTTTTTAATATATTGTTTTACATATACTGTACTATATAAACTGTTTTAATATTCCTAATTATATTTAGACTGCCAGATGGCCGAAGCAGTCTCGGGCTTGGGTCGTGGTCAGCGGTCTGTTCTGATATGATAGATCTTTGCCCTTTCATGCCACAGCCAAATCTATAATGGATATGATTGAAAAATATCCTCTTGGTGTTCTCAAGCAGAAAGAGTAAGAAAAACAAAAACATTCTATTTACAGAAAAGAATCAAGATGCATTTAGTTATGCCGCACAACAAGAATAAACTAAGCGATGTTATTAAAAACCGGTTTAATGGAAATTTGTTTCAGTTATGAACATTCTGAAAAAAATATTTTTTGGATGAGTTCTATTGCAGCGGTCGCCAATCTTTTTGACCTCACGAACTATTAAACTCACAATTTTAAATCCTGCAGACCGCTATCTTAACTATACAACATTCTATAGAATAATAATGATAAACGTTTCATTCCACTTTATTTTACTTTATTAACATGAAATTCACTTGTTTAATTATAACAAGTTAGTGTAAAGTTTGTTGCTGCTTGTTTGAAATAAGTTTATGGATTCTTGGCTCTTTTCCAGTAAGGATGACAATCACACTCACTACATTATTTATTGATTTATTGACATTATTATTTATTGATAACAGTCATTCGTGTTTGGTTTTAGACTTGAATAAAAAACTCAATGAGTGAGAAAAAGCAACCAAGCATTTTGCATTTCTTTCGTAATACTTCGATTAACCTTGAGTTGATCAATGCCCAAAGTTCTCCATGACCACCAGTTAGCGACCGCTGTTCTATTGTTTGCAAATCGAAAATAGAACGCCACTGACTTATGAATAGAATATAGAATTTAAATGGTCAAATCGATTTGAAAAAATTGTGATCAATTAGTAATCGATTATCGTTATAAATGCAAGGTGTTATTACCTATTAAATTACATGTAGTGTCAAAGATATCTGCATTGCATGTTACGATAATGTGTATTTCGATAGACGAATTGAACAAATTTAACTCTTTGCTTTTTCTTCTCTTCATATTAATATTTTTAATATTTACATCCTTCGCAATATTATTTAGAATTTAATCTTTATCTGAATATAAACAAATATTTAAACGTGTTTCTAAATCAATATAAATTATCTGTGTAATATTTAGACCAGGCGTGGCCATCCCAAATTGTTTTGTGAGCCACTTTGATTACGCGTAAAATTACGCTGGGCCACAATTTAGGCATACATGCTTTTAAAAAAGTAAAACAAATACAAAATGAATAAGATTTTATTGTTATACCAAGAGTTCGTACTCGCACTTGCGCATTATAACAATGACACATGCAAATTTTCATTTACTTAATTGTTTTGGTATACACATAACGGGAAACAAAAGTTTTAATAGATATATAATATCGCTTAGCGGGCCACACAATTTAAGGTGACGGGCCGCGGGTTGGCCAGACCTGATTTAGACCTATAAAACTATTGAAATATAAGACAATATTAAAATTTTAAAAAATTATTACAGAAAATTTAATATATTATTATTAAAATTATTAACAATTAAATACTGATAATTTATGTGATTCTATTCTCACATTACATAATAAATTTTCAAATTAGTTTTGAATTATTATTAGCAAAACAATAATTACTTCTTGACTTCATTTATTGATTAACGTAAAAAGCTAATTTGAATCAAAGTTGATAGAAATATCAATTTTCCTAGATACTGTACAGTACATTATAAATCTTATCTTAATCTAAACGTTAGAGAAAAAATTTGTTAAGACTTCAATAACCAGTAACCAATGACACAGAAAATGTATACCAAATAAATAATACTATAAAATGTATTACTTATACATTATATATATATACATATAATATAAAATATATATGATTTTAGATATTAAAATTGTTAAAAATACATTTCTATTAGCGTTGCTAATTGCAAAACAATGAACTTTTTGTACTGTACCGGTACATTTAAAAAAATTTAAATAAATGAACATTAAATCAGTTCAACTTTCTTTGAATTTTTCATTATGGTGACGTTTTAACCGTTTCTATATATTCATTTTCTATTCATTTGTTACAAAAATATTGGCATGTATAGGCCTATACTGTATTTTCAGTACACATCTTCACATAATTACAGATTTCTTACAATGTAATTCAAAACGAATGTATTACATAACAAATTTTGAATATTTGTGAACTGTAAGTTCTCTTTTCTCTTTTAATTATAAACATAAACTAACATGAACTAAACAGTAATAAGTCTACTATATCATTGAATAAGAAAAGAAAATTTCATTTAACTTTTCACTTGAATCAAAGATATATATTATTGATATAATTCAGGTAATAGTAATCACGTTGTTTGAAGCAATTGGAACGATATATATTATTAACGAATGCTATTATTTTAATCAGTGTATATTAAAAAAACAAAAAACATTTTTTTAAATTACTCGTAAATATTAAGTTAAATTAGTCGTAAACATTACTCGTAAATAATTAAGTTTATTAACTACTTACTTGTATCATATATATGTCTTTAATCAATATTTACAAACTTTAAATTTTATTTAAAAAATATTTAAAATTGATTAGATATAAACTGATTTTGTTGATTGTATAAAATTTACTTTAAAGCAACAAATAAGATAAATATTTGTGTTTGTTAGTACGTAAAAATATTTTTTAATATCATTCTTTAATCAACAATATATAGATTTGGATTTAGATCATGTATTTACTATTTAGAATCCCCAAAAAATAAATAGAATATATTTAAAACGGTCGTATACTTATATTCAAAATTTAATTATTTTATAAGCAATATGATCATAGCTTGTATTTTTGCCTGTGGTACTTTCATTTTTAAAAAAATTAGTAAAAAATTGATAAAATTTTTTTCACAAAGCATATTGCTCAAATAAATAGAATTTTCTTCGAAAACTATTAAAAACTTTAAACAATGAGTTTTATGGAATTCTTATGAACCAATCTTTTATACTTATAAATCAAACTGAGTAGTATGTCACTTTGGTTTGAATTGTAGGCAGGAAAAATACAAAAAAGAAAAAAATTGAATATTAGCGATTTAAATATCTCAGAACTCGATATAAATATTTTTCTCTGATCTTATTTATGTCTCATACTATAAAATATATCAATTAAATTTTGTTAAATTTTTATTATCATTATTATTATTCAAATATTATATAATGTCAGCGCGCGAATGAAGAGCGTGAACGGTAAATTGGCATTAAAAAGTAATCTAACTAGTATTTTTATTCTGTGCTAATTTACATACTAAATTAATCGGCCAATGGACAAGGCTAATCATGCAAATTCTATTAGATCCACATTTGTAAATAATGAACAAACCCTATTTTTATTTATTATTACTTTCATTGTTTATTTAGTTTTAATTAACTTTTTCAAGTTGAAGATAATAGTTAAATGATAGTCCTAAACCATTTTTCTAAAAAATATATCTTTTTTTACATTACGTTCATTAGTTAATATAATTTTTTTTATATATTGTGAATTGATAGTCTATCTATATTTTAAATCAGTGGAGCCCAAACTTTTCGACTAGCGGCCAAATACTGCACAAGTCGAAGATAGAGGGCCACAAATATTTTGTATATTCTACGTATTACAAAAAGTAGGCTTATTCTTATCATTTATATCATATATTTCTCAAACTTTTTGGACCGCGACCCCCGATCTGCACTTAAAAATTTCAAAGGACCCCCGAAGAATGAGTATGTGTCGAAAAACATCCCGGAGGGAGGGGGTTAAGCTCGTGTTTAAATATTTATATTCTTTTTATTATTTATATGTGCAATTTATTTAAGTAAAAATTATTTTATATAGTTTTTATTTCTATTATTTCTAAACATAAATTTATAGTAAATTTATAAAATATTTGAAAAAAAAATTTATCTAGAATCAATTTTTCAGCGACCACTCCCCCAAATAATTTTCACGACCCCTTGGGGGTCGCGACCCCCACTTTGAGAATCACTGATTTATATGATAATAATATTTTATGTGAGATGTCAAATATGTTTGTGGATCGGATTTTGGCCCAGTGCTATAGTTTTGACAACACTGTTTTAAACGATTGAAACATATACTTGATTTATAAAATTTTTACATAGAAAAAATTTTCGATTAATTGATTTTTAATTTAATTTTACAATTTTACATTAAAAAAACCTCAAACAAATACAGAAATAAACAGCTTCTAATTTATGTATGTGATTAAAATACTCGTATTACAGACATGCCAGTTTATATTAAAAAATAAAATAAAATAAATAATTAATATGTATCAAGCTACAATAATAAAAATAGTTAATGTACTGTACAAGGTTTTGTTATACTCACAAGCTGGCATTAAAAATTTTTACACAAACTGTTTTTAAGTAGGCTATTCAGAAATTTAATCCAAAAACATAAATGACTATACCTATATAAAATTACCTCAATTTACAAGAGAGGATATAAAATCCCCAACTTACAAATAACAACACGATAGATTTTTCCCTATTACATCCTTTCCGTAGTAGTCAAACTGTCGCCTGAACGATTTCCTTCGGTCACAGATGATTTATCGGCATAAAGAATTTTTAAAAGACTATAAATTATTATAAGGAATTCGTAAAAGTCTAATATTTATATGCTTATACAAATGAATGAATATTCAAAAAATGATTTAAGCATTTATATATATTAATCCATTAAATTATCTGATTCTTTTTCTGAATATAAAAACATCTTCCCACATTCGGTCTTCTGAAATTATTATAATTATTATTACATAACTTCGTGAATCTTCAGCTTTATTCTCTTCTCTTTTATGTAATTGTTATTTGCTAATTTTGATGCTGATTGTAAATATTTGCACAATTACTTTTGATAAAAGAAAAAATATTACTACAGAATTTATTTATCTAATCATGACACAAAACATCTTGATATTCTCTATCTAGTTAGAGTTTATGTCTTTCTTAATCCTATTTATTTGACAAAAGACGACAGAGAAAGGTATTAACGTTCACAATGAAAGGGATCAGTTACCAATAAACGTAATGGAGGGAAGAATCCCTCTGTTTATCCACATGACGATTTGAAGGTATCTTATTATGCTCACGCTTCAAAATGCCAAAATGTTCTTTAAAATATTCTAAAGTACTATATTTAATTGCATAATAAAAAAAAACTTTCAAATATTCTACTTTTCCTAGATAAAACTTTTTCTTAACCATAAAGAACTAATACGTTTTTCACTTTTTCTTCAGTTCAATAGTAATTATGAAGCTATTAATATTAGGTTTTAAATGCAAATTTATGATTTTTATTAAATAAATCATATGATATATATTCTCATGATATCCAAGTAATAATGCTTAAATAAATTCAAAAAATATATTTTATGTAACATTTTACATTAGGTAAACAATTGTAAAAGGTTTTTACAATATGCTTTCATATATATTTTATATCAGTAAAAAATATTCAAGCAGATAAGATAATACTAAACTTAACTATAATATATATATAGACATCGTATATACGATTTTATATAGACTTACTTAAAATATTTATTATCCTAACTACGTTATATTCATATATTCAATTGCAGCTCTTTTTAATATTCAAAAAAATTGTTTTATGTAGAAGTCTAACTATAAAAACATTCAATAAGTTTAGCAGCAAACGTTTGAAATATACCATATGTTAAATTCAATTATAACATGGCAAAAAATCGATGTCAGTCTGGTCGTGTATCTATTTTAATATTATAAATAGAATTTTTAAGATGACGAAATGTAAAGTTAAGCTAGAAAAATTCCATTCTTTTTAAATATAAAATCTCGAAAGATTCGAATACTTTATGCAGTATCATCTTGAATCTTATTAAGATCGGACAATGCCTCGTTGTTTCATTTTCCTAAATTACGACCAATTATATATATATTAAGTTACGGTAATACTAAAAATATTACAGGGAAATTTGGCAGAAATCCCACTTTGTATAGTGCAAAGACATTCGAAACTTATAAAAGATGACAGATAAATTAGTTTATATTTGAATTCACAAAGATAAATAAATAAAATAAGTGAATAGAATTCTTAAATGTCTTTCTACATATTTTTTCTGTTTTAAGTAATTCTGTTACTTAGTAAAATTAAGAATTTTTTAAACTTTTATATATAATTATAGAAACATAATTACGTATAAAAGTTATAATAATTTATTTGGGTGTTTTCTTTTCTTTTTATCATATTTGATCGAAATATAATAGTAATTGGAAAATTCCCCTTACTAACATAGTAATAAATTGACGTCACAATACGTCATCGATCCTAAGAGTAGCTGATTTGGCGGAGAAGACGAACTTTATCAGAAGCGCTGCAGGCAACCAGACGCCAGTTTGGGTTTGTTTGTCGACGTGTGAGAATGGAAGTGAATAGAAAAGGTGCAGAGAGTCGACTTTTATTGATTAATCTCAAAAATATATTATATTTGAAGAGATTTGACGAAACCCGCTGGCTATTGTTCTAAAACAATATAGGATGAGTACTAACACAACTGCTTATATATCGTCAATTCTAGCCAACACGACTTGCTACGAAGCGAAACCGGATGTTACTACAGCAGTTATTGTAATAGTAGATGCCATCTTGGCCGTAGGAGCCATTTTTGGAAATCTCGTGGTGATGAGTGCGGTTTATAAATATCGACAATTACGAACTGTCACCAATGTGTTTGTGGTTAGCTTAGCTGCTGCAGACTTACTAGTAGGTCTAAACGTACCATATTATGTTTTATTTTACTTCAACACTCCACTTTCTTGTAATAAATATGGCTGTTTGTTGAGGTATTGTTCGACTATCTACGCTTCGGGATGCTCTATGTTATCTTTGGTAGGAGTGGCGATAGACAGATACGTTGCTATTATTTATGCTCTGTCGTATCCTCGCATCATGACATTCCGTTATGCCACCCTTTATATCGTCATAGTTTGGTTGTACATGGGAGTTATAAGCTCAATGCCATTATTTGGAATTGGAGAAACGTTTAAACCCGGAAACGAATGCGATCTCTACTATACGCATACTTCGACGTATGCTTTAAGTGTTGTGGCTGCTCATGTTCTCTTTACTCTAGTGTCCACTACAGTACTATACGGGATTATCTTTCGAGAAGCGTGGAAACAATCCTTAGCGGTAGCAGCTCTGGAAATAAATCATCGAGTGCATAAAGAAGCAAAGACCGCACGTACGATGGCTTTGGTGCTAGGTGTGTGCTTGATTGGATTTTTGCCATATTTCTGTAGTATCACCGTGCGCTACATCGATGGTATTAAACAAGAACAAGTGGATGCTGTCAAAAGATGGATGGTTTGCTTATATTTTGGAAAATCAGCGCTAAATCCTATTGTCTACGGATGGAAAAATCGTGATTTTAGAAGCGCTTTTAAACGTTTATTATTAACTAAAAATAGACCAGAGAGAGTAAATTAGTCATTTTTAGATGTAACAATTTAGATGAGAATAATAAAAAGAACACAAGAGTACGGTCGTTATAACCTACTTTTAACATTAAAAAATAACAATTATATGATATATTGTTAATTGTCAAAATGCATTTTTGTTGATGAACAAATAGCATAAGTTTTACTAATGTTAACTACATAAAAATATCTTGTAATCTTTTTTATTATATTATAATTTTATATATTTTGTTCAGTTTACATGAATAAATGAATTAGTTATTCAGTATAAAGATGTGTACTGCCATTGTTTTACGTATCTATACAACTTCGTTTATTTTAATCATTAATACGAAATAATATTAATTAGATATCTTAATGTATTTTCTAAAAATATTCTTTTAAAATAATTTGCTGCTGATAAATAAGAATGTAACTCGTGTAATGGAGAATGAAACAATGAATTTTTCTTAAAAGAATTGCGTGAGACAGTTTTTTTTATTAAAAAGAAATTTAACAGATTCCATTAAATATTTGATAACATTGTCTTTAGTAAACAAAAGAAAACAGTTTTAAAAAATAATATATTGAATTATATACAACAATAATTTTTGTATTGTATTGTGCTGCTGTAAAAATATATTTGATTAAAAAAATGTTTATTTAAATAAAATATTCTTTATTAATTACTTTTATTTGTTATTATTACTATATAAAACATCCTAAAATACTAAAGAAAAATCATTCGCAACAAGTTTCAAAATAAGTTTATCTGTTGAAACATAAATATCTAAACAACATTTTTCTCTATTTTATAAACTTTCAATGAGAATTATCTAAAAAATAAATAGAAAGTTAGCTAATATCTTTCTACAGTCACAAGGGAAATATCCCATTATATATAGAAATGTCTTATCAAGAACGTCGAAGAATCAAGGTTTCTGTTCATAATTTATAAATAAATTTCAGGATACAGTTATACTTTGGATAAATTCTGGAAAATGTGATTAAATTCGTAATATTTTAAGTACTTTAGATTACTTTAGAGTACTTTATAAAGCATTCTAAACAATTTAAATATGATAAAGTATCAACAAAGAATATGATTAAAATCATAATTACATACAATTGATATTTATTCCTTAATTTTAATGTAAAATATTATTTTTAAAATTAGAGAAAGTAACTTGCTTTAAATTAATGTATTAAAATTCGATGATTAATTACAGCATTTGAATTAAACTGTAATATTTAATTTAATTACAAAAATTTCGATTAAAGTTGTTTAAAAATACAAATATTCAAATAGTGGGATTTATTTTTATTAAAAGTATAAACTAAAAATAAGTTATTGTATCTATTGTAAATTATATTAGCTTCTTATCTAAATTAAATATTTGTCTCAGCATCGGAATTCTCATTTGTCTAAGTTGTTACAGCTGTAAAAGTGAAGTTAGACATAAACTTTGTAACCTGAGTGCATTCGATAATAAGAAAAGTCTAAGAAAAGTAATTACGTTTTTTATAGTATAAATTACGGTGTTAAATATGTTGATATAGTTATAAAATTATTCTAAAACTATAGTTGAATTATTTAAATTAAATTTATCATATAAATTTGATCAAAATATATAGAACGTATTATTATTTATAAAATATACACAAATAACAGAATTTATCATTACGTATTAATATAAATATTAATGAAATAAAATTTGAATATAATATATTTATATTTGAATATATTTTGAAATATATTTGAATATATATATTTGAAATTTGCATAAATAAAATATAAATAACATTTTCTCAACTTTTATAATTTCAAATGAACTATTTTATGCTTAAAATGTTACATTTTCAGATAAAATTCGTAAATTTTTTATTTAATTAGAATAATTTTCGGTAAAAATCGAGAGTTATAATAAACAGAAATAATGTATTAAACGTATAAAATACAGTATTATAATAATAAAGAATCACCGAAATATTTCTTATGTTGTTACAATGATATGTTTAATTATTAAGTTTCAAATTAATTTAGTCATAAATATTTTAATTATACACGAAAAATAAATCAATCATCAAGCACAAAAGAAAAATTTCTGAACTTATTACAAATTATGAAAATAAAATACAATCTGTTTATAAAGAACCAATCACAAACTTATTTAAAAATAAATAAGTGTGATAGCATCCGTTATAAACCAAAGAAAGGAAAGGTCTCAGTTGAAGCAGATGGTGATAATATATCTATGTATAATTTTAGTTCGATTTTAATCTTATCTCTGAGTTGAGTTTTCCGATTTATTTTTCTTGGAGAGCTTCACTTCACCGAGATTTTTATTGCCTACAATGAGTTTCTTGACATCCGATCTGTACATTCACTTATTAGTTTTTCAACTGCTTTCGACCGAAAAATCAATTTTCATTGAGCTCATGCAATATTTATAATTAATTAGATGTTCTATTTTATTTTAACTGTTTTATTTTGTGTTTCATATTATTAAATTCCTTGTTTTATTTTCTTTTTTTAAAAAATTCAACATGGATTATGCTAATAATCATCTATACAACTTAATTTCTAACGAGCTTTCACAATATTTTTAAGTCTTTTTGAATCCTTGACTATTAATATAGTGTTATGTTTATAATTATAATTGTAATTGTTTTTTATTTTTATGTGCATCATTTTATGTCATATTTCACTTTATTTAAATGTATTTTTTCCTGTTTAGTTGGTTTATTTTCCGAAAGAAATACTACCAAACGCAAATTATACGAACATTTAGAAATTATCGAAATCCATGATAACGTAAGAATAAACGAAAACACAGGGGTACAACTAGATCCCATGTGGCACCCTTACACATCTGAAATCTATTAGCCAGTAGGTAATATTTATATCACTGGGTGCCATTCTATAGTAGCATCGCTTCTGTACATTCTGAACATTGTACGAGCTGACTGCCTGCAAAAACGTATGTAACCTTTCTTTTAATACAGCTCTTACTTTTGTAACTGTAATTTTGTTTATATCTTTGATTTAGGTTCGTCTACCACAGTATTTACTTCACAATTAATTTCGTTAGCAACAATTATAATCTCTAGTTACTATTTGTACGGAAAAAACAATATAACGACTGTGAAAGATACCGAATATGAAGTCATCAACTCGTCAGCAACTGATTGTTCCTTTTATGTATGTATAAAAATGTAATTTTGTAATATTTTAATCATAAACATGTTTGTAACAAAAAAACCGCTTGTATTTTTGTAGATGCCTTATACCCACCAAATTGTAACAAACACGGCTGAAGAGGGACAGACAACCTGTCCGAAATGCATAATAAACTTGTGTCTACCGACTTCTGTGTGAACGTCAATAGTGTGTGATAAGTCCTCCACAGAGCCAAAACTTAGTGATAATACTTCCATATTATTTTTCTTTCCTTTAATTGTTTCAAAAATAAAAGAAATGAAAATTTTCTACTCTCTGTCATAATATTCTAAATAACTTTTATTTATATTTCTATTAGGAGGTACTCTTGCAACGAAATCCGATCGATTTTATTCAAGAAGCAAGTCATTTGATACCATTCGGAAACGAACATTTGTTTCTTCCTATTTTTTTGCAATGTTGTATAGAAAATTATCTGTAGAAAATGAACTGTAATTTATTCTGTCACTTTGCTGAGAAAAAAAAATGTTCATTGTATTATTATTTTTTAAAAATTTCTACTATTTTTCATATTTTTCATTACTTTTATAAGAAAAATATAATAGAAAATTAAATCACTTATATCTCCTTTATACTAACAAATAAATAAAAATTAAAATAATGTAAAAAAAATAATAATTACTCTTTTTTTGCCAACCTAATTTATTCATTAAAATATTAAATTACAAAACAAGAATATCGATTTTTCGTATCGATTAATTTATATTATTTTAAAAATTTATGCATAAAATTTTCTCATAACAACATTTATTATTTATTGCATATTTATACTTTAGTAAAATTATAGTGTTAAAAATGAATTTGTTAACATTGAAATATTTATAAAGCTATCATTTTTGCTTAAGATCTTCGCCTGTGAATAAAGAAAAACTAGACATTCCAAACATTGTGTAGTATTATTTATTATTAACAAATTTAGTAGGTCAAAAATACTGAACTTCTACATATATAACTTCTAAACACGTTTAAAACTTCCTACTTTGTATTGATTTTCAAATATACTTCCTTTCTATATAAAAATTTAAAAAGCAATTTTATATATAAAAGATATTTTGACAAATATGAAAATATTCAAAAAAATTTTAAAGCTTTTAAATTAAATTAATTATAAGAGATCGCCAATTAAAAGATTAATTATAACAAACTGATTATTGCGTTTCGAACGTTCAAAATTGGTAGAAAATTAAATTCAATACTTGCGAAAGCCCTTAAAATTATTAAACAAACACTTTTGAGATTAATTAGTATACATACTACTCGATTTTATCAAAATAAAATAGACTTTAGCAGATATTAAATAATCCAAATACTGTAATACATTGTTATTTGTGAGAATTATTCTAGCTATGGTTTTTATCGATAAACTCCGTTATTAAATAAGAATAGCTTCACTTTAAAAATACACTTTCAGATTAATTAGAGTAATAAAATTATTTAGAAAATAATTAATTAGACAGAACGGAATTTACATCAAATCTAGAAAAGCTTAAGGATTGATCCTGTCATGCAGACAGGATAGATATCTAGGAAAGCTACTCTGCCTGCATGACAGAACTAAGTTAAATATATACTTTCCACTGGGAATTAGAGTATTTCTCGACCAAATAGTTAAAATATTTCTAACAAGTCGGCTTCTTTCTATCTCTTCAATGAAGAAAAATCCGGAGTGCAAAACAATGTCAATCTAATAAATCACTATCAATCTTTTGAAGATCCACCTTTCCGTTGTTCAACTTCAGTTTCCGGTCAGAAGATGAGACTTTTTTAGAAGAATAGAACAGAAAAAATAAAATTATTCTTATACTTTTTTCGGTAATTTGTTGTACGAAATAATTAACGCTACAAATTTAAAGCTTAAAATAAGACACTCCCATAACGACGAAATAAATGAATTTAAAACTTGTATCGAAGAGAAAAAATAATTTTTCATATTCTACTATTATGTTGAATTATTCATTATAAATTTAAAAATTTAAATCTTACGCATAATTTTTAAAACAATTTAATTTTTATAAGATATTCGCACGAATAGATAGATTGACGTCACGCTACTATTCATGCATTCTTTTATAATTAATTATTTAAGTTATATATAAATATACATTATTCTTTAATATGTATGAAGTGTAAAATAGTTAAGTGAATTATGTTATTAAAAGTTAAAAATAAAAATACCGTTTTATTCTATTCTGTTTGTTTGCTTTAAGTTTAGTTTTTAACGTGTCTTTCTTCTTTTTTATAGAAAATTTAAAGGCAATAAAGCTTCTGTTTAAAGCTACTTGACCTTTATATCGTATTATTTTTTCCTTAATTTCAAACACTAAACTATACAATGTTAAATAATGTGGTCCTTGTGAAGCTTCCTTGCATATCCTATTAGCTAGACTTAATGGCTCAATCTACAGATGCATTGGACGATAAGTATATAACTATATTGCTTGCAATGTTTTAAAATATTTTAGATACTAATTTAAGGTTAAATTTCTGTGCAATCTTTGGGTATTACCGAATATCGTCAATGACACAACAGAAAACAAAAAGAGGAAATGCATAAGACGTGACATAAGAAAGAATCTAATGCGAAAATCGACCTTATCTCGTCGACGAGCAAATCATACTCTTTTTTACTCCAAGGTCGACTTTTTTTTCTTATAAAGGTTCTTTCATTTTAACTCTTTTTTTCCTTTTATAGTAAAGTAATTAGTAGTTTCGCGTATTCATTAATTCATAAACAGTACGATAAACAGAGGTTTTATAAACGTGCGTGAGAGATTCTTTTCCGTGATAAGTAATTGATATTTAACAATAGTTTTATTTCTATTAATTTAAATTTTCACAAACGCAAAAGTTAGGGCGGAACATATTTTAAAATTATTCATTTAAAATATAATTAGGAATTTGTATTACAAACATGTTTGACTATTTCAAATTCGTTAAACGTCTATTACCGATAGTCATTCGAGCAAGTTTATCCAAGGTCCTTTAGTTGTATCTATTGTCTATGGTTTTTCATTGAAAAAACTGCTCTAATGAGAGAACGATGGACTCACGCGAACATCTACAATTGGTCCCTGAAGATGATTGTTGATAAATATAAACCTTATATAAAACACCATAGAATGGCATCGGACCAGAACAGTGTTAATACATATTCTATAAACGATGTACAAGTTGGATATATTTGTCGTTGCATTACTTTTAAAACTTCTATGGACTCTGTCAATTGCTAAGCGTAAGTAAATTGAAATAAACTTTATTCATCAACGTTATAATTTTTAAATATGAAATTAAAATAATTATACAAGATAATACGAACTTAAATAATCATTTTTATGTTGGTAAGTAACTAGATTCTCTGTCGCTGAAAGTAAAAACTTTGTATATGTAAATAGAATTTCTTTCGCTTTTAAAGTTTTTAAATTTAATTATGTTTATGTTGTTAATGCTTTTGTTAACATTTATACTTTACATTAATTTTACAAATTTTAAAGCTTTGTAATAAATAAAATTATAGCTTGACTGTGTCGATATTTGAGTAGAAAAATTTGTGCAAAGTGGATCATACTCATAAAAAAAATATTAAAAAATCGAAAAATTAAAGTTTGCATAGAATAAAATGGCATAATTATTGCGCCACATATTTTACCATTAAACATTTAAATTAGTATATTCATATTGCAGAATTTATTAAGTTTTTATGCCTTCTGTACAAGTTTCAACTAGGTACATTTAAAAATATTTCCCTCTAATATTAGATCAACTATTGAAAACACAAGACAGGTCTTAAAAGTATATAGGTATATTATATTTCCTTAAAAACCATTTATTTTTTGATGTTCATTTTTCACATAAAATTAGATATATTTTTTTATATTTTTGTCATTTATCTAAAAATCGCATTTAGTAGTCAATGTTTTTACAATAGTTGCTATAGTGACATTGATATTGGTGAAATAATGATGGAGAATATATTTATCTTAAGGACTTCTATTAACTTTGGTCGATATAAAATTTACATTATAATGTACAAAAAATATTGTTTGGTGAATATTTAATAAATTACGTTTGTTATTTAATAACGTAATTAACTACGTGATAAACAATTATTATTTACACTATGAAATGTTATTTAAATTAGAGGCAGATTTCAACTGTACTGGTATTTATAAACATTTTCCTAACGAAGATGTGTATGATCCAGTACAATTATTGAAAGAACTTGTTGTGATTTCGAGTGTCATCCCGCTGACAAAATATCGCCTGTACACACGTCAAAATCCAGACAATTTTCACACCCTTCGACCCGGAGATGTAGTGACTGTTAGAAGTTCTTATTATAAAGGTGACCTTCCAACAAAATTTATCGTGCACGGATTTAGACAAACTGCCGACGATGATTGGGTTCAAGTATGTGATTTTTTTACTGAATCGGGTTTCAATTTAATATAATAGATACAAATTAATTCATTTTGTATCTTTTCCAGATGCTAAAATCTTCATTACTGAGCTATGGAGATTATAATATAATTATAGTAGATTGGAGTGAAGCAGCCAGAGTTCACTTTCCCTATTCTGTGCTGAATATTCATCGGATTAGCACGGAAGTCACTTGGATGATCAAGTATTTAAAGGCAAAAATCGTCTATAAATTTATTATGTTATTGATAAAAATAATTTTATAAGTAATATATAAGTATATTAGTACATTTAAAACAAAATTACTTACATTTCTAGGAAGTTACTAGTGGAGATTTAAAGAAATTTCATCTAATTGGATCAGATTTAGGAGCTCATATAAACTCATTTGTGGGGAAGCAAATTAACAAGTTAGGAAGAATAACTGGTAAATATGTGCTGTACTGTACAGTACATGTTATAAATTATCTAATTTCAGTTATCATTATGTCCAATTAGCGTGTAATAAGTTAATTATATATATAGGATTAGATCCTTCTGGTTCTGGTTTTAAGACGTATCCACCAGAATTTCGTCTTGATAACACTGATGCAACGTTCGTCGATGTCATTCATACGAACGGTGAAGAATATTTTAGAGGTAAAAATTGTTTTAATATTTAATAAATATACGTTAAGTTATTAATTTTTCAGTTTTAATGAATTTTTTTAGGTTATGGTCTTCCTCAAGCTATAGGTAATTTTGATTTCTATCCTAACGGAGGTGTAAATCAGCCCGGATGTTTGGATAAAATAGTTGATGCAGCAAGCAAACAGAAACTACAAAATGGTATAAATATTAACCAATTACAAATACAGTATTTAAGAACATTAATAAAAGTATTCTTAATAAGATATATTAATAAAAATAAAAATTATATTTAGCACAAGCATTGGCACGTTGTAGCCATCATTGGGCTGAGTCTTTATTTAGCGATGCATTATTAAACCCCACGTGTCAATATGTGGGATATACTTGCACCGATTGGGACACATTCTTAGATGGAAAGTGTGCCAGTTGCGGATCGGATGGAACCGACTGCGCTATTATGGGCATCCAAAGCGACTCTTGTTGCACCGTACCTCACGACGGTATTCCAAGAAAATATTATTTTAAAACAAATCCGCATTGGCCATATTGTCGTAAGTAAAGATTTATAAAAAAGAAACAGAAAAATAATTCAAAAATTCGTTTTGAAACTCGTCTAGTAATAATGACATAAGTGTTTGTTTTTCTACAGTATATCACTATCAAGTATTGGTTAAACTTGGAAATTTTCCAGCCAGCGAAAGGCAATATGGTCAGGTTTTTATTAGATTGAAGGGTGAAAAGAATGAAATGTCAGCACAGTTGAGCAAAAGGTGAGTTTCTTATTTATTTATACATTAAATTCTTCTTATCAAAACGAATTTCAGATTTTAAAAGCATATTATTACCTATAAAGATTAAGATCTTTATAAGTTAATATTGAATTAAACAGAAGCCCGATTGAATAAAAAGTATTTTTATAGTAATAGTTTCTTTTGATAATAGCACAGAATCATTTATACCAGGAGAATTGTATACGTATCTCGTTACAAATCCTGAAAATTTGGGTCCCATAATTTCTGCTCATGTATTTTGGATTCGCTCAACATTCAGAGTATACGATACTAAAACACCCAGAATATCAATTGATTATATTCAAATAACACCAATGTCAATTCTTAAAAGGTAAGTTTATACTTAAATGTTTTATAAAATAAATTCAGCGTTAATTTTATATTCAAAAAATAATAATAAATTACGCAAAGATGCTGTAACCCTCTTCTCTTTTTTCCAGAGAAACTAATGATGGAAAAATTACTATATTATATGGGAATGTGAGAGAAGTCATTCCTCCAGGTTTAGTTCTAAATATCACTAGAAGAATTTAAATATTTTAAACAAAAAATAATAATTTTTAAAGTAAAATTTAACGTTTTGTTTTACTTTTAAGTACATTTTACGTATTCAAATTATATAAAATATGTATGTTTTCAATAAGTAAACTTCCTACTTATTGTAAGTTTATTATAATATTCATTTAATTTTAATAATAATAATTATTATTATTATTCTTTTATACTTTCGAAATTGTATTTACATTATAGTATCACCTATCCTATTTTTAAGTAGATTAATCGATTTTTATAAAATAATAATATTCCATGTCGTCCTCTATTGACCTACTTGACGATTGTAAACTATATGAGTAATTACATCATACAATATTTACTTCTATTTATCTGATATCATTTCCTTACATTTTCGAAATATGATTAATGGTAATATCGTGATACATGAAAAAACAATAAATTTCTGTTTCTCATCTTCGTTAACGTGCTTTTCGAAGTTTTAATAAATAATTCTGTATAAAATGGATAAAAAATAAATAAAACAAAGTTTAAATGAATATAATTTTTATATTTTATTAAATTTTTGTTCATTAAATGCTCGATAGTATTTTTCTTTCGTTGTAAATATTACATTTAATGTATAGAATTATTAATTTTTTAATCCGATAATCGAAAATTTACATTAACATTGTAAAGTATAATTATACATTGATCCGAATTTTTACACTTCTAAAAGAAAAAACTGTATTCATCAATTTTCGGTTGTAAATTTTTTATTAAAATTGGAAAATAATTATTTTAAAAAGAGCGTTATTTTTTCTCCAGGAGAAATCGATTGAGCTTCTTTCGTATGAAAAATATATACAGATGATAATTCTCCCCTGAAATATAATGAAAATCGAATTTTTACAATTTAAGAAAATTATAAGAATTGTATTTAAATTTTAAAAAAATAATCGAATTACGAACCTTTTAATTTCATTCATCGGCTTTAGTTCTACACGTTTTAACGAAATCTGTGGATTTCTTGGCATTTTCCCATAAATTGGATAGAAATACCAAAAAAACCAAGCTTGGGTGGCAGGCAAAACGTCATATTGACTAGTCATTAAATGTGTATAAATCTTTCCCGGTTCGTACAAATCTAATCTAAAATATTTAAATAAATTCATTAAAGTAAACTGGAGAGAAAATTATGATTGTATTATTTCTCATGTTTCACATATTTACGAGAATTTTCTTACCTGTCATTAGAAATCGTTATATTTTTTCCTCCTACTCCAAGAAACGTGAGAACTGATTTACCATAAACTCCAGTGAAGTTATTTTGTGAAGTATCTAATATTATCGTAATCTGGTAATGATACACTAAAAAAAATGCGTTTAAGTTTTACGTAATCATCTCTATTACAATTAATTTACTTTATGACAATTTAATACTCACAGCAAAAAGGCGAACTCCCAGCGGTTTTTATATAAAATATTCTATCCACATCCTCTTTAAATTTTCTATATTCGTATGCTTCGATACCGGCAAGTGCGCAATCTTCTCCATTTTCACCACAATTGAAACACTGACCTTCTAAAAAGTTCTCATAATCAGAACAACGATAGGCCAGTGGATTACACTCGGGATACAAAATTGTCTCTTTATAAAATTCGATAGCAAAACTATGACTACAATTATCGAAAATTATAGCATAACCTATATTAAAAATATATTTAAATTAGAATTATATATGTTATTTTATAAATATTGTTTTTTGTTAATGTAAAAAATATATAAATTTACTCGAGAAAATGTCTCCTCGTACACGATTTATTACTTTTCCAGAACATCCAGGTTGAATGTGACCACCGTTCAAATAGATATTGATATGACCAACTGGAATAACCATGCCAATTTCTAAAATAATAATATTATAACAAACTAAATAAAACTAAACATTTTACTACAGAATAGTTTTTAAAATAATTATGAGATATTTTAAAAGTAATTCTTAGATATAATGAAATGATAAGATATACAAAATGACAAGATATTTCTTTCTGCTTTTTTCGAATATAATTAAAAACATATATATAACTGCAGTTTAATAAAGTGAAATGACAGAATTGAGCTTCCTATCCATATACAATTATATCTTGGTTAACGAAGTAGAAGCATTCTAGGATTTTAATTCGTTATAAGAAATTTCGTTAATGGTAGTGAAATTCCACAGGAAGTACATTACATGTATATATTCTTCCATTCGTAAAAACGAGATACACTTTTCCAAAATATTAAACATTAAATTTACTATAAACAATGACGTAAAATATATAATAACGATCGTTTAATTAAATATTTTCTTAAAATGCATTTAAAGTCGACCATCCTGCTTTTTTCTTGTGACCGCGTAGCATCTCACTATAACAAATTAAAGCGTTTAAAACTGATCTCTTCAAAGTTTATTTAAAATCGGAATCGTTTTTAGATAACACGTCTAAGACATGAGTCATTTTAAGGCATAAGGCATTTTAACAACTAAGATTGTTAATTGCTAGTAAAACGATTAACTTAGATAAGGTGTCTATTGCTAATATCTTCGTTGGAAGACTCTCCTAAACTGTTCACGGTAACTCTTGGAGTTTTTTTCGTTTTGTTAATGTTTCGGGCGTGGCTATTTAAAAATCCTCAACGTCAAGTATGTTAACTTCCTTAAAGCCAAGTGCTTGTGCCTTTTGAACAACTTTTGTATTAATTGCAGAAATTTTGTGTTTTACTCTATTATGTTCAGTACTTTGACAGTATCTAGTCTCTAAGGCACTGATTTGTCACTTCATCTCAGGCTTCTTTGATATTGCTGATTGCTTTCATAATACAGTATTATAAATTTTCCAGAAAACTTTGATATACTGTATGTTTGTTGCTTATCATTAATCTCGATCAGATGAGTAAACTTGCATCTCAGATAATAAGCTTTAAAGGCTACAATTGCACCCTCGATTGTAGCAGAGAAGAAGTAATCCTATTAAATAGAAGAAATACTACTTTGACAGGAATGCGTGTTTGAAGTGAGCCAAGATTTACAGGATGGCCTGATGCATTGTCCAGTAACACAACTGTTCTGGATTCGAAATAACGTTGGACAGCAGGACAAAACTAGTTGACAAACTAATCGGTTAACAATTCCACTTATATCTAGTCTTTTCTATTGGGTTTCCATAATCACAGGTAAACTAGGTTTAGAGAATCCCTTCATAGTTCGAGAAGTTTCTGGATGGTATACAACCATAACTTCATGTTCCCAGATGCTTGTTTTCTGGGATAGATAGTTAAATAATGCTTTATATTTAATTACCGAATGACTAGAATGTAGCGCTGTGTCATATCATTAATCTAAACAGCATTTTTCTACCTTTTCCAGCGCTACTACGTGTCCTGTACGTGTTAATTTAAGTGCTATAAAGCCATTTCAATTTTATATACTGTTAACTGCTTAACTTTGCTCGCTTGATTTAAAATTGTTTTTAATACATGCAGACATAGTTTACAATTAAGTAATGAGTAATTGTAACTATTGATACTTAAGTAATAGCAATTACTGTAGTCATTTCTTAAGTACACGTTATTTAGCTGATGATTTATGTCAAAACTATTTATAATGCTAAGTATCAATTACTAGCTTATTTCTTTCAGAATTTCTAAAAACAGTTTACAATTGAAAAATTGCTCGTAAGTGTACTTTAACAATGGAGTCATTGACAGAGTATAAATCAACTAATTGTCTTTTCTTTCATTTGAAGTCAATTTTGATTAGATAAATTCGTTAAATAAGTTACATATTAACAGATATTCTTAAATAATTTGATTAAATTAATAAACATATTTACGTGATGTGAATACAGATAGGATTGATCATTCTTATTATAACCGAATTTAGATATTAAATAATGAAGATTTCTAAAAAATCATGTTATAGGAAAAGAGTATTCAGAATTACTTTCAAAGCTAGTACTGTAATTGTCAAACCGCAATAATGCTTTTTGTATGTCCAGAACTATCGCGAATAAAATATAGGTAAAGAACTTCGTATCAACTTCCGGATATAGTTAATTTATAAAATATCCAAATATAATCCGAAAGTAAACTCACTTTCAAAAGATTGATGAAGAAAATCATTGAACAGACATCAAATTATAGTTTCCGGCAAATCTTTAAATTTGTCCTTGAAAAAGTCAGTTATAAAAAAAATCTTCGTATTAAAAGTTTTACGATATTAAATTACGAATTCTATATTGTTCTATTAATTACAAAATTGTAAATATATTTCACATTTTAATAAAAATCGACAAAAAATAATTTTAATATACTTTTAACCAAAAAAAAAAAATGTTTTTTATTGGTCATATTGGAGTGGGAATGGTGGATGGGAGTAAGGTCACCCCATCAGTCCTGTTATAACAGATTTATCAGCAAAATTATTACAGAGTTACAGATTTACCGATTGTATTGAAATATTTATGATACGCGTACAAAGGTTTATACAATAAAACATAATTACCTGAGATTATAGTGACAACACAATTCGTGGAACTAAAATTCTTTTAGCTCCACTCTTATACACACTAGAACAGTTAACTCCACTTTCCTCCTCTTTTTTCACCTGTCTTCTCACGAGTCGTGTTCTCCTAACTGTCACTATAATCTCAGGTAATTATGTTTTATTGTATAAACCTTTGTACGCGTATCCTAAATATTTCAATTCAATCGGTAAATCTGTAATAATCTCTGTAACTCTGTAATAATTTTGCTGATAAATCTGTTATAATATAACTTAAGAGGGGCATTAAGTCCGAAATGCATATCCTTTCTATCAATAAACCGACCTTTTTCCACTAAAAGTGTTCCTGTGTGATTTGTTCTCAACGGCAACCTTATGCTAAGAAAATACTTAAATAAAAGTGTTTAATAATAATAATAATTAGGCCTAATAATAATAATAAACCTAATGACTCGGAATCATCTATAAATTTATAAGAGTACAATGTAACTATTTTTAAAATATAAAAGACTAATAAGAATTAAATAAAAAAATATAATTCAGGAAAATAGAGTAAAATAGGTTAATCAAACAATTCAGGATATAAAACACTTTAACATTAATTTAATGTAATGATATATCATGACATTCCTATATTAATTATCTTATCCTAATGAAAAGTAAATAGATTAAAATAAAATAATGCAAGAATCTCTATTTTTAATTAATTTATTTACGGAGATTAATTTTTCAATTTATAAACTATTAAGAAATTTAAAATTAATATTGATGCATTTAAAAAATTTATTAAATTTAAGAAATTTTTTATAATTTACGTTTCTAATTATTATTATTTTAAAATTATATTCAGTGAAAGTAATATCAATTATTTCTCTAAATTTTCAAAAACTAAAACCTTAATAATAACTGCAAATTATTTAAAATACCTCCAGCAGTTGTGATCAGAAGATCCACGAAATCAGCGTCTGTTCTGTTTAAACGATATTTTACTGGAAATGCATCAAAACATACTCCAGCGGGATCTATAGCTAAAATAATAGCAATATTTAAATTGTTTTACATCTTAACTCATATATAAGTTTTTACCTTTGAAAGAATTATTGATTTAAAGTATATAAATTAACTCGTTTACCCGATATTCGAGAAACTTTATTCAATCTTTTACCGGTAAATCCTGCAACTTGTCCACCAAGACTAAATCCAATTAAGTGAACTTGACTTAATTTTAAATTTGCTGTATTCTGTTTAAATTGGGGGTAGACATAATGAACATGATATCAGTTAATTTTAATTTATTAATTTAAAAACTATTGAACTATTTTAATAATTACCTGTAAAAATTCTATCATTTTCGCAATTTCTTTACCGCATCTGTAAGAATTTGTAATGGCTCCTGGATAATAAAATTTTGAAGCACCTTCAGCCCAATCTACTATAATTACATTAATATCTCGTGTAGCTAGAATTGCCGTCTTTAATTCCTGATTTAAAAAATAAATATAATAAAGCTAATCGATATCACCGTATTTTACGGACTATAAGACGCATTTTTTTCTTCGAAAAATTGCCTCCAAAATTAAAGTGCGTCTTATAGTCTGTAGCGTCTTATAGTCCGTAAAATACGGTAATAAAAATTAATCATTTTATTATAGAAACTCACCAAATAGTATCCTTGATTCGCACTAGATGTATAACCATGTATAAGAAATTTCGTATCCGTTTCACGCATAAAATTTGATTGAATAATACTACTTTCATCTCCAAACACTAAATTCTGATAATACGAAGGATTTTTACGAGTATAAAGACGAAATTCTACATCAAGTGGAGGAAGCGATTCTGTAATTGATCCAAAAAGTGACTCTACAGTAATGGATGTCCAACCACATAATAATTTAGTATCTAAAAAAATAACACATATAAAATTTAATTGATAATATAAATAAATATTATAAGCAGGAATTTTTATTTATGTTTTAAAAATATATTTTACAGTTTCTTGAGCAACAAGAAGCGGAAATTGAAATAAATAAGCATAAAACAAAAGTCAAATTATATAAGTTCATTTTTCTATTATAGTCGAATGTAATTATTGACACTTTTAATGAATGCTATTTATATAGTCTACATCGTAACTGTGCACAAAAGAATAGGTAAAATGTTAACATGACGTCATTAAATTCTATATTTTCATATTTCTAATATTCATAGGATATTAGAAATATGATATTTTGTAGATATTTACAACACTTTTGACACAAAAAAATGACCCACATTTAAACGTTTCTGCAAGAGATATTGAATAATAGGAACGAAAATGTTTTAAACTTTTTATGATTTCCCGTGAACAAATAAAATGATATGTGTTTTTTAACAAAAACTGTTTTTAATCCATTAAAAGAAGCATTTTAAAATATTTATTAATATTTCATTTTATTATAATAAGGGATATATTAAAATAATATTTAAAATGATAAAATATTATGGTTAATGTTACCTAAGGTTCCAAAATGGCGGCTCGTCTTTGATTCCAGCAAAAAGAAGAAAGAAAACAGTGGGGACGCACGTTCTAACCTAATCTAACCTATTCTAATAATTTTGTTGGTAATAATTATGGTAATTTATTAGCCAATATCATTATACGCATACAGTATTTATAAGTTTATAATTCCATGAAGTCATAAAATAAGTCATTTATTGTTGACAAGACTATATCTTATGTATAAAACCGTACTGCCTGCTGTCTTACCAGCTTAGAGGTATGAAGGAGTACATGTCAGGAGGTGAAATTTGGCACAGAGTATTAGGTGCCCAAATCATGCGCGCATAATATAAACCAGACTTGTAGGTAGTCAGGGGCCGAGAACCAAAACACAATAAAATACAAAATGGCGACACTCTCTACAAACAGGCAGTAGTGCGAAATTTGCACATGCGTTGCTGGTTAGTAAGTTGTAAATACGAATGTTGCCAAATCGAATTTTGACAAAGGAATCTTTGAAAAAAACCCATTTACCTGTCCTGTGTTATTCCCCCACATATTTCTGGTCGCCATGTGCTAACCTTGACCAATTGACTGGAGACATCTCGTTCCATCATCGGAACTTTTTGAAACTAGATAGCGCGTCGTTATAATTTCATAATTTTATATTAAAACTAACTTCCGAAATAGAATTATTTTTTTCTTTTTGCATTTATTAATATATATATATATATATTTCGTTTGTGCAAAATAAAAAAAAAATAATTGCGAACGATATAATAGCCACCATTATTTTTTGAAAAACGGGAAATTTTCGCATTGAAAAAAATTGCTGGGGCGTCATGCAACGGAGAGAAATTTCAATGAAAATGCATGGTGGAAGACCTCGTGGTCGTGGCTGTGGCTGGAGAAATTCGAATGATCGCGCTCAAAACCAGCGATACCAAAGACGATTGGAGAATGAGAACGAGACCCGCCATGAGCGTCGAAGCTTAGTAGTCAGTCTCCGAGACATAGTCTTGTCCCAAATACAGCCTTGCCGTTTTACTTGTTTTGTGTTTATTCTTTATTTATTAGTATATTGAATGAAATGTTTATTTATTTATTTATTTATGTTTTTGATTAAACTTTTTGGTTTAACTTTTCATTTTTTAATGTCCAGTAAATGTTTCAAAATTATAACAAAATTATAAAATAACTTAAAACTTAATTACTTAGAACATTTTAAATCGTTGGATTTTACATATGTAAATTAAAACACTATTTTATTAATTTTTATCGACTAATTTAGAAATCTGTAATATTTCTAAATTCGTTTTGGTCTAAATAAATACGTGATCATTAAAAATTTGTATTATAATCTAACAATAAATATAGAATAATTTTTTTCTTTTTGGCGAGGATCCTTACAAATTTCATATAATTTATTTTAGACTATATTTGCACAAGTAGTTTAATTTATAACGAGCAATTATTTATTGCGACGTCACAATGCTGGGCTGCAATTTTCAATTATATTTTTAATTTATTTAATTAAAAATATATGCTCTCCACTTCAAAATAGTAGTGTCTTGCCTCTGTACATCATACTTTTCCTTTAACAATACAGTCGTGCCGATCATCTATTAACTGAATTCAGAAGAAAATTTTTGAATTAAAATAATACACAGTTAATCTGGTCTCCTGCTCCTAAGCTTTCTATATCTGCTCATGAATTCCATTTATCTAACTCTGTTCTCGAGGACGGACAGACAGATGGACAACAGTGAGAATTTAAAGATCTATAATTTTTTCAAATTGCAGTCTAATTAAATACGATGTAATGGGAAAAAACTTATATCAAAATCTTAGCTAACTTTCTTCATTTGGTTAATTTTAAATTATGAAGTAATCCTTTAATTAAACTAAAATTTTGAACTTTTTAACTAAAGTAAAAGTAAAAGTCACTATGCTACTTTTAACTAGCAGGGGGTGACAGTGGTATTTTTGCATTCTAGGAGAAATAAATTATTTTTTCAAAACGTTGACCTTGTTCTACGGGTATACAAAGCTGAAAAACTTAGATTTCCTTCAAGCCATAACGAATTTGATGTTACAAATCGCTCGAGGTTCCTGCCCACCTTAGTCGATTTTTACTTGATTTTTAACAAAAGCTTCTAACTGTTGCTAAAATTCCTTTCTCTGATAAAGACTTATCCAGTTCTTGCAAAATGTATGACATTATACCTTCAATTCTTCTCGATTTTGAACCTTCGAGCCATTTATCAAAAAATAATTCTGCAAACTTATGCAAAATCTTTTTATATAATTCATAAAGCATTTGAATTAAGTTCTAATTTAGCTCTATTCATAGTTCAATGTAATGTGGTATAATAGAAAGTTATACAAAAAGTATTAATAGCAGGCAAAAATTAGTTAATAAAAAAGAATCAAAAATAAATACTTCATAATAAACAGATGCTGAATAAGGCAAAATAAACACGCAAAAAGAAACACTTGTAGAATGCACACCAGTTGAACCGAACTAATTTCTAAAAAAAAAATTTAAATATTTTTTCAATAAATTAGTGACGCGTAAAAATCACTCAATTCCATTTAGATTGCCACACTGCGCACTGACTTAATCACATCGCTAATACAGTATAATACAGATTATTGGACTACAATTTGAAAAAATTGTAGACCTATAAATTCCCGCTGTTGTCCGTCCGGCTGTCTTTCCTTATTCTCCAGAGAGAAGTTAGATAGATACCGATATGACTCTATTGTTAAAGGAAAAATATGAAGTACAGGAGCACGTTACTACTAATTTGAGGTGAAGAAAATATATTTTAAATTAAATAAATTAAAAATATGATTAAAAAAGCAACCGGGCATTGTGACGATGTCACCATAAATAATTGCTCGTTTTATTTAGTACATATTTACAAATGAAATATGTGAATATAAGACACTAGATTATATCATGTATAAATTCCTTTTATATTGCAATGTGGATTATGTTTGTTTTTGTTACAGTTAAATATTTATAAATATCAATATATTTATGAATCAGTATATGTCAGTAGTAGTGTAAAGTAGCTCTTTGGAGTATACTTTACTTTTAATAATATTTTTTGACGCGAATCGTATTCAGGTATTTATATAAATAAAAATTTGTCTAAATATTTCTTATATCGATTTTAAAAAAATTCGGATAAATAATTCTAGACACATGATATGGTAAGTATTAATTTTAAAAAGCACGGTGATTTTAAATAATATGATACTTTCAAAATAATTTTGTTTTGATATCATATTTAAAATCACTAACGATTACCGTGCTTTTTAAAATTAATACTTACCATATCATGTGTCTAGAATTATTTATCCGAATTTTTTTAAAATCGATATAAGAAATATTTAGACAAATTTTTATTTATATAAATTTTTATTTATATAAATACCTGAATACGATTCGAGTCGAAAAATATTATTAAAAGTAAAGTATACTCCAAAGTGCAACTTTACACTACTACTCATAGTTTGTCTGAGAAAATTTAATTGCTCGTGTAATTAGACTTTGCGATGTATATGTTAAGTTTATTATCATCTTTCATAAAAAAAAGAAAAACCAATGATGGATCTAGATAGGTGGTCGTAGTATAGTGCAATGCACTGGAAATCCGGGCTTTTGGAGGTTCCGGTTGGTTATTAACACCTTGAAAAAATTTTGAATATTTGTTATTATATATAAGCTAATATGCAATTAAAAATATTATGTGTATAAAAAATAAAAACTACGAAACCCTATAAAAAATTTTTTTTATAGGATTGAACGATTCTCTTGCTTCGCTATTGACAAAATCATAACAATAATAAGTGTAACTAATGTTGATAGTTCCATGCAACAGGATAAATGCATGAAATTCGTGTAACTATTTTTTTCATATAGAATAATACAAAAGTACGGAAACGCAAAAGTTACAGTACTGATTCAGCGCGTTGATGTTTAATTTTTAATGCATTGAAAATTTCTATTTGTATTAATCTTTGTGTAATACATTCTAGCATTATTAACTGCATGTTTTAAGTGAACACAAATATAGCAAAACACATGTTAATCATTTTATCATACACAATGAATATTTTACAAGTATAATGGAATCAACCCTCTAAGTCGGTCTAATTGGAGATGATTCTCATCCCAAATTAGTCATCCAAGTTTGCAAAAATCTGAGTTATCGTGGTTCTTTTTTTTAACCTCGTCAAGAATGAATAGGTCTATAGTATATAATTAAAAATTGGTCCATTTAACATCGGTTTTCTTATGACTTGAGTACATACAGCGTATTGTGCTTTCAGAGTATGCAGCATACAAAATGACGAAATTTCGGAACAAATTTATGTTACTATAACGATGACGGCTCACTCGGAATCCAAGAAGATAAAATGATACGTGAAGACGTCCTGTGCGAACGCATTAGATGATGAGGGATGATGATATGTCACGGCTTCTGCTCGGTTGAGGAGATCGTGGACGGAATAGCTGTTAACTTTTGTTTCATTTTTAATTTAAATTTTTTTAAATTTATATTTTTACAAATTAATTACAAGTATCTAGATATTGAATGATAATTTAAGCGAAGTCCAACTAAGCAAGGATATACCATTAGCGAGGTTGAGGCCGAAGTTTTAAACGCGAAAACGTGTACGTCGGACGTTCAGCGCCGCCTTCCTGTAAGCCTAGAAGTTTGGCAATGGCGTTTGGAAAGTCAGTGGAATCATGGTCGACATTCCAAAGGCCTTACCAAACTTCTAGGCTCACAGGAAAGCGGCGCTGAACGGCCGATGTACACGTTTTCACGTTGAAAACTTCGGCCTCAACCTCGCTATTGTCGTATTTTTTGTATACGACAACACTCGCGGGCGATCGGCCGAGAAGGATGCATCCCAAAAAGTCTTTCTATGAGAAACTGACACCGATTTAGATGGTTACAAACGTTAGCAAAACCCCGGAAAATTCCATATAACCAGCCCATTGGTCAGACGAGAATCCACCTCTAACTACCAGTGTTCAGTGGTTTTACTCACTTGGCCACAGGTGAATATGCACACCATTAGTGCAGTATTTAAAGATTTTTTTGACATACTTGTTTACAAATCTTATAGATTAAATTATATAGAGTATACAAAACACACTACATTAAAAAGTATTCTAATTAACAATAAGTTAATCTACGTAAGTCAGAAAACTTATAAAGAAAAAGATAAGTTGATATTTAAATCAGGTTGATTTATCATAGTTCGTATGATTTTATAATTTAATATCTTGTAGCAGAAGAATTCCCAAAGAGGCCTAAATCAAAAATTTTAAATATTTGAATAATTATAAGTACAGTACCTTTTATTAACAGTTTCCATGACAATTGAATTGTATTACGGATAGTCCTATAAATCAGTGGTGCTCAAACGTTTTGACTGACGGGCCAAATTGTGCATTAGTCTTAGGTAGGTGAGCCACAAATATATACAAAATATTTGTATTGTATATTCTATATGTACTAAAAAATAGGTCTATTTCTATCATTTATAAGTAATAGGTCAAATATGTTCGCGAGGCGGATTTGATCCGGAATATTTGCCATCATAAATGTTTTTAAAACAACGTTTTCATGTTCGAACAAATAAATTCGAAACTTTTTTGTGTCAATCGGGAGGACTTAAGCCCTCGTAGCTCCCGTAAATCCACTGTATTGTAGTTTTCTTTTACTTTTATTTTCTTTTAAATTTTATTTATTACTAGCATTTTGAGCCACGCGTTGCTATGGCTCAAAATGTATCTATAATAAATGTATAACATTTCCCCCAGTGGGAGAATTTCGAAAAATCTCTTCTTAGTGTACATTCTCTTGACGTACCCTATTAAAACGCAATCAAAAACGCAAAAAAACCGCATCTAAACTAGTATAATAGAAGCCCAGTTCTTCACGGTAAGCCTTAATTTTGTCCCTCTCCCCCGCGGGAGAGGGAATTTCGACATTTATATTATGTAAAAACGCGTGTATTCGAATGCAACGTTGTGTCAAAATTTCAAAGCAATCGGTGAAGAACTTTCGGCGATTAGCTATTAGGAACAAACGAACATGTACATTTTTATTTATATAGATAAATGTAACTATATAGGCCTATATATTCAAAGTATTTCTACAAATTAATTAAACTATCTGGATATTGAATGATAATTAAAATTATAGAATATTTCAGATTTTCTTATCTAATTATAATAATAAAATACTTTTTATAAGTAAAATAAAGGGTTGTCAATTTAGAAAGATTTATGAAGTGTGCATTTTCTGTAAGGTAATATCACCATTTAAGTATAAAAACTATCAAAACTCATTATTGTGCATGATACTATACTATCAGTCTTGTAATCAATGTAACTTATCGTGTAATACAATACAGTCCCAATTATCCAAGTTAATGTTCAACGAACATACCGAGGATAATCAAAACTGGGATAGTACGAAATATGCAACTAATTATTTTACAATATATAACAGATTTCTCTTAATATAAGTGAATTAAAACAATGTGATCAGCAGAAAAAATTCAGTTGAATTATATATATATATATATATATACAGTTCAATCTTTACAAAAATTATTTAAAAATGAGAAATTTTATCGAACTTTAATAAAGGGAATTGGAAAATTGATATCGAATTTCACTAAATATTATATATAATGGACTTCATGCCATCCTTATTGCATTTTTAATAAATTATCATAAATTTTTAGTTATTATAAAATCTGCTATAACACTGTTGCATAAATAAGTTTTTAAACTTTGTATCAATAAATTTATTAAACGATTTCAATTATACAAAATATAAATAATATTTAGATAATTTAATGTAAATGTTACAGTTAAAACCCGTTTTTAGTTAGAACGCGTTTTAACTAGTTGAAACTAGTTTATACTAGATGTCTTTGTTAAAACCAGTTTTGTCTAGCTAAAACTAGTTTTAACACAAATTCATTTTTGACTAGCAGTAAATTCTAGTTTTAACTAGACAAAACGGGTTTTGTCTAGTTAATTTACTGCTGTACATGTTTTGATTTTAGATAAAACTAGTTTTAACTTTTAACATTAGTTAAAACTAATTTTAGCTACATAAATATGTTTGGGGGAAATAAAGTTATGTGTAGTGATTCGGGAAAGATGCGTAACATTTTGCTTATGAAGGAAATTATAGAGATAATTTGTGTTTTGGAGGTCTCTAACGAAAATATATTCTTGAGCATATTTTTCAAATAAAACTTTGGAGTATATGAAATATAATTGTAGATTGTGTTTGCAATGACGACTTTTTTACTGTCTGGCATTTTAGGCACCCCGAGTATCCGGGTGAGATGCCAAATGCCATTAGGGTAAGATAACAAATATAATTGCATAAAATTAATTTTCGAATATCTTAACCAAATTTAATTTATTGCATATGTAGTACAAAGTACTTCATAGTAAGTATAACAGCACAGTATAAAAGTATTGTTAAGTTTCCTCCCGTTCTAACGTGCTCTATAGCTAGCTGATAGCTTTCTTTCAGTCTAAAAATCTTTTTGAGAAGTCCTTATATAATTTCTATGCATATCCTGCAATAAAACGAGAAAAAACAAAAATTTATTAAAAATAGACATATTTGAATTCAATTAACAAAAAATAGGCATGTTACCCCAAGAAAAATCTGGCATCTTCCCCATCTGTCAGGGTAGGATGCCTAGTGGAGTCACGTGTTCTAGCGTGTCCGACCGGGGTCGGCGGTAGCTCACAATGGAAATTTTAGAACCTTAACTACATCACACATTTATTGTTAATTTTTAATGAATTCTATTTTAACTTTTAAAATGATTTTAAAATGATTCTAGAAACATTTCACAACAAAAACTTCGTTCCTATATTGCTTTTATTCTTCTCAGATGTAGAAAATGACGTAATAACAGCCAACTACAACTTTCCGCGCTCAATATTGGCCCAAAGATTCATCATACAAACGGTGACGTCAGATATTGTCATGTGTTATGACAATATCTGACGTCACCGTTTGAAAATATCAAAAAGTAGGCATCTTTTCCCGCTTACCATCTTAGCCCGAATCACTATATGTTGCAGTCAAAACCAGTTTTTAGTTAGGATGCGTTTTAACTAGTTGAAACTAGTTTCTACTGGATGTCTTCATTAAAACCCGTTTTGTCTAGTTAAAACTAGAATTTACTGCTAGTCAAAAATGAATTTCAGTTAAAACTATGTTACAGTCATAACCCGTTTTGACTGTAACATATATAAATATAATACCTATAAAATTTATTGAGTAACATTTAAATGAATAATAGAAAAACGAATATTAATTAATAATAATAGTTCCTCTATTCCTCTATTATAATGAACATTTGTGAGATTTATACATCTGTTCTAATTTAGTAAATGTTAATATAGGTTAAGTGCATATAAAATTTCATTGTCAGAATTATATCTTGAGATAAAGCTGTATATTGCCTTTCTTTTCCTTTAGATATGCAATATATTAAGTTTGTATTGTTAATTTTATATACACACACGTATAGTATATATATTTGTTTATATGTTTAAGCATATAAATGTATATTAGATTAGCTAATAAATATATAACCAAGTATATAGATTATACAGATTAATTAAGAAGTATTCTTCATTAGAGGAAAAACTCCCCTAAGAAATTTTGTATGCAAAAGTTGGATTTAACTCTTCAATTCTTAAGATTTTTCCTTTTATGCTACGTCATATTATATATACGTAATATGTCATATATATATATATATAATATGACGTATACATAAAGAGCTTACTGTCTTTTTGTTTAACAGTTTTTAAAACGTTCAACTACTAGCAATTACCAATGCTGATTATCAGCTTTTGCTCAGAGACTTTTGTGATTAATAGTATTGGTTTATAAAATATAAAATATGCATTTCATCACAAATAGAGAACGGTGTATACTTTTCAGAAGAAAAATGAATTTTCTTGATTATCGGATTAATTTTAACCTCAACCATTAACGTTCCATCGACTAACCCGAATTGTAATAAATCCAATAATGACAAATCTAGTGTCGCGTTTTTATGCTAGATGCATTAGTTAATCGCATTTATGTCTTTCTCGTGCAGGATATGGCGTCAATTCAGATGAATAACGGATATTATTAACATTTCCCGACCAAGCGAGGTCAGATTCAGGTATAAATATATTATCCTATATACCCACATTGGACATTACAAAATAATATATTTGTATACTCTGTATTCTGATTATCTCATACGGAGACGTTTTACCTATTATATTATTTTTATTGACATTATAAAATACTAAAAATGAATTAGTAAACACTATACGTCATTTCTATTATCTAATTACTAAATGCAATGTTTTGAACTTCTTCGATTGATTTAAATATTCTATACAATATTGAAATTTATGAACGGTAATTTCAGTTCGTTAACATTGAAAAAAATTACATTTTTATATCTGTTTTATTTTTTAATTATTAAATTACATTTTACAAAAGTTTTTATAACGAAGATTTAAACAGCTTAAATACGTTTGATTGAAATGTAGGATGACAATCATTAAAATAATCTTTAATAAACATTTCATCTGAATAAATTTAAATGGTTAACAGAGATTACATAAAGTATAGTTTTATACAATTATTACAAAGTTTAAAATGTTTCGTTATTTAATTACCATAAGCGCACAATATTTTGTGATGTTTGAAAATCCAAATAATAATAAAACAGATAAAATTGCAAATATAATCAGATGCTGAAGAAAATATATTATGTATTAATTCATTTTTATGTAAAAATTCTTTTGCATCATAAAAATAGCAACATATACTAGATTTAGGTTAAAATAACAATACACGTATGTTTTAAATGTAACAGACATATATTTGATAATCCATTTGACATGGATTTGAATATTCAAGTTGCGTTTTGTAGTAATACTTTTTGTTAACATTTATTGTTATTGTAATCAATAACATAAACGATTAAATACATTTAAACCACGATATTTGAAAATTCATTAACTTAAACTTATCAAATATAAATGCCTACATATAACCAATGAAAGATCCAGAAGCAAATCTTAGAAAGCAATTTTTAATTTTTATAATAAATAAGGCTAGGACAACTAGACACTAAAAATCATATATAAGTAATAATTTATATAACTGTTTATATGATTTTTATGGCCTCGATATCCTAGCGCTACTAATAAGATAAGCTATATATAAAAATTTTTATTGCTTTAATAATTCCTTAAACTATATTTTAAAAAATGTACCAAAATTTTAAATTAATGGTAAAAATATTAAAATATTCAGTTTACTTTACTGAAACAGCAAAGCTCACGTTAGCAATAAAAGATCTTATCGCTCTCTTCAGATCCAACCTCGTATAAGACATAAATATTTTTAAAAATTTAAATTATAGCATTAAAAAGTACGTTTAGTTAATTAATAAAAATAATAATAAACCTGAACAACAGTTATATTAATAGATTCTATTAGGAACAGAATCATAAAATTGGTAGAACTATCCTAATTTTTTACTCTTATTTTTAGTCTATATTCATATCCATATCTTATGAAAGTAAGAGTGTTTTATACATGTCAAGAGGAAACAATATTAATTTTGTGAGTCCTGTAATATCACTGAATTGTTCGAATTATTATTTTTAAAAATAAATTAATTCTGCGGTGACGTTTTCTAGAGAGAAGAACTCGTTATTTACGCTGTTGTTGCACATTTATTTTATCCGGTAACGTCGCGCTAGAATAACTAGGAGCCAATCGTCTTTTAAAAAGAACACATTTAAACACGTGGGAATAACTGTGGGAAATTTTTAGTTCAAGAATATTAATAAAGGATATTATGTTATAAATATTATTTAATACTAAATTAGCAGGACAGCAGTCAAGAGAATAATTTTAGTGCAACATCCGTCTCGTCTTCAGTCAGCCTTTTCAATTTTGTTTAGAACATGATTATCGTTTTAATTTTATTTTTCTTTTCAGGTAAGAAAATAACTTTAAATTTTTTTTATAATTTATGTTTACATAATAATTTTTTATATTAATATCATTATCATTAAACGGATATTAGAATTTTAAATGAAGCTAAACATCTCTGTTGTCATATTGATAAAACAGTTAAATAGTTATGCAATTATTATTATTATTTTATTACTACAATTATTTAAATTAAGTGTATTTTAAATTATTGTTAAATATATTTTTCCAGTAGTAAACCTATTAATTAAATCATGTTTATTATTTTTTTATTATTGAACTAAATAATAATTTTTAAATTAAAAATATACTGTATATTAAATTTGAAATAAAATTAATGTTAACAAATCAATTATATATTTTCGCTAACAAAATTTATCACATATTTTTATCATTAATATAGTTAATAAGTTATTTTTGGCCGCAAGCCTATTTGTCTAAACTGTGTCAGATATTGATAAAAAAAAGAAGAAATGGTAAATAGATAAACATAAAGACAGGACATAAAAATAAAACGATTTTGATAACGATACTATGATAAATTAAAAATAGAGAAACTAAAAGAGGATAAAGTTACAAGAAAAATTTGTTTTAAAAGAAGAATAAATAGTTTATTTGTGATTTAATTTTTAGACTATACTTTTCAAAATCGATTTTTATTTAGAAAGTTTAAAAATCGTGTAAATTTTTAAGATAAAATTTTAAAAAATAAATTAAATTCTTATCTCGTTCTTTTTAAAAAAATCATTCATTAAATATTTTAAATTCCATTAGCAATTTTTTTTATAATAGACATTATTTGAAGTTGTCTTCTGATAAATATCTCTTATCTATTAAAATTTTATTTTGGCAATATATCTTAATATTTTACAGTGTTTTTTGTCTCAGTTACTTGCGATTTAGGAGAAGAAAATTAATAATTATTTTAAAAATACAACAAAATCTAACTCATTAAATAAAAATTATAATAAATCATTTGTATGGATTTATACATGCTATATATAATAGTAGAATATAGAGATATAAATAAATAAATGTTTTACTATTCTCATTATGTATTAATTATAAACAAGTATAATACAGTAGCATAAGATTATAAATCGAATAGCTTAAATTTAAATAAAATTATTTAAAAGATTAGCCTGTAATTAAAGATTAAAAAATTGCTTATTTTGCGATATTAATTCTAAAAAATGTATTTTATTATTGAATACGTCAATGAAAGATTGATAACGAGTAAGAAAATGTTGTTATTAGTGACTAAAGTTTAGAATTTGTAAAATAATTTTCAGTCAAGAATTTATTATCTGTTACTAATACTTTTTCCCTTTTTAAAATATAATCGTTTCCTTATTGTACCAGACAAGAGATATTAATCATAATTTACGAGTAAAAATTGCGCTTAATGTTGGTTCGTAGTATTTTTCACACTCCACTTCACTAATCAGCCTAGAAATTCGTCGCGTAAATTTATCATAGCTTAAATAGTAAATAAATGTTATATATGTGTGTGTGTGTGTGTGTGTGTGTTTAATAAAAAAGACTAACTAAAGATCGAGGGCACAGACTAACAACTGAAAACTTACAAAAAATGCTAGTTTACCATGAGTATTTTGTAGATCAAAATTGTGAATAAAAAACTGGTTAAAATGCTGGTTTAAATCATAAAGGTTAATTAAATAAGGGGTTTTTATCGTAAATTTTTTGTATTATTATTAGCAGACATATATATTTTTACATATTAACATGTTTGCATGCATATTTTGGGTTTAAAAAATTGCATAAAAATTTGATGTTTATTTATAATTAATACTAAAATTAATTTTTACATTAAAACACACTTAAATAATGTTCATTATAATAAAAATTATTAATATTTACTCTTAAACTAAATTGTAAACGAAACGTAAAATTTAAAATGTTTACAAATACAGTAAGATCTCGTTTTACTCGTTTCACGTTTGAGTAAAAGAAGTGGCAGCATAACTTACTAAAGAGAACAGCGAAGAGAGAAAGAATTCCAGGAAATGGTACCACTCAGGACTCTCTCCGCAAAGACACTTAAAGAAGCTTTAATACAGATACAAAATTATAGATACAAAAGATACAAAAAGCATTTTTTACAGCTCTTTGGATAGAAAAGCTGTAACAAATGCTTTCAAACCATATTATAATACCTTGGAGGAGAGAAGTAAAAAACCCCAACAGACGCCCTTACTGCAGTTATTACTTGTTAGCCAGAAAAACTTCAAACCCTGAATGACACAACCAAGTCCATCTCATTAAGGCTTCTTCGTTATGCCACTGTTTTCAAATATATATTATATATATATATATATATTTAATTTATAACTTGCGTCTTGTTTTATTTTAAATACCGTATTCTAATCTCATTTTAATATAGGCCTACTGTTCTACAATTTTGCTTCAATTTACAAACGATTCACTTTATAAACATTGGGTTGGGAACCTAACCACTTCATAAAACGATACCTTACTTGCTTATATATATATATATGAGATTTGAAAGAACGAAAGACGTAAAGAACAAAATAGTGTCCACTTTCATACCACAACTGTCCTATTCTACTTCTGTCTCCGTACTGTTTTTTCCGGTCTCTCCTCTCCTAAACTCACACAGTTTGTTTCTCTTATCCTCGGATCGGTTAGACCCCTCTTTAGGACCTTCGCCCCTACATATATATATATATATACTAGCTGACCCGGCCACGCGTTGTTGTGGCTCAAAATGTATCTATTATAAATGTATAACACTTCCCCCGTGGAGGAAATTTCAAAAAATTCCTTCTTAGTGTACATTCTCTTGACGTACCCTATTAAAACGCAATCAAAAACACATCTAAAATAGTATAATAAAAGCCGAGTTCTTCACAGTAAGCCTTAATCCCGTCACTTTTCCCGCTGGGGAATATCGAAAAATCCCTTTTTAGTGTATATTCTGTTTACGTAACCTATTAAAGCGCAATTAAAAACGCAAAAAACCGCATGTAAAATAGTATAATAGAAGCCGAGTTCTTCACGGTAAGCCTTAATCCCGTCCATCTCCCCCCACTGGGGGGAATTTCGACATGTATATTATATAAAAACACGTGCGTATTCGAATGCAACGTTGTGTCAAAATTTCAAAGGAATCGGTAGGAACAAACGAACGTTATATTTTATTTATATAGATAGATAGAAAATGATCTGCTTCAGTCCATTCTCACAGAAAAGCATAATGCCTCACAGAAAAGCAAACTTAGGTCGTCGGAAGTTAGCGCCATCTGTTGGATATAAAAGCCTTAATCCATATATAAATATATTTTTGAAAGAGGGGAAATGGTGTAGGGGTATGAAAAATAGATAGTAGCCGATTCTCAGACCTACTGAATATGCATATAAAATTTGGTAAAAATCGGTAAAGCCGTTTCGGAGGAGTAAGGTAACTAACATTGTGACACGAGAATTTTATATATAAGATATATATATATATTTATTTATTTATTTATTAAAATTCTATATTAATTCTACATTAAACGAATAAAATTATTTACGTATATATAAACAGAAGGTTGAATATGCATAAATATTATAGTGTACGGTTTTCCCGTCTATAATGAAACATGTATGACTACAAAAACCTTGATAATGCATGCTAAATGAAAAATGGCTTTATTGTTATTGAGAAATTAAAAAAAAAGAAAGAAAAGAAAGTCTTCATCGAAATACAACTCGGAATTTCCTAATGACTATTCTGCAATAGATAGAATTCGAGATAAGTTATATTATGCAAGGTGAAATATTTATTGTTATACAATATAATTACAACTTGGTGTGTTTAATATCGATTTTTTTTCTTGTAATATTTATAAATAAATATATATTCATGAATATATATTTATTTAAAATATTTTAAAAAATCAAACATAATTAGAAAACATCAAACGTATTATTTATTCTAAAAATTAATAAAATTTAAAATATCCAATGAAGCCGGAAATTTAAACTTAGAATTTTTTTTAAAAAGAAGAGGAAAAAATACTCAATCTGTTCCGACTTTAGAAGTTGATTAGCACATTCAAATAACACTTATAGCCCATAAGAAATTATTCTTATTTTCATTATACAACTTTATACAACATTTTAATAAAAGTATTTTCATTTTGTAGTAATCTTTTGTAAGAATTTTTTTTTTTTGTAAAATACTGATTGCTATCATAATACTCTGGATTTTCTACATGAATTCAAACGAAATAAATTTAGAAGTAAAATATTAAAACAGAAGCTAAATTATGGCTATAAAAATTAAGCAAATTTAAAATATATTGGATTATATGACTTCTGATAATAGTAAGGTATTAGGTTATTTGCATTTGTACATTATGTAGTAACGTGGTTTGAAGCAGGACCGTCGGGAGCTTGTATAGGTAGGGCCCGGAGGAACAGCCGGCCGTCTTTTGTCTTTAGAGGTCTCTTTAATCATTATTTATTATTATATGAAACAAGTGAAATACGTAAAATGTTTCTTTACTAATAAAAAGTAGTCTTAATGTTTTGTTTTAGTAAAAATAACAATGATTTTTAGGGGAGGGACCACTACCGACCCCCTAACTTTTCTCTGGGCCCAGGCAAAATTCCCAGCTCCCTCTCTCAATAACCCCCTAGTTTGAAGTCACGAATTTATTTTAAAAACTAAAATGACTTTAATATGGTACAAATTTTCCTACAGTTTTATTAGTCATTGCCTCACTCAAGTGTGAACAAGATTAAAAAAAAAAATATATATTATGCAGACATCTTTGGTTATTTGAACATAAAATGACGTGTTAGTTTGATTAAATGTGACTAAACAATTTGAATTAATTTCAATTTCTTTTCCGGAATAAAATCTATTGAATAAATCATGTCTTCCAGTTATCAATTTTATTTTATAGTGTAATACCAAAACGCATCTATAGCCAGCTTATGTAGTAGTCTTATAGCTGATCATAAATGCTTTTGGTTTCCCCTCTATTTGTACGACTCTTGTTTTAAAATAAAAGAACTTTTACATAAATTATATAATATGGCGATATTCAATTACAAACAAGAATTACTGTACTTAAAATAATGCTTGTTTGTAATATCTATTTTGGTTCTGAATTTTTTGTGTACTTACCACTCTTCATTTGCTCTCATAATGTATTTATATATTAAAAATATAAATTAAAAGCTTCTTGAATAATTTATAAAGCTTTTTGTACTTACAATTTACAACAAACTTTACGATCATAAACTATTTTCCAAAAAAATACATAGAAAAGAAAAAAAACCGATTTCTGTATTTAATCTAATTTGCTTTTACTACGTAATACATGATGCTAATTAGAATAGTCCGATCAAATTTACATAAACTTAAAAATAAAAGTCACATACAAATATAATTTTTGAAGTTTGGAAGATGTAATAAATTGCAATTTTTAAGAGATTAAAAGAAAGTTTTATATTAAAAGAACTGCTTTCCAGCAATCGTTAAATATAAATTTCTGACAATATGAGTCTACTTCATGTTCTAAAATCTTAAGATAGTTCAATATAATAGTTGTGTTGTACTGTACAATGTTCTTGAAAAATCGAGTTTATTATGTTTTGAGCCATATATATTACGTTCTTTTTAGTCTAGTAATTAATTAACGCTTTGTTTTTTACAAATTAACTTTCGGATTATTTACGTGTATAAGGAATACTATAAATTATATTTGTTTTGGGCTATACTAGACTTATTTCTTTTTTTGAATATCCGGTTGTAATATAAAGTCCTGTAACTCACAACACTGTCATACTAGATATCGATATACAGACTGTCTCACTAACATGAAAAGTTTTCTTAAAAAAATGATAATAATTTCTAATTTTATTAATGATAATAAATACTTTATAATCTACAGATAGATGACAATACTTCACATTATAAATATAAATTTATATTTTGTTCAAAATAATCTACGATTGGAGTTTTATTAAGAGGGTCAGACGTAGTTGTATTAAAAGCTCATTTGACTATAAGAAAAAAAAATATTATTTCAAATTTGAATATTTTTGCTAACGAGTGTTATAAAATGAAACAAAAAATAATTAAATTGAATAAATTTTTAAAAATATTTTTCTTAATCAATTTATTCTAACTTGAAAATAAATTAAATTAAAATAAATTAAGTCATTTATATTTTTCTAATGTTCAATTATCAATTTCGTTAGTTTAAAAGTGTATTTTTATGGTAATTTTGCGTTTTATAACTTTCTGTCATTTCTCAAAAAAATGGCCAAAGAAAGTGGCATTGTTCATAAAATATTGTTTTTTAAGCAATATCGATCTTGTATTAAAATTATAATTTATTTGTAAATGAGATGTTTTCCTTTAAATTTTTATTTTTATTTTTTTATGAATTGATCATTCAAGTGAAGTAATGATCTATTTTTAATTGAATTGAATAACTGAAAGTTGATTGAATATCAAAGTGCTGAAGGCCATTGCTATTATTCTTCATAAAATCAAAATGTTTTGTTAAAAGTCGATTTTTATTCGTTACAAATTAAATTAAAAGTTTTGAAATAATTAATTCAAGTTACCACAATGACGTTGTAACAGCTTTATATGTCTGTAAACAAACTAATTTTAAAATATTTAGCCTGAATGAGAACTATATTCTGCTTTTTATAATAATAAAAAATATTTAAACATTTTTAATGAATAAATTTAATTAAAAATAATTTTCTTAATTTAGTTTTAACTTTTTAGCAACAGAAGGACAATTTCGTTGTGACATATTCATAGAAGAATTACTATTTACCGTCGCAGAAACGATTGATGCTTCTTACGTACAGATGAGACTTTATACTAGAAAAAATGTAAACTCTTACCAAATTTTGAATGATTCCGAGAGCATAGTACAATCAAATTTTAATCCTGATTTACCGACGATAATCTTTAGTGATGGATGGAGGTCATCGCCGGACAGTGAAGCTTGTCACGTAAATAAATATTCTTTTATAATTTCGAGTAGGAAAAATTAGAAGAAAAATTAATTTATAAACATTTTTAATAGATGATTAAAAATATTTATTTGATGACAATGGATTGCAATTTATTTATCGTTGACTGGGAAGTTGGATCGAAAAGGTTTTATATACCCCAATCGATACAGCATTCTTATGCAGCTGCTAAACAGGTTACTCAATTCCTCTTCACGTTACAGGTAAATTAATTTATTTATGATAATTATCTGTTTGATTTGTCTAAAAAAAAGCCATAGTTTGTGGAATAAGAATTTTACTTCCAAATTGGATAAAGTAACGTGTATTTAAATTACTGTCGCATGAATGTGTTAGACTTTAAAGGATTAATAAATTTGAATGATGATGATAAAGTGTGAAATAAATTACAAAATAAACTTTTTAATACCTTTTAGAACGTAACGGGAATCGATTTTTCATCCATACATATGATTGGAATGAGTCTTGGAGCTCATTTAGTTGGTTTTGTTGGGAAAGGGATTGGTAACGATACTATTGGAAGAATCACAGGTATAAAATTTCATAGTAATATTAACTTCAAAATTTCAAACATTTTATTCTTTTTTAAATTTTAAAAGTTTCTTTTATTAATTAAAAATAAATTTAGGTCTTGATCCCGCCGGTCCTTGTTTCATTGGTTTTCGAAACGAACACAAATTACATTATACTGATGCAAAATTTGTTGATGTAATACTAGGAAATATTGGAGGTTATTTATTTTTATTTTATAATAAAATTTAATGATAAATCTATTATTTGAGTCAAAATACTTACTTTATAATTTAATTAAAATTCCCATGAAAAATAACTGTTAAGCTTGAATAGTTTATGTAATAAATTGCGTAGGAAATTTATTAAATTTACAGAAAAATAACAGCTTAAGCCAATTTATGATATATGAATATAATACAATATAATAAATTATTAATGTAATGTTATCTTAAATATTTTAATTATTAATTGATTATCTTAATTAATTAATCATCTTAAATATTAATACTATTTTAATCAACTAATTATTTTTGAAAATGAAGTAAAAAACTAGAAAAATGCAAGATAAATTTAAATGTAAATATAAGTTTTATTTGTTAAAATATGGATCATACTATAAACTTTCAGTCAAAAAGCACAATAAAATTTTGTTGTAAAAGTAAACGTCAAAATATTTACAATCGAATCTGTAGAAAAAAACTGAATAATATAAGAAAATAACGATTTATAAAGATTTACTCATACATTTATATAAAAGGTTTTCAAATAATCAATCAATTAAAATACCAATCTGCATAAATATAAGAGTATTAGAATAATTTTCGGTGAGATGAAGTCAATAAAAATATTTAAATACGAAGAGCAAACTTATCCTGTCATCAAAAAGAAAGATCTGTGAAAAGTATTAGTAAACCCATGACTATCGACTTAAAAAGGATAAAAGAATTTACTATTTGTTCCATAAAAATCTTTTTATCTTCATGCAGCTCTTAAATACTGTATCAGAAATAAATCTTTCGACAAATCATAATTTTCATCTGATGGATATACATATATCGAATTTTCCAATAATAAATAATAGTTAGCATTAATAAAGATAATTAAAATTAGGTTGTGACGTAAAAGGAATTATTTATAGTCTATATAAATACTAAAAGTAATCTAAATCTTTTTAAATAGAGTGTAATCTAATAACTAAGAGATTGATTTATTTCAAACTTTGCAGATGTATTATTTGAAAAAATAGGCAAACTTATATTTATTCCAATTTAATTTATTAGTTAAATTCTTAATTTTTATTATTAATTATTTTCTACAGTAGTTTACATCAGTATTTAAAATCCTCGTTATAATTAAAAATTTTATTTTTAAGGTTTTGGAATTGACGCAGCAATTGGAGATGTAAATTTTCGTCCAAATGATCAAAGAATACAACCAGGATGTACGGACAAACTTTTAAGAAATGGAGATATATTATCATGTTAGTCGAATATAAATTTTCTAAATTTGTAATTAAATCAGAAAATAATAATAAATTATTCAATTAATCTGTGCATTTTTTATTTGTAAAGTGTTTCTCGATAGATGTAGCCACGCCCGAGCTTTTCTGCTTTACTTTAACTCTATGCTTTATCCATCTTGTCTTCCTGTTGGATATTCCTGTTCCGATTATAAAAGCTTTGTAGAAGGGAAATGTCACCAATGTGGACCCGATGGTTTCAAATGCGCCATAATGGGCTACAAAGCATCGAAATCGAACTGGTCCAGACGTAACAGTCCGGCCGTATTTTATCTCAATACTACTTCAAACTTTAACTTTTGTTGTAAGTATAGAATCTTTTTAAAAAATATTAATCAAAAATAGCGTAAAATAATTTTTATAAACAACATTTCAGTATTTCATTATCATGTTGAAATTGAATTTCAAAATATTTCAAATTTATCGAGCCATAAAAATCATGGAAGGTTGCTTTTGAATATAATTGGTTCTAAACTTGAACATCTCTTCGTACTTAGTCAAAGGTAAATATTTCTTTTACATAAAACTAAATATAATTTCAATCAATTTATAAATAAGTGTATTACATGCATGCAATGAATTAAATTTTGTTCTTAAATAACCACGTAACAGAATTATGGGTAAAGTTAGTGCTATACAGGAAAACTTAACTTAATACTGTATATAAATAAATAAAAACAAAAGTAAATTATTTAGAACATTGTATTTTTTGTTTATTGTTAAATATTAATATAGAATTAAAACCTTTCTAAATATAAAATTATTGCATTTCTTTGATTGATTCCCTTAATTCAAATAAACCCCTCAAAATAGAAATAAACCACGGATTGAAAAGCACAGGAAACATGTTGAAGTGCTGCTAAGTTTAGGACAATGTAGTTTAATGTAAGAGGTAAAAAGTTTAACTAAATTTCTACCTCTTAACATGAAGTCGAACGGCACTTTCTATTCTAAGGTTCACGGGAACATTTTTGGATAAACGTTATGGATCAATCGGGATTAGCGATCGAAGAACCCAACAGATAAAAATTCGTGTCTCAAGGACGCGAGATTCCTTTTTAATGTTCCTGTCGCCACACAAAGTTTGTGCTACAAGGTTCTTTTTCCACGAAAAGCTTCTTCTATTCTTTGATCCTCTCGTTCGCTTTTTTCGAAGATCAATTCTTCGCAATTACTTGCGCAAATTTCTCGCACCCAACTCCGAACGAAAATTTCGTACGGAGGTTCCATTTGTGTCTCTCTTTCTCGGGACTTTCCAATCGAACTGTCGTCTGCAGCAACATTCACTCGTTCTTTAGGAATACTTCTCCTTCTGGTCAAATCCCGCCGTTCTGGAATTACCTTCGCCGATCAGTGGCGTAGCTAGGATTCTCCGGGCCCGGTGCGGAACCAGATTTGTGTGCCCCCGAAAAAAATTTTCGGGTCTTTTTTCGTGATTTTGGGGGCCCCCACGGACCTATCGTTTTCCAGAGGCCCGGTGCGGACCGCACCTACCGCACCTCCCTAGCTACGCCACTGCCGCCGATATTGGATTACTGCAATATTGGACTTCACATAGGCTATATAAAGAAAAGAAAGTGAAAAAAAAATACAAGCAAAAGCATTTATTCCGAATTTCAGATGTTTTTTTTTTAACTTTATTTTTAAAGATATTACTGTATTTGGTACATACAGGTATATTTATGTTAAAATGCGTAGCATAAGCCCATATTAATCTTACAACATTTTCATGTCATTCTATAATTCTTTTATTCTTTATTTATTTATTTTTGACTGAAATATTTAGTGAAAAAGTGAACAAAGTTGATTTGGAGTAATGGATTAGCACAAGTTCGGATTAGCGAGCTGCACTTTATACGTTTTTACTTCGTCATATATTTCGAAAAATAATCGGTGGTAATGCAAATAACAAAAACCCCTCAGGATGTTTTTAGACGACTGCATAAATCTATATGATGCCAGACCTTTCTTGGATTTGATGTACCGGTATATATTTATGAAACTATCAGATTTACATGCATTTTATTGACAGATTTCACGGCTACAACAAAAATTGCAAACTCCAGAATATATTCATTTTTATAAAGTTTTATCTTTACCCAAGTGACCGGATATGTCGGGCCCCGTCCCTCACCATCCGGCCGCCCCATCGTGGGCTTGGCCGGAGCCATAATGGGCTTGCTAAAAAAAGGCCCTCTTGGTACCCACAGGACGAAGATTAAAAAGAAAACCAAGTGACCGCTTGGTGATTTGAAATTAATAATTGTGAGGATTTTAAATAAAGTTGTAAAATCCTAATTAAATTGATTTAAGAAAAATTTCAAAAGGGATTTGAAAGCATACGGAATTTTAATAAAAAAAATTTACAGAATTGATTGAAGCGTTGATTTCTATTAAAACGTATCAAGTTTGTCCACTGGCGTGTTATCCTATGGGCAAAAAGGAAAAGGCCCCTTGCTAATGAAGGCCCATCCTGAAACTCTCACTAACAGGGGGCCTCAAATCAATCTTTTTATAAGAAAATATTTCTTCCAAAAAAATTCCCTGAAAATAAATGTCTGAAGATAACATTAAGTTAATATTCTTCGTAAGCTGTCCGCTAGAATCGCTGCACAATTAAGTTTCTGCGCTAACAAAACACTTGTACAGAAATGTTAATTAATTAACTAGTCGTCCAGATAAATAAACAATAATTTAAGATAAATAAGTAATATTAGTAGTGGACAATCATATATTGTTAAAGGCAAAATATTTAGAAATTTCAAATTAATTTAGTTAATTTTTTTGGCACGTCAAATTATCTAATTCTTTGTCAAAGCAAAAATCAAAAATAAAACAGTTTCGTCATATTGATGCGTAAGAATGTTAGATTATTAAATGGTATGTAGTTAATCATATTAAATATTTTAAAAAATATATTTTGAGTTTATGATGTTACAGATCGGAAATTTTTGAACACGGAAGAAACTATCAGTACTTAGTTACTACGTCAGAAGATATTGGAGAAATTGTAGAAGGAAAGTTTCTTTGGTTTAAAACAGTTCACAAAAGCAATAACCAACTATTTATAAACTGCATTAAAATCGTGTATATGAATACTATTGAAAGGTCAGTATATAAATTCCGAATAATAATCTGAATTCTCTATAAATAAATCTATTTTCCTAAACATACCAAAAGTATTAAATATTAATATAAATGTTAATAAATGTAAAATTTCCAGAGTTATGAAAAACTCAAATTGCAAAACTTCATATAAGCTATTATACATTTTGGCATGTTATCTGTACAGTCAATATCTAACTGTTAGAATGCGTTAACGAAATTTCCAATGCTGATATTAACAAAAAACTCGTAGATATATTTTTCGAATTCAATCACATCAATGATTAGAATCTACCAAATTTCAAAATGAATTTTATTTACAATTCTTATCTCGTAATATAAAATAAATCACTAACAATTTACCTTAGCATCAAGTTACTTCTTGACGTGCAAAACGAAAACTATACTTATAGGTATTAAAGATTTATATTTTCGCTTTATTCGTTCTAAAATACGTTACATTTATAGTATTTTTAGGAAAATAAAATAATAGATATGCCATAAATATTACGGATTGTTTGAGACACCGATGCTAATTTTCCACATGCATCGCGTTCTTCGAATTAATTTCCATGAAAATTACTAATACAGTAAAACCTGTCTGGAACAAAACGCGACGATACCGAATAAAATTTCCGTTTTGACATGTTTCACTTAATAGAGAGTTATGTTTTTATTAATGCTGAAAAAAGAGAAAAAATTTTAAATGTTGCGACTTTACAACTCACTTTGAGAAGCAGCAACTCTTAATACGTGTTTTGTGTTTCAAAGACGTGTTGAAGACGTGCTTACCAATGGTCGAGTGGAAAACTACTGAATACGTGTCGTGGATTAGAACTTAACGAAGATGCTGCCCCGTGAAATTTTTCGAATTTTCTTTGCGTATCACCTATATTTTCAACAAAAAACAGTTTCCCGTAGAAAATCCTCCCGTTGCGGATCACCTTATTCCAAGTTTTCAACCTATTTTTAATAATGGCACCCAAAGTTAGTAATTTTTTCTTGCGCTCTTCCTATTTCTTTATCAGTGCAAAGTTACACTTTGCATGCATTTATTGATAGACATAAGAAGTGTTACGGTGCTGCTCATCATCTTAGTGTGTCGCGGAATCCCGGTTGAAAACAACTGCTGTATCCCATCATCCAATTTATGTTGAAGACACCGAAACGAGTATGTGATGCACAGATGCAAATTTCTGCATATAAACCCAATACCCTCGGAATGTGTTTTAATTATGATTTTAAAATTTAAACCCGTACAAATACCTGAAAGGATAAAATCACTGAACACTGGTACTGTGGTCGGTCGTAAATCCGCGCCTCGTCAACGGGCTGCCCCTGTCGAGTTTGTCTGGTTTTCTTTGCATTATTAACACTTACGGTCAGTTTCCTTTAAAAAGGCCTCTGGCAGATCGTTCTCGTAATACATTGCCCTAAACCAAATAACAAATGTAGGCGTTTTGTCAACATATAGAGACTGTTTTCTAATATATCAGCATAGGTTGACTGATCAAATACAAGTTATAGTCGACATCTAGGCAGTTCAACTCTGTAAGAATGGTTATTTTGAAGGGATGAAAACGATATACAGGTATCTACTTGACACTTTAATAGTTCGTAAAAACTCGGTGGAACTTAAAAAACTCATAAAAACTGTACCGATTTTTAAAAATATAATAAACATCTCTTATATGAAACGTTACATTTAATAGCAAATTCCTAAAATGTATCATTGGTATTTGTCAAGTAATCACCCCCATTAATTTACATATAAACTCTCGCTTTCATTGATAAATCATTAAACTTAATAATTTCAATTAATTCGCATTTGAATGTAATCAAATTATTATTGCAATTGTCATCAAATGTAAATCTGTTTTTAATCATAGTTCTGTAATCATTATTCTAATACCGATACATTGTATTTTATTTTTATTATTAAGCCATCATTTTGATTTTTAGGCAGAGAAGATATCCTGTTTTACTGAAGAATAATGTGGAAGAAACTATTTATTCCGGAAACTGGACGCCACTGAAAATAGTTAGTGATTGCTAATCATTATGAAGTAAATGAATTTGATTGGCCTTTCTAATTATTCAGTAAAATTTGTGTAAACCGAAACCACACGGTACCGAATATTTTTCAAGTTTGGCTTCCGTTTTCAACAGGCTTTTTCTATTTTATTTTAAAATCGGATTCCAGAAATTAAGTTATAAATGTCGTAATTAGTTTTTATTTATTTTGTATAACTAAAATTATATATATGACTTAGTTTTATGCTCTTATTTTTAGTATAAAAATTAATGTCAAATTTTATCATCCCAATATCCTATATTTTTCTTTTTCGGGTAAAAATTGGCCTTAGAAATAGATAATCTAATCTTTATTCTAGCATCTATTCTAAATTATAAAATTATTAAATCAAAATTAAAAGTAAACACAAAAGTTATTGCTACCAAAGTGTATATACCATGTACTGTACATTTTTGGAAAGTCTGTAATAAATGAAAAGAAATAGTTGGTATGAATCAAACAGCTAATTTATATTAAATTCAATATCCAGAAATGATTGGAATTGTTTAGCATCATTCATGAAATTTTTGTTGATATAATACTTAAATACTGTATTTGTATAAAATGATTATCCTTGCTTTTTATAAAATCTTCAGTGTTTTTATTTGTAAATTTTGATACAGTTTAAATATATTTTATAGCTGAAAATTTACAAAAAAAAATAAAATAAAATTCTTAACATTTTGATATTGTATTGATTCATATGAGAAGTTGTTATATTTAAAAACAAATTTCCACCTGATTAAATTGATAAAAACTAGTTTCAAAACTTAAAAATTTCATAAGACAGAATTCTTCTTTAGCTATTAGCACTCAGCCATGAGTAGACATCAGATTTGGTAGCAATTTATACTTTTTTCCTGCTCAGAAAGTGCTTTCCTGGTAACATATTTTTACAGGCAGTCATAATTATCAATAGTTTTTCGTCTGACCTAACCAAGGTTTTATTTTTGGACCCCTCAATTTTTTGGGGAAAAATACCATATCAATCAGTCAATTTATTAATTCTTTTGGGTTACAAAACCCCTATAATGGGAGTAATATTACAATCTTTCTTAACAAATTAAACATTTTGAATGTAAAAGAAATAGAGTGCACACTATCAAAAACATTCTGATTAGCCATAGTTTTATCTTGATTGCCCAATTATTATTTAACCAAGTCATCATATATATCTGATAATTCTGTGCATACCAAAACCCAGAAATTAACCAATTACCATTCATTTTACTTTTAATACGTAAACACTTATTGGTTAACCTGCAAGTCTTGTTTTCTGGGTGTGAATACAGACATTAGAAATGTGTTTACTTGTGTGTGATCTATTGGAGTTAATCAAAATTACTAAAAAAATATAATTTGTTACAAACCAATCTACAACCAATTTTGTTACTTAAAATATTTTATGCCTCATTTTTCTGTACAAATTTATTAAATTGGCACATATTTAGAATTAAACTCTAAAAAAAGAAGGCATCGGCAACCTAACGAAGTTATTGAAGTTTGTCCACAATCCTTAGTGTCAATTCTTTCTGGTGATTTATTCAACTAATTTTTACTAACAACCCTTCCGTTTAAAATGGCGGTATGAAATCCAATTTTTACAGGATGAATTGCATAATCTTGGGCTGCAATACATTTTGAAAGGTAATATTCTCCTTGAGAAATTCCTCCAATACTTTGTTATTCCCAGTTTATATCCCAATTTAGTTCTTTGTATTATTACAGACACTACTTTTAACATTTATGTAGTACAAACTTTCATGAAACTAAAACTGAATTTTAATCTTATAATTTTTAATTCAGCATTTTATTCTGAACATCATATCACTAACAAATGTGTTCAGGTTTATTTTTACTAAAACTTAATATCTATACTGTAAATATACAAAATATGTATATATAACTGCATACAGTTCATAAAAGTAAAAATACACACAATTTAACTTTTTTACTCAAAATAAGTCAAATTTTTATTTATGTTAATGATTTTTTACACCTTCATAATTTAAAAGCACATTATTATATGATTATCTACATTTTTTCATATAAATGTTTATCTATAAAATATATGTAGACTAACACACATTAATACAATCCTAAAACAATTTCAAAATCACTTTAAAAAATTTATAAATGAATTTTTCATAAACCTTTATTGAAAATTTCTTTAAAAAACTTTCCTGAATTGGAGAGTTCAACACATTCAACACAAGATAATAGAGACTCAATTACAACATGAAAACATTTACTAATAATCAATCATTTATTGATCACAGTAATTATTATTTTTAACTAAATTTAATTAAATAACTATGGTAGTGAATTTGTTGCTATTGCTATAGGCCAAGTCAATGGCCCTTTAATAATTATATCTGATAGATGATTTCTTATATGTATAAAGTGACGCTTAAATTCTAAACCATCACCCTAAAAAGAAAATTAATAAAAACAAATTTTAATAATAAGCAATAAAAATTATTATTTTTTTTACTAAACTAGTATATAATAAAACTTTACCTTTGATAACCTGAAATCAACCAGAATTTTATCTTGCATTTCAAGCAAATTCACTTTAAAGCTAAGTTGCATTTTTCTTTTGTCATTTGTAATTATCGTTATCTATAAAAATAATATTAATTTTATTAAAGAATTATTAAACTCACCCAAAAATCTGATACATGATTTTAACTAAGTTATATAAAATATGAACATATTGAAACAAATATATTTCTAATTTAAAAAAAATTATATTATTTTTGCAATGGTCATTAACAAATGCAACTCTATATTATTGTCCTATTCAGATAATGCTTGGACTAGCAATGATAATTATGTAGGTTTTGCTTCTGAATGTTGCAACATGATAAAGAAATAGAAGTGATATTAATAATATATGTTAATATTAATCAATCAAGCAGATTTTTCTATACAGGATGTTCCATTTTAAATGAAATAATCAAATATCTTGACAACTAAGTAATACCAAAAAGTTATAGGGACCAGAGAGGGAAATGTAACTTAGTCAACATCACATAGAGGTCAAATTTTCAGGAATATACTGGAAAATGTAGTTTTTATCAGAAACCACTACTTCTGAGTATAGTACATTAAAGTATGCAAAAAAAAAAAATAAATAAATAAATAAATCACAAACAAAAATAAAGGGTAAGTGCATTGTGTTTTGTGCACTTACCCTTTAATGCAGTCTTTTCTTCAAAAACATGCAATGCTTTGCTAGAAGCAAGATGTGCCATAACATGTGCTTTGTTTGACAGAAACCATCCAAAAAAAAAGCAGTTATATTTTATTCACGGAAATCATTATTGGAACATAATTGGAACTGGAATGTAAAGTACTTACACACAAGGTCAAACAAAAAAGGAGTTAATCAAAAAACAATTTTATCTTCTTTTGCATCAGTACATAATTAAACTGATTGTTGAATATATATATATATATTACATTCACATTTATTAATATAATGTATGTCAATATGTACAATAAGTCTGCTTATGACAAATTACAAAATCTATTCAAATTAAGTGCAAATACAAAAAATAACAGTTCTTTTAAACAATTAAGTTTTTCTTCATATTATTTTTCATTATCCATGTTTATTTGAGCATGTACTGTACATTATGTAACATTAAATCTGGTGCTGCTTGAGTTATCTCGTGTTTTGTGTCCAATACTGTCTTTAGCCTGAGTTACTTTGGGTCTGCATATTAAGTGGCACTGTTTAATAAGGTACTGTCAGTATTATCTATACCTAAATTGAGCCTAATGGCAGTTACACAATCAGATTTACATATCTTTATGGTTTTTTTTTGTATATGCATGCACAGGACAATTATAAACCCAATTAATTATTACCAATTGCTTTAATTGCTTTTTTGAAAGTTTTTTCTTTTTCTTTCATGGTGCAAACTTGATAACAGTTCAAATAGTAAGTAAAACACTAATTTTGTTTTGACATTCTCTATTTCTTGGTATGAGTTGAGTAAAAATGTTTTAAATGTTCCCATTTTACGTTCTAAACACAGTATACAAATTCTTTATAACACAACAAAGATATTTGAACTTTAATTTCTCCACAAATGGGCAACACTCTGGCACCTGACAATTAATAAGCACAACACTGGTTCCTTACCAGCCACACAGCTACACACACTAATCAGCACTGACTCGACACACCAAAGGGAAGTGCACAATTTCTCCCTCTCTAGGTGGGGAAAACTCACCCCACATTCTTCAGCATATGATTACATAAACACACCTGGCACGTGTGACAATTCAGTTTAGTTATATATTGAACTTAACAAGTTGTCTCATTAGTCTTTATTGATCCTCATATCATTTCATGCTGCAATAATACCCAATTATTCTGCAAACAAAATTGTTGATTCACTAACAATTTTGTTTGCAAATCTTGATCATAAATCAAGTAAATTATGATTTACCGTTTTATTGGAGTACATTATTTCAGAAACAAACAGACAAGCACTTACGAACTTCCTCAGTCTATCTATAGGGATTAAGAATCAAGACTAGAATATTTTTGTTTCTCTATTTAAGAACACTAAAATTTTGGTGAGGTTCCAAAATATTTCAAACATTTCACATGATTTATAAAATTATTAGTATTTTGAGAGTGCTGACATAATTTCAGAAGACAAGCTTCTACACATCGAAGCCATTTTCCACACAGAAGACTCTTGAGCATTTTGTAATTTGAAGTTGTACAACACAGTTGGTTTTTATCAGTCAATCTGTTACAACTTTTACATTTAACAATCTTCAATTTTGAGAAAAAAGATTCACAAAGATAGGTGATCCCATTGCAGCTGCTCATCTTTTTTTTTTTTAAACTCTTTCTGCCCTGTGGGCACTAAGAGGGCCTCTTTTAGCAAGCCCATTATGGGGAGACCAGGTGATTAGGGATGGGGCCCAATATATCCAAATGGACCACCCCCCTGAAAAATTCCTGGGGATTTCTCGACCCGTCCGGATTCGATCCCGGGTCCCTAGAGTGGTAGGCTGTCACCTTGACCGCTCGGTCATCCAGCCATCAATTTTTTTAGGTTAGAGACTGTTGTAACTTAAGAATGTGTCTATTGTTTGACATTTATTACACATATAGAGCAAATTTAAAGAAATATACCAAAACAGCAATTTAAAAACATTTGTTATTGTAAACATACTGATTAAATACATATACATACAGTATGCACTGTACATACATACATACATACATATTATATGTAATACATTTAAAGCTTTGTTAAAAAATATTTAATAACTGTTTTAATTTCTGTGTGTATGTGACAAGGTGTGACACATCATGTTAATGTACATAGGTAGATTGAAAAAAAAGGTTACAAGCAGCAGCATTTGAAAAGTAATTAATGTGAAGGGAATATTTTTTCTCCAGAGTGGAAACAGATGATACTAGTTGTCTTATAGCTTATCAGCGAACTTACAGAAATTGTGTGGGTAGGTAGTACCCACACAATCTCTGTAAGTTCGCTGATGCTTCAGAGTGATTGAAATGGCAAGAAATTTAGAAAAGTGGTCTCGCTTGGAGGTGCGAGCTGTGATTCGTTTCTTATGGGCATCTGATGCAAACACCCTGGCATGTTGAGTGATGGTGTCATCCTCCTGCATGACAATGCCAGGCCCCATACTGCTTGCAAAACTCAACAATTGCTGCAAAAGTTCAAGTGGGAAGTCTGGGGCCACCCCCATAGCGCCCAGATTTGGCACCCAGTGATTATTTCCTTTTTCCGAAAATGAAGGAACACTTATCTGGAACAAGGTTCTCTTCAGTGATGTGAAAACAGCCGTCAAGAACTGACTCAATGGGCAGGGTCGTAATTTCTGCCAAGCTGGGTTATACAAGTTTGTCCTGCATTCAGATAAATGCCTAAATAGATTTGGTGATTATGTGGAAAAGTGATTGGCAAGTATGCCTCTTAATTCCCTTTTGTATTTTCTATTATTGATAAATAATTTTTTATTACTCTTGTAACCTTTTTTTTGGATCCACCCTTGTATTTAACTATACACATGATATTTCAATGTAATAAAAACCTATAGAAGATAATTACTGTTTTAAAAGGGCCACACAAAAACATTTAGTGGGTTATATGCGGCCTGTGGGCTGGACATAGCGGTTGTAGACCATTGCTAGATGTCAGAATTTACTGGTGACTAAATCTTTCCAAATTTTAGGTTTGGTCACATTGATTCATTGTGTGACCTGCAAGATCTACTGACTTAAGATATTAGATCATCTTGCAAGTCACAAAACAGGACCCCATTTCACATAATCCCAAAGGATTTCATGTAGTGTATCACAAGTGATTAACACTAGCAAACATAAAAGAGCAAATTAATAACATTTGCATCCCTCAACATATTCTGTTTTCAGCTCTTCAGAATTTTCAACAAAGAATAAAACATTGTCATAATTTTTCTCGAGGCAATGTTTTTATAATAAAACATTGAAAATAAACTTCAGATTATAAGGAAAACATGAATAAAGGTATTTAGAGAAAAAAATATGAGAGGAATTTTACATCTATACTGTGCAATCCTCACAAACTTGTGCACACACATATGAATAATATTCTCATAAAGACATAAATCCAAATATGCAACTTCTATTAGGTATAATTTAGGCATTGGTAATGCTGACGATACATTATCAAACATGTTATTAAAAGCACATGAAACATACTAACAAGACATATTGTTGAATGTGAAATTTTTTTGTATTTTTAACATGGTAAACTCAGAAGTATGGGTTTCCCATTTGAAAAACTGCATTTTCTACTATACTTCCTATAATATAAATATACAACAATGTATGTCATTCACCCTGTATTACATTGTAATTAAGAATTATATTTATGCAAATTAGTTTATTTATGAATGTTAATTATTGATCATATTTTATTTGCATTAAGAAGGGATCAAATAAATAGCTACGATTTCTGTATAATGTTATACTTGTTATGGCTATGAAAAAATATTGAAAATTAAATGTGAAACAAAGTGATGCATTCATTACAGAAAAAAAAAATGACTAATGAATTTAACTTATTTGTAAAGTGATAACTTTCTATTAACATAAAATACAAATCATTACGGAGATTTGTACAGGAGCAAATAATTTTTCTGCGTAACTAAGAAACATTTTTTACTGTCACATAAAAAAATAATACAGTAATGAACTATAATAAGTATTAAATCACACATTGAAAATAGTTTTTGGTTACACAGAAAAACTATTTATACTGCAGAACAATTTTTTAATTAATAAAAATATTTTTGACAAAATTAATTATATATAAAAAAAGTTTTTTAAAAAACATTTTGACAAAAACAAAAAGCATTACATACACACACACATATATATAGTACAGTGGGTGATCGGTTAACGAACATAATCTGTTCCAAGACTTTAATCACTATCCGAATTGTTCGTTAACCGATTACTGATTGACCATAGGTTTTTATGGGAATTTGATTAATTTGTTCTGGAAACTTCAAAAAATAAAAAATAAATGTAGTAAGAAAGTATATGTAATAATAAAAATACATATATACACCAGTCTTGCATTTTTATTAGTCATGTTTTTACTGTTTGTGGGGGTTAAAGAATCTGTCTACTGTCGACTGCTTTTCTCTCTTCACAATTTTTCAGAAATAATTAATAGCATTGTAATTGTAGAGATACCCAAGCCTATTAACCTCAACCTGGTTTGGATGCCATTCTAAGACCGTTGTTCTGACATCCTACCACTTCTTCAAAAGATGTTTAATAGCAGATATCGGCATTAATCCTCTTTTTCAGAATAAAACATATCACACAGAGTTTGTTGGTGTTTTTCACTCAAGAGTTCTTGGCGTTCTGTCGTCAGGTCATTTCAGGTTCCATTATGAGCTCTTCAATGTTCTTCATTTCTCAAATGTGATTTTTGTCACCCCTTAAGCTGCTTGAATCTTCTTGATTATACAGCATCTTTCTTAGATATGAGTGAACAGCGGTCTACTGTAGACCTGCTCAAGCCATACTGACCAGCAACATCAAACATCAGACATCTTCTGCCCACTCTCTACCTTTGCTATTATACTCTCACTTTTGAAAATAAAAACTGACACAAAACTTAATGAGTGCCTGCCTGACAGTCTTGCAAATACTATAAAAAAATTCTTTCTGTCAGAAAAATAAAAGTCTGGAATTACAAGGGAGAGTTTCAAAGTTTGGAGGAAAACTATCTGATCAGTATATATCGAGTTGAGCATCGATGTTCGACGTCTCCCATGCTCCGAAAAGTTTCGAATTGTTGCCTGAAGACAAAGAAAGACTAATCGGTATTTATTTTACGTTGCTTCTTCCTGTATTTGTTCTGTGAGGTGTTCATTGTCCAAACATAAAAATCTTTTGCAAAAGTGTTCGCTATCTGATTTGTTTGTTAACCAATCACCCACTGTATATGTGTTTGTAAATATTTAATTTTTCAATAAATTATAAAATAAGCTTTAGTTTATAAAAATAATGAATACAAACCTGTCCGGAAGAAGTTCTCTTCTGCATATAACCTAATTTTTCAAAGACTTCTTTTAATTTTTTAAGTGTTATCTCAGCATTATCTTGAACAAAGAATCTGGTCATTCTTTTCACTAATCTTTGTAATGGTGACTAATAAAAATAATAATATACATAATTATTATAACAATTTCACTTCTAAAATTATTTCATAAATAAAAATTATAGCATAATCATGATTTATATTCTTGATGTGTATATATAAACATATCTTTAAGTTGATATTCATGATGAATATTTGTACAGTTAGGGTTGCATAATGGCACGAGGCAGAAAACAGGAAAATAAAATTACAATGCAAAAGCTGAAGGAGCCACATATTAAGACCTCATGAATCACAAATTATTCACTTCTTTTATACTGAGTGTAAGATTAAAATGAATATTTAATAATTAAGAGTAAACATCCTCCATGATTGGATGATTTAAATTCATTTAGATTGTTGTTGTAATGTTTTTTACTGAAATAACAGGGTTTATAACCATTATTATCTGTTTTGTCGGTTGGCTGTAATTAACTGTAGGTAAATTTAAACTTATCATTAGTAACATAATAATAATTATAAGTGTATTTCTGATTATTACAAATGAGTTTTGTAATGTTATTTAATTTATGTATTTTAGGATGAGTTAATTCTGATAATATTGGATGATTGATAACAGCAATTACAACAAGTGGACATACCACAGTTCAAAAAGTTAAATTTCAAAATAATTTATTAAAGTTTTAAAACTAAAATATCCAAAATAATAGCAATAATAATAAACAAATCAATTACCTGTGATGAATTTGGTGTACTTTGAAGTTGACTATTTGTAAAACAGGAATCTGTGCTTAATAACATATGTTCAGGATGAGCTGGCTGTGAAAAACTAACAACATGAACAATATCTGCTGTAGAATTATCTTGAGAACATTTTACTTCTTCTTTTATAAGTTCTGGTTGAGAACAAGTTAAATGCATAACTGTATCCTCTCTAAGTTTATTTTAAAATAAACATTTTTACGTATTAAATTCTGCATATAATCAATAAAAGCAAATAACATAGAATCAAATTTACTTACAAGCTAAAAATTAAAAATTTATAATCTTACCTTAATAAAGGATTATATTTAGAACATAATCGTTTGCAAGGCAAAAACTGATTCTCGTATACATTTTGAAATTCTGAAAAAATACATTATATTAATATACTGTATACTTAATAGACTTTTTTAGAATATAATTATTATTATTCAATATACAAAATTTTATACTTTATATGTTTTAAAGCTTAATCAATAATTTAAAAAATAAAAATTTAATAATTTTATGTCAATTACATTAAGTTTATTGGAAATTGAAAATGAAACTTTCATATTAACATGAATAAATATACTAAAATATATAAAAATATTCCATGCTTAAATTTATATATTTTTATAATCGTCTTTATTTGTATAATATGCTTATTTCATAATTAGAACCTAATTAAACTTAAAATAAAATTCTTTATACAAATTCCTCTGGTAAATACTTCTCCTTGTGTGGTACATATGCTAGGCAATTTACTTTTTAGCACAAAGGACATTGTCTCAATTTTGCTCTATAACTTTTATTAATTTAATTTTTTTTTTTTTTTTGGCATCCAATACATATATTTCTTTCCGTAAAGGCTTTGAATACAATTTTCTAATCAACTATTTATGATTTAAATATTACTAAACTATAAAAATTACTAAGCATTCACTTATGCTGCTTGATTCCCTGATATTTTAAAATATATTAATAAAATTCAAAAAAGAAAAATTTATTTCTAACTAAAGTAATTTTGAAAAGAAATGTAATTGAATGTAACTAATTTTCATAATCAATTGCATAGATAAAGAGTAATAAAAATTCCACATATTCTTGTAAAAGTTAAAGCAACAGTAAAATTAAGATTGTTGGTGAAAACACAATTATAAAGGGCTTTAAAAAATGTGTTATTGACAACTTGGACAGAGCAGGGATAATGTTGAAGGAAGTTAAAAACCATGATGGCAATGAAATAGGTGACAGGAATGATGAAGAAGAAAGTAAAGAAGTATTATTTCAATGACTTTCCAATTTTTTACAATCCAAATTGCCAATTTTTGTATGTAAATATAATTATGTAAAACCTTGACCATAGGCTGCCTTCTTGTATAAGCTACCAAAAGTGCAAGTTGTAAAGGAATGTTGACTTTTTTGTGAATAAGCTGTAACGTATAGCCAAGGTATTAGTTACAATTCTGGAAAGGAACAGCATCAGAAATAACATTATTTATGTAAATCTCACTGTACTATAAACTACAGTTAATTGTACACCATTTTATTGATATTTTTGCCAATTTTCACACATGCTTAAAATCATTATTACCAGTATATTTTAGTGCATTTCTTTTATACTGTAGTTAAGTTTTTACAATTAAGGTATATTCAGGTGCTAATTTTTTTTTTAAATGTAGGGAATCCAAGATTGGGAGTAGATTTTATGTTTGGGCCAATACAGTATTTTATTCAGATAATTATAAAAAACTATATTTTAAGATCTCAAACTATTTAAATTAAATCAACTGATTCATACAAAAGCATACATAAAATGCAAAAGCTAATTTTACTTAAATTTATACTTACCTTCAACTTTAAATAATTTTTTGTACCATTGATGTTTCTTGATTTGTACTAATGTGTATCTTTTGGATGCAATTGGCATGAGTATTTTTCTTAATAAAGCTGAAATAATTAGTTTACATATTTTACTTAATGACTGGTATATCTAACAATGAATTTCTGTTTTAAAATATCTGTAAATAAATTACTTAATATAATTTCAGACCAACTACTTAAAAATTTAAATATCTCCTGAAAGATTTGAATATATTAAAGAATTACTTACATAAAGCTAAATTGTCAATTTTTAACCAAGGAGATTCAGTTATTTTACATTCTTTCCAGGCACAATATTCTTTACAATTATAAGTTGGTTTATCCCAAGGCAATTCTAAAAATTTAATGCATTTTAAAATATGTACATTTTGTAGAAATTAAACTGAAAGTCAAAAGTAAATATTAATTTTGAGAAATAAATTACAATATAATTAATAAACTGATAAAATTTCTAAATACTCATAATATATCTTTGTTATATTGACCTGTTTGCTTTTTAATAATTGCAATAGGTTCTTTTTTAAATTTAAGCAGTTACAAGATATATATCTAACATAAAGTACCACAGTGTTTTAAATAATATAATACAATGATTTATTGTATTATACAATATATATTTATGAAGAGTAGTTTATGAAGGACTGTGTGAGGTAGTTATGACAGTCAAAATTTTCTCCCATTTCCTAAATCATAGAAGGTATAATAATGGTGTCTACTGGTTAGCATCAATCCAATCAGTGTGAAAAAATTATTTAACCTGTCAGCTGCGCACTCGATAATCCGAAACAATACCGCTGTTGCGTACAGGTTTTGTGGTTTTTAAAGTGGTTTTTCAATTTGCGATATCTTGCTTAAAAATTGTAGTAGATATAATCTGTTTTCAGTTTTCTATCACGTACATATTATACTTTACGATTGTTAACTTCAAAATATTATGTATGTTTAAAAAAATTAATAAAATTTAAGATTTTAAAATATTTAAAAAATTGTTTTTTAATAAATTTTCCATTAATTTGTTACATACGTTACTTAGACATGTATATTTTCTGTCAAATAAAAAAAACTGCAGCTTTCTAAATCAACGTAGAGAAATAATACGGCCTATAGATTATAATGCCGATCAGCGTGGGGTGGTGGTGGCTTTTCTAAATCTAGGTCAATACACTTTTATTACTGATGACATGTATTTGATTCTATTTATACGTTATTTAATTTATTGTACTAATAGTAGACTATAATAAGCGATTATTACTTTATTATATTAACGACTATACATGTATATCTTATGTATTACGGAAGTAACACCATAACCGGAAGTACTTTGTTTTTTGAAAGATTTATGGCTGAATGGCTTAAAAAACAAGCTTATTTGTTAAATAGGATAAATATACATAAAAATTTATTAAATTCATGCTAAAAATAGATAAGAATAACGATTTATAATTGTTTGTTTACATTTGTAGCTGACAATGTAGCTCGAAGTTGGTATAACTTTTTCCAAGAAAGTTCCCACCCCACAAACCCAAGTCAATGCTTATTGGTCAAAAGATAGTCATTTAGCTATAATATACCAATTAGAACTTAACGGGCATGCTAACTAGGATTTTATTGTCAAATGAACAAAAGAAATGTCTCCCATAGACTTAACATGGAATGGAGGAGTTTTGTGCCTAAATTTAAAAATACGGGGTGGTAACAAATATCTTATTCGTTGAAACAGACTTAGTCTATGTAGATAAAAGCCAATCAGTGCTTAAATCACCACCAACTAGTTAATTACGAAAGAAAATTGACAGTTACTCCAACTGGAGTACTCCACAACAGTTTAACGAAAACCGGTTACTCCAATAGCAGTACTCCGCAAACAACTGGTTAAAAAAATCACCAATAACTTCAAATACAGAATGTCTACAATTAAAGTATACCACTTTAGACCACACTGAAAACAAAACTGTTACAGACAGATCAATGAAATCATGTAGACATATTTATCTTGACACAGAAAAACTATAGCCAGAGTTTCAAAAATAGTTACAATTTTTGCTGCTAGGAATCTATAACAGCACCACTGAGGCAAGCATCAAAGAAACTGTTTAACATGCTTTCCAAAGACATAGTGAAAGCTTTTGTCTTCCCTAAACTATAGCAGAGAAAGTGTTTGAATATCATCATGATGTTTATGTAAGATGGAGCAAGACCCAAATCACAGTCATTGCGAGAGATGTATTGTCTAACATGTTTGGCAATGAAAGGGAGATTACAGTCAGTCTTTTCCAATGAAATGGCCTATTCATCTGATTTCATACTTTATGACTTCTTGTTATGGGGCTATTGAAAAATAAGGTTTATACAGGTGAAGTCTTGGATTTACCAGAACTAAAGAGGCAAGAAGTGAGTGTCATTAAGTCTGACATGATGTACTTGGCTGTTGCTAATGTGATAGCTCTATTGCAATATGTGACTAGGAATGACAAAAAGCATGTTAAACAGTTTCTTTAATGCTACAGTGGTGGCTTTATAAACTCCTAGTAGCAAACTTGTAACTACTTTTGAAACTCTGTCCATAGTTTTCCTGTGTTGATATAAACATGCCTACAAAATTTTATCAATCCATTTCTAACAGTTTTGTCTCCAGAACAGTTTAAGGTGTTATATTTTAATTACAGACATCCTGTATTAATATTGTAATAAATAATTATTATTTGTAAATCAAGGTATACTGCAAATTTTTGATAAAATACAATTTAAAAAAAATAAGACCGATGCTTCTCATACTAGTTGATACGGCAGAAGGACAATGCTTTCTCCCCAACATGTCAGGAATCAGTAACCCCATTTTTTTGTCATAATCTTGTATTATTGCATTTGAGTGTAAGGGTGCCTGTATAATGGTAATTTCATATTTAAATAAATACATATTGTAGTGTAATATTTAAATAAATACATATTGCAGTGTAATATTTAAATAAATACATATTTAAATATTATATAATTACCATTATTATAATATATACTTTTGAAAGTACAATATTATTTAATATCATGCTCTCGCTCTTTTCTGAAAACTGTTTGTGGACTAGCGGCTGAACCATCAGCTGCCAGTCCACCATTCCATGGATCAGCTTCACTTTGAGTAGCATTGATGTAGAAAATTACAATGTATTTCCTATATGTTATCTGACATTTAAACAGAAACTTAATGAATTTAAAATGCATTCATTTCAGAATATTCAGAAAAAATGGTTTTATTCTCAAAAATTGCCTTTAATAAAATGTGTTATTCAAATCATTTGAACTTACTTTACCAAGTACTCTGTGCTAAAAAGAAGAAAATGCAACTAAACCACTGCTAATGGACATTGGTGTCAAAAGAATTTATAAATAGCTTTGTTATTATTATGTATCATGAAGTTAATAGCATAAATCAATCTATCAATAAAACTGCAAATAGATTCTTATTCAATCAGAAATAATTTAGGAAAATAATAGTAATGCATATAACTTCTAAAAATAATTTGTGCATATATAACAGGCAAATAATTTGATAAACCTTATTCAACAGCAAGAAAGATTTATTGAAAATATGTAAACTAGCAATTTCTAAAATTTACTTAATATGTTTAATTAAAAATAAAATAAACACTGTTAACAATTAATACTTACCTCCAGCTAAAAGTGTAACTAAAATCACTCCACAACTCCAGATATCTGCTGGTTCTGCTTTATATTCTTTCATCAAAACTTCTGGAGCAACGTAAGGTAAAGTTCCACATCGTTTTGCTAAAAGTCTTTCTTTTCCATTATAACGAAAAACTGTTGCCATCCCAAAATCCGAAATTTTCAAATTATCTAATTAAATATAACATTTTATTTAAAGATTAATTCATTGTATTAATTAATAAATTTTTGTTGTTTAATTATATAATTATCAATATTTTATTTTATATTTATACTTTAATATAATGTTTAAGCATTATATATAATTGTTTTGATGTTAAGAATGAATAAAGCTTTATACAAATATAAATATATAAAGTTTTACAATATTAATCTCTTTAAAATCTGAATTATTCTTTGTCTCTTTTGAATTTAAGGTAGTAAAAAACAATTAATACCATTTTCATCTAAAAGAAGATTTTCGGGCTTTAGATCACGATGCGTAATTCCTTTACTATGTAAATATTCCTGTATTAAAGAAAAAAATATACTGTATAAAAATAAAATTACAAATACACTTCTAGTTACCTATTTGAAATACTATAACTAATAATGTTTATCATTTTAAAAAATTGTCTTTTCTATTTCTTTCACATTTATATCTCTTATCAAATGCACTTCTGAAAAGTAATGGCAATAAATGACATATAATAAATTCTAAATAACACACAAATATTTTCATCAAAATTATATAATTATGAGAACAAACTATTTCATTAACTTGATTTAAAAATAATAAATGTACAGTAAGACCCAGCTTAACGTTGCCTTGATTAACACCAATTCAATATAACGCGATCTGTTCGAAGCCTTAAAAAAGCTCAAAGTTTACAGCAATTCAAATTATCACAGCATTTCATTGATTCGTATATAATAGGATTATTTACAAACACAAACCAATCAGCAAAAGGTGGCAATTTGTCGTAGCACTGTACTTCCCTTAAATCTATGTTTGTTTTGAGCAATTTTGGAAAAAATATATCTGCTATGCCTGTGGTGTATGGTGGAAAGATTCTGCCAACGTCAAACAGAGCAGGACGCTGCTCACAATTCAGAGACTCGCTGCCTTGTGGATCACAAGAGCATACAGAACTGTGTCTGTGGAGGTGGCCCTGGTCTTGGCCGGGCTGCTCTCATTACCTCTGGTAGTCAGCCAAGAGGCAGCCTTCTACAGAACAACAGTGAAAGGCGTAGAGGCAAAGCAATGTGATCACATGTACTGTACTTGGTCAGACTTAGATGTCGGACAGATGTTCTAAAGGTCCATCCAGCCTATAGGATAGGACTTGACTGGGGATGTCAGTGAACCAACAAATATCGGCGTTGAAATATACACCGATAGCTATAAGGATGGCAGCTTAGTAGGTACTGCGTACTGCATCTTTTCTGATGGAGTACAAGTGTACTGTCAGTCAGTCAGACTGAATGAGGAGGCATCCGTGTTCCAGGCAGAACTGGTGGCCCTGGAGAGGGCGTCCCAGTGGATCATAAAACATCTGTGTCCAGAGCTGGTCATGGTTTACTCAGACAACCAGTCATCGCTTCAGGCCTTGAGTGATGGGTACCACAGGGACGAGTTGGTACAGGAGATCAGAGGTAGGGTACTGAGAGTGAGGCACAAACGACAAGTTGCTTTGAGGTGGGTCTGAGGCCACATTGGGATCCCTGGCAATGAGCATGCCAACCAACTGGCCAAGGCAGGGGTCAGGGGCCCATTTGTAATGAAGATGATGAAACCCTCAACTACATACATAAAAGGTACTCTACTACAATGATCGATAACAAACTGGCAAAAGTGCTGGACTCAAAGTACAGTAGGTAGGTCAACCTATGCCTTCGTGCCTGAAGTTGGCTTACTCTGGTAAATTGTTGCTGGTTAATGATGCAAATATTGACCGGTCACGGAAAGTTTCTCCACTTCAAGTCCAAGTTTGGACAAGGAGATGGTAGCTGCTCCTGTGGGTGTCCTCGCGGCGACACAAGGCACTACATGCTTGACTGTCCGCCTACTGAGGACTTCTGCCTAGAGGCAGACCAAGTTGATTGGACCAAGCCCCCTGAACAAAGACTTCAAATGCTAGCAGCCAGTAAAGGAAACTTAAAGAAACTAAAGGAATTGATGGAAAGTGTAATAGGTCTCTTAGACCTATAAGCTCAGTGGACGCACTGGGCAGGGTTCTCCTTCTTGTAGGGAAGGGGACCTGCTGACCGATAATAATATAATGTCTATGTTATTTATGAGCTTAGTTTCGTGGATTACAAGTGCAGTACAGGGTGCAAATCAAAAGTTATGCCAAAGTTTGAGAGTTGGACCTAAGAGAACAGACGGGAGCCAAAAGAAGTACTCAATGCTCCAACTAAAAAAGTCCGAGATTACTCATCGGATATGAGACCATAGCCCATGATTAAGGCATAGACTCTTTAACCCTGTGATGCCATTAGGCAGGGCAGGGCAGAGTTTACTTTATGAGGCTTAGATCACATGTGGATCCTACTCCATCTGGGTCCTGAGCCAGTCACATTATACTCTGATAGCCAGTCATCGCTTCAGGCGTTAAGTGACGGGTACCACAGAGATTGGTTAGCACTAGAGATCAGAGATAGGGTACTAAGAGCGAGACATGCATGACAAGTTGACCTGAGGTGGGTCCGAGGTCACACCAGGATCCTCGGCTCAAGTGTGCCAGCCAACTGACCAAGGATGTGGTCAGGGGCCCATTTGTAATGAAGGTGGTGGTACCTTCAGCAAGTTACATAAAAAGTACTATACTACAATGATCAATGACATACTAACAAGAGTGCTGGAACCTTAGTACAGTAGGTAGGTCAACCTACATCTTCATGCCTGAAGTTGGCCTAACTCCAACCAGTTGTAATTGGAGACTGACCCAGATACTCACAGGACACAGGAAGTTTCCCCACTTCATGTCCAAATTCGGACATGGAGATGGTTGCTGCTCCTGTGGGTGTCTGTGCAGCAATGTGAAGCAGTATGTACTTGAGTGCCTATACACAGAAAACATCTGATGAAGGGCTGGTTACACTGACTGGAAAAAGCTTGAAGACCAAGTACTTTGAACGCTAGCAGCAAGTAAAGGAAACTCAGAGACATTAAAGGAATTGATGAAAGTAATACTGGGTCAATTTGACCTATAGTCTGATGGATGCACCAGGCAGGGCCCCCTTGTCTAGGGGAGGGGACCTTGCTGACCATAAATGTGAGCACATCTCTCAAAGGTAAGCACTCTTAGTGCAGTACAGGCTGCACCTAAAATGTATGTCCATCTAAAAGGGTTAGACTTGGGAGTGAAGAAGGCAAGAAAGTTTGGTCTCCTCTTGGGTTGTATCACCAGAGCCAGAGCCCGAGCACTTAACTCAAGTTTGACTTAAAAGAATTCAAGACACCCAGTGGCCGCCAGGTACCAGACCAGGCCTATGATTAAGACAGTCTCTTTGTGTTCTGTAGTGCCATTTGGCAGAGCAGAGACAATTACTTAGTTTGTTATATGAGGCTTAGACCATATTAAATCAAAATCACCTGATTTTACACTCACGCTCAGGGGAGGATAAAAAGGGCTCAAATCTGAGGATCATAGGACATACTGAGTGGACATAATGGGAAGAAGCTCTACCTGACCATTCCCATCCTGCCATACTACAGGCCAAACTCTACCTTCATAGAAGACTCCCTACTAATATCGACGAAAGTAGAAGACATCGTCAATCTCGCTGAGATATTATGTTAAAATGTATGTAAACTCTCACTTAATCATGTAGCACTTAAGTAGAGTTAACATATAACCAATATAGTAGTCTGTAGACCAGATGTTATGTTGCTTATACCTTATGTAATCTTGTACGCTTTAAGTTAGTTCATTAAATTGTTATTTTTGTTGTTTAAACCAATCTCATGTGGACTTGTTAGATGCTGAACAACCCTATTACGACTTATCCACATCGCCTCCCACTCGACAATTTGATCTCCTAAACAGCCATCCAGTGATACTTGAGTGGCATTTATCAGGCTGATGCCGATCAAAGGAGTTGACAATAATGATCTATCTGTAACCCCGAACTTCTCACAATACTATTGATATTAATAAATTAAACAAAGCAAAAAATTAGTTTCTGAAAAAACATACAATTAATAAATATTATGGAAAATCAAGTCCATTTAGAAATAAATATAACATTTATAAAAAAATATATATATATATATAACAAAAATTAATGCAAATTCATTAATTCAACATACCACTCCAGCAATTAATTGGCAAAAATATCTGTGTGCATGGGATTGTGGCATACCAATATCTGGTTCTAAATACAGAAAAAATTTAAATTAACTTACTGAATTTTCTTCTAATTTTCAATAAGAAATAAAATTACTTCTTATTTACATAATTTAATAGAATTCTATTAACATATTAAACATTCACATCCCTATAACAATTAATAATATTCATCTCATAAATTTCTATTTACAGATTAATTTGAAACTACATTTTTGTTCATCTTGCTAAATCAATGTTCAAAAACATTATTTTTTTTTTATTTTTTTACATATAAAAAACATAATATATCTTTATTAAGTACTTAAAATTAACAAACATTAGAAAGTTTATAAATTATTTTATTTCTTACATTGTTACAAATTGAACAAATTTAATTCATTAATTTCAAAAAGTGTTTTAAATACATAAAATTGAAATCAACATCGATAAACTGAATATTCTGATTGAAAGATAAGTAATTTTTCAAAACAGTAACATACTTTTCTTAATATTGCTAAAAAATTCAGAGTAAATAAAATTTATCAAATAAAGGTTATAATAATGCCTTATGATCAAATTTTAATTGATTTTATCAAAGTATAGTAGAGAGTCGAAAATCGGCATCAATTGGGGACTGGGGTTGTTCAGATTAGGGATTTGTTCCGATTACAATCTATGTACGAAAAAATATATTAACCTGACCGATGTTCAAATTTTTCTTCGTTGCGTGTCGCTTCCTGTTGAATTTTTCTCCGTTGCGTGTCACTTCGTGTTGAATTTTCATCGATTTTAAGCCTAACGAAAATTTTTATAATAATAATCGAGGCTATCGTATCGTTAAAAATTATTTCTTTATTTTGTACAAACAAAATAAATATATTGAAGAATATAAAAACATGAAAATTATACTTTAGAAGTAAATTTAGTATCAAAAACATTTGATTCAGCACGACACAGTCCGACTGAAAATTGTGCCGATTATCGGGCGATTCCAATTACCAGGGTGCCGATTTTCGACTCTCTACTGTAATTTGTTTTTTGAATAAAATTTTAATTTTCAATGAGTTTAAGAGAAAATATGAAATGAAAAAAAATTCATGATAATAATTAAATATTGTATCTTTAAAAAATATAATTATATACATATTATACAAACTACCTACCTATTCTGTCAAACAATTCACCTCCTGAAGCATATTCAAGAAATATATATTGTAAATTATCCTCTTGTCTCTGACCAAAAAACTTAATAATATTTTCATGACTTAACATTCGATGAACACAAATCTGTAAGATCAATTATGAATTAAAATCTGAATGTTAGCATCACTGTTAGTAATGAAAACTAAATTAAATAAGTCTTGAATTTTAAACTCTAAAATACATAGTAAAGTATAAAAATATGATAATCTAAACACAACGTTCTTATTCTTCATATAATAATCCAAGATCTTCAATTTTATTATTATTTTGTTTTAATTAGTATTAACTTGATTTTTAAACTGCTAATCATTTTTCATGTCTCTCACAGTTGTAGAATATTATAGCTATGATATTATTGACTCTGGCAATTCCTTAAAATTCATCATGAGAAAATGTATTTAACACTATTCCATTTATAGTGTTAGGACATACTGGATGGACATAATGGGAAGAAGCTCTACCTGACCATTCTCATCCTGCCATCAATTTCTTTATCAATGCCCTTTATCAATTTCTAACTAAATTAAAATTTGAAGAATAAAAAGTTTAAAAAGTAATAAATAAATAGAGAATAAAGAATAAATAGTTTAAAAAGTTATTATAAAAACTATATTGTGTCAACCACAACAAAAAGGGAGAAATCATCCTCTCAATCTCAAAATTAGCAAAACCTTCAAATGTTTTATTGATCCCTTGCTCTGAACCTAGGATTTGAGAATAATTACAAGAAATAATTTACACTCACGCTCAGGGGAGGATAAAAAGGGCTCAAATCCGAGGATCATAGGACATACTGGATGAAAATAATGGGAAGAAGCTCTACCTGACCATTCTCATCCTGCCATCAATTTCTTTATCAATGCCCTTTATCAATTTCTAACTAAATTAAAATTTGAAGAATAAACTTTTGATGAAAAGACACTATATTCTAGAAAATATAAGTCAATATTATGAATCAACATATTAATCTCATATACAACAAGTCCTAACCTATCATTGTTGATAGATTCTTGACATTGAAACAACAAATTTTACCATAAACTAAAAAATATAAATAAGAGTTAAGTTCCTATGGCATATTTGTGGTTACAAAAACATCACCAAACTCCTAAGTAAAGATAATATGATAACTCCTCTAATGTGAAAGATTAAAATAATGTGAGTTATACATATCATATTTAAAAAAGATTAACAAAAACAAGTTCATTATTCGCCCAATTTTGGAATCAGTGAGTGATGGTGGTCATAGTAGTGATGTGTGGTATGGGAAGAGAGGCTAAATTAGCCATCTTTACCCATTTCAATGAGGCTAAATCCTCATTGAAATGGCTAAGGATGGTATAGGTATAAAGAATACATAAGCTAAAGATGGTAAAGGTGGCTAATAAAGAATACATGTTTGTAAAGGAAAAATTGTAAAGAGCACCTCCTACCACTACAGTTTAAAAACAAACAATTGGCAATTCCAACAAACTAGAGAGCCATATAAATTTAAAATGGGAAATGCCAGCAAGATATATTTCTTTACTTCTATTTGACATTAAATGTCTTACATGTTAATATGGATATAACTTCATGTTATTTGAAAAAACTTTTATTTTTTCAAATAACATGAAATTATTGTCTATCTATCACCAATGACAATGACACCTGTTTTACAAGAAGCTAAGGACAAGAAAGAAAAAAAGTTGTACAATCAGTTCTCATTAAAAAAATCCAGACACAAAATATTGAAAATTTCAATATTCTAAAATCTATGGCAAATATGAAACATGCATGCTTTCTTAAATAAAAACATCAAATGACAGGATTTGCACTTAAAAATTGTGGCATTTTGTCCATGGATAGTTTCAAACTGTGTTAGTGAGAAACCATGTGAGAATGCTGTGTTATATGAGGATACCTATAAGAATTCTACTACCTATACTTCAATTCTAAGAATACCTATACTTCAATTCTAAGAAATATATTTTTATAGAATTATATTTAAATATACACTTACTTCTTTTTTAATTAATTCTGATGCTTCTGGAACTCTATTTGTATTTAATATTTTAACAGCAACAGCATCTTGAGTTACTCTATTGACAACTAATTTAACCCTTTAAATAAACAATTAACTTTGAATAATATTTTGTATTGAAAATCTAACATTATTTTATAATATTTATAAAACTTGAAATAATATTATTATTATAATTTATACATATATTGTAAATAATACATAACCTTTACAAATATATTAATAAGGAAAATGGTAATGAAACAAGTAAAAACTTACTTTATCTGTTCATATATATTAAATTATTTAAATCTCGTTATAGTATAAATTTCAAACAATTCCAGAAATGAAAATTGTATGTACAATAAACTCCCACTAAACTAAACTAATAGGGGTGAAGATTGTGAGTTTACAAAAGTCTGCATTAGCAGAGCATTTTCTCCAATGACATGGAAAACAAGGTGAATATACAGTACAGTAATTTATTACAATCAGTTCTATACAGAAATTTTACTAAGATTTAGTAGGTTATACTGCTGAATTCATTACAGGAAATGAACTCAAAAAATTTAATGACAGTACAGTTCAATTACTAAAGATTGTACAGCAATATACTGTACAATCTTTAGTAATTTATTGACTACAGTAATATAATACAAAGTATCACAAAGACTTTGGACATCAAAAACACTCATTTTAATTAATGAGTGTTTTTGATATCCAGAAGTCTTTGTAATATAACATAATATAATTATAACATTTTGTTATAATTATAATTAGAAAGACAGTTCCATGTCTGGACTCTAGTTTACAATTACTTATTGTGAACTGAGGCTATAGAGAACAAATTTAATTATACAACAATACTGACCAGTGACTAACTTTTGAAGCTACCATTTTGTCAGTATTAAAAAACTGAGTTTCCCAGAAAAATTTCCAATTGTAGTACAGGATGATACATGACTGGACAGTAGTTTTCCACATTTCGACAGACTTCAGACCAATGAAAAATCAAATATCATACATATTTTGTAAAAAGTTTAAAATTAGCATTCTTGTATTTACATTATTACAAAACAACTTGAGAACCAAAGGAGTGACATTTGTTTGACAATATGAAAATTATGAATAATAATATCCACTTTTCACTTAAAAGCATAAGCTACACATGTTAATAATAAGATGTTTTAATGCCAACTAACATTGGCATATCCATCAGACACATTAAAAAGGTTGCTGACACTATAGAAGATGAAGAAACTATAGATAATGGTGATGGCAGCTTGGCAAATACATCCTTTATGTTAACTACAAATATTTCTTTTCATCTGTAATTGTAAATACTCATGAATGAATTTTCCTTGCAAAATATGTTACAAGTTTGTCATCAGACATGGACACATCCTGTATGGACACATTCAGGCAATAATTTGACAATGGTATTTGGAAGATCACTACAAACCTAGAAGACTTAATAAATTATAAATTTAAATTGCCTGTTGATAAAATAATCTTGCTTACTTGTAAATTATACTTTTTCTATTATCAAGAAATTTTAAATTACTGTACAATTTTTTGAAAAAATTATCTGACCTGAAAAAAATTACCTGAGTTATGTAAAGTCTGAGTTGGCAGAAGTTTGTTTTATTATAAAATTTACTCAGTCCATCCAAAGACTTGAATTAAGAAGAGCACAGACTTTGTTTCATGTAGTTAGAAACAATAAAATACACCATAAGTATAAAGTGAGAGCATACATCATAAACTTTAATGTAATAATGGATTAAAAAAGAATTTTAATAGCAAATATCAAAAGAAATATTATCAAAAGATACAAAAATTGAGCTATATAATATAAAATATATTCTAAGAAAGTGCAAAAACACTTTCTATATTCTATTTTAATATGTTTCAGAAAATTACATAATTTATCACATATAGATTTGAAAAATAAACTTTGTATCTTTATTAATCTTTTGAATACTCAGGATTGCCTTTCTTGAATAATAATAATAATAAAAATATGGATCTATGGATATGAATTTTATTGAAAAGGAGTTTATTTCAGCAACTAACCTGATATAGTTCTAGTTTTTTATTCTCACTATAGATTATTTTATTTTCGATAAAGAAAGAAAACTTTTATACATATAGATTATTCACATATTATATTGTTTATGTCTAATAATAAAATAATATGATTTTAATAATAATTCATACTTACTCTCCATAAGCCCCTTCACCTAATGTTTGAACTATATCCCATCCTTCTACAAATTCTTTAACCATAGTTAAATAAGAATCTTCTGATTAGAAATAAAAACAATATAGAGGAATTATCTGAAAATAAAACAGATTACTGTTACTCGAATATAAGACAAAGTGTGACTTTCAGGATCAAAATAAAGAAAATTAGATTTATTAATACAATTCTAATTTTATTTCATTTAATCACAAATAAATTATCATCAAATGAATGTAATTATACACATTGTCCTGCAAAAATTACTGGAATTTTAAACTTTAAGGAAAAATCTTGTAAAATCAATTACATAATTTGTTTATGTAAAGCTGGACAATCAGAAACTTTTTTTGCCAATTCTTAACAGTCGAATTCACTTTTCGTCGATTACACTTACAAATTTCTTCGAATTCTGATTTCCAAATAATCATCTGTTTACACATAGGAATGAATTAAAACTTATATCGGGTTCCCGTGTAATTTTAGAATTTAATTCAAAAGCTTTGCTTTTCCTATTGCTATTTGTCTTTACTCCTGACAATACATAAGAACAATTCAAATAACCCAGATAAACTACTTTTGTTTTTGAACACTAGAAGGTGAGGATCCAGTAAAAAATGCAAATAGACAGTTTACAAATTTATACAAAAACGAAAAGAATCCTTCGCTTGTGCGTATAGGATGACCTAGGTTTTGGAAGCAGTAAAAAATGGATAAAAGCCTCGTCTTATATGTGAGTAAATACGGTATTTAAAAAAAGTGTATTAAAAATTGTTTTTAAGATTGTATTCAACTAAATTATTTTTTTGGAATAAAAATAAATGCTGCAAAAGCCTAACAAACCAGGGATAAAATTATACACAAAGTGCAAATGTTTTTGCCCATGTTAAATGGGCATCATCAGGCAATTAACTGCTGTGAGGATAGAGGGGATTGCCAAACACATGTGTAGGGGAATCTTCACAGCAGTTAATTGCCTGATGATGCCCATTTAACATGGGCAAAAACATTCGCACTTTGTGTATAATTTTATCGCTTGTTCATTAGGTTTTTGCAGCATTTATTTTTGTCTAATATTAACCAGTTGTAAAGTAGCAGTTGTTAATCTAATTTATGAATCTATCTTCAGGAATCCAACTAAAGAATAAAGAATTCAGAAAAATCAAAATTTCTATAAACTTTTCTCTTATCACAATAAAAAAATAAACAGAATAAGGATGCATCTTGGCAACTACTTCTACCCCACATACTGAAACATAATTACAAGCCATATAGCTTGACAGAAAAAGAAATTTGTTTGATTTATATCAAAATTGTATGTTTAAGATGTTTCATAACTGTTTTGTTGTTTGAATTACAATTAAATCTGCATTTTGTTTATTTTAATTAATATACTTAAATTTATTTCTATTTTTCTATTCTAGTTTGTAATTTTGTTATTCATATTATATTGGTAAAATTATAATATGAAAAATGTAAATTATTAAGATATAAATATTATGCAAAAAAATTTTTATATTTTATAGTTAGAAGCCCTAAAATAAATGAATGTATTAAATATTGTTAACTCTAATTAGTATTTGAAAATAGTTTTTATTAAGTAAATAAAAACTGGACTTTCAAAATTAACTTGTCTTGTATATAAAAACTGAATATATCCTAGTTATATAAATCTGACACTTATTCCACAAAATCAAAAATAAATATGTATGTTAGTTTCATTTATGCATGCAACTAATATGTAATTGTTTTCAGTTATTGTTATCAGTGTTACCCAGTGTTTTAAATTCATTTTATTTGAATTGTTATTTACCAACATTAAACTAGCTATTGTAAAAATTGACAGTAAACAAAGAATACTGGATAAATTATATATATATATATTAATAATAATTAATATGTTGTTAAATTTTACATTTTAAATTGTTTTAACATGTCCCCTTAATTTCAAAAATTCTTATTTATTTACGTTGTTATCAGCACAAACAAATCCCAAAATGATTACAATAAGAGAGTCTAATATATGTTAAAATGAATAATACATGTGAATTTTACAAATTCTTCATTTTCTTATATTATTATTAAATACTGAAACTAACAATGTTTTTTTTTATCAGAAAACATTGCTCAAGAACAAAATTTATTTTTGTTTTTGCATTTTTAAGTGTTGTAGGCTGTAAGGAATTTTTTCTATTCTGTATACTTTATTTACATTAATTTTTTATAATTAAATGCAATTCATATTTGTATAAAATTTATTAACTTGATAAAATTTGAATTTTATAAAAAATTTATTTGGATTAACATGCAGAGTGACCTGTATTTGCATAAAAATCATAACATTATTTATGACAAAGTTCTATTATTCTGTTTAGGATCAATAAAAGTTTCTATTTATAATGATAAAATTTTGAATTTTTAGTAATTTTCAGAATTTTATTCATTAAAAATTTTTATATGATTAAAAAGCTTTTATAACTATTTATAGTATTAATATTTATTTACATTTTTAAATTTATCAAATATTAACAATGTAATTAACTAGTTACTAGCTTTTATCTTCTATACCAGTGGTTCCCAACCCTATGCCCGCGGGCACCATAGCGCCCGCCGATCGTTTCACGTGTGCCCGCCGCTGTGCGACCACGATAAAAATAAAAATATTTCGGTTTTCAATAAAATGCTATGTAAAAGTTTTTTCGTATTTAATGATTAACCACTCAAAAGTAGAAATGGCGTCCAACACAGATAAAAGCACAAAGCGAAATGCGACCGATCTCTTTTTCCCCTCCGCCAAATCTTCACCAACCAAATTTCCCATACCTGAAATGAAATAAACCGGTCCGTTCTGAATACCATAAAATCAAAGTACAGATCACGACTTACAGATGAGCACTTTGATGATTGCTTACGAGCAGGAATATCATCATACTCTCCTAATTACGAAGCAATGGCCAATGAAATGCAATGCCAAAAATCACATTTACTTTCAGATTTATATTTTTTATAAAAATCTGTAGATTTTGTATGCATTGTTTAGTAATTACTTGTTTTGTAAAAATTATTGTTAATAGTCTTGTGTATGTTTTATTACATTTTTGAAATTAAATGTTTTCTGTACATTATGTGTATGTATTATTAAGTATGTCCAAGTATAAATTCACGTCGAAAAAATAAATGGTGCCCGCCGTCCGGCCGGTATTCTAGAATGTGCTCTTAGGTACAAAAAGGTTGGGGACCCCTGTTCTATACCAAAGGTAGGTTAAGCTCTCTGCACAAGACAATATCCATTTTAAAACATCACCTTAGGCAATTTAAGAAAGAAGCTTTGTTACAAAGAAGCCTTCTGAAATACTTTAACTGATTCACCTCTTAAAAATTAAATCAATAAAAAAATAAATAAATATACATGTTTCATAATAAAATTTACATCATTTATCCCATATCTTTATTATCACTTTTCTCATAATGTAATAAAGAAATAATTGTAAAATAATTGTGATTTATGTAATTTAAATTCATAATAAATCAGTGATAATCAATGAATGTATAATGTAATATCTCAGAAATAATTTCATATATAAAAACAAAACTATCAATCATGATAACTTTTTTTATGGTAAATAAATAATAATTTCCAAATTATTATTGTAATCTCTAGTTTAATATATTTGATATATTCAATACATTTAAGAATCTTTAAGCTATCAAATACTAATGTAATTACATAAACACATTAATTATAATTATTTCGTTTTAAAATTAAGGTAAAATTAATGTTTAAATAAACAATTACGTAATTTAAATTATCAAAATTTCTAAGATTAAAAATTTCATTTATATAAAAATTTTAACATCGAGTACATTTTATAATTACAGTATTTTTAAATAAACAATTAACACTAGTAGGAAGGCAACTTTAAATAGAATCTATAAAAAATAAATAAACAATTGCATTATTTACTGTAACTATATATTCATATTTCGTAAAGAAAATTCTAAATGTATTAGGTGATAATTTGTAAATTAAATAATATTTACCTTCATCTAGATATAAAACGTGATTAAATCTTCTAGTACATATCAAAATCGCGGTCGTCCATATTGTTTATTCACATTTCCCGCCAAAGTCTGTAATAAAGGCCAGGCGACATCAGCGCCAGAATCTAGGAACAACTCTAAATTATAAATTTTTCTAATAAATTGTATTCGTCACCTGATTGACCTTGGATACAAGTATACAAATTTTTTAAAAATTTCATTTATTTATTTATTATCAATTGTCCACTAACAAAAAGTTTCATAATTATTTTTTTTCATTTTTGACGTTTTTTGCCCAATGCGTTTTTTTCCCTGTCCTTTCCGCCTTGTGGGCACTAAGAGGGCCTCTTTTAGCAAACCCATTATAAATTTGGTCAAGCCGGGTAGTGAGGGACGGGGGCCAACATATCCTGTCGGATCATCCCCGAAAAATACCTGAGGATTTTTCGATCCGTCTGGATACGATTCAGAGTCCCCCAGAGTGGTAGGCTGTCACCTTCACCGCTCGTCCATCCGTCCACATCTACCCTATGCGTACTAAGAGGTAGTGTTCGGATACTATCGATAGCGATATCCATCGATACTCTTATGCAAAACATCGATAGTATCGATATTATTCGTTATCCGATTCACAATCGATTAATGTAAAATGGACGTAAAACAAAGACAGACAGCAAACAATCAGATTTTATTTAATAAACAAACAAACTATATTTCAATTAAAAATTATTTTTTAAAGAAATATTAAACAGTTTATATTTTTCGGGTTTATTCCGCTTCTCTTCTCAGAGATAATGTCTCCGGCTGTCGAGAAAGCTCTCTCGGAGCTGACAGAAGAACCACAAATACAGCCATATTTGTGGTAAACTGTTTTCAGATTATTGAAATAATGATATCTACACTTGTTGACCCAAAATTGAAGCAAGTTGTAATCTGAAGGCTCGATACGTCGGTCGATATACTGCTGAAAAGCAATAATTGTGTCCACTGTTGAATTATTTGTATTTTGTGAATGTCTGCTCTTTTTTAAAAACTCAAAAAGATTGGGTGCATTATTTAAGCTTATTTCTTTATTTTCTCGTTCATTTTCAAGTCGGCATCCATTGAACTTGAATTTATTATATTTGCAAGTTCATTTGTTATTGATTTTAAAAAATTTATATAGTTTTCCTTAAGGGGCCGTCCATAAATTACATAAGGTATTTTAAGGTGGGTAAGGGTCAAGGATTTCTTACGATTTCTTACTCAGGGGTAGGGGGTAATAGATCTCGTCTTACGTAATATTCTTATTTTTATTTTTTGATCTCGTTGAGTGGTGGAGTTTTCAATTTGGCTTTAATTTGGCGGTTTCTATTAAGAAGGCTCGTTGTACTAACGCTATCAAGTGTGACATAATAGAATAATAACGCTAGCAGACACATTTTTTATCAAGGGAGAAAGACCGTGTAGTTGTCTCTCTCTTTTTTTTTTTTTTTTTATTTGAATAACTGCATTACTCCTAGGGTGTATAACACTAAGAATACATAAACCAAAATACATGATACAAAGTAAATATAAATTAGTATTCGGTTTTTAGTGAGAGCTAAAATATAAAACTAGAAATTATAAATAGTCTTATCTTCCATATTTTTTGAACATAATTGTAAAAAGCATCAAATAGCGGCTTCTGAACAAGCTTATCGAGTGGATATGGCCACCTGAAACCAAGCGTAAAGATTTCTAATTTCAGAATAAGTCTATCTTGATCGTAAATTGGACAATAATAGATTATATGGTCGACGGTGTCTAGGTTTTCTGTAGAGCAAAAGCAAGAGGCAGTTTCTACCGGGTTATACATGCTCAGTAAGTAGTTGAGCAGTAGCAAACGTTAAATCGCTAAGTGGTAATGAGAACCTGCATTCAACACTAGGAAAATAAAGTCTTCTAAAGTTATTATCCCAGTTTTACTGCTTAACTATCGTTGATTCCACTTTTGCATAGCGTTGTAATAAATATAACTTTTAAGGCTGCTGCGTGAGAGAGAGGTGTGAGTGTAGTCTTTTGCAGCTGACTTTGCCTCAAAATCGGCTTTTTCATTTCCTAGTTTGCCAGTATGGCCACGAATAAACATAAAAGTTATCTTATTTACAAGATTTTTAATATGGTGCTGGATATATGTGACTTTATTGCTATTGCAATTGAGATTTAATAGAGCTTTTAGGACAGACTAAGAATCACTGTAAATGTTGATAGAGTTTTGTTTGGTAGTGAAGTGGCCCACTGAACAGCTTGGTAGACAGCATCTTCTTTAGCTTGATGTGTGGGGTTATCTGTACTTTCTAACATATTTTTTAGGCAAAATATGTCAGTTTGGAGGAAGATACAGATACTTGAGCAGACACGAAGGGGGCTTTTGGACCCATCTGTGTAGATATTAATGTCTGCATGGTTATCCATGGAGGAAGCAGATGATACCAAATGTACCCTGGGGATAACCTTGTTTACAGGGTGATGATCAGAGATAGGGTAATTGCAATATGGTAGCTTTTGAACAGCCGTAGGTAGGAGTAGAGACCGTTGTTGAGCCTTCATGTTTGTAGTTCTGATGTAGTAGTTTAGAACCTTTTCTACAATACATAGTGGCAAAGAAAGGAGCTCTGCTAGAATCAGAGAGGCATTAGTAGAAACAGTTCTGCAGCACTTTGAAATTCTGATGGCAAACTGTCCTTGAAGAGAGAGTAATTTACTTGCTACTGAATTTTTACTAGTTACATGACCCCAGCTAGAGGCCGCATAAAGTAGCATTGGTTGTATTGTCCCATTATATAGAGTTTTATAAGCTTTATGATTTAGTCCCCCGGTGCACCTAGCACATTTTAGCAGCATGTAGTTTATTTTCTTGGCCTTAGCCAAGATGTAGTTAATATGACAACAGAATGTGGTTTCTATTCTCACTTGTTTTATTTTGCATGACGTTTCTGTTTACACGTGCTAGTCGATCTGTCAAAGTATTTTGCGTCCTTTTGTGAAAATTAAAATTAATATAAAAATGAATATTATGATGTTGATTAATGATGATAATAATAAAAAGATTGTTAATAATTAAAAAATAAAGTTCTTAAAATAAATTGTTTATTCGAATTCATTAAATTTTTATATTTTTAAATTTGTTCACATAGTCTTATATAAATAATAGTACATATTAATTAACTAATTAATAATTATATATTTTGGATCTAAGGTTTTAGGGTTTCATTAAAAAAATTTATTTCTGTTAAAATCTTTCTATAAAATTATGCCTATTACGTAAGATAATATAAAGATAAAATATTACGTAAGATATGGAAGGGGAGGGGGGATCAAAGAAAATATTACGGTTTCTTACACAGGGGTGGGTGGGTGTCTAGAATGACCGAAATCGCCCTTACGTAATTTATGGACGGCCCCTAAGTTGAAAAGCGGGGCTCCTGAATCTTGGATTTAAAATTGTTGTAATGCTATATACACCGGGGATGATCTACATAGGGACTAATAGGGCTTAAGCCCTGGGCCCCCAAGGGTCAAGGGCCTACAAAAATTGAATTATTATCATAAATTTTTAATACTTTTTCATTAACAGTGAGCACTTATCGTATAGTAAAAATAGTTAATATTAATAATATAATAACAATGATAATTTATAGTATCATTTGCATTAACAAAAAATCGGGGCCCCTTTGGACTTCAATAAGTTCTAGGCCCCGAAAAACCTAGATCCGCCCTTGCATATACAGTTCGTTTCTCGTAACCATTTAATCTTGTCGCGTTCTTTTGTTCTGTATTCGCTCGATTCCTCACCCCAGTTTTGGATATTGTATAACATTAAGAGTTGGAATCAGAAATAATCCTGTATATTGGTAATCACGTGAAAAAAGTAAATTATTGTTGTTATTTTGTGTGTGTGTGTGTGTGTGTGTGTGTGTGTGTGTGTGTGTGTGTGTGTGTGTGTACTGCCTCTCATGGACTATTGTACACTCGCGTGACTATTACAGTGATCAGTTTCGGACAGCGTGGCCTGACAAGGCTAATAATGACCTTGCTAAAAATGACCTTAGTACCTGCAGGCAGAGAATGATTTTTCTGTTATTCAGCTGATTAAATTTAGTTAATTTCTCAGATTAACTTAATGATTGCAATAACTTTTCACTATATTCTGTAGTAACCAGAAATTTCTAGTGTCTTTAGCTTGACAAGAACAGATGGAATGTTTGAAGATATTGTAACGCAGGGGTCCCCAACTTTTTTGTACCTAAGAGCACATTCTAGAATACCGGCCGGACGGCGGGCACCATTTATTTTTTCAAGGTGAATTTATATTTGGACATAGTTAATAATACATACACATAATGTACAGAAAACATTTAATTCCAAAAATGTAATAAAACATACACAAGACTATTAACAATAATTTTTACAAAACAAGTAATTACTAAACAATGCATACAATCATAAAATCTACAAAGTATAAAAATTCTTTATAAAAAATATAAATCTGAAAGTAAATGTGATTTTTGGCATTGCATTTCATTGGCCATTGCTTCATAATTAGGAGAGTATGATGATATTCCTGCTCGTAAGCAATCGTCAAGGTGTTCATCTGTAAGTCGTAATCTGTACTTTGATTTTATGATATTCAGAACGGACCGGTTTATTTCATTTCAGGTATGGGAAATTTGGTTGGTGAAGATTTGGCGCGAGGGGAAAAAAAAATCGGTCGCATTTCGCTTTGTGCTTTTATCTGTGTTGAACGCCATTTCTACTTTTGAGTAGTTAATCATTAAAAACGAAAAACTTTTACATAGCATTTTACTGAAAACTAAAATATTTTTATTTTTATCGTGGTCGCACAGCGGCGGGCACACGTAAAATGATCGGCGGGTGCTATGGTGCCCGCGGGCATAGGATTGGGGACCGCTGTTGTAACGTATCGGTATGTATCGTCCGACACGCTGTTAGTTGCTTGTTCAAAACGTTCCAAACAATTACAACTTTCTTGTATAACTACGATATATTGTTATATATACACAATAAGGTAAAACATTTGAATCGTGTCAAATTTGAGATTTTTTGTAAATTTCCACGTTTTGAGACCTGCACCCAAAAAAGTCAATAATAATAATAATAATAATAATAATAACTCTCCCGTGGTCACCACCTGGTCGTGGTGGGAGAGCCCAGTAATTTTACTGATCCATAGGGCAATGCAGGCTGGAGCATAAGCTCCTGGTAGGGACACCCATGCCAGTAAGGTCTATGGGGAGAAATGAAGCTAAGAGTGACCACACACCCACATTCTGCGGAGATATGTATCATGGTAGTAAGCAGATCTAAATGTGATACCGGCTCGGACGTCGCCCGGGTTAACAAGGTCCGCGTTCGTGGGTTAGGCAGAAACTCACGTTCGAAAAATAGGTCACAGTCTCCCTTGGTTACCGGTGGCGAAAGCAGCACCGGCCCAAGCATGGCTACTGCAATGCCCTCAACAGATGTGAGGAACCAACCCAGCCTTGGTGTTTCTGTGGCAATGCATCCACAGACCACAAAGGCTGGAACACCACGCCAACGGATGAAATGGACAGTAGAAATGAACGAGTTTATCATCCGTACTTATTACACCATCACAAAACTCGAAACAAACATGACAGCATACAGACAACAACTACACCATAGATTCACACAACAGTATCCTCATCTCACTGTCACCGAACAAAGGGTTGTTGATCAAAAAAGAACAATTATACACAACAACCTTATCTCACAAACAACACTTGAACTTATCAAACAACAGGTTGTTGATCAAATACATCAACAGACAGAAACATCTAACATTAATGAAGATTATGTAACCTGTCAGGATAATCCAGCAACAAGCATTGATAATAACACACATACAACAATTACCACTAATGATACTACAAACACTTCCTCATCCATCACTGATAACATAGACATGGATTTAGTTAATACGCTCTCACTTATATTTCAGGAAACACTCACTAAATATACAGGTACAGATCCCACACAACGACCACGAATACCAAAAATCAACACGTCAAAGGAAGTAGGAAAAACACTAAATTATGTAAACACTCACTTACTACCACACTACATTCATTCAATTTCTACACTCGCAGACATTCATACATTAGTTTATGCTGGGGCAGTCACAGTAGTGACACACCATGGACTGAAAGTACAATCACAGACAAATACACAGAAAACACAATTCTATCACAAGCCTGCCTGGCAGAGAAGAATAGAAACACAAATAAATGACATTAGACAGCAATTAGGCAGGCTAACACAATACACTAAAAACAACATAACACCCAAATTAAGGAAACAGCTCAAAAACATTTTCAAGAAAATAAAAACACACACAAAACATGAACATCACAACACACACATTACAGAATACATTGATACACTAAAACAAAAACTTGCTGCCAAAGCACGTAGACTCAAACGATACAAAACATGTACACTACGAAAACAACAAAATAAATTATTTACAAACAATGAAAAACTCTTTTACAGACAAATCAATAACAAAGCAAACACTGATACACAGCACAGTGGCACACCAACAGAAGAAGAACTCACAACATATTGGTCTTCTCTTTGGTCCAGTGCTGTCACGCACAATGCTGATGCAGGCTGGATCGAGGAGGAGAACAGAAACTTGCACAACATACCAACTATGCCCTGTGTTGAAATAAACATACATGATTTCCAATACACTGTTAACAGAACACACAACTGGAAGACACCTGGTGTAGACAACATTCACAATTTCTGGTACAAAAAGTTTACATCACTGCACCAGGAACTAGCTAAACATCTAACACACATCATCATCAATCCACAAGACATGCCAAATTTTCTTACTCAGGGCATCACCTACATGAAACCTAAAAACAACAATACCACAGACCCCACACAATACAGACCAATTACATGTCTTCCAACACTCTACAAATTATTGACATCCTGTATTGCAAACAAAATATACAAACATGTTGAAGAACACGACATTCTAACAGAACAACAAAAAGGTTGTCGTAGAAACCACAGGGGATGCAAAGAACAGTTACTCATAGATTCAGTCATTCTACGGCAAGCACACAGACAACACAGAAACATACACATGGCATATATAGACTACAGAAAAGCATTCGACAGTGTTCCACACAGTTGGCTGCTACATATCCTACACATGTACAAAATACATCCATCACTCATTGCATTCTTTCAAAACACTATGCAGCACTGGAGAACAACACTACATCTCAGGGTTAGTAACACTTCCATACAAACAAACCAAATTTTTATTAGGCGAGGAATTTTTCAAGGAGATTCCTTGAGTCCTCTCTGGTTCTGCTTAGCCCTGAACCCATTATCCAACATGTTAAACAACACGCAATATGGTTACAATATCAGACATGAAAAAACAACACAGTTTACACTGTCACATCTCATGTACATGGATGACATAAAACTTTATGCATCCACACAAAAACAACTTTATCAACTCCTACAAATCACACATTCATACACCAAGGACATACAAATGGAATTTGGCCTAGATAAATGCAAAACAGTTCACATAGAAAAAGGAATCCTGAAGAAAGAAGATTTTGCACTTGGAAATGGAGACGTTATTGAATCCATGGAAGAGGGCGAGTTCTATAAGTATTTAGGATTCCAACAGGCCAAACTAACAGAACATACACAAATAAAGCAAAGATTAATTAAAGAATACCAAAGTAGGTTAAATGCTATTCTCAGAACACAGTTAAATGCAAAACACACAGTTAAAGCAATAAACACATATGTCATCCCAGTACTCACATATTCTTTTGGAGTTATACATTGGACTCACACAGATCTTGAGCAACTCCAAAGGAAAACAAGAACAACACTTACTAAGCATAAACAACATCATCCTAAATCCGCCACAGAAAGATTAACCCTTCCACGTAAAGATGGCGGACGTGGCCTGATTGACATAGTTAACCTTCACTACAAACAAATACAGTCACTGCGAGAGTTTTTCTACAAAAAACAAGAAACATCACAATTACATAAAGCAGTAACTCTAGCAGACTCGAATAACACACCATTAAACTTACACTCACATCATATGGACACAACACAACATATAAAAAGCATAGACACCATTAAGCAATCGTGGGCTCGAAAGGCACTCCATGGCAGGCATCCTTACGATCTGGCCCAGGATTTTGTTGACAAAACTGCGTCAAACAGCTGGTTAGCTCGGGGATGCCTCTTTGGGGAGACGGAAGGATTCATGATTGCCATACAGGATCAGGTCATAAATACTAAAAACTACAGAAAACACATACTCAAAGATGCAACACTCACAAATGACACATGCAGAAAATGTCACATCATGCCAGAAACTATACAACACATCACCTCTGGTTGCAAGCTCTTGGCACAGACAGATTATTTACACAGACATAACCAAGTAGCAAATATAATACACCAAGAGCTTGCAAAGAAACACAAATTAGCAGACATCCACGAACCATACTACAAATACATTCCACAGACAGTATTGGAAAACGACACGCACAAAATGTACTACGACAGAGCCATAATCACAGATAAAACAATTTACCACAACAGACCAGACATCACACTCATTGACAAACACAATAAAATCACATACATTATAGACATATCCATTCCAAACACTCACAATATACAAAACGCATGCACTGAAAAAATTAGCAAGTACACAGAACTCGCCCAGGAAATAAGGCATCTGTGGAGGATGGATAGGGTGCTTATTGTACCTGTAGTTCTCTCCTCTACAGGTGTCATACCACACACACTACACAAAAGCCTGGGCACATTAGAATTGAATAGAAACACATACATCACTCTACAGAAGGCCACTATATTGAATACATGTCATATTGTGAGAAAATTCCTGAATACAGACACACACACTGATACACTTCTTTAATTTCTGTTTTGGTTACTATGCCTTGACTTTGGTCCGGCATAGTACTTAGCCACCGGTGTTAACCGAGTATATCTAACTTAACCCAACATAATAATAATAATAATAAACTCTCCCGTGGTCACCACCTGGTCGTGGTGGGAGAGCCCAGTAATTTTACTGATCCATAGGGCAATGCAGGCTGGAGCACAAGCTCCTGGTAGGGACACCCATGCCAGTAAGGTCTATGGGGAGAAATGAAGCTAAGAGTGACCACACACCCACATTCTGTGGAGATATGTCATCATGGTAAGTAACTAGATCAAAGTGTGATACCGGCTCGGACGTCGCCCGGGTTAACAAGGTCCGCGTTCGTGAGTTAGGCAGAGGCTCACGTTCGAAAAATAGGCCACAGTCTCCCTTGGTTACCGGTGGCGAAAGCAGCACCGGCCCAAGCATGGCTACTGCAATGCCCTCAACAGATGTGAGGAACCAACCCAGCCTTGGTGTTTCTGTGGCAATGCATCCACAGACCACAAAGGCTGGAAAACCACGCCAACGGATGAAATGGACAGTAGAAATGAATGAGTTTATCATCCGTACTTACTACACGATCACAAAACTCGAAACAAACATGACAGCATACAGACAACAACTACACCATAGATTCACACAACAGTATCCTCATCTCACTGTCACCGAACAAAGGGTTGTTGATCAAAAAAGAACAATTATACACAACAACCTTATTCACAAACAACACTTGAACTTATCAAACAACAGGTTGCTGATCAAATACATCGACAGACAGAAACATCTAACATTAATGAAGATCACGTAACCTGTCAGGATAATCCAGCAACAAGCATTGATAATAACACACATACAACAATTACCACTAATGATACTACAGACACTTCCTCATCCATCACTGATAACATAGACATGGATTTAGTTAATACGCTCTCACTTATATTTCAGGAAACACTCACTAAATATACAGGCACAGATCCCACACAACGACCACGAATACCAAAAATCAACACGTCGAAGGAAGTAGGAAAAACACTAAATTATGTAAACACTCACTTACTACCACACTACATTCATTCAATTTCTACACTCGCAGACATTCATACATTAGTTTATGCTGGGGCAGTCACAGTAGTGACACAACATGGACTGAAAGTACAATCACAGACAAATACACAGAAAACACAATTCTATCACAAGCCTGCCTGGCAGAGAAGAATAGAAATACAAATAAATGACATTAGACAGCAATTAGGCAGGCTGACACAATACGCTAAAAGCAACATAACACCCAAATTAAGGAAACAGCTCAAAAACATTTTCAAGAAAATAAAAACACACACAAACACACAACACAGCATTACAGAATACATTGATACACTAAAACAAAAACTTGCTGCCAAAGCACGTAGACTCAAACGATACAAAACATGTACACTACGAAAACAACAAAATAAATTATTTACAAACAATGAAAAACTCTTTTACAGACAAATTAATAACAAAGCAAACACTGATACACAGCACAGTGGCACACCAACAGAAGAAGAACTCACAACATATTGGTCTTCTCTTTGGTCCAGTCAGTGCTGGATTAAGCCTCTAGCGGGCCTTAGACAAAATTTAAATTGGGGCCCCATTTAAATAAGTTGCTTCTAAACAAATCTTATATAATGTGACATTAGCGTAGCTAGTATGGGTGACACCCGGTGCGGATATCGTGGTGTCACCCCAAGTCACACCGTAGTGTCACCCTTTTTAACTCTTTTATAAAACACTATTGAATTGTAATATTTTCGCACTCGAGCAACTTGAACGCTATATCGAATATGCGATGTCACGACGTATAAGTTTAGATTTAGAAAATATCTCGTGGCGTACAGTACATTACTTCTGACGCAAGGGTGACTGTTGACCTTTTTTTTTTTAGGCAACGGCTAGTCGAGCGGAGCTTAGTAGGAATTGTTAAATACAGCCTTTTCTGTCTTATCGAATTTCTTACATAATTTTTAACTTGTTTTGAAACAGAAATCTTCTTCACTGAAGCCGGGCCCCTCCGAATTACGGGCCCTAGACATTTGCCTACTTTGCCTATTCGATAATCCGGCCCTGGGTCCAGTGCTGTCACGCATAATTCTGATGCAGGCTGGATCGAGGAGGAGAACAGAAACTTGCACAACATACCAACTATGCCCTGTGCTAAAATAAACATACATGATTTCCAATACACTGTTAACAGAACACACAACTGGAAGACACCTGGTGTAGACAACATTCACAATTTCTGGTACAAAAAGTTCACATCACTGCACCAGGAACTAGCTAAACACCTAACACACATTATCATCAATCCACAAGACATGCCAAATTTTCTTACTCAGGGCATCACCTACGTGAAACCTAAAAACAACAATACCACAGACCCCACACAATACAGAACAATTACATGTCTTCCAACACTCTACAAATTATTGACATCCTGTATTGCAAACAAAATATACAAACATGTTGAAGAACACGACATTCTTACAGAACAACAAAAAGGTTGCCGTAGAAACCACAGGGGATGCAAAGAACAGTTACTCATAGATTCAGTCATTCTACGGCAAGCACACAAATAACACAGAAACATACACATGGCATATATAGACTACAGAAAAGCATTCGACAGTGTTCCACACAGTTGGCTGCTACATATTCTACACATGTACAAAATACATCCATCACTCATTCCATTCTTTCAAAACACTATGCAGCACTGGAGAACAACACTACATCTCAGGGTTAGTAACACTTCCATACAAACAAACCAAATTTTTATTAGGCGAGGAATTTTTCAAGGAGATTCCTTGAGTCCTCTCTGGTTCTGCTTAGCCCTGAACCCATTATCCAACATGTTAAACAACACGCAATATGGTTACAATATCAGACATGAAAAAACAACACAGTTTACACTGTCACATCTCATGTACATGGATGACATAAAACTTTATGCATCCACACAAAAACAACTTTATCAACTCCTACAAATCACACATTCATACACCAAGGACATACAAATGGAATTTGGCCTAGATAAATGCAAAACAGTTCACATAGAAAAAGGAATCCTGAAGAAAGAAGATTTTGCACTTGGAAATGGAGACGTTATTGAATCCATGGAAGAGGGCGAGTTCTATAAGTATTTAGGATTCCAACAGGCCAAACTAACAGAACATACACAAATAAAGCAAAGATTAATTAAAGAATACCAAAGTAGGTTAAATGCTATTCTCAGAACACAGTTAAATGCAAAACACACAGTTAAAGCAATAAACACATATATCATCCCAGTACTCACATATTCTTTTGGAGTTATACATTGGACTCACACAGATCTTGAGCAACTCCAAAGGAAAACAAGAACTACACTTACTAAGCATAAACAACATCATCCTAAATCTGCTATAGAAAGACTAACCCTTCCACGTAAAGATGGTGGACGTGGCCTGATTGACATAGTTAACCTTCACTACAAACAAATACAGTCACTGCGAGAGTTTTTCTACAAAAAAACAAGAAACATCACAATTACATAAAGCAGTAACTCTAGCAGACTCGAATAACACACCATTAAACTTACACTCACATCATATGGACACAACACAACATATAAAAAGCATAGACACCATTAAGCAATCGTGGGTTCGAAAGGCACTCCATGGCAGGCATCCTTATGATCTGGCCCAGGATTTTGTTGACAAAACTGCGTCAAACAGCTGGTTAGCTCGGGGATTCCTCTTTGGGGAGACGGAAGGATTCATGATTGCTATACAGGATCAGGTCATAAATACTAAAAACTACAGAAAACACATACTCAAAGATGCAACACTCACAAATGACACATGCAGAAAATGTCACATCATGCCAGAAACTATACAACACATCACCTCTGGTTGCAAGCTCTTGGCACAGACAGATTATTCACACAGACATAATCAAGTAGCAAATATAATACACCAAGAGCTTGCAAAGAAACACAAATTAGTAGACATCCACGAGCCATACTACAAATACATTCCACAGACAGTATTGGAAAACAACACGCACAAAATGTACTACGACAGAGCCATAATCACAGATAAAACAATTTACCAGAACAGACCAGACATCACACTCATTGACAAACACAATAAAATTACATACATTATAGACATATCCATTCCAAACACTCACAATATACAAAACGCATGCACTGAAAAAATTAGCAAGTACACAGAACTTGCCCAGGAAATAAGGCATCTGTGGAGGATGGATAGGGTGCTTATTGTACCTGTTGTTCTCTCCGCTACAGGTGTCATATCACACACACTACACAAAAGCCTGGGCACATTACAATTGAATAGAAACACATACATCACACTACAGAAGACCACTATATTGAATACATGTCATATTGTGAGAAAATTCCTGAATACAGACACACACACTGATACACTTCTTTAATTTCTGTTTTGGTTACTATGCCTTGACTTTGGTCCGGCATAGTACACAGCCACTGGTGTTAACCAAGTATATCTCACTTAACCCAACATAATAATAATATTCCGTATATGTGTGTGTTGGCGTCTATAAAAAACGAAATTTGGCGTTATAGCTTGTGTATAAGGAGCATTGATGCCCTTTATTATGTAATAGCATTATAGCACTTTAACGTTAAAGGGGTGGGGGTAGAGGGTTGTCATGTGTCATATCTCGAGAAAGGTCAGACTTAATGAAAATGTTATTCGTTATTAACAGTTACATTTTTTTTTAAACTCATCACTACCTTCAAAATTAAGCATTTTTCTATTCGATAATAACAGTGGCGTGCCGTCATTGGAAGCGATGGAAGCGCCGATTCCACCTTCCAATGACTTTCCCTTGAATTTTATAAAATATAAATTTTCATATTTTAACGTACTTTGAATTAAAATTAATATTTTATTATAACTGCATTATGTATCTTTTACAAATTTCTATACTACATGTGAAAAAAAAAACGATAAGATTGCTATTGTATAGTCGAATAATTCGGTGGCGGAAGGAATGTCGAAACCGGGTCAGTCTCCAATCAGCCAGATTATATAGGCATTAGCACATGCGGTTTACAGTGCACCAACCTCACCCGGTTTAGCTGGTAGAAGCGACACACTCGTAAAGAGTACGCGACTTTATATCCCAGAGCGGTTGTGGGCTGTTAGCCGCCTGCTAGATATTCGGCCACCCTCGCCCGATTATGTGAATAACGAGGAGACTAGATCAACAACGGGCAACCCGCGGGCCAGCTACGGCTGGCGAAAAGTTTCTATCCGGCCCGCGAGATCTTTAATAGATTATTAAATTGGAAAAATAACTAATTAATAGTTATTTTTCCAATTCTTTGTAATTTTCGAAAACGATAAGAGAAATAAATGTAGTAATTAACTTTTTATTTATTTATTTCATATTTGCAGACTAAAAAAATTACGAGTCACAAGAAGGCGTCAATTAACTACTACGGCGCGGAAAAAAACGTAAAATTTATTCTGGCCCATGTTATAAAAAGGATTGCCCACCCTAGACTAGATTTATAACAACCCAACCGATAGGAGTTTACTGGCACGTTTTTATGATAGTTCTGTATAGTTGACAGGAGTTTAAAAAAACTCCATTAAAATATTTGATATATTTATTCTGCGTTTATTCCGCTCTCCCATCTTATATTACTTACGGATTTCGATGTTAAACCGGTGATATTACGATTTAGTACGTCCCATCTGTAAGGGGATGCAAAAAAAACGTGTACAATTCTAGTACAGTGTTAAAAATTAACTGTTACTTTGGCAGCATCATTTACAACCAAATTTAATGAATGAGACGTACAGTACATACAATGGTACAAAAAAAAAGCTCTAGAATTTATTTTCCTTAAATTTACGATTTATATATCCGTTGTCATAAAAATTTGTCTTTCCACTGTTTTCCCAAGACTACAGATATTCAGATACAAAGTAACTGGTTTCGACTTATTTCTACTTAAGAAGTGACTAAATAATTAAGAGATTAGGGAATGGGGACATAAATAAAACCCTGTTGAAAGAGCCAGAATTTTACTTCAACAAAAGCTTAACAGAACCAATCACTCGCTCAGTACAGTGGGAAACTGATTTCCGTGTACACCTGGTATTAAAACGAATTAGTTAGAAAACGAATGACTATTAAGTTTAACATAGTTAGATTTTTACAGCTACGGTGAGAAACGTTTAAAATTTACAACAGCCCTGTGGCGTCCTTTGAGATATACTAGTGATGCGACAAAAGAGGCATTTGACATTGACCGGTATCGGCACCCTCGGGATTTGGCACGCACACACTCACTACACACCTACCTGGACCGTCACTAGTTCCATCCATTAGCTACTCGTATCAAGATATTTGACTAAGTAGATTGTTTTAAGATTTAAAAAGTAAAGAATATTTTATGTTATTTTTATGTACGTTTCTTTACAAAGCTATATTTTAATTATAATTTTCTTTAAAAGTATATTAATACAATCGAACAATACATTGTACCAGGTATGTATATCCACTGCACATTTTATTTCACCGAGTAAGTTTTTATAATTTATTTTTAATTTTAGCCCTTATATCGTGGCTAGCGATTCAGAATGTAATTGTGATATTAAAAATACATTTAGAGAAGTCTACAGTTTTTACTGGCTTATCGAACAAATGAATACGAATGGACCCTAGACCAGTAATTCTTAACAGGGGGGCCGCGGCTCCTGGGGGTCCATAAGAAGTTTGCCGGGGGCCGCCAAATTATGCAAAATTTCCTTCGGAATATAATAAAAAGAAAATTGATGTATAATCCGAATATCGTATTGAAAAGTGAAATAAGAAAGATAAAGTTTTCCTATTTAGTTTTTATTTATTTATTTTGTATTTCTTCCTACATACAACTTTGTTAGTACAGAAGAAATAAATGTAAATATGCTACTTACACCGCAGTATTTACTTCTTTTATTCCAAAGCAATTTTAAGAAACTATTAATGCTTGGAATTTTAAAAATAATTAGGAAAAATAGTAGGCTTTGAAAATTTAAATATTTTTGCAAAAGATATGCAAAATCCTTACGACAAGTGGGCGTTTTAGTTTTAGTTTAGTTTTAGCATCGACATTGGATCGATTTATCGACATGTTTCTTATTTTATTTTCTGTTAAAAATTAATGAGTTTTCGTGTTTAATTGTGAAGTTTGAATGTTATTTAAATAGATAATGAAATAATAAAGTTATGATTTACATTTATTATATAAAAAATAAAGCAACAATAAAAAAATCAATTTATTATAGATAAATTATCAAATTATCAAATATAAATTATTATTAAAAAATGGGGGTCACAAAAAATTATGAAATATTTGGTGGGCGGCGATTATAAAAAGGTTAAGAACCACTGTCCTAGACCATCACTGACGCGCAATTAACTGATTGCCCCTGGAAGTCGGCTTCTTACAGAAACACAGCTTCCCTGTCATCAAATGTCACGGCACGCCACTGGATAATAATTAAAAATAGAAAAAGTTATAACTAAAAGTTTCTTCTAATAATGAGACTAGTGGTATTTATAGTCTTTCTTAATTATCCGCAATTAACAAACAGCAAGATTAGAACAGTTTACTTTATTTCGCCTATTTAACAATGCATTTCGGATTTTCGGATTGGTAATTTTCCACTCTCTATCTCAGGCTCACGGCTTTAGTGTATAAGATTGTTGTCTACAACATAAACAAAAGGTTAGTTCATATTAATATACTTTTGTTATTCAGAATGATGCATATAGTGAACAATTTGTACATATTCTAATGATGCAGTTTCTACATATCAGTCTCTTTCACTTACTAGCATGTTTTCTTTGTCTAATTTTGATAAGAAAATGCAACACTTCTTCTATTTCTCACAACTATTAGCTCCTTATTACCTCTTAGAAGGATTTTAACTTCAACAATGTGGTTCATGTGGACAAATGTCAAAATGTCGTTTTTCATTGTAAATATTTTTGCAAAATAAAATAAAAATTTTCACAAACAAATTATAACTATAATAAAACCACAAGAACACTACTTATATTCTGCAAAGAAAAAACACTGTCCAAAAAATCAACAACGTATTGAGTATGGTTCGGATCACTGACCTGAGTACACTATAAATAAACAATTATATGGCTGAAAGTACAGCCCCGTAAGACCAGGCTCGTACTTAGATTATAAAAATATTGTTATATTGAGGGTTAAGTACTACACTTACCAGTTTAAACAGTGATCTTACCTTCTTCTTTATAATACAGTGGTACCTCGTATAACGTACTTAAAGTAAAATGGCGGTCGATAGTATTCCTCGTTGGCACCAAGAGTGGGTCTAAAGTCACAACCATTCTATGTAGTATATTCTAGCTCGTTGGGTCGCCTATATGTTTTTTCATAAACGTTATTTCTCTAATTAAAAATTCTTTTAAAATATAGACAATAATTCATTGAAGAAGACTGACAATTAAGAAGAAAAAGATTTCCATATAAAGAAGTTAATAGCGAGAATCTATCATTTTGTGAAACATTTGCAAGTTTTAAAGCTCTTAAAGACATCTGGAAGCGAATTATCCAATGTACAGTACATCGAAAAAGCTGTTGTATTTTACGAAAGAAAACCGTTCAACCACTACAAAAAATTGGAAAAATTTAGTTTTAAAACAAAGTATAAAACGAAGCAACACTTTTAAGCTTTGGTTATCGCAAAAACGCTATAATTTAAATACTATAGTTATTACGATTAATGTTACGAGAACGTATGATTAAAGGAAGTTTCATGTTATATGTGTGTTAATTAAGTTATTGTCGATTCTTATGGAAATTCCATTTTAATGAACAATAATTTGAAATAATTCAATTTTGTGTCAGGCTGGCCTCTACTAGGAACCTATAACAAAACCATGGCTATGCCATTGGTTAAGTTATAAATCTACTCGCGATTCACATAATGTGGCAAAGGCGGCCAAATATCTAGCAGGCAGGCGACTAACAGCTCAGAACCGGTCCTGGGTCAAATCATTGGAAGCGTTATACGATATTTTGGTGTGTAGCATTCACCAGCTAAACCGAGTGAGGTTGATGCTCTGTAAAGCGCATTCGCAAATGCGTATAATCTGGCTGCCTTACACGATTCAGATATTTTCGCCGTGGAAGCTGTCCCGTATTGGACAATACAGCGCTTCCATTCCGCCACTGATATTATTCGAATATACAATAGCAATCTTATCGTTTTTTTTCACATGTAGTATAGAAATTTGTAATAAGATACATAATGCAGTTATAATAAAACATTAATGTTAATTAATTCAAAGTACGTTAAAATATGAAAATAATCGCGCAATATGTATTTTCTAAAGGACAGAACGCCACTGATTTAAGACGATCTTAAAATTATGTAAATAGATGTGTAACACGTGCAGCTAGAGGTACACAAAGAATAACCTTAAGTGTTGAATGAAACAGTCAGTAAATTTTTAAAAAGACAATATGAAGTTGAAGAGCATGAAAATTATGAATGTGCTCTTTAGCTCGAGCGTAATGCTCAACGCACGCGCTGTTCTGAGCATAACTATGAACATTTTTTATTGTTGCATTAACAATAAACGTTAATAATATAATTAACCTCTTAACAGTGAGGGACGATTATAATCGTCCAAGGCGATCGTGTGGCAGTGTTGAGGGACGACTATATTCGCTAAATTCTTTTGGGGGTATCGCCAAAAACTAGCCAAAAACTACCGCGAAAAAGAAATTCACATAAAAAATGAATTATGTAACAATAAAAAAAGACTTTTCTTTACTAGACAGAACTGTTTACAAAATCTTTTTCCGAAACGGTAATGAAAAAAAACGATTGAAAATATACTTTAAAAATTTCCCACATTTTTTCTCCAGAACTAAGTGGGAGCCACACACCTGACTGTTCCACTCGTTAATAATATAATTAATAATTCGAGTATTTTCGGAACAATTTATTATTGGAAAGCGCTTTTTTTTATTAAAAAATGAATTTTTTACGTAAGTTCAATCAATTAGTTTTATATGTATATATATACATAATTAAAGAATTATTTATCGGTATTTGAATGATGTATACTAAAAAATTGTGTTAATCGTAATTTTTTAATGAAAGGTTTAAAATAATCAATGAAAATATTATATAGCACATTATGATATGATTTGCAACTACATTTTCTCTTGATTTCTTTCAATTAAAAAGGGAGAACAACTTCTTGCGGGTATTTACAATTAATTCTCAAAAATTAGCGTAGAAATTTAGTTTCGATTGTCTTCAAGATAAACTTTTTAATTATAACGAATAAGAAACTATACGTATAGGCCACAGCATACATAAAAAGAAGAATAAATCAATATTTCTGAATGTCATTAATGATATTTAAATCTGCTTTAATTTTCTGTATACAACATTTTGAGCATAGAATAGATTTGTGCAAATATAAATTAATTTTATGATTTTATTTCTCAATGTAATCCTACATATATGAATATTGCTTTCCATCTAAGACGTATAAGCGACAGCACACGCTTCTACAATTTCTACAATATAGATTTTGTAAAACGAATTGAAAATTTGTTATTTTATATTTTGTTAATACATTAGAATAAATTAGTATTTGTAATTCTGTTTACAATAATAATTATGAAATGTTTATTTCTAGGTGATCAAGAATCGTTTGATGGAAGTTATTTTCCATATAGAAATAACTGTGAGGTAAGTTTATCAGAAAATTTTATGATGTATGTTTTAGTTAAAATAGAGCAAATAATATTCAGATAGCAATAGAAGTCAAATGCATAGAGAAATATGTAACGATATTTTGACATTTCTGTTTATTTAAATGTAATTTGAAAGCCGGTAATTTTCTTTAAAAACATTCAGACATTTTGTAAACATAACATCATATAAATTTAACTGCCTTTCAGTTTTCCTACAAATATTTTAATCCTTTATATTTCGGTATCAATCACCTTACAACTAAGAACTTATTTAAATGAGATAATGCAAGTTAAATCGTACCAGTTATTGAACTATGACCCGTTTACATGTTAAAGTATCAAATAACTGTTTATAATAAAACATTTGGGAGGGAAAATCAGACAATACCTAAATTATGATTTGAGTTACTCTGTTAAAAGCTTGATTATGCAGCTATGTTTGAATAAATTTCGAATGGTAATAAGGGCCATCGCTCGTATAATTCTAATAATGGAAGATATCCTTACTGCAAAAGTACTGTTGAGTGTGTATCGAGCCATATTTTTGTTTCAGGTGTCGTGTTATCCCAGATAAAAAGTAGTATTCTAGGTGAAATATTTAATTTGGTTTACATTGATAATTTATCTAAAATGACTTTTTTTAACTTATAAATTAAGAATTTGAGAAAAACGAATATATGTGTTTTAATTTAATTGTTTAGTTGTCCATAATTTAATTGTTTAATATTTGTTATATGTTGAACTTGTCATTTGTTATTTACCATCCCCTATTTTAGGGATGAAAAATAGAATCAATAAACGATAATTTACAAATTCTAACGTTTGATATATTAGGGATTCGAGTATAAACTTAAATGTCTTCAAAGTGTGTATTACACATTATTTTAATAAATATATAGTATTGAATTTTTAATGAATTATATGGAATAAAATATATCTTAATATTCATTTTTAAAATTTGTTTCTCGGTTAAAATAATGTTAATTAATTAAAATACATCTGTACGAAACAGACTAGTAAATTTTTTAAAAGAAAATATTTGAAAATAAATTTTTAAACATGTAAATATAATACTTTATAATTTTGACAGGAGTATTATTTAAGATCGGCTCCAGAACAAATACAAGCCGTGCTCCTCAAAGCTTACGCTCACCGGCCATTAAAATGGCAATTCCTGTATTTAGAAAAACATTCTTTGGTGAGCGAAGTAATTAATGAAGAAGATGAATCTAACATCGAGAGAGATTCATTGAAAGAAGATACAAACATCGTATCTGGAGAAAATGCATCTTGCATTAATGATGCAAATACAATCGCAGGTATGCCTCATTTTATTTCTATCGCTCAACGTTGTTCAACTTCATTTTAATATGTGAAAATTGTTAAATTAGAAATTATTATTTCATTTCAAAATTGTTAACAAAATTGCTATTACATCTAAAATACATCATTATTAATTGTAACATATCTTTCTAAATTATAAAGCTTAACACTTATATTTTTACATTTACTTTTTATGTATCATTACCATAAATATTCAAAATAAACAAATAAATCTGCGGATTTACTATTACAGGGATAACATCTATTGAATGCAAAAATATTTTTTGTTTTTTATAATTGTCACTGTGAAAGCGCGGTTTAATTTACATTATATACAGTATAAATGTATTAAACATTGAATAATTACTCTTTGGCAACAACTACTTACATTATTTCAACAACCGAATTGAATAGTTCCAAGAAGAGATATTATCTTAACGTTTAGATTATAATTCATTATTTTGTCAAATATTTATTTTCATACATAATATATTGATTTTCATTTGATACGATAATGATAATTAATGTGCACACTACCGATCGTCTATTATAGAATTTTTACACCATAGGACATCAGATCTTTAAGGATTTTCCCCGGAAATCTATGCAGTTTACATTATCACATAACCGCGATCTCTGCCGGGTTTTGCGAAAGATCTGGTAAGGCCAGAACCGACACAAATCAGTTAAAGTTAATTCTATATTATTCGGCGTATGTCCGCACTGTTAAACAGTCGATACATACCTCTACGGCAGCGGTTCCCAACCTTTTTTGACCAGGGACCACTTTGATTTCATTGTTGTTATCAGGGACCACAAGGTTTAAGAAAAATAAACTGTGTCAATCTAAAAATAAACTTTAATCAAAACTGTTAACATAAGAAATCGTTAAACTCAAGAGTAACATGCTTTAACAGTACTATTATAATAGAAAACATAATATTTTTATTAAAATTTAAATTCAGTTTGTATCAATGTGGGAATAATAATTTAAAATGAATAAAAGTTTTAAATCTTTCGCGGACCATATTTTAGCTCTTGCAGACCACTGGTGGTCCGCGGACCACTGGTTGGGAACCGCTGCTCTACGGACACTATATGTGAACATTCTTCTTTGACCTCTATCTTACAAGAGGTAAAAATTATTTTGAACAAACCACTAGGGTTTCGCGAACTTTATATTCGGATGTTTTAGAGATGTTTTTCTTGACATTTAAAACATTCGAAGAGGAACGTCTCTAAAACATTCGAATGCCCTCCCTCATTTCCTCTAATGCCCTCTCCTCCCTCCCTTTATCATTCCCTCTAATGCCCTCCCTCACTCCCTCATTCCCTCTAATGCCCTCCCTACCTTATTCCCTCTAATGCCCTCCCTCCCTCATTCCCTCTAAAACATTCGAATGCCCAGTAGGGTTCGCGAAACCCTACTGGTTTGTTCAAAATATTTTTTACCTCTTGTAAGATAGAGGTCAAAGAAAAATGTTTACATGTAGTGTCCATAGAGGTATGTATCGACTGTTTAACAGTACGGACTTATGCCGAATAATATAGAATTAACTTATACTGATTTGTGTCGGTTTTAGCCTTACCAGACCTTTCGCAAGAACCGGCAGAGACCGCGGTTATGTGATAATGTAAACTGCATAGATTTCTGGGGAAAATCCTTAAAGATTTGAAGTCTTTTCTGATATTTTTTAGTTGGCTGAAGATTCAGTTGGCATCTGATATAAGCAGTGGCGTGCCGTGATATTTGATGATAGGGAAGCCGTGTTTCTGTAAGAAGCCGACTTACAGGGGCAATCAATTAATTGCGCGTCAGGGCCCGTTCGTATTCGTTTGTTCGATAAGCCAGTAAAAACCGTATACTTCTTTAAATGTATTTTTAATAGATTATCTGACATACTTAATAAATAAGAAAGTTCAATATAATTACCTCCATTATTAGATTCAATAAATTCCCTACGCCCTCTAAATGCCAATTCTTGCTTCGAGAAAAAACATACAACATCTATTAATTTAGATATATCTATTAATCGTAATTATCTTGTTAAAATTTTTAATATTTATTTTATATTGTCTACCAATGTTAAATTCTATTCCGCTTTGATTTCCAAATTGCTTCAATTTTACGAAAGAATCGTCATTCGTCATAAATTTTATCTCAAAATGTCGAAATTCTTGTCAACGTATTTATATTTAATTTAGGCATTGGTCTTTCTCTTTTAATAATGTTTTCTTTTTCATTATATGGTCTTGAATCAAAACTTTTTTAAAATAAATTTTTGAATCACTAGCCACGATATAAGGGCTAAAATTATGATTATAAAAAAAAACTTACTTGGTAAAACAAAATGTGTGACGAATATGCATGCCTAGTACAAAAAATTCTTCAATTGTATGAATATACTTTTAAAGAAACTTATAATTAAATATAACTTTGTGAAGAAACGTACATAAAAACAACAAAATATTCTTTACTTTTTAAATCTTAAAACAATCCACTTATAAGTTAGTGAAATAGCTCCCTACGAGTGGCTAATGAATGGAATCGGAGACGGTCCAGGTAGGTGTGTGCGTGCCAAATCCCGAGGGTGCCGATACCGGTCAATGTCAAATGCCTCTTTTGTCGCATCACTAGTATTTATCAAAGGACGCGACAGGGCTGGTGTAGATTTCAGTGGCGTGCCGTCATTGGAAGCGGTGGAAGCGCCGCTTCCACCTTCCAATAACCTTCCCTTGTATTTTCTAAAATATAAATTTTCACGTACTTTGAATAAATTAAAATTAATATTTTATTATAACCGCATTATGTATCTTATTACAAATTTCTATACTACATGTGAAAAAAACGATAAGATTGCTATTGTATATTCGAATAATCAGTGGCGGAATGGAAGCGCTTACGAGACAGCTTTCACGGCGAGAATAACTGAATGGTGTAAAGCAGCCAGAGGGCATTGGCGCATGCGCTTTACAGAGCACCAACCTCAGCCGGTTTAGCCGGTGGATGCTACACACCATAACGCTTTCAACGATTCTATTCCTTAGTTAGCCACTGGCAGGGAGCTGTCTGATTACGTGAATTGTTTAAGATTTAAAAAGTAAAGAGTGTTCAATGTTATTTTTATGTACGTTTCTTCGCAAAGTTATACTTAATTATAATTTTCTTTTAATTATACTGTAATTATATTGTCAGAAAATCTTTAGAATTTTTATCACTTTTAAATGTTAATAATTTTAATATTATGAAAAACAATTTTTCCAAGCGTGTTTTAATTCTTTGAATTAAGTATATTATATGGGAAATTTTTTGATTTATCTAAATTACGTAGCGAATCGCAATATTTATATTCGTGTCCGGACTATATTGACAAGTAACTCTTAGACATAAAACACATTATAATTAATGTCGATCCGAACAAAGACGTACTAAAATAATTATATAATTTAATATGGTTAATTTTTACGAGACCATCTACCAGTGGGTCTGCTGAGCGCAGTTTTTCGACCACGATGCGAATTCATACATTGGCCAGGAACACTCGGTCGGAGGAAGATTGTCGTCGCTAGCGTTGCTTTCGATAGAAAAAGTGCTTTTAAATACGTTGATGGAGTCGACGACCAGCGACTTTTATGATAAAGTAATTAACGACTTTGCCGAAAAAAATCGCCGAATAGAGTTAGTTTATAAAAAATAAAAAAAACAAGGTTTTCTATTATTGTTTGTATCGTGTCAATTTGTATTATGTATGTATTATTTGTATTTTAGAACTAAAATACGTAAATTGTTTATTTTTGTCATTTCCGGTATTTGTTTAAAACTTTTATGGAAATGTCATGTACCGGACAGGTCTGACCCGTCACAAAAGACGCGAAAAAACGGTTAATTTAGAGAAAAATTGATTAGTTTAAAAAAACAGGTAAACGTCATTTGTAGTCGGACACTCATTGTTTATATCAAACTGCCAGGCGGAAACCATAAATCGCGGAAGGAAGTCGTCCTGTCATCGGTGGAAGATCGAATTCATCTTCGATTTTCACTTTTCTTGCGCTCCAGGTAAGAATCTCGTTACGTTTAGTAACCAGGGACCAACCACTCGGGAAGCGTGATTGAGGGAGAACGACCAATCAAATGGACGAAAGAAAGAACGGAGATTGATATAATCCCTGACAATCGAGGACACCTTGCACTCGGTTAACGTTCCGAATAATCAAAACGCCGTATGTCAACGCGCGCGCAGCAAAAAAAAAAAATACAATTTCTCGTCTATTGTGCCAACCCGTAACCCGTGCCACTTCGGACTTAGACCGTGTCCCCGACGCCAACAGAGGAAGTCTCCCCGTGCCCTACAGACTTGTCAACGCCACTGTCCCGGGGCCGCCACCGATCGACCATCGAAAGAACCACATTGACGCCCGGGATGTCCGAACGGCCGATTGTTTTAAAGCAAACTATCTTGTACATAGTATATGTTTGTTTTATGTTTTTTTTTTTTTTTTGGTCGGTTTTTGTCAGATACGTCTCTTCCGCCACCACGCACGAACGAATGGACCCTAGACCATCACTAACGCACAATTAACTGATTGCCCCTGGAAGTCGGCTTCTTACAGAAACACAGCTTCCCTATCATCAAATGTCACGGCACGCTACTGGTAGATTTTAAACGTTTCTCACCATAGCTGTAAAAATCTAAATATGTTAAACTTAACAGATTGTCCGTCGTTCGTTTTCTAACTAATTCGTTTTAGGACCAAGTGTTCACGGAAACTTCCAAAATTTACAACTTTTCGGTCACTCTCGTTGAACTGGAAAAATTTCTGTCTTTATTACATCTAATATTATGAAGAGATCAGACCCCACTGTACTCGGCAAGAGATTGGCTCGGTTAAGCTTCTGTTTAAGTAAAATTTCGGCTCTTTCATCGGGGTTTTATTTATGTTTCTAATTCCCTAATCGCTTAATTATTTAACTACTTCTTAGTAGAAATAAGTTGAAACCAGTTACTTTGTACTTGAATACCTGTAGTCTTGGGAAAACAGTGGAAAGACAAATTTTTATGACAACGGATATATAAATTGTAAATTTAAGGAAAATAAATTCTAGAGCTTTTTTTTGTACCATTGTATGTCTCATTCATTAAATTTGGTTGTAAATGATGCTGCCAAAGTAACAGTTAATTTTTAACACTGTACTAGAATTGTACACGTTTTTTCTGCATCCCCTTACAGATGGGGCATACTAAATCGCAATATCACCGGTTTAACATTGAAATCCGTAAGTAATATAAGATGGGAGAGCTGAATAAACGCGGAATAAATATATCAAATATTTTAATGGAGTTTTTTTAAACTCCTGTCAACTATACAGAACTATCATAAAAACATGCCAGTAAACTCCTATCGGTTGGGTTAAATTATAAATCTAGTCTAGGGTGGGCAACCTTTTTTATAACGTGGGCCAGAATAAATTTTACGTTTTTTCCGCGGGCCGTAGTAGTTAATTGACGCCTTCTCGTGACTCGTAATTTTTTTAGTCTGCAAATATGAAATAAATAAATAAAAAGTTCATTACTACGTTTATTTCTCTTATCGTTTTCGAAAATTACAAAGAATTGGAAAAATAACTATTAATTAGTTATTTTTGCAATTTAATAATCTATTAAAGATTTCGCGGGCCGGATAGGAACTTTTCGCGAGCCGTAGCTGGCCCGCGGGCCGGGGGTTGTCCGCCGTTGATCTAGTCTACTCGTGATTCACATAATCGGGTGAGGGCGGCCGAATATCTAGCAGGCAGGCGGCTAACAGCCCACAACCGGTCCGGGATATAAAATTAGAAGCTTTATGCGTGTGTTGCTTCTACCAGCTAAACCGGGTGAGGTTGGTGCTCTGTAAACCGCATGTGTCAATGCCTATATAATCTGGCTGATTGGAAACTGACCCGGTTTCGACATTCCTTCCGCCACCGAATAATTCGAATATACAATAGCAATCTTATCGTTTTTTTCACATGTAGTATAGAAATTTGTAAAAAATACACAATGAGGTTATAATAAAATATTAATTTTAATTAATGCAAAGTACGTTAAAATATGAAAATTTATATTTTATAAAATTCAAGGGAAGGTCATTGGAAGGTGGAATCGGCGCTTCCATCGCTTCCAATGACGGCACGCCACTGGATATAAGGAAATATTGATACGCCTCACAATCTCTTCTAAAAAAATAAAAAAAAAATTCAGATTTTTGTTAAGCCTCATAATATTTAAAATTGCTATTTCTATATTTTTTTCCGGGAATAGAAAGCCCGATTTATAGACTTTGTAGACTTTATAGATTATATTTGTAAGTCTTCAGTTTCAGTATGTACTTATTAAAAGAAACTATTAAAACATTTAATCAATTTTTTTATATATATTTCAGATAAAGCAAAATACAGCGTGGTAGATTAATTCTTAATTTTCTCCTTATTTTGATGATCAATAAAAATGTAAATTAAAACTGATCAGTATGTTTTTGTCGATGAAACTGTTTTATATTCCACAATAATTTTCAATAATATATACGCATATTAATTAAATTCACTACACGTGTGGGCACTGAAATTCTTCACGACCATCACGAATTTGTCGAGAACACTGCGAGCTGGATCAGTGACACACTCAGGACGTAATCTTGGGAATCCGAGTTGAACAGATAAAAACTTTTTAATGCGAATTCAATAACATTTCCATTTTATGTGACCGCTAATTCATAAGTCGGTTAATGTTACCTATGGTTCCAAAATGGCGGCTTGTCTGATTCCAGGAAGGAAACAGCGGGGACGCACGTTCTAGGCTAACCTAACCTATTCTAATAATTTTGTTGGTAATAATTATGGTAATTTATTAGAATAGGTTAGGTTAGGTTAGAACGTGCGTCCTCACTGTTTCCCTTCTTCTATTTGCTGGAATCAGAGACGAGCCGCCATCTTGGAACCATAGGTAACATTAACCCATAAGTCTTATAGAAGAGAAGAAGAGACGACACGATATAAATATAAACATACAGAATTTTAATTAGGAAAACACTTTTGAAAAATTTTGTAATGTTATTCTTTCCTTTTTTTCGTTGGGGTGCCAGGGCATCTTGACCCCTCTCTGGGTGTTCCACTGAGCTAGATTACTAATTTATTTAAAGAAATTAATTGATTTATTTTTAAGTTTCTTTTTTTTAAAGAACGAACAAAATTGCAATAAACAATAAATGCGATTTAAAGTGTAGATCTAATGATAAAATAGTAGTCTAATTAGTAAGAAATAAATCGTAACGAAGCACGTGGTAAGCTGTCAAATAAATTCAAGACAAACCCGCGTGTTTAATTCGGTAATAATCATAGAAACAAAACAACTTAATTAAAAAGTATTTAAACTCTCATCTCTTCATTTTTAAAATTAAGGAAGGATTTTGTTCGATTTGACTCTAAGTTCTATAAATCTGTTTGGACTTCTTTAAAATACAGATCTTAATACACGAAGCATCTAGGTTTGGTTTAACCATTTACCTTCTGCGATAGACTTTACTCCCGGTCTTCTGCCCATAGATTACAACGTGCCATCTTTCCATATTGGCAATTGAAGTTGGCAGTTGCCATATTAGCAATTGAAAATATTAGTGAAAAAAAGCGGATCGATGTAGAACCCGCCGGACATGCGGACAGTACCCTCGAAAAGGTAATTGTTCGCTGCAATTCAACTAGGTTCGGATAACAATAAAAACATCCGAATGGTAAAACTGAACTTTTTTGTACTTCGTAAACAATATAGTTATTATTTTATTACACTCCCGCTATATAACATGTTCTCACAACAGACAAAATTTAAAATAATAATAATTAAAGAGTCTAATTGCTTACGTTAAAATGACCTAGAGCCGATTGCCCATTGTGGGCCTCGCCGAACCTTTTTATCAAGACCATTATGGGTTCGACCAACGGTACAATGGGACGGCCGGGTGTTGAGGACGGACATAACCGGATGGAGCCAAAATTTCCTGTTTTTTTTTTTTTTTTATCCGCCCAGATTCTATCTCGAGTCTTGTCTTGTCTGATGGTTAATATGGAGATTTCAGTCTCTTTGGCTACTTTTTTTTTTTTTTTTAACTCTTTCCGCCCTGTGGGCACTAAGAGGGCCTCTTTTAGTAGGCCCATTATGGGTTCGGCCAGGCCCACAATGGGGCGACCGGATGGTGAGGGACGGGGCCCGACATATCCGAACGGACCACCCCCCGAAAAATTCCTGGGGATTATTCGACCCGTTCGGATTCGATCCCGGGTCCCCCAGAGCGGTAGGCTGCCACCTTTACCGCTCGGCCATCCGGCCGTCTCTCTTTGGCTACTATCTCGGGTCCCCCAGGCTGCCACCTTAACAGCTCGGCCATGTAGCTGTCATCCAGGGTGTGCTTGACAAAGAGACCTTTTTAATACCAACAGAGAGAATAAAGTTTATTTTATTATTCAATAATATATCAGGGGTAGGCAAGCAATAGTTCAGTGGGAGCCGAAATGTAGGTTTTGCAAAATGCATGGGAGCCGCAGTTCTGTACTGTCGTGGCGGATAGTATGGTAAGGCGCGCGATTTTATTATATAATATAAATATATTTAAAAAATATTGAATTTTTTTAATAAACATATTTTCACAAAATTATAAAAATAAAATTGTAAAAACAATAATAAAACAACAGAAATTAACACTTTCAGCAAGAGTCGCATATAACTCAAAAAGAGCCGCATTTGCCCATGTCTGATATATATTTTGAAGATTATAACTTATTATGATATTTTATAATTTACATAAACATGTTAATACAGTATTTATAAAAATTTTTAGGAATTTTTCTTTCTATCAATGTTATCACGTGATATCTTTTCTCCAACCAGAAAACATCTGATGTGAAGCGTGACGTAAGTTTAGTCGATCTTTCCGATCAGGTGTATGCGTGGTTTAAGTGCCACGGTGAAACGTTTTTGCTTCAAATGGAACTATTTATTACAAAACTATAGCTTTTTGTTTAATATTAAATATATAAACCATGATTTTAACAATTATAACTAGTTTTGTAATGTCTGTAGTAGGTTTTATAGCTACTTTCAGAATTATACCGAAATTTAGAGAAATGTTTATAAAGGCTCACTTATCAGGAATGGATATGAGTAAAAAATCTAAAGAGCTTATGTAAGTTTTCAGTTTTATTTCGTTGCGTTACCGTAAAACAAATTCAATAATGATTTTACAAAGCTAAGATACAAAACAAGTGTTACACACAATACTTATCATGAAAACATACAATTACATCAAAGTATTTAATGCTGTTTTACTCACATTTGATAATGTAATATTCGATAATTATTAATTTAATAGTAATTACTGAATATCAAATGAAAGTACTGTATGCTGACTGTTTTTCATTTCTCCTGTAACGTCGTGTGCATGTATTCTTATACATATAGATTATATTTATTGATTTTATAAAAATCATTACATAATAAACAAGATACAAGAAAGAAACATTAACAGAATGATTAATCTGTTTCCAAATTTCATTTGTGTATATATATACAGTAGGTGGTCATATTATTAGAGCCACGATGTAAAAAATACATTTTTTCAACTTACACCAGAATAAAAGCATGAAACTAAGAAAAATGTCTAAATTTCTTTATTTACTTATTTCTAAGGGGTCTTATTGATAAAATAAAAATACAAATCAGGTGTTTATATTTATATTTCTAGAACTAAAAATAAATGTAGAAAAATATATTGATATTTAATGTTTTGTTGAACTGCCTTTTGCAGCAATTGCTGCTTCAATTCTTCTAGGCATACTTTGTATGCATTTCAAGCAATTTTTTTTTATTTCTTTACTCCTGTGCCACACTTCTATTAAACGCTCTATCAATTGCCGCTTGTTGGTGATAAGATTCCTGGAAACTTCTCTCTTTAGCAGCTCCCAAAGGTTTTCTATAGGATTAAGGTCTGGGGAGTTTCCAGGTCATTTCAAAACCTCAATTTGTTTATCTTCCAGGTATTTTGTGACTATTTAGTCTTGTGGCAAGGAGCAGAGTCATGCATAAACAAAAAGTCACCATTTGGATACCATTCCTCAACTTGGGGAAGCATCTTGGTGTCTAAGACCTTCATATATTGGTCTTGTCTCATTGTGCCCTCTACGATGTACAAGTGGCTAAGGTACTGGCCGCTTGTACATCGTAGAGGGCACAATGAGACAGGACCAATATATGAAGACAGACCACACCATAATGCTTAGAGGGTGTTTTACTCTTCTTACTATACAGTCATCGCGGTACTTCTCCCCAATTTGTCTCCTTACAAATTCTGATTTATCAGACAGAATCTGAATCAAAGACTCGTCAGAGAAACAAACAGGAAAAAATCAGCAGTCATTAAAACCTTCAAAATATGATAAAAAAAAAGGCATTTAATTTATAATTTGGTACAAAACCATAGATTTACCTTTTCCCAATCTTGAACAGTCCAGTTTTTGTGATCTTTTGCCCATTGCAATCGCTTCGCCATCATAGTGGGTGTAAGCCGCGGTTTTTTTGCTGGATGCCGACACGCAAACCCAAGTTCTTTAAGACAATGATGAGTTGTCATTGGTGATATATTTATATTAGCATCCTGAATATTTTTTACCAACAATTTCAGAGGTGTCTTTCTGTTCTCCATACGGATATTTCTTATTTGACGCTTATCTCTGGGTGTAGTTATTTTTTTTCGGCCACATTTCCCCTTTCAGTTCAAAATTAAATCCACATTAGTGTCGAGTTTCTTCTTAATTCTATCAACAGAAGGTCTTGAAACGCTTGCAATTGATGCAATTTGTCTATTTGAATGCTCAGTATTTAAAATGAGTTTTAATTTCACTAATTTTCCTAGGGGTGAGGTCATTAACTTTCCCTATGACTAAAATAACCTAAAAATAATGAAAAGCTCATAATTGTAACAACTTTTATATAAAATGGCATTATAACATCATATTAAACATTACATACCTTAACAACAATATTATCCCCACAACAAGTCAATAAAACGTTTTCAAAACACAAAAACTATGAATTAAGTAGATGGTACTCAAACAGCGACAAACTGTTGAATGACTGTTATCGCAAAATGGAGTGCTATTAATGGTTATTGTTGCCAATGATAAAATAATCAACTAATTTGAAACGTAAGTATCTGCTAGGACCAAAAAAATAGTAATAAGACTTGATTATGAATTTTGTATTGAAATGTTTACAGTATTACTGATTATTTGTCAGTTTTAACAAGTGGCTCTAATAATATGATCATCCACTGTAGGCTGAATAGAAATTTACATGGTATAGAAAATAGTTATTGCATGTGAAGACGTGGTTGAAAAATGTGAAATAAATATACAAAATTATATTAGATTAAGATCGAACATGAGAAAATATGTGGTGGTGTTTAGTGTCTCTAATTTAATTTGATTTAATCATAATTACTGGATAATATCTGGTTCGGTGATAAATGGTTTTTATTTGCCCACGAGTTGCATTGCCGTGTACAATCTGCTGAGGTGGGATGCCTCCTAGGAGAACTTTCTATGAGAAACTCATCCATGTTTAAGTGTTACAAATGAGAAGAAAATTTGGAAACTCCACATGGCCAGTCCGTTGTCAAGGCATGAATGAAATCTTGACCAACTACCAGTGTTCGGTAGTTTTATCTACTTGGCCACTGGTGAGCAGTGACGAACGGCCTGCGAGTTCTTAATATGTGTCCCCGAGGCTTTGGCAATGTAATTTTATTTTCTTGTTTTTTGCCTCGTTCCACTATGCAATCTTAATTGGCTGATATTTGTGACATATGAGAATTAGCTACATATTAGGTAATTTGTATATTAGTTTGCATATCATTAGCATATATTTACTATTTACCTAACAATATACTCCAATATAACAATATACTTATAAGAAGAAAATGTATGCAGCTTGCAGGAACCCTACAAAGTTCACTTGCAGCTTTCATCCAGGAAAAAGGTTCTTAACTGATGTAGTCTCTTCAACATTAGACATCTTCAATAGACTGGTTATTATTAATTACATCTAAAATAAATAATAAACGAATGGTTATTATTTACGATAAATGTTGATAAAATAATAGTTGGTGAAATAGATTAGATTGTTCAATAACAACATACAAATGAAATTGAATTAATTAATCGAAATCCGTAAAAAGTAAATTACTAAATTTATAAAACAAAATGATCTTTATCAAATTTATTTGTAACTTTTGACAAAGATCAAACAGATAAACAATAGTCACCAAGAGATTGAAAGTATGTGAAGAACAGTACAGATAGTATAGATTAACACAAAATGGATCTGTATTTTTTCTACTTCATTCCTTGACAACTAGGTAGAATTTAATTATTTTTTCATATGAAAATTGAAAATTAACTTGCAGTCATATATTGTACCTGGCTATTAATATCAATAACATGAGTATTAAATGTTGTTGGGTATGAAACAGGAATATTTTCAGGTTTTTCAAAAAAGGAAAAAAACATGTAAAAACATTGCATTCATTTGGAAATTAAATTAAGAAAATGAGGCAAAGAATTCATTGATGTATTCATATTTGCAAATGTGAAAAAACAAGTTTATTTTGAGTGCTTTGAATGTAACCTTATAAAGGTAATGATTTTTCTAATTGAATATGATCATGTAGAAATAATTTTTTTTTTGTGTGGTCATATTCAGTTATAGAAGCTGTCTTCCTGATTGTACTCAAAAGTGCTTGAAGTATGGCTTGTTTTTTCATGTTTTCTATTTATCTTTCAATTTTATTAACTTCTATATAAACATAATTGAAAAAATCAAAGGGTCATTATTAATAAGTTTTTGTCATCTGCATAAGCAAGAGATACAAAATTTAGGCAATGAAGTTTTAGGTTGATGTAAATTGGAAAATTAGGGAATTCAAAATAGATTTTTATGAAATATTAGAACTGGCAAGAAATCTAGGAATTTCAAGTTTTAATTTAAATTTAATTTCAATAGTAAAAAAAACTAGGACTAATGAACAAATCAAAGAAAAGAATGCATAAAAACATGTAATAATACTGTAATTAACATATATAGGATTACAAAATTAACAGCTCATCTTAGATAGAAAAATAAATTCATTTATATTGCTTATTTCAAAGCTCTTTAAAATAATGTTTTAGTTTGTTGTAGTTGGCATGTTTTTCAGACCATAATGCTATTCAGGATATAATTGCTTAGTGAAAAATATAAATATTTATAAAAGTATATTTCAAAAATTTTAAGCACAGCAGAAGATATTGTAATAGATTAGTAAAATTAACTATTTTAAGTGTAGTAATTACAAAAGACAAGCATTATAGAGAAATAACAAATCCAAAGTTTAATTAAAATATAAAGTTGAGAATTTGACAACAATAAGTATAATAATATAAAATACTGTTGGTGTTTAATCATCTCTAGAAAAAGCTTTCAAATTATATCTTAAATACAGAACCAAATGAAAATGCAGTTAACCCTGTCTATCTTGAATCTTACAGGAATGAAAAAAATTTGAGATAGACAGGTTTCAAGATATAGAGATTCCACAGTAAGCAGTAATAGGTTTGATTGGAGATACAGTATGTTATTACTACAAAAGCAAGTACAGTATATACTTGTATTAGGTATAAATATTTTTGACATACCTTAATAGAAATAGTTTGTCAATAGTTTCTGATGTCTGACTTTCTTCAGCCAATGAGATGCAAGCCAATTTAATAGCCAGTGAAAGAAAAGCAGCATTAATTGCAATTATGTACTGTATTGCAAGAGATGTTCCTGAACTACAGTTTATTCTATCAATTTTAGTCATCAAATTTTGAAATTGTAATTGACAGTCCATGATTTGAGGTATACAGGTTTTGGGAGTAAATTATTTCTATAAAGTTAAAACATCTTAATACTGAGAAAGCCTTGTGTACCATCTAATGATTTAGCTTTTTAACTATTCCTGCTTTTTTTTGCTAATTTTTGACTGTTTTGCATTATTTTCTAACATTAATAAATTTAAATAAAATAAAATTACATATTATTTTTATTTTTTCATAGATTTAACATTGTGTTTATAACAATGTTGCTGTTGTTAAACATTGTTGACCATTATTTTGGCTTTTATAAACAAGTTAATTGGAATGAACTTTATCCTGAATGAACTTGCAGTTTAGAAAATGCAAAGAAGTAAACTAGCTTAGTGTGTCTAGTGTTTCTTGGGCCTTTGAGGAGTGAGGTTGTGTTGGGAGAAGGTGATAAAAATAATAATCTTAATGATTAAAGTGTATATTTATTGACCTAAGCATTTATGATAATGAAACTGCAGAACACAAAAAAATTGATTGACTAAAGTCATCAGGAAGTGGGCTTTAGGGATGGTTGGGGGTGAGGACCTAACAGTATTTTTTCTAAGGTGTCAAAGAATATTTATACCAAATTTTTGGTACAGACACATTGGATGGTATAGAATCCTTTACGCAACAAATATATATATAAAGTTAAGAATGGGTCCCTCAAAAGCCTGAGCTGAATGCTGAATGCACACAGCTAGTATATGTTATAAAGATTTTCAGATATACAACTTTATACATAAAGTAAAAGATCAAGATAAATAGAATGATCACAAAAGATAAACTGATTATCAGCAATAGAAAAGACTATTTGTTAATTCTAATATTTAAATTTTAGAACTTGATTATGATATCTGAATTCAATAATTTTATGCGATGCTGTATATTATAAGATTTGTTCTAAAAAAAAAGGGAGAATTCCCTGCATAGTGATTAAGTTCAATATTAACATATGATAAGTGGTAAATTTTTTAAACAAAATAATGATTGAGGAATTGTATGAACAAAGGGCACCTAAGTTAAATTTTGATGTTTTCAAGAATTCTTGCAAAAAAACAAATTTTTTTTTTTTAATGAGGTTTGTTGTGAAGTCAGTTAAGTGTGAATTTTAAATACATTTCAGTAAAGTGCCTATTATAACAAGGAGAATATCCACATCTTAAAATTCTATTCAATATGTATAATAAAATAATAAAATTGAGAAAGATATCTAAATGCACTTAGCTACCTGCCTTATTCCATAGAACTTTTCAATTGCAAATTGAAAGATTGCAAACTTTCACTATTTTAAATTTTTTGATACTTTAGTTTGAATTATGTTTAAATTGACAATAATAATGACATATGAATTTTTAAAATGTAATTATTAATATTATAACAGTTTAAATCTTAAATTTACAATAGAAAATAAGGAATTTTAGTTTTTGTTTGATATAAATATGTACTTTGATACTTTTTAAAAATAAAGATTCACATTTAAATGAAATTATTAAAAACATTACTGTACATTAATTTTATTTAAATGCAAATTTTTATTTAATAATAAAATTATGTAATTACCCTGTTACATTAATGTTTTAATTTTTCTTTTACAGTCCAGAAGCAGCAGGTGTCATTTCAGGTTCTGTTTTTCTTATGGTGATGTTCCTTTTTATACCTATACCTTTTATTCAGTCCTGGACTACAAATACACATGATCCATTTCCTCATGATGAAGTAAGATTTAAATAATTCAATGTTAACAAAACTTCTAATCAAAATTTGTACTATTTAAATTGATTTCAGTTTGAAGTAGTCTTTACAGAATAATTATGATAATCACTGGTATTAATATTGAAAAACTTTTCAACAAAAAATAAACATTATATTTTATTGGAAATTGCAATATGGTACTTATTTTATGATAAAATTTAAAATTTCTTTAAAATAATTTTCCAATGTATACTTTATCAAATATATTTATCTTCAACATAGAATATATTTTAGATGACCTAATTAGTATGATGTGTTATTTTCATTAAAATATAGACATTAAAATTCATGAAAATGCTTACAGTATACCATAATAAATATTATCTGAAATCATTTTGTAAATACTTTGCATTCATTTTATTTATATAAATACATAAAAATAAATGCAACGTGTTTACAAAATGTATAAAATTTATCTACTTAGTTACTCATATAATTTGTTTTACTATATAACATTGCATATTAAATTATGTAATAACTCAGAAATATTATAATTCACTTTTAAACCATATTTTTATTTTCATATGTTAATTTTTCAGTAAGACAATAATAAAGGAACATCTTTAAAAGTATTGCATTTTTTCATAATTTTATACTTATTATCTACTTATTATCTGTTTTTAATTATTATTTTTTGAAAAACAATAACGTTCATTCTAGTTAAAATATTTTAGGTATTTTCCATAATTTTATAACTTTTTCTATTTGTATATGCTTATATATTTATAAAATAGCTTGCAGTTGTGTTGCAGTAATAGAAAATCTAATGCAACCTAACCTAAGGTTTTGTATGATGTATACTAATTATAAATATGTAAGCAAATTAAGTTTTACCATGAAACATACAATAAAAAAAGCACTGAGAAGGATATCAGTAATCACATATGAATACTGAATATGTACATGTTTATAGGTTTGAAATAATAATATACAGAAAATAGACTTTTTATGATATGTAAGGGTTTATTAAATTGGTAACAGGAAATAGAAGAGAACTGAGTAAAGTAGAAATAACAGGAAGTTTGATATCAAAAAGGAAGGTGAATGGATGCATTGAATTTTTCTATTACTGTAACACAAATTGAACTGGTTACAAATTGATATTTGAAAAACAGAACAGAAGCAGAAAGTTAAATTATAACTGATTTTAAATTTTTGCTAATTTGCTTTATAATACGCGAACATTTAAAATCAAATTATATATCTTAATAACAAAAAATTTTTATAAGATATAATTAAGAATTTTCTTATTTTCTTTTTACTCATTTTTCTTAAGATATAAACTCTTATATTTTAATAAGAAAAATATTTCACAGGAATGTGAGCTATAAATATCTTAAAAAGTTTTTAGAGAAAAATTTTATTTTTAAAATAAAACAATACTTTTTATTTACAGTAGAAGTTTGTTAATCAAGCACCCAATAATCTACAATGTCTGATAATATGGTATCCTTTAAAAAAGCATCTGGAATTGTCCAATAATAATCCAGCATGCTAGTAATCCACAATCAATATTTGGAACAGAATATGCTAAAGATCCTGGACAAAAATATAGTACATGTTTAGAAAATAAATATTATATTCACACAAATGATTATGAATGTTGATATTGTGCAATAGAGTATTAACATTTTTAGAGATTTTTCAGTCATTCTTAACACTGCACTGATAGAGTCATACATTGAATTGTCATCATTGATTAAGGTGGGTATGTGTAAACAAATCTAAAGTAACACAGCAATGTGCATTGCTACAAAATATACAGAAATATCTAGTAATGTTCGAATTACTTATAACTTATCAAATTTTACAAAAGTAAAACACATTCAGTAATCTGACATTTTCAATAATCCAGCATCACTCTAGTCCCATAGGTTCTGAATTAGCAAACTTCTACTATATTATATAAGTAAAAAATTAATAATTCAAAACTTCTAATACTTTATACTTATTGTTTTCAGTTTGTCAAATTGGTTGCTGCTTTACTTTCAGTTTGTTGCATGCTCTTCTTGGGATTTGCAGATGATGTCTTGAATTTGAAATGGCGTCATAAACTTTTATTACCAACAATGGCATCTTTACCATTATTAATGGTCTATTATGTTACTTTTAATAATACAACTGTACTACTTCCTAAACCTTTGCATTGGTTATTTGGAACAGATTTATGGTTAGGTAAATATTTTTTTGTTTTAAATATTTATATTTGTGTGTGTGTATATATATATATATATATATAAGTTATGATCATAAACTTATAAAAATGTAGCATAAATGAAATTTGATATCTTGATTATCATCATCTTGTATTTGATTGAACAAACAAGTTCACATCACATATTATTACCATTATTTCATTATTCAAATGTATAGTATTTACAAGTATTATTTCAAATGTTCATAATCAGGTTTTATTTAATAGTTATCAATATGCAAATTTTTGAAATTATGTTTTATTTATATTTTTTAATGAGTTTTTCTTTTTTTATAAATTTTTACTTTAACTAAATAAAATTATAAAAAAGGAAAATAGCAAAATGCTGGCTAGTTCATTTAAGTATTAAAATAACATGATACTTTTAATGAATATTTTAATTTTTCAGAAATAGACATAAAATTCTTTTGAAATACGAAAACAAAATTAAAATAAATAATAATTAGCTGATTTCACAATAAATGTAAATTTTACTCAGTTTGGAATGGCTGGTGTTTTTATTTAATGCAAACTTTTTCATCATCATTTTTATTGAAGAAATTATTTGACATAAAAGATGTCTAATCCAATCAATTTTCTTTCCATAAAAATTTCTGGCATATGGACATACAATATTAGCATACATGCTACTCTGGTTTACAGTTGTATTAATTATATTATGGATACATCATATATCATGAGTTTATCTTCCTTCTTACTTTGTTCTAAAGTAATACTGAAATAAAGAAAATGTGTATTGTGTTGCTTTAGAATTTCATACATGAGGCCTAGAACGGCAATGTGTAACATTCTTTTTAATGTTGTCTATAGAAGTAAATATGTTTTAAAAAATGTTCTAAAATTTATTTGTTTTTTATATAAATCCTTATGACTAATTGATCACTTGTACTGTAATCTGTAAATGGCTACTCGTAACTTAAATTTGTGTTGCCTACATATTTACGCTATGTAAAGATTTTTTTTACGTTATTTTGCATAATTTTTTTTCTGAAGCTATTAAATGTACATGTACAATAAAGTTTTTCTCATCAATAGTGAAAAAATTAAATTGAACAAATATTCTTAAATTTATTAATTTTATAATTGACTAACTTGGAAACTTTTAAATTATCATTTATAGTGCAGGTTGTCTTCTAATGCAAATCAGAATCTTTTCCAAAATTCATTAGAAACAAGAACAGAAACAGTATAATAAATTCTGTATGTGATATTATCATTTATGAAGAATTACTTGTTGCTTTGATTGTTAGATTGAATTTTCTTTTTATTTTATCACTTTTTTAAAACAATATTCTAATGTTTGAGTTTCAAAGTTTTGTGTTCTACACATGAAGATTAATCATTTTATTGTAAATTGTTTTGAATCTTAAGTAAGTTAACTAGCTGATATCATTGCATTGTGTCGGGTTGCCGACAGGGTGCAAAAATGTCAAGAGGGTTGAGCAGTCGCAAAGGGTTGGCACTGAGACAGACTCTAAGTTACAAGTGTGAAAATTCGAACCCATCGGAACCAAACGCTAACAATAAAATTTTTTATTGCTTGGTTCCCACAGAGAAAAAAATGAATCATGAGGAACAAAAACCGAATAGTGCTGGTTGGTGGAGGAGAGGAACGTGACCGAGAAGATAAAGGGGTGACGAGAGAGGGAAAGGGGGTCGGTTACGTAGTGTTCGTTAAACAGTCTGTCTGTCCCGAGGGAACTCGACGTTGTACGAAAGGATACCCGAGCCGAGGATACCTTGAACTTGTGACAAGACCTACTCGGACCAAGAGGTATGACCTCCCTGAATTCGTGTGAACTCTCCCTCCGGGTACTATAAACTTAGGTGACGGTATCTCGCCCTCATTTGTAACTGTAGCTTTTAGTCTTAATAAATTGTTGTTGTTTTTATAAATTTTTAATGTCATTTATTTGAGTATCGCTGCTGCTCTATCGTTGGACCCCTCCACTTCCTCACTCCACTCAGCGTAACAAACCCGAACCGCCATCTTGACCGTGGGCAGGTCTCACCAACCTGTTAGCCGAGAAAAAGGAGGTGTGACTCTGTCCACCTCCTGGTGCACCCACACAAGAAACCGTTTATTTGGCACGAAAGAAGTTTACAAGATCTCTGCGATCTTGGAAGTTCTACATTGGCAGCAGCCTCTGGGTCTTCCTCTCCTTTTCAAGATAGTCTCACTTTGGAGTGTCCCTGGGTCGCAAATAGCCAGTTCCCTCAACGTCTCAATGACTCCAAGACAATGCGGTCGACTTCCATTGATGGAAAGATGTCAATCCGAGGTCAGGAGACGGAGACGAAGATGGGTACGAGACACACACACACACACACACACACACACACAACAATAGATCCGTCACTTGGAACTTTTGGAAGAAGAAGCCATCGCATCCTTGAATTTTCAGGTTTTATCTGATTTCCTCTGATTCTACTTTCTGATTGCTCTCTTCTTGTCACCTGGTGACAATTCGAAACCTTTCAGGGGCACGGAAGAGGTTAAAATTGAAGTTTAATTCAATTCCTATCCGGAGATAGTCAATCTTTGTTTTTTTTATTGTTCTATTGTTTAAAAGTTTGCATAGTTTTCATTAAAACTATTTCTAACTTCTATTTTTTTCTCAAAAAAACATAATTTTGTCCTTAAAAATAAATGATTTTAACGCTAATTTCAGTAAGGTTCAGACCTGTCCAGAGCCTCACAATTGTATTTTATTTAATTATTGTAATCCTTATAGCAAAAATATAAAATTTTGAAAATAAGATCAAAAATAAAAATTTTAAGATAAAATTTAATTTTGAGTTTACTTGTAGTTTAAGAATTTTATATTAGTATAGTAAACCCCTCACTAATTCAGACTAATAGATGTTTAAGGTTGTCCAAATTAGCAGGATGTTTGATAACTTGGAAGGGATATATACAGTAGAGTAATTTATTACAATCATCTCTGTACAGAAATTTTACTGAATTTATTACAGGAAGTCAGCTCAAAAGCTTTCTCAACAATAGAGTATATATCAATGTACAGTCTTTGTAACTTCAATCAATATAACTTACCAACTACAGTAATATAATGCACAAAGACTTCTGAATATCAAAAACACATGTTAATTATGATTTTGTTATAATTGTAATTTCTCATTAATTATAATTTTTCTATTGTCAAGTAATTTGAAATTACTATACAATTTTTTGAAAAAGTTTATCCAAATTATGTAAAGTCCAAGTTGGTGGGGGACTTTGTTGTAAATTAAATTACTATTACTATTTTTTAAAAAGAGTGACATATTTTTATTAATTTTTAAAACAAAATTATAAATTCTTATTTCAATTTAGGTCCATTATATTATGTATATATGGGAATGCTTGCTGTATTTTGCACAAATGCAATCAATATTTTTGCAGGAATTAATGGTTTAGAAGTTGGTCAGTCAGCAATAATTGCTGCATCAATAATTATCTTTAATATTATTGAATTATTTGGTAAGTAATTACATTTTTGAATATATTTTATTTGTTTGATATTTAAATTTTTATATCATTGATGTTTTACAAACTTTTTTAATTATAAAAGTTTAATGATCAGATTTAATAAAGAAGTTTATATTTACTTATTTTCGATTAATATCGGAGATATATACAGTGAAACAATGAAAGACAACCATTCATTTTAGGAGACTGTTTCCAATATGACTAGTTTTCTTTAGAATGAAATTTTTGTCCATATGACCAAAGCAATTTGATCATCTCTTTAAAAAGACCACTTTTTTATTCAACCAATAACCATTCTCTTATTGTACAATAATGCAAAACACTTCATTTTAAATAAGTGTATGATGAAAACATGGTCTAAAAGTGAAAAACTGTACTATATACTGTATATTCAAAACTGCCTTTTAAATACAATTTTTTTTGCAAACAAAATAGCCAGCAGAGAACAGGACAACAGGGTAGCTAAGACAAAGTTTACTGTTAATCAGTGGCGTGCGATGACATTTGATGATAGGGAAGCTATGTTTCTATAAAAATTTTAAATACTGGAAATGACAAAAATAAACAGTTTATTTATTTTCATTCTAAAACAGATAATTGACATGAAACAAAGATATAAGAACTTGTTTTTATTACTTTTTATAAACTAACTCTATTCAGCAATATTTTTCACAAAGTCGTTAATTACTTTATCATAAAAATTGCTTGTTGTTGATTCCATCAAAGTATTTAAAAGCTCTTTTTCTATTGAAAAAGAGCTTTTAAAAATTGTCGTCACTAGCGTTGCGCTAGTGACGACAATTTTTCCTCTGACTGAGTGTTCCTTGTCAACGTATCAATTTTCTGCATGGTTGAAAAACTGTACTCAACAGACACACTCGTAGATGTGATAAAAATAAAGATTAAATAAACATAAAAATTAATGATATTAAATCATATAATTCTTTTATGTCTAAGAATGACTTGCCATTATAGGTTGGACATGAATATAAATATTGCAATTCACTACATAATTTAGATAAATAAAAAATTCTCCATAAAATTTACTTAATTTAAAGAATTAAAACTTGCTTTGGAAAATTCTTTTTCATAATATTTAAATTAACATCTAAAAGTGATAAAAATTCTAAACAAAACTCCAACAAAACCTAATAACCAGTACAAGTCTATTTCATTTTCTACGGCGAACGTTTTCAGACTCCCCTCTGGGTCCATTCTCAAGCCTAAATTCTCTTCCAATAAGTGTCCGACAAATCGAATACTTAATACTCCTAATCGTGTGCCATTCAAAAATTCAAAATTGTTCCATTAGCTTCTGTAGAACATTTACCCAAAAAAAAACGATTCCCAAGTTCACTTTATAAATCTTAAAAACTTAAAAAATCTTAAAAAGCTCAAACCCTTCAATAAAAAGACCAGCAGTATCTTTCCTTTCCTTTACTCCATATTTGCTTTTTGCAGTAGGGCCTGCCGTGCTAGCGACAACTTCACTTTGTCTTTTGCATTTATTGGCTGGGATGATTGGAAGGCCTTATAAATTTCCATCTGCTTTAACCATTGAATTTGATCTGCATGCTTAGTGGTAGCCAGTAGTTTCGCGGCCTTGAAGTTTGGGATGATTTCCGGATCTGATGCATAAACCATCAATGAGGTGTTAGCTCTCCCATGTACAATGTCCTTCTGGTGCTCTTTCCATCTTACTTCCACCGCTCTTTTGGTGGATCCAATGTACACCAATTCCCCTTTTGCATCTATTATCCATTACTGGGATAGCGTATACCCCAGGAAATTTGTCCCTATTTGGTCCATCCTTATCATTCCGCAGTAGTTGAAGCATAGATGGGCATCGCCTCTATGCTATGTTGAACCCTTGTCTTTTCACAATTTTTCTATATAAAGGTGCTAAGATTGGGTTGTACGAAAGGGGTACGATATTTTTTGCTGCTTTCTCATTATTCCCATTACCCGGTGGATCGAGACGGCTGCCATTTTCATAATTTCTTTCTAGTTGCTGTACCAATCTGCTGTACCCATGCTCTTTTGCCACTTCCTGCAAGTATTCAATTTCCTGCTGTAATGCTTCCTGTGTGGCACTGTGGGTGTGCGTTTTTTTAACCAGGGACCTGAATGCTGCCATCCTATACCTGTACGGGTCACAAGAATCTGCTGGTATGTAAGTTGAGCTGCCTGTGACTTTCCTGTATACCGCTGTGTGTATCCCGTTTTTCGCTATTTGAATGTCTATGTCTAGAAAGTGCACTGCCTTACTGCTATGTTGTTCCATCTCTATAGTAAGGCCGTAACTGTTGTCATTCATCTGTTGTAGGAATGAAACAACATCCGGGTCTTTCTTCCATAGTATTAAGACGTCATCTACATATCTTCTATACATAATGATGTTCTGGCTGAACTTTGGAATTATCCTCTCTTCTAATTTTCTTATGACTAGTTCACAAATGTCCCCTGATATGGCACTACCCATGGGAACTCCCTTACCTTGTGCATACGTGTTTCCTCCAAATTGAAACAACGATCCATAACAAATTAAATGCACTAACTCTAGCACTTGATCGTGTAGTTTACCATCGTTCACTTGTTGGAGCAAAAAGTCCCTAATTGCACAAAAACATGGTGGCAATTTGATGGAAGGGTAAAGCGCACGGAAATCCAATACTGAGATGTGTTCTGTACGGTCTGTATTCCTGATTTCTTCTACTAATTCTGCTGCACTTGTTACTGAATACTGGAAAAGAGGACAGTTGACAGCACAGTCCTAGCAGCATTTGCTAAGCAACAGGAGATCACGGTACACTGGGATAGTGCTTCCATCATAAAAGCCACTAGATCTAAACAGGCCGTTAGACATTTGGAGAAATTAGAAATATATAGGGCACAATTAACATCCCATTGCATCAACCACAGGACGCAGATGGGCTATCGTCTGCTTGGAAATCATTCATTGGATAACGTAAGATTGTGATATTATATATAGTTTGTCAAGAATCTGCATTTTTTTGTCAAGAATTTGCATTTTTTACCGTTTATCGGTACATCGTTTTTGCATAGTCTGCGCAATCACGAGAATTCTTTCCATTCTCGTGATTTTGTAAATTTGAATTTGGTTCGTTCTTTTTGTTTTTTTGTTCGAGTAACTGAAGAAGACTGATGAAATCAGTTGAAAACGTTTTTATATAGTTAAACTTTTGCTGGAATTTAAGAAAGGTGTTGTTTTCTCTTTATTATACCAGTTCCAGTAGGTTCGTTATTCATTTCTAATTTATATTTGTAATTTTTTTCTAGATTTTTAATGATATTTTTATTTTTCTACTTAAAAATTTTATAAATTTTATATTAAAATTTGTATATTTTTAGGTGATAGTTGGAAGGCACATTTATTCTCACTTTATTTCATGATGCCATTTTTGGGAACCACATTAGGGCTCCTATATTTCAATTGGTAACTATAGTTTTATAATTTGTATTAATTTATTATAAGTATATCAAACATTGCAAAGCCTTTAGTTAAGAGATGGCACCTAATGTCTACCTCTAGTAGCAAATTACTTAGTATTAATCATTAAATTAGCAGAGTTATAGACCAATTATTTAAAGTGTTTGTTTGGTTGTGTTTCTATTTACATATCATAATTTTGGTGTTAATCAGCTTGTTGGTTGGATATATAGTGTCCTCTGAATAGGACAACTTTAATTCTGATCACCTAGTATATTAAAACAAAAGTATGTATATTAATAAAAGATAGAAAAATTTTTAATGGAATTACATTTTTCAGATTTGTTTAATGATTTTTGAAGTTCTACTGTTTATATAATAATCCCAACAATCACCTATTTAGTCTATAATATGGCTATAATCAAATAATTAATACAAATAAATTTGGTACTAGGTAAGCATTAGGCACCATCTCTTATCTAAATTAATAATTATTATTTTAATAATTTAATAAATAATTTAGAATCTTCTGGAAGAAAATAACTGACCCGGGGCGGGGCTTGAACCAGCAGCCTCCGCTTGACGTGCACTGCTACCAATTGTGCCACCCAGACCCCAAGCCAGCCTTTGCTTCCAAAAGTCTTTAAATTTTGATATAACCTTCTACGGTTATATTAACTCATTGGGTTTTGAGATGTGTATTATGTTATACTGTTTAATTATAAAAATTATTTTTAATGGTTCTATAAAATATGGCTTTTAAATGTTTGCCATGGGAATTTATGAAAATGATTACCTAAACAATTAAGGTATGTTAATATATATTTTTTAGGTATCCTGCTCAAGTTTTTGTAGGTGATACTTATTGTTATTTTGCGGGAATGACACTAGCAGTTGTAGGAATATTAGGACATTTTGGTAAAACGATGATTTTGTTTTTCATACCTCAAGTCATTAATTTCATCTTTTCTGTTCCACAAATATTTCATTTAGTACCCTGTCCTCGGCATAGACTACCTAGGTAAGTTCATTGAATCTATATATTCTGTTTAAATATTCGTTTTAATTTTGTCTTTTTAACTAGATATAATGAGAAAACAGACAAACTAGAAATGAGTACATTTCAGTTCAAAACTAGTGATCTACATCCCATATCAACTTTAATATTATTTATATTTTATCATTTGGGATTGATACATTACAAATCGGGGATCAAAGATGATAATATGGTGGAATGTAGTAATTTTACTTTGATAAATTACTTTATAAAGGTTGCAGGCCCTATTCATGAAAGATCACTAACTTCAGCTTTGCTAATTTTACAAGTAAGTTATAAAATTTTTACAAATAAATTCATAATTTAATTTAATTACCAATAATAGTATCCTTTACAGAAATTTTTAGACTGTTAAATACATAGAATATTTAGTAAAATTCATATTCATTAATTGGAAATTTTACCATTGATTTATTGAATATATGTTTTTCTTCTAATAAAAATTATTTGAAATATTTATATACTGTAATATTAAATGAATGTTTTCAACAACAGATACTGTTTGTTTTCCTGTTAGTTTAAAATTATTTCAAATATTCTAGAGGTGCAAGAAAAAATAGTTATTCTTTATATAATTAGAAAAGAAATAATTTGAATAATTTCTATTATTATTTTCATTATAATTATTTTAAAATTTTCAGATTGTTTGCAGTCTATTTGCATTTGGAATCCGCTATGGATTAGCAAAAGTTTTCTATGATTCTTAAAGCATTTCACCAAGTAGGCCTAAGCACTATATAAATTTGTCTACACAAAAACAATAAAAATTTAAACTCTTTATTAGAATATATTTTTTTAAAATACATTTTTATAATATATTTAATGATCACAGAAAAATAATTGCATTACATTACAATTGAAATTGATTTCTTGTTGGAGAAAGGAACAAACTTGTTGTAATTTTATCATTGAAATTAAATTGAGAATCTTTATTAATTGTTGATTTTCTATAAATTGTATTATTATTAATATTGATAAATAATAATTGTTAATGTTACTATAACAATAATTTATATAGAATATTAATATATAATTTGAAAATCAAAGTATAAAAGATAAGAATTTAATTATATCACTTTGCTTTTTAAAAAGTATTGTTTATATCCAGTCATTTTATCAGTTTTGCATATTTCACAATATTATTTTAAAAATGTTGGTATGTGTTTTTTCATTATTAAATAAAGATGTTTAAATAATTTTTATAAAATAATCTTTTGAGTTTTTTTTATATCTTGTAAAAATGTAAGAATAAAATGGCAATGAAATATAAAATAGTTTATGGTAATGTAGAATTGTAGATACAAACTTAAAGCATTCACATAACTAAAGCATGATTTAAGGTATTACTTAAATAATTTTCTTTTTTATCTGACAAGAGAAATTTTTTGTTTAAAATTTAAATCTAGTGTGAAGATAATATACACATATACAGCATATATTATTTCCTGCCTCAACTTAAATTTTACAGAGATGATTTAAACAGTTTTTGTACTTGTTATGTGTAAAGGTCTTACAAACTTACCAAATAAATAGTAATATCTTTTAATATCAATAGTAACAAGAAACTAAATATAATGCAAAGAATTTTGAATATTTCTTTATATATTTAATTATTTTATATAACAATAAGAATTTGAAATAATAAAAAGTTACAGTTGAATTCATCATAGAGTATAATTTACAATTTCATTTTATAATAAGATACATTTTATAAGTTACATTTTGCTATTTACTTTATGGTTATAGTTATTAAATACAGTGTAATACAATAAAAATGTATATTACTGTAATGTTCATTATACAGAAATATTAAACTTTAGTGATCAAAATCAAGATATATTAAAAGTAAAAGTTTTTGTAATAGAACAGCATGATATAAATTTTTTTATAAAAAAAAAATAATTATTAAACTTATAAACAATTTATGAATTTTGACTTTTACAGGACTTTATCTATAATAATATCTTTTTTTTTTTTATATTAAAAAACAGTTAGATTGAAGCAACTAGATCAGTGATTCTTAACCAGTGTTATGCAAACCTGCCTTGAGTGTTTCACAAAAAAAGATTTTTAAAGTTTTTATTGCAAATTTATTCCAAAATATACATATTTTTTATTTATCATCATATTTATAGATAATTTTATTCAATACATTGAAGTTTATTACTTTATTGCTTCATTGTTTCCTGAGAATAGTAAACATGGAATTGCTTATCAATTTCTCAATACATTGATACTAATGTTCTAACTAATAAAAGGTGCATGAATAGTGTTTTACAACCTCAGAAAGGTTCAGAACCACTGCACTAGACACTTGGCGTGTGTCTGGTACTGAACTTTCTACACCATAAAAGTTACAGTTGTTACATTTAAAAAAAATATAAAATTCAACAAATTACAATTACTGTTAACTTGACAAGGAAGGAAAAGAATCTAGCAGGGGGAGAAATCTTTAAACACTTCAACTTAAAGCTAACAATTTCTTGCTCTGTAATCTTTGAATCATAACTAATAATTTGTATAAACAATAGTGTAAATCAGAAACTGCACATTGGGTTGTATATAACAAAACATGACCTACTTGAATCTTTAACGATGTAAGGGGTTAAGAAAAACATTTGTTTTGGAAGAATAAACTTTGTACACACTGGTTAAAGGTTCAAGTAGGTCATGTTTTGTTATAAACAATAGCATGTTTATACAAATTATTAGTTATGAAGATGATTTGTTATTTAACCACTCAGCCTCAGGTGTCAGTCTACCATTTTGGGAGACCCCAGGAATGAATTGGAATGGATAGGAAAAGCCAGGTGGTGAGGGGATGGTCCTTTCCTCACCATCCAGCCATCCCATTGTGGGCCTGACCAAACCCATGATGGACTTGGTTAAACCCCTCTTAATCCAAAGGGAAGAAAGAATAAAAAGAAAAGCATGCCCATTCAATGGCTGGATGACCGAAGTATTAACAGTTAACATGCCAGCCTACTGCTCTGGAGACCCAAGGTCAAATCTAGGTGACCATCTTCCAGGAATTTTTCATGGGTATGCAATACTAGTCGGCCACCCCCGTTCTGAACCTGGAAACCCACAATGAGTATAGGGGAAAAAGGCCATCTTAATACCTATAAGTAGGAAAGATTTTTTTTTAAATCCAGTCCTGTCAATAAATTATAAACATCCATATAATTAATACCTGAAACCTACAATGATTGGAAATATTCGCTTAACAAGAACAACTCTTAAATCACATCTTTAAACAATGTTGATTGTTGAATGTTATCTTTTACTGAAGATTCTCAAAGTTTTCCAAACTTCGAGAATCCATGTGACTATTTAACTACCAAAGATCAAAACAAAATCTCAGCAAATAATCACAAAGATTTGAAGCGTGATCAGATAGTAACACGTTATAGGAAAAATAGGCTCGTGATTCATCGTCTTGTGAATTGAATGAGCAACGAGTCAAAGGAATCCTAAATATATAGATCGTGGTTCTAGAATGCATCCAATTGTTTTTACATGTATTCTTACAAAATATAAATATTTGTTTAATATACTGTTATCAAAGAACATACAGTACAGTACATACGGCTTTAAATGAGTGTGCACTTTTTTAATATTGGGAATGCATCCATGTAAAAGTTCAAATAAAAGTCAACTGGCTTTACTCAATGCTATCTTGGAACTAATTAATTGCATAATTAATGGAGTGTCCAGGTAATCCATTAATCATCATTTTCATGCCACAGTATAATATAATTTTAAGAATATAAGGTTATTATACCGCATTATGAAATAATGTAACAATGATCTTTAACAAGTTAAGTAATAAATGGCGGTTTCGTATGTAGAATTTTCCCCAGAGTAAAAAAGCATAATTTGCATAAAGTAGAATTTATGAGGATGACTTTTACTAATCTGATATAAAATCTATTGAAATGCATAAACAATGTTTTAGATAGTAATATAGGCTACTGTAAATAATTTATATTTTCATCATATTTGAAGCTGTAACTAAAATATAATGAAATTATCAATATTTAGATATTTCAATTTATCTTGTATATTTTTTCATATATGGTACTGTATTATAACAATACTATAAATGAAAAAATTACATTAAAAAAATTTTTGTTATGTTTGTTTATTAAAAAATTTGGTTCTGTTTCTGTAACTATCTTCCAAGTATATCTTCCTAGAATTATTCAATAACAATTGCATACCTAATCAATGGGAGGACCTACATATTGTTGAGTGTGTGCCAAAAGGTTGTATGTCAAGTTTGAACAATTTTACAAAAACGCCAGAAGAAAGTTTGAGACTGTATAAAAATTCAATTTGATATATTGACTTGAGTTTTTTCAATAATAACTTCTTTTCATAAGAGGTTTTCATTTAAAATCTTGTTTCAGTAACTTTACCCACTTATCAGAAGTGAAATGACATGACCTGACCATATGATCCTAGTACTTAAGAAGGATAAAATCTCATATAAGTCAATTTTCTTCTTCTCCCATAACTTCTCCATAACTTCAGTTTTAAGTTCTTTAAGGCCTGATCTAATTAAATAATTCCCATTTCTTTAAAAAACTAATCTAAGCTGTATTAAAATATATAACATTTTAGTTCTGTACAGTTCCCGTTTCTATTTATCACATAACATTTTAGGCCGTTCATTAATTATGTAACAGTTTAAGAGGAAGGGGAATCGCAAAAAGTACTGTACATACATGATTGTACACAATGGGGGAGAGTCAAGCCATTCTCTAAGAGGAATTATTTAGTGGTATTAGTGACATATGGATTTATTCTTATAACCCTATTTACATTGTAAATAAACTTTCAGGTAATAGTGGCTTAACTTTTTAGTCATTCCTTTAAAACGTTTTAGTGTGAGGAGGACCATGAACTTATTGTACATGTATTTAAAGGAGGAAGGGGTTACCCAAGAGTGTATCATTGTACACAAAAGGGGTGAAAATTGGCTTAAAAACTGTACACGTAATTAATGGACGGTCGCTTATACCTTTTTTTCCCGTTTCCGTTCTTATTCTCCACAATTATTAGCGAGGTTGAGGCCGAAGTTTTAAATCCGAAAACGTGTACGTCGGACGTTCAGCGCCGCTTTTCTGTAAGCCTAGAAGTTTGACAATGGCGTTTGGAATGTCGAGCATGCTTCCACTGACTTTCCAAACACCTTTGTCAAACTTCTAGGCTTACAGGAAAGCGGCGCCGAACGTCCGACGTACACGTTTTCACGTTTAAAACTTCGACCTCAACCTCGTTATTATAGGCCTTGCGCAAGCCATGGACATGATAACTTTTAATCAACACTTAGCATTTTATTGAAATTTTTTCTTTATATTAACAAATTATTTAATCCGTCTACATCTCATAACTCGGTCACATCTGAACTTTTCGGTTTCGAAAAAAAAACTGCCATCTCCCTCAAAAAGAAAGCGGAATTTGAAACGCGATGAGAATCATCGAAGTAGTATCGTATTTTAAAAAATTTTAATTGCATGTACACTATGTACCAATGCCAGATTTGCTTTCGAAATAGCCCAAGCAATTTAAATTTTTCGGAACCGCCGCTTGCAACTGGAAAAAAAAAACAAAAACAGAAATTGAAGGAAGAATTAAAATATGTAACTTGTATATTAATGATAAATGAATTTATCATATATATCACTTCTTCCGACTCTTATCAGTTTGGAAACTAATTCACATCATCAAAAGAGAATTTCTGAAATTTATCGTTCTCAATAAACGTAAGGCATAAATCTGACAGTTTCTCTTGCTTTATTATACGAAAATCATTTTTAACGCTCTGCGCTGAAGGACCTTCACCCGAACAATTTGTTATTAACGTTACCAATAACAAACCGTTCAGGTGAAGGTTCTTCGGCATTAATTATTAACAAACAAATAAACGAAATAAATCGCACGATGTTTTCCACGTTAAAAAAATAAAAGGCACGGAACCCCAAGCAGTTGCTTGTTTTGTTCCTGGTAAATCCGCCACTGCTATGTACTGATAGAATGAACGCGCTATTGCATGAACACAAGTAGAATTCTCAATATATTTTATATAACAATCCTGCAAATAATTAATAAACAATCCTGCTGTATCTGAGAATTCTGTGGAAAATTGCACAGACTATGCAAACTATGCGAGATTAATGACTAAAGATCATGCCTAATTTTAAAATAGTGGAACGCAAAATCGGTAATCCGGTATTTAAGATAGCTGTTAATCCTGCGATTTGTCTAAACATTTGTTGATGAATTAGGGAATTAGCCCTGTTTTCGCAATTTTGTTTTTGTTTGTTATATTTTATATATTTTATTTTGAAAACTGTTGAGCTTGTGTATAGACATGCGTTAATTTATCAAGGTTTGGAAACTTTCCTACAAGCGAATAGCTTGAAGGAAGTCAGTTTAAGATAACTGAACATACATTGGAGCAGTCAGTGATTGCGAAGATTTCTCGAAACATTTGGGTTAGCGTAATCGTTTTAAAAGTCACTAAAAGGACACGGTTGCTCTCGAAACCGTCTCCAAATCTTGCGATCGTGGATTTTGAAGTCCTTCAAGAGTTTCGATCGTGGTTCGAAGATTCAAGGTTTGTTAAAACTGAGTTTTTGCAGATCACTGATGATGCTACCATTTTGTCATTTACACTTCTTGCGGTCTGATGTTTCGAATTTTATGTTATTTCGTAGCTTCTAACGAAAGGTTTTATTTGTTCGACTCTAAAGACTACATACAATTTTTCTGCCGTTCCAAAAAAAATATATTCTCGGCAATAGTTGAGTAACTGCAGCCCGTTATGTTGCAGCAGTGACGTAGCGTAGTGGGGTCGGCAGGGGCGGCAAAATTTCACAATAAATAATAATATCTTGTAAAAATACCTAAATAAGGGGACGGCGAAATTTTCCTCCGCCCCGGGCGGCTGACACCCACGCTACGCCACTGCTGGTCAAAAATATGCTTCTTCCGAAATTCGTTAAAATTTTATTTTAAAAAATTAGTTTATTTTCACTTAAAATTTATTACTTTAAATAAATAAATTATTAGTTCTTGGAAATAAGTCTTATTAATATATAAGTCACTTTAATTAACGTTTACGTAACTAAACTATAACACGCATATTTCATATAACCAACGTCCGATGACGTCAGGAAACCGCTTTTAAAATGGCGTCGGATAAACGAAATAACGAAATTTAGCAAAAATTGCGCTGTAGGTCAATCGGAGAGTACTGGATGAACGAGAGGAATGATTCGTTCTAGTTTTGGGGGGTGGCGAGGTAAAGATGACGTTCGATTATAGAAAATCTTGCTTCTAACCCCTTGTGGAGAATGGAAACGGAAGGCGGAGGGCGGTAGGGAGTCTCTCGATCCCAATCCGTCGTCATTCGGGGGATAGAAACGTAAAAAATGCAGATATTTAGCCTTAAAATTCAAAAAGAATCCATTACGTCAATCGCATTCGAATTCGTTAAGCGCTTTCTAATCTCCATAGAAACGGCAACAATTGCCGTTTCTATATTTCTATGGAAACGCGTATTGTTGCAACACGATTTTGCGTCACTTTGCACGTTTCTCGCTTGCCGGACGGACGTGTGCGCTCTTTGCTCCTGTTTTCGGTGTGTTTTTTGCCTTTTCTCGGTGTTTTTTGCTACCCGAAGTGGTTTTAAGAAGACTTTTGGACGCCGACAGTACACTAGGTAAGATTTTATTTTCGTTTCGTTTAATCCAGCTTACGGAGACGGCATCGGCCGGCGTATTTGCGTTTAAATCTGCCGTCGCTTGTGAATTAGAACTTTTAAACAAGCCGCCACATTGGAAAGCGACCGAAGCGCCGAAAACGGATTAAGTATTTGCTCATTGGTTTATTTTCGTAATTAATTCATTTATATTTTATAAACACTGTCAAAGAATAAGGATTATTTATAGAAATTCAATTAAAAATTATTTAATACTAACTTTAAATACGAATTCCATCTGGTAACATTGATGGACGGAGACGGCATTCTGAAGCATGAGATGTTCCTTGGACAGGTCAAAAATTTCGCCCTTTGACCTCCGATTTCTCTATGCAATTTATGTATTAGTTACAACGCTTTTCAATGGCTTATTTTGCCAGAATTAAATTGTCTGCAAACACGTCTAATACCAATACACTTGGCAGTTATCTATACAGGCTGGACACAAAGAATTCTTTTCCTTAGGCTCTTTGTGTCTTTCCACGAGGTGGTCTTTTCTGAGTGCAGTCGATCTTCCACACTTACGTAACTCTCTGCCAATGCTTTGTGCCACTTAAACGTTCGTGTCCCGAATGGCGAGTTCGGCTGTGGGCGCGTTTCGCTTCTTCGTACGTTTGTCTTGTGTTTTGGACGACTCGTTGGCAATTTCTTTGCACTATGACACTATGATGAAAAGGTGATTAGAGGGCTATCCGTATTTAGCGACGGACTTAGGCCCTATTAGAAACTAAAAGAAGAGTTAAGTAAGATAAGAAGCTAGAGGGAAGAGGAAATAAAGAGAAATAGGAAAGTGGGAAAAGGAGCAACCAGGGGGCCGCACGGAACCCCATGGGCGTCTGCATCGCCATTCATTTAAAATAAAAACATATTTACATTGGAATACATAACATTAAAATGGTTACATAAAAGATACAGCCTGACTTGGCTGCATAGTAAAAATAACAGTAAACAATTAATTAATCGATATCGTACATTATATACAACGCCAGACTTATGGCTATATAGACAATAATTGTTAGTTTACAATATTAACAAATGTTTCAGGTACAGTAACACTACATGTATACAATAATTGATGTACGCCGGACATAATTTCCCCAGGTGTGAGGTAAATGTGCGTTTCTTGGTTGAATTACATTATTACCCGACAATGGTCCTAGAATTGGTTTAAAAAGACAAATAATTACAATACAAAATTAAATATTTCGATGATACAATAAACACGGATATATCTATAATCCGTTTACAAAGTGTAAACATGACAATTTGTTATTTCAATAATGACAAAATTTGTATCGAATTTAAGATAAAATGAACAGGGCCGGATTTACATAAGGGCATTTGGGGCCTGTGCCCAGGGCCCCCACAAAACTAAAAAAAAATTATGTTTAAACATAAATTTTTTTCTATTACCGCGACAGCCTAATGTGGCCTAATCATGACGGCAACAGGCAGAGAAAACCAAACACGGGAAAAAACCTATGAAACATCGGAAAATTTCGGGAAAAAATTTCACATAGGTATTTTTCAGTTAAATTAAAATAATTAGTTTTACACAATAAAATATATGTATGTTTACAATAACCTTATTTTTAAATGAAATTTACAACTTCCTAGTTCAAATCTAATTGAAAATACAGTATTTTGTGTAAATTTTCTAAATCATCAAATTTGCTTTCTTAAAGTGGGGACCCCCACTGAATTTGTGCCCAGGGCCCCTGGATTGGTAAATCCGGCCCTGAAAATGAAAGCATAAAGATTCATAGCCAGGTAGTAATGGCTGTAACAAAATAACAATATTATATTATTCAATTCGTTTACAAGATGACATCGATGTAAAACTTATTACAACTATCAAAATTAACAATGTTGTCAAAAACGTATTTACAGTGTACTTCAAATGAGTTGCTTACAGTTTACATCAACATAGAGATTAATAAATAAGCGATGTCAACTGCTAAAACCGATAACATATTTACAAATTTACATCGTTACGTGTCTCTTTGAAGCACAAGACAATTTTTCCTGGTCTCTTCAGTCTTCTTCACTCGAGGAAGTAGTCCAGTCACTGTCACTTTCATTTTCACTAATGTCTATCGCTTGACTGTTGCAAGTATTTATTGTGTTACTGTTCTGTATGGTTAGAACACCACTGTCTTGAAGAAACGCCTCCAATGCTTTTAGAAGTTTTACGTTTGTGATGAAGTCTTTTTCATTTGGTGGCCAAGTCTTCCCCTCCTGGACGCAAGTTCTTTGGAGTGGTTTCCTGATGTCTCGGTGTTTGGTGCATTCATATAATAGATGGTAGGCAGTATCCTCACAGTCCATATCTGTATCACATCTATCACTATCTCTCTTTCCGAATCTAAATAGGTAAGACTTGAAGTTTCCATGTCCAGTTATCAGTTGTGTTAGCTGAAAGGTTGGGCGAAAGAATTTGTTGTTTCTTCTGTCTTCTATTGATGGCAAGTATTGATAGCAATGTCTACCGAAACTCTTTTAAATGCCGTCGTTGCGTTTATGCGACATACACGTTAGGGTAAATAGCTCTATAACGAAACACTTGTTACGACTTGGGCTCGAGTGCCTTTTCCGCATGGCTACGTGCGGCATGTCTTTAATTTTCCGTCGTACAAATACAAATTACATGTAAGAGAGTTTCTTCGTTCCGGGTCGGTCGTCTCTACTGCAAATACAGTTGGAACATTCTAGCAATTTCCCCTAGGATCTAACGCGAGCTATCCGAATTCCGATTCGTCGTGAACTTTTTCTGCGTTAAGTATATCCGAATCCCATTAATATATATACAGTAGAGCATCGATTATCCGACTTAATTGGGGACTCGGGTTGGTCGGATAACTGAAAAGTCGGATAACCGAAAAGTATGAAAAAATACATTATTAGTATAGTGTATTAGGCCTGGTTTAAATACTAGCCTCCCTTTCATGGTCGAGCCAGTGCTGCCAGCTAAAACATGCAAAAATTTAACAAAAATAATATTAAAGTAGCCAAGACATAACCAAATATTGTAGCGCCACATCACTAGGGGACATTTGAATTTGCCGACTAGAACGCGGTCGGTTAACCGATGAGTCGGTTAATCGGGGTCGGATAATCGATGCTCTACTGTATATGTATTTTTTCTTTCTTTACAGAATGAAGGACTGGCGGTTTTGGCGGTGGCTGCGGCCTAAGAAGATGAAGTGTGAAGGGCGTTCTCCTTCCGCAATGGATGAAGAGAGGACCTTTTCTCCCTTTGAGCGGGGAGAGGAACTCTCTTCCATCAATTGCGGAAGGGGTTCTTTCTTCACGGGAACGACTTCAGGAATAGAAGATGTCGACAGCATTTTCTGTTCCGCGTTGAACGGAGAGGAGGCATTTCGCTGTTCGGACTTGTTCCGAAAAGGGAAAATTCTCCATGTTGACGACATCATCTTTGCCGCACTGGAAGGGGAGGAATGTTTCGATCATTCCTCCCTTTTCCAACGAGTGGGATCCTCTCGTTCGGTGTGGGCAAGGATGCAAAGGAAAAAGCGTCGCTTCGCAAGAGATGTGAACGACTTTTTCCTTTGCTATTTCTGAAGTATCATTTAAATTTAAGGGTTTAGTTTCAATTTACTAACGTAGTATAAGAAGGCAAAAGGTTTTTTAATTTTTTTTCCTCTTGTGTACTAACATTTAAACTAAAACCTTAAATTTAATTAATTTTTTTTTCTATTTAATCTTTACCGGATTAGACACTTTTCACCCGGACTCGACACCTTTTCTCGGACGTGACCCACGGACTTGTCTCCCGAACGTGACACTCGGTCGACGACAACGGATTTGACTCCCGATTGTAACCATCCGGACGTGACACGTTTCTTCACCGAAATCGACATTCGGCTTACCTTTCTTCCCAAACAGCTGTTATGAGGATTGAGCTTCCGATTAGGGTAGGTTAGGTTAGGCTAGGCTAGGTCAGGTCCTTCGCTCTTCTCATAACACTGTTCGGGAAGAAAGACTGTCTGATAAAGGTAATAATCTTCACTTAGGTAATGAATGAATCAACTGCTTTTCTCACTGTCTTTGTGTTTTGTAGGAACATTTGGGAGGGAGATTCTTCTCCCTTCCCAACTTTACCACGAAGAGGACCAAGTGGACATATGAATATTTTCCGAAATCTTCGATGGTAAGAACTCTTTCGTTTTATTTTTTAACACATCTTATTCTCGTATCGTAATTTACTGTTTTTCTGTTTATAGGCATGCCGAATACGTTCTTCGATCACACACACACACACGGACACAACATCACTGTACACGAAGATATACACCGTTTAACCTTTACTCGAATTCTCGCACTCACGTCAAGCGCCACGTTCTGTGTAATTCGACACAATGAAACAACCCGAACACTCGCTTCCCACAAGTCCAACCCCTGGGTCCTCGTCCCGGGAAGTGGAAACGCCAATTTTAAAGATTAAAAGACTTTAAATTGGCGGCCGAAGGGGCTCTGGTATCACACATCTTGCATGGATTAAATAGAATTTCAGACATTAACATCAATAATCGTTTTGTGATAAATTTTTCTGTTAAATTTACTGTGGTAAGAAATTATCTGCGCACAAATCTCGCTCGTATTTTAGTACTGTTAACTCTTACCTAAGATCATTAATTAAAGATCTTCGTGCTCATCGTATATTTCATCACACTTGCATATATGGCAGCTGGTGATTCTTTGTTTTGTTTATAGAGGGCCGTTTTAATCTTACCCATCGTCGGTTTCTGAAGATTCACAATTTGGGCTGCTGGACTGTCTTGACACACCAGATACAGATCGCCCCGGGTTCTTCAACAGCCCGAAATCGATCTCAGAGCGGTAGACTGAAGTCTTAATCGCTCAAACATCCGGCCGTCACCTTGTTATACCAGGTGTTGAAAGTAGCGAAAGTATGGGACCAGATAGAAATATCGAAGAAAATCAGGGAGGTACTAGAAAAAGGCCCTAACTTTGTCCCAGATGTTGTAAATAGTTGGGAAACCTCCATACAGGAGATTGAAAGAGGGGTAGTTGGTATGGATCTCTTGGATAAAGAATTGTTTAGATGGAAGACGGTCATCAGAAACCGCCCAAAGAAAAAAGCAACTAGTATAGAGACTTGTAATAGAGACATATGGCTTACGAAAGAGTGGTTAAGAACGAATGACTTAATGATGACCAAAGCAGACAAAACTAGGCATTTAGTTATCACGAAGAGGCATACTTTTGAGAAGGAATTACATGCTTACATCAAGAAGACCGAGTGGACATTGTTGATGACAAGATTATTGGGTCTTTGGACAGAAGGGTCAAGAGGTTAGAACGCTCAGGTCTTGCTGCCGTTTTACCTTTTCTGAAAAAATGTCACAATCCAAACTCAGGAGCTCCAAGATTGTTTGCGTTTGCTAAGACGCACAAAGCCGAAACGAATTAAGACCAGTGGTAGAGAAATGTAGGGGGCTCACCTTTGTCTTAGAAAAAAGATTACATGAATATTTATCCTCACAACTTGAAGATGATAGGCTGGTGGTAAAAGATCCTCTTGTCGTAGTCAATGAAGTACAAAATATTTCTTTAATGGAAGATGAAGTAGCGACCGTTTTGGATTATGAAGGCATGTATCCTTCAGTAATGATTGAATCTTGTGTGGAGACATTATTGAATTTCATGTACAACAACAAATCACAGTTGCTTAATTACACCCAAGACCTAGAAGAGCTAGCTAGCCTTGTATGCCATCAATCTTGTTTTACTTTTTGTGGTCAAATGTACAGATGCAGATTTATTTATTTCTAAAATACTGGGGTACACTACATACCTGGTGCAATAGACATATAACCAGGTGGAAACCAGAACATATTTACAATGTTACATTTTCAGTAATGAACAGAGGGTACAGAATTAAAATAACAATAGAAGTGTATGAAAATGAGTACAGATGGATTAACATATTGTAAGATACAGATACAGGTACAAAATAAAATACAATATAGGGAATAATACAGTAGATGGATATTAAAGTACAAAATACAAAATGATGAACACAGATAATAAAATACAAGAAATAAAATATGTACAGTACAATTAATATACAAATACAGTCGCAAAGTGTTACAGAAATTTGGTCAAATGTACAGGCAGAAAAGAGGAGTTTCGATGGGAAGTCTCCTCTCTGGAATTCTTTGCGAGTTAGTAGTTAGAAGATTAGAAAGAAGAGTCCTGCGTGGTTTTAAAGAAAATATTATACATCTCTGTAGATATGTGGATGACATTTTTATTTTATGGTGAAATAATAACAGGATATATGAGTTTTTAAATAGAATCAATGATAACAAGGATGGTCATATGTAAACTTCAAGCGCCTATTGGGAGCGGTATTTAAGCCTTTTTTTCTCTTCGTTCCTTTCATACTTCTTGAGTAATCCAACAATAGTGCTTTTTTGGTAACCTAGGGTCCTCCCTAGGTTACTAAATGTGACAAGATTATTTGAGTCTTTGGACAGAAGGATCAAGAGGTTAGAACGCTCAGGTCTTGCTGCCGTTTTACCTTTTCTGAAAAAATGTCACAATCCAAACTCAGGAGCTCCAAGATTGTTTGCGTTTGCTAAGACGCACAAAGCCTTAGCAATTGCAAATTGCAAATTAATAGGATATTGCAAGTAGCTGGGCTACTTTTAATATCCTATTAATTTCTTTATTTCTGTCATCGATTCTATCACAACACAAATCGATTCTATCTCTTATCAAAGTTTGAAAAGCGGCCATTTTATATCGATATGGGTCCATCGACTGTGCGGGTATATATAGTGGGGTGTAAGTAGGTTTCATATACACGCTGGTGGACAAATGATCTCCCATGAACTTGATATTAATGTCTAAGAAGTGCACATTCAAGGAACTTTTTTTGTTCCAATTTTAACATATAATAGTAATTTGAATAGTATTATGAAAGAAGTTGCTAATCGAAAACAAGCAAGAATGATTTTAAAACGAGCCCCCAATTTATATAAGATATTGAGGAACGATAAAGATAGAATAAGAACAAGAAAATACAGGTGTCTATAAAGTACCTTATGAGAACATCCAACTAAATGTTAAGAAAGACTATATAGGCGTCACCAACAAAAGCTTGGGAGTAGGACTAAAAGAGCATAGATATAACGTAAAAAAGGGATCCAATGCTACAATTTTGTCGCAAGTCCAAGGTTCGGTGGTAAAATGGGACGAGGCAACAATTATAAAACCTATATCTTCCTCCACTTTATTAATGACGGCGGAGAAGATGGAAATATATAGAAGTAGGCTACATGAGGGATGTTTAAATGAGAGTGACGCTGAGAGCCTGCCGTCAGCATGGAAGTACTGTACATGATTAAAAAGTTCACTAAAAACTCGGACTAGAATTAGTTTATTGGAAGATTTACGATATTTTTTATTTTTTATTTTAATTCGTGTTAATTTTATTTTGTGTTAATCTTATATGTTCTTCCGTTTATCTTGGATATTTTTAAAAAATGTTTTTGTTCTAAATTTTGATTTAAATACATGGAACGTATCTGTTCCATTTTCGTTTCCTTTTTTAACCTGATGATGGCCTGTTAACTAGGCTGAAAACGTTTGTTTCAAATATATTTTTCTCAGCAACAAATTAAGGTGTTTTATTTCTATGTGTCTATTTGCTGAGCACTTTTAATGTTACACCAAACGATCGCCTAAATATCGGGCTATAATATGGCCAATTAAAGATGTGACAAGTATGAGTTTATTAAACATTAACTAAATATCTGGTCAACAGTGGCGTAGCGTAGTGGGGGCGGCAGGGGCGGCACTTATAGGGGGCGGCAAAATTTCACAATAAATAATAATATCTTGTAAAAATACCTAATTAAGGGGACGGCGAAATTTTCCTCCGTCCCGGGCGGCTGACACCCACGCTACGCCACTGTGTTAGAGTTAAGTTAAGTTTAGTGCAATGATCGAAAGTTATACACTCGAATAGATGCAGTTGGGAGTTCATTTGTTGCATTCTTGTTCGTAATCTATTGTGAATTTCCTGTAATACTGCTGCGCTATCCGAAGACTGCCCAACTGCATTTTTCACGTCGATGTTACGGTTTTAAAAACTGCTGTCGCCTTGTCTTCAGTTACTCTTCAATACATAAAATGTTTCGACTACTAAATAATTTGAATCCAGACACCAGACAATCAGCGACAATTGCTTCTCGCAACTGGTGAGAAATTAAAAATGTGAAACGTGGACAAAGGAACCTTATGTTTTCTGTCGACGAATACGTCAACAGTTTTGAAATAAAATAAAATAATAACAGCTCCGAACTCCCCATTCAGAATGCCACTGTGTTGGATCCTGTCCTCCATCAACCGGTCGCATGGCCTAGAGCAATGATTCTCAACCTCTTCACAAATCTTCACTTTAGTGAAGATTTGTGAAGTGCGCCACTGAGAATATCCATACATAAGCGACGTCAGACAAGTAGTTTAATCTGTTCTATCTTTCTAGGACACGTTTGGAAATTGTAACCGGTGTTACCGGTAACTGCCGGTAGTTACTAAGACGTTTAGAAAATGTGACCTAAATAACCAACGTTTAAAAATCACTGTTATGACGTCACCGGTTGTCCTGCGGTACTTGCCGAAGTCGTGTGCCGCCAAATTTTTAAATTATTACAAGTGTACCGTGACGAAAAAGGTTGAGAATCACTGCCTGGAGGTTAAGGTGGCGACCTGTCGCTCTGGGGGCTCGGGATGGAATCGAACGGGCGAAAAACCCCAGAAATTTTTCGGAGATAATCCGTCGGAAAATGTCGGACCCTGTCTCTTACCACCCGGCCACCCACTGTGGGCCGGGCCGAACCCATAATGGGCTTGCTAAAAGAGGCCCTCTTAGTAGCCACAGGGCGGAAAGAGTTAAAAAAAAAAAAAAAAAGGGCGGAGTTTTAAAAAAATTTAAATACATTTAATTAATTTATTTATTTATGAGTAACTAGATTAATATTTATTACAATTTATCTTTTATATTTATATAATTTAAACTTCGAAACTCTAGAAAAATTTCTCCTTTCTATTATTATCGGGCTAACTAACGAACGTAGAAAGTGGTGCATTTGCCTATTTCGTCAACGAAGCAGCCAAAATGGCGCCTACCATCGTGGTGCGAATGCATCCTGTGATTTTATTTAGTATTGTAGATTCTCACGAAAGAAGAAATGCCGAAGCGCAAAGAGTAATAGGAACTTTATTAGGTATATCTTTGTTTTTAAAAACTTGAAAATAATATATATGAGATAAATTTCTATACATATGCTAAGTTGCATAGGTGCTGCTTGATTTGAAATGTTGGAAGTCTCTTAGAACTTTTATCCGAAATTAGGAATAGTAATTCAAATAAGGGGAATGGTATAGATAATAATATGAGTCTTTTCAATCCTCGGTTTCTCGTATTGCATGTATGTAAGTAGCCCTAACGTGATTAAATGTATCAGAAAGTCGAAAGGTATTGAATGCCCGAGAAAAAGTGCTAAATTAAAATGAGAGTCGTCTATTTGAAAAATGTTACCCAATCGTTTATTTTCCAGAATTTGTAAGAATAAAAACCACTTCATTTTCAGTAACCAAACAATAACATTCAAAAGTAGAAACTAAACACATTAATATCTTAATATTTTGAAAATTGCACGTCTTTATATATTTACTAGCTGTTACCCGCGACTTCACCCGTGCGGATTTTGCAAGCACACACCATTTACATTCAGTATTTCAACAACCATAGTAATGTTATATAACACCTACCGCTGAGAATCGAACAAACTGTTTTCAATTTGATCAATTTTCTGGAACGTTTACAATCGTTCAATAATGAATGAATATGTAATAACAAATTCGAATTTAAGACGGTTCGAACATTTGGTTAAAAAATCGAAATATATAAAAATATTTATAATAATGTCTGAAATGTTATCAATTTAATACACCTAATTACTCAATGAAGACTAAACGTAGTTGAAAACAAAAAATCGCATCTAAAATAGTACAATACAGGTACTCCTCACTTTACGACCTATCTGCTTAACGACCAATTGAGTTTCGACCTGCAATTCGGGGAAGCACCTTTCTCAGCTTGAGTGTCAGTCAGTGGCGTATGGTGACACACGCACTAAGCATATATAATAGGCTTGCGCATACTATAATAGTCTTTTTATGAATAAATTTGAAGTTTGTTGCATAATTTATATAATTTTACAATGATCCTATATTCCCGGCGCAAGCTCCTTGCTTATTGACCAATTCGCTTAACGACGTAGTCGTCGGAACGGAACTCGGTCGTAAAGTGAGGAGTACCTGTAGAAGCCGTTCTTTTGGTTAAGACTTAATCCTTTGCCTCTCCCTGCAGGTGGGAATTTTGAAAAATTCCTTGTTAGTGTGCATTTTTATAACGTACCCTGTGTACCAAATTTTACCTCCTTAGGTTCTGGGCGATGATGAATCAGTCAGTCAGTTGGGACAAGTAATTTTATATATTTAGAAAAATAACTATCTAGGAACATTTTTGAAATGTTTGTCAAACAGGCTTTTGTCAGTATGTCAGTTCCTTTATGTTCTACTGAACATAAAAACAAATTTTAGTTGTAATGAGTATGTGTTGTAGTTATAACTAAAGCCAACTACTGCTGTATATTGTCGGGCTAAATAATGGTTATAATAAAAATAAATTATCAAACCAATTATTATAATATTAATAAATTACCAATTACCAATTACCAAAAGCGGCAGTTGCGGGTTTGGTCCAGCTCCAGACTAATTCTTTTCTTCCAGTTTAATCTAAATTACTTAATTAAATTTATTAAGAGATGGGGCTTAATGCCTCCCTCTAGTATCAAATTGTTCGCTAATTTATTAATATTATAGTTGTTACTTAGCCCGATAATGTACAGCAGTGCAGGGCCAGATTTACATAAGGGCATTTGGGGCCTGTGCCCAGGGTCCCCACAAAACTAGAAAAAAAATTATGTTTAAACATAATTTTTTTTCTATTACCGCGACAGCCTAGTGTGGCCTAATCTTGAGGGCAACAGGCAGAGAAAACCAAACCCGGGAAAAAACCTATGAAACATCGGAAAATTTCAGGAAAAACTTTCACATGGGTATTTTTCAGTTAAATTAAAATAATTAGTTTTACACAATAAAATATATGTATGTTTACAATAACCTTATTTTTAAATGAAATTTACAACTTCCTAGTTCAAATCTAATTGAAAGTACAGTATTTGTGTAAAGTTTCTAAATCATCAAATTTGCCTACTCTTAAAGGGGGGACCCCCACTGAATTTGTGCCCAGGGCCCATGGATTGGTAAATCTGGCCCTGCAGCAGTGGTTGGCTTATTAATTATTATATAATGTATTGGGTTTTAGTAGAGTTGTTTGTGTTGTAGTTAAACTTTTGGTTGTCATTTTGATTAGATGAGGTTAATGGAACATATTCAAACATTTGTATTTCTGTTCTATATTTGAAATAAATTCTGCATTTCACATCTTATTTTTTTGATAGTTATCTAATGAAAGCTGTTTGATGTGATCAAAAATGTTACTTTGAATTAAATAAGCTTAGCTGGAAATTTTATGACAGTATATTCTTATTGCGATTTAACTGTTCTGTGCACATCATTCGTAGAAATTTTAAATTAAATGGAGGAATGATCAGACAAAAATGTAATTGTGTATTCTAAACTGTCACATAATTTTGTGTGTTAGAGAATATACAAAATCAAGTAAAAGTCTGGTCTTTCCACCATTTAAATTCATTGCAATTTGTTTATATACTTGGTTCTTTGATAAAAGTTTGTTTGTTTATATCTTTGATAAAAGTTTGTTTGTTTATAAGTTTTTATAATTTTAAAGCTGTATTTAACAATAAATTTTAATATTTTTGTTTTTATTGTAGGAATACATGAAAAAGGAGCTGTTGAAATTACTAATTGTTTTTGTGTACCTCACAATGAATCAAGAGATGAGGTTGGTTAACTTTGTTTTAATTCATTTTATTAAACAAAATATCTAGTATGTCATCTTTACATTATTTATTAATAATGTTATATATATTATATAACATAGCTTATATTTACAAGAAAATACCGTATTTTACGGACTATAAGACGCATTTTTTTCTTCGAAAAATTGCCTCCAAAATTCAGGTGCGTCTTATAGTCTGTAGCGTCTTATAGTCCGTAAAATACGGTATTCTGTTTGAGTATTTATGAGAATTATCTTTAAATATCAGACTAAAATCTATAGTTAAAAAAGTTTACAAACTTATACAGTGTGCCTCATATAACGTACTTAATCTGTTACAGGTGCATGTCCATTAAGTGAAACGTCCGTTATACAAAACGCATTTTTCCATAGAAATACATGTTAAAACATCTAATTCGTTCCGCAGCATAAAATAACCATACTGTATTGTAAAAAAAATGAACATTGGGTGCGTTCTTTTATTCCTCTGCATAACTCTGCGCGAGCGACATCCGTTTAAAAATTCCTGCAGAATGCGTTCCTAAATTTCAGTGGGAGTGCGCGCTGTTGAATGGCAAAAACAGCCGCTTGTAGCAGTAGTTTGCAGAGGAAAGCAACATGGTGTCCTCCATGGCTCAGATAGTTTTGTTTCTGGGTCCATTATGTGGTTTTATGAATGAAAATTTAGAAATTGTGAAAGCGCGAGTTAGTGCATGCGGTGATGTGTCTTTACGAATTTTTTTTCAAGGCTATTTTGAATGCTCTTTCAACAAATAATCCATTTTATGGTTAAATTTTACAATTGGAATCCTTCTTTTGCCTTTAAAAGCTCATATTTTAGAATTATAGATTCCTCCATCACGATACTATCGATAGTGCAGAGGCTGCCATCTTTCTTTCTTTCACCGTCGTTCCTAAATGCCTACAAACAGCAGTGCACTCCCGTAGTAGCAGAAATGCAGAGCGACCACTATTAACCTGTCAGCTGCGCACTCGATAATCCGAAACAACACCGCTGTTGCGTACAGGTTTTGTGGTTTTTAAAGTGGTTTTTCAATTTGCGATATCTCGCTTAAAAATTGTAGTAGATATAATCTGTTTTCAGTTTTCTATCACGTACATATTACACTTTACGATTGTTAACTTCAAAATATTATGTACGTTTAAAAAAATTAATAAAATTTAAGATTTTAAAATATTTAAAAAATCGTTTTTTTTATAAATTTTCCATTAATTTGTTACATACGTTACTTAGACGTGTATATTTTCTGTCAAATAAAAAAAACTGCAGCTTTCTAAATCAACGTAGAGAAATAATACGGCCTATAGATTATAACGCCGATCGGCGTGGGGGGGTGGTGGCCTTTCTAAATCTAGGTCAATACACTTTTATTACTGATGATGTGTATTTGATTCTATTTATACGTTATTTAATTTATTGTACTAATAGTAGACTATAATAAGCGATTATTACTTTATTATATTAACGACTATACATGTATATCTTATGTATTACGGAAGTACCACCATAACCGGAAGTACTTTGTTTTTTGAAAGATTTATGGCTGAATGGCTTAAAAAACAAGCTTATTTGTTAAATAGGATAAATATACATAAAAATTTATTAAATTCATGCTAAAAATAGATAAGAATAACGATTTATAATTGTTTGTTTACATTTGTAGCTGACAATGTAGCTCGAAGTTGGTATAACTTTTTCCAAGAAAGTTCCCACCCCACAAACCCATGTCAATGCTTATTGGTCAAAAGATAGTCATTTAGCTATAATATACCAATTAGAACTTAACGGGCATGCTAACTAGGATTTTATTGTCAAATGAACAAAAGAAATGTCTCCCATAGACTTAACATGGAATGGAGGAGTTTTGTGCCTAAATTTAAAAATACGGGGTGATAACAAATATCTTATTCGTTGAAACAGACTTAGTCTATGTAGATAAAAGCCAATCAGTGCTTAAATCACCACCAACTAGTTAATTACGAAAGAAAATTGACAGTTACTCCAACTGGAGTACTCCGCAACAGTTTAACGAAAACCGGTTTACTCCTAATAGCAGTACTCCGCAAACAACTGGTTAAGGAACGTACCCATGGAGCAGTCACCAATTATGCCGGAAAGTCCGTTGTTCAAGTCACGTAACGGCCAAACAGAAAGTCCGTTGTTCGAGGCGTACATTATACGAGACACCAGTGTATATTTGTCTTAAGCTGAAGTAAAAATCATTATTAAATGACTAAGACTTTCTCAGATGATAAATTAAATTGCTGTTTAGTTTCATTAGAATTAACTACTATTTTTTGAAATTCTGAAAGTTGCCAAACTATATTTCTAAGCAGTGATGTATTTTTATTACTAAGGATCATTTAATGAAACAATAATGTTAATGAAATTAAATATTTTTATGTAAAAGAGGCCAAAAATGACATTTGAGTTCTTTATCAGTTTCTATTGCTATGCAAAGCTTTTCAGCAAATTTTATGGGCTACCTAGTTTTGCTTGTTTTTCATCTGATATCATGAAAATGGAAGTAACTGAACACAGTGTTTTCAGTGGCAGATTGTTCTGTAGACTGTGTTGTTACAGATTTATTTGATAAAATAAACTCTTATGGTCTTATGGAGTGAAATCTGTGGACTTTGTGAAATTTTTCTATAAAATATAATGGAATGGGATTGTAGGGAAATATATAAATAAAGATAAAACTGATTTCTTGAAGAAAAGAAGACAAAATTCAATTACACCATAAATCTACAGATATAACTGTGCTGCAAACAAACAACAACATTTTCCTTTATTGTTAAAATCTTGTGTTTCAGGACTTGATAATTTCATTTGTTTTATAACATTAAATCCCAAATACAGTATCTGTGATCACAATAAGTTGACTCTACTGTATTTCAAGTGATTTTAGAATTTGAATGCTTGTTCTATTTTGAAGTTAAAATTACATAAAGTTATGAAAATTCCTTAGTCTAAAATTGAATATTTGCTCTTCAAAAATTCAAGTCCACGAGGAGTGATTTTTGTCTCCATTAGAAAACACTGCACTAGACAGTTACAAATCCATTGTTTTTTTTTAATAACAACTAATTGTGTCTTTGATTGTTTCCTTGTGGTGGACAATTGATAAATAACTGTTTTAAGTATACTTAAAATAAAGACATAATCTATTTAATTTCTAATCTATTAATTTAATATTGTGTTTATTGTTTTGTATTAAGTTATTAATATAAGTTATGTAGAAGTTTCCATGTTAAGCTTAAAAATGTGAAAATGATTATATAATCAATTTGCAAAACAAAAAAATTTTACAAATTAAAATGATCATTCAGTTACATCAAATTATTCAAATGCATTGCTAGTCTTCATATAATAATTGCATTTTTAATTATTTACAGTAAAAATTATCCTTACAACAAAATAGTATTCTAATATGATAGCTAATTTTGTCCATTTTATTCCTAGCATTAATCTTTACAGTAAAGTTGATATTGGGTCCATTATTCTGTTCTACTTTTGTTATCCTATAATATTTAAAGGAGAGAAAAGAAATGCATAATATTTTATAGTAATTTCAATGTAAATTCTTTAAATACATCATCATAAATTTTAGATATTTAGCTATTATTATTGAATATCTGAATGTTTTTTAATATTTGAAATAATTTTAATTATAGGTAGCAGTTGATATGGACTTTGCAAGAGATGGTTATGAATTACATAAAAAAGTAAATCCTTCAGAAGTAATTGTTGGATGGTAAGTTTCACATTCATTTTAATTGAAACAACACAATATTTTAGATCCATTTTACTTAATTAAATTTTTATATCCTGATTAAAATGGCAAAAAGCTCTTCTGTTGATCAATAAATATGAAAAATTTAATTTCCACTTGTAAACAAATTAATCCACAATCAATTAGTAATAAGTGTGAAAATTGGATTAAACATTTTGTAAACCTGGAAGAAATTCAATAATTGTGTGAAAGATTTTATATTTAACCAAATGAATTTTATCAGCTATTTTAAATCTAGTTAATAATTCAAAACAAAGTAATTTAGTTACAGGTAGGTGGTTAGCCAGAGTATTCTAAATTAAATTTAGAATATTCTGGAAGAAGAAAATCAGCCCAAAGTGTTAGTTGTGTTGCCAGTTACACTATTTAGACTTCTGTCCAGTCTTCACTTCCAAAGCCATTAATTAATTTAGATACATTCATACTCGTCACTTACAGAATCAACTGGACAACATTTTATAAGGACACAAAGTGTGAGATTCATAGAAAACTTTTCCTAAGAATATTTCCAAACCTTTGTCACACAAGGAAAAATGGGTTAGGAGTGTTGGGTGAAGTTTTAGTTAACCAAGGGGGCAATGGCTCAAAAAAGTTTGGGAATCACTGATCTAAATCAATAGCTCTGGAAGCAAAGATCAGATGGAGGTCTGGATTAGTCTACATCAAGCTAATTATTTTCTTCCAGAGTATTCTAAATTAAATTAATAATTATAAATTCCTTTCAATTTTAAATTGAGATGGTGGCCTAATTGCCTATCTCTAGCCAAATTATTTTAAGTCTAATTAGTAATTTGAAACAAAATATCATGATAAAATCCAGCAGAACATTTCATTATGGATGATGATTATATATATATTTTGTATTTATTGAATAATTTAATTTTCCTTTTATTTGTTCACAAACAGTTTTTAATAATGAACTAAATAAAAATAGTGAATTTAATGCAGTAATTACTTATTGTATTGATTACAATTTGTTTTTTCAAAGAAAAAATTTATTATTATTTTTGAATAAAATCATCTTTGATAGATGAATAAAGTAAAAATATTTTTCTCATGAGGCAATAAATACATACAGGGGTTGGACAAAAATATGGAAACACCAAAAAGAAACCTATTACTAAGCCCTAATATGGTATAGGAAAACCATTGGCATTCAAAACACCTTGCAGTCTTCTCGGAATGGATAAACACAGGTCCTGTATGGTTTTCAAGGGAATCATGTACCATTCCTCCTGCAAAATAATGGCAAGTTCAGGTAATGATGATGGAGGTGGATAGCGATCATGCACCTGTCTCTCCAAAGTAGTACAAAGGCTCAATAATATTGAGGTCTGGTGACTGTGGGCTCCATAGTCCAGGTTTTATGGCTTCGGCACCACATTTTCCTCTTATGGGCATTTGCATCACTGATTAATGGTTTTGGAATTGCAGCTTGCCCTAAAATTCCCTGCTTATGGAGCTCCCTTCAAACTGTTTTGGTGCTGACAGGGTTTGTGAGCTCCATATTCAGTTTGAATATGGAGCTCACAATTGGCAGTGACTTTTGCACTGTAGTCTTCTTATTTTTTGTCACAATCTTCTTCAGTGACCATCTGTCACGATCACTCAACACACACTTTTCGTCCACGTTGTGACTTAGCGGATGATGTTTTTCCATTTGTTCTGTATGCAGTATAAATCTTCGATACGGTGCCTCTTGACACACCAAACACTTTGGCCACCTTGGTTACGGAAGCACCAACAATTTGCCCACATTCGAATTCACTTAGCTTTGATATTGTTAGAACTGTGTTCTGTGTAGATGGGAGTGCACAGGTGTTGTTAGTAGTCAAATACAACAGTGCAACCTAGAGGCTTTGCTAGAATAAACATTTACGTTCAAGTATGCTTTTCACAAGGGGTTTCCATATTTTTGTCCAACCCCTGTATTTATGTATTTATAAAATAATTTTCTCATTAACTTTTTTTATGTATTATAAACTTATTTTTTGATAGAATTCTATAAATTGTCTTACTAAGTACAGTGGTACCTCGGTATACGTCTGCTTTAGAATATGTCCTGTTTGGACGAAACAAATTTTGCTTGGTATACAACTTAATTATACGCACCATCTACGAACAAGTAGCACTATTGGTGTACTAGACCAGACTAGACGTTTGCGATGCCACAGTCTATAACTTTGTTAAATTTCTTCTGATTTTAATTTGTAAGTAAAACTTTATTATTTTTATTAATCGTGAATTGCAAAAAGGCAAATGAAAAAATGACTAGAATCACAATGGAACTGAGAAATATGAAGGTGGCATGCGTGTTTGAGATTTAGCTGTTGCATACCGTATTCCGAGAACTACGATATCGACAATCATGAAAAATAAAGACATTATTAAATCTGCTAATGTTGCGAAAGGGGTTAAATCAATTTCTAAACAGAGATCGGAGACATTAGATCATGTTGAGAAATTGCTTTTGCTTTCGATAACTGAAAAACAATGTGCTGGCGACAGCGTATCAGAAGCAATTATTTACAATTATTACTGTAATAACTTAAAAGAATAAATTTTATTATTGTTTGAGCATATTAATATACCATATCAAGAGGAGTTTTTTTACATTACTTCTTATGGGAAAGGTTGGTTTGGTATAAGTCTAAACATCAGGATTAAGGTCGTATACCGAGGTTCCACTGTATAAAAAAAAATCTGTTGCAAATTAATTAACCTTAATAAGAATTAATACTGTACAACTAACATTCAACATAGGTATGCTACTGGATCTGATGTAACACCACATTCGGTGTTGATTCACGAATATTATTGTCGAGAAGCCAATGTGCCTATTCATTTAACTGTCGATACAACAATGGAAAATGGCCGAATGAGTCTGAAAGCATATACCAGGTAATAACTATAACTGTATATAGCCAACAAAATATAAATAATGATATAGTACAATGAATTCATAGGCATATATCAATTACATAAAATTCTTTTAGCTGTAATGAACATTCATATTTTTTAAATTTAGCATTCCTTTTGGAGTTCCAAGAAAAACTGTGGGAACTATGTTTTCACCTTGTAAAGTGGAGATAATTGGTTATGAACCTGAAATGGTGGGAAGTAAGTGAAATATTACAGTTATTTTACTATTTATAATATGTTAACTAAAATAATTTAGATTTCTTCTAGTTAACATATAAATTAAAATTCTGTTTATTAAACTTTCTCATTAATTGGTTTTGTTGTTATATATATTCTCACACACTTATTAATAAAATTGATATCAACACAAGATTTAAATTTATTTTCTTGTAGACAGCATGCAAATTTTAATATATTGCTATTATTGTATAAAACTGTTTAAAACTGTTTCATTTAAAATTTCATTCTAGTGAAATTAGTGCAACAGACGAAATTCAGCAAGCAACGTACTGTGGACTTTAGTCCTGATCTGAATCAGATTGTAGAGTCTGTAAAAAAAATGAGAGAATTGTTAGAAATTGTAATTGCATACGTTGATGATGTTTTGGTAATTTTTTAAGCATTTTTTGTTTCATGTTAACTTATGTAATGTTGAATGCTCAAATAAAAAACATTTAATTGTAAATGTTAAAATTCTTCTCTACTTAGGCTGGAAGAACTGTGGCAGATAATACTATTGGCAGAGCACTTATGGATATGGTACAGAGCATACCTCAGATGGATCCTGAAGATTTCCAAGAAATGCTGAATTCAAATATGAAGGTAATTTTATTAAATATTTTTAATGATTTAGAAATGTGTTAATGTGGAAAACAACTAACATTTTATCTTACAATTTGAAATACTTTGCTATTATTAAAACACTGACTTAAATCTTCTTGTAGCAAAATAAAAAAGCTAAGATATGGATGACATTAGAGAATAGATATACAAAATAATCAAATTAGATTTCACAAGTGATAAATGATACTAGAATGACAAGAAAAAAGAGCTTAATGGTTAATGTTTTTCATTAGCAAAAACATCACTTAAAAAAAGGAGGAAAGTATTTTTAATAGCAGATTTCAGTTAACAACTAACAAAATTGATTGTTTTTTGTCCTCAACTACCATATTAATGTTCAATGTATTCTTGTTATCAAAAACATTACACAAATATAACATTATGTTGAAGTTGTATGATTATTTAAAGGAACTTAATGCTATCACTTTTACCTTGTTAAAACAAGTCATTAAGATTTAACTATTTATCTTAGTGAAATTATTATTAAATTTCAAATTCTTATTTTTTATCATCATAATTTTTTTTTTCAGGATTTACTTATGGTTGTATATTTGTCTCAGTTAACAAGAACTCAGTTATCACTGCATGAAAAGTTGAGTCAACTTTAATGTACTTTAAATTTTTGAATAAATGGAAAAAAACAACATTGTCTTTCTTTACTTCTTTTCCATAGGAACTATATTACACCTGCAACAAGAAAAATTTTTTTTTAATTTGAGATACAGGAAACTATAAACAATAATTATGGCTCTCAAATAGCATAACCTTGAGAATTTCATTATCATCTATCAAAAAAACAAGAAAGCTTGCAATGAACAAGTAAACTTTATATGCATATTTTCATTAATAGGGAGGATTTATTTTATTATTTCAATTTTGTCTAATGAACTAACAATCAAATCATTTTGAAATAAAAACAAACAAAAGTTTTCTTAAATTCTTTTATATTTATTATGATTCAGAAACTATCAAGTAATCATGCTGTGTTATGCAATTCTAGAGATTAATCTTTAAGTGTATTTAACAATTTTACTCATTAAAATGGAACTGTTTTGAAATTATTCTGTTGTATCAAAATGATCCTATATATTGTTTTCTTATTATATATTTATCAAATGACCAAATACTATTTATTACTTGGGCCTTACTAAATGATAGTGTGATCAACTTTTCACAATGATTATTGTTATTAAATAATCACACTTAGTTCAGAATTTTCTATTATTACCAATAAGTAAGCTTTACATTTTTTTATGATCCTTGATAAATATGTGCAAATACCTATAACTAAATTTCACTATTATGTAAAAGTTGTAAATTTACAAAAGACAAATCATCCATCTATTTGCAGTAAGTTATTGTTACATTTTATTCTCAAATTTGGATCATTTTGAAGCAATTTTTTCTTGAAATTGTGACTTTTGTTAAACTCATTGCTGTTACTGTTAGCAATTTCTAAATTCATGGTAGTGCATTTCTATTGCATTACCATAAATGTATTTATAAATTCACATGCCAAAACTTGATTGAGTGCAGTTATGCTATGTAAGAGCTTTATTAGGATGAAAAATCGTTTTTTTTTTTTCTTACCCTACAGACACTAAGAGGGCCTTCTTCCATGCCTATAATGGACTGGACCCTCTTTTTTTTTAAATAATTAAAATAATACAAAAAGCTCACCCAAGCAATCCTTTTCCACTCCAGGTTCTTGGTGTTAAACTAAGATTAAAAACTCTAGTTCCTCTTATTACTTTAACATGAATAGGCTTCTAAAAATTAAAATTTTAACTACTATAATACTACTAGAATATTTTTAGCAATTTAATAAATTTTAGAATATAAAACTTAGTTCTGAATGAAAATAGAAAAAATATTTTTTCAAATTTATTTACTATGCACATGAGAAAAGTATACTTACTCCAACACTGTGCTGTACAAGATTTGCAACATTACTCAAATCAACAAAATTTTTGGAAGTTATAGATCCAAATTGTATAATCGTATCATCAATGTGCAGACCCTGGAATGTTTAACCAATATAAAAATTTAGATTCATTTTTTAATTGCTTACATTATAACAAAAACTTTTCTATCAAAACAAATGAAATACACACAAAATGAGACATTTTCCAAGAAGATTAAAGTTCATTATGATTCTGTCTGACCTTGAACCCCATATATGTTATGTTTGTATTTAGAGTTTCACCTATTGGACAAACAAAACAATACAATACAATACATAACATACATATACAAGCTATGTAATTCTAAGCATCCACACAAGCAAACTAAATATTCATGTATTATAAATTATACACCTTCACTGACATTCAAATAGAATTTTGGTAGACAAATGCAAAACACTTCACATAGAAATCCTAAAGAAAGGTGATTCTGTACAGAAATGGAGACATCATTAAATCCATGAAATAGTGAAGTTATAAATATTTACCATAGAATTCCAACAGGCTAAATTCACAGAACACACACACACAAAACAAAGACTAACAAAAGAATACAACAGTAGATTAAACTCCACTAACAAGCAACAGCACAGCTGAATGCAAACACACATCCATTTAGTTTAAGGACATTGCAAGCATTTTCTTATGGAAAACAAGAAACATCACAATTACACAAACCTGTAACTCTTGCAGACAAAAACAGTACACCATTAAACACAGACTGGATCAAATACAGTAAGAAATGCACAGTTACAATCAGACAGGACCTGTGAATGGAAGGAGTGTTTCTGAACGAGTGGTAGTATATTTATTGAATTTTAGCCCTAAGTTTTGGCAATGGCTTTATGGTCATTGCATGTTTCTGCTATAATGGCAAACTAAAATTGTAAAGAATTGGTTCAAAGGTCAAAGTCAATTCTAGTTACTGTCAGAGTATAGTACAGTGGAACCTCACTTAATGAGCACCTCGCATAACGAGCAAAATAAATTGTGAAAAAATGACTTGCTTAACGAGTGAATTTTCGCATAACAAGTGGCCAGGAGAGGGGAAGTCCCAGATTGTGCCCATGCTCCATCTAGCACTCGTTCAGCTAGCATCTTAGTGTCACTTATGACCACACATTTTTCCAAATTTTTTCCAATACATATTACGTATAAACATCAACAACCATAGCCTGTTATAGAATAAATACACCAAACAATATGCCAAATTCTTGGGCTACGTAAAGGCTATAATTTCATATTAGAAATTAATTCGTTTGACTAAAGGTAGGCAGTTATACTTCCATCTCGTATTAAATTTAATGACCAATTCCAAATTAAATTCCAGAAATGTCTAAATTAAAAATTTATTATTTATAATTATTAAATGCAAGATAAAAGCATAACTGCCTACCTCTAGTCAAATAAATTAATTTTGAATATTTAATTATAGCCTTTGCATAGCTCAAGAATTTGGCATATTGGTTGGTGTGTTTATCAGACAAATTATCTGATATTTTTGGTTTTCTACAAATTGAATTAGCATTTCAGGTTGGTTCATTCTGCGCTAGCAGAAAAGATGATGATTCACACTCCTTAACAATGTTTATTGTATAATTTTTTTTAAATAAACATTATACATAAAGTATCTGAGTATATTTTTTTATCGTGGAATGCATTACAAGTAAGACTCTGGAACGAATTAGGCTTGTTAAATGAGGTTCCACTGTACTGAAGCCCATGTTCAAGCCTAACGCTCTATCGTATGGCACAGACACTTTAAAATTCCATCATGACAAACCATTGAGTTATACCTCAAGTTCAACCCTGAATTTCTGAAAATGATGGAGAAAGAAACTGATATAACTTCTGTATCTTTGGGTCACTAAAAAAAGGGGCCTTGGAAATTTTGACCCCCAAACGTTAGATGGATTATGAAAAGCTTGCAATAATGAATGGGAGAAACCAAAATTCTGTAAGAAGAGCCCTTTTGCAGTGAAAAATTTGAAATCCAGCAATAGCATGAAACCATGGGAAGCAGATACAGCATGAAAGTTTCTCAAGAAAAGCCTTTCCTCCACCATCTAACAGATATTAATAAGGCTAAAACAGCTCTCTAAAGCAATTTTGTTTTTAAAGTTTAATTTGATTCCTAGATTTATTATATAATTATTTTATGATTATTACAAAATTATGATTTACACACTATGGTTTATTTAAATTTATAATGAATAAACTCTTATCTTTTTCAATTTTTTTCTCCTATCTCCCTCTTCTAGATTCACTGAGTTTACAAATTCTTTGGCATCTGTCCGTCTTTTGCTATCAACATTCTGATGTTTCCTGGTGAGAAACTTTGTTGTGTCATCAAACATGGATGGATAAGATACCAAATAATTTGTAAACGCAGTGAATCTAGAAGAGGAGGGAGACAGAGAAGAAGAAAGATTTGAAAAGGCAAGAGAAGAGAGTTCAATTTATATTGAGGAAAAGGAGAAGTAGAAAGAGATGACATTTAAATAAATATTATCTAAATAAAACTTGAAGACTTGATTTATTAAAATTTCTTTTGTGAAACCAAAAAACATAATATACTTCTTAAATAAGTGCAATTTGTATTATTGTAAGTACAGTGTTTTGTCTTGAGAGCAACAACACAACCAATTGGTTTAAAATCATGTTTGTTTCTACTTATATTATTTTTATTTTGCTTCTTGAGAATGAATAATAAACAAAAAAGAAAGCAAAAATTCAAATAATCTAATCTAACAGGCATATATAGTCTTCCAAATAGCATAAAAAGATCTTAAAGCTTTAAAGAGAATTAAATTTACACTTAACAATTTTATAAAACAAATGTATTTTGTCAGATACAAAATACATTTAAGATTAAACCTAATTTAAGATTAAAATCATTTACAGGGCCCTCCCCGTAAATGATTTTAATCTCAATATATTGTTTTAACAGCATATTGGTTTTGAACTTTAAATGAACTTTTTCTTAGGGGTTTTTCATAAAACATTTTTAATTTGATATATGTTCAATTTTTATAATACAGTGACATTTTGAAAATCTAGATTAATTGGGGCCATACCAAACCCAGATTTTCAAATTTATATGCAAATTAGCATTTTAAACACTTAATAACCATTTTTTGACAGCCAAATCTGTATAAAGTCAAAATACTTATAATCATTAAAATATGAAATGATGTAATTATTTAAAGTATTGAATGTTAATTTTATTGGAAAATAACTGAAATTTTAGTTTACAAAATTGAAATAGTATAAACCACCTGGACTGAATATTAAGCATTATTTGATATTTCAATGCATACCTGTATTCAATATTTGGACCAAATACTTCCTAAAAGATGAACTAGTTGGTCAAATAATCTCATTTAGTTAGAAGAGAGGGAGGGAAAGGTGGAGAGAGGAAAGAAGTAAAAAAGATGAAATACAAAATAGAATGAAAAGATTTAAAAACTCTGATATTTAAAAATATCATTTAGTCCTTTCCAAAACAAATACAACTAATAAACAACCTTGTGCAAATATTATTTATCAATAATCATAACTCAAGAGTGATAAATTGTAATGAGGGAACAATAATGCTTCTGCTTTCATAAAAAGTAAGCAAATTTGTTGGTTGTCATAAATATGGCCAGCCCTACTGAACATACTGTGTTTTCATTAAATACACTACAGGGGGTTGCAAAAAAAGTGATTGGCCTTAATTAGTGTTGCCACCTTTTCAAAATTGCTGACCTGGATGGCAGGTCAGGTTTGTTCGAACAGAAGTCCCTGATGCATGCGTAATGTTATTTTACCATGCAAAGAATAACATGCATGCCAGTTCTAAATTAGTTAGGGACTTGTGTAGGAGCAACTTAAACTAAGAAATGAAATAACTTAACTTTAAAAAAACTGAGAAACAAAAACAGAAAAAGAAAGAGAGAAAAAGGTCGACAGGTTGCAACATATATCAGCATACGATGGTGAATTAGCTTTCAGTGAGAATGTGAAGTCTTTCACTGTTAAGATAAAGTAAATTTATAAAAATATTTGCTAGTACTTTGTTTCATCATAATTTCACAATTTCTACGAAATCACAGAAAAAATTAATTGTTAACCCGGACAATGAATTGAAAACCGGACGGGTGGCAACACTAGCCTTAATGAAAGGATTTCATTTTTTACTTTTTATCATATAATTATTAATAAAGTTTTATATAAGTTTTTATTTTTAGAAAATTATTATATTGAATAGGAGATGCTACCTGCAATCTTTAAACCTTTTGTTTCATGTAGTTCCAAATAGATCTGATGGTATTCAGCCAAACATAAGGTAGTTGGAAAAAGCAATAACATTCAGTAATCTGTATTCAATGACAATACCATCCAAATAATCCAAATTCAATATTTGGCCAAAAAGCCCTAATTGGCCCATTCCTAGTATAAACAAATCTTCAGTGTTAAAAACTTTTGTATAAAATATTTCAGTCTATAATATTTATTTATTAGTGATGATTTTTTTTTAACTAAAGGGAGGTTCTTTCTTAATTGCTTAAAGTTGTATCAAAGCGATAAGATTAAAAAAAAAATTTCTATGGGGATGAGCATTTTAAAATTCAAGAGGATGTGAACAACAGAAAAAATTAGAACATCTGACTGCTGTAATGAGACAGGTTAGCATTTTACATCAGACAGTTGGCAACAGGTAAAGAAAATTGGTTTGAAACTATTATTATTAAAGTGATATCAAATATAAAAGTAATATTCTCGATAAACTAAGAGACTTCACGAATTAATGATAAAAGGTAACTGTAACTTAAATATTGGAGAATATATAGGGTGTCCCAAAAAGATGTACTCACTCTTTGATAGACAATTAATAATATGTTTTTTTAATTTAGTAATAGGTTTTAAATTAATGTATTTATTTATTTGTTTATTGATTTAACTTCTTAGGACTGTGTGTTTGTCAAGACACATCTATTTACAAAAAAATATTTATATATTTGACAATCAAAGTGTGAGTACATCTTTTTGGGACTTCCTGTATTTATTAAGCTACAGTTAGAATTTACTATTTACTAATGAGAATTTTAAAAAAGTAAGGATTTTAAGATAAGAAATTTGTCAGTTGAGCAAAATTAACTAAACTGTTAATTTTAATATATTTAACATACTAAGATTCTCATTCTATTTATTTACTTAATTACATTAAATAAAAAAAAATATTACTTAAACTAGTATTTATTTAATAAAACCTTAAATATTTTTCTTTATTCTTGTTATTCAGAATGAAAATATTTTGATTAATAAAAAAAATCTAATCTAATCATAATAGAATAAAATAAATACTAGAATGTAAGCTAGAAGTTAGTTATAAAATAAAAGATAATATTGTTTATTTTGAATTTAATTCATTAGAATCGAAAACTACGGAAATTAAAATCAATTTTACTTACAGCATTATCTGCTGGAGAATTTAAATCAACACAGTTGACTTTGGCAAAAGGTGAAAGTGATTCAGTGTCTTGTGATTGAGTTGACTGTAATAAATTGCTATTTGATTCTTTCTGCTCGGCATGCAAAGAATACAATCCTGCTTCTATTTGTTTCATTACTTCCTTATGGTCATTTTGTAAACCTATATTATCAGACAGATAATGCAGATATTACATGGATATTAAACAAATAGACAAATAGTTTAGTTTTTGAATGATGGATGAGTAGCATGATAATGATAAATTTAAAATTATTGTTGTGACTGGAGGGTTGGCACCTCTTCAATGCCACATCAGGATGACACCACTGTGTCCTGTTTTGAATGGTTTCCATTTTTCCGGTCATTTAAGTGCCTCAAGAATTAATTGATGAACATGGACGACTCAACCTTGACCCCAGATACAGAAATATGAGAGGAGAACCAGAAGAAATTAGCAAAATTTTAGAGCAGATACAGAAGCCACAATGGTGAATGATTTTGTAGTTGGCGTTGTTTCTGTGTTGAACAGGACAAAGTGGTGTCATCCTGACGTGGCATCAAAGAGGTGCCAACCCTCCAGTCACACTATTAATATAAAATATGATTAAATAAATTCATTACTAGTGAAAAAAATCATATTCTTTTCTATGCTACCTCTGTAGTTTTTAAACTTCTTATCTAAAATTTATCAGTATATCTACACAAGTTCCTTGCATATAGTATTATTTTATTATATAATTAATTTCATACCTTCTGCAAATAAATTCTAACTAATTTTACATACAAAAAAACAAAATATTTTAACAAATAGAATGTACTTTAATACTATGCTTTAAACATTTCCTGACAAAATATTTTTGAACTTCAACTAAATACATATACATGTGCATTTAAGAATCAAGAATTTTATAGATCAAATAGAGGTGATTATTAATACTTATAAACTTATATATTTTTAGGAAAAAACTGCAGTTTACTTTAGTTATTGTCAATTTATTTCAAAATATAAATTTTTTTTCTTATAAGACAGGCTTAATTTCATAATAATTTAATTTGTATATGAACTTGAGATCATAAATATTCATTTTTAGAAAATTTAATGTTAGTGTAAGAGTTTGATTTAATTTGATGTGTGATATATTTATTCATTATGTATAAATTTAACAGAAAAAATTTTTTCAACAGTTATACCTTTCTTCAACAAAATTTCATGAAACAACACATATCTCTAACAAAATAATTAAATGTTAGAAAAAAATAAGAGAAAGAGAAACAAAATAAAATTAAAGTCAGAGCATTATAGCACAAAAACTAACTATTGAGTATTGAGATTTCGGTTAATGTTACCTATGGTAGCAAACATGGCGGCTCGTCTCTGAAACAGTGGGGATGCATGTTCTAACCTAACCTAACCTATTCTAATAAAATTACCCCTATTCTAATCATTTGGTTGGCAATAATTATGGTAATTTATTAGAACTATGATAGCCATGTTTGCTACCATAGGTAACATTAACCAAGATTTCTATATGGTTATTTATGTAGATTTTAAGTAAAAGAAATTAAAAATTAGTTTTTCCATGACATAGTTTAAAGACATTTTCAATAGGCATACTACACTCATGTCCAAAAATAAGCATAATCATCCAATCAGAGCAAAAAAATAAAAAAAATTGGAAAACTTATTTCCAGATAATAAAAATAACTAGGATGTAATTGAATGTTTCATTAAAAAAGCACAAGTTTATGCAAAATATGTGTGCTTCATAAATATAGAAATAGCAAGGTATTGTTTCTGTTGAAGTTTAATCACTAAAGACAGTAGTGAGGTGCGGCTGAAGTTTTCATCTGTAAAACGTGAATGTCAAACATCAAGCACTGCTATCTTGTAAGCAGTGTTCGACATTCACGTTTTACAGGTAAAAACTTTGGCTGCAACCTCGTTAGTTTGTTGCTGTTTTAGTGTATAAATATTAACAGTAATAATGCCAAAAAGATTCCACATAGATAATTTCATGATTTTTGGAAGGTTCAATAGCAAGCTAGTCACTAATTCAGAACTCAATGTGTTGCAGAGCATCATATCCAGTCTTTCATTCAGATTTCAAAAAACAGATCCTGATTGTCAATCAGGAATTCATATACATGACTTACATATGTTAACACAACCACTATTTAGTATTAATGTTGAATTGTAACAGAAGAATGTCTGGTAGGCAGCTCTCTGAAGAGCTATGTACTGGTGTTTGGAGCTTTTTGATAAACTGTCTGTGGGAAGCTTCAGACTAAAGGTGTTTTTGCCAGACACCAATACATTGCATTTCATTGACACCTGTGCACAGAAGAGCCCGTTTAAGATGGTGTCAAAAACATCAACATTGAACATTGAAGGAACAAGGAAAATACTCTGTTTACTGACAAGTCCAGATACAGTCTACAGAATGATTCTTGTCAGATTAGAATCTGACAACAGTGAATCTAATAGTCTTCTGAGCATTGTAGAAAAAGATCAGTTTGCAAATAGTAGTATCATGATCTTGATGGCATTATGCTTGATGGCTGTACTGAGCTTCACATTTCTGCAAAATGGGTGCCATTACTGCAAGAAGGTACAGTACACAGAAAAAGTTTTGGAACTTAATGTGAATTTTTTTGAGATGCAGATTTCATTTTCATGAGTGATAATGCCTATATTCATCAACAACTTTCTTGACAATGAAGATATTCATCACATGAAATGGTCACCAAAATCTCTAGACCTAATTTTATAGAAACAAGTGTGATGCTCTAGGGCAGTGATTCCCAACCAGGGGTATGTAGAAAAAAATTAATGGCGAATGTACTATAAGAATATTTGGATTCTGCATTGGGGCCTTTGGTAACAACATGACATAATACTTAGTTTTAAATAAAAATACTCTCATGCCATAAAAATTAGCACACCAAGGAGTTGTAACCTGTATGCCAAGTTTTGCAGTTATACAAGTCTCAAGCAGATATGGAAATGATTAGTTATAGCGTGATGATTCATTGCATAATGTCAGCAGAGAGCATTAAAGTAAAAAAAGGCTCCCCTTGGCTCATAAAAAAGTGTACAAAGGCATCCTGTCTGTAGTTTACCTGTTGCAGAGGGATGCTGTATCACTAGAGATTGCCTTTATATTGCAATTGAAGACCATGTGAACAACTAACCAAGTTTGAGAGGGTAAAGTTCATCAGGGTGAGAGAAACCTGATGGTTATCTTGCCAAATAGCCTGCCACCTAGACTGTTCTGACAACACTGTGAAGATGATGGGACCAGTGAACAAGAGAGATTTCTCACACATGGCACCCAGGCTCAAGATGATCTTGGCAGACTACAAGATGAGAGGACAGCCTGGTCCTCCAAAAAGTATACACACAGTCGCCCGTATAACTGGCCACCATTATAGATGCCTGTGTCTGTACATACCAATTCAAGGCATCTGGGTGAGGGACATTTGATATCATGGCACCATTGACAGCCACCCACCATCGCCTCCACTTGAAATTGTGTTACTCCTCACAGGGTTGAACCACAATCAATTGGAACCTGATTGTCTACAGTAATGAATCCAGTTTCAGTTTGGGCACTGATGATGGCTGTGTTCATATCTGAACATCCCATGTCTCAATCCTGCCTACACTTTGGAGCAACAAACTGCACCCCACAGCTGATGTGATGGTCTGGAGTGCCATCACATATGGTACTGGTCACCTCTAGTAGTGATCCAAAGGACCGTGAAAGCCCTGCAGCCACACATTACTGCTCATGGCAGGACTCCCAAGAGCCATTTTCCAACAGGACAATGCTCACCACGTCACATGACTGCCTCCACCACATTGCCACACTTCCATGATCTGCCCCGGTTTCCTGATTTGTCATTGCTGGCATCAAACATATCTGGCATCACCTGGGACACCAAGTTGGACAGCCTTGGAGTTTGGCTGAACTAAAGGACTGCATACAGAAACTGTGGACTGAGATGCCATAGGACACCATACAGCACCTGTATGCCTCCCTATCTGCCCATATCACATTGTGTATTCATACTAGAGATGGCCTAACAGGATACTAGAACCTCCTTTCATTTGTAGTTTTTCCTGCAGTAAATGATGTTTGTGCTTTCATTTTGTAATCACTTACTTATATCACCATTACACTTCAACATGTACAATTTTGTTTGATTTCGACAACTCCTCCTTAGTGTGCTAATTTTTACAACAACGAGTGTATAATTATATTTTTATTTAAATTTGTGAGCTCTTCCTCCAATACTTTTCAATTTAAAAAAAAAAACTTTTTCACACATAATTGCATAGCACTGTGTAATTGACCAAGGTGCTATAATTTAACAAACATGCAAAATAAAACCTAGGAAAATAGACCGTCAAGGGATATGAAAGTCAAAAATGGTTGAGAACTGCCGCTCTGGGGAAAAGAGCCGTATCTTAGATTAAATTTTTGCTTTTTTTAATTGTTTTGCACTGCAATAATGTTCTGCTTGTAAAGTTTCACACTGTTCTGATCATTATTTCCTAAAGATAATCATTAATTGGTCTTTATGATTATTTTTTGGTCACGAGTTTAATTTAAAGTTTGAAATGCCAGAAGCCAACAAATTTCTTTAAACGTTTTTATGTCAGAGAGTTCTTACATAGCTGAATATTTGAAATTTGAGAACTGACAATAGCCAGAAAGATGTTCAGAAACCCTAAAATAAAAATTATTAATAGGAAGAAAACATTCCATTTATATGAGATCACTAATGCTATTCAGTTGATAATTTTATCTCCCTCCTCAGTCAAAACATAAAAACACACTTAGTAACATATATTTTATTAACCAAAAAAGTTAACAACAGAATTATTCCTGAATAATTAAACAGAAACAAAATATTTTTTTACAATTTAAATTTTTATTGCTTGTATGAATCCAAATTTCATTCATTGTACGTGCATTTGTATAAAAAAGACAATTATTAATTTGATTGAAATCTTTTTTTTGGATCTTAATGTAATTGACGTTCTTCCTTTATTTTAAATTATTTGTATGCAGGGCCATACCATGCTATGATACAGAGAGGCGGCACCGTAAGGGAGGGTGGCACAAGCAGCATTTAAGTGGTGGCATTTCGAAGACTTGCATCATGCTGAGAAAATCTACCGCACGGCTCTGTTTGTATGAACCAATAATGCACGAGAAACAGTTTAAAACAAAAAAGAAAACTTTATATTATTTCTTAGCTTACATATAATTCTCTGTCTTGTCTGCCTGACGAGATAAACATCAATATCGGATCTCGGATAACCCTCAGAATCAACAACTGGATCTGTCATGCCAATGTTTTGCTGAATCAAAAATGTCAATTATCATCTTTTCGGCTTTACAAAAAGCGTCGAAATTTTATAAATATGTTCAAAAACTCACGGATTTCAAAACAGCAAAAAGCGAATTAATTTCCTCTTCGATACTTTCTTTCTTTTTCATCAAAGTCATGAGAGCGTCTTTCGCACCTTCCATCGCCATTTTTAAATCGGCGCAATGTTGAATGACGAATGAAATTGAAGGAATTCGAACATGACGTCACTATATATATATATATTTTAATCATTTCATTTTTTAATAAAATATATTAAAAATAAAATGAAAAACATTCTTTTATACAGTTATATTGATATTAATATAAGCAATTCTCTAATTAAGGATAGAAAAATTTTCTTACAAACCCAAAGTATTTATAGTATTTATAATAAAATTTTACGACTCTTCTAACCAATAGCTTAACGAATCTTTTAGAATAATAAATACAATCTAATAATACGAGTACGAAGAAAAACAATAATTTATAATTATTTTCTTTACTCGTTCTATTTTTGTTGCAATGACATAAAAGTTTTGCTCCAGTTACGTCACGATCGATGCAACGGTAGAAAGCACGAGCCGAGCAATGTCGAAACGTCATAGATCACGTGTTCCAGGAAAGTCTATGGCGAGTTTGTCGAAGACGGAATTACTTTGAAATGTTTAATTTAATTGTGTATATATGTTTGACGATTGTTTAAAAAAAGCTGTAATATTGTTTTCTTCGTTACAAGTTTCTTTATAGCTTTTTTTTTTTTGTTTTTACGAGTTAAAGAAATGGCATTATCGTTATTAAAAGTCAAGGAAGAGATGAAACAACAAGGCGAAGAGACGGCTTTGAGAATGTTCACTGACGAAATGGGAGGTAAAAAATCCGTCCAACAGCAGCAAGAAACGGAAAGTTTACTGAAAGAATTAGAAAGTGACGGTAGATATTTAATGGTGGATGTCGGTTCGAACTTGACGAATAAGAAATTTCAGAGAGATTTGGATGGCGTAGTAAAACGTGCCAAAGATGCAGGTAAAGACAATGCGTGCGCTATTTACAGCATTACACGGTAATTTATGTAATTTTAGGTATAACAGTTGATAAACATACGACCTCGCTTCTCATTTAACCAATTAGTTTAGAAACTGCACCTATTTAATTAATGCAATTTATGTTTTCGAGCTCTTTAAATGTCATTTTGGGTTTGACATTGAAATAAAAAAGGGGAAAAAAATATATATATATATTCAAAAGTTATTGAACGTAATTATTTAAATCAATTGCCGAACCGTGGATTTTTAAAATAGTTTTTATAAAACTTGGCATGAAAGTAGAGCAAACTTATAATAAACTTTTATTTTAAATGGTGTTAAATGTTTTGGATGCCAGATTTTTGTTTTTAACCATTGCCAAATTTTTCATTATAGTTTGTTGGTCACTGCTCTGTCTCTCTACTATCTATCAAAAACTTCTCTAATTTTTCCTATAAACTAATTAATATTTCTTAAATCAATTAGTGGGTTATATTATATTATAAATTATTATTATTATAGCCGTTTCTAGCCCGATAATTCGGCTTTGGTTGGTGTATTGGTTATGTTACTTTATTGAATAAATTATATTTTAATTAATAGAATAGATAAAATTTACTTGGGTTTGTGATTTGGTATTCACTTGAGATATATTTAAATCAAGTTAACCTAAACATAAATTTTATTAAGTAATAATCTATAAAAAGTAAGACGTGAACAGATAATTGACCCGTTTAAATGTCAGATGTAATACATTATTTGGGTTTAACTTGTTAAGCCTAGATAATGTAATATATTTATATAATAATTGTTTTAAAATTTAGCAGAAAGTTTTTAATACATATTTGTTTTAATAACCAAAATTAAACGTAAACTTTTTATTGATTTATTACAAATTATATTTCATAATGTTACATTATATAAACATGTTAGAGAATAATCATATTGCTTATATTAAATCTTATGTTAATAATACATTATTCCTTGTCAATTAACATTTTAAAACAAAAGTTTTGTATAAATTTAATTTTATATAATTGGAATGTACTGCTCAGTATTTCATATTATTAATATATAATTTATTAAATTTTGTTTAGTTATTAAAAACCATATTGCTAATAAAATTTGTAAAAATTTAATGAAGTTGCTTTCACTTTTAATTTATCACAGGCATTATGAAAATAATTGTTACTGGTACATCAATTCATAGCAGTAAGGAAGCACTTAGATTAACTCGTTTATTTCCAGGTTCATTGTATTGTACAGCAGGTTTGTATTAAAATATTTCTTATATTTATCTGGAATGTTTCGTAACAATAATAATTTTTGTAATAATTATTACTTTAAGGTGTTCATCCACATGACGCAAAATCGTGGACTGCTGAAACGTATGACACTCTTCGTGAAATGGCTTCTAATCCTGAATGTGTAGCAGTAGGAGAATGTGGGCTTGATTTTAAAAGAAATTATTCGGAACCAAATGTTCAAATTGAAGTTTTCAAACAACAGGTAAATTATAGAATATATAATTAGTTTTTGAGTATACACCAAACTCCCACTCATCTATGCATGGATTATCCATTTTGTAGGTTACCCATGCATTGTCAAAATATTCGAATTACTGTAAAATGACAAAGTGTCATAAGTAACTTTCAGCTTTTTGATAGAATCATATTTGTATGCTATAAACAGCAGATTTGAAAAAATATTCTACTAGTCCTAAAATTAAAATATAGTAATTTGGAAAAAAAAAATGTAATTATACATGAGCTAAATTTTACATTTCTACGTGATATCTTTGAATTAGAAGAAATTTACATAAAAATTTCTTCTTCCAATAGTGAGACTATTGAAAGAAGATATAATAATTTTATTAAACAGTTTATGAACAAATTTACATTTTATGTTTACTGTGAATATAAATTTCAGTTTACGAAACTTGGGACTCGCACTTACAGAGTTGAGCTGTATCTATATACTGTAGTTTATTTAAAAACTTTGGAAAAAAAACCAGATAATTCAAAATAGCCCTCTAAACTATAAAAAGAAAAAATTATTCAGTTTTCTATGCACACCATGCACTAATTAGCACAGATAAATGGAAGTTTGATGCAGTTAATTTTTTTTTGATAATATTAAAAATTAAGTTCCATAAGTTCCCCAATTTATCAATATAAGTAAAGAAAAATGACAATTTTAAGACTAAAAAATATAGTGAAAGAATTCTGAATGGTGAAAAAGGAAAACAACATGCAAAGTTATTTCTTTATAAAAGTCGTATTTATATTTTTATTAAAAGAATTCTTTTTACTGTTAATTTTCAGATGGAGAATTGTTACTAAGATTTAATTTATTTAATAGTTACAAAAAATATCTTAAATGAAATATTATTATTATTCAAATAAAATTGTATAATAAACTGCAGCCAGGAATGCAGAATGTGTATGAGGTTTGGGAAAATTAAAGCAGTCCCAGGGAAATTTGCAGTAGTAAAAATATTATGTACGAAAATAGCTGCAAAAGATGGAATAGTGTCTTGGCTAAGTGGAGAAATTTGTCAGAATGCAAGGATTTTGTGTTTTAAAAGTGAAATTCAAACATTATTTACTTTGTTTCTAATCAGTTCAGTCACCTGTTATATCATTGCCTACTTACACAGTTATGCACTTGCCATAAGGTTTAATCAGTTTCAGTTACAGAACCACAGTTTTGATTTTTACAAAAAACTGAAACCAAATTGAACAGAACTTAAAAAAATTTTTTTAGGTTCTTTTTAATTTCAAGACACTTTTTGACACTATTTAATGGGTAAAATTTTATGTCAGCTTGAATTAAAACAAAACATTTATTTCCCCATACAGATTTTCCCATTTGCAAATTAATAAACTGCATTTTAAAACTGTTTCCTGAATTGTCTGGATTAAATAGCTAAATAAAGTTTTATCATTATATGAATATTATTATTCCTTTTTATTTTTTCTATGGTTTTGGGTATAAATTTATTATTATGTGTATTATTATTATTATTTTTATAAATTTATTAAATTTATAAAAATATGGTCACATTTTAAAAAAAAAGTGATGATAAATGTCTATCAAAAGTGTTTATTTATTTTTTTTTATTTAAAAAAGATATTTTAAAATAATTTTTCAGAGAAAATTTTACAATTCATCATCAAAGAAACTTTTTGTTTTTGGACATAAAATAGTCTGAGCCCTGTGCTAAAAAATAGGTCATGTGTGATGTCAACTTCAATTTTATTTCTATTAATCAATGTATTATATCAAATTTATTATTGTATGTGCTATCCTAGGATGATGATACACACTTAAACTAGATAGGTGACATTGAGAAACTTGAGACAGTAGCGAGGTTGAGGCCGAAGTTTTAAATGCGAAAACATGTACATCGGATGTTTGGCGCCGCTTTCCTGTAAGCCAATTGTCAAACTTATAGTCAAACACCATTGTCAAATTTATAGTTTGACAATGGTGTTTGGAAAGTCAGTGGAATCATGCTCAACATTCCAAATGCCAGTGTCAAACTTCTAGGCTTACAGGAAAGTGGACTACAAAAAAGCATTTGATAAGATACGGCATGATAAACTACTAGAAATCCTTTGTAACCTAGTACTAGACAAGAGAGATTAAGATCATTAAAAATGCATATTGGAATCAGAAAATAAAAGTTAGATTGGGAAATGAAGAATCTGAATGGAAAAGAGGGGTTAGACAGGGCTGTGTACTTTCACCAATCCCATATAATTTGTATGCTGAGTACCTAATGCGGGAGGCCCTGGAAGATAGAACAGAAGGTGTAAAGATTAATGGGATAAGCATTAACAATCTCAGATATGCAGATGACACAGTCATTCTCACTACATCAGAAAAAGAACTACAAATACTGTTAAATGAACTAGTATCAAAAAGTGAAGAAATAGGACTCTCAGTAAATACAAAGAAGACTAAGACAATGTACATAAGTAAAGATAAGTACACAATAAAGATGAAATGCAGAGGGGAGAACCTTGAATAAGTAGATAGTTTCTGTTATTTGGGGAAAAGATTTTATTCAGACAATAATGTATCAAAGCAAACCAGAAGCAGAATTGGACAAGCTAAAGACAAGTTTAACCAGATGAGAAACATTCTGTGTGAAAAGAAACTAAATCTACAATTAAGACTAAAAATGCTAAAATGCTACATTTGGCCCATTTTGCATTATGGATGTGAGGCATGGACACTACGAAAAGATATGGAGAGGAAAATTGAGGCCTTTGAGATGTGGGCAATCAGAACAATGTCAAAGATCAAGTGGACTAGTAGAACCACTAATGACAAGGTGTTACAGATGGCAGATACTAAAAGAGAATTAATAAAAATAATAAAGAGGAGAAAGCTAGCATACTATGGACACTTACTGAGGGAAGAAACACATGAAATCCCCAAACTCACATTAGAAGGAGAGATTGAGTGAAGATCAAGGGGAAGAAGACGAGGATGGATGGATGACCTTAAGGACTCGACAGGACTAGATACTGAAGAAACTATTTATAAGACTCACAATAGAGATTCGTGGTATTTGCTGGCCACCAACCTCCTCTAGGAGAAGGCAGAATAAGAAGATTAGTTTGTTAGTTTGGCTTCCATTCTTTGAAATTTGGCCCAAACAAGCTAATAATATTAAAAAAAATTTTTTTTAAGTCAATTCTTACTCAGGTCAACAAAGAAAAATTTTATTTTAGTTACTTTTTATTAAATAATTACTAAGTTCGCTTTTTTTCTCCTCATGCCCTCTATCGGTCAGAATCGGCATATTGCTGACAGGTGCCACAGTTTAAATTTAATTAATTAATGAATTAATATTTGAAAAAAACTGTATTAACATCAAGTGTCATCCACTACAAGTTTAAAAAAATGTATTTGAACTTGAGTGGATGAATAAAAAGTATTTTATTAACAATTGAAAATTTGAACAAGATATATAAATATATAGATATATATAGGGAGAGTGTGAAGTAATAGTAGGAATTTAAAAAACTGGTGGCACAATTAAACAGAATTGACTGTATTTTAATTGACAAAGTCCACATTGTTCCAGAAGCTTCCCATTATTACTAGACAATTGAAAAGATGGTAACATGGTGCCATCTAGAGGCAATGAGGGATGAAAAGTCAGGGAAGTCAAACTTTGATACTTGACTTCCCTGTTGATTTCTGAAACAAATTATGCTAATTTTATGAACCTTATTTGTCCATATTTCATTGTTGCTACATATTTTTCTTTTTTTTTTTTTTTTCCTGGCAGGTCAACTGCATTAGTATGATTAATTGGTAGTTACTAACTGTTGGACAGATTTAAAAAGTTAAATAACTAATCAGAATTGAGTTCAAATATTTCTTTACATTTGAATTTTAACAGTTTAATAAATTTAAATAGGGCAGCTGTCATACTTCCTGTATAAAGATGTATTTATGATGTTACTATCTGTTCAGGCATATATGATATTTGGACAGTTTTAGATCTGAACGAAAGTTTTTCAATTTCCTTAAAAAAGCAAAATCTGAGAGAAAAGTGAATGATTGTATTCATTTAGCACCAAGACAAAAATGATACATGTATTCCATCATTAAAAAATAAACTACAGTAACTGTCCTTGAATTCAAATTTTTCTGTTAAAATAAGTTGTTTTTTCATTAAGGATATTGTTTGTTTTGTTTTAGAAAATCTATTTGTTTAATTGAAAGTTATGAGATTGGTCATATATTAAAAGACCCAAAAGACCTGGCAGCATAGTTTTCTTTTTATAACTGGTTAGACCAGGCACTCTGGCCTTCCTAGACCCTTGTGCCACAAAACCTCAAATCCAACCAATCATCTTTTTTTTCTTTTGCAAGCTATGGTTTACAATGCTGAACAAACTGCACAAGATCAGCCAGTTTGTTTCCAATTCCAGGAATTATTGTTACCATATGTTGAATTACTTCCATTTGAGAAATAACTTCTGAGATACTGGGGAGTTTACAATGAATTGATTCTTCCTCTTCTACATCTTTGACATTAGTCCCTAACTCTGCCAAAATTGCATCATTTGTACAGTCTATAAATAAATATAACTCCTCATCAATAGCAACATATTCTTCTGCCTCAACATCTATGCTGTTGCCACTAATACTGGAATATTTTTGTTCCTGGAGTCTCTGCTTTATGGTACCACAATCATGTTACCAGCCTCACTGTCATGACACCAGATCATCATTTCATTGTTGGATAACACAGGCATGTCATCCTCTTCAATAAAGACAAAGTTTTGCTTCTTTCAAGCATTCTTGATTGTAACAGGTTGCAAATTCTACTAGCAGCTGGCAATTGTCTCACATGCTGCTTTTATACTTATGTTACAGGGATTTGTGTACTTCCTTTCAATGTTTATTAACATACTCTGCACTAAATAGAATCTGTACTTTGATTTTAAAACATCGAATTATTCCCATACTGCACTTATGCACAACTGGAAGGAAAATAGCATACTTTAACATTGTGTAATGATGGTATATCTATATGAACAGTACTATTATCTACTAGAAGAACTATTTTCTTTTATATCATCTTGTCTGTCTATCATAAACAGCCACTTGTTGAAGATGCTTGTAGTCATACAATGTTTTCCATTGGCATCATAATGGACTGAAATAAGGAGTAATTATGAGTGCAACAGAAGGTAGGAAAATTAAAGAAAAATACTCTGAGAAAAGAAACCTTATCTGACATACATCTCATGTTCTTCAGACATCTGGGTTTTGCTGAGCTTCCAATTACAAGAGGTGTTAATTTGTCCATCCCTGTTGAGTTGCAAAACAAAACAGTGATGTGCTGTTTTGATTGTTTACCACCCTTGCATATTCTCTCTTAAATGCAAATCTTTTTTGGATATCAATTGAAAAAATAATCCAGTTTCATCTGCATTGTAGATGTTGTCAAGTTTCTTTCAAGGATTTCTTTCATTTTTTTTCAATGCCAAGAATTTTCTTCTTCAAGTGGCACTGTTTTTCCTCCCCTGAAGCAACCTAAGATAATATCATGAAGCAATGCAGCCATCTGTTTCGTGCTGTAAATTCCATGTCTGTAATCATCCTTGCAAAATGTGTTGCTTTTTGGCACAAGACTAATTGGTACATTCTGTGCATGCATCTTAGTAAACCAATAAAATGTTGCACTGTCAACATCACAATTAGGTGTCTTCAGATGTTTCCAAGAAGGATCTTAAGTTAAGCAAGAGAAGAACAAATTATCACACAGGTGTTAATTACATATAAATACCACTATATTTGCAAGCACTTTCAACGTGCTATAAAACGCTGTCTTCAAGCAGACACAATCTTAACAAAGATTTTGAGTTAAAACTAATGGCCCTAGTCCTTTAGTTGTTCTAAGTTTAGTTTGTTCTAAATGTAAAGATTTTAAATTGACACGTGCATGGGTAACAATGCGCATGTGCCATAATGTGTTGTATAGGTGCCGAGAAGGAGCTAGAGATAATGCTTTAATCTTTTATATAAGCTGTCCCAAGGCAACTCAAGCAGGCTGTTACATGGATTTAGTAAAACGGTAAGGAGGGCCCTCCCATACGCCAGGCTCCTCTGATTGCAATACCTGAGCATCGAGACAGGGTCTACAGCAGGGTGTGTTGAGTTGTAACACCATCCTTGTTAGTTCAGTGTAATACCTGTCTTTCCTGATGGAATGTTGGTGTTGGGAGATGCGCCAAGATAACATTCTGGTTGTCGCTCTTATGTAGTGGGTGTGAATACCAGATGTGTTTTCCAATGGAATAGAGTATGTCCTGGACTTCTCTAGTATGGAAATAACATACCTGTCATTGCATAGCAGCCTCCTGAGATTTGGTCATGGAATGACTGGCAGAAATAGCATGTGCAGTGTAGCTAGTGGATCTTAAGTTTCCATCAGCTACACTGCACTCTATTTCCTTCCATTTCTTTAAAAATTTTGCTATGGTTGACTGAGTAAAGCTATACTTCTTTGCAACTTCTGTTTGTTTTATTCCCCCTATCAATATCTTGAATGAAGACTAAACATAGTTGAAAACAAAAAAAAATTGCATCTAAAATAGTACAGTAGAAGTCGTTCTTCAGGTTAAGCCTTAATCCTCTCCCTCTCCCCCTCCCCCTGAGGGGGAATGTCCAAAAATCCCTTTTTAGTGTGCGTTTTCATGACGTACCCTGTGTACCAAATTTCACCTCTTTAGGTTCAACGGTTTGCTTTGGGCAATGATGAATCACTGTCAGTCAGTCAGGACAAGTAATTTTATATATTTAGATAAAGATAAATTATTGCTCTGTAACACTCATTTTCAATTTTTGTTTTATATCCTGATGTTATTCATTCACACAAGTTTTTTTTTTCTAGCATATATAATTCTGTGTTTTGTTATCCAAATTTTAATTTATTTGAACCATGTCTAGTTCTAGTTAGTTTGGGTAATTGGAGTTGTACTATATCTAAAACAAAAGATTTTGATTCAATTTTGCTTTATGGAGAATTGTCCTGAATGCATTCATGATTAAATATTAAAACTTCTTTTTTGAATTTAATTTTAGGTGGAATTAGCATGTGAACTCAAGAAACCATTATTTATTCATGAACGAGATGCTCATACTACATTAATAGAAATATTAGAGCAATTTTTGGATAAATTACCCTTTACTGTGATTCATTGTTTCACAGGATCAAGACAAGAATTACAGAAATATATTTCCATGGGATTTTATGTGGGTTTAACAGGTTAGTATCAAAATTAAATTTTGTATATTGTAATAAATTTATCTAAGCATTTTTAATGTAATTGGATGCAAATTTAATTTTTACTTTAATGTATGTGTTTGTATACTGTTGTGATCAAAAAGTATCAGAAATGATTCATTTAAACTGCATATATGCATGAGGGCTCATTAAATTTGGTATGACTTTCATTGATATCTAACAGTGATTTATTCATCATCTGTTTTCATTTGCAAATGCTTGTTTTATGTGTAAAAGGATTTTTGTGTCAGCAATTTTTTTTTCAAAATGTCTAGTGTAATTGAGCAAAGAATATGCATTAAATTTTGTTTTCACAACAAAATTAGAAAATGTTGCAAATGTTGCAAAAAACCTTTGACAATAGTGTATTGAAAAAAACAAGAGTTTTCAAATTGTACAAGATGTTCAAAGAAGGCAGAGTAAGTGTCAAAGATGAGCCATGCTCTGGTAGAGTACCCACTCCAACTGATGAACATCATGTCTCTCAAGTCAGATTTGGTGCTCAGTGATCATTGTTTAATAATTAGGGATATTATTGAACATGTTCTAGTATTGTTTAAATCTTGTCAAGCAATTTTAAAAGATCATTTGGGCTTGTGGCACATCACTTCTAGAGTTTTCTTGAAAATATGGAATTTTTTCCAGAAACAACAAGTTCAAGTGGCTGAGGAAATGCTTTCTTGAGATGCATTTTAAGGATAATTCATCATTATGATTGACATTTCATCATTCTACACTTTTGATACCAAAACAGTTCAACAATCAAGTGAATGGCACTCAAAAGGTGTAGCAAGACCAAAAAGATCACATCAAAGTCAATCAAAATTAAAGACCATGTTGAATATTTTCTTCAATTGACTTGAAATTGTGTATCTTGAATTTCTTCCAACTGGCCAAACTGTCAACGAATGTATTATTATTTGAGCATTTTGCAAACAATGCAAAATTCTCAAATAATAATTATAATATATAATAGAATAACAACTTGATTTATTGCAAGAAAACTCGTGGATTTCACACTATGATAATGTACCTGTTCACAATGCTCGTTCTTTGGGAGTAAGTACAAAAATTGCTAAGTAGAACTTATCACATGGGAACACTATTAGATGAATAAAATGTTTTCTTTTGTACAATGTAATGTATCAATATATGCATTTTGGGCTGTTTTTTCTTTCTTCAGTCCATATTGTATAATTGCAACTTAAAGTTTAGTTGTTTTATCCAATTTAAGATCTTAAAAGACTTGCTAAAAAAAACATAACTTAAGTTTTACTTCCCTTTTACCCATCGTTTTAAATACAAGGGATATTTTTAAAGGTCTGTTTTACAGTAAAAAATGAACTACTATACAAGTAATTTATTTTTTCTTGTATTTTATATACTTTTGGCTACTTTTCTGCATAGTTTCCATTCTTGTTGAAACATTTGTCATAGTGTGAGACCAGTTTCTGTAGATCCATGTCATAGAACTGTGCCACCTGAGAGGATAACCTTCCTGGATCAAGAGCACAATTTCCTATAGTCCAAGTTTTCTGACACAATTTTGTAAAGAATTGACCATGAAATTTGTGAGAAATTAACTGATAGGGTGTAAATGGTAAATTGTCTTTTTCCATGAATCGTGGTGTCTACTGCATTGACAGGATCATTGATGATTACAGACGACCGACCCAAGCATGGTTCATTGTGCACATTCTCCCAACCTTCTTTAATTGTTCTTACCCACTTACAAATTTTGCTATTACTCATGGCATTTGGATCATAAACTTCACAGATCTGGCAATGAATCTCTGCTGGTTTCACATTTCTTGTGGCCAGAAAGTGAATAACTGACCTTATTTCACAGCTAGCGAGCCACTTGATCTTCTTAAACATTTTCATCACACAACGTAAAAAGCACACACTGCCAACATTATTCAAAATGTTTGTGTGCAAGGGGAGCCAGGAGACATTTTAAAATGTGCATGTTTGTAAATTTGCACATGTGCAAAGATATTACCAGGATATTATAAACAGACCTTACTTTAAAAATATCCCTCATACTTCATTATTCCAGCAGTCACATGTAAGTATCATTTCAGCTTTAACAATTGTACAATATAGACTGAAGAGGGGCAAACAGCCTGAAATGCATGTCCATTTCATTGTACAAAATAATCTATTTGATGAATAAAATAGTGTTCCTGTGTGATAAGTTATACTTAGAAACTTTGCTTCTTGTTCCTTCTTTTGCCCTTTGGGAGTAAGCACAATCAAGTATTAAATACTCTGCAAGCTCCATATTCACCTAATATGGCACCATGTGACTTTTTCCTGTTTCCTCAACTAAAATTTCCCCTACATGGTCACCATTTTGAGTTGATTGATGCTATAAAACAAAATTTTATGAAAACTACTTTAAAGCATGTTTTGAGGATTGGAAAAACCATTGGTATAAATGCATTGCAGTGGGATGGAATTGCTTTGAAGGAAACAAAATAAATTCTGATGAATAAATTCAAATCTTGCATTTTATTGAACCATTCCCATTACTTTTGATCACATGGGTAAGTAAAAAAAATGTCCTAATATGCTTTCAATGTATAAATGTAAAATAGCTTAGCTTAACTTTAACCAAAATATTTTAATTGATAAGAGTACTCTAGAAGAAGAAAGAATTATTTTACAAAACAATGATAATGGTTGACAGAATCCTTAAATTACTTTGATTGGTTAAAGTTTCCAGAAAATACATAGAATTATTTTTTTTTCCACACATTAGTAGAATTAATACTCATTGTAAAGAAGAAACTCTTTAAAATAATTTAAACCATTTGATCTTAATATTTTAAAATTTATTAAGGATTGTAGGATTTTTTAAAAAAACAAATAGATATATAATATTTTCTTCTAAAATAATTTATCTATTTATTCTATAGAAAATTATAATCTTTTTATTAGGTTATCTTTGGAAAGATAAATCAGAAGACGGTATTCGTAAAAGCTTAGAAGATGGTCTAATTCCTTTAGATCGTCTCTTATTAGAAAGTGATTCGCCTTTTATGTATCCTAATACACGTGCTTCCAAACTTCCTAGCCATGTTAAAAGTGCCTTAACAGAACGCTCTGTGAGTTTTTTGCATCGTTACTGCACATTTCAGAGAAATGAACCTTGCTCTCTTCTGGTGACAGTTGAAATGATAGCTGCATATCTTAAGATCAAGCCTGCTGATGTTGCCTTGAAAACAACTTATAGTGCCTTAAAAGTATTTGGACTAAGTTGAAATAATATTATAATGTCTTAGACATTTCAATAAGAAAATTAATATTGCCAATTGTAAAAATTATAGTGCTATATTTTATTGATAAATTTTATATATTTAGACTAATATAAACAAACAATTATTTTGTGCTTTGCTATATCTTATCCTTTTTCATACAATATTAGTCTTATTTTTTCATCATATAAATATTTATAATAAATTAAAATTTTTATAATGGAGATGAAATATTTTGGCAGCTATATAAAAACTTTATTTTTAATATATAATTTTTTTTATTTCTTGTAAAAGTATCATTTTTTTATTATTATTAGCTTTAACTATTATACATTACTGTTAAATGTATTTGAATTGTTAATTACAGAAGTTAAGTCACAAAATAAATTTGCATCAAATTATAATGTGTGCTAAGAATATATTGGCCAGTTAAATTTATTTTTTTTAAACCGTCCAATTTAATAGTAATCCATATAATCTAAAAAAATATTGAATAACTATTTAATTATATAATAGGAAATTTAATTCTATTTACTATGCAGTTTTCTTCTCATATATCATGAAATATTCCAAATAGATTATCATTCTTCTCAGAACAAATGGATTGTTTTATACTTTGTAGACTAAATTATCATTTCAAATACCAATAATTTCATAAATATTAAAGGTAGTCACAACTGGCATTAAGAGCCTTACTTGTAAATTTTATTATTATTATTAATGATGAATAAAACAAAAAATGAGATTATACATGGTATTTGCAATTTTGAATTCAGAATTCAAATCACTTTGCCCATATTGTTAAATGAATTAAGTTGTTTAGTGATTTTTTATTATTATATGTAGGCATGACTTAAAAAAAGTTTGATAACTTCATTCTGTTTAATTTTTTACCTTAGGAGAAAATCAAATATAATATACTATAATTTTAAACAAAAATTTAATTTAATTTTTTTTTTTTTTTTTTTTTTTTTTTTGTTATATTTATGTATAATTTCTCTTCTTATTTAAAAATTTTTAGGTTCTGTGATTCTATTACAGAACCTAAGAAATATATTTGAAAAACTTTTGTTAAACTTAAAGTAAATCTCAATTTTGATAAATAGTATTAATTTCTTTAAAATAAATTTGAATAATAAATGGCAAAAAATGCCACATCCTTTTTAGTTAATCTTATTTGATTTGCAAATATTTTAATTATGATTTGTAACTAATTTTCTTGAAATTGAATTTCAGGAATTACACAATCGTGTTCAAAAATAAATTTTATTTAGTAAATTGAATGATTTGTCTAATAAAATATCAAGACTAAGATTTTTGGCAGGATATCAATAAATAATTAATATATGGGATGTAGCAAAGATGTGTAAAAAATGTGAGGGGTTGTAGAGATTAATTTTGAACCAAAAACTCTAGGGCCATTTTCTAATTTGAAGCATTCATTCTGAGTTACAAGTGATTTAAAAAATGTGACGTCACTTTGTTTAGCAAAATGCCGTCTGATGTTTGAAAATATTCGTTGATTGCATGTTGCATGTTAGTTTGTTATCTGTTGATTATCATCTGCAATTTTATTAATTTGTTACTTGGATTTTGAGTCTTTTATTTTCCCTTATATCCATTATAACTGGTTTTGTTACAAAAAAGACTCAAAATCCAAGTAACAAATTAATAACTAACATGCAATTATCAACAAATATTTTCATACATCAGATAGTGTTTTGCTAAACAGGAAGTGACGTCACATTTTTAAAATTGCTTATAACTCAAAATGAATGCTTTAAATCAAAAAATAGCCCTGACAAAATTAACCCCTCAAATTTTTTACACACTGTATAATACCTTGCAACAGTTATTTATAATTTTGGTGAAATTTTATAAAGTTGAAATTACTTTTAAAAAGTAAAGATATGGCTCAAAAATATACTTTGGGTAGAAGATTTTTGCCTTAGATAAATTCTTTCATTTAGTATTTATAATTTACATTTAATAATATAATATACAGAATGTTTTTGGTAGTGAAATCATGTGTGATTTCATTCAGTATTTTTGATAAACTTTTTTTCCAACCAAACATAATTTAAATGTTTTATATATTAATATAAAGTCAACTATTTATTGAAATACTTGTATATTAATATAATTAATAATAATTTTTAAAATTAATTCTTCAAAAAAATGTAATCAAAAGCTTATGAACTGACAACTAATTTCAAATTTTAAATATTCTTATTTTTGATAAAAATTAATAATAATTGTGCTGATGTACAGTTTATTTATTGCATTTGCCTGGTCATTGAGTTGTCATGTTTCTGATTTTTACATTTTGTTATAGAAATCTCAGTATTATTAATATTGAAAATGATTGTGATGTGGATTAGGTATCAACTGTATATTATTGCTTGTTTTTTTTGCATTGCTAAAATGAAAATGGTTACTTGTAATTCAAAAATCAAAGTTAGATTACTCAATATATTGTTCCACAAAATGTGTAATGTAAATTGAAATCGTATAGACTGAGACTAACATATTTGAGTTTTAAGGTTTTACATTTATCTTCCTATTTCTTGTCTAAATTTTAGTCTTGGCTTATATATTTTGTTTTTGATTCCAACAGAATCAGTCTACCACATAAATTGAAGGTTAGATGTATCTGATTTAATTTTAAATTGATTAAATCAATACTAGTAATTTAACATGTATTGTTAATAAATAAGCAAATAATAAATATTGTCTATCAAGTATTTTGCCAAAAATTTTATAGATGTATAATCATATTTAAAAATTGTACTGAAGCTCAATTATAAATAACCCTTTTTATATAGACTTTCATCATCTCAAGCTCACTGACTCCATTTAGTTTAGGCAGTTCATAATAGACAAAACAGAAGCCAACAATCTTGGAAACTGAAAAAAAATTAACAAAAGTATTCTCTTCTATATATATATATATAGAAGAGAATATAATGTATAAATTCTAATAAATTTTGTATAATTATTATAGGTGTGGAAAAAATTTACTGTTCTTATGACTGGGATATCAGTCTCATTCTTAGCCATAATAAATATTATTTAGATTGAAATGAAAAATTTTCAGTTTTGAATGCTGAACTTAATGAAGATAATAGTTAATTTCAAATACTATTTCATCTGAAAATGGTTGCCAAGTAGAATTGAATTATTTATTAAGGCCTTGACATTGATCAAGAAGTCGTAATTAAATAAGCTCTTTAAATCTCTCTCAATGGTGTTCCATACTACATTACAAAAATAAATTGCTCACAAATTATTGCATACATGCCTTAATCATTTAAAACAATTTTAAATGATAGTATTAAAATAAATTTTCTAAGTTGGATTTTATTATGTAGATGTTTAAGTATCATGGCCATAACTTTATTTATATTCTATAAAATTCAAGAAAGAATTTCTGTATATAATTTGTAATATTTATCTACACTGATTGTTGTTATATTTGCTATGTATACTTTGAGGAGACTTTATGACATTCTGTTACGTATTAAATTAATCATTGATTTAATATATATATTTGAAATCAAATGCATTTGTAAATTTCTGAATTGTATTAAAATCCAATTTTAATGAAATATTTAATTTTAAGCTGAAATGTGTTTGATAAAAAGCTTTATTGTTAAAATTGTTTTAAAAAATTCTGTTTAGAAATAAAAACTGAAAAAATCAATTGTTTTGTAAAGTTAATGGAAAACAAATATAATTATTATTATTAGTTTTTAATATATAGTACTTATAATATGGTTTAAGAAGAGTAATATTTACCTGACCTTTATTTTTCACTAAATTTGTTCAAATATCTGCTGAATTCTTGATTCTAAAACATAAACTAACCTTAAGACATTTTATATTGTAAATAAATGGGCTGCAATTTTAAAAAATTGTAGACCTATAAATTTCCATTGTCTGTCTGTCTTTCCTTAATCTCAAGAACGGTGTTAGATAAATGTAATTCAAGACCAGATATGGAAAGCTTAGGGGCAGGAGGCTTCGATTAACTATATATGAACTTCGATGGAAACTGGAAGTCACATTATTTTAATTCAAAAATTTTCCCCTGAAAAGTGTTAATGACCAGAACGACTATTGTTAAAGAAAAGTATAATGTGCAGGGCAAGTCGCTACGAATTTGAGGTGGAAAGCGCATATTTAAATTATACATTAAAAATTGCAGCCCAGCAATCATATTTTAATCTCTCCACCCCTCGACCTTTCACCATCAAATTTAATAGCATAAATCCCGATATACACACCTCACTACAAAATTTCAGAAATTTTCGACAAAGGGCGTTATTTGTAATTCATTGATGAATCAAATCGTGCTCCATTCATATAAAAAAATCCTCCCCCTTTTTTCATTTCTCGACGTTTCAAGGCGAGTCCAAAAATGTAAAAATTCTTGGGGGTCATTTTTTGATCGAACAGCGTAAATAATACTAAAGATCATATGAAAGCAATTGCCTGCCAGGTTCTGGAAAAATGACAATACAAGACCTTGAACTAGAGCACTACATTGAACTTATTTGGCGGGAAAAGTTAAAATTGTGCTAATTTCATATCGAATAAATAAGATGACAGCTGAAACACTTATAGTTTATTTCATAATTATGATTATTCTTTGTATATTCATTACATATTCTCTCAAGGAATAACACGATGTTTTTAGATGCATCGAGTTGCGAAATGATTAACTTATATGTAGCGCATATTCCAACGTCCAACTGGGTACAAAATGTGGAATTTTGAATTGTGCAGTGGGAAAACCATATTGGTGCAGTAATTGTCCGATTCTGGGTTTTTAAGTATTCTGGGTTATATTAAAGTTAAAATATTAACAGTGTGCGGTAAAACCTGTCCAAAACAGAATATGAACAAGGAAACCAGCCTAAACGGAAAAAATTATTCAGAACGAAGCGATTTTCTACGTTAAAAAAGAACCTGCTCAAAACGGAAACCTGCCAGACCGGTAAAAATATTCAGTATTGTGCGATTCCGGTTTACACAGTTAAATGTGTATTTTATTCGGCCCACGAAAAAACAGCTATGAAAGAAATGCTGGTAGAATTTACCATTTGTATCGAATATATAACTTACAATAGCCGCAACATCAATATCCAGATTTATAGTACTTGTCAGTCACAGCTGCTCTTATCCGATTTAGTGTATAGCGTTTCGATAGATAATATTTCCTAATTGTTGATTCCGTCAATTTCTGGAGAAATACACCCAAATAAACATACCTGACGAATGTGGGATTATTTAGTTTGTAAAAGAGGATAACAAATGCTTTTTTTGGCGGAAGACAAGTCCAAGGTAAATTGGGATTGCTTTTCTTTAGCTATACTTAACTATTTTCAGCGTGAAGGAAATTCTGCTTGCAGGATTTATTCAGAGCTGCTTTATGTGCCAGAATGTCAATACGCTGCAGGATCTAAAACTTTTCCGCATTTATAGTCTTCCTACTTGGTCAACATAACAAAATACTGCCGTCGGTGCTAAAAATTTGACCTCTAATTCAGCAACAAACCTTTTTAGTCAAGTATTTGTTGATGCCTTTACTTTTTCCATTGTTAGCAACTGCAGACAAATCAAACGTATCGCAGTTTTAATAACGAGTAAAATCGTCATTAAGTCCGACTCTACTGGAGATACACACGACCCCCATTATCTCCCCACTCCTCGACCTTTAACCATCAAAATTTAATAGCATCAATCCTAATAAACCTGTCTGTAAAATTTCAGAAATTTTAGACAAAAAGCACAGGAGTTATTAAGTTTCAAACAGGGTGAACAAAATTGTGCCCATGCACAGGCACATAATTATCATCATCCATACTAGAGTTTCTTATTTCCCGAAATCCCGGGACAAGCAAATGAACTGTTTCTCGGGATCCCGGGATAGAATTAATTATTAAGATAGCCTATACAAAATATCTCGAAATCAAATATAATTATTTTTCATTTTTAAAAGTAATTTAATACGTTTTTCAACCTCCAAAATCATATTAATAATGCTGTGTAAGATATATATTAAAAATTATCTTTGAATTACGTAGAAATTTTCACAAATAGAAAAAAATTACCGTATTTACTAGCATATAAGACGAGGTTTTTATTTCCTTAGTCAAAAAACTAGGTCGTTCTATACGAGCGAAGGATTTTTTTCGTTTTTTGCAATGATTTTTGTGAACCGTGTATTCGCATTTTTTACCGGATGCTCACCTTATAGTGTTTAAAAACAAAAGTATTTTATCTGGGTCGTTTCAATCGTTCTTGTGTATTGTCAGGAGTAAAGATGAATAGCAATAGGAAAAACAAAGCTTTTGAATTGAAATTCCAAAATCACACGGGAGCCCGATATAATCCATTTCCACGTGAAAACAGATGATTATTCGGAAATGAGAATTCGGAGAAACTCATAACTATAATCGACAGAGAGTGTATCCGACTGTTAAGAATTGGCAAAAACGGCTTCTGACTGTCCAGCTTTACAGGAACAAATTACGAGGTATGTTGTCGATTTTACAAGATTTTTTCCTTAAAGTTTAAAATGCCGGACAATATATGAATTTACGAGGTCTGTCCAGAAAATACGCGGACTGACGGCATAAAACAAAATGTACTTTATGTAGAAGTTACATGTCTGGGTTTCCTTCAAAGTACTCTCCTTCCCAACGCACACACTTATCCCAACGGTGTTTACACTTGTTGAAACAGTCCTGGTACGCTTCTTATGTAATGTCCTTCAACGCTTTCGTCGCACTTGCCTTAATCTCGGGAATCCTCTCAAATCTTTTTCCTTTCAAGGACCTTTTGAGTTTGGGAACAAGAAAAAGTCACAAGGAGCAAGATCAAGTGAGTGGGGGTGGGGGGAAGAACAGTGATCGAGTGTTTGACTAAAAACTCACGAGTTCTGAGGGCTGAATGGGCTGGAGCATTGTCGTGATAGAGAAACCAGTTGCCACTCCTTCACATTTCTGCCCTTTTGCGACGGATGGCGTCCCTCAGACGTTTCAGAACATCAATGTAGTAAGTCTGGTTCACTGTGGAGCCTCGGGGAGGTACTCGTGATGAACAACACCCTTAACATCAAAGAAAACTGTCAGCATCACCTTGACATTGGATCGAACTTGGCGAGCTTTTTTGAGTCTGGGGTTCGTTTCACCCACCCACTGGGACGATTAGACCTTCGTTTCCAAGTTTAACACAAATTTCACAACGAGTCGTTGCTCCTTCATGTCATACATTCTGAAATCCGACAAACGAAAAAATCGCACTTCACTAAAAACTGCGTAGCTAATCAACAAATAAAGATATCTGTAATCGGAAAACGGCTTTATCACCAGGAGATCTGTACAAACCTAGCGACACCAATTGGATTCCCCTGGAACCAACTGGAGCCGCGCAATTCAAACAGTCCGCGTATTTTTTGAACAGACCTCATACGTGCATTTGATATTTTATTTTGACCTTTAAAGTCACACCTCGTCCTATATGCGAGATCGTCTTATAAGCAGGGCCGGTTCTAGGGTTTTGAGCGCCCCGGGCAAAATAAAATTTGGCACCCTTTCATACAAGAATATACAAATTTACTGCAAATTTAAAAAAAAGTAAAAAAAGGCAAAAAATCAAAATTACACAATAAAGAACTGTGTAAAAAATTTATTTATTTAAAGCACGGCAAGTGTTGTTAATGCAAAGTTTACAGAAAGACAAAGTTATTTAACCATTAAGGCGTATGACAGGCGCCAGTATCACTTTGACTATTCATAATTTTGTTGATATTTGTAATTTATAAATTTGATCTCGTCCATTTTTTGAGTAGATTGTTGTGATACGTGATACTGATTACAAATTATCTTTTCAAAATAAATAAAAATAAACTTTTTAGAGATTAAAAAGCATTTGTCTGCATCAATGTTGTGTGATAAAAGCCATAAAAATTCTTAGGTTTCATTATTTTAATTAGTAAATTTTTGTTTTTGTCTGTTAATCTTTTTTTTGAGTTATTATGAATTCTGACTATACAAATAGTTTTCTTTAAATAATTTGAATATTATTTATATCTGTTGACAATAATAAAATAATTAACGATGTGACCTTTATTTGGTCTTATTAAAGAAAAAAACAATTTATTGCTTGCTAAAAAAATCGGTGTCTCATGAAAAATGATGAATTTTAATTTATAAAATCTAAAAAAATAATGAATGTAAAAAGATATTTTATTTTTATATCGACGCCCCTCAAAATTTGGCGCCCCGGGCAGTCGCCCGGCTTGCCCGCCCCTTTATCCGGCGCTGCTTATAAGCAAGTAAATACGGTATTAAAGTTTGCTGAAAGTTTTGCTGTTGCATACAACAACAAAAAAGTGCTTCGAATTGAGTTGAAAATTAAAAAAAAATGAAATTAGATCAAACCTCTAACTAAAAAAGGTATTTTCGTTTTTTATATAAAACATAATACTAAATATTATTGTAAATTTTTATAATAATATTTTTTAAAAACAAAGATGGTCAATACCCAGATCACTCAATCTGATTCTTATTATAGTAATGAAAAGTTCTGCTAAGGATTCAATGGATGTGGGTGGAATCGTGTTTTGTGTTATGTGTTTTTTTACCAAGATTTCTAGTTCGTCTTCGAGATTGTAGTACTTCTTTTGCTCACTAGTATTCTTGATTTGTCTACCTCGGCTGCTTTAATAGAAACATCATAACCCAATAATTCGGCAGTTCGTTTGTCTTTAATAATCAAGTTATGAAGAAAAACTTCATACTTGCAGACTTCGTACTCGATTGTATCCTTGACCAATTTGCACAACCTGGCGTTACACAGTTATTGAAACTATTGGGCATGGTTAAAAAATTAAGACAGCATAAGCACAATTACTCCAGATATTACAGGTTCTGACAAGTAAAGAATTTTCAGAATCTTGCCACAAATAAGCTACGTATTGATTATTGACCATTTGTTACATGCCATAACGAGCAAAAATTTAAAACATTTGTATTTATTAATTTTAAACCTACTTATTAATGTATTCTGACAGTTTAAGTTAATTATACCTTCTACACTATAGCATCGATTATCCGACCCCCGATTAACAGACTTATCGGTTAACCGACCGCGTTCTATCGGCAAATTCAAATGTCCGCTAGTGATGTGGCGCTACAATATTTGGTTGTCTTGGCTACTTTAATATTATTTTTGTTAAATTTTTGCATGTTTTAGCTGGTAGCAATGGCTCGACCATGAAAGGGAGGCTAGTATTTAAACCAAACCCCAGTCCCCAATTAAGTCGGATAATCGATGCTCTACTGTATTTGCAAAATTTCTCCAACCAAAAAAGTGAACTTTTAAGAAATTTACGGAATTTCCCGGGTTTAAAAAACAACCGGGATCCCGTTTGAGAAACCCTAATCCATACATACAGAAATTACCCCATATTTTTTTTGCATTTCTCGATGTTTGTTTTAGTTATGGCAACGCAACACTTGGGCGATCTGCCTAGGGGGTTGCCTTCCGGGAGGTATTTTTAAGGTAAACTGGCCCCTATTTACCGTATATTTCCGCAGATAAGACGATAGTTGAATCATAAAAAAAAGCCCCAAAAATCCGGGGTCGTCTTATAGGACAGATATATGCTAAAACTATAAAACTTTGACGAAAATTTATACCTCGTCTTATCCGCGGAAATATACGATAGGCGTTACAGACGTGGAAAAAACCCGGAAAACTCCACGTGTCCAGCCCGTCCGAGAGAGGTGCGAACCCACGACCGAACTCCCAGTGTTTAGGGAACGAAGACCGCTTGGTCACTGGTGCGCCTGCATTTCTCGACATTTCCAAGTCCAAAAATGTAAAAATCTGGGAAGTCCTTTTTTGCCGGATCGCCATACTTTCCCTCTGTATATCAATCCGGAAAGTAAAAATTAATTACAAAAATTCTACTGGATATACGGTGATGAACATTAGTCAGCTGATAAAAGGTTAGATAATCCGTTAAAATTTGCATGCTAACAGGTCAAAGTTTAGTAGGGGAAAAGGTTTTAATTGCGTCACACAAAGGCTTGAGCATTTTTGATAAAATGAGGTGCCGCGTCTGATATGTACCCGAATTCTACGGGGTAAAATCTCAGTGGAATTGAATCGATAATTTTATCGACATGGAGTAAACTGTGGTTTAAAAAAGGTACCAAATATGCATTTACTCATCAAAAGGTGAAAATATGCATTTTACACATGCTTCTGTGCAAATGCATAAAGTTTCAGACCTTAAAAAGTTGGTATAAACATAACGCATATAATCATTCCGATCAACAATCATACTGGAATTATTTCCTAAACTCACCATGTAAAGTTTCCAATTTCTAGGAAAAAACGAATCGCAATTTCTTCGTCAGTTGAAAATTCTAATATCCATATTCCGTATTCTAAAATCCAGTTTAAATCTAATAATAGCGAGGTTGAGGCCGAAGTTTTAAACGCCAAAACGTGTACGTCGGACGTTCAGCGCTGCTTCCCTGTAAGCCTAGAAGTTTGACAATGGCGTTTGGAACGTCGAGCATGATTCCACTGACTTCCAAACGCCATTGTCAAACTTCTAGGCTTACAGGGAACTGAAGCCTAGCACGCCAAAACGTGTACGTCGGACGTTCAGCGCCGACTGAAGTCGGCGCTGAACGTCCGACGTACACGTTTTGGCGTTTGAAACTTCGGCCTCAATCTCGCTAATAATATAAACTGACTAAAATGAACAATTACAGCGAACTTTGAGGAAAAAAAAATTACACTAACTTTGAGGTACAGTACATCACTGGTATCAATAAACGTAATTTACATAACCACATGTTAAATGACACAACTACGAAACGCGGCACTATGCAAAGTAATTGAAAAAAAAAAAAAATGTTTATTTAGGTAGAATGTAGGTTGAAAAAAATGTTATTTTAACTTTTACTGTTATTCTAATTTCGAATTTACAACCAAATAACATAACAAGTTATACGTATAATATACAACTAGAAGTTGAAATTAAACTTTTTTCGCGTTGGTATAATTAATCGTTTTCGATATGATGTATGTATTATTCTCATTGTTTAAATTCATAATCGACTTTTATAACTTTCATGCATACTTAAAGAAAATGGTAGGTTTGCATTCTAATTAACTTTATAAACGATTTAATCTAAATTAAAGCAAGTATTAAGATGTAAACGAAAATCGGATTTAATCGATTGATTGGTGTCCCGTTAACCGAAGAGTACCGTTATAACTTATTATTCTACTTTTTAAATTAAAATGATTGCAGAAATTTTCTTGTGAAATCAAGAATTGGAAACAAAGATGCCAGTTTGAGTACGTAACAACTATTGTCATGTAAAGAACGATTTTTAGAATACAACACTACTCTCGCCCAGTAATGCTGCAGTGGAACGTTTGTTTTCCTCGTCGGAGCAAATTTTGAAAAAATTGTATTTTTGAGACGTCAGTTCATTATTTAATACTTTTATTTCTGTTTTTTTAAGATTAAATGAATACAGAACTGTTATTTTAATCTAGTCTATTTTTTTTTTGTTTTTCCATTTCTGAGTATTTTAAATGTATTGTATTTAACGAGTAGTTAAATTATATTGCCTTTTATACTGGTTCACTGTGTAGGAAAGACTGGGAATAATTATAACACCGATTTATCTACGATACTCTTTAATAAACACTACAAGAGAGTTTACTAGTGTACTTGCTTATTGTGATTTATCATGCATGATTTTAGGGACTCTTCAACTATTTACGAAAAAAAAAGCTTGAAAGTAACTTTTTTGAACTGAAAACGTAAGTATTAAGTCTGCTTATACAGTATTTCGGATAAAGCAATCAACTTATATAATTTAAATATGAGCGAAATGCGTTTTAAATAAGGGTTACTGATGCTGTATATAAAACTGCTATTCCTGGAGTAACGGAGCCATCATTTTTAACCTCTTGAAAGAGAATTCATTAAATTTTAGAATAGACTTATTTTCCTGTTGTATTTTCAATGTGTTTTATTATAGTCCTTTGGTGTAATTCATTACATGATGCCTCGAAAACGAGAGAAAGACAAAACGAAGAATTTCAAATGAACTGATGACGACAGTAGTGATTGTAATTCTGGGTGAAAAACAGATCAGAAGATTAATGGCGACAGCTTTAAATATTTTCCACATTTTTTGTACAGATGTTACATAAAGATGGACAGTCAATGGAGATACGATCAACAACTGCAACACCATCCATTGATCCCCGAGTTTACAAATGAACAGGAAACAATCCTTATCTTTCTATATAAGAATAGCAGTTGTGGTCTTACATCCGAGAATGTTCGAAAGTTGGCCTATCAGCACGCTATAAAATATAACTTGAATGATCCAGAAAAGTGAAATGAAAATGAAATGGCTATCCGTTAGAAAGCCCAAGTCGACTAGCATCGTAAGAGCCACGAATTTCAATAGCCTTAATGTAAACAAATTCTTCGATAAGCTTGCTGAAGCGATGAAAAGAGCAAGTTTGAGCCACACAACATTTACAATGTTGGCGAGACTAGTGTAACTGTCCAGGCATCAAGTAAGGTTATTGCTACAAATAGAAACAGATTAGCACAGTTAGTATGGCATACCTATGCTAATATTGCAATTCCGATGACTCCGAACTACAAAGAATTTTGGGAAAATTTTAAAACCTTTTAATTGTTTATGCATTCAATTTCCAATTTTCCCATTCCCGTTTCTTCACTTCAATATTTTCAAAGTTTAATGTTGCCTGTTCCAAAGCAGGAAAGACTAAAATATTGTATATATGTTACAACTGACCTCAATACATGTTACAATTGATCATAAACTGGAGTCAGTTGTATAACACTTTACAGCATTCTATTTCAATAAATATTCTGTATATTGCAAAATAGTTTTCTGCATTTCAAAATTTTCACATTAAACTAGACGGATATATACTTTATAAATGTATGGTTCACTTTATTTCGTATATTGATACTTATGAAAAAAAATCGGAAGTGATTTTTGTTACAATTGTCCCCAGTCTCCCTTAGTTAACTACTTTTATGTACAGCACATAATGCCCATCATTGTTTATTTCATACAGAAATTGAACTTTAGATCTAATGTTAACAAGCTTTAACTGCAGATGACCGAAATTGACTTATAGTGGAATCGGAATAAGAAAATAGGAATACTTTCATTCTTTATCCTCATAACAAATGAAAAACTGTTTCATTATCATCCAAAGAATTATTTGGTTTATATCTTGACATTTTTGACTTATAAATATTTAGGTGACAATACATATTGACTGTTGTTGTCAAGCGCTCAAGTTACTTCACATTTGATATAAAGGCGATATCAGTTTTGTGTTTGTCACATATTTGATATATTTTTATAAATATGTTTTTACCTATTTTATTACAATGTAATATTGTATTTATAAAAATTAAGTATTAATAAAAAGTGATGATTTATAATATACAAATGAAGATAGAATTCAATTAATGCATATGATTTATAAATGAAAGATCACAACAAATGAATTTTTATATCCACATGCCCGATTTAAAGTGTTGAAGGGAATTTGATACCGTTTGTCATTTTATCATTGTTATATGAATAAATTTAAATGCACAGCACTGCAATTTAATGGTCATTTGACAAATGATATATTAATATGATAAAATAAATCGTTTGTTTACTTTTTTCTAAAATTTTTGGATTAAAAGTTCTAGTAATATTTTAAATAGTGCAACTGTTTAGTTATTTAAATTCGATAAAAGTATTGAAAATATTTCTTACAATAAATTGTACTTAATTTTAACATTATTTTACAAACGGCTTTTCTACACCAAAATAGAAATTTGTGCAAATAGTTTTTCAATAAAAAAGAAACGAAAACGCTTCTTCGTTACATTAGGTGATTAGGTGTATAAAATATTTTAAAAATAATCCAGGCTAATTTTGCTATTTCTATTAGAAAAAAAAAAGAAAAATAAATGTATGTTACCCTTATCGGCCTTGATGCCAAAAATTTTATAAAAAATCTATATTCATAATTTTGGATTTTGCTGTAATAACAACGTGCAAACGATTATTATATCCACTATCATATCTGTTTGCTGTATTTATAACGTAATTTTTAAATAAATTTTTGATTATTTTTATTAAAATTCGAATTAGTGTTTAAATAACTACAACGTAAATAAATGATAGAATTGTTACTAAATCAATTTCCATTATGAAATAATTAGTTAAAAGATAAATATTTTATAAAATATTTTGCACAATTTACACCTTATTCCATTACAAAAACTTACGAGTTCTAATGTTAGCCTGATATTTTGCTATTACCCGTACTGCTATTAGACTATACACATAAATTTTGATAATTAAAATCCAGGACTGATTCCATTATAAATATAGGCCTATATATATTAAGACCAAATTTTTGTCAGTATAATTATAATAATTAACTGACAAAACCATTTTATACTGTATAAACGAACTCAAGGATAATGAAAAGAAATTATTTGTACTTTTATAGTTCAACTTGAGAAATTTAGCTTAAAGAAATCCTTGAAATCGATATGATTAAAGAATTTATCTTAAAAAAAAACGTTATTTTGTAAACAAATCTAAAGTAATAAGTATCAATCCAAAACTTTTTGTGCTGTCATATTTACAATAGTTTATAAGTTCGTCCTTGAAGACACCCGGTATATATATTCTTTCTTAAATAAACATAATTGGAGTAATACTTGTTAGTTTTGGATTCGAAATACAAAAATAATAGGAAAAATAGTCTACTTATTCAATAAAAGTACAGTGCATATAGAAAAATTCTTCAATAACTTTTACTTTTGAAAAATTATAAACAACAACATTACGTGCATTTATGAATAATTAAATTTCAAATTACAGTAAAAATAATTTTGTTGGGATCAATATTATGTATTTATAAGCAAAAAAGAAATAATTGTTTTAGTAAGAAAGAAAAAAAAAATGAAACAAATCTACCAACAAGCGAATAGCTCCCAGATAAATCAATTTATTTTCATTTTGAGTTGAATTATTTAGTTTTCCTCAGTTTTGATAGTTATTTTATATATTACTTTTACTAAAATCTATTTCTACCATCTTTTAATAGCAATATTTTGTTCTTATAGATAAAAATTTCTTTTAGTTACTTGTAACGATTCTATTTTTAATGAATGCCTAGTCTTAAGTATGCTTAGTTAAGTAAAGAGAAATTTTTACTCATTATTATTTATGGACTTTATTTTTTTCATTCAGACAGAGTGCAGTTTTATTTTATTTATTTTTTTACATATTTAATTTCATAAAATTTTCATTGTTTTATATATTATTTTTATCCTATATGATTAATGAAACTATATTTATTTAAAACACACACACTGTTTTAAATAAATTATTATACAGTAAATTCTTTATCAATATATCGAACTTAGAAAAATCACACACTTCCAAAATGACTGACCTCTTCGATTGTGTATTAACTTATATCTGCGAATATTCTAAATCTGGATATTTAATAATATAATTCTTACCTATTAACGTTTTCCGGTTTCTTCGTGTAAATCCGATTTTCTAATAATTATCTTTTTCCCTCTCCATCAAAATATTCAAATAGACTGTAAAAATAACTTAAGTTTTTCCATTCAAATAATTTCATTATATCATTTTAAAAGTTTTTAAATATAATTAACTCACTTCTAAAATCGATTCTTAGAAAACTAAAATAAACCTTTCTGTTAAATATATATATATATTATTATGTATTTTAATACACAAAATATTAATTTTATTCCTTTATATTTTTTAAATATTTTCCTTACTTCCTAATGTATATTAAAAATATCACAAAATTTTTAAAAATTAACAATTTTAAGCTATCAATATTTATTTTGTCTGTATTCAATAGTCTATCACTTAATTTATATTTACTTTTGCACATCCTTGTTTTATGTTTAAACATTTTATTCTGCCTTTTATGACGTTTATTTACTATTATTTTATTCCTTTTAATAACATATTTATCCACCAGTTATAGAAAGAGAATCTACTTTGCTTGTACAACTGAAATCAAAATCTAGAATTTAATTTCAAATGCAGTATTTTATAAATTAAAAATAAAATTAGATTATGGTTTAAATCACAAAATGTTTGTAAAAATTTAAACTGATGCCAAGTTAAGAGTTCATTTAAAGGTCAGTTAATAATATAAAACACTGTAAATTACATATGTATTTATTATATGGAGAATTACAAACTTTATTCAAAGATTGACAGAATAATCGATAGAAAGAAAATAAGTTTATATTTTCCTACGAATTATTGTATGGAAATTCAAAAAATATTTTTTAAAAAACCACTAAAAATATAATATTTTTCGTTTACTGCGCTATAAAAAAAAAACTTTTATTTTTTCGGCTGATTTAACTCCGAAAATGATATTTTCTTTTATTTTTATAAAGAAAAACAATTCTTTAAAAATGATAAAAAGAATAATTTATTGATTTATCCCCAGAAGAAAAAATAATGACAAAAGACCACATTATCGGATATTGACATATCTAAAAGCCCATAAATGTTAATTCTGTATATTCAATTAGAACATCTCTATCGGTTTTCTTTTATATACCGTTTCGGGACAACACTCGATTATAACGTAGACTGGACGTCAATAAATCCGAAATCGCAGATGCCGTAATAAGTCGATATCCGATGACGTCACGGCACAACCAAAATGAGACAAAACGTGAAGAGCAAGCAGCATGGCTGGCCCATCAAACACCAGCTGGAGGGATGTGCGGGATAAGTTTGCAGGTCGCACGGATAACGCTAACGATTAATATGCGAAATGGCCGAAAAACCCAAAGGACCTATTCGCGTCGGATTCTACGATATCGAGAGGACTATAGGCAAAGGAAATTTTGCCGTGGTCAAAGCTGCTCGACACAGGATAACAAAGACGGAGGTAAGCTAACCATACAATACCATAACTTGCTGTAAACGCGGATAAGAAGGGTCGGTTGTTGATTTAGGCTATTTGTTTCTATACGATAATACCGAACTAAACACGTGGTTTCGATCGATAACGCGTAAAACAATTTATCTGCACTTAGTTTTTCTTGCGGTGGAACAATAATTATCATAAGGAAAATTCGATTTTTAAACAAATTTTTTTTAATTGTGTACTATATATATACATTTAGACGTTATTAAATAAGAAAATTTTAATTTATTTATACATATAATTTTACTAAATAATAATGTATCAAAATGATTACGGGAATTTTCGTAAACCAATCGATCTTCATTTTCCTCTCCGTTGCCCTCAATCTTTATTTCTTCAATTTTTAGAACAAATAAAAGTGCAACTCATTAATGTTTCAGCACAAGTGGAGTGAACGACATATGTGGCGGAGGCCATTTTAAAAGGCCACGCAAATGTTTTCTTTGTTTTCTAAAATTAAAAATTAAATAAAAAAAAATTTTTCGGATAAAAAATTTGTAAAATTAAAAATATAATAAGAAGAATCGGAGTAACAAAAACAAAAAAGACAGATAAAAGCCAGTCAAACTGGATAAAACTATAAACATTTCGTTGTATTTAAATTAACCAGGAACCCGTATTAATTCGCTTCAAAAGTTCATTTATCGATTTTTGAAACTAGACTCGACCAATCAGAAAAATACATTTATTTTATATAATTGTTTGAAAAGAATACGATTTATACGACTTATAAAAAAAAGAAGAAAAATGCATTTTATATATTATAGGTAGCCATTAAAATTGTGGATAAAACAGTATTAGATGCAACGAATCTAGAGAAAGTCTATCGTGAAGTACAGATCATGAAATTGCTCAATCATCCGCATATCATCAAGTTATATCAGGTAAATGCTTCATTATAATTTACTTCCGTTATCGTGACGTAACTGTTCATTCGTATTACTGAATGTCCACTACAGGAATCGAAGGAATATTGATTGCTCTCTCTTTCTCCTTCCCTCCCTCTTTTCTTTTTCTTTTAACATTTTCAGGTTTTGCAGATCATTCAATATATTTACGCATATTTAATATATTAATATGTTTATATCGAATATATAAATTTACATAATATAAATTTAATTATTTTTATTTTTGATATAGAAATGAAAATCTCCTTACTTAGCGTTATATAATTTATACATAATATCGTGATTATTATTTTTCTCCTCGCAAAGATTTAATATTTGCGTAAGGTCAATAACCTGTTCTAAATATAAATATTCACTATGGAAAAATAAAATCTTGATAAATCGGTTGTTGTGATGATGTCTAGTTTTTAAAATTTTATAGAAAATATATTTAAAACTTTTTATTTTAATACATTTTGAATTTTATATGTTATGTAACAATAGGGTTCAATGCATTCATTTTGTAATAAGTTTTGAATATTTAATTGCGTTAAGTTGTAAACGATGAATGATAATACGTTCTAAAGTAGTATGAAGTAATTCGATCGTCGCTGTCTAATGTTAAATATAAAATTAGAAATTAACACATTCATAATCTAAAATATGAACTTACGTTTATATAAAAAAAAACAACTGTAAATATTTTTATTAAAAATTACAATTCAAGAATTAAATATTTGATTTGAAATGTTTTATTTCTTAACAAGCATTTTACGATTTAAATATTTTCTATTCTACCGAGTAAATTTTATTTTTTTTAATGAAAATAATGGCTTTCTTAATATAAATCTTCATTCAAAATGACTATTATTAGGTGCTGTAATTTCACATTTTTCTTATAGACTAATGAGTATTAGCTCTCAAGTAAAATGAGATGCTTAATAACAATCTGTTTAAATGAAGACTAGAATTTACAAGCTTTTACTTTACTTTTGGTGAAATCTGCATCTAAAATTTTCACGTAATTTTTCAAATTAAAGTTTTATTATCGCTCAATTCCAATACGAACTAAATTTTAATCAGATGATTAATTCCTTCTATTGAATTCCATTGCGTATAAATAAGATCATAATTAATTGATATAGATTTTATTCAAAAACTGCTTATCAAATGATAATTATATTATCACAAGAGAGAATTATTTATAACTTAAAATTATTAATAGCAACTGAATATAGATAATTATAGATACGATAATTTAAATTTTAATTGAGCAAATTTATGTTATTAAAGATAAATATATATACTTGTATATCTCTTAATGTTATAAACAATTCTCTCTTGTGACTATATAATACAATTATCATTTGATAAACAACTTTTTAAATAAAATCACAATTAATTGATATAATTTTTATTTATACATAATGAATATCAATAATATAATAATATTTATATATGTTTAATAATGTATTATTATAACATATTTTTTGCAATATAATTATCCACTTAAATCCTCACTGTAAATAACAAATTTTTGTAGTACAACTGTTTTTCCACAGTTTCTCATTTAAAATAAGTATTAAAATCATATTATATAAAAAGCTATTTACTTATAAAAGCCTGTGAATCCTGCTGTTTATATAACACTCACACAGGGATTTGTTGGAAAACTGTTTTCAGTCAAAATTCAAACAGGAAAATGAAATACCTGCAACTGACATGCATTATTTATAACATTACACGGATTATAAATAGAACAGTTACATATTTTATTTTTTACTCTAAAAACTTGATAAATTTCTTCAATTTATGAAATATTAAAAAATCAAAAGCTACTAAATGTAAAAAGTGTATCATCATAAGATCAAAATATTTTCAAGCATTGTTTAGTTGAAAAATTATTAGAAGTAAAATGATGTAATATTAAATTTTATTTTGTTTTCCATGAGTGGGTGATTAATCAATCTGTAAACTGTTTATATGACAGCATTTTATTTAAAATTTTTTTTGCATATATCTATAAAAGAAAATTTTTAATGCAATATTAAATATTATATATTAGATATATATATATATATATATATATATAATCTATATTATTTAATATTTTAATTCTTTTGCACTTAATCATTAACTTGTATATATAGTAAAATTTAAAATTCATAAATACGATAAAATATTGAAACTGGAGTTTGAAAATCTACAAGAAAAAATTTATGTTTATTTTCATCATTTTTATCCCTCTTTCCAGATAATGAATATATATTTTTCAAATTCATAACTTTTATATAAACTGAAAGAGAGAAGCTGTTTAATTTTTAAATATAAAAATATATCTAATATAAAATATTCAATCAATCAATCAATTTTTATTCATAGAATTGCATCAGCCAGTTACAAAGGGTGTAATTTAGTAACAAACAAATATTTATTATCGCTGAGATACACATCATTTAAACGAAATTAGTCTAACATATCCATCTCACAGTTAATTACACTTTATTGTTACACATAATAGATTCAAAACTGAGTAATACAACTTTATGTTACAATCGAGAATTTTTTGTCATAGACAATCCAATTGTATGGTGTAACTTATTGTAGATTTTAATACAAGTGTAAAGTAATTTTTCCATCTTAAATTTATTGGTAGTTATAGATTAATTAAATTACTTTTAAATTGTTTAATTATTTAAAATTATTTCATCAACATAAATTCACGGGCATAATTATATAGCTTATAGATTATGTCAAACTTTGCTGTGTGGTAACTTCATACATAGCTCTTTCATTGGTACATTTAGATAAAAGGTGCAGGTCAAAACTCTGTGCTAAGTCATTTGCTTCTTTGCTTACACAAAACATGTGGAATTTTGACATTGTCTTATGACATCTTGGGCAGTTACACTTGGAAAACTCAAGGAATTTATTGTTGATTAGTATCAATTCTTTATTTAATCTGAGTTGAATAAAAAATCTTTTAACATTGAAAGCCAGGTTTGTTAACATGTAGTTGTTGTTGAATGGGTACTTTAGAATTATATTGTACCAATCAGATTTCTCACTATTGTATATATCTTCTATGTCCTGTGATAGGGAGATTTCTAAGACATTTTGTATTAATTTTTGGCTTAGTTGTTCACTTATCTCAGGTAGATCCAAAAATATTTTTATAGAAAATCCATAATGATTTAATATTTTTGAAATTTGTGTTACCCAGTTTCTACTTAATATAAAATATTATCAAAATTAATATTGCCATATAGGTAATATTATTAGTATAGGTAATATTACCATATAGGTAATATGAATTTTGATAATATTTTATAAATAATTTTTTAATGTATATTTGATATACTGCATTATATATATATTGTATATATCAGGCATGGGCAAATGCAGCTCTTTTCGAGTTACATGTGGCTCTTGCTGAAAGTGCTATCCTTCCCAGCCTTACCATATCATCCGCCACAATAGTACAGTACTGCGGCTCCCATGCATTTTGCAAAACCTACATTTTGGCTCCCACTGAACTCTTGCTTGCCCACCTCAGGTATATATAATGATATATATGCATATAGATCACATATAATATAATACTACATAAAACTATCTGAGATTATTAAAGATACATATTATAATTCTAAGTATAGAAATTTTTAATGGAAATAGAATAAACAGATTTGATAATTATAATAAATATTTTAAAAAGAGATTTTACTTTTCAAGTATTTTTCAAATTGTTTGTAAGAATTATATAAACAAATTTTGTTTTGCTCCTTTAAAAGATCTTTCTGAAATTACTCTGTATTTTGCTATGAAGTGTCCTTTACAGGTGCATGCTTCTAAGTATAAACAATAAAGATAATGTCATGGAACATTTTAATAATGAAACTGCAAATAAATATATATATTAAAATACAGAGATTGAATATAGTTCAATTTGGAATGAATTTTCCAATTAGAATCCAGATTTATTTTTATGCCTATATTTCAAGAATAGTTTAATCATAATGTCATGGAACACTTTAATAATGAAACTGCAAATAAATATATATATTAAAATACAGAGATTGAATATAGTTCAATTTGGAATGAATTTTCCAATTAGAATCCAGATTTATTTTTATGCCTATATTTCAAGAATAGTTTAATCATTTACTTTTCAAAATCTTTCAGTTTCATTAGAACTTTTTAATTATCTTAAGTAATGACTATATAAAATATACTTTAAAAAAAAAAAAAAAAACAATTTTATTGTTTATTATTAAAATGTAAAACAAAACACTGAATAAAATTTTCTATTATATGCACTAAAACCAAATAAGTACAAAAGTATGTCAGGGGATTAAAGTTTCTGTTTATTTTAAAAATAATTAATGTTTACAAAAAATTCATTAAGTAGCTTTGAAAAGGTTCCTTATTTTTCAACATAATCCCCATGTTTGCTGAGATATTTGTCCAATCTAACAATCAGGTTCAATTCCTTTGTGAAAAAAATCTGGGATTTGATGTTTCAGTCACTGGCAAATATTGTGTTTGACATCTTTGTCTTTTTGAAATTGTCTTCTATACAGATATATCTTCATATCATAAACAGTAAAAATCTGATGGACTAAGTCCAAGCTGTATGGTAGGTGGGAAAGAATTTGCTATTTGCAACTTCCTCAGAAGTTTGGTGGCATCTTTTGCAATGTGTGGACAGACAATGTCATGAAACAAGTGAACTCTGTTTGAAGGGACACCAGAGTTGAGTTTCCAAAGCATTTCTTCACAAGATATTATGTTAACTGTTTTTCCTTTGATGTGAAATTAATAGTGAGGTTGCGGCCGAAGTTTTTAACACAAAAACGTGAACGTCGGACGTTCAGCACCGCCTTCCTGTAAGCCTAGAAGTTTGACAACAACATTTGGAACATCAAGCATGATTCCACTGACCTTCCAAACACCATTGTCAAACTTCTAGGCTTACAGGAAGGCAGCGCTGAACATCCAATATTCATGTTTTCTCATTGAAAACTTTGGCAGAAACCTCGCTATTAAGTGTTGAGCATTGATTCATTAACACATTGACCATGTGTTAATGAATCAACACTCAACACTTAAATCAAAATGAATCAACATTGACCATTGATTCATTAACACATTGACCATAATTTTACCTGGTACTTCTAACAGTACTGGGAAAGCTTTGAATTTCTATTGAAAAGTTGATTGAAGGTGATTCCAAATCATTGGACTCCATCTCAGAAAAACTGTTCATAATGATGTAACCACGTTCATTCCTTTGACTATATAGCACAAGAATGCATCATCCTATTTTGCATAATGGTTCAGGTTATTGAGAGAAAGATCCATTTGCAGTTGTTTCTGATCAACTGCAAATGAGACCCATCTCTTGGGACCCAATAACAGCAAAATTTTTGAAAGTCTAAACACTCATGGAAAATGTCCCTATGATTCAATGTATACAGTCAAACACATTCTCTGTTTCAAACAGACATAGTTTTTGGTTACTTCAAATAACTTCTTTAATGCAAGCTCATTTGTTATATATAATATTGCTTCTGATCTTTCTTGTCAATTTTGTTCAACCAGACTCAAAATCTTGGTGCTATTTTCACATGCTTTGTACAGATATTACACCATTACCATTTACAACTTCCAGTTCTTAATAAATGTCAACTAGTTCCATATTTCTTTCTTTGAATATTTGGTAATTAATCCAGATGTGTTTGAAGGTGCTAACTTGTAGAATTCTTTTGATTTTTTGCAAACTTATCGTGTAGTATATGTGAATCAAGAAACTTGATTGCACCTGTCAAATTCATACATAGAAGGAAAATTCACTGTTGTATCAGGTAAAAAGTTTCAATTTGATTCACTGTTTGTATTTTCATGAATTAATTCAAAGATTTGCTTTCATTTAGCTTACTAATTGGGAAACTTATAATGGTTATAAGTATTTACTTGAAAAGTTTTGAATAAATTATAAGTTTAAATAATGAAAATTATATTGAAGTAAAAAAATTATAAATTCATTCAATATATTTACTCTATTTTAATTGATAATAATGAATTATAGAAATAAATTATTATATTGAAAATTTCTTAAAAAAAGTTTTTACATTTTTAATATATAACTTATTGCTGATAATTGTTAAATAGCATAAAGTAAACAATAAAATTTTAAATTAAAATAATGTAAAAAATTTATGAATAATAAAATATTTAATTTACCATTTAAATATTCAAAAAATATAGAATGATTTTCTGTCTGATAAAATCAAAACCAGTCTTTTGTCAAATTAATAACTTTTCTTCAGAACAATCATAAAACTAATATATGTAAAATTAAAAATTTATATAAAATATTTAAATTCTATAAATTTTGAATTATTATATAAGAAAGGATGAAAAGATATAATTTTAATTTTTATTAATAATACTAATTTATATGAAAAATACATTTTGTTCATTCTTCTTCAGACTTACAAATATAACTGAACTGAAATTTTCTGAATGTAAAAAATATAACAAAAGAATAATTTTAATATATAATAAGTTTATATTTATATAAATTTTTCAAAAACGACATTTAAATTGATAATTTTTATTAAAAAAAGTTTAAATATCAAGCATAAACTTTTTTCTAGTTCATGAAGAAAAAATTAGAATCAGTATTCTAAATAATAACTGAATTTATCATCATAAACATACAATTATTATTTAGAATATAGATTCTAATTTTTTCTTCAATAAAGCTCAAAAAAACTTGAAAATATTTTGAAATACATAAGAGATTTAAAGAAAAACTGTTTCCAGTTTATATAATACTATACATGGAGTCCAAACGAAATTTCTAATACATTTTTCTGTATGAATAACAAAACAGATGTTAATTATAATCCTATTGAATATATTAATAGCTTTGTGTTATGATATTTTGATGAAGAATTTTTCATAATGGAATTTGCATATTTAAACAAATGCAGATGTAGAATGTTTTGTTAGAAGTAAGAGTTTTATTACTCTTTTACTTTTCTTTCCTTAGTCAAAATATTTATCAGAATAATGGAAGACTATATACTATGTAAAAATTTATTCAATTCTTGTGTAATTGAATTTTCAATTTTAATATATACTGATTAAAATTCATTGATCTATTTTTGAATTCAAATTTCATACTAATCAATTACTACTTATCATTCTTCTCATCTGATTCTTGAAAAAATTTTTCAATTTTCATTTCAAAAATGTTTTATGAATGCATAAGTAATCAAATGATGATAATTTTTGTATATTAAAAATTTAATTTAATATGCATATTTTTAATTATCGAATAACAAAAGCCAAATATTTTAAACAGGAACAAGTATTTTAAAATTTAATATTTGATTTTCTTATTTTTCAATTTTTGATAAAATAAAAACTTTATAACAACAGTGTCCAAAACAAAAATCCAACATACAAAATAACAGAGCTAACATTTTCACCCATGTTAAATGAGCGAAAACATTAGCTCTCTTATTTTGTATGCTGGATTTTGGTTTCGGACACTGTTGTTATCAAGTTTACACAGTTTTTGAGTGGTTGTTTTAATAAAAATGTTCACCTGTAACTACATGACAGTCTTAATTTATTATTTTAAAACATAAAAGATGTTCCTTATTTATAATTAAATTATTTTTGCACTTTTAAAATTATCATCATCCATTAAAATTAAAAGAATATTGTTTTATTAAATTTTAAAACTAATTTCTATATTTTATACAATAATAAAAATCATTTAAAGACAACCACATCTATATTCATAACCAAGGATCAAGAGAATTTAGAAGTTAACCAGTAAACATTTACATTCTAAAGTGAAGTAAATGGTTGTTAACTTCTAGCTGTAATTTTTAATCCTTGGTTGTGAATATGGCCATTAGTGCCATTAGTCTTTATTGAAATATCTTTAGGTCCACTATTGCCTGAATGGATTAAACCACTAAACACTGGTAGTTAGTCCTGCATTCACATGCTGGCCATGAGTTTTTTTGGGTTTTCTTCATGTGTCTAACATCTAAATAGGAACCAGTTCCCGTAGAAAGGGCTCTCAGGAGATAATCCCTCGGCAGAAAATTGATCAATTTTATTTTAAATCTAGATAAAGATAGTTTTATCAGCAAGAGAAGAGAAAATTATCATACAGGCATTAAACTACATATAAATATTGCTACAATTGCAATTATAGCGATATTTATTTGTAGTTTAACACCCGTATGATAATTTTCTCTTCTCTTGCTTATCCAAAGATCCAGTGAAATCCAACCCTTGAATTCAGATAATTTTATCTATTCAACTAGAAAATTTGTAGTTTTGGATGGCAGAAAGCAATGCCCTTGTGTTATGTTGCTTTATCCCATCAAACAGCCAAACCAAACATCTTTAAAATTTTTCATTAAACTGAACAATTTTGATCAGTGTCTAGCTTTTCAAGATTTTATTTACTGATAAGAACATTAAGTCAAGCTTTTTTTTAAAACTTGAAAGATATTCACAGGCGAAAACTTTTGCACTTTGTTTATAATTTTGTCGCTGGTTTGTTAGGTTATTGCAGTGTTTATTTTCTAGTTTTAACCTGTTGTAAAGTAGCAGTTGTTAACTTTGTGGTAATGTTTGGCCAGGATAGTCATTACTAACTCATCTTGTGCCTTTGCTGAAGTATAGCTAAATTGGACTTCCTTTTTCAATGTACAGGTAAGGAAAATGCTTTAGTCCTTACCTCTATTTTCAACATCACTCTCCTGTCCATCTTCCAATGAGTCTGCTTCATCTGCCTACGTAAAGCTATTCATCAAGCCAGATGTAAATACGCCATCATCAAAGCAATCATAGTTTTTGAAAATGACTTCTACCTTCATAACCCTTCATTACTTGCACACATTAACCAAAACATCATTGGCCTAGTAGACTCTGTTGCCACCTGGTTACATAAACTTCACAACAAGAAGATTTCAGTTTACTTAACACGCAGAAGCACCCTATTTTACCCTTTCACCACGACAATGTCATTTGTTGGAATAACATTATTCCTCCTGACTGAGTCAGCAAATTTGGCCTGTCTTACGTCCCTTCTCCTTCTTACAATAGTACCCGAGATTATCTTCCCAGAAGTAGAACAACTCCTAGAAGGCATGGAAGATCTACATAAAGAATTTTACTGGTGGAAAACTGTCTTTACCTTCAGGAATAAACATGTTCATAGGCATCAGGCAACCATTTGGGAATCCATTCAGGACACCAAAACATGGATGAAAGAGCAAGATATCATAACCCTGAAAACCGACAAATCTAAGAACATTGTACTGATGCACTGATCACGTACTGCAAGAGCATACAGGACTATATCCAGGACACTAGATGTTCCATTGCCCCAATATCTACCTAAATAAGTTACAGGCTAGAGTCATTCACCTCACCAACACCCTCCTATAACAGGTATCCTTCAACTCTGCCATACTGCTGTCACTGCCCCCAGTCACCCATGCATCTTTGCCTTCGCTGAAGCTCACAAACTTGGCAACCAACTATATCCTATCATAGACAAAGCATCATCATCATCTACCTTACAACTTGAAAAGAAGATCAAGAGCTTCATCATGGATTGCCTCCTTCCATACACACACTCCACTGCTAACTCTTTGGAATTAATAGGTTGCCTCAAGGAACTTGCCATCTGAAACACTTCACTTTGTGGTCTTTGACTTCCAATCACTATATCCATCTATCCACATTGAACCTTGTTTCTGCTCCCTCTGGGATTTCTTCCTCTCCCATGTTAAGGACACAGACAAATTCCACAAACACATATTGGAATTAACTGATCTTCTCTGCCATTTGTCCTTTTTCTCCTTTAAAGGAGAAACTTTCCTACAAAGTAAAGGGGTCTCTATGGGCAGCCCTTTATCTGGCATTTCATGTGAATTAGTAGTTCATCAATTTAAGACCACCATCCTTCCCACCTTCACCAGTCACATTCACCTGTATACCAGATATATTAATGATATTTGTATAATTTGGCAGAATAAATCCATCATTTTGGATTTCTTACAGGCAATCAACCACAAACCCCTTTAGCTTAGTACTCCATCTTGAACAGAACAATGCCACTCCATTCATTGTCCTGCACATTCAGATCACCAACAAACTGAGATGCCTGTCTAGTCAGGTCTACAGGAAACCCACCCATCTCTCTACCTACATCCTAGCCTCATCCCATGATCCTTTCACTTTCAAAATGGCAGCTCTCAGAGCCTTAATACAATGAGCATTTTACTATTCATATAGCAAACAGGAAAGAGAGAAGGAGCTTCGTACTATCATCCAATATGCCACCCAGCATGGTTACTCCCCGCACACTATTAGTGGACTTGTACGCAATCTTTCCAACACCACTTTCACCCAGCTAATTAAACCTGCTCAAGAAGAAACAAAGTTTAAGGCTGTCACCTACAACAAGTCCCTTGCCACACTTTACAAAGAAATTGTGCGAGGAAAGAAATGTCATTTGGCATTCCGCAGAAGTCTAGCTATCGCCCCTCTCCTCCGCATAGCCAAAGACTGTCCCAATAAGAACCACCTGCCAGGCATCTACAGTATCCCCCTCATTGACCATCGTTATAACTGCCACTTACAATACATAGGTGCTACATCTCGCCCATTATATATCCATCTCAAAGAACATCAAACATCTATCAAAAAAGATTTAACCAAATGTGACTTTGGCTATCTACACATCTGACCCAGGCATCCAGTTAGATTTCCACGAGACACACCTCTTACATAACGAATCTAAACCATATGTCCTTAAACATCTGGAACAAGTAGAAATTTACAAGGCCACCTGCCATAACTCAGCCATAAACATTCACAACATTGACTCCTTCCCCCCTCTTCTTATGTCATATACCCTTTTCCCCTACGCATGTGTTTGGCAATCCCCAGTGTCTTTCTCAGCAGTTTGTTTGCCTGATGATGCCTGTTTAACATGGGCGAAAATGTTTGCACTTTGTTAGGTTATTGCAGTGAATAAAAACTGCAATAACCTAACAAATTTTTATTAATTTTAATTATTTTAAATAAATTATTGATACTTATAATTAAGTAGGATTTTTTTAAATTAAAAAATTTTGAAACAAAATTTCTAGATTAAACTAGTGTGTAAATAATTTTATAACAACTTAGATATATTTACAAATAACAATTTTAGTTAATTGATCAATTTTTCTTTAAATTTAAATAAAAATATTGTTATTTTATTTATCTAGAAAATTTGTATTTTTAGGTGATGGAAACAAACAATATGCTATATTTAGTTTCTGAATATGCTAGTCAAGGAGAAATTTTTGGTAAGATTTAATAATTTTCTTTGTTAATAAATTTATTTTAAATTTCATAAAACAATATGTAATAAGACAAACAGCCATAACAGATGTTTTGTTTAAGGATTTTAAATTTATCTGATTCTTAATAAAGTGTGTGTATGTGTCTGTGTATAATTGGGCTGCAATTTAAAAAAATTGTAGACCTATAAATTCTCTGTCCTTCTGTCAGTCTGTCTTTCCTTAATCTCGAGAACAGGATTATATTGATGAAAGACAAGATATGGAAAGGTTAGGGGCAGTAGGCCCCAATTAACTATATATGAACTTCTGGTGCAAACCAGAAGTAATGTTTTTTCAATTCAAAAATTTCCCCAAAAAGTATTGTATAGATGATTGGCATGACTATTGTTAAAGGAAAAGTATGATGTACAGGGGCAAGCCACCAGTAATTTGAGCTGGAGAGCATATATTTTAAATTAAATAAATTTAAAATGTGATTAAAAATTGCAGCCTGACAATGTCACAATAAATAATTAATTGTTTTGAATAATATATCATTTCTAATGTTTTAATTTATATGATTTTTTTAATATATGCAGACTATTTGAAAATGTTATTTAAAAAAAAGTCAAAAATTATCATAAAACTAAATACAGTATATTTAATTTCATAAATATATTATTAGTGTTATATATATTTATACATAAATTAAAAATTGTTACAAATGAGGATGTTAAAAAACGAATGAAATATTTGTTATACTTTAAAGTAGTGGTATTCAAACTGTGTTCTGAGATGCTGTAAGTTCACCAACCTGGTGGAGATTGGGGACTTAAAATCCCACTTCTTGAACACCAGTCTAAGTTCTCCAACTTTTCGTTGGAGAACTTACACGGGGGGATTGTTAATCCCACATCAGGATGATCTAGGGTTGTTCATGTGTGGGAGTGGCGGAGAAAACACAAATGACAAGTATATCACAAAAAACCCATTTATTTTAACATGAAATAACTTACACTATGTACAAAGTTTCTTTCAACAAATAAATGTTCAAACGTTCAGAGCATTGAAGATGGTTTTCTCTATAGTTGCTTGATGGTAGGCCCCGGAGCAGCAGCAAGTGAGGAGAATCATTGGTTGGCATCAGTGACACAGCTCTCTAGATGGGCACAGATACGGAAACTCTGCGCGTTGACACACACATCTTCTTGTTTCTGAAACTTCTAGGAGAGTCCTCTGCCGTGTCCTTCAAAATTGGCATTATCAATCTCCGTTTTCCCTTTTTGTGCATTCTGACTGGTTCCACAATTGTCCCTAAGCAAAAGACAAGACCCACTCAGATCCCGAGAAGGTTTGCTTCAGGGAATTTACCTGACACCATCCACTAACTCTGGACGAAAGGTGTTGATGGGACTTTGAACTTGCGCTCATGTTATTCCATTGTTATCTAGTCTATGACGTCTTAAAGTTTTAATGACCTGACATGATATTTCCTTCTATAATTGACCTTTCTCCTTTTCCAAAATTTTTTTATGTTGTAATTGCTTGTATACAAGTGTCTTGTCAAAGGCCCATCTCTACTGGAGGATGTTCATTTACAATTATTGTGTCATGTTTTACATCAATAATTATATATATATATATATATATATTTCTTTTTTGTCTCGGTTTCATATGGCTAGTACAAGTAATCCAATCTTTGATCTGTTTTAACAACAGAGGTTATTTTTCTAGTTTTGTTTTAAAAATTTTCTAATAATAAATGTTTAATTTCAACCCGTTTTTGGGACCTCACAATACTTTAGAGTTCTTCAACAATATATCTTAGGAAGAGAAGGATTCTATACATGCTAAGAGTTTGAAGACTAATGGTTTATAAAAAAAAATTATCAAATTAACTATTGATTTCAAAAACATTTGTAGAATATAATAATAATTTTATTATTTCAGGCATATATATTTACTTGCATGTCTCAGTTATTAAACATGTCTTCAATTTCAAATTTAGCCAGAAATTTGACTCACTTGTAATTTATGATATTCTTGTACTAATTTATTAAATGAAAAAAGTTTAAATTATAAATGCCTATTCATTAATGATACATCTCATATCTGAGGTATAGATTTCATAGAATTACTGAGATTTATATATACAGTATATATTCTATGCAATTCTATGAAATATATATTTTGTATAAAAATTTACTGAGATTTATTTGTATAAAAGTTTACCTAATATTAAAGAAATGAATGATATATATCAGGTCAGTCCATAAGTTCGTGCATATTTTTATCTACAAAAAAAAGCAGCAAAAGATTTTAATTAAATTTTATTTCAATCTATAATGTATTCACCATTATTTTGTACAATTTTTTGCCATCTCGATGGTAGCTTTTTAATCCCGTCTTCGTAAAATGATTTCGGTTTTGAATCAAAATATTCAGAAATAGCCTTTTTTACAGTGCAGACTAGTGCAGAGAGAGCATCGTCGTCGAAGTCGACGGATCTTCCCGTACGAGCCTTATCCTCCACACTAAAATCGTTGTTTCTAAATCTTTCAAACCACTTCTGCGCAGTCCTTGAACTAATTACGATTTGATTATGTACAGTATTTATTTTTTTGGCTGCATTTGTAGCATTCTCACCAAATAAAAAGTATAAAATGTGTCTTTTATATTCGTTGGTTACTTCCATTTTAACGAAAATAAACAACTGAAATGTTCACAATTCTGAACAGTATTATAGAATGAGATCCAATTTAACACTTCAGTGTAAAAATTATCACATTAGACTGACATTTTTAACAGCAAAACAAGATTTTTCTCAAGGTCATAAAAATGCCACAGACTTATGGACTGACCTGATAGTTACAAATTCAAAGTTTATATATATAAAATAGCAATTATTTAGAAAGTATAAAGAAAATTCTATAATCTATAACTATAGTTCAATCTATCAATTATAAATCAAATCAATTATCAAAATTAAAATAAGACAAAAGTGAAATATGAAAATAATCAGTATTCTTTAAAATTTTTAATTTATTTAATTATATTTATTAATATGAAATATTAAAATCTATCTATTTGAAATTGAAATAAATTATAAAACTATTTTAACAAGTTTATTTTAATTTAATTGCAACACACAAAACTTTAAATATACAATAAAAATAATAAATTTTTCTATTTAGAACATATTCTAATTTGACTAGGATATTATTTATTTTTAGCTTTTGTCCTAATATTACAGATATTTATAATGTGTTCCAAAAACTAAATTAAAATTCTTACAGAAATTTTAACATGTGTTAATTAACATCAAATACCACTTTTTCCTATTGTATGATATACAAATATAAATAACAGAAAATTTATCATTATTTCTCAATGTAAAGCTGCCACTAAAATTATTCTAAATTGATAGAATAATAATAATTTTGTATTGATATTTGCATAAGCTTGAATTAGACAGTAACTAGAAACACAAAGTACCTTACACATACTTTTTCCTTTTTTTTAAACGTTTTCAGCTTTAGTAGAAAACATTTGCTGAAAAAGTACATAAGGTATTTTGTGTCTCTCTAGTTAATAATAATTTTGTTTTCATCTTTTTGGTTTTCTATATCTAATAGATTCAATATTTCTAGATCTGTCATACACCAAATAACTCTATGAAATAATGTTTGTGATCAATTGGGAATCAATACATTTTACTTTCCTGACTGTTATATAACAGAAGGAAAGTATGTAAATCAGTCAATGACCTCCCAAGATTTTTATATTTTTGGGCTCAGGATCTTGAAACATTGAGAAATGCAAAAAAAAGTTGGGGGTTTTTTTTATATAGCTAATGTATACAATAGTTTTAAGGATAAAAATATTGTAGTTATATTAATAAATATTATAATATTTATTAATATAATAAATATTATAATATTTATTAATATAACTACAATAATACAATATTAGTAAATATGTATTATTGTAGTTATAATTTAATATGAATGGTTTATCTCACATTGAAATTAAACGATAAAAGATAACAGAAACAAATTATTTTGTATACATGTTATCTACTTTTTCTTCTCCTTGACCTCTCTTTTTCTAGATTCATTAAGTTTATGAATTCTGTAGCATTCTATCTGTCTCTTGCCATCAATATTCTAATGTTTCCTGGCATAAAACTTTGCTGTACCATCAAACACATTCTCCTGATTTCAAATCAACTTCTGATCCAAAGGATTCAACTTTCCAAATTTTGGATGGACTTCTTCATTTGAGGATTTTTTATGATCATGTTTACTTCTTTTATGATTGGGAGAATCGTTCATGTTGTATCTTCTTTCGTTTGGCTAAAGAAGCTAATACATGTTATCGTTTTAAACTTTCTTTAAAAAGTCTAGTTTTATTTTATAGCAGTTTCTCCTTTCTTTATGCAGTGTTCCACAATAATTTCAGCAGCATTTTTCATGGAGTCTGTCCTGGATATGTCAGACTCCATCTCTTGTCACCTAAAACCCTCATTGTGACAGCCTGACCAAACCAGTGATAGGCATAGAAAAAAGAGTCTCTTAATGATCGAAAGAATTAAAAAATAGTAACCTCATCATCAGCCATTCACTTGATACAGTCAAGGTTAAAAGTACTACAGTATTTACATGCTCAGTGTATTTACAGCAAAGCTTTTATGAATTATAAAAAAGTATGGTAGTATATTCATTTACAGATTTGCTTCAGATAATGAACTTCAGTTCTACTGTATGTTATATATATTATACTTTTCCACATCAATATTTTTATTATATTTACAGAAGAAATTTTTAGCTTTAATATTAACTAAATCTGATAGTAATTTCAATAAATAATTTCTTAAATATTTTATTAATAGATTTTATTGCCACTCAAGGAAGAATGTTGGAAAGTACGGCAAGACAAAAGTTTTGGCAAATTATTTCTGCTGTTGAATATTGTCATGATAGACATATTGTTCATAGAGACTTAAAGGTAAAATTATAAATCATTATCTTTTAGATACATAGCCAAACGATTGCCTTAAATACTTAAATACTTATAAATCCACTAATTTTAATAATTAATACTATGTAATTTGCTACTAGAGGTATATGTTAGGTGCCATATCTTATCTAAATTAATAATTATAATTTAAATAATTTATTAAATAATTTAGAATCATCTGGAAGAAAAAAACTGGCCTGGAGCAGAGCTAATTCTTTTCTTCTTTTATAAATGAATTATTTTGTATTAAAATATTAATTAATTATAAACGAAGGTAATGTTTTAATAATTCCATAACAAAATTTTCAATTAAATTACAGAATTGGTTACAGGATCATTTCTAGTTTACTGGATTATGGAATTAAACTCTACTTCTGATGTGGATATTGTATTTATCAGATTTTACCTGAAATGAGACATTAAATGTAGTAAAATATGCTTTAAAAATATAAATTATACAAAAAGAGGTTCAAGAATTTTCAAGGTTATTGTGGTTATCATATGATCCAGTAGGTTCTAGAAATTTGGTATTTTAATTCTATGAAATATACAAAATATACATCTTTGGCTGAAGCTTTGTGTATAATTAAGCTGAGCTGTAGTCCTTATCAGATATCCCTAACATGTTTTCTAAAAGCTGTGTAACCTTAAACAAAATGTTATTAATCAAAGAGATTTCAAAATATCTTCCTTTCACTTGGAAATGATTACTTTCTAAAAATCTCTTAATTTAATATATATATTTCCTATTAATGAAAATCTTACGTCCAATATTTTTAAAATTTGTAATTGAAAACTTATACATTACAACAAACTTACATTACTGTTAGTTACAATTTGATGATTATGAATATTGTTTTATTGTAAATCTGTACCAGCGCAATAGATTTGAATTTCTTCCATTACAAAATAACTTTGTTCTATTTTGAATACGTGGTTCTTTATGATGCATAATTAATACTGAAAATCATTTGAGCTATTTTTTCTATATAATTCCTACTCCATTAATGTCAAACAATTGGCTGGATTATCTATCAGGTATATTTTAGCCTTAATATAGCCCAGCAGATCATTTGGAATTAATTAAAATCAGATTATTAGATTTGTTGTTGTTGTTATATATATATATCCAAAAAATAACACTCAAAAATAAGATTAATACTCCAAAAAATAACAAATATGGTAAAATATACTTTAATGGGGTTGTTTTTTTGGAGTATTAATCTTAAAGAGAGATTAATTCACTATAAACATGATGTTTAATTACATACAAAAACTTAAATATGGCTTAAATAAAACACTAAATTCAGTATAAAAGCACTTTTGCCTACAATGTTTGAGCTTTTTCAGTTGCTGCTAGAATTTAAATGGAACATAGAATATACTGAATAAAATAAAATTTACACTTTTCTATGCTTAAAGCAACATTATAATAAAATAAAAAAAATCTATTCCAAATAATAATGAAAACTATTATTTGTAATTTAGTTACCTCATTGAAAGTGACTGAATCATGAATAACTTATACATTACAACAAACTTACATTACTGTTTATTGTAAATCTGTACAATGTTGTTGTACATATTGTGTGCCACTTATGAGAACACACAATGGTTCCAAACTGGTTTAATCATTCTTAAAATATTATTAACATATATCTTGGTTAACTGACATTTAGAGAATCCTATAAATGCAAATGTGAAATTATCTTTAATTCTGAATTTAAAATATTAAACTTTAATACTTTTTAAACTTTATTCAATCTTTAACAATTGTTTTAAAATTCAATGATATAACAACAAAATGTTGAAAACTTCTAAAGGTGAGTGTTTTTCATTAATAAAGCAATTAATATATCTTCAGTTTATATCAAATAAGTTATATTTAATTTTAAACTAAAGAAACCTTAATTGTTCTAAAAGCAAAATTGCTTTTCATGAAACAGACCAGAGATCTAACTTTGTTAAAATAAGTCTGTGACTCAAACCAAATTTTTGTATGAAAGTCATTATTAAAAACAAAACAAACTCAAGGGTACAAATAGAGAAATAAGTAGGGCAGGTGTCATGGATGTCATAAGGGAGGCAGTTGCTAATAGAATAGGATGTATAATTATTTGAATTACGAAATTATTTAAAAAAATAAACTATAAAGCATAATTTGTTGGTCATCTTGTAAGATAAATTTGCATACATTTTGGCTGAATACCAAGAGGAAGGTGTGTGTAATGACGAAGGAAGATTAGCATACTGACTCAAGTTATCATGTCTCAAACCTCTAGAAAAGAGGAAGGTATCAGAAATTCTAGTTGCTCTTCTGATAAACTTATTAACCGTCCCACCTTTTCACTTGTGAGATTATTGTATGATAATATATATAAAATCTTAATATAAATATAATTGTGTTTTAATTCATTTATAAATGGACAGGAGGCTGTTCTCTGTTATAAATTGTATTGTATGTAATTTTATAAGTTTTTGTTTTTGTTAAATATGCCTTCTTTATTAATGTAAAATGTTTATTACTGTCATCTTTGCATAGCATGTGAAACTTTAAAATGAAATTATTCTATTCTAAAACAGTTTTCAGGAGAAAACATTTTGTTTATCATTAGTTAGCAATCAGAACCTCATATCTGCATTTCCTAAAATTTTACAGGAGAGCTAAAAAATGTTGTTTCAAGAGAGCAAAATTTTGAGTAAATGGTTGAGAATTTTTGAAATTGTCAGGGAGAGTGTTTAAAAGGTACATACCACTTATGAGGTTTTTGACAATATACAGAGAGACTTTACAACACATTAGCACAAAAATGTGGTTTTGACTCATTATTGGAGATACGAGATTTTGATTGCCAACTGATGATATGTTGAAATCAATTGAGACTATTAATTAGTACACATAATTATAATTTTTGAAATTTTTTTTATTTTATCATCAAATTTGTGAAACCATTAATGTTAAATGGAATACAGAATTTTTATTCTCTGCCTAAAATGGTTAATTTAGAAATAATCTTTTCTTTGTTAAAAATTATTTTCTTAGATCTTTCTTAGATCAAAAAAACAAAAACAACCAAAATGTTATTCTTATAAAATTTAATTGTAATTTTACTTTTACTAACAGTTCTTTAAAATACATAATGCTAAATGTTTCAAAAATATTGAAAAAAGGTTACTCAAGTGATCAGTATTAAAATTATCCCTGATGTCAAAGTATTATCTTAATAGACTTCATAGAAAAAAGTGATCGCCAATGTTTCAAAGATTTAAAATGACATTAAATTCTAACAGAAATAAACTATGAGAACTCTTCTTTCCATTAGAACTTAATGTCATTATATGAGAAAACAATATAATTTCACAGACTGTTTAGTTTACGTTAATTACTAGAATATCCTTCAGAACAAATTTTGTGTGATATAGTTTAAATTATTCAAAAATTCAATAGAACAACCATAATTTTCTACATAATTTTTTTAATTATTATAATATAGAATAATTTAATATTTGTTCATTTTATTTTGTGTAGGCAGAAAACTTACTTTTAGATTCCAATATGAATATAAAGATTGCAGGTAAGCTTTCATAAAAAAGTTATTAATGCTTATACATTTTTTTAAAAATTTAGTCTCACGAAAAAAATATTTAGAAATATATTAAAATTTATTACTATTATCAGTATTCAAAAATATATTAATTATTATTTAGAAATGTAAATAAAGAGATAAAAGTCATTAACTTTGAGTGATTATATACTCATTGCCATAAAAATTAGTGCACCAAGAAGGAGTTGTTGGAATCAAACAAAACTTTACATGTGTGAGTGTAATGGTGATATAAGTTAGTGATTACAAAATAAAAGCAAAAGAATCATTTATTGCAGAAAAGACTACAAATGAAAAGAGGTTCTAGTATCCTGTTGGGTCACCTCTAGTGTGAATACATGATGTGATGTGAGTGGGCATGGAGACATACAGGTGTCATGTGGTGTCCTGTGGCATCTGTAATGTCCAGTTGCTAGTTCAGCTAAACTCCTAGGCTGTCCAACTTGGCATTCCAGGTGATCCCAGACATGTTCAATTGGTGACAAATCAGGGACTGGGCTGGCCGGGGAAGTGTAGCAATTTGGCAGAGGCAGTCCTGTAACACCTTGCTGTATGTGGTCAAGCATTGTCCTGTTGGAAAATGGCTCTTGGGAGCCCTGCCATGAGAGGCAACACATGTAGCTGCAGGATGTCACTAACATTCCACTGGGCTGTTATGGTCCCATGGATCACTGCTAGAGGTGACCAGCTGTCATATGTGATGACACCCCAGATCATCACACCAGCTTTGGGGCATGTGCCATTCCACAGTGTAAGCAGGATTGAGGCATTCACCATGGGCCTCCAGATACAAACATAGCCATCATCAGAGCCCAAACTGAATCTGGATTTATCATTGTAGATGATCCAGTTTCATTCCATTGCAGTCCAATCCTGTCAGCAGGAACACCACTCCAAACAAAGGCAACAGTGGGTAGTGTCAATGGCAGCACATGTAATGGCTACTGTGATACTAAATGTTCCTCACCTAGGCACTCAAAATGATATGGACAGACATAGTGGCCTGTAATGATGGCACCATATCATTGTCAACCATCTGTGTTCAGATGGTGGACAATGATATGATTGGCTGTGTGCATGCTTGTTGGAGGACCAGCAGTCTTCTTGGGCTAGTAGTCTGCTAAGGGGGTCCTGAGTCTAAGCACCCATGTGTGTGAGCTTTCTCTCATTCATTGGTCCCAACACAGAATGGCCTAGGTGGTGGGCTGTTCAGCAAGATGACCATTTGGCTTCTCTCAACCTGATGATCCTTCCTCTCTCAAACTTGGTTAGTTCTTCATATCATCTTCAATTGTGATGTAAAGGCATTAGTGATCTGTTGCAGAGGGACACTGTATCTAGTGATACAGTGTCCCTCTACAGGTAACATCAAAACTCCTTTGAATTGAGTATGGATGGTATGAAACTCTTGCAATTTTGTTAGCCTATATAGTCCGTACAAATTTATTCCTTACAGGATAAGCAGCTCAACATCTTTGCATACACCTGATTGTGAAATACTATATTATCCATATCCTATAAACATATAAATGCCAGTGTTAATATTTGGACTGTTGGAGCTCTCAATTTTACTTTTTTAACACATTTTGTTTCATTTTCTATCATTTCATAATTTAAATCAAGAATGTCTTGTGGACACTTTCATCAAGGGACACCAAATTTGCTGCACACCCACTTGTGACAGACCTGGTCTTGGTTATATATTAGTTATACTTTCAGTTTTTAAAAGTTTAGAAAAATCAACAATGATGGCATTAACAGAAATTACTTTATCTTACCACTTATTTTAAATTTGTAAGGCAATCATTTCCAACAAAAATCATAATGCCACATTATCACCCTGCCATCCTGGACTTGTCTTCCCAAACATAAAATACAGTGAAATCTGACTATAATAATCATAACTAATGTATCAACTGGCTATTGCTATCATAACCAGTCAGCCTCAAAACACTATATAAAATTAGTTAAAAATAATCTGCCTATTATAATCAAACTTGGCTATTGTTATCAGCTGTGGTAATTACAGTAGAGAGAAGTAATAAGAAAATTTGCACTACTGTAAATGAACCTATTCTTCAAAACTTACTTTTAACAAAAACATACCTTTTATCTTTTACATACTGTACACACAACAGGAATACTTAGTAAATATGTAAATAAATCTTTTCATGAAGTATACCATTTATCTTTTCAAAATATATTGTTTAGACATAAACAAACCTCATGTAACCCAATAAATTTATAATCTGGTGGTTGTTTGCAAAAATATATTTTAAAGCCAATGAGTGGGGATAACACATGTGCCATTGTAATTTCTCTACTTTAATTTTGTGATCTATTGAGTTAAGAAGATTATACAAACTGCTCTACAAAAAAACCTTTTGGATCATGACAGAAGCAAAGCAAAAGCATAGAGATTTGTCTCTTCAAGGAGTAAAAAATTTTAGAGTATTACAATAAATTTCCCAAAATGAGTCAACATAGGGCAGCTATGCACTTAAAACTTTCACAACCACTTTTAAGATCTTAAAAAACAGATCAAATGTAGAAATTTCTTCACTTTTTAGCGACAACATGGATTGGAAGAGAGAATAATCTAAGAAGGATAGTTGAGTCAGCATTTAAAATTCGGTTTAGTAATGTTTGTGAAAAGAATGTTCCAGTTAATGAACCTGTTATGTGTCATAAAGCAGAGGAACTAACAAACCTATGGGCAAAGATTTCATTGCAATTGATGGATGGTTCAACAGATGGAAAAAGTGAGAGAATATAACATATAAATGTCTTTGTGGTAAAAAACCCTTGGGTGTTTTAAAGGTGTCAAAAGTTTTCCTGTTACATACTTTTCTAGTGCAAATGCTTGGATGACAAATGTCATTTTCAACAATTGGTTAAGTGGGATCATAAATTAAAGCAAAGAATTGTCTTGTTAGTAAACAACTGCATGACACATATAAACAATTTGTCATTAAAAATATCAAAATGATCTCCTTATCTTCAAACAATACATCATTAATTCAGCCATGCGACCATAAAAACTTGCTGCAGGCAAATTCATGCTCAAATTATAGCTGAACTTGCATTGTATTAATCTTGGATTTCATCAAGTGCAATTGTAAAAGATTTCCCTTCTTGTTGCATTGCATTTGCTAGCAATGTCATGGAAGCAAGTCTCAGAAAAAAATCATTGAAAACTGTTTCCAAAAAAGTGGATTTTTTAAAATAAATGCTGAAACTTCTACTTCTGAAAAATTAAATCTTACAGTTTAAATTTGCAAAAAATTCCAGGCAATATATCTAAAAACGAATTTGGAACTCAGGTGGATACAGATAGCAATATTCAAGTGGCAGTTACAATGACTATCAGAAATATGTCAAAAATGTTGCTGATGATGACTCCAAATTATCAGAAGAAAATGAATCTATCCTAATTACAGAAGAGGAAATTTCAGAAGTTCCTCCAACTGATGCCCAGATGTAAGAAACTACAAATTCTTTGTCATAGCAGGCAATATAGAGTAAAACATTTTGAAAAGCATTATAATCATGAGAATTATATTCAAAAGCAAATAAATGCAAACAAATCATAAGTTTTTCAAATAAATTTTATGTTGTTTTCAAAAGCACTTGTTTATAAGAAATGTAGTATGTATAAATGTGTAATATTGTATTAAGTGTACAGTTTGTGATAAATATAAATTGTACAAATGTCATAACTTTGCAATAAATTGAGTTCAATAATGAAAATTTGTATTTTCTGTTTAATGTTATTAGCTATTTATTGTTATCAAAAATTGCAAGTCCCAAAGTGAACATAATAAGTAGATTCCACTGTATACTGTAGATACTAAAATTTATATCCATTTAATTTTATTACATTATTTAGCCTTAACTATTATTACTATTATAATTATATATTTTATAAATAATAAAATATATAATTATAATACTCAAAAAATGTTTAATCCTGATTCAAACATTCAAGGAATCTGTAATATTTTTAGTATTTTTTTTTATATTTGTTTGATTGATCTCCATCAATATAGTATATATAGTATTTTCAAATTATTATATAGTAAAACAATAAAAAATTTTGTTGTTCAGCAGCCATTTTGTATTTTCAAATGAACTTCAGGTGGTTCTATCTCAAATATTCCTTTCCCCCATTTCACTTATTTAAAATCACATCTCTAAAAATTGCACTTGTAATAAACCACAGTACTATTACTCAAATCTTTAAAATGAAGTGCAATTTTAGAAATTAGAGTAGTAGTACAGTGGTTTATAATCACATCTACAATGAACTGTTTAAAAAATAAATAAATAAAATAATGATAGAAAAATGGAATGTATGAGATGATAAACTAGTTTAAGATTCTAAATTGATAAGATTGTAAACTAATTTAAAGTCAATTTTTTAAAAGTAAATCCAAATATGAAGTAAATGATAGTGTGGATTATGTAATAGTTTTATTTCTATTCTAGCAATTTTCTAAAAAGGATATGATGTGGTGAACTATACATAGGAAATTACAGTAATAAAAATATTACGTGATGCAAATTGTTTTACTGTCACAAGTTTATATTTATATTATAGAATTATTTGAAGTTTTTTAATAAATTTAAATTTGAATATTTAGCATTTCCATAATATTTTATAACAATAGAACAAATTGTATTATATACTCAAATAGTAAAATTTGAAAACAATATTATAATGTTCTTTCTGAATGATAAATAGCTGTATATTTGTTGGAATCTATTAATATAGAAAATATATTACAAAAACTTCAAATTATTTGAATGAATTCAGTATGCAACTATTGCCATTTTTCCTTATATAGTAATTTCAACTTTTTGTATTAAAACATTATTTGTTTTATCAGAAATCTGGACAAATAACAAAAATAAATAACTTTATTTAGGATGAATTACAGTAATAATACCTTAACAAAAATTTCAAATGTTTTATAATTCAAAAAAACAAATTAAAAGCATTGTCTTAAAACTTATTACACCAACTAAACAATCTTTGACAACTCAATATTCATACTATTTATGAATATTTTAAAATTTACATTGGACTTTAAATACATATAATTTCAACTTTAAAAAGTTTTCTGGTATAAGAGTTTCATACTTGCATAAATCTATGAAATTGTTGAAGAATTTTCTTATAATAAATGCAATACTTTTGAGTAGTATTTAATTGTATTGATATATAAAATACTTTAATATATAAAATATTATTTTAATTTCAGATTTTGGATTTAGTAATTTCTATTCTACAAGAAGTCAACTAACTACATGGTGTGGCAGTCCACCATATGCTGCACCAGAAGTTTTTGAAGGAAAAAAGTATATTGGACCTGAAATTGATATATGGGTAACCTTTTCATTTGCTTATGATAAATTTGAAATAGAATTAATGATAATGCATAGTAATGAATTGTTACTAAAGTAAATATTGCTATTATATAATATGCTTATTGTGTTACTAACTTGTAAGAGGATTCTCTTAGTGACCACAAAGCAGAAAGAAAAAAAATCTGCATGCAAGCTGAGGGTGTGAGGGAAAGCATTAAAGTATTTCAAAATAAACTTTTTTACATTAAACAAAGTTATTAAAGTTAAAACAATTAACATTTGTTTTAAAATTTTTACTTAAAATATTTTTTATATAAAAAATTAATGCACACTGTTTTTTTACTAACAACTGCAGATAATTTTTACATTATCAGAACATTAAAATAAAAAAAAAATACAATGTGATCATGATTTATCTGATTCAATTTTGACAAAAAATTAAAATAAGAAATTTGTTTTTTCTGATGAAAAAAGATATAAATAAGTCTTATTACACATCTAAATTAAAATGAACTCATTAGATAAATTCTTACACAGTTTGGACTAAATTTATATGCTGTTTTTAAACTGTGAATGTAAAATAAAAAAATTAGCACTTGTACAGATACCCCTTGTACAACAGCATTTCTACAACACAGTTTCACTCTAACACGGTTCAAAAATTGGGGAAATCTCTCATACAACACAGTTCAAGAAATTGGGAAATCCTATCATACAAAATTTCACAATTTTTAAGTGCAAACTCCATTACTTGATATTTTATTCAAGAAAGCATGCATGTTGTCTCAAATTGGCTTATGGATTTTAGACTATTGAAATTTTCAATTTGTTTTGAGCCTTTCATCAGATTTTCTTAAATGAAAACTGATAGTGCAATTTTTTTCTTCCTTGCCCAAGCTTTCCTATCAATCAGGTGTCATTGTCGTTGCTTTCAGACTTTAGCCTTTAAGAACTGTCACTGTGTTTTGTTTTTATAGATTAATCTTTGTATTGAGTAGTTTAAACATTTTTAGGTAGGTGTTATTAAACTTTTTTAGCCATAGGTAAGTAATCATTCGTAAAAATGACAAATGAAATACTATGATATCTCAGTATTCAAACTTTAATAAACATGTTTATTAAAGCAATCAATAATTAACTAAAAATCATATTTCTATTAGTAACAAAAAAGAATAGTATACTTTTGTTAACTTTTAGAACCTAATCCTAAGTTTCGCACTAGTCCTTTGTTTCATATAGCCAGTGGTGATATTCAGTGGGTTCACACAGGTTCGGCCGAACCCGTTGTTAAAATTTTCAGTTTTCCAAACCTTGTTAAACACACGGAACATTTCTCAGTGGTTTTGTTTTTTTAAAAAAAATATATTAAAATATACATATTATACTCTGTAATACTACTAAACTAGAGCCTTATACCCCGTTCACACCGAGCATTTCAATCTAGATTGTGAGCAAGGTCGGGGACTATGTCTTGGTGCAATCTCTCTCGACTGAAACGAGGTTTAATTGCGATCGATTCAAGAGAGTTCTTGAAACTAGATCCAGTCATAAGGGAGATCCCACAATCTCACATGCGCGAGATAATACAAGATGGCTGTGGAAGACATGTCGGGCTATGGACAGCAAAATAAAAAGGATATTGTATTATGAGAGATGCTGACATATGTCTATTATCAGCAGTGCCATTCAGGGTGAAAAATTTCTCTGCCTAAAAAAAAAAAAAAAAAAAAGGTCAATAGCACTAATACACTAATATACCATTGTTACCTGGTCTTTGCCCAGGGCCCCTTATGTTCCAAATACGCCACTGATTATTAGATATATTGCAAGAAAAGGTATTGTATTTATTTCTAGCCAAAACTTCCATTTTGTTTGTCGGTGATTGTTAGGGAAAAATTTTCTGCTAGCGAACCCTTTGTTAAATATTTCGAATATCACCACTGCGTATAGCATGGCACTTTTTTGGAATGTAACTACTATGTTATATGAAGGATACCTATATATTATTTACATTTCTACTGTACAAGTGACTTTCAGTTGAATTTAAAAAAAAAATTTTTATACAGTACATAAATAAAACTTGCAATGAAAACATATAACTTTCAATAACTTACTTCTTTATACTGTATTTAGTGTACCTAGGGTTAATTCCTTACTTGAATAATGAAAAGGAGAAATGCCAGTGTCAGTCTACTAATGTTTGATGTGAGATGTGTCAGAAGTACTGTCTAAAAATATAACTGTGAAAACCTCATTTGGAAAGTCTGATACAAAGAATTGCTACAGAGTGATGGTATTAAAGATTAGCATAGTATTTTTAAATTACATTTATATAAAACATGTAATCCACTGTATTGTCTGTTTAATTAAAAAGTTTTGGAGAATAGGAAAATTAGGAAATTTTTGTCTGTTGTCCACAGAAGGCTGTGTTTGCTTAATCAAGAAAAAAATATATCTACAATCATATTACTATGCCAGGACTAATCCACTAAATATAGGTGTCTGCCAAATCCAGTGCTTATAATTATCAATATTCAAAGTTTACATACACAATTCTATCAATGTTTCCTTACCTGTTCTGTAGGATGATAAGTAGCAGTTATAACTCTTCTAATATAAGAAAAAGAAAAATATAAAATTAATGCCAGATTACATCAGGTTATATTAATGCTACTAATTACTAATTAAATGTCAAGTAACTTGACTTAGAAGTAGATATTAGACACCATTGCTTGACAAATTTAATAATTAATTTAGAAGGTTTTGAAAGAAAAGAATCAGCCCAAAGTGGGACTTGAACCTGCAACTCCTGCCTGCTATGCAGATGCATGACACTACCTAGTTCTCAATCCAATCTTCACTTCCAGATCTATTAATTTAGATATAACCAGTGGTGATATTCAAAATATTTAACAAAGGGTTCACTAGCAGAAAATTTTTCCCTAACAATCACCGACAAACAAAGTGGACGTTTTGGCTAGAAATAAATACAATACCTTTTCTTGTGATATATTTAATAATCAGTGGCATATTTCAAACGTAAGGGGCCCTGGGCCAGGACCAGATAACAATAGTATATTAGTGCTGTCAACCTTTTTTTTGTTTTTGGGAAGGAAAATTTTTCACCCTGAATGGCACTGCTGATAATAGACAGATGTCATCGTCTCTCAAAACACAATATCCTTTTTATTTCGCTGTCCATAGCCCGACACGCGTTCCACAGCTATCTTGTATTATCTTGCATGCGTGACATTGTGGGATCTCTCTTATGACTGGATCTAGTTTCAAGAACTCTCTTGAATCGATCGCGATTAAACCTCGTTTCAGTCGAGATTGAAACGGTCAAGAGAGATCGCACCAAGGCATAGTCCCAGACCTTGCTCACAATCTAGATTGAAATGCTCGGTGCAAACGGGGTATAAGGCACTAGTTTAGTAGTGTTACAGAGTATAATATGTATATTTTAATATATTTTTTAAAAGAAACAAAACCACTGAGAAATGTTCCGTGTGTTTAACAAGGTTCGGGAAACTGAAAATTTTACCAACAGGTTCGGCCAAACCTGTGCGAACCCACTGAATATCACCACTGGATATAACCAATATTCCCCCCTGAATATCACCACTGGATATAATATAACCAATATTCACCACTGAATATCACCACTGGATATAATATAACCCATATTGGTTATTCATGGTGCTGACTGGGAATGACTTCAGTGCCATGGCCTATAACTCCCACCATGGCACTCAGATGGCTAGTTGTGGTTTGAGTCCTGCTTCAGGCAGATTCATTTCTTCCAGAACCTTTTAATTATTAAATATTAATTTAATTATAATCATTAAATTTATCAAGAGGTGGCAGCTAACACCTACCTCTAGGCCAAATTACTTGACATTGAGTTAGTAATTAGTAGCATTAATATAGTCTGATGTAATCCAGCAATCATTTGGCATTAATCTAAAAATCAGGTTTATTGATGCCTTTATCACATGCATATTTCAGCTGATACTCAAATATTCAGATAGGATAACTTCAATATTATTATTTTAAAATATAAAATATTTGTAAAAATGTTTTAAAAATTATAAAATAGAATATCAATAATGTTATGTTACACTTCATTCAAAATAAAATTATTATTCTTATTGTGATTTCAGAGTTTAGGAGTGGTGCTTTATGTTTTAGTATGTGGTGCTTTACCATTTGATGGTTCTAATCTTCAGATATTGCGAGAACGTGTATTATCTGGTCGTTTTCGTATTCCATACTTCATGTCTTCTGGTATTTTATTATAACTTTTTTACTTTTACTTTATAATTTAATATTTATTTATTTCATTATAACTTGTTAAACTTGAAGTTAGTTTGCATGTAATATTAACAATGTTCGACTGATAACGAATTGACATTTGAAATATAAATAATAATAATAAATTACTTTGTCATGATAATAAGTATAATTTATATTAAATTAATTTTCTTCAGGAAATATTTTATGGCAATTATATATACAATTTTATTTTTAATAATAAAACTGCTCTATTTGGAACTGGAAAAACTCTTTGAAGATGGATTGGTTAATTTGAAAACACGAGAATTGATTGTATTACAGTAGAGAGTCGTTAATCCGAATCAATTGAGGACTGGGATTGTTCGGATTAGTGATCTCTTCGGATAACCGATTATGTACGAAAAAATATATTAACCTGTCTGATGTTCAAATTTTTCTCCATTGTGTGTCACTTCGTGTTGAATTTTCGTCGATTTTAAGCCTAACGAAAATTTTTATAATAATAATTGAGGCTATTGTATCGTTAAAAATTATTTCTTTATTTTGTACAAACAAAATAAATATATTGAAGAATATAAAAACATGAAAATTATACTTTAGAAGTAAATCTAGTATCAAAAACGTTCGATTCAGCACGACACAGTCCAACTGAAAATCGTTCGGATAACTGGCGATTCGGATTACCGGGGTTCGGATTAACGACTCTCTACTGTATTATTTACAGTTCCTGATAAAATAGTTCTGTTGTTAAATATTTGATTTTAAAGTGTTTTTTGAAATAAGATTTGTTGCAAATAAAACTGAATTTGTTTTGAGATAATTTATTTATTATTTTACAATGTTTAAATCAACATAATATAAAAATTTATATTACTTTGTTATGAAAAATTTATACATATATTGCAAATTTATGAACTATTTTAGATTGTGAACATCTTATAAGAAAAATGCTAGTGCTGGATCCATCAAAAAGATATACCATTTCTCAAATTAAAGAACATAAATGGATGCAAAGTGTAGAGCCTATTCCACAAATATTAACAACCAGTTATCTAAGCTGTGATGATAAAAAACACATTAAAGCTGGAGAATTTAATGAACAAATTTTGAATTTAATGCAAAGTTTAGGAATAGATATAACCAAAACAACCGAGGTAATATTATTATTTTAAATTAACATTAAATTAATAAATAATATAATTAAAATATATATAAACTAAAATACTTGATTTTCTGATTCTTGATATTTCATATCACTATATTATAAATCAGGGATCACCAAACTATAGCCCACGGGCCCATGAAATCAGTTCATCTGGCCTGTTGCCACACTGTGCCACAAATGAGCTAAAATATAATTATTTAGATGAAAATATCAGAGATTGTAGATAAACTTACACTTATTTTAATTTTTTCTACATAGTAAGTATCAATAAAAATGCCAAAATTGGTCCAATCTGATTTTTGCATCTGACAGTAACATAATTTTTAGGAAAATCACTGAAATAAAAAATTTGGCTACTTTGGATATCAGAGAGCTTTTTGAGTAAGTACCTGCAGTGAAGTTTCTAAGAAAAGCAATTACAAGCTTGCTGCAGCAATCATGTTTGTGTACTGGTAAATAAATATATTGGTTGCCTTTATTTTTTTTGTATTTAGTGTGCCATATTGAACAAAATGGTTATGTGGCCCACACTCTCATTCTCTCAGTTATGTGGCCTGCTGTAAAAAAAGTTTGGTGACCCCTGTAATAGATTATCAGATGAGACAGCAGTTGGAGTAAAAAGGAGACACCACATTCAGACTTTTGCATATTTCAGCTGATAATGATAAGTTGAAATTTTTGTTTATTACGGGATAAGATTTTCTGCCAGTTTTGGTTTTGTATCAGCAAAATTATTTGTAAAAATTTTCTTTTCTTGCCTGTTTTCTGATTAATCTATGATTTTAATGCTTTAAATAATCTTTTATACATTTGTAACATAGGAAAGATTTATTTTTTTTTACAGTGGCTGTCTTAATAAGAGATTTTACTTTTTTACTAAGCCCTTTATCACATGCAACTCTATTGTCCAACTTTTGGATATTCAACTTGTGTATACATTTTTAGAAACTCATTAAATCTAGAAGTCAGGGAGTGCCTGTATGTTTTAAAAATTAATTGCTTTTTATTGTAATTAAGTAGGCATTAATTATAATTTAATATTAATAAAGCATAGACAAGGTAAACTTTTTAAAATCAGTAAAATATATTTTCATATAATTGAACATAAAATCTAAAAACTTTGAAATGAATTAACTTTGTTGAAGTAAATAAAGTAAATTTCAAATAAAATATGATCATGAAATTTTTCTTTTTTGATGTTATTGAACACAAAAAGTCTTTAGTAAAAACAAACATGGAACTTAATTCTTGTTTATTATCTTTTAAGATAAAAATTTCTTTCAAATCTTATTATATATTTTTTAATAATTTTTCTTATTTTTTAGTCTCTTAGAAATGAAAAATATGATCATCATGCAGCAATTTATTATTTACTGCTGGAAAGATTACGACAACATCGATCTTCTGTACCTACATTAAGCTACAAACCAAAACACGAACCTCGCAGATCTAGTAGTATGACTGAACAAGCAACTAGGAGATTTACATCATTTTTTTATCCATTTTCAACAGTATCATCCCACAAATTATGTTCTAAAAAACTTTCTTATAAACATCATGTTAGTATATTCATACTTGAAATTTATTTTTTACTTTAATAATAATATATTCTTGATTTAATTTATATATTTGAATGAAATAAAATTTTTGATTTTAAAATATTAATACTGTAGTAAGACGATAGTCAATATATGAAATCTATTTTCATGAAAATAAACTATATTGATCAAATTCTCTTGCTAACAGCATTTAAATCAATCAATAAAAAATTAATAAAATTGATAAAAACTAGAAATGGGCAAATATTACTTTTCTTGAATTTGAATATTAACCAGATCTCAAATATTCAAATACCTTGAATACTTAGTAAACTTAATTAACTTATGTAACTTAATATTTATTTAACTTGTTTTACTCATTTCAATATATTAATAAATTAATAGTGAAACAGAAAGTAAAAAGAAAAATGATTTAATAAACTTTAAGAAATGAAACTTCAAACTTTTGACTTTGACTTTTAAAGTAGCTTGATTTAAGTACTTTTATCTCACCTTATAGATTAAAAAATAATTGTTCTCATTCTCATCTACTGCAAGATTTTTATTTAAGATAACAGAATTCAAACATTCCTGAGGAGGGCCTCTAAAAGAAGCCGAAAACATTTAAACATTAAAGTTTCTTGTTCATTTACTGCTGGAATTAGCATTTAGGTGTGAATTTTGTTAGAATTCAAAAGTGTTCAAGATCAGGACTGTTTCTTTTCTTGTCACAAATTAAACCAGAAGTGCTGTCTGTACACAGTGGCAGATTTAGGAATATCATACCAAAAAATAAAACAAAATCAAATTTATTTGTTTAAACTTCAAAATTTTGTTTTTAAATATACAGTGGACAAATATTGTTTATTGCAGGACTTCTTAACCTTTTTGAATTCACAACCCCCTTATCCATGAAAATTTTATGCAACCCCTAGTACAGGTATATAAATAAAATAAAATCATTAATCATTGATAATAAATCATAAAAAAAATTTATTTCAAAACAATTGTTTGGTATACATATTATTTTATCATTTATTACCATTTGTTAAAGACAAACGCAAATTTACACACTAATAAGATGGATGTGCTTGTTTATTTTTGCATATAGAATTAAACCTTGACCAAATATTTGATACACAGGACACAGTATCAAAATGTCAGTCAATGTTTTTCAGAGATGACTGACATTTTGATTTTATAATCATCAATGCTAAAAGCACTGCTTTGCATAAATTCATAGTACAAATTTTTTATGATTCTACATTCATTTGTGACCCCCCTTTGGGGTCATAACCCACAGTTTAAACCCTTTTTTTATTGGATCATTTGTAATACAATTGTCATGCACATTTTAATAAAAGGTACTTATTAATTATTTAAATATTCCTAATTTTTGAATTATTTACCCCTTTGGCACTTCCAGATCTGCCACTGTGATTGTATACATACGGTGTGATGTTAGAGATATTCATAGTATTCACATTTATTTTTTTATTAATGTAATACTCAAGATCTCAAATCTCAAATACTTTCTAGTATTTGATTATTTGTGGATAATATTTGCCCATTTCTAATAAAATCTAATATAAAATAATGATCATTAAAAAGTTTTGGAAAGGATAGTCATTCTTTTGAATTGTATTGTAGTTTCTATGCTATTATTTCTTTAGGAAAGGAACATTAATCCACACCAACACTTTGCCTTGTCAGACTATCTTTACTCCATGCACATTTTGGGAATTTCAATATGGTACTTCATTTTTCTTTTGTTTTTAACAAGACATCTCTGCAGTAGGTTTGTAACAATGGTAAATTTATTAAAAATTCACTAAATAACCAAAAAATCCAGTGCACAAACTAAAAATTTAATCAAAAACAAATGTCTTCTGTCATTTTCAGTGATTATCTTCAGGTTTACATTAAATTAACAATATAGAACAACATATAGAATAAACTTTATAAATTTAAATTGTTTATGTTTTCAAAAATCCTCTGAAAAATTTTATATTACATTAAATAAAATATTAATATGATATAAAATTTTACAGTAGATTTGTAAACAGACTCCACCACAAGTGTGGCAACAACCAATCTGATCAATGTTCCATAAATATAAGTCTGTAAAGTTTATTTTATGTGTTGCTCTATATTATTAATTTAAAGTAAGCCTGAAGATGATGCTGAAAGTGATTGAAAACATTTGTTTTTGCTTAAATTTTCAGTTTGAATGCTAGAGTTTTTGGTTATTTAGTGAATTGTGAAACATCCAGTTTATTAGAGATTATTGTTAAAAATTTGTTTATTCTTTCTTAAAAGATCTGTTTATTAAAGTAATAGGAGTTGTTGTTTCAAAATCTTTGAACTGATTCTTAAAGATAAAAACTAAAAAAAAAAAAAAAATGAAGTGTCATACTGAAGAGGGAGAAGAAAGTTCACAAAATACATATATGGCATTGGTGAAATAAAGATGGCTTGATGAGGCAAGCATTGGTATGGATTAGTGATCCTTTCCTAAAGAATTCACAGCAAATTTTGAAAAGTTTACTTCATTCATATATAATCATAATTTAATTTTTATATTTACAATTAAACTTAAAGTTCTATTCATTGAAACTGTACAAATTATTGCTAATATTTTTGAGCTGTTCAGTTATGTTTTCTTCATTATCTGAAGAAAATCTATCTGAAAGCAAACCAAAGCATTAAGGTAATAAAACTTTTTGCAGTTATAATGAATAAAATTTAATATTTTCATATAATGTTGAATTAGTATCATTAATCTCACCAACATGTAAGTAACCTTTTAACTAATGATTTTAATTTTGAAAACAATATCTGAACTTTCTTAATTAACAGTGATCAACTGTGTCAAATGAAATGAAATAATCCTAAAGAATTTAATTCAATGTTTTCTAAAAGAGATCATTCATTAAAATAATAAGAGATGGCATCTTGCCTCTTTCTAGTGACAAATTATTTAGTAATTAATTTAAACGGATTTTACTGGTGTAACTGTTGTTATCTGGAAAAGCATGATGTACAAGGACATCATGCTTTTCCAGCTTTCACTGCTAAAATTGGGAACATATATTTTAAATTAAATAAATTAAAAATTGAACCCTATATTAACAATGTCAATCATTTTTGCTCATTATTTTTCATAATTCTCTTAAACTAAAAATTATTTATTGCTCAATTGCTTAATACTGAACAATTTGAACGCTCTCATTTTAATAACATAAATGAAAACATATCTGACATACTGTGTATCTATTGTTATTACAGATGCAATTTAATTTCAAAAATGCCCTTTGTTGCAACACACCCCAACTCAGCTCAGTTCTCAGCTCCAGTCCAAATTCATAACTTAGCTTGCAGCTCATCTGTCAAGACCTCAGCTCAGCTTGCATTTTCAAACAGAACTGAAGTTCACTTTGCTGAACTAATACATTAATAATATTTTATATTATTATTGTATTTCCTTGAATTAGCATCAGGCTTCAAATAATTGCCTGCCTTGATTATGCACTGGAAAATTTTGACCAATGTAAATGAATAAGTGCTAAGCATTAATTCAAGGAAATGTAGTAATTATGCTGCTCTTCTTTTCAACTGCACCAAAGAAAAGTTGGAAAAAAGTTCTAATTTTTTTTTTTTTTTGTTCTATAAAAGTGAATTAAGAATTAATATTCATCAAATGCTTTAAGCACAATTTGGAGACATTATTTTATGACAGTGTGTGTACTTATGGATTGAAAAGTTTAAAATTGTCAGAAATGTCACCATTAATTTACTATAGATAAAAATTGAAGGAAATAGTTCATCTTTCTACTAAAAACTTTCTTTTCTGAGGAAATTAAACTTGCAATGCATTGCTGACCAAACTTCTTTATTCCTTCATTTTTCAATGCACTTGAAAAAGCAAGGGGAGTATGTTGAAAAACAATGTTCTAATAAAAACACTACTAATGAATTTTATAATTATATTACATGTAGCCAAGACCACTTCAGATCTTTGGCATTCAGAAGCAATAATTATTTTGGCCATCCTGTGTACATAAATTAATTAAAGACACAAATACTACATGAAATTTATTAAATCAAATTTTGGCAATGATTTTTAATGCTCTATAACTTTATCAAATGTTAATGATTCCACTATTCCCTATACTATTAATAAAATCACAAGGCCAGAAATGTTTGCATTTGACAGTCAATTTTTTCTATAAAGTTTAATTTTGAGGAATAATTTGGATATATGAAAATTTGTAAGACATGAAAAGTTCTTAATGCCACAGATAAGTTGGGATAAATCTCAGAAACCCTTCTGTATGTATGAAATTGGCAAAATCTATTGATGAAATTTAGTCATAGATATGTTCTTTCACAAAAAGAAAAACAAAAATCTCAAGTGAGATTGCATCCATCAACATTTGCAATAATTTATATCTTTGTTAGAATTTTCTCTCCCAGTTGACAAAACTTTTTTTAACATTTTATTATGAATTTTCTTCAAATCTTGTAAATTTTGGAGGTAATCAAAAGACAGTACATTTGATATCATTAGCTGAAAATTTTCTCTTAAAAGTAACTACAATTGATTCAAAACTGCATAAAAGAGATTTCTTTTTATAGTCATTGTCATCATTTAATAATGATTTAGTGAATTCATATTTGAATCTTTTATTGATGCTTTCAGAATCCTTATTTTGAAGCCTATTTTTCAAAACTCTGATTTTATTACTTGAAATTGAATCAAAACACAATTGGAATATTGTGTTTTCAATATTCTATCTGAAGACACTAAAATGAAATAAAGCAAAAATACTCCTTGAAATTAGTTCATATTATATTTTTATTTTGAATTTATATTTCTTTAGCACTCTTTTAATGAGGATATAGTTTTCCAAGAAATAAAACAGTTTTGGTTTTAGGTTTCCAAATCTGAAAATGTTTATGTAATAAGGTAAAACTATTCATTTGTATTAAAAATCACTATTGAATTAAAAGATGTTATTTAATATGTTTAGTGTCCAGTTGCAAATTTATAATTTTTTAAAATTTTTTGTAAAATTTACATAAAGGATATTATATATTCATAAAAAGTGATCTTACACAAATTATAAAATTTTGCAAGCAAACATTCCAGAAACATAATAATGTCCCATGAAAAAAATATTATTTTAGATTACATTTACTTTATGTTATATACACTATGTGCATTGAACTTTTCTCTAGTGTCAATAAAAAGTTTTAGTTTTTACAGAATTGCCAAAAAATAATATGTGAAACATTATTAAAATATACATTTTATATGTTTTAAAAGGTACTGAAGATTCAAATTTAAAAACAATAATTCAAAATTTTCTGAAATATAGCTATATACAGTCAAATTTCCGATAACAGTCACAGCAGCCATTTATTCAGGACCTTTTTTTTTTGAACAAAATTGCATACAAAATATTCTCTAAACAACAGCCAGTTTTTATGTTCCCATCAGTGGCCATTGTTCAGAGGTTTGACTGTATTTTGATTTTACATATAAAAAAATCTTTTCAGAATTATTTTATCAGATTTCAGTCAAATTTCTTTTTTATCAAATGGCATTCAAAAATTGGTGCCACTTTTAAACTCCAAAAATTTAGTTTGATTATTTTTGACTTAAAATCATAAAATGTAAATTATTTCATTATCAAATTTCTCTGCTTGAGAAATAAAAGTATCTTAATTTTAACATTATATTGAAATTTTTTTACTTTCTTAACATTTAAATTTTCTATTCATTGATTATCCTCAAGTATTTTTAAATCTATAATTTAAGCATCTATAAAAACAACAGTAACAACAGAATCCTTAACAGTATTAATAATAATACAGAAAAAAATTGGATATATTAAGACAACATATACATATTGTCTTATAGCATTTTAATAATAATGCTGAAAATATAATTATAATAAAAACAAAACTATTATTATTATTATTATTATTATTTATAGTTAGTAACATTTATAATATGCATTACATGTATTTTCATGCATAACCCACAATAGTATATCTATGGAGAAAGTTACTCCATAGATGTAAATTTACTAGGATATAGTACAATTTTGTAATATTGCAATAGAATTGAGGCAGAGCCAGAAAGCAAGATGCAATCCTTGTACTTGTTAGACACAGAAAAAGTGATCCTTGTACCTGATGGTCACAGACAAGCAAACTTTGCACATCACGAAAGAGGTTATCTTTGCATCTGCCAGTCATGGGAGAAGCAATTCTTGCACTTACCAACACAGAGAGGCAATCCAAGAACAAAGCAATAGATGCCAATGTCCACCAGTGCTAAGTGGATAAACTACTGAACACTTGTAGTTGGTTGAGTTTATGCCTGGTGAATGGGCTGGTTACATGAGTTTTCCAGGTTTTCTTCAGGTTAGTAACACCTAAATAGGGGCCAGTTTCCTGCATGCAACTATATCCTTATCATTTACCACAAACTCATTTAGACAAGACAGATTTATTTGCATCTTCTATAAAAGCTTTACCTACAATCCCATCTACAAGACCTCTTGAGAAGTATTCTCCCTTGGCAGATCATCCATATTGCATTGCTGTATAGGAATAAAACCAAAACTACAAGCAGTTGATGTCAATTGCTTTGTTCTTGTGTTCTGTTCGTTTTTTGTGTCTATTTTCTGTTAGGTGCATGAAATGCTGCTTTTTTTTTTATTTGACCCCAAAATTCTGTTAGACATGTTCAAGCAGCATGAACATTGTCACTTTGTCCCCACCTTATATTGAAAATGAAAGCATGGACCCCTATTTTCTACATTTACATTTATGTTTTGGATTCTTCATCGCAATCAATGAAAAATGGCAAAGTTTTATCAAAATTAGTCCATCATAAGCCACATAGATGTGCTAGCAACCTGGGACATCATGTGACAAAGTCGTATGATATTGCTTTGTCATAAGCGCTCTTGTTAGGATCTTGTATCTCAAAAATGAAGTCATGAACCATTATTTTTTATTTTACTTTTGGATTCTTCATAGTAATTAATGGAAAATGGAAAAGTTTTACCAAAATTGATCAAATAGATTTCAAGAACAAATGCAATTCTGTAAGCCACATAGAAGAAGCTTCTCTAATGCTCCACCTCAATAAAGACATGTAACCCATCTCATTGCAGTTACACCTATAACCTAAGTATATAAGCTATACTCTCTTCAAATTGTCTTTTAACACAAATAGTCTGTGTGTTGTTTGTGTTAAAAAACACAAAATGTGTTATGTGCACAAATATATGATATGCTAGATATAATTATTTTTATATTTTAAAAATTCCTTTTATTAATTATGTAAATTATTTTTTCTAGATTAAACCATCTCTACATTCTATTAAAACACAATTTTATAATAAAAATATTGATGATAAATTGTCAAGCATCAGGTGCTACAGTCCAGATCAGAAACAAATGACAAGTGATGAATATAAAATGAAACTTTTATCCAATGAAGTTATTCCATATTTAAATAATCTGCATTCCATTTCTTCACATACATTTAATACTAGTCCTTTACAAAGTAAAATCACAACATCTATAGATGAAGGTGTAGAAGCAGATATTAGTGGAGATTCTCTTGAATCCTGTGCTTCTCCTACACAACATCACTCATTATATTTGAAATCTAATAATCAATCAACTTTTCCAAGCAAAGAATACTATCAAAAAAGTCCTCCGTTATGTAATCTAACTCAACTCAGCTTATCTGATTCTCCAATAGGAAATATCAGTTCTGAAAACAGAGAAAATAATGAAAGTTTTGATTCTCAAATTGAAACAGATATGACTTCTAGTCTACCGTCTTGCACTCAGGAATTTGAAACTCCAATGAATTTTTATGGCACAACTTTTGTACAACCACCTTTATCAGAAATATCTCAATATTCTTTGCATCCTATATATTTTAATGCCATTAATCCTTTACATGTTCAACATGATACAATGGAAATAGAAACTAGTAATATACAATCACCAGGTTATTTCAGGGAGGGTAGAAGAGCTTCTGATGGCTTAGTTGCTCAAGGATGTGAAATGTTTTCTACAAGGTTATGTGATAAAGATAAAGCCAGAGGCATGTTAGCATTAAATGATATCCAACAGGAACAAAAGCAATTTCAGATGCTACACAGAAGTCCAATTTCAACACAAGAACAAATACGACAACTTGAGTATTTTCAAAATTCTCCTATAAATGTTTTGAATAATACCTGCATGCAACTATATCCTTATCATTTACCACAAACTCATTTAGACAAGACAGATTTATTTGCATCTTCTATAAAAGCTCTACCTACAATCCCATCTGAAAAGAAAGACATTTTATATGAAGATTTGGAAGATATGAATGCAACTGTCCAAGGGATAATTTCCAAACCTCTAGATGAATTTATTGGAATACCATTTGACCAAACAAAGTCATTACAACAACAACTACTACAGCAGAGATTACACCAGAAAAGACAAATATTACAAAAACAACGTTGGCAAGCAATTCATCAGTCTTCTTACAAACTTTTACCTCAAACATCAGTATTTTCAGATGAATCTATTGATTTATCATTAAAAGGAATTCAATCTAGTTATGAATCTTTACCCTTCCAGTCTGTAACAGAAAATGCATCTTATTCATCCACTATTAATACAGATAAATATTCAAGCAAATCCATTGTATCTGATAATTCAAATTATTACATTTCTACAAATGAATAACATTTTAATAGCTTAAAATTCATCACCATTTTACAAAGTGAAATAATATTTAATAATATATGATTTGATAGATAATTATTGTCTGGTTATAGGGGATAAATAAAATTTGTTCTTGATAAAGGATATCATCATAGAATATTAAAATTTTTTAGTAAAATTGGCTCATTTTATTATAGTCTTCCTATTTAAAAACTTAAAAATTATAAATATTTTAGCTAGAAATGGTATTTTATGCTATAAATGCAAGAAAGACACATAAGTGTATGTGAAATGGCTTAATAATTTCTTCAGTCGTTTTTGGATTTATTCTAAAAGAGCAATAAAGTGTTTTAAGAGTTATTTAAGCAGTTTATAATAGCAATATATCAAAACGTTTTAAAGATAAAATGCTGGGACCATTACTTTAATATATAATGAGTCAAAAAATATTCAAGATTTAAAAATATAAGAAGAAATAATTGAGTCATTCTAAGTAAATTTGAATTGATGGAATGTTACAAACTGGATATTTTTTATATATTTTTTTTGTTAAATGATAAAAATGGCACAGATTAATTATGAAAATTTTGTAGAATATTTCACAATAGCTTACTTATATACTTTGTGTGTGTCAAATTTGATAAACTTATACAATAGTATTTTGTCTTGTGCAATTAGGTATTAAAACTTGGTTAAAATACTAAATGTTGCAAAATTTTGGTGCTGCAATTTTAGCAAGATAATAGATATATAAAATATAAATAAAATAAATAAATAAATATATATATATAATATATATGTTGGCAATCACATTTTAAAAAGAATTATTTTATAATAGCTAAAAATATAATATAAATCAATTTTAGATTAGAAAATTATATGTAAAAATTTAGGAAAAAGTTTTATAAGCTATATATAAATAAAGTTTTAATACTGGAATTATGTTTGCATATAAAATAAATATTATAGAGAAGTTTGTGAAGAAAAAATTTTAATTACTGAATAACTTTGGAAAAATAAAACAACTTGAAATCATTTTATGTATAAGGTATTTCTGTATTTACAATTACAAAAAGTTTATTGTAAAGAAAGAATCAAAATTTTTTGAATGCTAATATATTATTGATGAATGCACATAATTGTTGTAAGTAAATATATAATGCACCATAAAATTATATGATAAAATGTAGGAAAAATATATAATAAATTATTTAGAAAATAACATTTGTATATAAAAAATAATAAAATTATTGTTTAATAAAACTTATATTGGTAAATAAGTTGTCTGATATTTCCATAAGTTAAATTATATTATTATTATGTTTTTATTTTTAAAGACTAAAGCTGTTAAGATATAAATCATTTAAGGAAGTAATTACTAACATTAATTAAAAAAATATGATGGTTATTGATAGTCCGGTCCATCTACCTATAAAATATTAATAGCGCAATAAAATATGATAGCCCAATTTTCAATGCTCTCACTCTGCAATGTTAAAATATCAGATAAGTTATTTCTTCATATTAATTTGATGTAAAATTACAGATAATACTGAACTACATGAACTCTGATCAAGATTTTGTTAAAATAATTAAAAATCAAATTGCTATGTATACAATATATATAATGTAATTTTGTGTGTCTTTTATTTATAAATATATTGTTAATAGAATTTTATGATTGTCATTTAATTTTTATATTTAATTCATATTTAGAGTATTCATATTATTCAAGCCATTTTGTCAAAAAATTTTATACAAAAAATTAAAATGTTAATAAATAACTAACTACATATAGTTACTAATAAAAAAATTAAAAATTAATGTTACCTGTTAAAAATGGCTTATATATTTGTAATTATTAAATAACAAAATATTTCATAAAATGCTCAAAGAATTCACATATCAAAGTAAAAACTGCAAATGTACAAAGTAAACATTATTTGGAAATTATTTATTTATCAAAAAGTAATATTTATATTAAAAAATATAAAACATTAAATAAATAAACTGTACTATAGATTTATTATTAATTTTCATAAATATATGTAAAATTAAACTAATTCACTGCATAAAATTTTTCTTTGTATTTGTTATCATAGTAAATTAAAGTAACTTAATTTTATTGATAATGATCATATTTCAATTATAAACTTTTGTTTATTTTTCTTGTTATGTCTCAATAATTATTTTTTCATTAAAGTTTAATTACCTGTATACTTTATACCCAATAATTTTTACCTCTCTTTACATTATACGAGGATAATCCCAAAAGTAAGGTCTCCTATTTTTTTTAAAATACAAAGAAACTTTTATTTTCAATAATGTTTATATCATTTTAAAGCTTGAACATTTATCTATCTTTCTACATAATCGCCATTTCGGTCAATGCATTTTTGTAGGCAATGTGGCAATTTTTGTATGCCCATGTCATACCAGCTAGCCGCCATGTCGTGTTAAACCGATTGAAATTCATCACCAATTGACAAAAGTGTACGATGAGTCATGCATAGATGTCAAAAACATTCTGAAGTGGTGTAGGTAGTTTGCAGCTGAACGTACCGAAATTTACAACGAAGAAAGAAGCGAGAGATCATCAATTTCCAACAAGACAATCACGATGATTGAGCAAACCATGCATGAAGATTCACGAATCACTCTGAATCATCTCTGCATTTTAGTTCTTGGAGTTTCTCGAAGCGTCATTCATAGGATTTTAATGGAAAAGTTGCAAGATCAAAAAGTGTGCGCAAGATGGGTCCCGCGACATGGCAGCAAGCTGGTGTAATATGGGAATACAAAAATGCATCGACCGAAATAGCAATTATGTAAAAAAATAGATAAATGTTCAAGCTTTAAAATGATATGAATGTTATTGAAAATAAAAGTTTCTTTGTATTTATGAAAAAATAGAAGACCTCAGTTTTGGGATTACCCTTGTATAAAATAATTGCATAAAGGCTCTTTGATTTAACAATGTAATCTACTGATTAGATTTCTAAACATATATACATTTTAAAACATTAATATATAAAAATATACATTAAAAACATATTTAAAATTCATTTGTAATTTTAAATTCTTTGAAAATGATCAATATTGTAAAATTATAGCTATTTTGAATTTAATAACAAATTATGTAATGATATGCCTGATTTGCTTGATAATCTTTTTAATTATTTCATTATAAATGCAAACACATCATCATAATAGTGGGAGTTTGCCGACTGTCAGGGGAGAAACATTACTTCCACATCAGAATAGTCTAAGGATTCGTGTATGTGGATGGTGCTGAGGAAGCAAATGCGACAACTGTCTCTACAATCAAACTGTTTATTGAGACAAAAAGAATGCTTACAAGTCAGTTTAAGTATTCCTTCGATGATCCATGTGGCATAGAGTTCAGTCAGAGATGAGATGATCTCCTGGGAACAATGATGGCAGCCCCAGGGCAGTCCCGTGGAGGTGACAGGCGAATGCTTAGATGTAATTCTGAGTGAAGAGTTGACAGGCAGGAGAGGGTAGTACAGTCAATATCACTTTTTGTTCAACTAATGGCCCAAGGTCCAGACAGATGTAAATAATCCAGAGGATCTGCACATAGCACATTGACACATGGTGTGGGTTGATCAAGAGTCTTGACTAACCAAGTGCAGGTGCACAGTTAATGGCAAGTGATTTTATCCTTGAAAATTGAGGATTATATCAATCTCCATCTTTCGATTGATTCTTCCAATTGGTTGATCTCCCTCATCCACACTTTCCAAGTAGATGGTCCCTCATTACTAAGTGTAACGGGACTTCAACCCAGAGCGTGGGAGAAGTCAACTCAAATTGATCTCCCAACCAGAGATGTTTGATCACAGAATGACATTCCTTCTAAGATTTACGACTCTGCATAACATTTCAACATAAACAAAGGGCTAAAAACATTTTTTTCTTGCCTTTTTAAACAAATATAATTTTTTTCCTAATCAACTAAATTTTCGCAAATTTCGTGATGCTTTGGACCTGTCTGAGATACTATTTTAATAGTGTCTTAAAAGAATTAAATATGTCATTTGTTGCTGAATACTGAGTTAGTTTTAAAATACAATAGTTGCTATGGACAGCATTTGCAGAATGTTGGACATCAAAAATACATCCAGTAACATGGCAACTTACTAGTATTATTAATTTTATGCATAGTTAGTTGCAGTGTTGTGGATTTTCTCCAATTTCATAATAATACAGTAACATATTTAAAAAGTAACTTGTGTTCTCATATGAAAGTTTCTATTTGTAAAATATATGTTCCATTTGTATTAAAAAACTAACTTAACCAGACATGCACAATGTCTAGCAAGAATTTTGTCATCCTTTTCATTAGTGAACCAACACTGATATCTCGCTCTGTTTTTTGATTGACCATTGGCCAGGCTCTGCTACTTGTCTTTTTTACTTGATGAATATGTGAAATATCCAGAATTTTGTTGCTAATGAAATAATTGTAAGCATCTAATATTAATATTAAAAACTTTTATATGCTTTTAATGACTGCAGTATAAATTCCAGGAGAGTTAATCAAGTTAGTTATATTTATGTCCAGACAATTTTTGGTAATGTCTCATCTCTGGGTTTCTGGATAATCCGGAGTCATAAAATGTCATCAAAAGGATCAGGAAGAGAAACAGTAAGATGCGAGTTTAATTTCAAGATGTACTTTTTTTTTTTCCTTTGGTAGGGAGATCATTAAAATAAGAACTAGATGTGATAGATCTTGAAAAGTAGAAACATTTAAAATACTTAATAGAAAAACAGTTTTTAAAAATTAAATTCTTTAATTAATAAATATAAAGGACTTATGGCATTAGTCCACTAATAATATCACTAAAAACAAGTGTGATAAAACTAGAAACAAGTGGATAGGTGTGATAAATCCCTTTTAAAACAGGTTCATAACCAGGAATCCATGACTTGAAAGAATAAAAATCAACTTTAACTTTCCTATATTTTAGATTATTGTACAGTTAATTATTGTGTTAAGAAAGAAGCACATACAAGGTTTATCATTATATCACATGTTATTTTTTTTTATTTTAATAAATGTATTTCTATATAACAGGTTTCTTCTGTAATTTTATTTTATGCATCTAAAAAAATTATTCTGAGAAGAGGTCCATGACCTTTACCTAACTGGAAAGAGGTTCATAGAACAAAAAAGTTAAGAACTTCTGTTTTAAGATACAGCCATTCTAGTGCTTTATTAATGTTGATAAAGGATGAGAAGTTTTATAGTTGTAAATTCTTTTAGTAGTAACAGATTAGGCAAAATGCATATAATATAAAATAAATGCAACAAATATTCATCAGAATATGTATAACTACAATAATTAAATACTAAATAGAAACAATAACTTAGGTGTTATACAAAGCAACCTCAGGTAGGCCAGGAAAACAAAACAGATTCTAAGCTTTAAATGCTTATTAAATTCTATTTAAACATTGTTTTTTTTAATTTAGAAATTTGAGTGATAAGTTAATAAATACAGAAGTCAATTTTTGAAGAAATAACTGAACAGAAACATAAATAACTTAATCACAAATCCTACTACAGTCAGTCAACTTACAGAAAAGAGAAAAACTGGAAACAATTTTGCTCTTAGATGTGTGAAATGATATATACAGCGGTCAATTGTTATACAACCAATACCATCTACAGTCCATCACTCACCAGTCCAACAGAATCAGTAATCCAATACTCTGCAGGGTGGCAAACATGAAATTTTTGTGTTACCATTTGTCAATACATGTGACAAGTGGTACTTGTGGTACTGATGTATACTATCAGTCACCAGTTGTTTGTTGCACATGCAGTTGGCAAAACAGTCACAATCATAATTAATACAATAAACTAACCTGCAAACCAAGTGTTTTTTCAGGTTCAAATTAAAAGCTTAGGGTAATGCTTTTTTATGGACTTATCATACAGGAAACATTGGAAACAACAGAAGTAAATTTGAAATGCTACAAGAAAAATCATTTTGGGTATCATATCCCTCATCAGTTCTTGTCTTTTAGTACCTAATATCAAATATAACAAGGTACCGTATTACAGATTATTTTACAATTTATCATCGCACCATATTTATAAATATGGTACAGTATATAAATAGCATTTACCTATATTTTTCAAAGACTTTTTTGGTTGTACTATTTCTAAAACAATGGATTTTTTCTTAGACATATGTTATAGTCTAAATACAAAAAATTCTTATTTAAAATTATATTTTATCACAATTTATATCTTAAAAAATGAACAAAAAAGGTAACTTATAAACTTTAAAACTAACACATTTTTAAAAAATGGTCTTTTATCCCTTTCATCCGTTTATGATTTACTTCTTTACAGATTTTTCATTGAAGTAGGAGAAGAAAAAAATTAATTAAAACATTAGAGTGCACTGTCTTTATGTAACCCAGTGTTTCCCAAAGTGTGGTACGCGTACCCCCAGGGGTACGGGAAGAGTTTAGTGGGGGTACACGCTGCACCGTGCTTCGGCTGTTCCTGGTGCAACAAGCAGTTTACTTTTTTTCGATTACGAACATAGAAAAATAATAAAAAACTTCGTTACTTCTTAGCGGTTTCGCCGGGTGCTGTGATTCTGTGTATTCCTCCACCTTATGGCCAAGACAACAGTGTCACACAAAAACCTCCAGTATCTACACATTGAATTGTTACAATGTGCGCGTGTGTATTTTTAGCTTTTGTGCGATTTTTCTAACAGGAAAGGTTTGTTATGTGCTTTAGTATTAATAAAAAGCTAAAATTGCCGAATAAACCAATTTTTCTGTAGCTAGTTACTACAACTAACAATTCTTAGCAGAGACTTACTTTGACAGTGCTTCTAGAAAGACAAAAATGAGACCTAAAGTCCATATCGCTATATCTAGGAACAATATTTTCCACATAGTCTTCTATTTTGGCTTTTTCGATTTTTCAATTGCAGCAGCATATAGAAATGGAATATCCTCGTTATCTTTGGTTTTTGATTTAAAGTATATGCAATTTTTTTGATGAGGGGTACTCAGCATTAAGAAAATTATACAAAGGGTACACAGATGTCAAAAGTTTGGGAAACACTGATGTAACCTATTGCCACATTTCATTTAATTTTATACCTATTTAAATCATTCTATTATCTGCAGGAAATTTTTACAATTTCTAAATGTTCATGTAATTTTTTTATTATTGGAAAAGAAGCTGAGGTACCAGCTGGACATTGCACTCTATTATTGGTGTTGTGATATAAAAGCTAAGCTCATTTCATATAAGGTTCAAGTACATTGTGTTCTCAGAGTGCTTTCCATATGAGCTCATGCAGTACTTTGTCAGATGCTTTTTCCAGATCCAGAAAAGTCAAATGAATGTTTATTCTTTCTCTGTGTTTCTCAATTAGTATGCAGTCAGCATGAGTGGCATCAATTGTGCTGAGTTCTTTAACAAATCCACATTGATTTGGAGTAATTTTGACAATTGTGCATAGGCAGCTGTCAAAGATACACTCTAAGATCTTAAGTGTATGAGAAAGTAGATGTATTGGATGGTAGTTTATGCATTCACCGACATCTCCCTTCTTTTTCCAGATACGTATGATGATACTAGTTAGCCAGGTCACAGATGGACATTCTTGTTTGATGATCTCATTGAAAAGTATAGTAAGAACTTAAGCTCTGTGTTGTCCAAGTAATTTCCATACTTCAGATGGTATATCATCTGATCCTGTTGCTTTTCCATTTTTTTTATCTTCTTAACAGCTATTTTCATCTCTTCAACAGTAATTCACATAACTGGTCCAATCAGTACTTAGTATTTGTGGATGTGAAAATTCTTTATTGCATATTTCTTCAAAGTATACTTTCCACCATTGTGGTATGGTAGATGGATTGCCCAATGGTTGTCAATTGGCATCTTTGTTCTGTATTACAAGTCGCAAAAAAACTTAAAATCTATTTTCACTAAATTTTCAAAATCCCAAAACAATATTCAGATCTCCAAATTATAATTTAACTAAAATAAGCTTTAAGATTATCTTAAATTATTCTTTACTGCATTTAAATTTCACATTAAAATAGTTTAGTTAGATATTGACAATATTTTATGTTAATCTCTCCTTTTTCATAAAGAAGTAACTTTTAAAATTGTTTCTATACTTTCAAATATACTTTAATTGGAGAATTTTGTCTTTAACAATTTAATTCATTTAATAGCAATCTTAAGTTTTAAATTCTAAACGTCATTTGCATCAGAATACTTTTATAAATAGCAATCTTTTAATTTTTAATAAATTTAATTTGATCATTTTTGCATAATTAATTAAAGCAATTGCTGCTAATTAAATTTTGGTATTTTATATTCAAAATTTTTATATTTTATTATTATAATATTAACTATTTTATTTAAAAATTCTTAATTAGAAATATATGATTAATTCTTATTGATATCATATAATGAATATATATTTCAAAATGTTTAAAAGATATTTTCAAATATGCCAAATATAACTCCATACTGAGATAAATGTTATAAAAAGTCATTCAAAATATATATATATATATTTAATAAAATTCTTAACTTACACCTTTAACTTATTACGAAATCATCTAAAATATAAATAGGAAAATTATATAATAAATAATTCTAATTGCTAAATTGTTTGATATTATTATTGTTTAAGACTTTTTAGAAAGAAAATTCACTTTTATATTTTGTCAGTTTTTTAAAAGTTTTATTTATCTAAATTAACTATATGAATATTCCATTTTAAAAGTTATGTCTTAAATACATCATGAGTAAATTTTGAATTTATTTTTTAACAAGTTATTAGGAATATAACATTATTATTTTAATTTTCTCAAAAATTAACATATAGGATTAAAACCAAATATATCACTTCCAGATTTTCGAGCTCTTATCCTTGCTTCTTCAGGAGTAAGACTTTCTTCTTCTGATGGTTCTAAAGGATTTCCATCATTGTCAAGCTTACCAGATTTAAAATCATCCATAATTTTTTTAGAATATACAGCATCAAATAAATCTTTTGCAGTGAACTCTGATTGTGTAACTTCTGGAGCTTGATATGATACGTATGGCTTTAACTATAAAAAAAGTTTGATTGAAATTTCTAAAATATTAAAATATAAAATCTAAAAACAAAGATATATTTATACATAATAATGATAACTAAAATAACCAATTAATGAATGATTCATATTCAAATAACATTTAATTTGGTTAAAAAAAAATCCAACAATGTGTTGCATAACTTCCCCAGCTGTTAAAATTTTATTTAAAAAATAACTTTTATATTATTAATCATAATAAATAAAATTGTGCATGGCACCATCTGTTGTGAGAATTTGTTATAAAAACTTTTTATATTATTAATTATTATAAAATGGCAAAAACCTTAATTTTGACTGTAGTGATGAGTTTTATAAAAAATTGTAAATGCTTATGAGTGAAGTTCATTAGTCCAATCCCTCTCAAGATATGACAAGTGACAAGTGATCCACTATCCCCCCATTTGCTCATCAAAATTTAATAGCATCAATGCTCTTTATACCCACCAAGCTACCTGTGCCAAATTTTGTTTCTTACTCTTTATCCCATCATAAGATATTAAACAAAATAGATGCCAACATACACACATGCATACCCATAGAAATTTTTTTTTTTATGCTTTGGGTTCAGAGGGTCTCAAAACACAGAGATTTACAAAAAACCTGGAGGATCAAATTTGACACAATTCTTACATTTTCTCTAATTATGTAAATGTTACACTCAAAGAATGAAAATGCTCATTGGGTGAAAAAATGGCCACAACACAATGTGGTTTCTTTAAAACAGCCACAACACATTGTGACTGCTTTTACAAGTGCCACAACGCACTGTGACTAACTCAAAAAGACCACAAAGTGAAATTCACAATGTGGCTTTCATGATATTTGACCACTGTGTGTTGCAGTGATTAAGAAAAGCCATAACGCATTCTGAACATTAGCTGATGCAACCATAATAGAGGGTGATATGATGCACAGTGGTTTGTAACTTTAAATTTCTAGGAAAACTTGTAGAACTAATGTTGTTCGGCACTAAAAATTGTAGACAAAAATGTTTTCAGGCTAGAACCTATATTTTAAAGTTACAAACCACTGTGCATCATACCACACTCTATCATGGTTGCATCAGCTAGCGTTCAGAATGCGTTATGGTATTCCTTAATCACCGCAATGCGTAGTGGTCAAATATCACGAAAGCCACATCGTGAATTTCGCTTTGTGGTCTTTTTGAGTTAGTCACAACGCATTGTGGCCATTTTTTTGACACAATGAGTGTTTTCAGTCTTAGAGCCTAACATACACATAACAGCCAAGAAAGTAAAATAAATTAAAATTTCATAATGCATAAATTAGTGTTGTACCAATAATAAAAAATTTACTAATGCTAATATTGACAACCAGTTTGCTACACATATTGATATTTAGATTGTACTTTTACCAATATCATCATCAATACTCTACTGTTCATTAGTAATATTGTCATATACTACTCCTATTACTATATTTCAAATTAAACTTCATTAAATAAATGAACACTAAGTTGTAAAATTAATAACCTAGAGTTTTGATCAAACTATTAGCTAAAATTTAAAAACAACTTTGTCTCTAATTTGTTTGGTGGGAAAATTATTTATAATAATAAATTTTCTCAAGTGCAATAAATGTAAAACTAAAGAAGTTCCAGCCCATTCCAGCAAAACTTTTTAATTTTCTAATGTTTTCGGCTATCTATGTAGCCATCATCTGAAACAAACACAGAATATTTTTTTAAATTTAAATTCAAGTGTTCCAAATATGATAACTACATAGATAGCCAAAAATGTTTGGAATTAAAAAAATATTTTTTTTTGCTGAAACATGCTGAAACTTTTTTAGTTTAATTTAATTTGAAGTTAATTTAATTAATGTTATTTTATTGTCATTTTGTAATTTTTATGTTGATTGTACTTAATAGCAAAAATTTTGTATTTGTAAGTTTGTTTTTCTCTCCCTGAATCATGGAGTGTATCTAGTATGCATAAATAAACAACATAAATAAATTTGAGTGTAAAATAAGAAAATATGGTTGCACAGTCCAGCAAGATCATTTGAAGTACAAGATCATTTTGTATTATTTAAAAAATCTATGATTAAAGAAATAAATTTCAACTCCCGATGACCCCACCCTCAACCCAGCCCAAAAGGAATGCTGTACAGTGTGCATTTGCAACACCTACTGACACATCAGTGTTCCAAAGAGCTATACTATCACAATGTAGCTAGGCAGAAGAATAATCTGTCTAGACTATGCTGATTAGTTGACTCTGAGCCAAGATCACAAAGGTCTCAATGAGCCTGGTTTGAGCCAACCGTTTATCTGAAGTAGGGGTAAAAGCAGTGTTTGAGGACATTATATTGCCCCTCAACTGCCAGGATCCACCTTTCTGGCATACAGCTATCCATGCACAACAAACACATGGATGGCAAATTCTACAGCAATGGTAAGATAAACAAGACAGAAACAATATTATATATATACGAAGTCACTTTAATCCAAAAACTTTTTGGTTGACAGTCTCACAGCACTTCCAGTTAGAAAATTATATATATATTAATAGTACAGCTTAAGATAGGTTGCATTTGTGAAAACTCAAATATTGTACTTTGCGAAAAATCATTGTGTGATATGTATATATGTACACATATAGAATATTAATTTACTTTAACTAGAAGAACTGATATATAGTTACCTTTATTGTAAAAAAGAAACAACAGGATACATAATACTGGATAAATTTAAAATAAAAGAGTGTTTTATGTATATTTATGGAAAACAAGGATGTAAAAGTAAAAAACTTTATGTTATTTCTCTATGAAACATCACTGAAGAGGGGTTGTAAATTTACAACAACCCGAAATGCATTTGTATAACAGCCATTCAATTTGTGCAATAAAGTCTTAATTTTCTAACCAGAAGTGCTGTGAGACTAGGGTTACCAACCATGTCATTTTCGCCTGGAGAGTCCAGTTTTGGTGACATTTATCCAGTCTCCAGTTTTACTAGTAATTTCACCAGGAATATCAATGTTTTACTTATTATTCTTTAATATTAAAATTTAAAATCGGTTTGTTAATTATTCTGTAACATTCACATTATTCCTCATATTTCCAGATCGAAAACTTTTGTTGAAAATTTGCATACAAAATCATCATTACGATAAGCGCTGAATTATTAAAATTAAAAACTATTACATAATAGTAGTTTATCCTGTTATTAATCCACAGCTGTAAAATTATATGGCTTCAGAACAGTGAAAAAGCCATTTTGGATTCTGGTATATTTTCTTATTAAAGATTGCATGTGAAAAACAATTAAATTACCGATTTTTACTGATCTATTTAGCTATTTTGAAGTGAATATTGTAATAAATTACAATTTCAAGTTTTGGCAGACTAGAAATGGCAACAGTCTTCTAGTGTCTTGCAACTGTCTTGATAGAACGATAATATTCTTCGTAATGTCTTTTGTCCTTTCTTCCTTTCGCGCCGTCACCAACTGTCATCTTGGTCTTGCTGTCACTAACTGTTGTTTTTCCTCACTTCTCCCCTTCCACAACTCTCTCCCTCTCAACCCCTCGTAAATTTATTATCTTAACAGCTTAGGAATGTTAGTCGTCTAAACCCCACATATTTCCTAACATTTATTAGCACAAGCTGTACAATTATTATTACACTTCTCCCGACCAATTTCCTGTTTTCTAGGAATGTAAAGCTAGTTTTGCCTCCTCATGGTGCACCGTGGATAATGTCTATTTGTGAACTAAATGAACTAGCAATTTTGGCATCCAAATAATGTGTAGGATCTGGACAATACACATCTTTTCAACTGAACTTTTCAACTAAACTTTACATGACTCCTCATTACAAAGGCTCCTATAAGTGCCCCAGTACCAAAGACCTTGGACATCAAATTAAGATCTGTCAAATTAATATTGAAGGCATGGCATTAGTCAAACAAAATGCCATAGAATTCTAAAGAATAACGAAATTGACATAGTTGTAATTCAAGAGACTCACACTGAGAATGAACACCAGCTTCAGACAAGAGGTGTGATTCCTGGTTTTGAACTAATTGGTTCAACTTACCACAAAACATATGGCACAGCAACATATACCTGTAGCAACATTGAAGATGTCCTGTTTTCTAAAGCAACTACTGATGATAACATTCATGTGGTCGCTATATAGGTTGGCCAAATCACAATCAGCAATATCTATAAGCCTCAGCTACAATTTGGCCACAACATATCATACCACAATTACCTCATACTGCTGTCTACCTAGGAGACTTCAACAGCCACCATGAGTGCTGTAAATACTGTGACACTGATCAAAATGGTGAAATGGAAATTAAATGGGCAGAAGAAAACAATCTCTACCTTCTGTTTGATGCTAAAGATCAATGTACCTTTAAGTCTAACACTTGGGGTTGTGAATACAATCTGAGTTATGCTTTGTCTTCAGATGAAAATGGACAACTGCTACCAGCAACACATACGGTCTTAAATCAGTTCCCGCATGCCAGCACTGCCCAATAATTATAGAAATTGGACTTAGTATTCCTATAATAAATAGCATACCATGCCCAAGATGGAATTTCAATAAGGCTAACTGGACCTTGTTCTCTGAAAATCTTGACAAATGTTTGGGATGGATCCCACTTAACAACAACTTTAAACTGGTTTATTGGAGCACTGTTTATTGTAGCCAAGAAATGTATACCTAGAGGATATCACAAGATATATATCCCTGGATGGTGTGAAAAAAGTGAATCTCTGTATAAAAAGTTCCTAGAATCTGGTGATCTTGAAATAGGGGATGAACTACTTCATAGCTTAGATGATACCAGGCACACTTCAAAATCTGGATTTTAAGAGTCAAGTAGGAAGGCATGGTCCCTGTTTAGAATATTGGGAGGGGCAACTGTCAAACCAGGTAGAGAAATCTTTATTACGCCAAATATTACTGCAGAACATATATTAAATACATCTAGAGCTCCTACATACCATGAATTCACAATTAAGATTAAAAAAGAGCTTATGTCCATCAAAGTTAAATGTAAATATGATACTGCATAGTCACTACCCATTATTATTGAAGAAATCTCTGCTGCTCTTAAACAAATAAAAGAATAACAACAATCTTTTTAAATGGGAGAAAAGTTGCATCCCTACAGTGTAATTGTGGTGCTGAAAGACAGATTATACATCATATTTTGGAAGATTGCCCAATAAGATCCTATCCAGGAAAACTGAGTTACTTCCTGATTGTGACTGAAAGTGCTCTAAACTATGTTTTTGACTAGATTTACATTTGTGACCTGTTCTTTTAACTAACTAGATGTGTAGCCATATGCTAAATAAATCCTGTTTTCTAATGTAATTATTAACACAGTTGTGTATATCTTTGGTAGCTTTTTCTTGTGGATATTTACACGAGTAAATCTTCTATATTTTTATCAAAAATATGTAACAAATAAATACTAATAATACTGCAAACCTGTGACATCTGAAGACTCATCCACTTGCAATGCATATTCACTGCAAAAATCTAATTAGCTCTCTATGTCAGCAAGATCTTTAATGCAACATAAAACTGTATTATTTGATAATTGTACTGCATCTATTATTTTTAGCAGCATGCAACATGCTTGTTTAGGGTACAATGTCTTTTATACAAGGCTTTCCCTTCCTTGTGTCTTTAACCAAGAATTAATGGGTAATTTTGGAATAATATTTAAATTCTAATATATATCAGAGGTATAATAGAAATAAACATAATTGTTTTATTAAGGTAACTTTAATATGAAAAACAATAAGATAATAAATAAGAAATGTCAAATAATGCAAAATAGTAAAAAAGACTGCAACATACAAAAGTATATGCAGCACAATACTGGAAGAAAAGTACTAAAACCATGTCAAATAATATAGACAATTGTAATAAGAATGATTTGATAAAAAGTTTAGTAACAAAAATTACACAGTTCAAAATAAATCCGCTATGTCATTATAATATAATATAAAATCAAATGTAAAACAGTTGAGTAATGTTCAAAATAACCACTCAGTCGGTTTGACGAAACACAAAGTTTATATTTACAATATAAATGTACAAAATAATACAAATTAGAGTCACAATTAAATATGCACAAACACTAATCCAACGACAACCGACTATTCCCGTACAAATTCGTCAAAAGAACTCCTTACGATCAAACAGACTTGTAATTAATAAAACCTCCGAGTCAGGAACAAGTTTGTACTAAAAACACTGGAGATTACTTTACCCGGATTTCCGTAGCGTCCAACGAGAGAGTTGGTTAGCACTTCGATAACGACGATCTCGATCCAATCCGATCTTCCCGATCCAAACCCAGCCGATCCCGATATGAACTCCCGTTCCCGCCGAAACTTGCTGCTTATATAGTGGTCGGCGTTTAAATCGTCCGCCAATCCAATTCGAATGTTTCCATAACGGCCGACAACAGTCACTTCCCGCCGGCCAATCGTCCGTCTGCCGTCGATTTGAAACACAACGGATCTTTCCAACGGACGTTTCTAACGGCCGTTGCTAACAGTTTTTCCGTTATGAAAGTTCGTTATAGTAAAACAGGGCGGAAATCGCTTCCCTAGGCGATTCCAAACCCTACACCTCCGCAGCCAAGGATCAAACTGCGCTTAGCTCAAGCCTGTTTGATCCAACAACAACACACAGCAATTTTACAAATGTCTTCTAGTGCGGACTGACCCTTAACTTCCGGTACAACCGGGAATGTTCACTCGTACCTACGCACAGAGATGCTTGCGGAATCTGATAAGACCCGATCAGTTCTATGGCCGCGCGCATTTTTACTATGATCTTATGCGTATCTTGATGCGATTTCCCTAGTCCGATCCATGACAAATATCCTGTAAAACTACTAGCCTGGGCGTCCCACGCCGAGGGCGAGGAACATAGGGGAAAATCCCCAATTTGTTCGTGTTCCCGGCTGCGATCGTACACCTGGCGCATAGGTAGAGCCATTACTACTTTTCCGACGCTTGTGCCCAAGCCAAATCCTATTCTGGCTGTACTAGTCTGTATTCGGCAGACTTCTACTCGGTCACCTTGGCCCGACTGCTTTCGGCCGTTCTCTGCCCTTCTCCGGCGGCCACCATCGCATTCTCCCCTTTCCAGCGTGTCGATTTTGTTGACCCGGTACACTTTCCTGACCAAAATCTTACCCCCGACACTCAGTTCCTCAGCCCCTGCGAGCGTCGTAATGTGAACTGTCGTAATGCGAACCAACGCACTGCTCAGGTACTCGTGCCAACTCTGGCCGTACCTTCGAATACCCGTCGCCGTTTCCCGACGGTATGAACCACCGTGAATGCGATTCGTCACCTTCTGACCGCCTAATTGTTCTTCCTGTGGGGTCTTGTAAGCTAACCCCAACATCCTTTCCCTCCCTTCTGGGAGTTTTACAGCCTGTTTAAAGGGTTTGCTGATACCCCTATTCTAACCCATGCTGTCTTTGGGGACCGGCGCGTCTTCCCCGCCCCCGGCGGCTTCTAACGGTCGGGGGAGCGACCTATCTTGGACTTGGGTGTCCCGGAGACCTGACCCGTTTTCCTCACTGTCGCTAATTTCACTGTCCGCTGTTTCCGAAAGACGTTCCGGTTTTTCCCCCCTTCCCTGCGTATCTTCATTCCGGTCAGCCACCTTTCGGTGATCCTCTTCCGCTACAGGTACGCCCGGAATCTGATTTACCGTGCCCACTACAGCACGTGATACAAGCCCCGACCCTCGTGATTCCGTGGGATCTTCCTTCCCCAATTCTATCGGGATCGTTACCTTATCAACCCGGTGACCGAAGGCTCCAACGAGTTGGCTTTTCTTCTTCGTTCCCGTCACCGCTTTAGGGACCCATGACCCCCTTAAACTCGACGCTTCCGTTCCCGAAACGTCCTTAGCTGGGGGACTATTTCTGCCGCTTACTGTCTCAGTTCCCTTCAGCGACCTCCCGACTTCGGGAACTTCCTCCTCTCGTCTTGCCGCGACTCTACTAGGCTCTCTGACGTCCCCGTCTACCCATGAGTTGCACCTTCTCTCTACTATTAGCCTGGGGACTTTTGCCATCCTGACACTAGGGGTTTCCGTCCTCGATCCGGCTACGAGCATGAGCCTTCCTTTTCCCCGCATTGCCTTGACCCGATCCCTTGCTTCCCCGCTGCCCGATGGGCAAGAGAGTTTGGATGCTCTCACCTCCACCCCCACACGGTCCGCTGCCTTGGGTCGCCTGCGTTCGGCCTCGCCGTCTACCCGCCTATCAGGACACCCTCTTTTCTGCCGGTCAGTTTCCCTTGGCCTATCCCATTCCACCCGCGGCTTGTTTCCTGACGAGCTTGTCCTATCCCCAAAGTCGCAGTTCCCCTCGACTTTAAGTCCTTCGGATCGTGTTTGCCGTTCCTGCCGCCTCGTATCATCTAATTTTCCGGTGATCCCCAGCCGTAACTTCAACTGTTCTAACTCTATCTCTTCCCTTCTCACCTCAGCCTTGATTTCCGCGAGCTCGGCCCGTAGCCTACGTGCTTCGAGTTCACGACTCGACCCGCTTGTCCTACGCGCTGTTCCCTGCTCGTCGTCCTCCCAATCTCTAGCCTCTAGCCGCCGCGGTTTCGCGTGTCTAGGCATCTCTGTGTGCTAGCAAGAAACAAATAATTTACCTGGGTCTAATTGCTGGTGATGCTCTGTACGTCTGCTTCTCTGTCGTAGCTCAGTTCTTCCGATTCTTTGAAGTGTAATCCAAAATATTTCGACGTAATCCAACGTGTCTAAAGTATCCTGCCGACTGCGCCAGTAATGTTCAAAATAACCACTCAGTCGGTTTGACGAAACACAAAGTTTATATTTACAATATAAATGTACAAAATAATACAAATTAGAGTCACAATTAAATATGCACAAACACTAATCCAACGACAACCGACTATTCCCGTACAAATTCGTCAAAAGAACTCCTTACGATCAAACAGACTTGTAATTAATAAAACCTCCGAGTCAGGAACAAGTTTGTACTAAAAACACTGGAGATTACTTTACCCGGATTTCCGTAGCGTCCAACGAGAGAGTTGGTTAGCACTTCGATAACGACGATCTCGATCCAATCCGATCTTCCCGATCCAAACCCAGCCGATCCCGATATGAACTCCCGTTCCCGCCGAAACTTGCTGCTTATATAGTGGTCGGCGTTTAAATCGTCCGCCAATCCAATTCGAATGTTTCCATAACGGCCGACAACAGTCACTTCCCGCCGGCCAATCGTCCGTCTGCCGTCGATTTGAAACACAACGGATCTTTCCAACGGACGTTTCTAACGGCCGTTGCTAACAGTTTTTCCGTTATGAAAGTTCGTTATAGTAAAACAGGGCGGAAATCGCTTCCCTAGGCGATTCCAAACCCTACACCTCCGCAGCCAAGGATCAAACTGCGCTTAGCTCAAGCCTGTTTGATCCAACAACAACACACAGCAATTTTACAAATGTCTTCTAGTGCGGACTGACCCTTAACTTCCGGTACAACCGGGAATGTTCACTCGTACCTACGCACAGAGATGCTTGCGGAATCTGATAAGACCCGATCAGTTCTATGGCCGCGCGCATTTTTACTATGATCTTATGCGTATCTTGATGCGATTTCCCTAGTCCGATCCATGACAAATATCCTGTAAAACTACTAGCCTGGGCGTCCCACGCCGAGGGCGAGGAACATAGGGGAAAATCCCCAATTTGTTCGTGTTCCCGGCTGCGATCGTACACCTGGCGCATAGGTAGAGCCATTACTACTTTTCCGACGCTTGTGCCCAAGCCAAATCCTATTCTGGCTGTACTAGTCTGTATTCGGCAGACTTCTACTCGGTCACCTTGGCCCGACTGCTTTCGGCCGTTCTCTGCCCTTCTCCGGCGGCCACCATCGCATTCTCCCCTTTCCAGCGTGTCGATTTTGTTGACCCGGTACACTTTCCTGACCAAAATCTTACCCCCGACACTCAGTTCCTCAGCCCCTGCGAGCGTCGTAATGTGAACTGTCGTAATGCGAACCAACGCACTGCTCAGGTACTCGTGCCAACTCTGGCCGTACCTTCGAATACCCGTCGCCGTTTCCCGACGGTATGAACCACCGTGAATGCGATTCGTCACCTTCTGACCGCCTAATTGTTCTTCCTGTGGGGTCTTGTAAGCTAACCCCAACATCCTTTCCCTCCCTTCTGGGAGTTTTACAGCCTGTTTAAAGGGTTTGCTGATACCCCTATTCTAACCCATGCTGTCTTTGGGGACCGGCGCGTCTTCCCCGCCCCCGGCGGCTTCTAACGGTCGGGGGAGCGACCTATCTTGGACTTGGGTGTCCCGGAGACCTGACCCGTTTTCCTCACTGTCGCTAATTTCACTGTCCGCTGTTTCCGAAAGACGTTCCGGTTTTTCCCCCCTTCCCTGCGTATCTTCATTCCGGTCAGCCACCTTTCGGTGATCCTCTTCCGCTACAGGTACGCCCGGAATCTGATTTACCGTGCCCACTACAGCACGTGATACAAGCCCCGACCCTCGTGATTCCGTGGGATCTTCCTTCCCCAATTCTATCGGGATCGTTACCTTATCAACCCGGTGACCGAAGGCTCCAACGAGTTGGCTTTTCTTCTTCGTTCCCGTCACCGCTTTAGGGACCCATGACCCCCTTAAACTCGACGCTTCCGTTCCCGAAACGTCCTTAGCTGGGGGACTATTTCTGCCGCTTACTGTCTCAGTTCCCTTCAGCGACCTCCCGACTTCGGGAACTTCCTCCTCTCGTCTTGCCGCGACTCTACTAGGCTCTCTGACGTCCCCGTCTACCCATGAGTTGCACCTTCTCTCTACTATTAGCCTGGGGACTTTTGCCATCCTGACACTAGGGGTTTCCGTCCTCGATCCGGCTACGAGCATGAGCCTTCCTTTTCCCCGCATTGCCTTGACCCGATCCCTTGCTTCCCCGCTGCCCGATGGGCAAGAGAGTTTGGATGCTCTCACCTCCACCCCCACACGGTCCGCTGCCTTGGGTCGCCTGCGTTCGGCCTCGCCGTCTACCCGCCTATCAGGACACCCTCTTTTCTGCCGGTCAGTTTCCCTTGGCCTATCCCATTCCACCCGCGGCTTGTTTCCTGACGAGCTTGTCCTATCCCCAAAGTCGCAGTTCCCCTCGACTTTAAGTCCTTCGGATCGTGTTTGCCGTTCCTGCCGCCTCGTATCATCTAATTTTCCGGTGATCCCCAGCCGTAACTTCAACTGTTCTAACTCTATCTCTTCCCTTCTCACCTCAGCCTTGATTTCCGCGAGCTCGGCCCGTAGCCTACGTGCTTCGAGTTCACGACTCGACCCGCTTGTCCTACGCGCTGTTCCCTGCTCGTCGTCCTCCCAATCTCTAGCCTCTAGCCGCCGCGGTTTCGCGTGTCTAGGCATCTCTGTGTGCTAGCAAGAAACAAATAATTTACCTGGGTCTAATTGCTGGTGATGCTCTGTACGTCTGCTTCTCTGTCGTAGCTCAGTTCTTCCGATTCTTTGAAGTGTAATCCAAAATATTTCGACGTAATCCAACGTGTCTAAAGTATCCTGCCGACTGCGCCAGTAATGTTCAAAATAACCACTCAGTCGGTTTGACGAAACACAAAGTTTATATTTACAATATAAATGTACAAAATAATACAAATTAGAGTCACAATTAAATATGCACAAACACTAATCCAACGACAACCGACTATTCCCGTACAAATTCGTCAAAAGAACTCCTTACGATCAAACAGACTTGTAATTAATAAAACCTCCGAGTCAGGAACAAGTTTGTACTAAAAACACTGGAGATTACTTTACCCGGATTTCCGTAGCGTCCAACGAGAGAGTTGGTTAGCACTTCGATAACGACGATCTCGATCCAATCCGATCTTCCCGATCCAAACCCAGCCGATCCCGATATGAACTCCCGTTCCCGCCGAAACTTGCTGCTTATATAGTGGTCGGCGTTTAAATCGTCCGCCAATCCAATTCGAATGTTTCCATAACGGCCGACAACAGTCACTTCCCGCCGGCCAATCGTCCGTCTGCCGTCGATTTGAAACACAACGGATCTTTCCAACGGACGTTTCTAACGGCCGTTGCTAACAGTTTTTCCGTTATGAAAGTTCGTTATAGTAAAACAGGGCGGAAATCGCTTCCCTAGGCGATTCCAAACCCTACACCTCCGCAGCCAAGGATCAAACTGCGCTTAGCTCAAGCCTGTTTGATCCAACAACAACACACAGCAATTTTACAAATGTCTTCTAGTGCGGACTGACCCTTAACTTCCGGTACAACCGGGAATGTTCACTCGTACCTACGCACAGAGATGCTTGCGGAATCTGATAAGACCCGATCAGTTCTATGGCCGCGCGCATTTTTACTATGATCTTATGCGTATCTTGATGCGATTTCCCTAGTCCGATCCATGACAAATATCCTGTAAAACTACTAGCCTGGGCGTCCCACGCCGAGGGCGAGGAACATAGGGGAAAATCCCCAATTTGTTCGTGTTCCCGGCTGCGATCGTACACCTGGCGCATAGGTAGAGCCATTACTACTTTTCCGACGCTTGTGCCCAAGCCAAATCCTATTCTGGCTGTACTAGTCTGTATTCGGCAGACTTCTACTCGGTCACCTTGGCCCGACTGCTTTCGGCCGTTCTCTGCCCTTCTCCGGCGGCCACCATCGCATTCTCCCCTTTCCAGCGTGTCGATTTTGTTGACCCGGTACACTTTCCTGACCAAAATCTTACCCCCGACACTCAGTTCCTCAGCCCCTGCGAGCGTCGTAATGTGAACTGTCGTAATGCGAACCAACGCACTGCTCAGGTACTCGTGCCAACTCTGGCCGTACCTTCGAATACCCGTCGCCGTTTCCCGACGGTATGAACCACCGTGAATGCGATTCGTCACCTTCTGACCGCCTAATTGTTCTTCCTGTGGGGTCTTGTAAGCTAACCCCAACATCCTTTCCCTCCCTTCTGGGAGTTTTACAGCCTGTTTAAAGGGTTTGCTGATACCCCTATTCTAACCCATGCTGTCTTTGGGGACCGGCGCGTCTTCCCCGCCCCCGGCGGCTTCTAACGGTCGGGGGAGCGACCTATCTTGGACTTGGGTGTCCCGGAGACCTGACCCGTTTTCCTCACTGTCGCTAATTTCACTGTCCGCTGTTTCCGAAAGACGTTCCGGTTTTTCCCCCCTTCCCTGCGTATCTTCATTCCGGTCAGCCACCTTTCGGTGATCCTCTTCCGCTACAGGTACGCCCGGAATCTGATTTACCGTGCCCACTACAGCACGTGATACAAGCCCCGACCCTCGTGATTCCGTGGGATCTTCCTTCCCCAATTCTATCGGGATCGTTACCTTATCAACCCGGTGACCGAAGGCTCCAACGAGTTGGCTTTTCTTCTTCGTTCCCGTCACCGCTTTAGGGACCCATGACCCCCTTAAACTCGACGCTTCCGTTCCCGAAACGTCCTTAGCTGGGGGACTATTTCTGCCGCTTACTGTCTCAGTTCCCTTCAGCGACCTCCCGACTTCGGGAACTTCCTCCTCTCGTCTTGCCGCGACTCTACTAGGCTCTCTGACGTCCCCGTCTACCCATGAGTTGCACCTTCTCTCTACTATTAGCCTGGGGACTTTTGCCATCCTGACACTAGGGGTTTCCGTCCTCGATCCGGCTACGAGCATGAGCCTTCCTTTTCCCCGCATTGCCTTGACCCGATCCCTTGCTTCCCCGCTGCCCGATGGGCAAGAGAGTTTGGATGCTCTCACCTCCACCCCCACACGGTCCGCTGCCTTGGGTCGCCTGCGTTCGGCCTCGCCGTCTACCCGCCTATCAGGACACCCTCTTTTCTGCCGGTCAGTTTCCCTTGGCCTATCCCATTCCACCCGCGGCTTGTTTCCTGACGAGCTTGTCCTATCCCCAAAGTCGCAGTTCCCCTCGACTTTAAGTCCTTCGGATCGTGTTTGCCGTTCCTGCCGCCTCGTATCATCTAATTTTCCGGTGATCCCCAGCCGTAACTTCAACTGTTCTAACTCTATCTCTTCCCTTCTCACCTCAGCCTTGATTTCCGCGAGCTCGGCCCGTAGCCTACGTGCTTCGAGTTCACGACTCGACCCGCTTGTCCTACGCGCTGTTCCCTGCTCGTCGTCCTCCCAATCTCTAGCCTCTAGCCGCCGCGGTTTCGCGTGTCTAGGCATCTCTGTGTGCTAGCAAGAAACAAATAATTTACCTGGGTCTAATTGCTGGTGATGCTCTGTACGTCTGCTTCTCTGTCGTAGCTCAGTTCTTCCGATTCTTTGAAGTGTAATCCAAAATATTTCGACGTAATCCAACGTGTCTAAAGTATCCTGCCGACTGCGCCAGTAATGTTCAAAATAACCACTCAGTCGGTTTGACGAAACACAAAGTTTATATTTACAATATAAATGTACAAAATAATACAAATTAGAGTCACAATTAAATATGCACAAACACTAATCCAACGACAACCGACTATTCCCGTACAAATTCGTCAAAAGAACTCCTTATGATCAAACAGACTTGTAATTAACAAAACCTCCGAGTCAGGAACAAGTTTGTACTAAAAACACTGGAGATTACTTTACCCGGATTTCCATAGCATCCAACGAGAGAGTTGGTTAGCACTTCGATAACGACGATCTCAATCCGATCCAATCCAATCTTCCCGATCCGAACCCAGCCGATCCCAATACGAACTCACGATACGAACTCCCGTTCCCGCCGAAACTTGCTGCTTATATAGCGGTCGGCGTTTAAATCGTCCGCCAATCCAATTTGAATGTTTCCATAACGGCCGACAATGGTCACTTCCCGCCGGCCAATCGTCCGTCTGCCGTCGATTTGAAACACAACGGATCTTTCCAACGGACGTTTCTAACGGCCGTTGCTAGCAGTTTTTCCGTTATGAAAGTTCATTATAGTAAAACAGGGCGGACATCGCTTCCCTAGGCGATTCCAAACCCTACAAGTTGAAAGAAATAAATGCTAAATAGGGAATAACTATAATAAGAAAAAATTAATATTGTTACTCTAAAAGAAAAATTATAATAAGAACAATAAGTTCCAAGCTCATATTAATTTGATAATTTTTCACAAAACACTTATTCATTTTCTATGAAACACAGTTTGGAAACGCTAGCCCAAGTCATTATATTTGATAAATATGTTACAATTTGCAGACATATTGAAAAAATAGTTTGGCAATAAGGAGAGAAATATTATGGTATCATTATGCTTTATTCTTTTCAAATTTTCAGTCAGTTATCAACTACTGTCTACCAGTTTGGGCCATTTCTGCTCCTTATTTTCAAAAAAAGGATAGTGGTACACTTAACAAAATTTATCTACTCATAAACAAACTTTTTAATCTAAGAATTGTGGATAATACCAGATGCAGACTTGTTTTCCAGCTTTAAATAAATGTGCTGAATATTTTGATAATGTTTTATTTTTAAAATATTTTTATGGCATATTCAACATGAACTCAAATTGAATTTGAGTTTGTGTTGAGTTCAAGCTCCTGTTCATGTTACTTGCAACATAAAATGCATTGTTCTTCCTTACTTTCATCTAGCTATCTCTAAGAGGTCCTCTTTGTTAGACAAATAGAAAAATCTGTTTTATAATATCTCTCATTTTAAAAATCTTTGTTGTCATATTATTCAAATTTAAATACGTTTAATTAGTTTTTAAGCAGTCTTTGTAACAGAGAAAGTATGGCAATTGGTCAAAAAATGACACTCCCAAGGTTTTTACATTTTTGGACTTAAGACACCTTGAAATGTCAAGAAATGCAAAAAAATTTGAGAGGTTGTAATTTCTGTGTAGGGGGGCACAATTTTGTTCATCCTGTTTGAAGCTTAATAACTCCTATACTTTTTGTCGAAAATTTTTGAAATTTTACAGGGTGGTTTGTTTATTAGAGGGATTGATGTTATTAAATTTTGATGGTTAAATGTCTAGAGCAGAAGTCAGCAACCTGCAGCTCTTTTTAAGTTAGTAAATAATATTCATATAACAAAATAAAATTTCTAATTTAAGTAAAAGAAAATGATAACTCGTAAACTCCACTAATATTTTTTAAAAAAATTTTTAATCAATTTAAAAAATCACTTAATGCTTCACTATCAGAGTAAGAACAAAACTTAATAATAATAATTGAATATCACCTTGAGAAAAACATGCCAAACTAACCTAGAAAAGATAGAATTTAGCACTTTAGCAGATGGTGCTTAAGAGGTGATTTCATATTGTTTTAATATTTTGTGAGCATCTTCGGGCAGTTTTGTCTACGGCCCTCATGGTTTCATCTAAAAATATAACCTGCGGTGACATCTTGCGACTGTAAGGCAAATTTAAAATCAGAGACATTGAACCATCACAAATACGCCAATGTGGTTTCTCCTGCCTGATTTAATTTAAAAATGGTGGCATGAACAATTATGTCGTCTTGGCAGTTTTATACTGTTCTTATTTACTTGTGTTTAATTCATCAATATATTATAGTGTGCAAAAGAAAAATATTAAATACAAGCTTCTTCTAGTATTGAGGGTAATATTTAATATGGCTGGAGAAAAGAGAAAAGTAGAAGAAGAAAATTGAGAATTTAGAAGTAAACGGATGCAGTTGTTGCAAATTTAACATTCTTTTCAGTGTGTTTAATATGTAAAGGAAAGTTTTCTAATAACAAAAAAATCAAATGTACAAAGGCATTTTCTTAATAAACATAAAGCATTTGCAAACACTAATAGAGAGGGAGAAGAAAAAAGAAAGACAGTAGAATGTCAACATTAAATAAACTTAAGTGAAGGTACATTTTCAAATTAGATAAAATCAAGTAATAATACAACTACTGCTAGTTTTGTTACAGCTCTAAAAATAGTGAAATGGGGAAAGCCCTTTATGGATAGCAATTTTGTGAAAGATTGTTTTATTAAAATGTTTGAATATCTTTTTTGCAATTTTAAAAATAAAACAGAAATAATTGCTAAAATAAAAGACATGCCATTGTCCTCTAAGACTGTAAGAGACAGAACTGTTCTTACGGCTGAAGATGTAACTAGTCAGCAGGTTAAATCCAACATCAGGATTGTCTTTACCTGTGATGAATCTTGCAATGTGAATGATATTGCACAGGTTGTACTTATTTGTAAATAAGTTAACTCTGACAGACCTCAGAAAGAGTTACTTGATATACTGCCACTTACAGAACAAACTCGAGGTGAGGATATAGAATCTGCTGTTATCAATTATTTAAAAAGTAAAAATATTGATATATTAATAAAATAGTAACAATTGCAACCAATGGAACACCAAGTATGAAAGGTGAAAAGAAAGTTTTGTTTCTATGTTTAAAAACCAAATTTTGCACAATGTTTTTCACTGAACAATCCATCAAGTGGAACTCTGTTCACAAACCTTTCCAAAGGAAATAACATTAGTTATGGACCTGGTTGTACAAAGTGTGAACAAAATAATGGCAAGACCACTGTATCATTGGCAATTTTGTGAACTTCTTAATGAAGTCAATAGCCAATATTCTGATCTTTTACACAATAAAGTAAGATGGCTTTCCAGAAGAGCAGAGGTGCTAATGCAATTTGCTTCTTGCATTGAAGAAATAAAATTATTTTTAAACCAAAGATCTTGAATACATTGAGCTCAATAATCACAATTGGTTACAATAATTTTATTTTATGATGGACATGACCTCACATTTAAACACACGAAACAAGAAACTGCAAGTGAAGGGAAATACAGCTATTTTGCTTTTAGAAGTACTTGCTTTTGAACAAAAATTATGTTTGTTTACCACAGACTTAGAGAAAAGTACATTGCTACATTTTCCTATGTTGAAGAAATATCAACAGGATCATATTTCAATAGATTTAACACGTTTCATGCAAATAGTGGTAAATACGAAATTGAAATTTAGTGAGAGATTTAAAGAGTTTAGAAAGGAAAAGGCAAGGCATTTTTATTGGGGCCACTCTAAATAAATTCTACCAATTTGAATATTTCATCTTTTAGTGATATTGATCAAGCAGTTTTTCAACTAGACCTAGCAGATTTAAAAATCAAGGAAATGTGGAGCTCAAAATATGTAAATCTTAAAAGTGAATTAGAAAATTTAGAGAGACAGAAATCTACTTTTGCTGCACAACATAAATAATCTGACAGAAAATCTTAAAAGGCAAGGTCTAGTTGTTTTTGGTACTTGAAACAGTTTGCCTGATATTTAGATTCAATTAAAAACATGCATATGGACTTCTGTCTATTTTCAGATCAACATATTTTTTCAAATAGACATTTTCAAACATAAATTTTATTATAAATAAACTAATAAATCAGTTGAACTGTGTGAATGTGCCATCTTGTTTGAAAATGAAAGTAACATCATATTTCCCAAATTTTGACAAACTTCTTAAGAAATTCAGCAACAAAAATCTCATTAGAAACTATATATTGTTCTTACTTTTTTATGAAGTTTTCTATTTTAATTTTTATTATTCATAGAAGTTAAATATATTATATTTGAAATCTTAGCATACTGTTTGACTACAGAAAAATGTTAATATATATGTAAGAATGTTTAAAATCACTTATTTTTTACTTTAATAATTATGACTATTGTAACATTGATAATAAGTAATTGAATTGCAGTGCATTTTATTACAGCACCTTTAAGCAAAGCACAAATAAAATCCATTTTAACCAAAAAAAAAAAAAAACACATTTTAGGCTCAATTTTCAAAAATTTATATTTCATAATTCAAGTTGCTGACTTGTAGCTCTGTAAGTATTATTTTGTAAATATAATTCTAAAAATGGCTCTTTAAGAAAAAACGGTTGCTGACTCATGGTCTAGGCCAGGGGTCACTAAAGTGGTCAATATCGACCCCCAGGGGTTGATAAAACATTATTTGGGAGTCAATGAAAAGACTAAAACTTACAAATTTTGAACTGAATATTGCTAAGCTTGCTAAGCAGATCATCAAGCTTATCCGTCTCATTGATTGTCAGTTACAAAAATTATTATTAACATATATACAATAAATGTAAAATTAAAAAATATATATTAAAATAATAGGAGATTTTTTTTTGCTTGTAACACAAAACTTTTTAGTGGGGGTCAATGTGAGGTTTCGAAAAGTTGTAGGAGGTCGACGATCAAAAAAGTTTGGCGACCCCTGGTCTAGGCAGTGGAAAGATAATGGGAGTCATGTGTATCTCCTGTAGGTCAGACTTAATGATGATTTTGCTCATTATTAGAATTTACCATTTTTTATAAAACTCATCTCTATCCTCAAAATTAACATTTTGCCATTTTATAATAGTTAAAAATATAAAAAGTTTTTAAAATAAAATATGATAACAGATGGTAACTGAAACCAAATATGATAAACAAAATTTTAAATGTTGCTGGGAAAGTTGAGAAACTCATTACTGGTTTATTTTTGTAGAGTTTTTAATGGGGTGTTTGTTTTTGCTATTGTGGGGTTTAGGTTATCCCAAGTTATGTAAGACTTTACTTCTGTATAAATATAAATAAATAAATTTATAACTCACTTTGCAATCTGTCAAATCTGGTACAACCAATTCTGGTAAAAGTTCAGGAAAATACTTCTTTTCAAGTTTTTCCCCATTTGGAAAGTGAAGATAAGAAACACGAAGGCCACGATCTACAAAAGTATATAATGTTTTCCTTTTTAATTAAAAGTAGAGAAAAATGTAGCACAAGATATACAGCTACAATAAGCATCAATAAAGTTAAACCACACACAATTATAAATAAAAAAAATTTACATATTAAATTAAAATATTTATAATAATAGATAAATTTACATATTAAATTAAAATATTTATAATAATAGATAAATTTAAGTATTTGTAATAGATAAATATATATATGCAGGCATATAAATTGAATCTTTATGAGTGAAAACATCTCTTTGAAACTAGAAACTGACTTATACAATGAGTAATGACTTTACTGTATAGAGGTAAATAAGTAGAACAGCTTCTAACAATTGAATAACTAACCACAGTACCTTTAAATAGTCCAACACCTTTGTTTCTCTAAAAAAAAATGCTTTCAATCTTTTCCTAAGATAATCTTCAGGTATTAATCAAACAAAAAATGAAATGTCTGAAGAACACAATGTATTTCAAATTTGAAAACTCCAATCAGATGCGTGTATAAGAATGATGTACTTAAATTATAAATGTTTATCAAAATATGTTTACTATGCATGAGAAATACATTTCTCTTCTTTATAATTAATACATCCTCCAAGTTGGTTTGCTTTTAAAATCTCCAGGGCTTCCAATTGTTTGAGTTGTTCAGTAATTTAAGTGTCATTCTAATACATGCACCTGATTGAAATACATCATGTTCTTCAGATGTTCCATTTTTTGTTTGATGAATACCTGAAGATAATCTTAGGGGAAAATCAAAAACATTTGTTTTATAGAGAAATAAAGCTGCTGGACTAGATAAAAGTACTATGGTTATTTATTTATTTGTGAAGTCCAGTTTCATGACGACTTGCTCCTAACAGTCACTGTGCACTATTTATTATAATTCCAGCAGCACCACAAAAAAAAAAAATATTTCCAATCAAAATTTGTGTTCGGTAAATGTTTAATATCCTAAGACAAGTTTAAATGTTTGGAAATTATACAATAAAAACTGAAAGGAGTGTTCAGACGCCATACCAAGCCAAGGAATTGCCCAAGATCAAACCAATTATCAGTGCCCTAACTAGACAAGTGCAATTGGTATACAAATGAGGTATCAAAAAATTATCAGAATTATATTTTTATTTTCAAATTTTAAATTTTTCTGCTCTAGAGACCATTCTATAACTTTTTGGTTAAAGTTAAAAAATAATCAATTTCTATCATATTTCTTTCTTTATATTTGTTTTCAAAAAAAGGGAGGAGTCAAAAATAAAATTTTGCACAAGGCACATGAAAAGCTGGTGATGATACTGCCCATCATTGCCTATCTAGAATGTGAACTGTAAAGAGATATTCAAAAGAGTTCCAAGATAGACATAGTACAGTAGTGTCCCACAAACTCAACTTGTAGACTGAGAAGGTAATGAGTTATCAAAAGTGACAAGTTTTAAGGCTGAGCAATGATGCCAGTCTAAATAGCAGAATTTTCATAAGAGTTTTATATGTGCAAATTTGTATATGTATTAACTATGTACCAATACAAGAAATCCTCGTTAATTCGAACTAGATAGTTTGAAATCCCGTTAGTTTGTAACTGTACTTTTGTCCCAGCAAGCAGGGGTGATATTCGAAATATTTAAGAAAGGGTTCGCTAACAAAAAATTTTTCCTTAGCAATTTTTTTTTCGCTCAAATGGTGCATTACCAAATGGTTATGACTCGCACACGTCTAACAACTAACTGGCTACTCCCTGGAACCGGCTCATGCTCCGAGCAGTTTTCTTGGAAACCATGAATGGTCTAAGGCTCTAGTTTAGTAGTGTTACAGAGTATAATACGTATATTTTAATATATTTTTTAAAAGAAACAAAACCACCGAGAAATGTTACGTGTGTTTAACAAGGTTCGGAAAACTTTGAAAATTTTAACAACGGGTTCGGCCGAACCTGTGCGAACCCACTGAATATCACCACTGCCAGCAAGGGATATAAAAATTTACATGTTAAGAAATTCAGTAAGTTCAAAATATGATTACTTCAAACTTTGAAGTAAAAATTCTGTCTGAACTCTGATATGCATATGTTAACTGGCTCTTTGCTATAAGAAAACAATTAATTAATAATATAAAAGCCATCATCTGTGTGTGTGAATTTCTTATAACTCCTGAAATTTTTGTCCAATCCAGATGAAATTTGGTTATATTTGTTTTATGTTCTGACAGAAAGTATAGGCTATTTATTTTGTGAAAATATTAGCTATATAGAATAAACATTTTATCAATTTCAGATCAGTGATCACACTTACATTGCAGTGAAGTCATTGACTTTTTTAGTGCATGCTTGACAACAGAATTTCCCTTAAATTGTGTTTTTAAACATTTTGGCAAATGGCATGCTTTAAACTTACTTCGTTAAGTTTAAATTTAAAAGAAATAGCTGCATCGTGTCACTTCTATAACAATTAAAAAAACTTTTATAGTGACCATGTGACGTTCTATTATCCGATTGGAAGTAACGATCAAACAAGCCTGTTATTTAAAATATATTATTGCACATTAACTATGCCTCCACTAGCCAGAAATCAATTTGCATGCATTGTATTGCAATGGCTTACTGCCCAAATTAGAATAAAACTTTTTTCATTAACTTTAATACAATAGGCAGTGCTTGTATTTTGTTTATTAATTTATTTTTCTGGAGTAAAATATAACGTATATTAAACCAAGAAAACAGTCTGTTAGGAAACTGGAACTTCTCAGATATAAAGGGAATAGAGCTTTTGGAAATTTATAAGTTTACCAGGATATCCAACTGTATCAATTTAAGGAATGAAGGATGCATATTTAATACCAGAGATCATGTTTTGAAATTTTCTAACCCAAGGGAAGTGTTATATTGTGTGTGATCGATACTCCCTTTTTTTTTTCTTTTATTTAGTTAATTTATGTTTAATTATGCCTATTTTAAATTTTAATTATATTTTGTTCTATGAATATTTGTTTAAATTTTTCAATGTCACAATTTTTGAATTTTTAAAAGTAGTCTTTTATATGTTTAATTTGCATTCTTTTAGCATTTGCAATTTTTCCACTTGATCACAACCCAATAAAAATCAGGTTAATGTTACCTATGGTAGCGAACGTGGTGGCTCATCTCTGAAACAGTGGGGACGCACGTTCTAACCTAACCTATTCTAATAATTTGATTGGCAATAATTATGGTAATTTATTAGAATAAGTTAGGTTAGGTTAGAACGTGTTTCCCCACTGTTTCAGAGACGAGCCTCCACATTCGCTACCATAGGTAACATTAACCGTATTGTATAAACCTAAAATATTTTACCAGTTTATATAATCTAAGTACAATAATATGTTTGACAGTACTGAGGAAACTATAACATCGAAAATTCTGGTGAATGTTTAAGTTAAATATTTACATTTGAAACAAAATCAGAATATTAAACAGAACATTCCAAAAAGAAAAAAATTTGCCATAATTTTATGTCATTAATTAAATTATTATTTAAATGTTTTGCAACAATATAGATTGATGAATTTATACAGTACTTACTATCTTTAATAAAATAAATAAAATATACCCATAACTTTACTTACGATCTACTAAATTATTCTTTTGTAAATTATCTCTATATTGTTTAGGTCCTCTTTTATTAGGAAAATAAAAATTTCTAAAATTTCTTTTCCCATTTACAAGTTGTGTTGTACTAAATCTTCTCGTTTGAATCAAGAAACACATGTTAGTCGCCATTTTGATTATTTTAACCCACAGATGGCGACACTATCACAGAATAAATTTATCTCAAAAATAATAATAAAATAATGTAAAAGAAAATAATAATAATAATACGAATTTGCTACATTTAATTTAAAATATAATTTAACAATATAAAATTTGAATATTTTCAGTAATCGAAGATTTATAGTTAAGATATAAATAATTACATTGTTTTTTAGTTGTAAAGTAAACAATTAAATTTTTAGGCAGCTTATAAAATTTAAAATATAATGTTTCGTTAGAATATCAACTCGAAAGCAATCGAAAATGTCCAATATAACATTTATTTCTTCCCCATTACTCATTATAGATTATTCCCTTTCATCTTTATAAACCTGCTTTTCTGGATAACCCATCAAGCTTAGTTGATCCATTTACATTAATGAGAAAGATTTTGAATTTATAAATTTCAGAATAAAAATTACAAAACTTATTCAAACAAATGTTTTAAAAGGGCAACATTCTTGTTTTCAAATGTCTGATCTTTAATCAATCACTTCTTCAATTCTACAAGAAATTGACAATAAAAAATATCAAATGGTTTTGTAGAAATTCTTAAAATTTAATATAATGTAAAATATTAAGTTTTAATAGATATTTATTTGACTTCAGTACAAAGTTTTCTTAAGCTTACTTTTCTTTCAAACCAATTCAATAAAACGTAAACAAATTCCTGTTGAAAAATTCATAAATTTACAATATAAAATTTCTCTGTTATTTGGGTCAATATAAGTAAAATTTGTAAAAATTAAAGATATTTAATCATTAAAGTGTTGTTATAATGATAATAAATCCAAGTTATTTCTGTGATTATATAAAATTTTAACATAGAATAGGTTTATTAATAAATTTTAATTTTTTTTTTCTATTTTTATTGTAAAAAAAATTAAAATAGTATGAATTATGAGCAATATGTTGGCCTAATAAATCTTTAGTTTATACAGTTTGTGCCTGTTGATCAGTTAAGTAAAGTAATAATGATTTTCTTAAAATATACAAATCTAATGTAGAAATATTTTATATTATGTTTAATTCAAACATTTAGTTTTATATTAATAAAAATGCTGTCATAATACAAAATAATATACTGTAATGTGTAGATACAGAGATCACACTGGTCTTTTTATACCAGAAAATTCATTTTATTAATTAATGATTGGAGAAAATACCATAAAATTTTCTATACATTCCGTCAGTTATTCAATATATTCGGAATTGTCCATATTAAATAAAATTGTTTTTTTATCTTAATTTAATTGAAGTATAATAATTCTTCAGTTTTTTTATTGAAGGGTGATAAGTCGTCAAAGACAATATATTTTATTAGATTATGAAATGCCCAAAAGATCTTAAAATAGAAAAATTAATGAAGTAATAAATAGCATAGATCACAATTTTGATGTTTTAGTTCTCTCCCTGTAAATATTTGTCTAAACTCAAAATCATTCCATTTAAAAAAACATTCATCTTTTGTTAAGGAATAATTTAAAGCTTAAACATTATCATTCAACTTTGTTTATTTAATAAGGCCTATTAGATTTTAACTCCATAGAATAAATATCCAATTAAAGTAATGCATTGTTTTAATTATTAATTTGTCAATATAGAAACAAAAGGCATGCCATCTTTTCTTATCTTTAAGGTATTTTTATTATCTTTTCAAAGTAACAAAGATGTGTGGTTGTAGACCTATTAATAATTTTACCTTGTCAGTTTATTATTTTTTAAAAATTTGTTTTATGTTTTTATTATATGCTATATATGAAATTCAAACCTTTATGTCCTATTATACATTACAGCCTATATTTATAAACAATTTATTTATAAATATTTTGATATAAAATTCATATATCTCATTTAAAATATTTATTTTGTATAAAAAGTTTAGTAACATTAAGAAAATTTTTGTTTATATATATATAAACAAAATGTATATGTTTTTATGCTTAAGTTATTATGTTCAATATATGGATCTTTAGGATTACTTGAATTCAATAATCTTAAATGTCTTTTGGATGCTTTACTAGATTCTCAATAACAAAATAACAACGAAAACTATTATATAATCTTAAAAAAGAAAAAAATATCCATAATCTATTTAATCTATAATCATCCGTAATCTATTTAAAAACAATTGACAGACTTTTCATTTTAGGATTGTTTTATTTGTTGTCCACATTACATTCAGATGACTTCTTTGTATGAGACCATTAAATAATCCTGTAATGGATTAATGTTTTCTTTAATTATTCTAAATACTTGTACAGTTTACTAATTTATAACGCATTTATGTACAGAATAAAATTTGAAAGTAGACATAATTTTTAAATTAATTTATTATTACTACTAATTTTTTAAAGCAAATGTACGCGAATTTAAGTGGGCAGTATTCAAACTAAATATTTGATACTAAAAGTAAGGAGGTCTTTTTCACTTTCAGACATCTCAAAGTAATAGTTTATAGACTTAGAATCAATTAAAACTATGGCTTATTTATAGCGACATTTATATTAAAAATAGTTTTTATAAGTTATACATTTGTCTACCTCTTTACATAGTAAGGATAAAACGTTAAATAATTACAAATTAGCTTATATAATTACTCATAAAGTAAGTTATGTAGCTTGCTTGAAGTGATATTTTTTATAGTTCAATTTAAATTTAAGCATTAAATATATTTAAATTGTAAAATTAAATTATATTTTACAAATAAATAAATTCTAATTCTCGATTTTGTTGACTTTGTTATTTATTATAGTACTTAATTGAGAATGTATCACTTAAAGGGGAAAAAAATGAAGATAATTTTACAAAAATAGCTATTTTAATTTTTAATTATACAGAATTTTTGTTTATAAATGAGAATTGGTGGTGAAATAAATGAAGAAAGATGCCATAGATTTAACAAGTATTTAATAACAACAAATTTATAATTACTGATTTTTTATAAAATAAAAAAATATATAATTTTAAAAAGTAAAAATTTATCATTTTCATTTTTTTTAAATTAATTTCAATATTGTTATATATTTTTGTCTGATACTTGGCATAAAATGATACAGAGAAGTTGATCTAAAGTTACAATTACAGTCATTTCATTCTTGAGTAATTTCGTTGCTTTTAAAGTAGCCATAAAAGTTAAACAACAAGCTAATTTTAATTAGTACGTTCAATTACTACGTAGATCTTATAGGGGAGCATTAAAACATAAAGAGACTACAGCAGTATTATATTCTTATTGCCAACTTTATTCTATGTTAAATAAGTTTCCAATATGATCATTTCCATCATTTTTACTATTAGATGAATGCTAACTTACATACTTAAAATAAACGAAATTAAAAAATAAATTGAGATCCAAAAATATAATGACTGAAACGATGCAGAAATAAAATCTTACAAATAAAATTTAAAAAATATAATAATTTTTTCAGTCTCTTTTCTTATTACAGTTTTTATTAAATTTTGTTTTCGAATAAATTTAATAAAAACTATTATAAGAAAAGAAACTGAAAATCAATTTAATGTTTTTCAACTGAATGCTAAATGACATTTTGATGAATAGACAAGTTAATTGTAGAAATTAATTAATCTACCATATACATTAGTGGCAGTCTCTTGATAACAGATAATTAAGCCAGCATTTAGGACTGCTTTCTTAACATGGGTAATCATGTACAGCATCTAAATTACTGAAATAAAACAGAAAAAAGTTAAATTGATTTTAATAACCGAACTTTAAAAATTTGATCAATTTAAGAAAGTATTTGAAATGAAGATATGGAAATGATTTTTTAAAATATAAAAGATAATTTTTCGTGGTTATGATGGTTAAAATATATATAACTGATTTATAAAATCATTTGTGAACGCGAAGAAATGAAGTGGTGAAATATAAAATTAAAAGATCTTATAATTCGAGATTTCATTTTTAAAATAATTCTTCAGACTTGTACAGAAATAGAACGAATTCATAATATGGAATGAATCAGGATTTTTAAGATGATGAAATTAAAATAAAAAGGCATTATTTTTCCATAACGTGGTTTATTTATTTTTATAATATAAATATAAGTTAATAGACTAAGAAAGAACTGAATCGGTAAAAAATAAATATATCGTGTATTGTAAAGTACAATATAAAGTTTAATTGTAATTGTTTAATCCTTCTCGAATAGGAGGGTTAAACTCTCAAAATCCCCGAGTGCGAGGGCCGTGGAATGAACACATAGAACAGATTTTGTGATATTGGCATTATATGATAAACTAAAATTTAATTTTGTTATCAAACGGTACTTTGAACTTCTTATACTAAAATGATAAAATGATAAATATAGAGTTGTGTGTAACGGTTTTAAAGCTGAATTTAATTGTCGTATCACTAAGCACGGTTTACGTTATTCGGATAGAAATAAGAGAAAACATAGATTCAATTAACCAAACTGATCAACTTTGGATTGTTTGTATACAAAGGAACTTATGTTAATCGGACTTCAAAAATTTCGAAAAATTGATGACGTAATAACTGGTAGTGAAATACGGTACTTCATATCAGTAACGAATGAATCATAAGTAAATGATTTATTGCGATTAGTTCCTATTACAGTAAAACCTCGATTTAACGGTCAAAATTTCCGGTCCATATGTCTTATGTAAAAATTAATATCCTGTTAACTTTAAAATGCTCTTTATATACGTAATTAAATTAACAGTCTTTTTTCAACTCTAAGAGTCGCCTCTCTTAAGAGTATTATTTATTTGTTTAGTTAAATACAGTTAAAGTGTATTTTATTTATTTCGATTTCGGCTTTATTCGCCCGAATTAGTCCGTTAAACCGAGGTTTTACTGTATTTATATTTAAAAAAGTCTTTTCTTAGACATTTTAATTATTGCCGATGTGTGACTTAAATTTTATAAACGTTATAATTTCTTTATCTCTATTTTCATAGATGTTATTTCAAGAATTAAAACACTTTATAAAGAATTATTTATTTTTGTTGTTCAATTGCATCTGTAAATTATTATATTAAATGTTATATGCATAAATAAATTATAACATGAACAAAATAATTAAATTAAAAATTATTTTAAAATGTAATTAATAAATTACGAATTATAATACTCAGTTCGGGTGTACTATAGATTACTCCCTATGGAATTTCAGGATTTTGATTATATATTTGCACTCAGGGGACCGAGATGAGTTCAACGGTACCCTATTTTTGGACCGGAGACGAAAAATAAAAAAGTTATCATACTTTTTCACTTACCATACTTTTTTAATGCTCTCATGAAGACGGCACCATAGTTGCTAGTATTGCCATCTTGCGGTAAAGTCTGCAAACCATGACGTCGGACTACGGTCATCTCCAGTAGGGTTAAACACGCGATACGAGAGCGGAGAGAGCGACGCGACTTCCGATCATCGCGCGATCGCCATTTCGGTAAATGTTACTTATGGCAGCGAACATGGCGGCCCGACTGACCTCTCGTACGGGCGCCACCACACGCCGCCATGTGCTAAACTAGTGATCGATTCACGGTAGTTCTTGAACAAAGTAAAAAAAGGGGGGAAACGTCTACTAAAGGCAATTTTAACGGCAAGCGATCGCGATAGCGAGGCCGACTTAGCGGAGAGCGACGCGACTCCCTGTCATCGCGCGATCGCCAGAAAAAAGTATGATAACTTTTTTATTTTTCGTCTCCGGTCCAAAAGTAGAGTATCGTTGAACTCGTCTCTGTCCCCTGAGTTCAGATATATACCCAAACACACGAAATTCCATATGGAGTAATCTATAGTACACCCCTCAGTTCTTCATTGATAATAAAATACAAATATGAATATTTGATTCTGTAGATGTCTTGCAAAAATTGACAATTACAAAAACAAAATTTAAAGTTCATGTTCCGATTTGTTTTATTAAGATAGTGTCCATGATATACTTACTAAATTAGTCAAATTATTTTAAATTTACAGACTGACACAAGATAAAGAACGTGGATACAATTTAAAGCAAATGGGCAATTATTTATTGTGATATCGTCACAATGCCAGCTACAATTTTTAATCGAGTTTTAATTTAAAAAACAATAATGTGCCTTCCGGTCCTGACCAGAAGTTCGTATATAGTTAATCAAGGTTTCCGGCCCCTAAGTTTCCATATTTGGTCTGGATTTTAGTGTTTCTTGCCCCTGTACATCATACTTCTGTTGATAACAATCGAATCATGCTGGTCATTTATCTAACTCTGTTCTTAAGATTAATGAAGGACAGACAGACAACGGATGAGAGTGGAAATGTATAGATCTGCTATTTGGAAATTTAAGCTTAATAATTTAAAATGATTACAAATTTATATTGGTAAATTTTCAGACATATAACGTAATATAGATTATAGATAAACTCTTAAGAAATTCAAAGGATTTATTTTAATAAAAGAAGCTAATGTTTAAAAAGTTTCTTTTGCCTAATTCAGTGTTACAATGCATTACTGCTGCGTGATCTTCAATAAAAATTATGCACATATAATTTCAGTAAAAGAAACATTTTTCTGATGTTTTTCAATAAATTCTTAAAGACCTTTCTTAGAAGTATTTATTACGCTAAATCTATAGCCTATAGGGTATACACAATGGAACCACCAATAATTATCACCTTTTTTTAACAAATGCGTATAAAATAACAACCTCCAAACAATGACCATTTTTATGTAGGCTCTCCGTCAGTGACCGACGTTCAGAGGTTTGACTGTATTAATATATATACATGAATTGCTGCAAAAAAATCGTCCCACCTTAAAAGCCGGTGTGCAATAATAATCAAATTGATGAAATTGATGCAGGTGGAATGATAGTGAAAAAAAAAACTTCATTATAACATACATAGGCGGATGAGACTTGTTCAAGCAACGCAGAAAATATATGGAATACAGCACAAGGATACATCGTTAAAGAAGAATTTAATCACAAATGTTGTTTATTAGTAAATTGTAACGAATTTGTCATTTTCTGATTTGTAACATTTGTGATAAAAATGTCCTTTAGTCAGGGATGGAACTACATAAGGCACCCATGTCAAAGGCCCACAAAAATTGAATTATTATTATAAATTTTTAATACTTTTTCATTAACAATGAGCACTTATCGTATAGTAAAAAATAGTTAATATTAATAATATAATATTAATGATAATTTATCATATTGTTTGTTTTATTGTAAACAGGGCCCCATTGGAATTCAATAAGCCCTAGGCTCCGGAAAACCTAGATCCGCTCTTGCCTTTAGTGATGTATTCTTACATTGCGAGATAATGAACTTTTCATTTTTTTTCACTATCATTTGACGTGCAGAACTTGATTAACATTTTGTATTTGTTAATATATTTATTATTTATTAAATATGTAAATATAATGTAGACTCAAATTAAGTTTGATAGTTGGTAAAGATAAGAGAAAAAATATTAAATAACGAATCTTAGGTTAACAGTATTTATTTTCAATGTTAAAAAGCTTTTTATTTCAGCTTGAATTTTGGATTATTTGCTACTGGACTTATATTGATTTAATATTTCCTTTAATTCCCAATACATTTCTGAATAAAAATAAAATTTGTTTTAAAAAAATGTTAAATACTTAAAATAAACAACGAGTTGTAATTAATTTTTACAAGTTTAATTATTATATTTAATAAATAGGACTGTTAATGGAATAGAATATCAAAAGTAATACAATACCTGAAATCAAAACCCGGATTACAGTATCATGACAGAATTGAATGAGATTAATATTTTGGTAACGAAACCTTTTAACAAAATATATAATTAGTACAAGAAAGCTTACAAAAGTTAACTTTATTTGCAATGGATCAGTGGAGATGTGAAAAATGATCTCTTGTTAGAAAACTATTCCGTGCAATAAATTAAAAATGACAAGCATTACATAATCCTAAATTTAAATTAAGCTACTTTTATAATTTTTAATGTCTTTTTCCAGACAATTTTTGCACGGATTTTAGAAAAACTCAAGTTAAATATTAAGTTAAAAATAAGTTATCAAAATGATCATTTTTACAGAACTAAATCAATAAAATTTAGGCATAAAAATTAATGTAAAATTTATTATTGAACTACATAATAATAGCACACGTAATTGTATTATAATGCATCTTTTATATGCTACTATCATACACAGTACATTGCATATCAGTAAATCGATGAAGCATATCGATAGTAAAAAATTCAGGAAGACGTAAATGTAGGCAATGTATCACATATTTTACTATTTAACTGAAGAATAAATAGACTTGATAACAAATAAATAAATATTTTATTTTTATATATTTCAAACCTACTAAAGTGGAAGTTCTGCAAATATGTTATTGATCAACTAGTAAATAAGAATATTAATTATTCAATAAAATTATTTTTGGAATAATTAATATTAAAACAACTAATGTAGTAATGTTTTAGTATTTATTTTTATCTAATCAAAATTGCCATAAAAAATTGATTTTATTTTTATTAAATTTGGTCTCAACATTCTATAATCTAGATAGAAGAAGATCATTTATCTGGAATTATTCTAAAAAAATTTTTATGATCCATTTCATTAAAGAATTGAACGATTGATTCGAAGAACAATTTGTTCAACTTAGTTCAACTTTGATAAGTTACATTTTAACGTGTTATTTTTTTCTGTTTTAAGGTAAACCCAGCTTTGTCTTCCATTGACGCAAAATTGACGACCATAATTTATCGACGATTAATGATACCTTTTCAAATTGATTTGTAAAAAAAAAATATTACATTAAACAAGGACATTTTTTAAGCATTATATGAAGTTTATCATCATTTATTTCTTACTATACATTACTATCTATATTACATACAATATATTATGTGCTTAAAGGTCGTGCTATCATTGTGTTCTTTTAAAATTAAGTTATCTAAATAACTTACATGTAATGTTGTTAATCCGAAACAGATTTGGTCTCTAATTTTCCAGATTAACGATTTGCTACTTCATTACTTTAAGGTAAACTTATATAACTTGTGACATTTAATTACGCGCTATATCTAAATCGTCATTCAATTGTTATAATTTCTCAAATAAAGAAGTATGTAGGCCTATATATATATATTGAAGTATTTTGTAAAATTTTCTGTTTTACAAATTCTTTGCAGTTAAAATATTTTTAAATAAAATTTTCATCCTAATTTTACAAATTTATATCTAATATAATTCACATTGTTTTAGTCTTAATCGTTAGTACTAAATATGAATACAGTATTAGAGTTCTATGATATAGAATTAGAAATAACAACATTATTTCTAAATTCTACATTTATCATTATGATCAAATTTAAAATGTTCTTCCTTAAATATTCGTTGTTACAGTATGAAAGTTATTTAAAGTTCTGACCTCTTACAAATGTGAGTCATGTGAGTCAAACAATACCACCACTCAAAAATATTTTAAAATTCCATACGAACAAAATTTATTTGAAATAATCAAATCTATATCACACAATTACGGTATAATCTTAGCACCAGAAAAATTTCCTTGTTTGAATTACAAGATAAACCCACATAATAATAATAATAATATATGGGACCAAAAAAACGTAATTTACAAACTCAGTTGCAACTGCACTATTCCCAAATCTTATATAGATGAATCTGGTAGAAATCTGAAGACCCGGTTTAAAGAACACACATCCGCGATTAAATATAATAATTGTAACTCAGCTGTTGCTGTTCATTGTAACAACAAAGGTTGCCAAATCATAAAGGAAACTGTAAAAATTGTCAAAAAAGAATTACATACGCAAAAAAGAGATGGTATGAACATCTTGAGATACTTAAAAACAAAGACAGTGCGATGAATAATAATATCGGTCAAAAGTTACATGAAACTTGGTACCCATACTTGACCAAGAAAAGCCGAGAAAGGGTGGCGGTAGTGGTTAAATAATGTGTTAAAGTACGGCAAGTTGTCGTTAACTCTGTGCATCGTTTCCAAACGGTACCCAGCAGGGTGCTCATACGTCTCACTTCCACTTCCCCCTTTACTCTTCTACATTTCCCAACCCTCCCTTCCCTTAAGACCATCCCACCCACTACCCCCACCTCAAGATGATGCCTTTCTGATGCATCCTGTTAACTCTCCCACTTACAATTTGTGGACCATCCCATCGTGTAAAACTCTACTGTAAATTAAAACAATCTTTTTATGTCCCTTTTATTTTAACGGTGCACTACCTTCACTTCATCATACTTGTCGTTCCAAAAGGTTTTTTCTATTGTTCTTACCGTAACCAAGATCACGGTTTTCCCAAATTTTATAATCTTAACTCAGCACTGTGTCGGGTATACTGGGATGTTTTTCCAACACTATGTACAGTACCATACCGTCATGTTTGCAGTAAGTTCAAAACTTTTTACATCTATGTTGTTTGTTTTTTCCTTTTGTAAATCATTTCCGATTTAATCATTATTTTAGCTTATACCTGTTAATCAATAATCGTCATCCATATTTTATCTAATGTCACAACTCCTGCATTTCTCATAATCCATGTAAGTTTCCTAATGATCTTTTACAATTTTGTAACATTACAATAAATTTATACTAACTTTATACATTATGCTAACCTGTATGTAATTTTCCCTATATAGTTGTAACACGAGAGTTGAAAAGGTACAGTACATACTTGTCCGAAATGCATACTCGAAGAAATAAAAAGTTTTTCTAAAGCTTGTCCTCCTTTTTATTGATGGTATACTAAGTCTAGCGAAAAAGAAAAACTACCTTATAACCGCTCGTATAATTGAAATGTGAATCAAGTGTATACCACATATAATTAACCTTTTCTAAAAAAAATTATATTAAGTGAATTAAAAAAGCATTCCTACATAAAATGTCCTCACTGGGACATAGGTTTATAATATTGAGAGATGTCATACAAATAAGAACAACATAATATTTAAAATACAATAATAATTTAACATTGTTTCCAAAACATGCTAAATTCCTTAATTATGAAAAATTTTCTTTGCTTGAATTTACCAAAAATTATTAATCCCTAATTTACTTCAGTGTTCTTCTGGAACAGCAATATTATGTACTGTAAATATTTTATCATAAAATATTAACTTTTCATCCTATTTACTGTTTAGATTTAAAAAATACCTTTACTGTACTTTACTAATGAAATATCGTTTACAAAATGTTAACTTATATTATACTTAATTAGTATAATTTAAGTTAACTTTAAATCGCCAGCATTATTTATATACAGTATAATAGCCGAACAGTTTTATAACCATATATTGTATTTTACTAAAGTAATAATTTTCAATTCGTACTATCGCGAATGTGATATAATATTCTGTTACTTTTTAATTAAGATGACCGTTACCAATGCTTGGCACCCGATTATTCTTTTCGTTATCGGTGGCACGAAATGTATAGGCTACGTTCCATCTGCTAAATATGCCACTATTCTGTCACGTTTCTTCAAGTCCATTACTACGTTTGATTTCACGATATATAAGCCTACTAACTTAAAACAGTCTACTTTTCCAGGGCGAACACAATTACAGAAGACAGGACAGATTGACACCTGTGCTAGTGTCCGCTCGGACACTAACTTCAGAATACTTTAACAGGTTACACCGAGCATATTAAACATACATTTGCTGGCGCGTAATCGTGTAGTATTGCTGCAGTGGCATCATTGCATGCCACTGCAGCAATAACTGATGAATTGCACACCGGAGCCAGTAAACGTTGCCTGTGTGAACAAGAACTGTCATGCCAGTCCATCCGTGCATGTGAAGATTTTGCTACTGGAAGTTGTGTTTTTATTATTAATTATTATCAGAGACACGTTGTGATTGTGACTGATGATTATTTAAACACAAATTATTTTTTAAGAGTAAAACATGAATAGAAAGTGGACTTCAGTGGACTTCTAAAATATTCATATAGTTGCTATTTGATATGGATTATTTCATCATAGTAAATAAACTCAATTTTCTTGCAAAGTTTAGATTTGTAGTATCTATTGAAATATACTTCATAATTTGTGCGAAAAGGAAAAAAAAATATGTTTATTTTTTCTGAAATAATCAACTGATTGATAATGAGTCTTATTAATTCCTATGTTTTAGATAATAACATTCAGTAATTTCGAGAAAATTAATATTTATTAAATATTTTGTAGCTATAGATACTAGATTTAATATTCATTAAATGTTGGATTGAACGAAATATTTTAATTAAATTTTATTTTTAATTTATTTCATAAAAATTTCAACGAATTTAATACTAGAACTTTTAACAGCCTGTACGAGTACATAGACAATTAAGATATTTTAAACTATAAATTTATTTACTTTTTATTCAAAATATAAATAGTATAAAAACTAAAATATCTTACAAAATGCTTACCTTTATTAATTATTTCTATGATACATTCGAGATTCTCTGTCTTTCTCTCCCTCTTCTCCTTCAATGAACATCTTTCAAACGTAATTATATAAACACGATATTTCAAGCTCCAGTAAGTTACCTTTTATTTTGTTACCAAAAAATATTTATTCATTAATAAAAATGTTAGGTGAACCGGTAATAAATATAACTACTCGTTGAGATAGGTTGATGTATCTATAAGCATAGTAAATATAGAAATGTATGTATTATTTTATTTTACTTATTGCTAACACATATGTCAGTATAAACATGTTTCGTTACATGCTAATAATTGTTGAAGAATTAATTATTTATATACTTATCTCTTATAAAAGATCTTGTTTTGTAATGTCAATGATAACAGAATATCCTTAATGGTGATATAGTCAACAGATTGATAATAAGCCTTATTGATTTCCTATGCTTTAGATGAGAACATTCAGTAGTCTCCAGAAAATTAATGCAATCTAGTCCATACAGAATCCTTTAAATCTTTAAAGGATCGAAAGTGGAGCCTAAGGGAAATAATATGTCACATCTGAATTATTTAAACAAATACCCTTAATAGTTTCCAAATTACTGAATGAGGCAATATGCTATATTATATTTTCTACTATGTTGTTTTATTTAGTAGTTATATCAAGCTGTTTCGTTTGTTTCAATGTATATTGTATGTTATTTTATCAACAGGAAATATCTAAACCTTTGAACACCAAATTTCAGTGAAATTCGTTAAGATACTTGAATAAATATGGTTATTTAAAAATAACACAAATGCTATAAAATGTAATGCTATAATATAAATACGCTAATAATATAAAGTATTATACGATATTTCTGGCATTTTAAGGTGTTTACATGCATTTCAGATTCGATTAGCACAACTTGAAACACATCGAGCTATTTAAATTCATTATATATATAATGAATAAATAATTTCAATTATTAGAGATATTATTATATTATGTAAATTAAATGGAATTATATATAACAAATAAATACACAAAATGTATATAGAAAGAGAAAACTTAATATACTACGCATTAAAGAAATAAATATTTCATATAATAATAATATAATATAATATAATAAATATTTATTTATTTAATTTACAGCACATTAATTTTTCTTCTACATAACTTATATTTGAAAGCGCCATATTATTACCATGCTCATAACTGCATGAATATCTAAAAATACAAACGTTATTTAGAAGGACCTAGATATTAGTGCATAAGATTTACATTAGTTTCTGTTTAAGATCTATATATCTTATATATTACAAAATTCCCAACTGTAAAGTGTAACTTTTAGTAAAATTAAGCGTTTGTTTTACGTAATTCTCTTATTTATGCCATTTTATAAACCCCATTAAACATGATGTATACGTTATGAACGAAAAATATTTAGGCAGAGACCATATATTAAATTAATAAAATAACAATTTAAATTATATAGATAATAATTTCAAAATGAATAATAATATTTAAAATTGTTTTCCTTATTTACTAGTAAATTAAAATAGTTTACTATTTTAATTTTAAAAAAGATAGTATTTAATATCGTAATTATGACAATAAATGACAAAAAGTGACCATGATGACAAGCGGAATTACTAGATGAACACATTGTTTTAGCATTTAGAAACGAATACTGTTTAGATATTTTCTCATTTAAAAACTGTGTCAGTATCATTCTGATTTAAAATTTGACAGGATTTAATTCTTGGAAGATTGAATTCTTACAGAGATTGAAACGAGAATCAAATTCTTATTTCCAAGTGATGTTGTATTATTATCCGGGATGATGATAGTAGAGGATTACATTATAACGAATGTAATTTTCACTGTCTACGGAAAACGTATTACGAAGAAAAATGCCACGAAATAAGAAAGCAATCAGTTGGTATCTTTCCAGCTTGCGGATTAGAAGTGCACATTGTTTTTTATTTCTAAAATATAAGATTTATTAGTAACTGTATTAGTATCAACAAATATAGGGGCAACATCTTTTCATTAAGCTATACGATACAATTTATTAATTTACTAAGTGGAAGTAAAATTAATCTAAATTTAAGGACACAGAAAATATCGGAATTGTGATAATATCTACTCTCGTAGATTGAATTGTTAGTGTCTTACAAAATAGCGATTTCTTCAATTTTTTATAAGTCATTCAGACCTTTAGAGAGTTTTAAAGTTCAAAAGTTGGTATACTGAACAGACACGAAATTCTATTGAGATGTTTTTTGAAATTTATGAGAGTTTTCTTAAAGATTTATCCATTTTACAAAACTACTATTTTGAGATATAAATTTTTTATTTAGACATTTATTAAGCTTTTCTTTTTAACTAGATCTAAATTTATAACGTTATTATAAAAATAATAAAAATTTGTCAGTTATAATTTATATCATCTAAATATAAATACAAATAAGTGTGATTTTATCACGAGAAATATATTCAAAATATTACTTATGATATTAAATGATGAGATATAATATCTTAAAATTGATAAGTTAAGAATTAATATATTATTACAGAAATATTTAGTTTGAATATTTGCAATTTAATTCAAGATATGAAATATAAGTCAATTTTCCTTATTACAGATAAATGAAATAAAACTAATAAGCTTAATTACTCCTTATGAAGCATCTATACCATTTTCGCCTTATATTTAAGGTATAATAAACGAAATTTAGTTTAGAATTAGAAATAGAAGAAAGAAAATTAGATGAAAATCAAGACCAGATATGGAAAGCTTAGGGCAGGAAGTCCCAATATACTAATTTCGGAAGTTTAATTCAAAAATTTTCTCCAGAACGAAGTTAGATAGATGACAGGCATGACTCTATTTTTATCAGGAAAAGTATTATGTACAGGAACAAGACACTACTAACATATAGTTTAAATGAAATAAACTAAAAACATAATTAAAAATTGTAGCCCGGCATTGCGACAGTCACAATAATTTTGTTGATTTTTACTTATTACATTATTATATTATTAATGAAGAGATGCGTTTAAATTCTAAATTTATGTTAAATATTCTTATTACACCTTCTAAATGAATATCGTAAATAGATGTAGATATATAAAATAAAAATATTTTAATATTATTGCAAACATTCAACAGCTAAACTTAGACTATTCTGTAATCCTCTCAACAATGCATATTACTTCAAAATAGTGTTTTCATCTAATCTTGTTGAAATCTAACAAGCCTTGTCGACAAAAATCCATTACAACTCGCGTATGACCTAAATACGTAATTACTGCAAATTTTGACATTTATCGGAAATATTTTAAACGTATAGTTCCTAAATGAAAGCTGAAGTTTAGACCTATAGTTATTTGTGTTCTTAATATTTCATATTAAAAATTCAAATGACTATAGGCCTAAAGTTGTTTTCATAGACTTCAATAACTCACATGTACTGTATTTTTACACTTATAGATATTACCTTCTGAAATGTAGCATTTATAGAATTTAAAAAATTTTTAAATATAAAACATATTATATTTGTAAATTGATTAAATTGTAGCTTTTTATCTACAAAGGAATAATAGATATTTTGTTTTCAGACTTAGTAAATTAAACGCTTATATTTGTCCTACATCCTGGTCAAATTTAAGCATAGAGACAACTAAGGAATGTAAGACAAACAAAGAATTCAGTTTGACTTCCTTATCTAAGGCTATATTCTCTCTAGAGGGTCCCTAGTCTCTTTTAGAAGCCATCCTTAATCGCGCTTTGATTAAAAGATATGATTTCTCGAATAAGACATAATTAGAAAAAAAACCTAATAAAATGTTAAGCATTCTTATAAAAATTATTCATCTAAATGAAATAATAAGAACTAAATTTTCCAAATTTAACAAATGTAACTGTAGGAATTTAAATAAATTTAAGTGATTATTTTATTTAAATTTAAATTTAAATCTTTCAGAAAGAATTACATAATTAAAAATATACAAAAATAAATTACTTGGTCCAATAATGTAAGAATAATTATAAGATCAGGCGGTTATTTTAATAATAATAATAAAGAAAAGAGAAAAGTTGTTATTATGTAAGTTCATCGGTGAATAGCGACGAATTAACCGATAATTATTGTCAAATTGATTTTAGTATTAAAGTAGTTTATTATAATAGAAAGGAGTGTAAACATCAATTAATAGCTTATTTGTTTACATTAATGACCGTCCGAGAAGTTATCTATTTTCACTTTTTGAAAAGTTAAAAAGAACTGAATTTACACATAACCTGAATAAAAAATTTAGCAAAGCAAAATTTTACGTAAATAAAAATTTTAAAAGAAGAATAAATAATGATTTCCATTTAATAGAAGCTAAATTCTTACGTTAAAATTCAAAACTTTAGATCTATTTATTCTAAAAATAATATACATTATGGTCTCTTATAACAATAATAATAAGAATACATAATTTGATTCTTGTAAATCAGGGATGACGAATTTTTGGCAATTGTGACAAAGTGGCACGTCGGGAGAAATTATTTCGCACGCAATATACGTGGTACTATACGAGTTCATTCATTTTTTTGCTGTTAAATTTCAATTTATCTTAATTTTTTGTTGTGATTTTATATTCAGTTCAGTATATTATCTTTTCTAAATCAGCTACACATTTATTCTAATTAAAGCATATTCATTGCATTTCTTTAAAAATCATCATTCTAAGTCTAAATTTCGATACCCATAAACATTTTAAAAGTTAATTATGCTTACTATATGGCAGGTGGACTCAAAAAGGTTCGCTATCCCTAGTGTAAATCCCCATAAATCTGTATTAATCTCCGAATTTCCTCTATCAGAAAAAATTATTTCGATCAAATTTTTAATAATTTTTATTACTTTTTTATATAAAAGTAAACACTAAAAAATATATAAGAAAAAAGCTGCACATTCTGTAACTATCCGGTCTATTGTAACGGTTGTAACTCTCGAATATCTTAAAAATACAACATAAAAATTTTTTTAAAGATTAAATTTTCTTTTATTAACAATTTGATTGTATTTATGACGACGATAATATTTTCCAGTTCTTATTTACATCAATAGTAATGTCATATAATGATTGTTCTATTTATATTAGTTGTTAAGAAATTTATACAATACATTGAAGAATAGACATGACTTGAATAATGATAGTCTCTTAGTTCGTTTTAAGAAAGTAGAATTTCCTGTTCTTCGATTAAAGATCAAACAATTGAAGATGTCGAACGATAAATCATATTTGAATTATTAACAGAACAAATTGAAGTAATATGTCTCGGGTAAAAGAAATATAAACGCGCTTTTCTAAACATTTTAAACTTTTGAAATAAAAAAAAGCGCTTGTAATTCAAAACATGAGAATTCAAATGCAATGAAAATATAATTAATTATAATGTAATAAAAAATTTGTATGTGAATTAATAATCTTAACATCGTTCATAATCATAATAAAATTTACACACTTGTAACAAAAAGAAATTTAAAACCGGCTCCTTTATTTGTACGAAATTTATAGAGAATATGTTATTAGAATTATTCAATTGCTCTTAAATCGCTTTAAAAAAGTAAAGTAAAGAAAACAATATTAAAAGTTATAACTGCAATATTTTATATTTTAAAATACGAAAGTGAAATTTTCATCTAATTATTATTCTCACAATCACTTACAACATGCCATTGGTCCCTTAAAAATGACTGAAACACATTTTTAGAATTTTAAGATTGTTTTTGAAAGAAATCTGTTCTTTCGTGTATCTAAAATACTTTTTCTGATTAATAACTCTTCCATAAATATTAAAGAAAATGTATTCCACGTAAATAAATTAACAGTTGACGAATCGATTAATTACTTTTCTTTTTAAATTAATTGTACATTATTATGAAGTTTTAGAATTAAAAATTATTACTTGCTATTTAATATTCATAAGGCTTCTGGGCTCTCTTTCACCACTTTTGATTTACTCTAAGTTCATCTTTGGATTTAATCTGAAACTAAAAGAAGAAAAAAAAAAACAATATTGTTGCGGTATTTATGAAACTTACGTTATGATTTCTATAAAATTATAAATATTAAGTCACTACGTTTAATATTATCATCATTATAAAAATTTTAAATAGGTTAGAATATTATTAAATTGCATATTTAATTATAAATTCATCCTGTACTTATACAGAAAAAAATTTTCAAAACGTTTCTGGCATTATTTGATCGTAAAAATTTACAAATTAAATATTTGTAAACATCTAAACGTATGCTTTCATTCTAAAGAGATTTATTGTTAAGAAGTTTGCGAGTGTAAGATAAAGGCTATCTGCAAAATTTCGTTAGAATCGATCCGATTGATCATTAAAATAAACAAGAATGGGCGACTTAGAAAACTTCAGATAAGGTTACTTCAAAGAAAAGAATATAAAAAAAATAATCAAAAAACTGAAAAGCCACGAAAGCGGGGAGAATTTATTCACAGAAAAACTATTTAAAAAGTTAACCAATGAAAATTAAAGAGTTTTAATAAAAGAATATAAATTAGAAAATTAATAATTAATGAATTCGATAAGCAAAATGAGATAAATGTTAAACGAAAAAAATAAACAAATAAAATATTTTAATATTATATTATTGTTATCATATAAATTCATTTATCTAACTCGCTCGGAAGATTTCGAACAATATATCCTTTAGTAAAAATGTTATATAAATATTAATTTTCAGATAAACAATTTCAATAAATAATTATTTATTTGAATTTTATAATAATAATAATAATAATAATAATAATAGAATTGGAGTTTTCTATATAAAAAAGTTTAAATAGTTTATATATTTAGTAAACATGAAATATTCGATGTAATTATTAATGAAATTAAGAAAGAATTAAATAATTTATTTTTGGAAATGCGTTAACTATAAAAGAGTTAAAATTCAATCAATAGAGTTACCCTATCTGGCAATGTTGGAACTTAATGAAGTCAACTCCACAGAGACCAGTGATACATTAACACTGCTGACTATTGGGATTTCTTCTCTGTTTTTCCACTTATCTGCTTTTGTCCTTCAATCGAAAAACGTGTTAGATTTGCTTAACTAATTCAGAAGATTCCTATAACAAGAAATATTTCTACGTATTAAGAAAACAAACGAATTCGAGAAAAAAAAAATCAACTAGAATTCTTATTAAAATGCTAACCCGGTTTACAATACCTTAAATGTTAATTAGAAGTTAATAAAAGACTTTTATTCCTATCAGGTATTTTTCTCTCCATCCTACTTTATTTTATTTTTTTTATTATAGTAGGATCGACAAGATTGTTTTCGAAAATGACAAAGTTATATATAGTTTTGTTGCTTTATTGAATTCACTTCAACCGTTTCTTATTTTTTAGATGTTATTGGAGGTTATTAACTATAGAACTGCACCAGGAAGAAACTTTCTATATACAAGATCAGATTGCAACATCAGTGTAATATGCAAGGCATTTCCTGTAGATTGCTTCTTAAGAAATTAAAATATCGACGTAAGAAGTTTTAAAAATAATATGAATTTAATGGAAATTATTATTAAATGACTTTCATAAAAATGACACTATTTTTTTAATATTTTAAATTACAAATAGTAGGTCTTGTTATTATTATTATTGTTGTTGTTGTTACTATTTTTATTATTCGGTTTTATTTGACTTTCGAAAGAACAAAGATGACTTCATATAAATATATATTTTTAATTTAATAAAAATATCAGATTTTCAAATTAGAAAAAAACAACCTCCCCGTAAAATACATTAATAATGTTACCATTTATATAACATGTTAATCAGGAAATCCAATCAGTCATTCATTCAGATAATGAAAATTGAGTTGATTTTTTTAAAGTCATATCTGCGACTTATTTTACTACATTTTCTAGTTGAAAACTTAAAATTATTGGACTGCAATTTTCAAATTTCAGCTTAATAAGCTTGTCTGTCCGTCTGTCCTTCGTAATTTTCGAGAATGGAATAAGATATATGAAAATCGAGACAGATATGGAAAGCTTAGAGACTGGAAGTCCTGATTAACTATATACGAATTTCTGATCCTGGCCGAACGTTACGTGATTTCAATTCAAACTTTTTATTTAAATAAATTGCAACCCGGCATTGTTACAATAAGTAGTCTAATATGGATTTTTATATCTAAGTTATTATTTTAAAAATCTAAACATGTATACTCTCAATATTTTAAATTTAATGCATATTCCTAAATCGTATTATTCATTATTTATAGTATTTATAGTATACAAATTAAATAAGTTATATCTCGTATTAACGTCTCTTGAAAACATATGATAGGATTATAACATGATATTTCCTATAAATGCATATTCTAATAAATAAGAAAACTTAATTATCTAAATAAATAAATAAATAGTAATTTTAATACAGTATAATAAATACTAAAAATACTTACCATAACAAGAATAAAAGCTACTTAAATAAATGTTACTTACTAACTTCATGTTATGTTACATGTGCTTTTCTACTTAAATAATTTTAAATATTAAAAATATTTGTAAAATAAAATATAACAAGCAAAAATTATTGTGACATCGCCAAAATTCCGGTTGCAATTTTTAATTATATTCATTAAGAATATAATTTATTTAATTTAAAATATATGCACTCGATCTCAAATTAGTAGTGTCTTGCCCCTGTACATCATACTTTTCCTGATAACAACGGAGTCATACCAGTTTTCTATGTAACTCCTTTCTGGGGGAAATTTTGAATTGAAATTATGTGAGTTCGTATGTAGTTAATCCGGGTTTTCTGCCCTTAAGCTATCCATATCTGGTCTCGACTCTCATCTATCTAACACCGTTTTCGAGATTAAAATAGGACAGATAGGCAGACGAGAGACAGTGAAAAATTATAGATCTACAATTTTTTTCAAATTGCAGCCAAAAATGCATCGCAACGAGTCATCTTTTTCCCGATGTAACGCGCACAGAAGATTTTTAAAAATTTAACAATTACCATAATCAATATTGAATCGTTGCAAAAGTTTATAAACTTCATCATAAGAATATGACAAACTTTTGATACAAAAATTATGTTCTTGTGATTATTCGTTTCTTAGATACGCTTGATGTATATTATCTAGTCACAGATACTCAGACATTATCTAAAAACTATCAAATAGTATTCTTGACGCCTCAAAACCTACAGACTCTATAAATCAAAAGCTCCACGTCAAATTTTCCTAAGAAAACACATTATCTTCACACATATATGTATGTTGCATATTGTGGAAAAAGTAAAAATGATTGTTTAAATAGAAACACGAAATCCTTTTCAGAAAGATACTATTGTAACATAGAGTATTAAAAATACATTACACATGAATATTACGATGAAAAATGATCGCAATAAATATTTTAAAAGTATTATTTTATTCAAATATAAACAAAAATATGAAAAAAAAATTAAATTTTGATGAGATAATTCGATATTAAACGTCACAAGGAATAGTTTAAACAATAATTTTTATTTGTATACAATACATTTTATAAAATAAATAAATTTACATGTTAAAATAGATTTCTTCTTCCACCTACTTTAAATTTTCAGACGAACGAAATTTATTACAAGTAGTCACATAAATTTTTTTCAATTCTTCTAAGGTTAACATATAAGGACCAATGTGATTTTTCTGTGGAAAAGAAAATTTAACTGACAACATTGACTCGATGAATAATTTATTTATTTCGGTTACAAAATTGCCCAGTTCTATTGAAAAAATACAAAATTCCTATGCAAAAATATATTTTGAACGTCAAAATAAATAACGGCAACGAAATAAAATATATTTAAATAGATTAATAAAGTAAATAAAGATCTTCGTAAATTTTAAGATTCGAAATTTCTAAAACATTTCTTAAGTTTTCGTAAAAATTAAGTAAATTAACAGTTAAAATTATAAATTTACAAAAGCGTTAATTATATTAAAATACGTTTATTATTAGTATTTTCTTTTAGACAAATTATAAGCAAAATTAATGGTTGAACAGTTCAAATTATTATGAACATGAGTTTAAAATATCTTTTTACGAAAAGTTTTTATATTTTAAATTTGTTATATGTTATTTTAATAATATTAAATTAATATAATGTTAATGTCAACGTTTTAAAAGGAGAAATTAATATAAATATTATTGTAAATAAAAACAAGTTTTTTAATAACTAAGAATATATATTTTTTTTAATTTATTTTAAATTTAAAAATAATTATAAGCATTTGAAAAATTATTTTAACAAGGATACAATTGAATAAATTTTTGATATTTTAAATTGATTTAACGATAATTTAGTTTATTAAATATAATACTATAATAAAACAATATTATTAAATATATTAGGAAATTGTATACATGCTTTAAAATGATATACTGTAATATGAACAAAATTTTAAAATAATTTATACATATTTAACGAGACATATTGTACTTATTTTATATAATATAAATATAAATATATAATATAATATATATATGTTTTACAATATAATAAAATATAAAATATAAAAAATAATAAATTTAATTTAATAATTACAATAGTTTAAAAACAAAAGCGTATCACGTGTTTGAGATCGATCCTGGACTTCCAGATTTTCCTAGTAATTAACTTACAGTAAATACGATTTCAGCACCGAATTTGTATTATTTCTCTTTCCAATTTTCAATTTTCTTTTTATTCTTTTATTTTCCTAACGGAATCTGTTATCGAAATATTTTGTAAAGTAATAAAATAGTAGATAATAATTTTTAAACCAGTTTTAAAATCATAAAAATTTGATAAATAAATTGCTTAAGTTGATTTTTATTGAATGTAATTATGAGTTCATATAATTACATATGATTGTACAATGACCTTAAGGTCATTGTACAATCATATGAAACTATAATGCATTGAAATTACTTCATTATCATATTCCTATACCAGGAATTTAGTAAAATCAGAACAGTTATTTAAAAGTTGAAAGACTTTTAACTGCTGGAAAAGACTCTTTTCAGTAGCATATCAAAGTAGAAGTTTATAACTATTGAAAGAAATTCCTTTTTTCAAAGGAAATCAAAATAAAAATTGAAAGCTGAAATGACCCAATCCATTCAACTATTTCTGTTTAACTTCATAAATATTTTTTTAAAATATCAGTAAAAATTAATAATTTAAATTTAAAAAAGGGGGAAGGTTTTAAAAAGCAATATATTCAATCGTCAAATTAATAGACCATAAAGAAATTAAACTTAATAAATAAATTTCGTGTAATAAAAATTTGATTAAAAAATTAATAAAAAATGAAATTTCATCGTTTAAAAATTAAAATAAAATTCTTTTAAAATATTTTTTATTTTAATTTCTAATAATTTTTTTTATTATAAATAAAAGTAAAGAATAAATTATACTTTTTGTTACATGTATAAAATAGCATTTAGAATATTAATAAATCTAATCGTTTTAATTTATTCAAATTAAAATTCTGTTTGTTTTTGAATGAAAAATAATTAAAAACTGCAATTCTTCAAGGTAAAACATATTATGCTAATGAAAATCTCTTGAAGTAATAGAAAAATTATATAAATACAAATATTTACTTCATGTACATTGTTGAATTCAGAATAATACAAGAAGGTAAATATAATTTTAATGTTCATAAAAGAAACTATTATTCAGTTACATATCATTTTAATTATTATACAGTAAATAATTAACATTAGACTTGTAAATTACGTAAGTCTAATTCATTTAAGACAAAATTGCATCGGTTATATGCTATACGAAACTACATATATTATACACATATACACAGGAGATTGAATAGCTAATCAATATCAACCTCACCATTCTCTATGAATTAGAAGCCCGTATATTTAACATCTACTATAGATGTATAGTGCATTGTTATGTAATATCGAAAAAATATATAGTATAAAACACGAGGGAAAATATATATTTCTAAGTTATAGATTTATAGATTAAATATTATTAATTTAAGAATTATCATTCCCAATTTTCTGATGATGATATAGATTTTCACTACTAACAAATAGTGGTTGTAATTAAATATTATCTCTTATATCATTTTGATTTACAACTTAGAATTTAGTAATCGAAAATTATCATTATATTCTCTATATGATAATTATCGTTAACCACAGGAAATTAGTTAACTCCAAGTAAAGTGATTTCACTCTATCATATCAGAATTACGTAGATCTTAATTGATACTTATCGGAAAACTAAACAATATCCAATTAATCTTATCTTATATTACATATTAAAGAAACATATTTGGTTAAATAACTTTCTATAGAGTTAATATGCAGAACATCTGTTTAAGTAAAGAATATAATATTGACATTTTATAAAAAGATATTACATCTTTTACTAATGGAGAAAATTTTAAATTTTATGTAATTCGTTAATTATTTAAATATTTCTAGATCGAAATATGCGTTTTTAGAACGTTTAAAGCATATTTTAATATTCGTTAATTAATGCAAATAGAAAAAGTAGAAACTACTTTAAATTCGACGATGCTTTTGTGTATTTAACAGAATTTGAACTGTTTAAAATTTTCTCGATTCATACGAAAGAAGTGCAATTAAATAATCACATTGACATATAAAATAATCTATTTATAGAAAAAAATTAAATAAACTGAATTAACCTATTTTTTATTAATAAAAAAATTTTAAAATTAATCTATTTTACGTCAATTACATTTATTTAGTAATGCATCCTTTTCTTAAAGATTTATTTTAAAAATAATCATATTAATGAATTAATTTAAGTAATAGATAAGAAGAAAAAATAAAAGTGTATATATAATATTAAAAAGTTATCATTAATTAATATAATTACATCTACAAAAAAATTAGTAATGTGTAAATATCCGTAATTGAAATTTTTTTACTTACTCTTTAGTTTAAAGCAGGGCTTTACAATGGAGATAGTGTCGACCTTTCATGGGTCGATGAAAGTTTGAATGGGGGTCGATAAACAAATTAGAAACATATTGTACTGTACAGTATATAAAAATATATTTTAATATTTTTTAATTATTCAGATAATTTAATCATTTAAAATTTATTGTAAATGTTTTCACCATCATTTTTAAATATAGAAAATGTATTCAAATACACGCATTATTTTTATTTACATTATACATATATTTTCTTAAAGAGGTCGATAAAAGTGGTTGGGATGCTTGGTCTAAACCAAACGTTATCAACCGTTTTTAAGAGAATAAATACATGCATTACACGGATAGATATAAATGAGAATGTTTGTTTGTTCGCTGTACACTCCTAGGCCGTTCGACTAATTGCTACGAAATTCGGAAGTTAGGTTTATATACTTCTAACTTAGATCATGACGTACATCACACTCCAAAATATCTATTGAATTTCTGTAAATCAATTAATTTCTATTTACATTCGATTTGATGATTTACATGTGGGGCCATCTTTTGACAAAAAATTTAACAAAATAATAAACTAAATATAATTCTTATGAAAAAGAATATAATTTTAAATATATATATATATATATATTATATTCATTTAATTACTGCGACAATGATATAGCGCGAAATAGACGTGGTATATCATTACTGAGACAAATAGTACATAACACTTGCCTGCGTGGAATCGAATGTGTTACCCTGTGAAAAGTCTATAGTAAGTATATTTAATTTTCCACATCTAACGACTCGGGTCTTTTCATTTCTGGGCGATACTTTCTTAATTCTAATAAGCGTCCTCCAGTAGCCGAGTGGATAAAACCACCGAACACTGGAAGTTAGTTAGTCGTGGGTTCGGGATGGCCAACGGGCTGGCCACGTGCAGTTTTCCGGATCTTCTCGTCAGTAACATCTAATTAAAGTCTAGCTTTCCATAAAAGTCTTCCTAGGATGCATCCCTCTCGGCAGATCGCTCACGTGTCGCGTTGCCGTAACCAAATAAACCAAACTAATTCTAACGAGAAGTCAGCCCGGCATTGTGACGATGTCACAATGCTAAGCTGCGACTTTTCATCACAATATTCTGAATTCTTTTAATGGTAGTCTTGCCCCTATACATCATACGCTTCCTGTTAGCAATAGAGTCGTGTCGGTCATCTATTTAACTCCGTTCGGGGGGGGGAGATTTTAAATCGAAGTAACGTGACTTCCGTTCCAAACCTGAAGTTCGTATACAGTTAATCTGGGCCTCCTGCCCCTAAGATTTCCACATCTGGTCTCTACTTTCATCTATTTACTTCCTCTCTTAATCTCAAGGAGGCAGACAGTCGAAATTTGTAGGTCTACAATTTTTTCAAATTGCAGCCCAATAATTTTTCTATAAACGCAATATTTACGAGAATATTCTTCCCACGTCGTTTATACAATTTAGTGCCAAAATTTAAACACTTTATTATCACATAGAAGCAATTATTCTGGCATTTTGACAAGATTTTTTCTTACTTAAAAAAATCATATGAAGACGTTAAGGTTATCAACTTCGATCATATGAAGGTACATCACAACCTGGCTAACACTGATCACTTTTCAAATATTAATAGTAGACCAGGAATAATTAGTAGTCGTTGACTATCCTCTCTTCCGGGAAAAGATTAACGACTACTTTTGGTCGAATTACTTCAACCCCGTTCCGCAACAGCCAGTCTTATGGTGGCAAAAGTACAGTACATAATACAAAGTTATCGGCGAGCATAAAATATGTTTTAAATGGTTTTCCCGGGTGCAGAGATTAAATATTTGGTCCGTTTTTCGCAAAATTTGATTCGACGGCAGATGACCATTTAATATTCGGCTGTGAATGAAACTGTTTGTTAGAATTAACATTAGAAAAAAATATATCTTAAAACAATTGGTGTCTACTTGACCAATGAAATTGTGCCATTTCGTACCATCCGAGTATCGCGATAAACGTGACAATGGTAGTCTAAAATAGCCAAACTTTAAATGATTTTCATTCTAATGTTTGTTATATTATAGTACTATATTTGATTTATATAACTACAAAGGTTACCTTACAAAGGGTTTATCACACCGAGTGACCAATCTAACACATTTTAAAAATTCTTTATTCCTCTTCTGTACACAATTTATAGAATTTTTAAAAGGTATTAGATTGGGCACTCAGTGTGATAAACTCTTAAGTAATACAACCTTTGTAAATATAATAGCAGGGTTAGAAGTACGAAATAATCTAATAATCTTAATCTTTGCTGTTTTTATTTTTTGTCCGAGCAACGCCGGGCTCATCTGCTAGTATTATATATAATAAATTAATAAATAATAAATATGAAATGTATGTTTGTGTAACATATATATATATATGCATTTAATAGCCCAAATAATAGCATTATATAATAGCTATTATATAATATATATAGCATTATATAATAGCTATAATATTGCTTATATTGCAAATTAGTTAACCAAAGAATAAAATATTATTAATTAATACATTTTTATCAAGTTTTCATCAGTTTTTTAAACGGTAAAACTTTACAATTTATTATTTATAATGAAATACACAAATCATAACACGTTAATTAATTTTCTGTAAAAAAAAGTGCAAATAAAAGTGTACTCTTTTGAACCAAGAGATTGTTTAAACTCTAATTTCGTCCACAAGTTTAATCTGTATAATAAGTCGTATTATAGATTATTAATACATTATACTAATATTAATAAAATAATATTTAAAGGCCAAGAAGCATTAATTAATTAATTTTCCGCAAGTTAGCTATGTTTTGTTAGTCAACTCCGAATGTTTTGTGTATATAACTATTTTATATAATATGAATATGCCTTTACGTATTACTTAACAAACCTCATAATTTTTGATTTTGATTATATATATAATATATATATAGGATAAGATTGCCCAAGTCGTACACCTTAAAAAAACATTCTCAGAAGTCAGAGAATATATTAGTAAACACATACTTATGAGTATCATTGGAAACCTTAGTATACCCTGCTTTTATTTATTGCAAAAAAGTTAAATAGTCTGCGCATATTTTCTTTAAACTCATAAAATTAAAAAAAATTGAAATCGGTACGACTAAGGAAACCTGTACCTTAAGCCGTACCAACTACTACCTAAGTCGTACCTCAAACTAAAATTAAATAAATATATAGTTTAAACGAGTATATTCTATTAACACAACTATATCTTTATTCACAGTCAATACAAACATATGTTTTTGTTTGTTTTGTAACTCCGCCGCATACATCACGAATCCAAGATTTGCATTTTAAACATTGAATCATGTTTTCTTCACGGATACCGTTGCATATTTTACAAAACAAATCGTTGTTCTTACTATTCTTCACTTTTTTCGTTTTACATTCTTTTTTTTGTAATTTACGTTTAACGGAATTTTGCTTCATATCTTCTTTAAGGGGGTACGACATAAGACATAAAGTGCATGTCAGTTCATAAAGCCCAAAACTATTTTGAAAAAATCTTTCACAAAACTGTAAGAGGCAAAACAAATCACTAATAGATATATAAAAGCAAAATGTATTTAACTAGTGTTTTCTTACCTTAGGAGCTTCCACACACCAGATGAAAATTACACTCAAACGACTATAAATGAATTTGTTTATCAAAAACATATTTCTTGAAAAGCAGATGCTCATTGCCTATACGCATAAGTACAGCCGAGCCGTATAACTATACACTGTTGTCATTTGTATGGCGGATAAAGTACTTTTGAAATCATTGAGGTACGATTTAAGCACCGGTACGACTTCGGCGACTTTCCCCTATATATATATATATAGTATATATTTAAAATTTCATGATAGTTTTATAAACTTATATTTTTTTCCAGATTAATATTTAAAATACAAAAAACTTTTAGTTGTTAGGCACTACTAATCAAATGAAAGAAAATCTTTTGGAGTGAAGATAAATAGAATTATTATGAAACATTAATTTATATTAATAATTAAATTTGTTTGGTTAATTGTTTTAGTTAATTAATGTTTTAGTTACATTTGTTATATTTTAAAATGTTGAGTGAAATAGAAAAAATATAAATAAAGATAAACAATCGAATAAAGAGTTTTATAAGCTATGAAAAGCTGTCAGAATTAATTTTAATGATAATGCTGTTGACTACGGCAGATAACAAATCTCTAAAGCAGAATTCCGAGAGGACGTCTCATTCAAAGTATAAATAAGATGAAATTCTTTAAAAACGTTTTAAATTTAAAGCATTAATATTAATTAATATCTCATTTCTTTTTATAAAAGTGACAATTATTGAATATCTTATACAAATATAAACATTGGGTTCTCCAAATAATTCACCTTATTTCCAGGAACAAATTCATTTAAAATGTCTAATTTAATTTGAAATTTATTGATTCGAATTAAGATTTTTATAAAAATATATACAGTATATCATCTCTTAAGTATTCACTTTTACTTATTTAATATATTTTTAAATGTATATTTAATTTATAAATAAAGTATGAGTAAATAACTTGTGAATAAGTTACAAATTAATTATGATTTTGATTAGGAAACTATTTTTTATTTAACATTTCGTATTTATAAAGTAAATACTTATTGTTTAATAACCGAATTACATCTTTTTCGAATATAATTTAATCTGTATAAATAAAATAAAATATAAACTGGTTGTGAATATTAGAATAAAATATTAATAGAGAAGTTGAAATTTATATAATTTTGTAACTCGTATAAAATATTAATAAAGACAACTCGAAACTTTACAAATTACATTGCATATATCTTAATTTCTAAGAAGCAATACAAAATGATTTCAAGTTTAGCACTTCAGTGCAAAACATTAATCAAAATTGTATTTCTTAATTGTGATCGAGAAGTAAACAACACTTTTATCAATAGTTAGAAAAAATAAATTAAATGTCAGATAAAATTAATTTAATTAAAATAATCTCAAACAGGAATTTCATAGTAGAGAAGCAACCTTATAAAACAATTATAATTAAGACAGTTATATAAAATTGTCTTCAAATTATACAAATAGAAGTCTGAAATGTGCTGTTTATTTATATTAATATATGAAAATATGAAGTTATATATGTAGGCCTATATATAAATATATTAATATATGTATATTTATTTATTTATATTTACTGAAAAGAAGTCAAATTTTATAAAGTTTCTCTTATTAATGTTCGTCCTGTCAATACACGCGAAAGAATATTTTATTCGCGTGTTAATACGACTTTACATCTTTTAATTCTATAATAAATATTGACTTAAAACTTCATTAAAAATAATACTTCATTTTCGATTCTTAAATATTTGTTTAAAGATGCGTAATAAAATTTAAATGCGAAAAATCTTTTATAGATTAGCAAAAGGGAAGAATTCACAGCATTAGATAATTACAAAGTGAAGTAGTAGAAAAGATAAGATAGAGAGAATCCATTAATAAAGACTCGATATATCTGTATGGATCACTGATATACTAGATTATGTTTGGCACTAGATATTGATGGATGTCGTACAGAGATGGACACAATAATGAATTCTGAATATATAATCATCAAGAGAATCGAGATGTACACAAAAAACATTTTATCCTTTTCAAAATAACTTAATGTTTATTATAAAAGAACAGTTATTAATTTCTACCATTAATTAAAAATAAGTGAAATATCAAATGATGTTTCTGAAAGTAAAGAAGGAAAAAACTCGAAAAGTATTGACGCCTTGCATAAAATCATTAAACCAATATTTCCAAAGAAGAAAAATGTCGAAGGGAATTCTCTGTGGATCGGAAACAGAGAGAGCGCAGTTTGACGTCTGCGTTGTGACAAAAGGCTCCCTCTCTTTCAAAGGCTCTGCATGTTGCTCGGATCTGTCAAATGGGCATCTGGCAGTTGCGTTCGAGATTTGCCATTTTCACATGCTTATCATCCGAATCGTACCCCGGACAAATACACGATAATATAAATCCTGTTCGTACAAATTAGCTATAAATAATATATCAGAAATTATAAGATTCTTTTTAAAACACAATATTTAAAATATGAATTATCATCATTTAGTTTTAACATACCGTATAGGAAAAACCGGAATAGAACGGAACACTTAAGGTTTTAAGAGTTGTGCTGTACAGGGTAAAATAGTAAATGCTAAACACAAACATTTGAAAATGAACAAGTTTATTTTTTAACTACTTGATAATGTAATGTTTCTTTTAAACTACTAAAAATTAAACACATCAATTGTTACTTATGATATAATAAACGAGCACTTTGGTCCGTTCAGCTCAGTCTCAGGCAGAACGGAACACTGTTATTTTTATTACTTAAAAATAACCAATGATAAAATTACATTATTCTGTATTTTATTTTGTTTTATGTAAATATTACTTGTCAAAATTAGTTGTATTACACATGAAACACTTGCTTGAAAAAACTTATTTTAATTAAATAGCATCTTCATCGTCACTGTCCACTGCAGTACATGAATTATGGTTCTATTTGAAGCAGTTCTGGCAAACGATCCACCCTTCAACAAAATGGAACTGGGACGAAGAGGTTGTTTGAATGCTGTTAGTCTATGTTAAAAACTGAAGACTTATAGGTACGTAAATCTACAGTTTAAAGTGCAATATTAAATAGCAGTGCTTATAACACTTAACATTAACTTGTTTGACGAATCGTGAGAATGAGAATCAGCAAAATTTCAATATCTTACTGGAAAAAAGGGATGGACTCGTTTCAGAATTTTTTTTTTTTTTTTTTTTTTTTTTTTTTGTCAACTCAAAGCGACCTGGACGGTGCAGACGTGCTGTAGGGTCTGTTATGAAGTTCTTGAAGTTCTCACTAGTTTGCACCATCTACAGACCAAAAAAATATAGGGAGTTTTATCCTGGTTTTTCCTATACAGTATATTGTTTCCATTATGATATTTTGTTTGCATTAAATATTATTCTATACATTTTTCATGCTTAAATTAACTTAATTCTAACAATTCAGTATTGTTTTCAAATAACTAATTGCTTTTAATCCATTCAATTGTAATTTATAACAATATATTAATATAATTAAGTTATATGTTTACGTAAACAAATTTCTTTAAACATTTAATTTAGAAATAAATGAAATTATATAGAATAGTATATACTATATAGGCCTAATTTCATTTGCAAGATAAAATAAGAATATATTTAATTTTCAAATTTGATAAAATTATGATAATATTTGATTTAAAAAAAGGAAAATATTACATAATAAATTAAAAAAGTTAAATTTATAAATACTGTAATTACAATTAAATAATTATTCCTATTTTGAGCAATTTTTTATTTTCCTTACTCGATTCCTTAATAATTAATCATTAATAAATAACTACATAAAAAGTATCATTAAATAAATATTTAAATAATTTGAATTTTTAATTATTAATTTTTAAAAACTGAAATTAAATTTTATTTTTAATTTAGATCTAATGATAAATTAGCGAAAAAAAATTTATCTTTATGTTGTTATAAAAAGACACAAGGCTTTGAAAATGAAGGGTTTTTGAGATTTTAACTCCTTTATTTGAAGTATTAAAAAATTAAATAAAAAAATAAATAACATTTATTTTTTACCCGTTCAGTTCCATATTGTGCTACTCTATACTTACATAATTATATTGTAAAAATTAATAAACTACGTTATAAAATAATAATGCGTATTTTTAATTCTATTCTTTTAAAAATCCCGAGCAATGGCCTGTAGCATCTAGTGAGATTGCAATTCTCTCACAGCTATGCTTACTCGATATTTGCTGTTACGATTCTTATTCGTATAAATGATAAAATCATATTTAATCAATAAATTTATCATTAATTTACTTATTTTAGACCGTATAGGCCAAACATAAAAATAATTATATTTTGGAATTTGAGTTTATTGATAGGACAAAACAGTTAATAATCTGTTATGTAAGATCTCTGAACTGATGGTGTAAACATATATATATTAATTAAAAATAGTTAGGCGAGTAAGAATTTTTTTAAATCAGATTTTATTTATTCGAATTTTGTTTAAATTTCCAAAAATGATTTTTATCATAAATAGTAGTCCTATGATTTAATCATTAAATGTTTAAGAATTTATTTGATTTATAATTCTATTTGTTTTTGTACATAATGAGGGAGATTATTTCAACTAGATAAAAAGTCTGATTTCATTTTAATGTTGATATTATACAAGAGATCATAACAATATCATTTCTTTTAATATTTTGAATGTATTATCTAACATCATTCTCATTATCATTATTTCAAATAATTAAAGGTAAAATAATTTATTCGTTTTCTAGAGATATTTAGCTAAATGTTTTGATAATGAATTCAATCTCAAAAGAATTTCATGCTCTTTTATAATTTCATCGTCTTTATAATCAAGCCTTTTAAGCTGATGTAATTCAAACCTAATTATAAATTAGAATATACTGCTTTTTTTCCATACTTAATAAGGCGATCATAAACTACACAGATCAGATTACATTATAAAATTACATTTATAAATATTATAAAATTACATTATTCTGTATTTATAAAATTATAATTTATAAAATTATAAAATTATATTATAAAATTATAAAATTATAAAATTATATTATAAAATTATAAAATTATAGAATTATATTATAAAATATAAAATTATACAATTATAAAATTATAAAATTATATTATAAAATTATAAAATTATAAAATACATTTATAAATATGAGTTATAAAAAGTTTTCTAACTATATCTGTAAGTTATAAAAACTTTTAAAATATAACTCGATAAAGACTTATCATTAAACCTTCTATAATTACACTAAATTACAATTATTTATTCCATATTTTAAAATATAATCTTCTATTATATTGAATATTTGAATAAACAAACTGAAATTTGAGATGTACAGTATAAACTTCTGAGCATCACTTATCCCTGATCAAGACTCTCAAAACAAGCACATTGAAATATATATCCTGTCTTGCTAAAGATAAAAGAAAACATTTCTCAACTATGTATACAGTATATAAATTTCAATGATATTCAAGAAATTGTATATTAAAAATTTCCAGTTTAATCTCTATCTTATAATAATTTATTAATTTACAATTTTTTTTTAATATACAACAAAAAATAATTCAGTGGTTAACAGTTTATCATGACAGACAGTACAGATTTCTATGTTAAACTAGTTTAATATTTCAGATCTTTTTTTATGTGCGTACAACATAAGATATCAAAAGTATTAATAATTTTAATGTAATTTATACGAAAATGATATAAATGATGAAGGAGAAAAAATATAATTAAGATAAATTTAAGAAAAAAGTAATTAGAAAAAAGCCTAATAATCTCAGAAGAGCGATTACATATAAATCAATAAATTGAACAAGATTTCAATTAGGTCAAAGGAAAATATTCAGAGAAAAATAGCATTTAAATAAATTCAAAATACTGCTAATAATTTATAAATTCGAAATGTTTTCAATTTATTTTTCTTTCCTTATTTAAATTCAATAAATAGACAACAATGGCAAATTATTTTCTATAATAATTTCATCAAAGTGAGTTATTTTTGTTCAATCGCATCAGCGAACATTCCGATGAAATTTTCGAAAATTCGAAGGTGATTGGCAAATGAACTGATACTAATTATCGAGTTTATTCAATGCTAAAATGTCATTTTAATTTTATTTTAATTAATGAGGACTTTGAACAATTATGTTTTACAAATTAATTAAACGAAATTGTTAATTTATCAATACAATTTTCAATATTAAATACGAACAAATTGATTTATTTGAAAGGTTCTCTCGTAATTATAGGTTATTTACTTTTCTTCTCACTTTCGTATACTTCTATTTTTAATTATAAAAAATCAGTTTAATAAAAAAAATTTTTACAAAATTAAATTTTAACTTTAGATAAATATATCTTACAAAATTTCATATTTTTTTTAATTTAAAAAAAAGTTAAGAATTGTTGTGTATTTTAATATGTTTATTTTGTAAGTAAAAACATAACTATTATTTGGTTCCTGATAAAAATATATTATGAGATATTTTCGGTTAAGTAATTTTAATTTTATGAATCTATTATTACTATTTCTCTTTATTTATTTTTTATTTTGCTTTAAAAATTATAACTATTTTACTTTCAATAAAATAATAATTATATCAATTTTTATATATTTTCTCACGTTTATTTAATGTTTAAATTCCAATAAAAATAAATTACAAGACATCTTCTAGACACAATACAGATGTTAAACATTTTTGGTTTTATTATTAATTTGACATTACAATGTTATTAATAAATGGATAAAATTCCTGAAAACAAGTCACTAGTCATATTACTTCTATTAATTTATTTTTAATTACTAATATGAATTGATAGAATTGGAGAAATTAAAGTGTCTAAACCTATTTTATTTTATTACAGTATTTTTACTATTTATTATTAATGATATAAGAAAAAGAAAAAGAAATAATGATATATAATACAGTTGCTTGTTGTTTTTCAATTATCTAAATTTCAAATTTGTAATCAAAATAATTAATATCTTAAAGAAAAATGTAAAGAACAAATAAATTCTAACTCTTTTTTTCAAGTAAGAAAGAAGAGAAATTCAAGAAAATCAACAATATATCTTTATTTACAAACTTAAATAATGAATAAAATGGTTTTAAAATGTATTCATTGAAATATCACTTGTTTATTTAAGTTGTAATTTAATATTAAGCTCTAATTTTACATTTAATTTTGTTGTATTCAACACAGGATATACTCTCAGAAAAGTATAAAATTAAAATTTATTGATACAGATTGATGTGTATGTACTAAAAGTTGTTCTGTATATCACAATTACAGTGGTAAATTTCCCATAAGAAAAACTACATTTGGATATATTTTAAGCTTTAAACCTATATAAATTGCTAAAAGTATCGAATAAATGTTTTATCAGATCAAATTTTGGATTATTTTTTTCAAATTTACGAACATTAATTCTATTTTATATAAATATATTCAAACAATTTTGATTCTTTTTATTAATTCTCTTGAAATTTATCTATTTAGCATAAATCCTTGCTAAATTTACTTCATTACATTCATTGGATATACCGTATATCCATTTATATACCTTATTACACTATATATATATATATTAATAATATTGTTATAAGCCTTATAATTTATTTATTTTATAAATAAATCAAATAAATTTAAATTATATTATATATAGCTTCTAATAAATTTTATTAATTAAATAGAAAGTTTTCATGGTATTTATAGAATGATAAATAATAAGATAAGGATTTATAGTAAGATAAAAATAAAAAAACAAATATTTATAAAGTAGAACACACAAGTAATAAATATTTATTTTTTAAAGTAATAAATAAAATTAATTTAAGTAAAAAATAAATAAATAATAATGTGATTAAATTAATTAATAAGATTATAATACAATTTTTGGAAAATCGAATAAGAAAATGGCTGAATTTGATAATTTTGAAATCATTAATAATAGATAATTGGTTTGTTATATAGAAAACTAATATCTATTATTAATAAGTAATGTTTGGAGAAGAAAAATGCATGAATATATAATTATTTTTATTGTTATCGCATCAACAATGAAAGAGAATTAGGAGATAAATATCCTTTGATATAATTAATAATACTTTTATGTAACTAGAACTGAAGATGAAAGGAATATTGACTTTGAAATTTATATTCTTATCATCACAACTTTGATTTAAATTAAATTGGCTTAGTTTATTTTGCTGTAAAGTTACAATTTTAAATAATTTTTTAATGTTATTTTATTTAAACATTTATTTTTTTAATGCAAGAAGTAAAGTTTTAACAATTAAGAAACGCATTAAAAAATAATCATTTTAAATATCTTATTCTATTTTTATTTTTTGTTTTTATTTTATTGTTATTCGTGTGTTTTTAAATATAAAAGGCCTTTATTGTCTCTGACATGCCTTATATTCTGAAAATAAATAAACAAATATAATTTTAAAGTATTCTTATAATGAAATTATAAGAAATGTATCAAAATTATTAATCGTGACAGATATATTTAAAAGCTTAAAGTATTTATGTATTTTAATAATTTATATAAATTATATATTTAAAATTATTCTAATTCTTGGCAACTTTCATTTTAAGTTTGCATAATTAAAGAATAAAATTATTAAATTGAATTATATATACAAGGAAAATTTCATTACAATTTGCTTTTATTCTCTTTTTTTTTTATAAGTTAAATGCTAAAAGTATATACATAAACATGAATTATAGAATTTACTTTATAAGAGAGAATATAATTTAGTGTATTTTAGTATTTACTCGACGAAGATGTAAAAGAACAATGCTTTAAATATTAAAATTGTGTCATAATTTGATTAAATCAGATTCCAAAAAAGTCATAAAACGTTTACGATTTTCTATTTACTATTACTTGAATAATTTTATATTTGCATTTTAATATTTTCTTCAAGATTTATAAATAATTAAAACTTTTATTCCTAAAAATACAGATTTTAATTATAAAACATTTATTTATAATTATTCTATTATTTAAATTATAAATAAATATTCATTTATTCATTTAGAAATTACAATTTTAAATAGAAAATTTCGAAAAAAAACAAAAATTTTTGATTTTTTTTTAATTTAAATTTTAATAAATAATATTTAATTTTGTTATTTTTAGAATTTATATTAATAATATTGTTTTAAAAATATTTACTTTGGTTTCACTTTAGCAATAAGAACAAAAATATATCTCGAATAATATTTAAAAAATAATTTTTATTAATAAAAAACCTTATAACTTCTACATCATTTATTTATAATTTTAAAATAATAATTTTTTGTTATAAATCATACAAATATAATAATAATAATAATAATAATAATAATAATAATAGTAATAATAATAATCTTTATTGGTAAAAAAGAAAAGTACTTCGTTGCCAGGGGGCAGATTATTGGGCTGCAATTTGAAAAAATTGTATACCTATAAATTCACACTGTCGTCTATCCGTCTGTCTGTCTTTCCTTAATCTTGCGAACAGAGACGACACCAGATATGGAAACCTTAAAAGGCAGGCGGCCCCGATTAACTATACACGAACTTCCAATGCAAACCAGAAGTAATATTATTTCAATTCAAAAATTTTCCCCTGAAAGGTATTAGATAGATGACCGGCACGACTATTGTTAAAAAGAAAAGTATGATGTACAGAGGGAAGCCACTACTAATTTGAGATGGAGATCATATATTTTAAATTAAATAAATTAAAAATATAATTAAAAATTGCAGCCTGGTATTGTGACATTGTCACAATACTAGGCTGCAACATTGCTCGTTACGATTATATTAGTAAATTTATTTTATATACATTAGAATTAGACAGTTAACTACATTTTTTAAAAGTTACGTACTAATAAATTCTTAAATTTAGTTGATTATTTCTCAATTACAATTTATAAACGTAATTATAATTATATTTAAAGTTTTACTAGTACTAGCCCATGGTTTTATACGTTTTAACAAAAATAATTTTACTTCTACAGTTTTACTTATTTTACTCCAAAGGTTTTAATAATTAGTTATATTCTAACTGTCACAATAATAATTTTTAGTTTATTGCCGATATATTTAATAAAATAGGACCGAAGAGGGAAGGGCATTAAGCCCGAAATACGTATCTTGTCTATATTATAGAAAATAAACCTACTTTTTCCATCAAAAAAGAGTGTTTCTGTGTGATTTGTTCTCAACAACAACTTTGTGTTAATTCCGAAAGGCATACAACTAGTTGTAAGAACAGTAAGCAATTAAGTACTAAAAATTTTATTATAAAATAAGAATCGATACTGTTAAAATTTATTTTACAACAAAATATAAGCCAATGTTATTAAACAAAAAGGTGGAAAATTATATTAAAATAAATGAAAAACATTTAATATTTTTATAAAATTTAATGGATCTAAAATTGATTGAAGAACATTTTATAAAATATATATTCAAAAAATATTTAAAAAAAGTAAAATATATTTTAATTCTTTATTCAGATTGACAATAATTTATATATACAGTATATAACGGTATTTAAATACATTTATTAATTTTCACCCGATAATATAATTTAAAATATTTTAATTTTTCATTATTTTTTTAACTCGAAAAAAACATTTTCGAATTTATAAAGTCGGAAGGGAATAATTAATTAACATTTAATTAAAAAAATAATAAATTTATAAAACATTTTAATCAACTTTCACACAAAAATAAAATGAAAAGAAAAGCTAAATTATATTTCAATTTTTTATTATTTTTTTCAGTTAAAAATTTATAAAAATATTAAAAATATAAACCCTTAAAACTACACTATTTTATATTATTTGTAGTAGAGAATAACAATTGTTATTCACATTCGTGTTAAATTATTAATTATTACAAACTAAAAATATATATTATATAAATATAAGAATAAAATTTTTACAGGTATTTTAATTGGGCGTATATAATTAAATGAAGTCACTTTTTTATTTTCGAGTCAAGTTGTCATCATTATTTAATTTTAAGAAATAATTATGCAGATTTCAATTATCTCGTCGATATTCGGTAATTATGTAAAGGAAATAAGAAATTTAAAAAAAAAAGAAAAAAAATTAAAAGAATAAATTTTAAATCAGAAATTTCAGCTTTTGTTTTAGCATTTAAACATAATTTTCAAGTAATATTTAACTTTCGATTCGTCAATTTTGCGTTTTAATATTTGTAAATGATTAAATCTTACGCGATTTCTTGATGAATAAAATTATTTAAGTAAATCTAAATTTTAAATTAAATGAAATTTCTTAGTACATAATCGATATAGTTTTATATTCTTTTAATTAAATATGCGTTAATGAGGAAAAATATATTCTTAAGAATAATTCGTACAAAAAAGAAAAGGAAAAAAATTTCTATTGAATTATTAAAGTAAACTGAATTTTATATCCAAACTTAGATTTGGTTCGACATTTCTATAAGATTCAGTCAAATTTTTTCGTATAACAAATCGATTTAAACCATTTAAATCGAATCATTTTTTAGGCTGATTCAATACATCAATTATCAAGATTAACGACGTCGTTATAGGTATCATTATAGAAAATATCCGAATTTTATATAGGAAATATATAAAATAGGAAATTTTGAATGATAATATGTAAAATATGTTCAGTATATATGTATACGTATATTGGCTCTTATGCTTTACTAAAGCTTATGTTGTTATAAAACATCATTTTGGTAAAATAATGTAAACGAAGAATGAAAATATTTCGTATGTTTTGATAAATTATTGATGAATTTATTATTATGATGATATTTTTATGGTAAAATCTCTATCTTAGACGAGTTGTGACCCTCTGATATACTGCCGAAATCTTTTTTCCTATCCACTAACCAATCGTTCGTTCTAGCGTGAAAAAAAGTTACCTCGTAAACTAACTACAGCTATTAATTCTGAATAATTGCCTCAAAAAAAGTATTATTAGTTTATAAAACTTTAGAAAAAAATTCATTTTAAAAGTCATCTCATTAAAAATTAAATCATTAATTCGTTTTTTCTTTTATTAATAAATTATTATTATTTGTTTCTATTGGGGAGAAGAGACATTATTCAGAATCGACATCATATTTTCCATAATAAATATATATATATATTTTTTATTGAAACCGGACTCTTTTGCTATCCGATTCATCTCTATTATTTTCATTAAGAATCATTTTTCTATTCATTTTTTTAACTCAAATTACTCGAATTTATATTTAAAATTTGGACATATTACCGCTTCTTGATTTACTAATACAGCTAAATAATACTGAGATAGATTGGAAGAATTGAAAATTTGATGGCAAAATTGTAAACGAAAGTCATTGAATTCTTTAAATATCAATTAGATGTCAACCAACGATAATATTTCCCATATCTAAATTTATTTTTAAGTAATTTTCAAGTATATTTTTTAAAGTTATTTCAACCATATGACGCGTATAATGCGCCATTAAAATGATATATAATTAAAAAATAAATTTAAAAAAGTTTGTTTAATTTGTCTATTTTGTTTACTTTGAATATTTTTCATAATCAACATCATTATTTACTTTATTTTTCTTAAGAAAATATATAAATATCAGTAATAGGAAACCAATTTTTATATTAAAAAATATAAGAAAAAAGAAAACAGATATCTATACAAATCTACAGGGGTTTAGAATTTATAAAATAAGATAAAATAATTTTTTAAAAAAAACTGTTTTATCGATTAAATTAAATATAATTTTAATAAATTACAATTAACTTTCGTGTAAAAAATATAATTAATTAACACACAAAGCTGAATATAATTAAATCTTCACGTTAACTGATTATAATTAATAATTATTGAAAAAAAATTACAATTATTCGGTATTTGTAAGTGATTATCGTTAAATTATTACGTGGAAATGTTAAGATTAAATACATTTAAGACATTTTCTAAACAAATTAGAGCCTTATATTATAAGTATAGTTGAGTAAGTATATTAAGCACAGACATAATGTAGAAATCAAGATGGAGATAAAAAAGTATTAACACCATTAATCACATTTTCGAATCCATTTCTCATTATTTAAAAATGCAACAGATGTCTCACTTTCTTATCATTTCATTTTCTTGGAGGCGTGTTGACGTCACACTTCATCTTCCAATAGAATAGCTTTTCTCGTACAGCACGAGCACGTGCAGTACTGTACGAGATATAAAAGTGAGCCACAAAGAGCCGTGGTTCACATTCAGTAGAAGGTGTTGCAGTTATTTGGTTCTTCTCTGCATTAAGGTAAGCCTGTTATTATCAATTATTAATGGATCATAGTTCAAAACATTCAAGAAAAAAATTATCCAGAAAAAAATAAAATATAGAAATTTTGAAAATTTTATTTAAAAAAAAGATATAAAGATATATATATATATATTTCAAACAGAAAGAGTTCTGATCATTATGCAAATTATGTTTTACATTATAGATTTTAGCATTGTATATTACTGTTAAGTGTGAGGTTAATAAATCTGAAAGAACTGAACTTCAGCCTTAAAAAATGAATTACTTTTCCTTTTTATTTTGTTTTTTATCTGACAGGAAAATTTTTAAAAATCTCAATTTTCTATTTTTTTTCTCGAAAATAAATGCTGTATTTAGAAATCGACGTATTAATATTGGCTCATTCCCCAAACAGTATTAGAGAGGTTAGAAAAGTTAAATTTTCATAATGTTTCCTTAAGTTACAATAACAATAGAGTAAATATATATATTTAAATTATATTAAAGTTAAGAAATAACAAGTTTTTTAGAATTTTCCGTTAACTCAAACCGAAAAGATACAACTTCAACATCGTTTGATAGTGTACGAGATAATAGAAGACGATCATAAATAAACATATTAATTTTTAAAAGAAACAGCCCAAAGAAATAATAATTTTCAAAGTTGTAAGGCAGGATTACAGTCCACTTAATCCGATTAACAGATTGTGGAATTCTACAAGGCGATAGTTTTAACGGAAGCTGTTGAAGTGAATCTCGACAGTAAGAGATACAAGATTTCCTGAGTGGTTTCTCTACTTAAACTTTCTATTGTAATACCGTATAAATGTTTATATCTTTAAATTATTTTCTTTTTTATCGAAAGTTTGTGTATACAATAACAAAACACAGCTTTGTAGAATAACATTATATATATATATATATATGAAAAGTCCGCTAAAAGTTATTTAAAATGACAACCGAAACTGATTTTTATCAAGTGGTGCGGTGTAGTTTCATTGAAAAGTTCTCTTCTCTTCGATGGTCTTCCCCAAATTGGCTTTTATTATGTTTTGTTCTTACTAATACTTGTACTTATTCGTTTTTTTATTAGTAATTAGTGTTATTTTCAATATTATTTTAATGTTTTTTCAGCGTTTTTCAGAATCCGAAGAATAATTAAGGTTTGCGCCACCACTTTGTCGTTAAATCGATCTTTTTGTTGATAAATAATAATTACTAGAAAAATTTGTGGCATATTTGAACTCGCAAATGCCTTAAAATTAATCTTAAAAACTTAATACAACTTGAAATTCGCTTTTCAAATTGTACAAATCTCAAATTTGGTATCGAAGTGTGTACGCTTTCGGAGTTTTACAGAACGCTCGGCCAAGTTTACAGAACGATTATACGCACTGTTACCTGATTTAAATTACTATTATTAAAAAACTAAGAAAATTAAGAATATCTAAATGACGTTTAAATATAAGACTAACGAATTCCAGTAATTATTTCTTAATTAAATTATCAATAAAGTATTGGAAAAATGAGGAAATGCCTCGCAAAATTAAAAGTTGGTTTCGTCTTAAAGATTAATGAATTAATTATTTACTTAAATTTATAATTAACAATCTATTTATTAAGAAACGTATTTTTACAAAGAAATTAGTTTTTAAAGTCGAATTATCCGAATAAACTCTTGGAAATCCTCGATTAAGATTTTTCAAGATTTTCGGATTCTCCTTTGGATCACAAGAGAATCAACTTGTCACTCACTCCTTTTATCCGACTGTATATTCTAGATAAAGTTTAATTGTATCTTTAGAAAAGATTTCACTTTCGATGCCTTTCACAATAAGGACAGGCTCTTTGCAACCATTTGTAATAATTAGTTTTGTTGAAAATAAACATTTTAATATTTTTCCCAATAAAAACACTAACTTTAAAAGCATTGCGAGTATTATCTATAATAATAAGTTTTTATCCTTCTATAGTATTGTAGTTAAATATAAAATATTGACGTCTATTGAAATTAATATTCTAAAATCTTTTCGAGTAATTTAAATTTGACTTGAAAAATAGCGAAAGAATGTTTTGCTAGTCTTTACCTAAAGGATGTGTTTATATTGGAATAAATGTTTTCTTTGATACACTTTTCACGCATTTCCTTTCCTTTTTTTTAAAAAAAAGAGAGTAAGTAAAAAATAGAAAAGTCATATCTGTTATATTTAAATAAAATACATTGAATATTCTATATTTAAAAAATAATATTAGCGCTTCATTTAAACATATCTATGTCTTTTAATTTCCGTATACTCCACTTCGAATTTAAGACACTTTTTTCATTTTTCCGAACATACAATTGGTGCTTCTTAAATTTGAGATGCTCCTTAAATCGAGGGATTTTTCCACCCTTTAAAAGTCCGTATATAATGAAAATTTCCTGGAATTTCCCGTTTATTTTATATTTTCCTTTAACCGCATTTTATTTTAATTACATTGTTAACATTTTTACTCTTTAATAGACTTTTTAAAACTATATTTACTTCTAATTATCATTTTGAAAAATACCTTTTTAAAAGTCACGGTAGACTTATATATTTTTTCTATTCGATTTAATTATTCCGTAAATTTTATATAAAAAGTAATTTTTAACAATAAAATAATTAAAATACGAGATTTTATTTAATAAATAATAAAAATTGACTAAATACATCTCCCGCATTTTCGCGTAATAATTATATTTCGAATGTACTGTACAGTACATTGCCACAGTTACAGCAAACATAACATTTATTAAATCTGTTAATAATATATACGTATACATAAATATATAACTGTGTAATTATTATTAGTAGTAAAATATTAGTGTTAAAGACATAAATCTGCTACCATTAATAGTAAATTCATAATTATTATTACTAGTAAATCTACTATCTTTAATAATAAATCTGTTAATAGCAATATTAAATATTCTAATGATAATAATAAATCTTTGATTATTAATTAGTAATTTCGAAAGTTTTCTGTACATAAATTATTAATAAACTTTCAAATCGAAAAACTTTAGATTTAATGCGATTTAAACTCGTGTTATAAGAGTAATACTGTAGTTGAGCGATCGATTCCGGTTCATTACATATAGAAGTTCGTAACAGTCATCGATTATGGATCCTTCGCTATCTTAGTAAATGGAGTTTGCGTATGAAACCGCAGCCCTTATATCGTGTCGAGATTATTGACTGGAACTATGACTTATTTTTCAAATATAATATCTTATAAGAAGAATATTTTGTATGATATTGAAGACGTTTTTACTCTAGCAAATGTGTAAATAAAGGCTACACGATACCGATACGTCGTACGGCATATATTTGAACTTGGCTCATACTTTTTACTGAATTGCCAAACGCATTTTTCTACATAATTTGTTAGAATTCGTAACCTAATACGAAATATACTCTACTAAAACTTTATTTCAATTTTGAAAATAAGTTTTTACTTCTATATTGAATACCAAAAGCATAATGTAATCAACTAAGGTTTGCCTGTCTCTTTCCAGTACTTTGCTAACTTTTTTTTTTTTTAACCAAGTAACTGGAACGAATATTCGCTGAGGCAATCTTTCGATACAGTAAACGTCTCTAGGGATTCTTATCGTCGCAGGGAATTTCCCTAATTGGAACAGGAAGCGAATACAATGGAGGAAAGTTAAATGGATAACCTCGGAGTCGGTACCCTGGGAACCTAATACTGACCCTTTGAAGTGACAATTAATACTGTAATTTCCCTTTTTCGTTTACTTCGGAACCAAATTCCTAAACAGTGATTGTTCATTAATGATCAAACCCACTTGTTGTAGACTAACAAGTAATTTCCTGTTTTAACGTCCATTAATTGCTCTTATACAAATAGCGTTTCGTTTGTTGCACTAGAAATGAAGAAATCAAGAAAAGGAATTCAATTGATGAACTGATTGCTGTAAATTTAATTTTTCGCTTGTTTATTTTATTTTATTTTCTTTAGTCGATTATAATAATTATTCCTGCATTTATCCAGAAAACATTATTATTATCAACTTATTTTCTTATAATATTATTTACTTATCGTGTCGATAAATGTAGTTTAAATGAAGAATAAAATATAAAGTTATTTCTTATTTTGAAAATATTTACTTAACAATACTTTATATTATAAATTACTCATCGATATGATAATAATAGTATAACAAATATGAAGCATTTAACTAGAAAAGCTGCAAAATAATTAATCATGAAACTATTTATTTAATTTATGGAATTTTATAATATTTGAACATTGTGTAACCGTATAATTTAATAATTTTTATGTCTTTATTAGTTATAATCGCCTAGAAATGACAACCTTTCATTAACTTGTGACGGAGTGAGATCGTTTTGACAGATATTTTTTTCAAAAATTGTGCAGCAAATTTAAATTTTGCATATTAAATATTTGCTAATATTATGTAAAATTATCGGCGAATAAATAAAGATCGATGAACTAATTGATGATTTAAGAAACTAAACGGAAATAAGCGAGAAAAGTAAATTGTTATCCCTAAAAGACTAAAAAGAATTTTTAGATCTTTAATTAAATTTCTTTATCTTTTCATTTACTTCATTTCATTATCTACCTCAGTCAAGATTTTCTCCTTGGTCTTGAAAAATCTCTTTAGTCATTGTCGTAAGCAATAGAATAAATAGAGATCGAAGAGCATTCAATGCTTCACTTTTCCGCCGGATAACTTTTTTAAATAATTGAATTAAAACTGTTTGCCCCTGTAAATCTATCTTTCCCTTAAACTTTGGTAGCTTCGCAGAAAAACAAACACATTTTTTTTAAACCTTTATCCCCTACAAAAATTCGATTTACGACTGATTTTAATTATGTACTAATCTAATTTCGATAAGAATTAAAATAATTATTCTAAAATCTAGAAAAAAAAGTCTACGTTTTCCACATATTTATTAATATAACACGAATAAATGATGTGGGTCTCATTTATAACTTAATTTACCTAATTACAAGCTGTTAAATCTTAAATAAGCATTAATATTAGTTAATCAACAAATTAAAGAAAAATAATTTAATATTTACTTATTAAAATAACGTCTAAATTTTTAAAAAATTCACGATATTATTAAGTAAACATCAAAGTTCATAGACTGTTGACTTAAATTCTGATTTTAAATCTCCATTCTAAATTTATCTCAATAAAAAACAGATTTTCTAAACTTCTTTATATTAAAAATTAATCACTTATTTGCTAGATTATACGAAACGTCTTTTAAAATAGTTTTTTAAGGTCTAGCTACATTCATAAATACGAAAACTCCAAATACTTTTAAAAATTTTAAATTATTCCCGAAAATTATTAAATATTAATAATGTATTAATATAAAACTTAAATAATTGTTTATTTATATTATTAATAAATTCAAAAAAGATTTTTGGATAGATTTGGAAAAGAACAGAAAAATCACCGCAAACTACAAACAGGAAAAATGAAAAAAATATATGTATTTTCGTCGAACTTCTTTTAATTTTTAATTATTTATCTTCAATACATCATAATCTTTCGACTTACTTCCTATCTGACATAATAAAAAAAAATTTCTATAATAATTAAAATATAACTTTTAATACAATAAATTTAACAAAACTTTCAGTTAAACTTATTAAAAATTTGTAACTTTTAATTATTATTTGATCATTTTAAATTATTATTTAATTATTTTATAATTTTAACTGTAACATTTTATTTCAAGAAGATTAATTATATTTTAACAATATCAGAAACTATAAGTGACAATTAATTCTTACATTTCTCAGAATTTAATTTATCATTCATTAAATCTTCTGCTATATTTTTAACTGAAATATATATGCAAATATGAGGAATGCAATAAAAATAATAAAATTAAAAATTTTTTAAATTAATTATAAATGTGATGCAATTAATTTAATCACATTTTATCTACACATAACGTAATTAATTTTTATTAAGTTCGACTTCTGTTTATGTACTTTGGAAATGTTATAAAAAAATTTAACATTTATTTTTTTTTATTGTAATTTAAATATACGTTAAAATATTAAAGCGAATTTAGAATTGTAAATTAAAAAAAAGCAGTTATAATCTTAACGAAATGTAAAAAACTATTCGTTATATTTTTAGGAATTTTGGGGAAATTTTAGGGAAAAACTAAGTATTTTTATTGTGATCAAATGTGTTAAAACATTGAAGCTAATTTAAAGTTTTAAACTAAAAAAGTAGTAGTAGTTCCATTGACAAATGAAGTTAAAGAGAATGTTCAGATTTACTCATAGATGCATAAAACAGCAGGAAATCGAGTTAAATATGGATAATTCGATTTAATATAAATTAAATCCATTAAAATTGTCGACAAAAGAAGGAAATGTTAACATTTCTTGTTCGAACACCCGCTGCGAAGGAGTTAAAGGCGACTATCGTCATTCTTTTCTAATGCTAATGTTATGATATGTTGTAAGGGATTAAATATATAAAACTTCTTTGTTCTTGTCCGCTTTTCCATATTTGTAAATTAATTTAAAAGTCCATACCGATTGTTAAAAAGCAAGAAAAAGGTGAAGTTATCTTTATATATTAAGCAGTTCGGGATTTTATTATTGATTTATAAAATAGAATCTCGATGAATATATTAATTAGCTTTTTTTTGTATTTTAGTAAATTAAAATAGATTAGATCCATTTGTAAATTAAAGTATTTTTTCTTCTGTTTTTATCGGAAAATATATATAATTTGACATCATATGAATTTTTAAATATTTTCCTTGATATAATTTGATAAAAGAAAAACAAGATTTGAAATTACTGGGGAAAAAATTGAAAGAATTTCTTTTATTCCTGATTAAATTTAGAAATTAAATGAAAGAATAGTTTGTTTTTAATTAGGAATTAACAAGAATCTAAGCATTATTTTATTTTAGTCGAGAATATTTTAATTTAATAATAATAATTAAAAAAAATAAAATTGTTCAACGATTTTATAATACAAATTTAAATTTTTAAAGGATTTTTACTAATTAAAATTAACTATATACACTCAATTATTATATTTTAGGTGTATTTAATAAAGTAAACTTACTAAAAAGTTACATCTCTGGTGCCCGTGGTTTATTAATTTCGGTTGATGAATTTATGATTGATCAAACATAAAGTTAAGACTGATCAATTTCTGATCGATTAAATATAAAAATGTAATATAAACTATTTTAAATTTATTTTTTAATATTTTTAACTCGTTAAAATGATAAATTTTATACTTTTCTCCCTCCTCTTTACTCCCTTGATTTGAATTATATTAATAATACGTAAGAAATTAAACAGCAATATAATTGAAGTAATTTTTTTATTTTATAAATTATATTATTTAAATTAATTTATATTTCTTTTTTAAGTATAGGCCTAACGAGTTTATATAGTCTATGAAAAATTATGAGATAATATTACTCATAATTCCATGAATTTTATTAAATAAAAATATAGTCTTTATGCTATTTATTATAAAAATAAATACTATATTTTTGTGGGAAAATACGCAAAAATGTATCGATGAAATTCTCCACATTGATATTGTCGATATCTCTCTGGTTATTAATGTAAACATTATTGAACAATTAATTAAACTTTTCCTAAAACATCCCAATTTAATGTTTAAAAGAAAAAGCAAATTAAAATTTTAAATCGGTGCTCTTAATTCTGTCATTATCCCAACGTGTAAGAATGTGTTATAGAACTATTGAAAAATGAAGGCATCTATACCAATATTTCATGTTAAATAAAGCTTGAATTGATAAATAATCTTTACCTAAAGTAAGACAAATGAATACATTAAAGTTTAGTAAAGTTCTATTAAGAAAAAAAGTAAATTACTCGCTAAAAATGTAAGCTAGATAGTAAAAAATTTAACGACCCGAGTTAAATTTCAGACGTTCTCATGAAATTATTTAATGTCGGCTTGTAGTCTAATATATCTAAAAATTATTTTAAGCATAGAAGTTATTATAGAAATGTTTAAACAAATTTTTAGGAGGAGATATAGAAATCCTTTTTCACTTTTATTCTTATTATTCTCCTGTTCAATTCACTCCAAATCGAACTACTTTCGTTAATACTCTCTAAGCTTGGATTTTCCATCCTCTAGAATACAGATATTATGCTACTACTACAGTTACACATGTAATATCCTATTGATAGATGTATTTATGTGTAACTCTCGATTCGAATAAACATTTCTATTTTACAATCCGAATTTATCCTTCGAGACGTTATCGTATTGAAGGATTCAAACGTATTCCACTTCGAGCGAATAGCAACTTTCTCATAAAATTCATAAATTATAATCAAAAATTTTAAGAATTTGGAAAAAGAGAACAACTCAAAATGCTTCACCAAGCCAAAATTTTTGAATAAATTGATGCAATTCCGAAATATTTACGTGTAGTAGTTACTTAAGAGTGAAACAAACAGGTAAAAAGATTCCTACATAAGCAAGATTTCGTACTATATATAGCGAGAATGGACTCTTATCATCGTTATTAAACTAGACAAGTAACGTTATCAGATAGTGGACGTTTTTATTGACAGTCGTGACGTTTCACCTAGTCTTATGTCCAATCATCTCGACAATGTGAATTACTTCGTTACGTCGTCTATAAACCGCGCTATCACTTCTCGATATCGATCTAGCCTTTAAAAGTAACCAAAATGCGGCAATTATCAATTTACAAAACAGTTCGGGGTTCTATCTTTAATGATAAGTAGAGAAGACATCTCGTTTTTATGTATAAAAACTATAAGATGTGACACGTCACCTCTCGATTCTACATTACTACGTTTCGTCATTGCGAACGATGGAGGAAAATATGTTGTTAATTATGTAAAATTCCAATACATTAATATGAGAGAATTTGTATAAACTAAATTATTTTATATCTAATTTAAGTTTTTGAATTATAATATCGAAGTTTAGAATATTAAGCGATTACAGGTGAAAGATATTAAGTGATCACGCACGAGTTATGTGTGTGTGTAGGTGTGTATGTGGGGGTGAGAAATGTATAGCAAATATATATACAAGTTATATAAATCTTCGGTATGAGAGGATATTGAAATAAGATTTATGATTATGGTAAAGTTGTATGACTTCTTCGCATACTTTATCGGTCGAAAACGGAAAGATAACAAAACCAATTTTGTTTCCAAATCTGAGATGCGGATCCGAAAATATTGCTCTATTTTTTTCCTTTAGTCAAAAATTTTATTTTATATCCTTTATTTTATTATGGATTTTTTCTCTTATTTTTTACAGTTTATTGTGAATTTTATTTTTATGCAATTTTTTAAATAAAAAAATGATTATAAATAATTCTTTAGAAATTTCACATTTCTTCTAAATAGATCTTTTATTCAATTTCACTTTTCTTGTTTCAATTTCAAGCACCTTTTGATTGAAAGTAAAGAAAAATTCTTCGCCTTTCAGTCATCACGAAACTGAACAAAACATTAAAAAAGAAGCATTTCTATCAATTTTAAAGTTAAAATTATTTAAATAAAACTATTAAAATATACGATTATAAAATAAACTTTTGATTAAAATAAATTTTTCTTAATTTATTTTAATTTTATTCTGTTTACGATTGAATATCCTGTTCGGCGTTTTTGTATACAGGGTGGCCCAAGAGTCATTTAATCATTTAAAGGCAAAATCAATCATTTATTTAATTACTTAAATAATTATCCATATTTTTAAAAATAAAATTGCATTGATCTAAACTTAGTTTATTATTTATATAATTATATTCACAAATATATAGTACCTGGAACTCATAATGAAACACAGTTAACTAACTTTTGAGCTACCCACCATATATATATCTAGGCCTAAATTTATAGCTTTTAATCGAATATTTTGTAAAGTTTAGAGTGTTTTTTAAGTAAATTTTGTTCTACTTTTGTATAGAAATAAATAATTTAAGAGCGAAGGTTAACTTAAAGTTTATAAAATTAAATAAAAAAAATAAAGATTTTCATCATATAAAAATTGTTATTAATATTAAACATATTCTATTTTAATAATAAATAAGAAATTAAATTTCAATAATTTAGTCTATTATTTAAAAAAAAATATGAACATAAAATTTTTTTAAAATATTTAATTACTTTTACAATTTACTTTGAGATGTTTTATTTGAATTTCTATCGAAAAATTAAATTAAATAACAAAATTATTTATTATATTATTATATATTATAAAATTAAAAACTAAAATATAAGACTAGAAAATTAATTTCTATTAATTTTAAATTATTGTTTTAATATCATAAATAATAAATTTAATTATAATCGAGAATTTAGAAACATTTTTAAAAATATTACTTAAAAATTAAGTTATATTAGTTTAAAATAGAACAAAAATTAATTAATTAATCGTTCATTTTTACATGATGTATCTATTGGTGGATATTCGCTCAATATTCGAATATTTAAACGAACCAATAAGGAAATTTTTCTGATTAAAAAAAAATAAAAGAAGAATTCATTGTCTTGTGTCGTAGAGAGGACGTTATTAGAAAAGAATATAATAAAGTTTTTATGAAAGAGTCCGCACATGAAACTCTCGTTACAGAATGTCGTAACTAAGATAAATATCAAAGTTAGTTTCAGTCGGTGACATCACAGTAGTTTATTTCCACTAATATTTGGTCATCAGTATTGGTTCTTGTGCCCAAAACTGACACAACACTATTTGTTGCCGTTGTGGGCAGATGTTTCTATGGATGATGGCTTGTGTACAAAAGATTACAACTTCTTTTATCTGCTATTTAGCCATTTATTTTCGGATTATATAACTATATCTTTTTCTTTTATCTGACAGATTTTTATGATCTTTTTTAAACCTACACAATACAAATATTTACCTTTATGCCTAATATTCAATTATTTTATGTGAAAGTAATTGTGATTTTTGTGCTTATGTTTATTGTTTCTTTTACAGTTTTGAGAAAATTATTACTAATATTTTCGATGTTAAATATATTTTAATGTTTAGAAAATGTTATATTTACAGATAAATTAATAATTAACTTAATAACTCATTATTTAACTATTATTTTTTGTTATTCAATATTACCATTTTAATATTACTCAATGACTAATTTTCATTACTTAATATCAATATTTAATAACTCTTTTTTTTTCATTATTTAATATTTAAAATATTATAATTAAGCCGATAACATTAAGTGCTTTACGATCAAAATTAACCGAGAACATTTCAGATAAATTAAACACAATTAAAATTTCAGATGTCATTTAAAACCCCGGCTATTGATCGTAATTAATGCCAACGTAGTTTTATATATAATTTATAAAGTTTCGATGCTTTAATTAAAAGTCTAATAAAGATTTTTGAATAAAATCGAAGATTAAATGAGCAAACAATATTAAAATACACTCAAATTATGGTTCAATATTACGTGACTCGGCAAATGGCATTAACTAAATTTAAAGGTTTTCTATGGAAAAGGCCCTACGTATAGGAAATTCCAGATTTGTTACCCGAAAATTTCCCTTTTCCGATAGATTTTAAGCATAATAAATGTTAAATTATATTCTTTTCAGATTATAAAAATGTCGAAAATGATGGAAGTAACCTATTCTCGTCAAATTGTTTTAATGGCCGTAATCATGGTGATGTCCTGTGTGTCTGTCTTGAGTGTATCAGAACCCGAACAGGCAATGTCAAACAGAGGTAATAATATGCATCAATTCCCACTAACATCATCAATTTCTTTTCTTTGAATCTTATTTTACAATACGAATTAAATATATTATATTATTTGATTATATCTGCAAACCGAAGAAGTTCCTAAACTGGGATTAACTTCAAATTAGAGAGAACTTTTTAGATAATTCAAGAAAATTTAACGAGTAATTTTATGAGGAATTGTTTTTTTTAAACAACAGAAAATTTGACGAAAGTATTAAATAAAAATAATAATTTAATTAGTACGTGTAATAAATTTTGTAAAAATTGAGAAATTTTTTCATTCAATATCATAAATTTGGGGATTAATAAAGGAATTTAGGGATTAAATAGAGAAATTTGGAAATTTTTACAAAGGATTAGAATCCATTTTTGTATTATTTAAAAAGTTTTTCCCCTCTTCAATAATTTCATTAAAATCTTTCATCCAAATCAAATTTTTTATTCAATTTTTTCCTGATTTCTGATTGCAAATTTGAAATATTTCTTAACTTTAGTGGTATTTAAGCACAATTAACCCACGATAAAAACGTTATTAAATCAAAATTATCCGCAAACTATAAAGACTTAAGAAACATAAATAAATTACCTACGAAAATTTTTAGATATTTTCAAAGTTACTTCACAGAATACAAAAATATGTACGAATATATCGAGTAAATCAAGCCAAATACATTATTTATTATTAAAAAAAAAAAAAAAAAAAAAAACAATTTTAACTCGGGATATAAACATAGCTATAAATAGGATTAAGTTCAATATAATATGACAAAAATATGTAATGAACAAAATAGAAAAAATTCTAATTCAAATGCAAATGAAGACGGAATAGAAAATTTCTCATTACACCAAAAATATTAAGGGAAAAGGCAGAAATACTTAAATATTATGTATGCAAATAATTCTCAATTTTTTTTTCTTTCTTTCTTTTCGATTTTTATTCACGTTGAAAATAAAATGAAAATTTAAAATGGCGATAAAGTCTCGGAAGACAAATTCTGTATATTATGACAAAGGGGGAAAAACCTTTTATGAGATTACAGAAAGCTGAATTAATTCTCTTTCGAACGAATTATAAAAATATATAACCGAGAAAAAAGACAATTAACTTTTTATTTCGATGAAAAAATAATGATAAATCCCGTTTTATAAATATTAAAAAAAAAGTTAATTTTTGCGCGTAAATGTCGCGTAATTGTTTGCATATATAAGCTTTTATTTTACCTTTCTTTTAAAAAAATAGTTTTATTTTATATTTAATTCGCGTAAATTAATATAAAAAAATATATATGTGTGTGTGTGTGTGTGTTTTAAGAGAAATAAGAGAAAAGGTAATTAGTGTTTGTTGTATATTTAAATATATGGAAAGTTAAATGTAATTATTCTGTATCAAATTCAGGATGGAGTGTTGGAAGAGAGTTTCCTTCAGATGTTGCTAGAAAAATCTTCGAATTAGTCAGAGTGGGAACTGGTATGAACATTCCAGAAGTTAATTCGCACGAAACATCTCTGAAGAGATCTCGATATAGTCAAAGAGAGATTGGAAGCGAATTTCTTGGAAAAAGAACTGTAGACGATGAAAGAGACAAAAGAATAGGTTCGGAATTTTTAGGTAAACGTATGGGATCAGAATTTCTTGGAAAAAGAATCGGATCGGAGTTTTTAGGTAAACGTATGGGATCGGAATTCTTGGGCAAACGTATGGGATCCGAATTTTTAGGTAAAAGAATAGGATCCGAATTTTTGGGAAAAAGAGCGGATGTCATGTATAATGATCAGGGTAAAAGTAGCCCTATCGGGTCGGAATTTTTAGGAAGACGTAAGCGTGACGTTACAGAAAAAGATTTACATCAAAGGTCGTCAGTGGAGAGAGTGTAGGGTGAGCTTCATCTTTCATTCATTAACTTTTCCTGCTGCGTGTAAATGTAATTTTAATCACTTTTATTTCTAATTACGATGACGCGAATTAGATTTACGCACTTCTTTAATTAATAATAATAATTGAAAGAATTAAAATTCGCCAGTAATATAAAATAAATATATATATTTAGGCATGTGGAAAATGTTTTTTACTTTCACTTAAAAAATAGAAACCGAATTTTAAAAAAATGTAAATGTGAAAATTTTTAAATTTAATAAATAATAATAAAAAGAAACAAAATATTTAAAATAACGCTTAAAATGAATGTATATATGTAATAATGTGGAAATTACTCTAAAATTTAGCTATCTTCTTCAATAAAATAATAAAAACATCTGTCATGGCCGAAGTGTTCAACAAGTAAGTCTCTTGCATGAGGAATTACTATTCATTTTGACTTAATTTATGTCTGATTTTGTTAGGTTATTTATTAATATCAATACTGAATCAGTATCAGCTTTAACTGATGTTATTTTTTTTCTTTAATTAGATCCAGACGGGAGACAACGGCAAATTGTAAACTTACCGATATCTTCAGATTACTTGAGAACATCAGAAAAACGTCTTTCGGAATTTTTAGGTGGACCGGGTAAAAGAAGTTATTTGGAAGAAGAAGAAAACATGGTGCCAATCGGTTATCTTCGGGATAACAATGAGAAAAGACTTTCCGAATTCTTGGGAGGGCCAGGAAAAAGACTGTCCGAATTTTTGGGTGGACCGGGAAAGAGATACTCGGAATTTCTGGGTGGACCAGGCAAGAGAGTCTCTGAATTTTTGGGAGGACCGGGTAAAAGATTTTCTGAATTTTTGGGTGGACCCGGTAAAAGAGTTTCGGAATTTTTAGGTGGACCCGGTAAACGTAATTATCTTAATATCAGATATCCTCAATTTTACAATGATAACTAATTATCATCATTAAAAGTATATAAAAAAGAATGAAATAAAAATTGTTCTATTTTAAAATTTATGTAGTTTAAAATTATATATATATTTAAAAAAACAGGATAAAAACCAATAATCTATTGAAGTTTTCAAAGTGAAACATCGTCTGGATTTGTTGTGAATAATAGTGTTTATGAAAAGCAGTTTTAAGATTTTCATGGACAGATATAAATTAATATATACCTTATAGATATAAATAAGTATACAAATATATATTATATAAGAATTATTTTAAAAAAATACGTTCTTAAGAAAATCTTTATTTGAAAATTGTTTAATTAAGAATGATTTTGTCTTTAGTGTAATATACAGATATAATGTGTTATTTGTAAAATCCTTATTTAAAAAATAAAATTCAAAAAAAATTCAAAAATGCAACACTAATTTGTGAAGCATTCATATGTAATAAAGTGATTCTATGTAATAAAAGGCCATAAATAATTAAACATTTCCTTTTAAATCAATTTTATTAAATGATAATCGAGAAGAAAATGAATTTTTTTAAATAAAAATATATATAATTTCAGTAATATTAAATATTTTCCCCCTTCTTAATTATTCTTAAAAATAAATTTAATAAATTATAAAATATTCTGAATTGTATTAAATCAAGTTAACAGAAAAAAATGGCGGTAAAACATGGAACGAACAATGAATTTTTATGAAAGAATGAACAGTAACAAATGAGATTTGGGGGAAAAAACCGATACAAGAACAGATAAAGAAACTTTAAAAATTGGAAACAATCGAATAAAAAGGAAAACGGAAATAATTGACAATGGATGAGGAAAAGAATAGAAAAATAAATAAATAAAATATTTAAAGCAACGAAAAATCAAATGGAAAGAAAAAAAAAGTTCCCAAAATAAAATTTTTTATTTAACAATATAAAGTTAAAAGAAGCGTTAATTCAGCGAATAAAAATAATGAATACTTTATCTTGCTAGGAAAGAAAAAAACATTTAGATTTTATATGAAGAATATTTACTTATTCCCAAAATGGTAATCGCGGAATAAAATAAATAATATAAGCTTCAACAAGAAGTATTTAAATATCCTTTAGTTTCTGATTCGAAAGATACTTAAATAAACGTCGACGTAAATCTTTATTTCACATTTAATGTATGGAAATGAAGAGAATGAGAAAGGCGACGATAATCAAAACGTGACGGTATTTCGAGTAAAGAATGTATTGGAAAGATTAAGAATATTCTTTGAAATATTTATATCCTTTAATATAATTAAATAAAAAGACTTTTTTAAAGTGCCATAATCTTCGTTCATTTAACTCCAAATTCAAAAGTCTATTATTTATTTAAAAGTAAACATTTAAAAATAAGAAGCTCATTAAGTATTGTTAACAATAAAATATTAATTTAAAAAGCTGATATTTAAGCGACACTAAATAATGATATTCGTTACAAATGAAGAAGTTTGTAATTTAAAATGTCTCAGTTTTAACAATAATTAACCAATGATTTCCGATAAATGTCTCTTAATTTTTGACATATGAAACCAGAAGCTACTGAATGTCATCAAATTTACAATTAAGAAAATATAAAGCCTGTATCTATTGTAAATAACTTTAATACCATTTCATTCCTCTACGGTAACTCGATTGGAATTCATAGGAATTTAATAATTAAAACTTTTATTTTTAATAAATATTATTTAAATAAAAGCGAGAAGAAGTGTGTTAATTTCAAAATAAACCCTTTATAAATTAAATAAGAAACAATAAACTTGTACGAAATTCAATTCAGTTTATTCATATTCTAAGATGAAAAATGTTCTACAGTCACAAAGTACTAATTACAAAATAAAGTATACTTAAATTTTCATAAACTGTATAATTAGTTTTAAGTTATTTCGCTCGCATTATCAAATATTTATTTTAATATTTGACGACATCTTTAATACAATAGCCAACTCTTCAAAAAACAGAACCATTCGTTAGAATAGCAAGCACCGACGAAATTGTTCATTAATCGAGTGGTCAATAAGACAGGAATCCATTATTATTGTAAAAGAAATTATGACAAAGTTATTTTATGTTTTTACTGACAAAAATCTTTAATTTCGAGTCTATTTTCATGCCAAAATGTTGTGTTTCGATAATCTTTTACAGTCCGAGATGATTTAAGTATAGATATTCTAAGGTTTTATCTAACGTCTCGTACGTTTAGGAGCCTAACACACGCATAATTTGATAGACGATCTTGATCTAGTATTTGGAATCTAATAATAATTAGGATTCTAGATTTTTTACACTATGAAATATCATACGATACGGATTTTAAATTATGTAACAGGGGTGGCAAAACATTGTCAATGTGGGAGCCATGTATCGTCTATCGGAAATACGCAAAAGCCATATTGGAACGGTATTTTATATTATATATAGTTAGAATACTATAGTTATCACTGTTCTATAGTAAACATCACTGTTACTTTATGACCGGCTAGGTAAACATTCGTTTAACTTCTTCGACTTTACGAACCTACCCTTATCTTTCCGTTACCTGTCCAAGGTTAGGTTGCAAGTTGAACTTATAATCTGTGTATATTGTAATAAGCAAAGACCATTTCGTTTTTTTATTATATTTTATTCATTTATTTGTTTTAAATTTTGGTTACCGAGAAGATATTCCTCTTCTAACCTCTTCAGCATCTGGAGTCTACGTTTAGTTAGGCTCTTACGCTCTATAGCAATATCTTTCGTAAGAATAATTGTAAAAATTTTCTTTTAATTTATTCTTACGAAAGATTTAATTAGAAGTGACCAAACGTAATTATATTCTTAAATATCTCCTATGCCAGAAGAGAGTAATTTCTGTCTAATTTTTGCATCAAAATGCATTCAGTATATAGCGTTTAAAAGAATATTTTGAATGCAATTGGGAAGTAAGCCAGTCCCTAGAAGAAGCGAAACAAGAGAATCAACTTAATCGGGTCGAAAATAAATTCCAATTATTGTCACTTTAAAAGCAGAATGCAAAATCGTGAAATTTAATCATAAAGTTGGAATATGTTGTGGATTTACAATTATAGTTTTGATAAATAAATAAAAATAATTCTTTTACGTGCTACTTAAGGTTACCACTTGGATTAAACAAGATGATAAAAGTCACGAAAACTAAAAATAAAAATACGTTTATTTGAAATTAACTTATTTATTTTCTTGTATTTTTATACGACAATTATTTGTCAAATAAAATTAAAACTATACACATTTTCTTAAATAAGTTATTTCAAACTAAACTCAAATTTACGTCCCGGTTTATTTTCTATTTATTAATTATGTAATAATTAATCTTAAACAGTTTAAAAAAATGAATTATCTGAAAAATAATTTGATGGATTCGAAGAGATAAGATAAAAAAAGAAATCGAACTTACGTCTGGAGAAGAGATTCGAACGGGTATTAATCTAAAGATAACATCTAAAATTCATCTCCTCGCTCATCTTTCTTAGTCTTTTAGAATTAAAAATATAAAATTGTATCCGGAAATTAAAAAATAAAAAGGTTTTATTATTAAATTATATATACTTTAATCTCCGCTCGGAGCTTTTTATATCCATTTTTATTCATTCAAAAATTAATAAACAGTTCCCAACAACATTCCAACAAGTATTGATTATAGTAAACAGTTATATATTCTCAATTATTAATTTATATTCAGATTTTATTCAAGAAAAATCCAAAAATAACTAGATTTTATTATAAAAATATTTATATATTATGGTCCTCTATTATGTCTAGTTCAAGAAAATTTTAAAGAAATTTTAGAATTATAACAAAAAATTTCTATTAAAAAACTTTTAAACTTTACAATTTTAAAAGTAAACTCTGTAAAAAAGAAAGAAAAAGTCAACTTTACAACTTTATCTTATTTTTATTTTAACACACGAAGACATTAAACTGAAAAAAATTAATTCAAAATTACGTTAAAGTTTATAATAGTTTCATATACTTTTAATGACTGTAAGACTAATTCCAAATTAAATAATATGTTGTATATTTAATATATAATTCGACCAAATTATTATGTAAGACTTAATTAAAATCAATAAAACAAAAATAAAATTTAATTTTGATTAATGTTACCTATGGTTCCAAAATGGCGGCTCGTCTCTGATTCAAGGAAACAGAAAAAAGAAAACACGTTCTAACCTAACCTATTCTAATAAATTACCATAATTATTACCAATCAAATTATTAGAATAGGTTAGAACGTGCGTCCTCACTGTTTTCTTTTTTTCTGTTTCCTCGAATCAGAGACGAGCCGCCATTTTGGAACCATAGGTAACATTAACCTTAATTTTTATTGATTCTAATGTTTTTTAACGAAACAATTTTAACAAATTTCTTTTCCTTTTTTTCAGTTCCACTTTAATCAAATTTGATCGAAATCTATCCACCAGTTAAACGTTTTTTGTGAGGACAGACACACAGAATAACACTAATAGATGTGCTTTCAGTAACTTATTGGCGTAGAAACGTACATAAAAGACTAAAAAAGTAAATCTTTTTCTTCTAAAATCTGAGAAACCAAACTAAAGACAGATTAATCCTATTGTGCATCTTTCTACTCCTTGAAACTAATCAATAACGTTAGAAGAAATTTATAAAAAGAACTACTTTTTTTATACTATTTTCCCGGCTGTTATATATAAGAGGAAAAGTATGGCGATCAGTCAAAAAATTTTCAGAATTTTGGACTTAAAGAACCTTGAAACTTCGAGAAATACATAAAAACATTGGGGTTTTTATTTCCTGTGTATGGATGTTAGTATGTATGTGTGGGGGGTACACGATTTCGTTCATCCAATTTGAAGCTTTATAACCCCTGTGCTTTTTGTCGAAAATTTCTGAAGTTTTACATAGAGGTTTGTGCATTATGGAGATTAATGTTTTAATGGTTTTGATGGTTAAATATCGAGGGGGTGAAAAGATACAGGGGGGTCACTTCTCATATCTCGAGTGGGGATCGATCTTGATGAAGATTTTACTCGTTTTTATCATTAGTAATTTTTTTTATAAAACTCATCTCTACCCTCAACATTAAATCTTTTGTATTTTTATAATAATTAATAATAGAAAAGGTTTTTAAAATAAAATCACACAACAGATGACGCCACGTACAATATTAACTCTTGCCGGGAAATTTAAGCAATTCGTTATTGGATTTTTTAAAAATATAATATATAATTATGTATATTTAATTTAATTATGTCATTTTAAATATAAAATTTTAATATTGAAAATTTTTTAAAAAATGTGCAGTTTAAATGATAATAAGGAGTTATATTTATAAACCAAGTGCCAAGTGATTAATATAAATCAATAAGTTATAGAAGTAGATAAAATTTATTTTGTTTTTTTTTTTTCCTTGGTTGAACTAAAATCGATTTCGATGAAATCGCGATCTGGACGATAAAGTAAAGAATGTATGAAGATCATCAAAACTTTTATCACGGATGGAAAAGTTCAAAAGATCAAATATAACTAAATTTAGATAACAATAATTTAAAATCTTGTTTATTTATTAAGCTGATATATAAAAACAATATTAAACGAACTAATAATATATACATATATACATTAAAAACCTAATTAAAATGATGATGAAGATAAAAGTGATAGTAGAGAGATGAGGATTAAAATTTATTTTTAATTAATTTTCTAACATTATTAAGCGCATAATTTTTACATTTTTTCACTTAATTATTGATGTTATATTCATAAGAAGTAATGAAAGAAATCCTTATTTTAATAAAAGTTATTGATTTTTATTTGTTTTAATCCCGTTCGAAATTTGTTTCCTTTGTAGAAATCCCCCAAAACAACGATATCAGTTGATTCTTTAATCAATATTTACAACGTTGTACTGTACTTTTCGAATCATTAATTTAATAGAATAATTCTGATAAGAATTCGTTTATTAAGCATCCTTCTTATTTATATATAGATTCATATAAACAAAATGTCACAATAAAAATGGAGTCGTTACGCAGATAAAATTGTTTAGATTTAATGAAAACTTTATCAATTTATTCACCATTTATGTCAGATAAAGAAAAAGAATTTAATAATGCAGAAAAATAAACTATTACGTATAAAATTTCTTAAATTTAGAGTAAACAATTTTTTTCATTAAAACTTTTAATGATACTAAAATTGTATTTTTTTTCTTTTGTTTTATAAAATACATTTTTGAATCTGTATAATTTTATGTTTATGCCTGTATTTAACAATATTGATCTTGAAATTCTTGAAGAAATTAAAAAATAAAATTTTTATTAAATAAATTCATTGATTTATAATTTACTAACAGAGATTTTTTTTTTATAATTCTGTTCTGAAAAATTTCCTTTCATAATCACAAGTACCGGAAAAAAGAGTTTTTTACACTTCAGAAATTACATTTAAAACACTATTTATATTGAAATTATTAAATCTTTTGAAATAAAAACATGTTAAAGAGTTTATTTTAAAGTGCAAAGAGAAAAAATTTAAAGAATAGCGAATAATAAGCTGAAGATAGCATTTATTTTAGCAAATGCATCAATAACCTTAACGTGCACTTGAGCAAAGAAATCCACTCGAGGACCAGTTCTTTAGGTGTACTAATAGGTTTTTGTAGCAGACAATCTATGTCACTCGAAGACTTCATCTTTCTTGCTTACATTGTCATCCACCTAGTTCAAGGTATCGATTTCCTAGTAATGATTGTACTTGTGTAATACACGGTTCCTTATATCAACACGCGTAAGAATGATATAACACACGAATAACTAAAGAATATTTTAACGCGAGATTCAATCAAGTTAGCTCTTTACAGTTACTATTATGAAAGGAAAAAATGATAATATATTACTTGATTCGGGATCTACGCTTTGGGATTCTGACTCAATACTCTGGCTGAAAATTTGTTTTCCAATAAGAAAGCGGTAAAGCCACTGGTGCCCGTATCAATCACTTTGCAGAAAATATATATCCCGAAGTGTACCTCTCTTTACCTGAAAGATATCTTTACCTGCAGCTGTGAGACTGAGATATCAGCTAGGGAATATTTCAACAATAGATAGTTTATAATTCTTCATAAAAGCCAGATTAGTTTGATAATGGAGAGTTTGAAGACAAAGAGGGACTTTTGTGTAATTTCTTGGAAGTCAAATGATTAAACAAGAGATGAGGGAGGAAAATGAGAGCTTAAGTAAACACGAAAATGAAAATAGGTATGTTTGCTCTGTTCCCTATTAAAATCCGATTGGAATAACCATTAACATGTTATATCCAATGCCCGAATTAAATATATTTCCACATTACTTTGACTTAAATAATGTTGAAATTCATTTCCAAAATTAACGTTATGAAAAAGATGTTAACGTAATTTTAAAAAATAATGTTAAATAATTAAACTTGTATTAAAACTCGAAGACAAATGCGACACGACTTGATAGTTTTTTTAAATAAAAAATTATGACAAATTAATAGAGACGAATTCGTCTTTATTAAAATGATATTGAAGCATTCCTTACTTTCAACATATACGAAAGGATCGATTGTATTATAATTAATTAATTAATTAATTAAGTCGTTGCAAGAAATGGTCTAGTTAATTGATAACGTGGCTATTTAAAGAGTTAATTTTATAATTATGATCGACCGGTTGCTTTATAATAGGCTATTTTATAATTTTTATTTTTATAATTCTTCATGATGTGGCTAGTCCTTAATAAAGTGATGTGTCGTTTTGGTAAGCATACTTGTTCTTCTTTGATTGAAAATCGTTTCGGTTGGACGATTTACGTTCTATCTAAACTTTTACTTTATCGATTAACATCTGGAATATTTCTTTCTCTTCTTCTTTCGAGAGTCATTCTTCAAATTCAAATAATAAACGTGAAAATATATGTCGTAGAGTACGTAGACGGATGAGATTCAATGCGAAAAGTTGCAGTCTGAGATAAATCGAGAAGCAAATTAACCGATTGACTGTTATTATTAGAATAGAATCTCTAAACAATAAACATAGGAGAGGCGCGAGAGACATTTATCTATCATTTAATTATCTAAATCCATTAAATAATGTTTCATGATCCCATTGTTAACGATTTCGCTTTTATAGTTAAATCTCTAACTCCCTAATATATATTTAAATTGAAACTTGTTGGTCAAACTATTTTTCTTTTAATAATTTCTATATTGTAAATTTTATTCTTCGTTCTTTTATTCTATAAACAAATAAATATAAACAAGATTTTAAAATTAAAAGTGCTCATAAATTATTAATTTTAAAACGTAAAGAAAAATCTGTCGCTATTTAAATTATCAATTCGCATAAATATTTACCGAAATACTTTGCTACATTAATATTAATTAGTTGTTACATGTCTTGTTAATTGTAATTTTTGATAAATATATTATTAAATCGCCATCATATAAGTCGAATTTAAATATTTTATAAAATTCAATCAAATGTCTTTCATAACCTTAAGCTATAAACCTATTCTTAATGTAGTTTAATACATTAATTAGTTCATTTAATTTCGATTAATGGAAGAAGACAATGCAACACGTTAGCGATCTGCCCACGGTAGTGCTTCCCGGAAGATGACCGATATTTAGGAAAACTTCACGTCGCCAACTCGCTGGTCAGGCGCTAGCCCCGAGCAATTGTTAGTGGGTTTGGGTTTACATGGATCGCAATACACCGGCGATCTGCCTCTCGGGAGGACTTTCAATGGGAGACAGTGAAGTAAGTCCAGAAAATGCCACACCTCAGCTCGTTGGCGAGGCACGAACCCGCGACCAGTGTAGGTTTTTATCAATTCGGTCATTCTATTTTTTAAATATTTAAAAATTCAAACTGAAATAATCAATATTTTTTTTTTTATCGAATCGGTTCTTCCGAATTTTATAAACGTTAATTACCGGATCTTGTTATGTTTCTTGCATCCTTCTAGCGTCAGATTCAGAATTTTCATAACTTGGAAGAGACACGTACACAATAGACAACATTATTATCATGTGTAGATAATAGTTTAGAACATTGCGACCCGCTTTAAGGTTTCTCACAACCTCTTTGAAAGTCGGGAGAAACCTTAGAGAGAATAGCAAAATTCTGAAGAATTCAAAGATATATGACGACAGGGCATTCAATAAAGGAATCACGCTCTAGTTTTATAATGTCCTAGATATTATCTTACGTGGTTAATATATTTTATCGCTATAAATGCTATAATTTTAACGATTATCAATCAATACATAAATTAATTCGGCTGAGAAACTAAGACTTAAGAATTTTCTGTTCGAAAGACAAATAGAGAAAGATAACTTGCAAGTTATGTTTACATTTTATGAATGTTTATATTCTACCTTAAATACATAATTAATTTGCTCGGCGGCAATTTATAGACATAAAAATAAAAGAAATTACATATCTCATACGAATTAAACGTTTATTTTATGGATTTTTCTATGGTTAAATTCGATGAAGTAATTTGATTTACATCACTAATGAAACGAATTTCAATTAAGAATCGTATCTTAGAATTATCGACAGAAATTTATCATCAGAGGCTAATTTAGCTAATTTTCAAAGGTACATTTATGTTAACGGAGACTTTTAAAGGATAAAAAAAGTAATCTTTTTTTACGAGTCTAGTATTAATTTGTTGATCGAAGGTATATTGTAACCCTTTGGGTGTCGATGCTAATAAATTTTACCAGTTTCCTGAAACGAAACAATGGAACTGCAGGAAAAGATAATACCGAAGCGGGACTATCCTTCCTGCAAGTACTCCAGGGGGTCGTCACGTGATAAATGACATCCGGTGAAATGGCTCTCATCAAGGAGAATAACATTAAACAAACATTTATTCAGTGATAAATGCCGCATAGTTATTCCGAGACTTAACAACGTCATTATATTTGATCAGCAAATCCATAAAAGTTAGATTTGTTCAACTTTGCTTATCTTCTCGGATATATTTTCTAAGAAATACTCTATGTTTCATTTCTAGAATTAAAAGTTTAGATTATAAATTATTTTGTAAACTGCCAGATATGAAACTAAACCAATGTTTTTATTTAAGTTTTTTTACTCTCAATTGAAAAATTACAGTTCGTTAGAAAAGTTTTATATAAGTGAAGTGGCTTGATAATCAAATATGATTATCATAACTTTATTTTACAATCAAGCTTGTTACTTTTTACGATAGTTTCGCTCTTTAATTTGAAAGAGTTAAAAACTAAATACCCGAAGCAACCAAGCGTTAAATTAAAGATCGCCTCCAATGAATTAGTTGAAAGTTTTTTTTTTCCATTCATTTTTCTCTGCTATTATCGTATGACTTTTTGTGCAAAGGTCATATGTATTTTGTCGCCAATGTATAAAACTTTCTAAAATAAGTATTCTTTAATCGCTTTTAATCCAATTTTCTTTATCCCCGAGTTTCAGAAAGTTTCTTGTTATCTTTAAATTGATTTTTTTAAATTACATGTTAAATAATGAAAATATTTGGACATTATCCATCTAAAGATAAAGTTAATAGTTAGCAATATCATTAGAGTTTATTTAATTACTAATAAAATCATTATATTTAACATTTTATAATAAATTCTTTTTCCAATAGTTCTTCAAGTAGTAAACGTGAATTTATGATAATTACTCTTATGTTTTATATAATTTTCAGGAATATAATTAAATAAATAGCACAAAATAATATAATATCTGGTCCAAAAAAGTGTATAATGTTATAAGTATGAGTAGAGAAAAAAAATAAATAAATTGTCCAATTGTGTTATAAAACTGCCTCACTGAAAATTATAAGATAAAAAAAAATTATTTCCAGATATTAAACATAATATAATAATAAACGTTTATTCACAAAAAGGGAGAGTTTCCCTGTTAAGGGAGTGTTACATTTAATAGGGAAAATTACAAAAAAGGTTGAACACTTTACATATATAAATAATAATCATTATAACATTAATTACAAGTATATTTTTGTTGGATAATAACAATCAAAGCCTTAAAGTTATTAATACAGATAAGATCACAGTTATTTAGTAGTAATGAACAATGAACTATTAAGTTAGGTTTTTTTTTAACATTTCTGTAATTTTGATAAAGTAATTATATAGTTTATAAAAAATCTTTTTTATTATCTTTGTTGATACTCACTCTAAGTTCAAGGAATGATTTATATTGAATTGTTCGTTTGATATCAAGTGAGTCACGTACATTTAAGCCTTGACAATCCTGTATCAGTCAGATGGTAGAGTGAGAGTTTTTCGGAATTGCACCAAATACAATGATTATTTACAAAATTAATATAACTGTTGTTGATGTAAACAGAATATTTATTAAGACGTATTTGTGCTATTAATCTCTTTTCACATTTAAATTAATTGATTTATATATTGTTGTGAAGATGAAATATGGAGCGGATTGGTGTACCAGGGATGAGATTTACTCTGATATAAACTTGTTTGATCCTTCTTAATAGAGTGAGATATTGCAGATTCGATTAATAGAGTATAGCCATATTTCCATTCTTGCAAATTATCTTTGAAAAGCAGGTCATATACACCGAATGAGTTGAAAATTTTTTGAAACTTAGTTTGCCATAGTTGGTTTCAACTTCCAGGAATAGATCTTTCTAGATGGAGAAGTTTACGAAGGAAATAAATTTGAAAAGATTCCAGTTTATATAAGTAATCGAGACCCCAAACTGGACTGGCGTAGTATATAATGGGATTAATTATTGAATTATATAACTTCATATGGATATTCAAGTTTGACGTTTCAGAGTAGAACATAGATACAAGAGAATGTCAATTGCCAGCTTTTCTCTGTTATTAATAGTAGTTAGATGTGCTTTGAAGGTAATATTCCAGTCAAATATGACTCCAAAAAAATTAACTTCTTTAACTATATGTAAGGGAGTATTATTTAGATACAACTTCGATTCTGTTTGTGAAATTTTACAATTATTACGGAATATTATAATCTTTGTTTTAGCGGGATTTATTGTCAGATGCAACGAATTGAGATATGAGTCTAATTGATTTAGTTTCTTTTGTAGAGATTTTAGTAGGTGCAAGAATAATCAAGTCGTCAGCAAATTGAATATAGTGAAAAACTCTGTCAGCGATCTCAATTCCATCACTGGATTGGAGAAAAAGATGATCTAGATCAGATAAGTAAAAATTGAATGGATACGGTGAGAGATGGTCGCCCTGAAGTATTCGACGTGATAAATTTAATGATGGAGAAATGGAGTTTCCCTGTTTAATTTTTATACAATAGTTTGAAAATAATTTAAGTACTGTTGTTGAAAATCGATCACCTGCACCCTTAATTTATGAACCAGTAGAGGAACGTAGACAGAGTCAAAAGCCTTTTTGATATCTATAAATGCTACGTATACTTTCCTGTTTTATTATTAATTGAAATTGTAATAAAGACAGTAGTAGAAAAATTGCGAATTCGGTTCCTTTATTCTTGGTGTAAGCATATTGAAATTTTGCATCTAGATCCGTATCTTTGGTCCACTGACAAAATTTATAGGCTAGCATTGACGTAAAGCATATCCTTAATACTGAAAGCAAAGCAATGGATCTATAATTATGAGAAAGATGGTCGCCTTTTTTGATACTAAACATAATTAACAATAAATAAATAGTTTTATTAGTTAAATTTTATTTCATAATTTAAATATATTAATTCCTTTTTAAATTTCATAAATATTGTCAAATTCATTTTATTTTATGAGAAATATTATATATATATACCTGTAACTACACATACATACAATTACGAAAAATGATTTGCATAATTTATTTATACAGAAAAACATATCTATAATATTCATAAACAATCTGCAACTCAATATATATTTTGAAAATAAGACAGAAATCCTGAAAACATTTAAAATGCTAATTATTTTAACTTTTAAAGATCATATTTCAGTTAATTTCTTTCACAAAACATTTCATAAATAAATAAATAAAGATTTATGAATTTTACAATATTTATTTATGAATTTGACAAATAAATAAATATATATTTATTATCAATAAATATTGTAAAATTCATAAAAAATACCTTTAAAAATTCATTTAAAAAATATATTACATATATAAAATAAATAGAATTTTACAATACTTTTTGATGTTAAAAAATTAAACAAAATCTTTTCTTTTTATATATTTTAACATCAGTAGAAACTGTAAGACATGAAAATAAATAACAGAAAAGAAAGCACATCCAATATATTAATTTTTTTTAAAGTTTAATTTATTAACAAAATTAAATGGAAAAACAAAATTGTAAAAAGTTATTCAATTGTTGTATGATTAATTTGAAAGACAAAAGATTTAATATATATATATATATATATATATATATATATATATAAAAGTTTTGATTATTTTTATTTAAAAATTAAATCATGTGTTACAACTCTATATCAACTTTAAAATTACATATTTATTAAGGAGTTTGCCTGATTGAATTTTTAAAAAAATGAAAGTTTTCTTAATTTAATTAATTTTTATATAAAATGGAAAATACTTCCTAAATAAAACATACATTTAAAAGAAATACTAGTAAAATAACAGAGAATATAAAAATTTATACGGATTAATAAGATATTGTTGAGAGAAATAAATTTTTTAAATGACTTAACTTCTAATCAAAGTTTTAATTCTTCTGTTACTCTAGCAATTTTCAAAGAAACAAAACAATAAATAATATAGAAATAAATAAAATTTTATAAATATTTTTATAAATTTTTAATTTTTATTAATAAAATTTTCCATAAATTATTAAATATGCTGTATTTCTGGTGTATGAGAGATGGAGAGAGAGAGAGAGAATGAGATTTTCTCATTTTATCCATTCCATTTTCTCTATTTTCATTCATTATATTTAAGGTAATTAATAATGAATGTCTGTAATTATGAACAAAATTATTTTGTAATTGAATAATTAATATAATTTATTTTCAAGTATCTAACATTAATTGACATTAAAAATTAAACAAAAGTAATTTGAAAAAAATCTCATTTCAATCATCAATATTGTTGTTTGTCTTTGAGTATTGTAAATATTCTGTTAAAGATAGAAATTTAATAAATGTATTCATAAAAATATATTTTAAATTTTATTAAGTTTTAAAAAAACTAAACATGTTTTTTTCATGACTAAAAATTAAATTAGCTGCAATATTTTCTAAAAAATAAGAATTTAATTTATAAATGTTTTAAATTAATCAATTTAGATAATTAAAAATGCACAATGAATATTAAAGGAATAATACTTTTTTAATTTAAAAATTTTATTTTTGTTATTGAATTATTAAGAGAATTAAAGTACGTAAATAAAATTTTCATGTTTTAAAAGTAATCAATGTAAATGAATGTGTATTATTTGAAACTTTAAAATTAATTTTCTTAATAAAATTAGATCCGTATATAAAAATACTTCTTAATTAACTTGAGTAAATCTTGGCATTATATTGTAAATTATATAATAAATTAAATGAAAAATAGTGTCTTTGGGTTTTTAACATTGAAAAAGGGTTTTTTATTTAATGAATATTTTATCTTGGTGTTGATCTGCAGTATCTTTGAAATTATAAAAAATATAAACTACTCCTTCCCATATCTACAAATTTATTTTACATTAAAATAAACATTTTCAAAATGTCTCAGTCTTACTTGTAGATAGGATGTTATCTGAAGAAGCAGTTTAAATTTCTTATAATTTTCTCAATTTTTATTTATATAAATTGAAAAAAAGCTTCAAAAACCCTGTAAAATATAGCAGTATGTTGATTTAACAAATATTTCTGGCTTTTTGAAAACTATCTTCGGGTATAACTGACTTAGAATAATTGATGTATATATATAAATATAAAATTTAAACTTAATTCACTTCATGCATTGAAAATAAAAAAAAAGTTCTTTTTTGAGATTATCTCAATTTTTCGGTAGTATTTGATGCTTCAATCGGTAGATCGGTATTATGGCTATATTTGTATATAGCCATAATTACAATAAGTATAAATATTAATATTTCAACAACATATCCGGAATAAAATATGAAAGTCATAGATTATTCAATGGATAAATTTATTTATTTCTTTATATTTTATTTATTTCTTACAATAGACAAATGATAGCCTCCCCCAATAAACTAAATGAAGATAATACCTATTATTAAAATAGGAAATTTTCTTTTTGTCAAAATAATCTTATTTTCATACTGTATCTTATAATTTTAATGTTTAAAAAATTTATATAAAATATCATTAAAAACGTTTATATATTTTAATTTTTAATGTAAAAATAAATTTAAATGATTATAAAAATATTAATTTTACATAAGCCTTAAAAATAAACATTTAAATATTATTTAACTTTTTTAATATAAATAACTTGACAAATAATATGTTTATTAGAATTAAAAAACTATTTTCTCACATTCTGTTATCAATGAAACAAATTTAAAGAAATATTTTGCATTATCTAACAATTGTTTAACTTTAGTTATAATATTAAAAAAAATTTTCAAGATATTATATACATTTATTTTTACAATAAATAACAAAACTTAATAATCTTCTTTCAGAGAATATTTTTATCATTTAAAATTATAAATTCAATCAAAGTGACAATATAAAATCGTTCTTAGAAAAAAATCAATAGAATAAACAAACTTTTCCTTTCAAGTATGAGAAAAGAATTTATATTGAAATAATATATTTATTTTTTTATTTGAGACTTAAATTGAACAAAAAAATTATTAGATAAGCACAGTTTTTTTTTGCTACATCTCACAATCATGATTTTCTATGAAAAATAATCCAATTTCAATTTAATATCATCATCATCATCTTACCAGTTTATCATATTTAATATTTATTGCATTTGAAATGTTTCTGTAATTGGTTCAATTGGTAATAACATTTTTTTATTTTTTTTTTAATCTTCTTATACAGTTGAAAAGAATTGATAAGTTGTTTATTGGATTAGAAAAATGAAACTAATTCATTGCCACTGCAATCAACGGGGATATATTTTCATCGTTTTAAAGCAAAAATAAAATAAAAATTCATCTAAAGTCACTCATTTAATTTAATATTTTAAAAAGTTTCTTGTTTATTTCAAACTTAATTTACACAATACAAAAAAATACACATCGAAATAAATTATTTTGATTTAAATATTCATAAAATGACTAGGAATGTAAGAATTTAATAAAAATACTGTATCAACATAAATATCTTTTTCTTTCTTCTTTTTTTTAAAGTTAGCAATGGATACAATAATTTTAACAGAGCAACAACATTGATTCTCAACAAGATATTTCACGTTATACAAGATTTTATTAAGTCACATTTGCTTACTTAGTAATTGATTAAAATGTGTTTAATCCTACTGACCAAAACAAATTTATTTTTCACAATGCTGATAGTTGGAAATGCAAACTAATTAGTAAATTTAAAAAAAGTTCATTTGTGCAATTCTTGATTAAAAATTCTTTATATTTGTTAATAAATCAAAATTTATATCAATGTAATATAAGGAACATATATATTTTTTTCCTACTGGAAATTACTTCCTAACTTCATACTGTAATAAGGTGATGTTGTTCCAATCAGAAAAACATGACTACTTTTCCAAATAAACCTGAAAAATAAAAAGGAAAACTAATCAGAATACTTGATATTAAAAATTTTACAGTTTTTTTATTAAAATCTATTTATATGCCGTAAATATAATATAATATCGGACAAATATGATTGATGATGTCTGAAGCCAAATTTACAGTCACGTATTTCTATATCATCCATAAAAGTTCTATTGAGCATAGAAAGTCACAATACATTATACAATGCAATTTAACCCTTCGTTCTTTAAAACAAGGACATAATATTTCATAAATTAAAGTAGGTAAAAACAGATATATTTTAATTTCTAAATAAAAATAGAATCTAAAAAATTTTGATATTTTTAATTTTGATAAACAAATAAGATAATAATTTCTTATGAAGAAAACATAAGCAAGTTAATCTTATATTTAAATATTTCTTGACATTAGTTTCTATAATAAAATTACAAAGTCAATGAATTCAAAGTATTTAGAATAAATTATTATTTGATTTTTTATATCGTAATTAATTAATTACTTGACATTTGTTCATTAATATATTTATAATTGCTATTTTCAAGTGAGAACTACAATGTTAAATCAGTATTTTTCAATATACTTAACATATTAAATGACTAACACTGTACAATATGATTCCTGATTTTTATAGAAGTTCACCACCAACAACTGAGATACGCTGAATAAGAAAACAATTTTGAAATGTTTTTAAAAAAAAAAAATTAAATTTTTATGTTATTACATTTAAAAGAAAAAACGTTCATATAAATTATTTACATAAACATATACATAAGTATATTCTTGTTTAATAAATAATAAATTTATTGATAATAATAAACTCATTTCATCAACTTTCTCACTATAATATTAAATCAAATACTGCATTTGAAGTAATCTCATTTCATTTTAAAGTATATAAAAATAGCGTTTTGATCTCGAAATGAAGTTTAAAAAAGAAGGAAAAAAAGAATCGACAAACAATCAACAAGATGATTTTGCTATAGAATCAATCAAGGTAATATCAAAGAAGAAAATGTCTTCCAACTTGTTTACGACTGGATCGAGTGTACGATTTCTTCTAAACAATTGCCAATTTTAATCATAGGGGAAGAAGAAACTTTTCTTTCATTTTCTTCTCTCCCGATTAAACGGCACCGATAAACCAAATTAATCAAAACCAACCGCATTACATGATTATTCCTCGTTATGCTAACTCCTAACTTTAGTGTTTTAGAAACTTTAGAATTGTTACGTCGTCGTTAATAGTTAAGATATATTAGAGTAGCGCGACTTGGATATCAAGTTACGGTCGTTGCTACTGTAACGAATACAATACAAAAGTGAATATAACGAGCTCTAATCAACTTCTATTATCTCCATTACTTAATTAAAACATTAGTAACAACAATTAACAATAACCTGACGTGAAAAGTCTAAAGTGCCATTATATTTACAGTAGCTAAGCTTATTACTTGTATAAAATTCTATTAAATTTTTATGCATACGTCAAGAATTTAAATAGGATAGCATTTAAAGAATCTAAATGATTTTCCACAATCAATATCATTTTGATAATTTATAATGAAGCAATTTAAGAAATCTCTCTTTTTAACGATACTTTTAACTGAAGTATCTGGTTACGTCTTATTTGTATATTGCTCTAATATTAATTTGCATTGCGCGATTAATGGAGAGAGAAAAGAAGAAAGAAAAAAAATTATAAGTTATGTAAATTTTATACATTACTGTAAATGTTTTTATCAAAATGGTTATCGACATTAAGAAAGTAAGTTAATTATAGTTATGAGATGAGTTATATAACTCATTAAAAAGCATTTAAGTTGTATAATAACGTAACTATTGTTCACGAACAATTAATGATAAACATTAACGTATATCATATAATGAAGTAGAGAATATTACAATGGTAACCTTAAATATTAAATAAATACACGTCAGATACTTTGTTTACAAGAATTATAACAGTTAATTCTTCAGAAAATTTCAATACAAATAAGATAAATTCCGGCAATTCTTTATTTCTTCCCTTCGATAAAACGAGTAATTTTTTATTATTTAACTGGGTAACAAGTGTTATCTATAACTGTTAAACAGTTCATAAAAAAGTCGATGATCATGCTACAGTTCAGAAATTAAATGATAAACTAATAAACATTAATAAATTTTTAAATAAAATAACTGATTTCTTGCGGGCTATAAATAATAAACATTACAATAAATGAGAAAAATGTAAAAAGAAACCATAAAAAAAAAATCAAAGTGAAAGTTGTTCACGAAACTTTGATTTTTATAACATCAGTTTATAAAGTCATATAAAACTAAAAAAGATTTTATCCAGTTTATATAATTTTATACCACCCGTTTTGGGTGTTTTATTGTTAAAATAAGAAAATATAATCTACAATAAAGTGTTTTAAAAATCAGTTATCACCACTAATTCGTATACCAAACTGGATGATATTATGAACAGACAAACCGACTTATTTTTAAAAATAACGCTGATAGAAGAGCATCTTGAAATATTTTATAAGGAGCTCGATATGGATCTGTTTACAATTTTCCCTCATCAAAATGTTTTGAGGAGGTAATCAGAAAAGCAACTGAATGTATAAATCATCACGCCTTTTCACTAAATGCGACCATGAAAAGAAATGTTCTCAATTTGTTACATTTTCAAGATTTTTGAAAAGAAGTTATTTAATTTTTTTATTGGATACGTTTGCATTTTCGTTATAAAAAGCCATTATAACAAATTTATAAACACTAATTCATTATTATTGATAACGTAATTTACTAACAACGTTATATTTCTCTATTATTGCGACGAAGCACGGGCGAAGTTAGGGAGGGGCATGGAGGCGCGTAACCCTCAACATCGGTGGGAAAATTATTGAATTTTGAGCCGGGATCCGTACGTTATTTATAGATGTATGAATATTTAGTAGTCGTAATTACCCGTAGAATAATTTTTATTAAAAAGTTTCTACAATCAGTGATCACAATCCTCGCCCCAACCTTCATGCCATGCTCCCAAACCCAAGAAATGGGCTCTATCTCCACTCATACTACGAAGGGGTATATAAAGAAGAATATCCATAAAATATGCCAGGGAGACGAATACAGAAATATATCGACTTAATTTACTACTAAAATTATCAAGAATATAGAAATTTCTGAGATATCCTTTTCTCCAAATTAATTTTATAATGATAATTTTTGTTAAAATAAACAAAATTATGCTTCATAACGAATTTGAGACATTAAATGTTGGCCTTACGATTGTAATAATGTCAATGCGACTGAAGCTTTAATCCTCGATGACGATCGTTAAAAATTCTAATTATCAAATAATCAAAATAGCGATTCTAGTTAGTTACTTCAAATCTATTTTTTTCAAAACAAATATAAACGAGCCCACTTTTTCTTGTTATTTAATTAAATTAAACTTTTCGAAAGGTTAAAAATAAACAAAAAATAAAATAAAAGATAATAAACTATAAAAAACAAGACAACTTATCGTTAATATGCCTTAAAGCATCACTATAGATTTTTGTGATTTATTTTAACATGTTAACAGTATACTAGATCAATGTCAGGCTGAGAAACAGTAAGTCGAGTGGTAAAGTATCTTCTTCCATCATCGTGAAAGTGAAAATTAAAAAATGCTTGTAGAGAATGATAAATTAACAGGAATACTGTAGATTTATGCACGCCTCTTAGAATGAAAGGAAGAAAAAAAATATAAACGATGTGGCATGTGATTACGTCTTAACTCAAATTAACTTCGTGTATAAATAGCGTAAAAGCTCTTACTCCCAATTAATTTAACTCAGTTAAACTTTCCTCTATACGTATTTATAAACCGTAATTTCTTATATCTGTGTCTTAAATATCTAAAATGTTAAGAGTAATACATGAAAATTTTTAAATGTTTTGTATAGTCGATTGGTTGTTACGAGAAAAATTAATTGTAAATAAAATGTCATATATCAGATTGAGAAATTATTATTATTATATATATATATATATATATATAATAAATAATATACACTATTATTATTGTATATATATAATAATTATATATATACAATAATAATATATATATATAATAATATACAATATATATATATATATATATATATATATATATATTGTGTAAAAATAATTAATAAAAACTATAAAACACTGATAACTATCGTTTTCAGTTGAATGATTCTTTTTAACTTACAACTAAAAAAGAGAATTATTTTTCCACTTACATTTATAGGCCAATAAATATAGCTATTATGTAATATATGTTATAAATAAAATAATAAAATAATTATTGCTAATAATATAAATATATAGCAACGTTTCTAACGATGAAAGCATTAATAATCCCAGTAATAAAGTATGATACAAAAAGATAACTCGGATACAACCATTTTGAACCATTTGTTTCTAGCATGACCATTTTGAATTCTCACGGGATGCCAATTCCAATATCTAATTTATAACACAAGATCCATTAAGCTGTTAACAGAAAGGTTATATCTCGTTTCTTCTAATCTCTCTTAAGAAAGAAAGAAAGAAAAAAAACACAACAATTACTTTCAACATTGGGAAAATATTTTCGGTAGAAAACGAATGTAATAATTTAACTAAACTTTGACACGTTTCACTTTTGGAATAAGTTTTATTTGTTTAATATTTGCATATGTCAATAAATTTGTGACGCAGGCCGGAAAAAGTAAGAAAAAATAAAAAAATCATTTTGTCAGTGATGAGATACTATTTTGCATTAGAAAGAGATCCATAAATATTTCTGTAAGTATCTAGATTTTCAAAGTTTTGAAAATTAAATTATTTATCACTTACATTTTATGCTTACAAATTAATATAAATACTTAATTAAGTTACTTAAAAATATTTCCATTCATCAACAATTAAACATGAACTTAAAAACGAAACATTAAATATTCATTTAAATAATTGAGAGAAAAACTAGCGGATAGACGTATATTTTTTCGTAATAAGTATTCATTTATTGATCAAAACACACAATATTCCGAAAGACATAAACGTCGATTTAAATTCTTGACCCGGGTACGACTCCTATATAAAGCAAATTGAATTTATCCGAAAGCGACAGAAGGGTATTGACTTTGAAAACAGAGAAACTGTTGAGAGATATAAAATTTAAAACATTTCAGCTCTCTTATGAGATTATTCGTCAAAGGCAGAGTCAAATCATTATTGGTTTTGATATGTTTGAAGTTTTTGTTTAAGAAACTAGGCACCGCTACTGGCGGATGATAAAAAAAAAAAAAAACTGAAAAGATGTAAAATATATATAAGAAAAAAGAGTCAGACACCTATACTAAAATATATCGTTTATATTATTATCGTATTATATTATTATTATTATCGTTTTATACATCGGACTAAGGATAACGATTACGGATTCTGGGTTAGGTCCTTCCAGGTCCTTATATACCTTCTTCCGACGTGACGTTCTGTTTATCACGTTTATTTTTCTCCTTTTATATATTTCAAAGTACAGTACATAATGATAAAAATTGTCAGAATAAATAAGCTTAAATTTACAAAATTTAAGAAAAATTCTTAAAAACAGACAATACATAAAAGTGTCTTCTAATTGTCCTTTTGCACGCGCATGAGAAAATTAAGTGTTAATTTCTTCATGTCAAATTTTTTAATTGTGCGTCGCCAGAGGAATGATTTTAACATTTTACATATCGAGGCGAACGAATAGCCTCAAATGTAAGGTCGACTCCGTCGAGGAACTGTTAATTTCCTCGTGTGCGTGCAAAAGACAAAGTTAGAAGACACTTTTAAGTATTGTCTATTTTTAAGAATTTTTCTTAAATAGAGTACATAAATCAATCTCGTAATTAAAAGTATATTATAGAAACCCGATCTGGGCCCCTGTTTTAGCTCGAGCCCTAGGACTTTAGCCCCAGTTCCCTCACTCTTTTCGGCCTTATTTAGATTAATACATGAAACTTACCATTTAGTAGTTATTATGATCTTATACGAAAAAATGGAATTAAGCTTTTAGATTTATCAATCAAAAATTTTATCGCTTTAATTTAAAATATAATGTCAAATATTCAAATCGAACTAAATTATATTTTAGATACCTATTTATAACGATTATTTAATTCGATTTTCAGTAATTTTCAGAAAAAAAATTTCTTATTTTCAATTTGATTGATATACTCGCCGACAACAAAACTTACGCACCGAAGAGGAGACGTTGGAATCGTACGAAACCTTATTAGTACGAATAAAATGACGACAGTAATAAGTGATTACAATATCGTAGTTAAAGAGTTTTCCCGTGCAACAACAATTTAAAGGAACTTTTAGTACCTTTTGCGTGATAATGCGGCGATATGATCGAACATAAAGGCAAACGGGCAAGGTAACTGCTGCTTCATATCCCTCATAGTCGTAGATGCCCGAAATTAGCATCCCATATTTTTTCCACGAATGCTTGTTAGTCGACTAATCTGGACACCGGGCAGGCCAAGGAAATGTGGCGACTTGTCGGAAACATGGGGATCCTAGCTCTGTTTTTCTGAGCATTTTCTTTCTGAAAAACGGCTGTTCGCAGTCGTCATGAAAGTAAACACATTTCTCTCGAACCACTAAATATAACTGTCATACGAGTTGGTTCTCCAGACCAGCAAACCAGCAGTAGCGGAAATGTGCCGCTGACTATTGAGCGGCACATCAGTAGAGAGGGGATTGATGGTAGAAGAAAAACAACACATGTGTGATCTTCCAAGGAGAGGTACCTCCTGGGAAGATTTTATGGGAAACTGACCTATTCAGCCGTCAGACACACGAAGAAATTCCAGCAAACTTCAGGGTTCGCGTCTCACTATCGAGCACTTGATCAGGCCGATAATGAGGCGCGAACCCATCCATTATTGACTACAGTGTTCAGTAGTTTTATTTCACTCGGCCACTGGTGGGAATAAGAGGAGATTGAAGCGCTCACCAGTAATCGTCCATTCTAACACGGTGGTCGATATATGCATGCAAATTTTGCTATAGTTCGTCTCGTGCCGATGGCACAGAAAGAGAAAGGGTCCTCTAGCGAGGCTTCCACGTCTGTTTAGATGATAGACAAAGATTCAGTTGCAGCTTGTTTCATGATCAGACGATCATCTCTCTCGGTGGTCTGTCTTGGAACACCCAAAGTCTGCCCGCCGTATGTAAGCTCTCAGTTATCTACTATCCCCAACATCTTCCACAATCACCTCAGAATGGTCCAGATGGCAAGCAATTCGGCAAAACGGCTACTCTGCTTCCCTAAGCCAGATAATACGGTTTTTCTCAAATTCGGTCAGCATTGTATGTCTTTGACTGCAGTTGTACAGGTGTGCCTTGCGTTCGAAGACCTCCAAACAACAGATACACTAAAAATTCTGAACAAATGAATTCCTCACAGTAAGCCTCTGCCACTGAGTCTTTTTATAAGATACTAAAGTAGTAATCTTAAGGTACTTTGATAGCATTACCTAGCGTGCAATCGAACCAAGCTATAATCATTTACTTACCTGATTGAGACATAGTCGTATGCCGAATTTTGCAGTAAGTGAACAATATTATCTGAATGCGTAACTTTTTTGTCAACGAGGTACTACTTCAGTATATTCTATTATAATTAAAAATATAATAATTTTAATTTATTTCAGCAAAGATTAATTAAGTGTAAGTCTCAACGTTGAAAATAAAGTAACGCACTTTCACTATGTAAATTATTAATATTAACATGTATAATTCTATAACAATACAATAACTTTAGCTCATTTTATAAATAAAATTAAGACGAAATTAAGACGAAAATTATGGAAAATTGGGGGAACTTGAATCAATAATAATAATTAGTAAATAAAGTTAATTATTTATAAAATGAATTAAAAAATTTAATTAAATTAGTCATAGAATTTAGAAATGCATAAGGTGACTTCAAAAAATAACCAAGTTAAAATTTTAAAGAGGAACAGCTCCTTATCTTTATATATATATATATAAAAAAAACATTTTAAAACTATTTATCTTAAATATTAATTATTATATGTTAAGTTTTTTAAAACATTTAAATTATTCTTAACAGATGAACATAATTTGTAATTTGTATTAATAGCATACAAATTTTTAACTCCTCTAACAATTTTTAACATTATATGGATATGAGATATCAAGGATTTATAAGTGTTATAAGGAAGATGCCAATCTTCTATAAATACTTATCTTCTTCTCTTTCATATATCAAATTTTAACAGAAAAAAATTTTACATAATCATAAATCATTCATCATTGTCAATCTTTATAAATGCGAATGGGCAGCGATCGATATCATTAGAATATATGCTAATATAAATTTTTTTTTTATTTTTAGCTAAATTGATACTTATGAAACTTCTTAACAACAAAAAGTAAAGCCATTAATCAATTTAAATTTATTTCACACTTTAATCATTACAATTTTATATATATATATATACTTTTATAAATGAATAGGAATGAATATGAATAGTGTATTAGTATATAACTTAGTAGAAATGAGGTAATTAGCAATTGCAGAAGTGAAAATAATTTAAATGGTATAAATGAATAGGGAAACAAAATCTTCTATAATGTTAATTATCCAAAAATGTATTGGTTTATTATTAAATAAACATCAGAAAATATGTAGGTAGTAGATTATTAAGTACAGTACAACTAACTTTTCTAATTAAGTTTATTGACTCAAATTAGAAGAAACAGACTTTGATAGCTCGCTGCATTTATCGGGTTGCTTTATCTATTGTAAAATTTTAATTGTTTAATCAGTAATTTTTCATTATATTTAGCTAAGATTTTCATAAACAAATTAAAATTTTATTAGATTTAACCATTGCGATATACGATATCATAAAAACAATTTAGTATTTTTCACATAAATCTCACTTTAAATCTAATGCGTCTGGATTCGAATAGAGGAAAGTACCTGTCACTTCCATGTTCTCATTAGTGTATCATTACAACAAGTACGTGACGCCCCGTTACATCTTTTGTGACTTTCCTAAATAGAGAAAGTTGCAACCTCGAAGATATATTTTCGTCTTTAAAAAATCTTTTTGATTTATTAATTGTATTTATAAAAATACACGAAAAAGATTTCTATTCGAAGATAACTAAACAAAAAGTATTATTTTTTTTCACCTCAATTGGATACACTAGAATGCCATATGTTTAAAGAAATTCGAAAAATTTCTTACTTGTTTGATAGTGAAAGGAAAATAAAACCGACTTATTTACACAAGCTTGTCTCTGTTTGACTTGTTTCGGTTTATTTCTCCTCTATGTAAGTTACATAGCCAATGTACTTTTGGTCGGGAAGAAATAGGATTCTTCACAAATAAAAGTGCTACTTTCTATTTGGGCGTTTACAACCCAAACTGTTTGGTTCTCTTTAGATCGGTCGGTGAAAAATTCATTGTTCTGTTGACACTGCGAACCGAAAAACTGTACTTACCTTTTCATCATATAAAAGCTACAACTCAATAAAATTTATTTTTGGTAACATAAAAATCTTCAGAGAAGAATGAATTAATACCAACAGAAAATATATATATATATTCAAGTTATTCTTTGTGACAAGAGTGTCCAATAATCTTGATTTTATTTATCGAACGAAGTGGGAGACGAAGAAAAAAAAAATACAAGTTGAGGAAAAACAGAATTAAACCCTGTAGGGAATCAACCAACCAAGCCATTTAATAAATTGCCTAGTTGGGCCTTACCTCAACATATTATTATGTAATCCTCGAGGTGCTTGATGAGAACTATAAAAAAGTCCAAAACATCGACATAATAGTTTTAAATTCTCGTAATCGGTCCTATTCGACTGTTGGAAATGCATCACAAATACTTGCCTGAAACGAAAAAGAAAAAAAAAAATTATTTTACCTTTGAGTTAGGGATCAGTATTTCATTTATTTATATCTATTTTAAAGTATATAGATAATTAAAGGCGACGAAAGTTTGCTAATGACATTCAATTAAAACGAGAGGAAAATGAAGAAAAATAACATCAAATAATAATTAAAATGCTAAGAACTAACAAATTTTCGATATATTTATAATGGACGCTTTTGATGGATGCGATATACAATTTGTCAAAACATAAAATCAATAGATTTTTTTTTTTAATTTACAATCTAATTAAATATACACTAACGTATATGAATGGGATTTTTGTAAGATTCTGCAAGTTTGAAAAATTGTATAGCAACGTATATCACTTCGAAATAAATCATTTTCTTCGGTCAATAGATGAAGATACTTCATTAATTTAATAATTCACGCTGCGATTTCAAGGTTTAACATTATGAATAAAACTTTATTAATTACTGATGTGTACAATTATTAATTACAAACTAGAAGCGATTTGTTATAACGAATCGAAAATTTTCGCCGATATCGGGTCTTTCGAGATAGAAACCAAAGCAATCGTTTTAATGTTAATAGCTGCGGGCCAACCACAAGTTAGATTACTATAACCTAATTTAATGGCTGTTCTACGGCCAGCCTTTAAGTCAAAATGTACATTCTTAAAAGCAGTCGACCAATTAACTTTATTGATAATAACATCGTTACTGAATAATTAGGGACAATAAAAACCTGAACGGGTTTTTATGTGTTAAAGATCATTATAAACTAAAGGCGACGCATTTAAATATTAAAAAAGAATTTATTTATGCAAATAATTATAGACTACAATTATTTATTATATTATAGAAAAATAATTTAATCGTAAATTTGCATTTAATTGTAAATAATCTGTTAAAAGAAACACATTAAACACTTTAAAATTGGAAATTTGCATATCAGAAAAGAATACTTTGGATTTTTTTTTATTCATCTCGTGAGTCAGTCTAATGAATTAAAATTGGCTCAGATTATTTTAAAGTTCGATTTAGCTGCTCGGTAGTTAGTATTTACGTTCGTAAAGAGATGTCGCTACTTATTCTCCACGTATTTTCTCAAGACGTTTACTTTCATAAATTTTTAGAAGAATAACGAAAATCGAGTTGGATGAGAAGCAAGAACGGGATATTGACATTATTTTTAAATGGTCGGTCAAATTTTTCTTGCAGTCTCAAATGTACATTTGTGTTACAAAATCGAAGAAAATACCACAATCTTTCAGTTGTGGTATAGGCGAAAGTCTCTCGTAACACTCAATTACGAAATAAATCGATTCAACGACCCTAATTTTCTGTTTATAACTTTTTCACGAGGATTTTGCATATCCTGAAAGCAGATTATTTTTTCCATTGGAATTATATGATAGTACTGTAGTTAAATACACATAGTCTATGTAATGTTATAATTAATAGTAAAAAAATCTTCGTTTTTAATATGTTCAATAGAATTCTGATAAAGCAGGTTTCATTATTATAAGTGAAATTTTTCAGATGCAAAAAAGTACATAACACTAACTGAATGTTTTATTATTTTGCGTATAGATTAGCAAATATCAGATGTTGAAATAGCAAAAATGTCATTAAATAAACAATATACAGTATATATCAAATAGGCTAATAGCACTGTAGTATGTTATTATATATATACATGTTTTATAATAATCAAAATATAACCCACCTAAGAAAACTGACAAGGGTTTTATATAAAAATGACAATTTTATATTTTAGAATAAATTCAGAAATATATAAATTTATGTTTCTTTCAATACGACACAGTTAATCAATTACTGACAAGAATACGCTAAATGACATTAAAGTAATTAACACATGCCAGAATTGAGTTGTTAAACAATCCAGAAATAACTCATAGGCCAAGTAAGTGTAACCTGAGGCCCTCCGTGAATTTTTCTATGGCCAGCATAGTATCTAAATCCTTAAACATATTTACGTCATATATAATTTACTTGAGTCCACGTATCCAGTAAACAAAAATCATAAGGCTGTAAATGATAAATATAAATACTGTAGTTATCGGTAGTATTCGTGTTTTATTTTCAAATGACCGTACTAAACTTGGAAATGTGTGCGAACTGCCGATTGTAATTAACGAGATGCAACATCAAAATTCTCAGTAAAATTAAATAACTATAGTACAAATATTTTTTTCTTAGTTTTCTTCTGCGATTATAACTGAATGCAATTTATATAAGATACTTTTATTACTTCGATTATTACTATTAATCGAATTTCATGTATAATTTACAAAAAATCCCATGTTTTTGTTTTTTTGGCCCGATCTCTCATTAAGCGTCACATGGCCTTTTACTATGTAAAAGTTGCTTATGCATAGGGTTCTAGGCGTCCATTATTTCAAAGAACAATCCTTTATTTTAGCTAAACTGTCCTTGTCTTTTATTAAAACAAGAAAGGACGGTATATCCTTTATCCAAAGAACAATTTGTTCTTTATTTTCATTTTTCAATGCTTTTGTTTTGTAATGACCGTGATGGATTTTCGCGCAGGCAAACACCTATCCTTATATCAATCCATATCCTTTCCCAGAGAAAGCTACGGTTTAACCATTAAATATTTGGCTGTGATCCGAAATTAATGAGATGGCATCATTTGTTTCTCGCAACATACATTCAGCCAATGAAAATGACTTCTACATTTGGAAAAATGCCGTGTATTTGATGCTAAATATGACTTCGCAATAAATCATGCAATTAAAGATGGCAGTGCCCATATCAAACTCTCGAAGTCTGATCAACGCGATGTCATTAATTTTCTTACAACAGAAGCGACTAAAATTCATTCATGGAAGCGTGAAGTGTACGATAGGCAATGCTTGTCGTACCAAATCACTGCACGATGGCGTGCTGAGTTTAAGAAAGGAATGAGGAAACACGATGGATTGCAAGGAGTGACGTTATGCTGAAGTTGGATGATGCCGTCCGAAAAGAAATAACTGCAAGCATCAGAAGTTTGTGTCTGGAAATGTCGTTGACGTCCGGAACTGTGCAAAGGGCTGCGAAGCAACTCGGCCATAAGAATGTAACACAAATAAATAAATGCGACCTGCCAGAGTCTCAAAAGACGAAACGACTCAGTGTCCTTCACACATTTGTCTCGCTATGCTCAGGAAAGGATTAAATTTCCTTGTGAGTGCGTTGTTACACGAGAGGAATCGTCTATTTATGATAGAGTAGACAGACTCCATGTAATGGATGTACTCCCATTTTACCATCAAAAAAGGTCCGGGTTCAAATGACCATAAGCAAAATTATGCTGTTTTTTTTTTATGAAGAAGGCCTGACTTTCTTATTGCCTATAAGCCAAAGAGAACAATTTTTACTTTCAGCTTTGAATTCTACTAATTTACAACAGAAGTTTTATATATATATAAATATATAGAAACAACTGCTGTTACAAACAAACGTTTAAATTTAAATCACCTCCAAATTCACTTCTGTACTGTACAGTACAAGAAAAAATTTCTAAATGTAGAGGTAAAAGCAACTCTATCAGGAAAAGTTAAGTGATTTAGTCTTTATATATGCAGTGCACATGCTTTATTTATTTGTGTTATATTCAAATTATTGAATTTTATCCAATGACGAATATATTTACAAAATAATCAGATGTTATAGTCATTGCAGCGAAAGAGTAGGCGTGAGTTACCCTGAGCCGAAAGGGTCTATGTCAGATGAACGGGATGGAAGAAGACATGTGAAAGATGATACATGAATTATTGAGGAAAAGTAAAATTAACGAGCAATTATTCATTGTGACATCGTCACAATATCTGGCTGCAATTTTTAATCACATTTTAAATTTATTTAATTTTAAATATACGCTCTCCATCTCAAATCAGTAGTATTTTGCCTCTGTACATCATGCTTTTCTTGTTGGCAATGGAGTTATGTCAGTCATCTAACTCCTTTCAGGGGAAACTTTTTGACCGGAATTTCGTATATAGTTAATCAGGGCCTCCTGCCCCTAAACTTTCCGTATCTGATCTCGGCTTTCATTTATCTAATCCCGTTCTTGAGATTAAGGAAGTACAGACAGAAAACCAAATAGACGACAGTGGGAATTTATAGGTCTACAATTTTTTCAAATTACAGTCCAATAACCATCATTAAAAACATAAAGAAGTATACCTTTACCTGAATGCGAGTTGTTCATATAGAAGTTTAAATCTTTATTAATAATTTCTTACTGAAATCCAGATTTAAAAATAATTTAGATCAATGCTTTCAAAGTTTTATAGCTAGGATGGGTAATAGAGGATGACTCCGAAGAACGGAAAATTTTAAACGTGTTGCAGTAGCCGTGGTAGGCAGGAAGCACTTAATTAACGACGTATGCTCGTAAAGCCCTGCTATCACCATCTTCCCATTTAGTAATCATGGAGCACTGGAGTGGTGCTCATCGTGCCTTTGCGATCAAATCGCCATTACACTGCCATTACACTGCCATTACAAGAATAGCAGTGTAGAGGCCGCGCGTAAAGAATTTCGTCAGAATTTCAATATCGACGAAATTCTGACGAAACTCTGACATCATTCGTCTCTGATATTTGTAACGAAGAGACTGACGAGGGGCGAAAACACCTGAAATGCATATCTATTCCTGTAATTAATAAAGTCTATTTTTACTATTTGTCCGAAGTTCCTGTGTGATTAGTTCTTTTAAAGTAACTTCATGCCTAATCAGAATTACAAATACAAGAACAGGAAGCTACGGAAACTACGAGTATAAGTTATTGTGGATATTAATAAATTTCGATGGAAAAAAACTGGTACAATCAATCAAATCCACCATTTAAATTCAAACCTTTAAATATGTGGAATTAATTAATTTAATTTTTACCTGTTATTGAGAATCCAATAAAACAAATGAAGATATAACGGAACAATACGGTACAAACGAAGTTTTATAAAATGGCATAATTTTCAAAACACGAAACTATGAATTCTGGCTTAATATTACTCTCAATTTATTTTGAATTTAAAAATAACCTATTATTGTGCAACCGAAAATCTTTACCAAACATGCAATGCTAACAAAGAACAAACAAAACGGCATAAATTAGTATTAACAATTGCGAGGCCCAACTTCATTTCCATTAGCACTTCAGTTTGAATATCATTGTTCCAGGCTCTACGAGGTTTATTTACGCGTTTGTTTGTCTAAAAAAATCTCGTTCGAGAAAAGTATCATGCTCAATTAGGTTTATTCGTTTATCAACAAACAAAACGTATTAAAGCAACAGGGAAAACACCATAAATTTAAAACTTCATAACTTATACCAGAAAATACTAAATACTTTTGAAAGTGGATGAAAAATAAATCCTAAATACTGTAGATTAAATTTATTTTATTCATTTTCAAAATTACTTTTTCAAAATTTACTCCCGATCGTGACCATTCAGTCAGTTTACGAGGTCTTCCGAATTATTACATTATATATGCATATACACATACTATGTTGACAAAAGTATTGGGACATGCATAGATGATGAAAGCAGCTTTTATTAAACATTTTTCAATATAATGTTAGGTTGCCTTTTGGCCTGAATCACTGCACAGAAACCAAATTCCGATAGTTGTGTGGATGTATGAGCATTTCTCAAGAATTGAAAATAGCGTTGGAGTGGATGACGGGCATGTTGGCCGCGCAATGATACTGCGTTTCAATTCATTTCAGAGATGATCGATGGGATTAAGATCTGGACTTTAGGCTGACCAATTTTAGCTTGCAAACGTTCTGCTCTTCAAACCACGCCTTAAAACTGCATGCTATATGGCAGGGTGCTCGGTATTGCTGATAGAGTTATGAAGCCATACCAAAACACCTGTACATGGCAGGTAATAACATATTAACCAGAATGTCTCTGAATAAATCGGCGATGAGGGTGGACTTCATTGCCCTTATCCTTCTCAACAGAAATACCTCCATGCCATTCACTATTGAGACAACGCAGTCGTGTAGAATTCGTTCTCCAGGCAATTGCCAAATTCAAATGCAACTATCCGACCGGAAGATAATGTACCGCGATTCATTGATGCATAACATTCACTTCCATTAATTTGCAATCCAAGAACGACGCTCCAAGCACTATCATAGGCGCCACTGTTCATTCAATGCTTTGATGTTAAGAGCTTGCATGCCGTCGCTGGTCCATGGTAACCCTTTGTATGGTTCTAATGTTAATGATATTCCAATGGTTTGTGAGACTGAGACCTCCTGAGCGACTTTGGACTTTGGATTAAAAGAAAAGAGGGCCATCCGTACATAGCATCGGACTTAGCCCTATTGGAAGCGGAAAGAAGAGAATAAGAAAAGAGAAGTTAGGCGGAAGAAGAAACAAAGAAAGATAGGAAGGTGTGAAAATAGCAACCATGAGGTCCCCAAGGGACCCCACGCGCGCCTGCATCGCCATTTATTCAAGTAAAACAAGATGCAATAGAATACAAATGTGTACAGAATTAACACTATATATAAAACGGGAGTACTTTTCCCGACAAGAGATTGGTTCAATTTGAACACAATACAATATTATAAGAACACAGAGTAATATAAATATATCGATGTAGTCGGTAACCAGTTTTGTTGTTAATTAAAATAATGCTAGTTGCATTTTACAATAATATTAAGATAAACAGTATTGAGATGGCTGGAGTATAGTGAACGTCGTACTGTGATAATGAAGACAGTTAAAAGGGTAACGGCTATTCCACAGTGTCTAGTAGACATTTGAAAGGTAACACATAATATAAAGAATAAACTGGATGTTAGATACATGGAATTTACAATTTAAAAAGAAGTCGACTTGACTAGTGTTAACTAGTGGTAATTGCATCGTACATAAAAATTTTAGTTTCAAAGTAGCCAGAATAAGACAATGCTGTTTGCACTTTACAATAATTAGATTAAATTTAGAAATTACAGAGTCAAAATGATAACAGTGCTAGTTGCACTATGAGAGAGGAAGTGGAAACATATTATGACAGAGAGTCCATCGATGACATACCAGCATCTCACATTGGTAAAACAGTCTGTGTCAACTGTTTGAGCTTCCAAAGTCGTAAAGTCACTCCGAAAAGAAGTGCAGGCAACGACAAATTTCGAGAAAAGATTGAAGCTTTCTTTATGTGCACAAAGATAGTCCAGATTCGGCGGCTAAGCCTGTCCATGAGAGGTACAGTATTCTTTCAGGTCCTTCCTATCAGGTTCGTACTTCGGGCAGTCGAATATGATGTGGAATGTGTCTCCGTAAGATGAGTCGTCGCAACTGCAACGTGCGTTACTTCTCTTCCCTATCCTGTGAAGGTAAGATGGTAGGTTACCGTGGCTTGTTAAGCACTGTGTTAAGGAAAATGTTGGGTTTATGTAGTTATACTTCTGTCTCTTCCGGATGGACGGGAGGAAGCTGAAAGTAGTACTACCGGTTGTAGAGTTGTTCCAGTCTGTTTCCCAGAGTTCTATGCTTTTGTCACGGATGAAATTTTTGATGTAACTGGATGTATTAACTCTCCTGAGCAACTGTCGGACGATGAGCGTGACGCATTCACAACTCGTACAAGCCATCGTTACTCCCGTTCAGTCAGTTACGAGGTCTTCCGAACGTGGCGGCATTGTACAGTCACTAGTTATTTCTCGTTTCCAGGTAACATTGCCAAAAGTGGACTTTGGTAGGTCAAAACGCGCTGCAAAAGATCAAACTAATTGCTTGCTGAGGTGGCATCCCATCACCATTTCCCGCTGGAAGTTCCAACTCTGCACCATGTGTCATCCTGATGACATCTGTGCGATACTTTCTTTAGCCTATACTTACTGCCCATGATCCCCGAATGGATATGCGAATGGAATATGAACCATTTACATATCTGCCTGACAGCAGGGGATCTGTGGATGTCTGAATATTTAACTTATCTATATATACATTATATAGATAAGTTATTGGGCTGCAATTTGAAAAATTGTGGACCTATAAATTCCCACTGTCGTCCGTCCGTCCATCTGTTTTTCCTTAACCTCGAGAACGGAGTTAGATGAAAGACTAGATATGGAAATCTTAGGGGTAGGAAGCCCCGATTAACTATGTAAGAACTTCCGATGCAAACCAGAAGTCATGTTATTTCAATTCAAAAATTTCCCTCGAAAGGTGTTAGATAGATGACCAGCACGACTCTATTATTAAAGGAAAAGTATGATGTACAGGGACCAATTTGAGGTGGAGAGCATATACAGTAGAGCAGTGTTTCTCAAACTTTTTGGATCGCGACCCCCCTTCTGCACTTAAAAATTTCAAAGGACCCCTGAAGAATAAGTATGTGTCAAAAAACATCCCGAAGGGAGGGGGTTAGGCTCGTATTTAAATATTTATATTATTTTTATTATTTATATGTGCAATTTATTTAAGTAAAAATTATTTTATATATTTTTTATTTCTATTATTTCTAAACATGAATCCATAGTAAATTTATAAAATATTTGAAAAAATTGATCTGGCATCAATTTTTCAGCGACCCCCAAATATTTTTCACGACCCCCACTTTGAGAATCACTGCAGTAGAGTATCGATTATCCGACTTAATTGGGGACTGGGATTGGTCGGATAACAGAAAAGTATGAAAAAATACATTATTAGTATAGTGTATTAGTATATTGCTATTAACCTACCCCATGTTGAAATTTTTCTCCGTTGTGCGTCGCTTTGCGTTGAATTTTTAACGATGTTAAGCCTAACAAAAAGTTTTTTTAAAAATAATAATCGTCGCTATTGTATCGTGAAAAATTATTTATTTATTTTCCACAAAATAAAGACAAAATAAAAAATTAAGCATGGTTTAAATACTAGCCTCCCTTTCATGGTCGAGCCAATGCTGCCAGCTAAAACATGCAAAAATTTAACAAAAGTAATATTAAAGTAGCCAAGACATAACCAAATATTGTAGCGCCACATCACTAGCGGACATTTGAATTTGCCGACTAGAACGCGGTCGGTTAACCGATAAGTCGGTTAATCGATGCTCTACTGTATTTTAAATTAAATAAAATTAAAAATTGCAGCCCGACATTGTGACGATGTCACAATAAATAATTGCTCGTTTATCTTTCCTGCAATATGTGCAGTGACAAATTTAATAATAAAAGAAATTCGAAAGTTTACATCTTTTTTATCTTCTGTTCATTATAATATTTAATCTACATAAAAGGATAGCATAGCATTATTTTAAATGTTTGTAATATTAATTTCGTAGTTTCAATAAACGAAATTCGCAATTTGCAACTAATGTCAAATATGTTTCTCTATGAAAGTGCAAATGTGTTTTACACGCTTTCATTATACTTTAAATTTATTAATGTTAGGTAACCAATCTTCGAATTTACTTCTTGTTTTCAAAACATTGAAAATCATTTCAGTCACCTGCCAAAACGAAACTAAATATACTTTAGTTACAGTGGCTAGCCACTGTACTTTAGTTTAGCTCCTTATTGGATCTTTACGAAATAAAAATAATTCAATTAAATTATCATAAAATTGCAAAAGTATTCGTTATAACGAAAATATCTTTATGTTATATATAAATAACATAGATCGAAGTGATTACAATACAGGAACGTGAAAAATTACATTGTTATCGTGTTAAATTCCTTTCTTTAAAATCCTGCCTCGGGTAACTAGTAGAGTCTGTAAGCAACTAGTAATATTCAACGCCATCTGGCGAAAAAGTTTGGCACTATAAAGTTCTCTAACAAAATATTAAATGAAGCTTAAAAACACTTACTTATGAACGGATTTAATAATTATAAAAATCTTATATTTAACTGCAAATATTCTAATTTTCTACAATATAAATTTAGAAAAAGTTTCTTGTATCTACTTCAAATATATATATATATATATATATATAAAACAATATATATTAACAATTTGCTAAATATTACAAGAAAAGCTTAAATAAAAAGTATCTATGTCAAGATACTTTTATCATCAGCTTTGTTAAGAAAATGGAAGACCTTCTTGGAATTGCTGATATCTTGAATGACTTGGGCATAAAAAAAAAAATTGCTTCTTTTCCTACTTCTGCAATATCAAGAGGGAGACTCGATTTCATAGATTTTGAACAATCAAACAGTTTTTCTTATATCAAATACAGTAAAAAAAGCTTTAAATTCATGAATTATCCATAAGAGTTAAATGTTTTTTGGTTCTGATCAATATTCTTCAAAAATTTATAACATAGTGACATAAATTACTTCATTGAATAACAACATAAAAAAACTTTTTCTTTTTTCAGATAAAGAATATTCATTGAATTTTAAGAAAAAATTTGCATTTTTAAATTATAGATCTAAAGAATTTTAGATTTTTAGATCTTAGTTTTTATAAAAATCTATCCTAATATCAATAATTAATTGAATTGAAAATATTTTTATTAATATATTGTTTGATGTTTTTAAAAATGGAGATAAATTTAAACAAATACCATTAATATTAATTATGTTTTTATTAAATACTCATTATAGAATATGCTATATTAATTTAATGCCCCAAAAGATAGGAATAATTTTGAATTGGTAATGTGAAAACCTGTCATAAAGTTTTTCACAATACCAAAAGAAATTACAAATTAAAGAAATAATTTAAAAGTAAAAAAATAACATGTCAAATTAAAATTGCAAATTCCAAAAACAAAAATGCAAGCGTTAACAAGATTAACAACAATCAAAGTTTTCACCATAAAATTTTCTTTAAAACTCTAAATAATACAGCTTTATTAATGTACAAAATAAAAATATTTTGGGTTAAAATTTAATTAAAAATACTTACAATTAAATATAGTTTTTTAATTATATTTTAATTTAACCAAAATATATCAACCACAAACAGGATAATAATAAAATCATTTTAATTCTTAAATTTTTAAAACCTTTCTTTTTACATTAAAGTTTACAATTCTACATTTATAAAGTATGAAAAGATTTAAATAAATTAGGCCAGTAATTTCCAATATAAATAAAAATCTTTATTGGAGTATTTTATTAGCTTTTAGAGAATTGACTGGAATAATACAACAATTTTTAGTGATTTGAAATGCAACCTTAGCATGTTCTTTTACAATTTAAATAGTGAGAAACACTCTAGGGAAATTTGGATGTAAAGAAAAAAGAATACTGAGAGTACACAAAAATCAAACAAATTTTTAAAAAGTCTTTCTATACACATCTAAGACGTAAAAAAAAAAAAAAAGCTTTCTTTTTCAGTAATCTATGCTAATTAAATTCAATGTTTACATCAATAAAATAGTGTTTTTTAAAGTAACATACATCAATGCTCAGAGATACTGTGAGGACAATCTTGAAATTATTTTTTTCAATTTGGAAGATACAAAATTGGAATAATTATTATTATTATATTTTTAAGAGTTTGTTATTCTTAATAAATATTTTATATCATATTTTATGTTTGGAAAATGGTGATAAATTTATTATAATTTAAACTTTATTAAAATGTCTACATCTAAAAAAATTTAAAATCTTTTACAGATTGAAATTTTTCCATATTAATTTCAATTCTTAAATTAATATTTTTAATAATTAAAAACAATTAAATAAAATTGTTTGATAAAATAAGTTTATGAAAATATTCATTTTTAATTATTCATTTACATAAACTGGAAAAAATTGATAGATTAAAGAATCATAAGATAAAATTCTAGCATTGATAAATTGAATTTTTAAAAATATGATTACGATTTGTATTAAAATGATAAAAGTTTTGAATTTAAGATATGGTTTTAAAATCCAAACAACCCAGAATATCATTAATAAGGTTAACAACATCTAAAACTAAATTATTAAATAAATAAATATTGTGCTAATTTTAATATATTTGACAATTTAATAATTTAATTTATATTAACGTTTTTAACAATAAACTTCCGCTTAACAAAACTATAATTAAATTTAAAATATTTAAATATATAGTTTATATAATATTAATAGATTTATTTAAATATAAAATTAATTTGAACATTAACATATAACTAATTAAAGATGTATTATACATTTTTAATATATAAAATTTGACATTAATTTTAGTTCAGAGCTACAATTTTAATTTAATAAACTAGAAACATAATTATTTAAAATATTATTTTCATTATTGAGTTAATGAAATTATTTCATTAAACAAAAATATCTCCAATGAATTTGTCTCATTTTCTGTATAGAAATTCAAAGAACTTTCTTAAAATACTTCATAAACTAATCAATATTTAACAACAACACTATGGAAATATAAAAGTCTTTAGAAATAAAATTAGAAAATGGATTTGGAAATAATTTCATAAAAATTCAGCAAATCAATGAGCCTAAAAAATAATATACTTAAATTCTTGAAATAAAAATAATCGAAAAGAAATCCGATCAAAAGAAAAGAAGCAACAAATCAATAACAAACTCTAATTTCTTTAAAGTAATTACTAAAATTCTGAATCAGAAAATTTAATATTTTATTCATCTCAAAAACACATTTTAAATTAATTTTTCATTCAAAATTGTTAAAAGGAAACTACATTCAGAAAACTAATTAATCAAAAAGTATATTGCTTTTAAGTTAAAACTGAATTAAAGGAAATTAAATAGAGAAGAAATTAAATTAAATCTCTCTGAAGAATGTATATTGTTAAAATTTGTCAAAATTAATTGAAAATTTTTTATTTTTGTTAACTCAAATCAAAATCTTAAAAGTTGAATATGTCAATAGCTTCACTGATTTCACTAAAATCATTTAGAAAATTCATATTTACAACAGATTTCACTTAAATTCATTATTAAAACAATATAACTATGGTTTAACAATTTGCAATAAGAAATCTAATTATAATGGAATAATCAGGTTTAATTATAGGTTAATTACATTTTATTTTAATGAAGAAAAAAAATTATAAGTAAGAAATTTTTAATTAAAGTAGTTGTATCTATAATAATTGATACAATAAATGAAAAATATTACAGATTTACTAAACTTTGTATGATATTATTCATATTAATGGGAATTTAACAGTAATTTTCACTGTAAAGTTATATAATTATATTACACACAAAATAGTGAAAATTAAAAAACAATTTATTAATTACAATATTATAAAATCCTTTGCTAAAAACCTTTAAAACACACTCATTAACAAAAGATGTTATGCCCCCAGAATGTATTGAAATTAAATGAAACTTTATTAGTGCAAACATAATGACATTACAATACCATAGCAAAGAAACAATTTCCTGTGTACAATGATACAATATAAAATAACCTTTAGGATTTTGTGAGGTCTCCTCTTGCCTAAATACATGCAAAATATGGTTAAACTTATGAAGGCATACAATGTTGCAACTACTGCAATGCCAAATCTTATTTGGGTCCTGTTGCATTAAAATTTTGCCACAAACTATTATTACAAACTACAAGTCCTACAAGAAGTCAGTGCATATTTAAAAAGTCACATTTTTGGTACAAGCTACAAGTCATAAAAGAGTAATAGTTGCATAAATACAGATATCTCTCAAACAACATGGTACTTCTACAACACAATTTTGTTCTAACAGTTTGAAAATTGGGAATATCCTCTAAACAACATGACTTCTGGTTTTACGCTAACACAGTTTTAGAAATCCTCCATACAAAATTTCACAATTTTTAAGAGTAAACTCCATTATTCGATTTTTTTTTATTCAAGTAAGCATAAGTGTTGTCTCAAATTTGCTCATGGATTTTAGAATATTGAAATTTTCAATTTGTCTGTGCCTTTTGTCAGGTTTACTTTAATGAAAACTGATAGAACAATTTTTCCTTCCTTGTCCTAGCTTTCCTATCAACTGAGTGATGTCATTGCTTTCAGATTTTAGCCTTTAAGACCCACTGTGTTTCGTTTTTATACATTAAAGTGCATATTTAGTAAAGTTTATTTAAACATTTTTAGGTAAGTGCTATTAAACTTTTTTTTTAATTACAGGTAAGCAATCATTCATAAACTGACGAGTGAAATATGGTAATATCTTGGTACTTGAACAATTTGATATTCAAACATAAATTCTGGAAAAAAGTTGCTCAGTACTCAACTAAACAAATGCAATCTGCTAGAAAAAATTTTCAATAAATAACATATTTTTATTTTGTCATTCATAAAAATTTTTATGATAAAAATAGAAAATATGAAAATGTTGCTGATATTTTTGATCAAGATCAACATTAAAATTAATATTAACATATAATACAGTACTTTTAATTGTGATTGTTAATTAATTATTTATTGAAAATAAATTATCAATTGCTTTAATAAACATATTTCTCTTAGGGACAAAAAAGAATAGTATACTTTTGTTAAGTTCTGGAATGTAATCCTATATTTTGCATTAGTCCTTTGTTTTGTACAGCATGGATTCACATAATACTGCACTTTTTCAGAACATAACTACTATGTTATATGAGGGATACCTGTATAAGCATTTATAAGCTAAGACATAGAAAGAGTGATTGAAAAGATTATAAGTTGTAAACTCTCTGTTGTATAAAACAAATTTCTCTGACTTACAGGTGCAATGCTTATTTTAAGCAAAAATACAATATAGCAAGCTTGACTAACAAGTTAATCATAATCAACAAATTGGTAGTATCATCACTTTTGGTTATTAGTAGATAATATGATCCATTAAAAGATACAAAAATATTTGTTATTTCAATAGGGATATTAAATCTATATTTTTCATGGAGATCTCATAACTATTAACTATGAATTGGTAATATTGTCCTCTATGAGATGAAATGTGGTGAATAGGAAGAAGTGCTTTCTGTGTCAATGATTGTTGCTAGGTTAAGTAGTTATTTTAAAAATTGTTTTATTGTATCTTTAATAATTTCAGTTAAGTACAAAATGAGTGCACCAAAAAGGAGCAAAACTTATGATTTGAGCAACAAAAAGAAATAAAATTATTTTTTTGTTGTGGTGAAAAATAAATGATGCCCTATGTTAATTACTTTTTGTCCTTATTGTGTAAGTATTCTAAAAAATGTTTATGAGAACCTTACTTTATTTAAGGATTTCTTACATCAAAGAGAAGGATAACAATTCTTTTTCAGGTATTTATTATAACACAAATCTGTATGCTAGTTATTCAGCATTTCAGACCACTGTCCCTTTTGTCCCCACTGCCCACAGACAGACAGATGACAGTGGGAATTTATAGATCTACAATTTTTTTCAAATAATAATAATAATGCCATAAAATATTTTATTATTTTAAGAGCAAAATTTCAAACAAATAATTATGAAATGAAGGATATAATAATGTAGCCACTTGGAATTGTTACTATATTTCTTACAGGATAAAATTAGGAATGAAAAAAGAATCACATCTTTTGATATATGTCAAATGACCTAATCAAACTACAGAATATAACTAATGCTATCTTCTAATTGAATTCTTTAAATTATTTGTTTACAAGATAAAGTTGTGTTTCCATGATAAATTTAAAATTACCGTATTTTATGAACTATAAGACGCACCTTAATTTTTAAGCAATTTTTTGAAGAAAAAAGTGCGTCTTATAGTCCGTAAAATATGGTATATGGAAATATAAGCAATATAATATATTTAGAAGTAAAAAAGTTCTTTCAAGATTACTCTTTGGATATATTGCTTGATATCAGGATTCTGATCATATATTAAATAATATTCAATACATCAATAATCAACAAATATATCAATAAATTTTTTATATAATTCAAAATAGGTTTACAATAAAATTAATAATACATTTAGCAAGTATAAAGACATTCTCCATAATCTTTTTTGAAAACTTTATTTTTCTATATTTCTTTCCAGAAAAAAAAAAATACAATGATACTACATGATAAAACTCAAATACTCTGTATATAAATATGTTAATATTTCACAGTAAGTATGATGGTGAAAAACTATGCTAAAATAATGAAATATATCAATAGAGTAATATTTTTATAAACATTTATTTTTAAATATGAAATATTTATGCATCCTTAAAACTTACTAACTTTATTTAAAGATATGCAAAATATTTTTTCCTTACCCTGTATAATTATGCTTCACAGAAGGAATAAGATTTGCTATGCCATCATTAAAAAATTCTTCTCCTTGCTCTCTAACATCAACACAGTTCAGTAATGCTGTCATATCATATGATAAATGAGTAGCATTGGTTAAAAGATATCTAATTTGATGTTCATATTCTTTTTGCTGAAGATTCTCAACTTTTTGTAATAAAGAATCATCTTCCCTAAAATATTTAAATAATAAAAATTAATTGTATATTTCACTGCAGTATTCAATATTAATTCAAAAATGATATATTTCTATACATATATTCAGAATTCTGAAAAATATCTCATAATTATGATAGAAATGCCAATACAATGGCCCCTTGAAACTTGAATGCCCAATAAGTTGAACAATTTCTTTGAGAATATTTTGCCCAAAAGTCAAACTTTTCTTGAAATTTGAACACAAACAAAGATGGCCATACATAGTTCAATGGTGTATATTTGTACAGGTATACATGATGTAGCAGTGTTGCCTGATTGGGTTAATTTTTATTTTGGGCTACAAATAATGAAAATTGTTATTTTTCTAAATACAATGATACAAGTTTGGCACCTGTATTGAAAGAGCCTAGCCACACATAGTTCATCCACTGCATTTTATTGCATTACTTTCTTTTTTCATTGTTTTTAATCTATTATTATTATTATTATTTTATGCATTAATTAGGACATTTACTGGTGTTGCTTAAGCTTAAATTATGAATTTGAAAATTAACATGAGAAGTTTTGGGGTTTGGGAATAGATTAATTCACTTCGCATTATTTCTTACAGAAAAAAATTGCTTTGAAACTTGAACTTTTTGAAACTCAAATGTCCTCTAGGAATAAATTGTATTTGAGTTTTAAGTTGCCACTGTACATTAATAACAGATTGTTGTTTTGTATTTTTATCATCATTATGCTTGTTATTGATATATTGCATATAATTATTGATAATGCATATAATTATTGATATATGCATATAATTATTGATATATGCATATAATTATTGATATATGCATATAATTATTGATATATAGCATAGTTCAATATAAGACAGAAAAGACTATAAAGTTACTCATTGAAGTATTTTATAGAGGTTTTCAATATGAAAGCTTATTGTCAATGTATGATTTTTACGAAGATAAATTAGTACTAAGGCAAAGTCTATCATTATTATGACTTTTTAAACCTAACTTGTAAGACATAAAAAGTCTTTTAAATAAATTATCATAACAGTGTATCAGCAAATAAATTCTACCACCTGCAATCTTATGATGAATGAGAGAACTTGATCCAAAAAATTTACATAAAAGAACCATAGAATATAACAAAATTGGGAAATAATTTTGACATTCACTTCCATCCACTTTCTCAATCTCAAAAAGTTTAAAATCCTATGGAATAGCCAAAAATGAATTACAAATGTCTCAGGAGAAGCTTAACACTAGTACAGACATTAAAGGAAAAGAAAACAAGATAAGTGAAATGCATGATGAAAACAACTGATGAATATTATTATTCTTCTGATGTCAAATAACAATTTTTATTAATAAATACATTTCCAAAAATAAGCTTGAACTTATTTTTTTCATCATTATTACATTTATATTATTATTAGTTGTTTTTATTTAATTTTATTTAATGTATTATTTTACAAAAAAGTTCTTTATTTCTGTAAGTAAGCATACCACTTATTTAAAGAAATAAATTATCTGGTGTAGTATATTGTATAATTGTTGTTAACTCATTTGTCAGACTGTATTTCCTAAAATTATTATTAATAATTAAATATTAAATAATATAGTCAATAAATTTTTTAAAATTACATTAATTGTCTGCCATTTATAATTTTGTATTTTAGTATGCATGATATACTAATTGTATTTATTTTATATGATTTAGCATTTAGCACTGCATATATTTATCAATAGTTATTAATACATAGCATTTCTCTTGTTTGATTTGTTCCTCAACACCTCTATATTGAGCCATTATTTTGCTTTTTTTGGCCTAACATGTTTTAACTTTATTCTTAGTTTTGTTACCAGGATTACTAATGAAATGGATGAAAGAATGGACCATGATTACTAATGGAATGGATGGATGAAAGAAGACGATACAGAAAACACTAATACCACAAAAAAAAACATAATACAAACATACATACATACATACATACATACACACAGTAGAGCATCGATTATCCGACCCCGATCAACCGTCACATCAGTTAACCGACCACGTTCTAGTCGGCAAATTCAAATGTCTGCTAGTGATGTGCCGCCACAATATTTGGCTATGTCTTGGCAACTTTAATATTATTTTTGTTAAATTTTTGCGTGTTTTAGCTGGAAACACTGGCTCGACCATGAAAGGGAGACCAGTATTTAAACCAGGCTTAATTTTCTATTTTGTCTTTATTTTGTGGAAAATAAAGAAATAATTTAATGATTATTATTTTAAAAAAAATTTTGTTAGGCTTAACATCGATGAAAATTCAACGTGAAGTAGGTTAATAGCAATATACTTATATGCTTATTACATTATTAGTATAGTGTATTACATATAATACACTATACTAATAATGTATTTTTTCATACTTTTCGGTTATCCATTTTTTCACTTATCTGACCAACCTCAGTCCCCAATTGAGTCAGATAATCGATGCTCTACTGTATATACAGAATCATTAACAAACAAATAAGAATAATGTGCAAACAAGCAAAGGAGAAGTGATTGAATCAATTATGTCAGGAAATTGATAAGATGTATACTGCTACAGACTGCAGTTCAAGGAATGGTGGAGGGCAGACAAAGAAAGGGAAAACCTAGACTAACATGGCAGGACAACATCAAAAAATAAACTGGCTCAAGATTGGGAAAACCCTAAAGGGTGAAGAGTGGAGAACTGTCCATCAACTGCAACTCTCTGTAAAGATGCCATGTGAATGAACAAATGAATGAATTAATACATAAAAAAATAAACAAATCTAATAGTAATAAATAAATTTTTAATAAATTTTTTTTCCATAATACTGTTCAATACACTCCAAAAAAGTGAAATCACAGCACCACAAAGGAATGCGTGTATACAAATTGTAGGACTGGTAGAGGTGAAAAAGATATGCAAATGATTAAGTTTGTACATGCATCAGGTCATGTGCTATCTAGTTTCAAGCTATAAAGACCAGCAGCCAGCTCAGGCCATAAATGCTATCAGCAACAGTTTATGGCAGCTGAACTATTGAAGAAGTATAAAAAATGCCTCAGACACAACGATGAGTTGAGTACCACCAGTTAAAAGTTGGGGAATGAGACCATATCCTGGAGCTGCACGACCTTGATTTGTTGTGTTCACAGTTGCCACACATGTTGGGTATGACATGAGTACCATCCAGCAATGTCTGACATGATGGATGCAGGAACATCTGCATACATGCCAAAGAGGGAGTGGATCACATCAGTGCATAAGAATGCACAGACTGGCAAATTTTCAGAACAGCCCATTAGATCTCGTTTGTCAGAGCATGTGAATCTTAAGCTGCCTGTCACCATCAATGGGTGCATCTATGTCCACCCAAACCATTCATGCATGAAGTCAGACTGTATGCATGTATACCATACAGTCTGACTTCATGCATGAATGCCAGCCATAACCAGCAACCAGGGTGCCATTAACTGCTCAACACAGAGCTGCACACCTGATATAGTGTTGTCATTGCAATGGGACACTGAACAGCATGAAGTATTGTTTATGAACAAGTCCCACTTCTGTCTGTGAATGTGTGTGGTGGTATCCCGGATACTCTACCTGCCAGTCATTTTTGCTGAGTGTCTTACTGACCCCACACCAGACATCATGTTCAATCAGCAGATAGCCCTGGTGCACATTTCTGACACTCTGACAGCGGACCAATACATAATTGTGGGACCTGTGGTTTGACCAATGGTGCAGGCTGCACTCACCAAATACTTCAATATTACTTAATGACCAATCACCAATGACCACAAGATAATGCCTGACCGCCCATAGCACTCTCACCAGCCTGAACAGAATTCACATCCTTCCCTGGCAGGCAGCCTTGCCACATCTCTCTCCTATCAAACGCTTGTGGAACCTTGCATGGGGACCTCCACCACATACCAAAGATGACATAGACACTACAATGAACACAGCTTGGCAAGGGATAACTCAGGCAACCATTAAGTGCCTCATTAATAATAGGCCTCACCATATAAAGCCAGTATAACTGTCCATGGAGGCCATACTCATTACTGAATAAACAGGTGTCTGTTGCATATTTTTGTTTGTTCTTTAATTATTTGCATATCTGTCACCTTTACCGGTCCTGCAATATGCATGTGGCTATGCACATTCCTTCATGGTATTGTAATTTCACTTTTGAAAAGTATAGTAGACAAATTTCTTATATAAATAATTTTTCAGAAATATTTTGGATGATGTAAGTAATCTTTACTTGTTTTATATAGAATCAACAAACAAAATTTGTTTATTTTGTGTTCTGTTTATGATGAGTTAATAAATTTATTTAATAAAGCTGAATTAAGTAATACAATTACCTTAGGAAGCTAAATTCATTATGAGTGATAAAACATAAAAAGAATATGACCAATTAAAAGTAGTTACTTAAAACTTATATATTAAACTATTAGAATTAATTGATTTCAAAAATCAACTTACATACTAGTAACACGTTTTTCAAAAAAGAGTGAATGCTGAAAGTTTTGATTCTTCACAGTATTATTGATGTACATTAATAAAACACGAGACATATCAGGTATCACTGTTTCACCAAATACTTCAATATTACTTAATGACCAATCAGTAGAACTGAAAAATAAATGAAATCATAGTAAATAATACTAATGAGAACAAATATTTAAATTATAAAGAAAATATTTTATACTATTAGTGTATATTATTATTACTTTATTAATTTAATAATATAATAATGCATTTATTATATTATATATATTTTTAATTTTAAAAATAAATAAATCTTGACAATATAATATTTAAAATAAAACATATTTATTTCTTTATAAAATTCTGAATAAATAAAGATCTAACTCTAATCTAGTGTAATTTTACAAGTTAATTCATACTTTGATCAAAATTTTGAACTTTAAACTTTTAAGCATTAAAATTATCAAATAGTTCTTATTAACACACCAACAACTGCTGTAAATCATAGACTATCAACGTATCGAGTTTAGTACAGTTGTTTATAGTTCCCATTAAAATATTAGATATGCTAGAAGAAATTATCTACTTCAAATCAAAGCTTATTGCCAATTTTATAATTTAGTATAATTTAAAAAAAAATACTTTTTCTATATATATTTTTTGAAGTGAATTTTTATGTTTTTTATGTATTACAGTTTTTATGATTAAATCATTCCAATATTCAAGTTATAAATTATATTATAGTAATATAAATCATTAATTTCAGAAAATTAATGTATAATTATAATAATATAAACTTTCTCTTAAATTAATAATTTCAGGATATTAAAAATAATATTCTATTCTAAAGTTCAGCTTCTAATTAAGAATGTTTACAGTTAATTTTTTAAAACTATTTTCCATCTATTCTTTAATTATTCTTAATAATTCATAAATTTGAATTATTTTATTTTGTTATGAATATTAGATAATAATATCCAATTTTAAAAACTATTCAAAAATACTAATATAAATAATAAATTCAAATAACTGTTAAAAAAGGATTGAAATGAATAAAACAAATTTTAACGATTAACAAAACAGAAATTCATTGTAAATTTAATAAACTGTAATTAAAACACCAAACCTTAATAATAATTAAATCAATTTGTAAAATATATAAAATTTATAAAAGATATTATAAATGTAAAATAAAACTGTTCTTAAGAATTTTGCAATTTCTCCAAATATTCACAGGTATTCAAGAGTACTGTCTGAAAATTTGAAGTTATCTTGAAAAATTCTTCTTTAATGTTTAAATGTAAACAATTTTAAAATTTTATTTATACACAAGTGTTTTATATTGAAATAATAATCATTTTCATTTTTTACATTTGTGGTATATCCTAAAATTTTAACAAACTTGACTAAATCCTGATTTTATCTAAGATTAATTTATAATATACTATTTACTTCAGAAAATTTCATCTTTGCTACACAAAATAATAGCCATTAAAAAGAGATGTCATAAACCATAAATTACTTTCAACATCTGCAGTAAAATGAAACAAAATGACCACTTTTAAAACATTCTGATATGCATCTTAAACAGCTAAAAAATTAATGATTATCATTTAATTTATTTTAAAAGCAGTATAAAATTTTACAAAATAAATGACAACATACTTGTTCAAACACCAACTTTTATGAAAAAAGTTTTTTTTTATAATAAAAGCCACACCAGGAAATGACTCAACTCTGTATGTTACACTTGGATCTCCAGATACACCTTGAAAACCTTTAATAAATTAAATATTAATTACTTGATTTCTATTTAAAGATAATTAATTAGTTGTATAAATACAATATCCACTAGAAAATGCAATAAAAATAATCATTTTATTTATTATTGCTAAACAAAAGCAATCTTATATTTTTATAGTTTCTTTAATTACGATATATTTAGTATAAATTTTCAGTTTATTAATATTATTATTATTACAATAAATATTTTTAATTTTATCATAAAAAAGTAAGATTTTATTTGAAAAATTCTTAAGTTCAAATACTTAATTCAAACCAAAAATTTTTAGATTCAAATATACAAATTATTAAGTTGCTAAAAAGATGAACAAATGTTTTCTTAACTCAATCTAATATTGTTGATTATGTATAAATATCCTTGTAAACAGTTTTAAAATACATTGAATATTGTAATTCCAATTTGAGAATATAAAATGATTTAGAAATTACTTTATATTCTTTTTCATTAATACAATGATAAAAGAAATTTGAAAATTATAGAATACCATAATTCAGCATCAGTATTTATTTATGTTGATTAAATTATTGAATATCAGCATGGGTAAACTTGTTAAATCATTCTATAATTTCCAAACTCCTATAAACATGTCAAATTTTATTATTAACTAGAAATACATTACAGTTTGAGTTCTTTTAATGAAAAATTTATTAAATTTTTAGTAAAAAAAATAAAGATAGAACTTTTAATATACTTTTGTTTTAAATAAAATTGTTTGAAAAAATTAATGTAATTTTCCCTACACTACCAAAATGAAATATATAAAGTAAACAAGCAATAAGCAATTATTTATTGGGACATTGTCACAATGCCAGGCTGCAATTTTTAATCACATTTTTCATTTATTTAATTTAAAATATATGCTCTCCACCTCAAATTAGTAGTGGCTTGCCCCTGTACATCATACTTTTCCTTTAACAATAGAGTTGTGCCAGTCACTATCTAACAGCTTTCAGAGGAAAATTTTTGAATTGAAATAACATGCCTTTCTGGTTTGCATTGGAAGTTCTTATAATTCGGGCCTCCTGCTCTAAGGTTTCCATATTTGGTTCATCTATCTCAGAGGTTTCCAACTTAACGATCAACCAATGCCGAATTATCGGGCTAGCAAATGGCTATAGTAATATTAATAATTTAAGATAATTTGGTACTAGAGCTAGGCATTAGGCGCCATCTCTTGCTAAATTTAATAATTAGAATTTTAATTAAATAATTTAAATAAATTTAGGCCTAACTGGAAGAAAAGAAACGGCCCGAAGCGGGACTCGAACCCGCAACTTTTGCTATCCGTGCAGACACGTTACCAGTTACGCTACCCGGACCTCTGATCCGCTCTCCTCCTCCAGCTGCTTTCTTCCAGTTAGGCCTAAATTTATTTAAATTATTTAATTAAATGCAAAAAGATGGCACCTAACGCCTAACTCTAGTACCAAATTATCTTAAATTATTAATATTACTATAGCCATTTGCTAGCCCGATAATTCGGCATTGGTTGATTGTTATCTATAATGGGCTAGTAGTTGTTTATTTATGGTTTCCAGCTTATTTTTATCACAGAACCCTTTTCACCTCAATAAAAAATGTTAGAACTTGGAAGATATCAACAAATTAAAGCAAACTAGGTAGCCACTTTACACCAAAACCAAAAGCAAAACTACAATTAAATATAATCAAAATTAATTAATTAAAATTGAAATCAAATCAATTGAAATTAAAACATTGTTTTTAAAAATCATTTAAAAGTTGTTTTGAAATTTTCAAACTGTAAATCAAATTTATTTTTAAATTTATGTTATTTGTGTGCAGTGTTGACAGAACATTTTGATTTTGCATTTTATATATATATATATATATAATATACATACATACATACATAAAGATTTAATGATTGTATTTTTATTTACATGTTGGATTCTTTTTAAGGTTATGATTTTTTAAATGATTTTCTAGCTTTAGTTTAAATTTTACTGTTTTTATGATTTCCATTACCAAGATATAATGTTTGATAAAAACATTATATCTTGATTTTGGTTTATTCTATTGCTGATAAATCGGTCCCCACTGTTTATAAAACTATAAATAACTTTAGTACATGTATGGTCTCGGATCTAGACTAGAACAATTACACCTCACATCCCAAATCTGCATTGGCACATTCATACATCACTAGACTCAACAGATTGTGAAACCCCAAATTTTTATTGGCAGAACCCTAGGATTCCACAGAATACAAGCCAGAAACCCATGATCTATCTAACTCCATTCTTGAGATTGTGGAAAGACAGATGGATGAATAGATAGACAAATGACAGTGGGAATTTATACAATTTTTTCAAATTGCAGCCCAATGACAAGTAAGCTTATATTTTAAATTAAAATTTACTACAAAAACTGTCTTAAAAAAATTCATGTAAAGTGTTGTGGAATAATTTAGTATTTACTTTTGAATATTTATAAGTTTTTAAAATCTTTCAGCATATTATTTATCTACAGAAATATTTATTTTATCAATTAGAATTTATTATTTATCAGTATTTTCATTATTTTTAACAAAATATTCTTTGGAATTAAAGTCTAAAGTCTGATCTTATACATCTGGAATATTTGATTTAGTCAAATATTCTAGATGTATAAAAAGTTATTGAAGGTTTAGACTTTACTTCCAAAGAATACTTTAGAAGGAAAATGACACTTAACATCCACAGTCAACTATATAGTCTCTTTGAAGCTAACCTGTGGACGACTGTCAAGGCATCTAAGAAATGGTTACATGATTGTGGTGAGAGCTGATAAATCCAAACATATAGCACTTATGAATCTAGAATCACACCAGAGAGGAATTATGGAATATATTGACATCATGGAATGCTCTACTGTCCCTAACTGTTTTATGGAACAGATATAATCAAGGATATTGAAGCATTAGAAAACACTTCTAGCTTGACTGTTGAACACCTTTTCTGTCATTGTTGTGGCAGCTTTCCCTTCTTGTATTTTTGTTTGCTAATACATGCAAGACCGATCATCATTTATGTCCTGTCAAAGATAAAACAACATCACCTACACTCATACAGAGGGAGGCTCAACACTTACATTAACAACATAATGGAAGAACATCTCTATGCTATATGAAATCTGGAGGAAGTTTTACATAAACTCTTATTAGGCATTTACTCCATCCCATTACATGAAGACAGGGTTGATTGCTCTTTGGTTTATCTGACATCTAGGCCTTTGGCTGTTTGTTGCCAAAGGCCAAAATGTCTGAGTAAAGGAACATCAATACATCATCAGAAAGATTACTAGCCCAACTCTTAGTAGAAAACATAGAAAAGTCCTAATTGAGTTTCAAAGTTTCAACTCAATTAGGACATAATATAGTCTGGTATGCTATTCACACCAAGTAATATTAATAAGTAGAACTCACTGTGTATGGCATTACAAAATATTTTCCTTTCAAGCGCTTTCACATTCATCGAAAGCACTTGGAAGGAAAATATTTTGTAACGCCATACACAGTGAGTTCTACTTCTTATCAATTAGGACTTTTCTATGTTTAGTGTTTCTTTGTAAATGGCTTATAATCTATGCATTATGCTTACAGAATAAGGAAATTTATTATTATTATTTTTTTAAAAATAAATTTATGTTATATTATGTTAGATTATTTTTAATGTAATTTAGGTTTTATCTTTAAATGTAATCTTGCATGATTTCGCATGTCAATATTTGTATTTTAAGTATCTTCAAATGTTTTAAAGATTTTCTGTTAAGTTTTCATTCTATGATGCCTGATGATGTTCACTATAAAAGAATAAAAATGTTAGTATAAGTAAATTTTAATGTTTATTTTTTAGTGTTTTGTGTGTTGTGGTGTTATTGATATTAGATATAACCAGTTTTATGCTGTAATGAATGATATATGCTCTCCAATTTGTCTGAGTGCTTACAGAGTGAAACAATATGCATGTGAAAAATGGAAACAAACAACCAAAATTACCCACATTAATTATTTATTAAAAACTTATTATTTATTACTGGCCAAAGACTGACTTCAACACTAGTCCATGAGCAACAAGAGTACTTCAAAATCTGTGTCAAATTTAAATTTTAGACATATCATCAAATTGTTCATAAGTCTGAAATTTCTTAAGTAGGAGAGCTTCTGTATCCTTGGTATTGCTGGTCAAATTAAACAGCAAAGTTTTGAACAGGTACATGCTTACAAGAAGTAAGAGTGGATAATCGATCATCTCAGTGAAAATAATTTTTAAATTGTATCAGAACATATATTTTCTAATGAATATTTTTTCACAATATAATACTTACCATTATCATTCCATGCTGAAATAGAAACAATTGATGGATCTTTATCTAACATTGGCAACAACTGTCCAAAATATGACATAAAATCAGGAGATAATATAACACCCTCTTCAAGTACTATAATATGCTTCTATTAAAAACAAAAACAAAAAAAAATAAAGAAAAAAAATTTAATAAAATTGAAAACATTTGAAATGAACTATCAATAATAACTAATATAAAAATAGTCACTTATTAAATCTTTTTTCTACTATTTACATCTAAAACATCAATTCATTTATCAGCTAAAAACACTATTTTTCCTAAATTTCAAGTTTAAAATAAATCATTGTTGAACAAAATTGCTAATCGAAAAGATATTTGACAAAGTAATAGAAAATATTAAAACCAATATACAACCATCAAGATTTATGACAAATTTCCCATCAATTTTAATTATATAAAGTAAAATTAACAGAATTTGTTAATAAATTGAAAATTCCTTGTATCAATCACTGCTAGTAATCACTAGCAGTAATGCTAGTAATCACTAATACTAGTCAATCACTGCTAGTAAAAAATATTTCCAAATTATTATTAAATTGAACTATAAAAAGTAATTTAGAATAAAATATAATTTTCTTTCCTTTTGTTGAAATCTTTATTTCACAATGTTTCCATTCTATCTGTTTATTTCACAACAAAATAATGATTTAAGACATCAGATTCTTGACACAGCCAGTTTATTCAGTACCATATCTTTTACATATTTGTTTGCCAATATGCATTTGACATACAACTGAATTTATAAGTGAATTACAAATTATAAAAATATGCAAAACTACAGAAAGGCTAGTTTGGATATTACAGTTATGTATCCTTCTACTGAATGGGAAGTGATAGAAAGTAAATTAAAAAAGTTTAAAAGAACATGATTATATCATAGAGCTCATAGAATTTGATTATAAAAGCAATTATTTCCATATAAATGATAACTTCTATAAACAAGATTCAGGCATAAGTGTAGGATCTGTGATGGAGCCAAAACTGGTAGAATTTATAATGAAATAGACAATGATATATATAAAATAAAAAATATATGATTTTACAAACATTGAGCTGATGATATTTTTATAATATACAATAACTCTATTATTAATATTGATTAAATAAATAGACTAATAAATAGTATAACTGATAATATCAAATTTAAAATACAGGAAGAAATTAAAAATGAAATAAACTATCTAGATATAACAATACAGAGGAGGAAAGATAAGTTAAAGTTTAAAACTTATAAAATATCACATAACATGCAAAAAGTAATAAACTTCTGGTCAATTATTCCTTTATATAATAAAAAGAATATATTTAACATGGAATATAATAAAATAATTAATAAGACAAAGAAAGAAATAAATAAATAGAAAATGTTTTAAACAGGAAAAGTATGAAATGATTGTTTGATACAAAATCAATATAAACTAAAGTTGATATTAAAAATATAAATTATTAAAATACAGGACTGTTATAAAGGTATGTATAAAGAAAAATTTTAATGAATAAAAAATAATAATAATGTATGTTTAATATATGCAGAAAACAATTCACAAAATATTGGCAAACTAATTGGCAAACTGAAGATCAGTTTTAATGTAAAAAACAGGTTGTGTAAGCTATGTAAGCTGTACATCATAGTTTGTAAAGAAATTCTATGAAATTTATTAATACTGTATATGAATATGGTAATAATTTGTATTTTAGCAAACAGAAGAGGGGTGGAAACCAGAAATGCATATTGGCAAACAAATGTATAAAAGATACAGTACTGAATAAAGTAAATGTATGAGTCCGATGTCTTAAATCATTACTTCATTGTGAAAGAAAACAGATAATGAAATCTAATCTTAAATCAGTGTCTGTACCTTGTAAATAAAACTTAGGAACTGCTAAATGAATTTGGCAATGTAAAGATTTTTGTTCAAAAGAAATGATTATACTGAGATTAAAAAATGTAATAACACATTCAATCAATTTTATAATTACTTCAAATATCAAATGAACAGCTAAATTTCTTTATCAAACTACTTAAGGCTATAATCAATCAATCAATCAATCATTTATTAACAAAAAGGGAGAGTTACTTGTTACAGGGTACATTTGTTAAGGAAAGGATTACAAAAAAGTTGGAACAGTTTCGAGATTATTAAACTTATTTGACAATTGATTTCAAATAAACATATTCCAAATAATCACAATCAGTAACATCAAAGATGACAATACAGAAACAGTTAACATTTATGAATAATAATAACCAATGCAACTGTTGACTTAGTTTATTAACATTTCTGTAATCTTGATGAAATAGTTATATAGTTCATATAAGACTTTTTTATTGATATTATTTATGTTCATTCTAAATTCAAGGAGTGAACTGCAATGGAATATCTGTTTAATATCAAGTGAATAATGCAAACTTGCTAAACCTTGATAGTTCTGTAATAGATGCTAAATCATTATCAAATAGATGCTAAATCAATCAAGTATCTCAGAATTTCACCAAATGCATTGAGTACTTAAAAATTTAATATAACTGTTATTGATAAAAATAGAATATTTATTAAGGTGTAATTGAGCTATTAATCTTTTCACGTTTAAATTAATTGATTTAGTCATATATGGTTGTGAAGATGGAATATGCAGTAAATTTATATACCAGGGGTGATATTTACTATGATTTAGACTTGTTTGATCCTTATTTATAGACTGAGATATTGCAGATTCAATTAATAATGTGTAATCATATTTCCAGTCTTGCAGATTATCTTTAAATAGTAAATCAGATACACCAAATAAATTTAAAATTTTTTGGAACTTAGTTTGCCAAAATTGGTCTAATCTTGAATTTTTACTTTTTTTGATTATTTTCTGATGTAAAAAAATGTTATTGTCACTTTTGAATTTCAGACAGTAGTAGAATTTTATTATTCGTTTAAGGAAAAAAGGAAAAGACCAGATGTGGTTGGTTTCATGACATATGGCTTAGCCAGGAATAACCTTTCTAAATGGAGTAGTTGCAAAGAAAATAAATATAAAAACATTCCAGTTTATACAGATAATCGAGGCCCCAAATTGGACTTGTATAATATATGATTGGTTTAATTATTGAGTTATAGAGTTTCATATGAACGTTCAGATTTGACATTTTCAAAGTTGAACATAAAAATAACAAACTGTCAATTGCCTGCTTCCCTTTGTTATTAATAGTAGTGATATGTGCTTTGAAGGTAGTGTTCCAATCAACTGTGACTCCTGAAAAATTGACTTCTTTAACTGTTTATAGAGGAATGTTATTTAGATACAACTTCAACTCTTTTTGTGAAATTTTACTGTTGTTACGAAATATGATAATTTTTGTTTTAGCAGGATTTACTGTTAAATGCATTAATTTGAGATATAAGTCTAATTGATTTAGTTTCTTTTGTAGAGAGATTTTAGTAGGTGCAAGAATAATCAAGTCGTCAGCAAATTGAACATAATGAAAAACTCTATCAGCAACCTCAATTCCATCATTGGATTGTAGGAAAAGGTGGTCTATATCAAGCCTGACCAACGTGCGGCCCGTTAAGTTGTGTGGCCCGCTAAGCGATTTTATATATCTATTACAACTTTTGTTTCTCGTTATGTGTATACCAAAAAAATTAAATAAATGAACATTTGCATGTGTCATTGTTAAAATGCACAAGTGCGACTACGAACTCTTGGTATAACAATAAAATCTTATTCATTTTGTATTTGTTTTACTTTTTTTAAAAGCATGTTTGCCTAAAGTGTGACCCACCATAATGTTACACATCACAAAGTGGCCCATGAAACAATTTGGGTTGGCTAGGCCTGGTCTATATCAAGTAAATAAAAATTAAATAAATAAGACAAAAGGGGATCACCCTGAAGTATATCTCATGACAGGACAAATGATAGAGAAATGGTGTTTCCCTGTTTAATTTTTATATTATATTTTGAAAACAGTTTTAGTATTGTTGTTGAGAATCATTTGCCTGCACCTTTTGCTCTCAAAATTATGTACCAGTAGGGGATCATAGACTGAGTCAAAGGCTTTCTTAATGTCTATAAATGATGCATATACTTTCCTATGTTTTGTTGTTAGGTGTAGTTGTATTATAAACAGTAATAGAAAGATTGCAAATTCTGTTCCCTTATTCTTGATGTAGGCATATTGAAATTTAGCATCTAGGTTCATTTCTTTAGTCCATTGTCAAAATTTAGTGGCTAACATTGTTGTGAAGCATTTTCTCAGTGTTGAAAGCAAAGTAATGGGTCTACGAGGGCTGTTTGGAAAGTTTGCGGCCTCAAATAGAACAACAAACAAAATAATGTTAAAACTTTTTTTATTTTTCAATTTAGTCTCCTTTGTTAGCAATGCACTTATTCCAGCGATGTTCTAGCTTTTTATGCCATCACAATAGGTCGATTTGTCAAGGTGTGCAAAATACTCGTTCACTTCAGAGATGACTTCGTCATTTGAGTGGAATTTCTTTCCAGCCAAGAATTTTTTTAGGTTTGAAAAAAGGTGAAAGTCACTGGGGGCCAAATCAAGTGAGTATGGTGGATGTAGAACTAATTGGAAGTGAATTTCGTTTATCTTTTGTTTACTGATTCTGGCGGAATGTGCAGGCGCATTATCGTGGTGGAACAGAACCTTTTTCATCTTTTCTTCAAGTGTGGCCTCTTTTCTTTGATTTCTTTCAGTTTTTCCAAAAGTTTACAGTAAATAGACAGCATTGACGGTCTTTACTCTTTCTAGGTAGTCAATAAAGATGATTCCTTTAGCATCCCAAAAAACCAGGCCATCACTTTCCCCGCTGATGGATCTGTCTTTGCCTTCTTTGAGGATCTACTGATACACTTTCTTTTCTACTGAGACCTTCATCATACTCAAATTTTTGGTTAGGATGTGGTGCACCCGGTCGACAGAGATGCCTGTTGTCTCAGCTATCTCACACGTTTTTCAAACGGCGATCTGCTAACATCAAATCGTGAACTTTGTCAATATTTTCTTTAGTGACAGCAGTTGACGGCTGTCCGCTGCAAGAGTCATCTTCCACACTCTCTCTGCCAGATTTAAAAAGGGCTGCCCATTTTTTTTACAGTGGTGTACAAAGAAGCAGACTCTCCCAAAACTTCATCCATGTCAGCTTTGATTTGAGATGGGATCAACCTGTTTTTCGTCAGGTATTTTATGACCACACGAGTCTCTATCTTCTCCATTTTTGACAAAGCATGTGCACACTGACTATTTGCTAAGCTCTTGTGACAAAACTTTACGACAAATCAAGCAGAAATTGGTATCATATCTTCAGCAAAGATGGCTGAATTATTCCCGCCAAAAGTTAAATTGATCGCAGTGCCACATGTAGGCAAGGCCGTGAACTTTCCGAACAGCCCTCGTATAGTTATCTGGAGAAAGGCAATCGCCTTTTTTGTATATCATTGTAATTATAGCAGAATTCCAGGAGTCAGGATATAAAGTTGCTTTGTACATTGAATTAAATAATTTTTATAGTTTTAATCTTGCCTGATGAGGAAGCATCTTCAGAAACCAGCCGGAATATTGTCACTACCCAGGGTTGATTTAATTCTGGTTTTGTTAATAGCAACTTCTAAATCCTTAATTGTAAAGGAGGAGTCTAAATGATCATTGTAAGAATCAGTATTAAATCTTATTGGTGAAATAGGTTGAATATTTGGGAACCACTGATAATAACTTTTCCATACATTATAATCTATTACTGATGAGTTTTCACTTAGATTTATATTGAAGCAAAATTTTCATATTGTGGTCCAAAATAAATTACTATCCTTACTATTGTTGATTAAACTTGATTCAATATTCCTAAAGTAATTTTTCTTTTTGACCTTAAGACGGTTATTATAAGTCTGTTTAGCCTTCGTGTAATTAATAAAATTTACATCATTCGAGTCTTTTCTAAATAAATTTAAGTTGATTTGTTTTATTTTTTTCATTTTGTGACAGTCAAAATCATACCAGGGGCTTTTGTACTTGTTATAAATATTGCCTTTATCCTTTTTAATTTGGATGTATTCATTCATTATTTGAATCATAAGATTATAACTTTCATCACTATTAGAATCGGTTAGTTCTGGGATATTAAAAAAACAATTCTCAATTTTGGCCAAATATCTTGAGGTATTATAATTAATCCTTTCACACTTTTTAGGTAAATTAATAGATTTTTTTTGCAAAAATAATAAGGATTTTGTTACAGTAGGGAAATGGTCAGACGCATCAATTGTTGTGTGAAGAACTCCAAGCAGCAGTGTAATAGAAATTCTGAACAAATTGTAAGGTTGGATTTCCTACTATGTTGCAAACAGGATATACTCTGCTAGGAATCGAGTTTATGTCCATTAAGAATAAACAAGTTATTTTCAGTTATTATTTCAATTAAATTCATTCCCAGTCTGTTGGTAAGCTTATCTTTAGAAATAGGAATATTTTGAATTAGGGAGTTGGGACCACCATACCATGAGTCCATCAACTCAGAAATACCTGAGTTAAAGTCCCCCAGTAATAAAATGAATGGAGTAATATGTTGCCATAAATCTATTATACGAAAAGTTTCATTTAATTTTACTAAGGAGTCAGATGGAATATAGGTGATCATTACTATCATTAGTTTGTTATTTACACTACCAAGTATGGGTTTGTTCATTGAAATTAGTAATAGTATATAATTATCGGTTTTTCCATACAAAGTATTGTGCAAAGGTTCTTTTTTATTAAAATTCATAACCCACCACTTGGGTGGCCAGGACAATTTAAAGCTATAATTAATTAAGACTTAAATAACCTGATAATGAAATCTGACTGTTTATTTGATATTTAAAAAAAATATATTAATGAAAAATTAAAAAGGCACTAGACAGTTTATTGTAATTGCAATAGAGCCATTAAATATATTTATAAATTTATTAATAAAATACATATTAATTTTTAAATTAATTTTCTTTTATTTTTCTCTTTAGTTAGAGAAATTTTATATTGAAAATACATTTGATTTAATTATATATGATTAAATCAAATATATTTCCAATATAAAATTAAAATGATAAATATAAAAATAATTGAAACTAATTATATTTATTTATCATAAAAAAACACTGAAATACAAGAGATACAAAACACAAAAATATTTTTGAACTAAAGCCTAAAAAATTATTTTTTATAATAATCACATCCAAATTAAAAGATTAAATGCATTTAATTCTGAATTTTACTTATTTAAAAATTTTTATTTTTTAAATAAATTACTTACTGCATCTGGAAACAAAAGTTCCATTGTTTCTAATGCTTCAAAAATTTGATCTAAAATATAAATTTAAAAAATCATTTTATTCTACAAAAGCGAAATAAATCAATGTACTATTGATTAATTAAAATTGCATTCAAACAAAATTATCTTCAATCACAGATTCAATCATTATTATACATTGATAGTGATATTTTTGCTCTAATTACTGATATAACAAAAAATACCTTATACATATATAAACACATCAAAACTTGATATATTGGTAATAAGTCAAATGACTACCAGATTAAATTGGGCTCCTTTTCTGTCATTATTATTAATTAATTTCTAAATAATTTGTCACTAGAGGAAGGTGTTAGGTGCCATCACTTATTAAATTTAATAATTATAATTAAATTAAATAATTTAGAATATTCTGGAAGAAAAGAGTCAGCCCAGAGTGGGACTTGAACCCACAACTGCTTACAGTACAGATGCATTGCCAGTTATGCTACCTGAACCCCCCAGACTAATCTCTTCTAGACATATTTAATACCTTATTAATTAAAAATTAAAAATAAAGCATAGAAACTCTGTGATCATAGATAAAACTTAAATGTATTAAATTTTCTGTCTAAAGAATGAGGAAGAATTATTTAAAACTTGATTGCAATCTTATTTCTGAACAAATTATCATAGATTATGAATATAATATGACTATGGCAATTCTTATTCTTAGGATAGGATTGGAATCAAGTTAAAATTATTACAGAAAATATATTTTTAAATTACATTACAATTGTTAATTATAGAAGAAAACATTATTCAAAAAAATAAAAGATAGAAAAATGATGCATTTAGAATAACAGTTTAAATTTCAGTTACATTTAGATATTCATTAAAATTATTCATCAAAAATTCTGACAAAATAAACCTATTATTTCAGAAAAAATAGATTATAATAAGTATAATTCAAATATAATATAACTCCAATGATAAATTGCATATTAATAGAGTGCAGTCATAATTACAATTTATTACAACAGGTAAACCAACATGATAATAAACACAGATAATATTTTTCATAAATATAAATAAAATAAATGATGATAATACTAATAATTCTACCTCCTAAAATTTTTTTCAAAATTTATAATCAAATTTCTCTAAACTTAAATATAAATATAGACATAACTTTCAGTAATATAGTATAAATTTAATCTAGTATAGTTTAACAAGAACTTTATATCTATATGGTTATATACGCATGTACAATATACACATGTATTGTACGTAATTAACGTATTTTACGGACTATAAGACGCACTTTTTTCTTCAAAAAATTGCCTCCAAAATTCAGGTGCATCTTATAGTCCGTAGCAGTATTTTTTTAAAAAAATTGCTTAAAAATTAAGGTGCGTCTTATAGTCTGTAGCGTCTTATAGTCCGTAAAATACAGTATACCAGTACAATGTTCTAAATTCTATCATCTTTACATTTAATATTTCCAATAATTTAAGCTGTAATCAGTATGGTTTCTTGAATCATTGTCTAAAGTTTTTGACACTTCATTTTTATTTACTCTCTATTATTGAAAATATCTAGAGAACATTAGCATCACTTCGTTATGAACCTGTTACCAGTGTGCTTCATGAAATTACAGCTTATCACAAATGCTTTTCACAAAGCACACTGGTAACAGGTTCGTAACAAAGTGATGATTTCTCCCGTGTTTGGAGGATGGTGAGCTTTATATTGAAAATTAGCAATTAGTCTTGTCCATGTTTTTCAGTCAAAATTTTTTAAGAAGCAACTATATGATATTCAGTCATAATTTAATAATTTTCTTTTAATATTTTTAATTTAACAATGTTTGAATTTCTGTAGCTTAAACATTTGCATCATAACAACAAGTCTTTAAACTCATTAGGCCAGTGGTTTCCAACCTTTTTGTACCTGCGCCCCCCTTAAAAAAAATTGTTGCGCCCCCTTAATTTTTCTAACAATCTAATTTCATAAATACTCAACTGATATTATAATTTATTTAATGGGCTACAAAATAATATACAATATTATGTAAAAATATACATAAAAAATAATTATTTATTATAAGAAATAATAATTTTAAATGTACTAAAAATAATGTACTATTATAACAGTTATGAAATTTACCTCAACATTAATTTAGAAGCTACCAAAGCGAAGTGTTTCATTCTATATATCAACGTGGTTATCGCAAGCACTACTAACGAACTAATTCTGTTCATAGACAACAGAAAAAAAAACAGATGCTTCTGTTTACTGAAGTTTGGCGCGAGTAAGCACGAGAATACCCGGGATGTTCCGAGTGCTTGTCTTTTGTTTCCTCGCCCCGCCGGCGCTCAGCTCCAAACGCGAAAGCGAGATGTTTTCGTTCCAGCAAGAGTATGGATGGATGTTTTAGCATTTGTACCCAAAAAATTCGCGACAAGGATTGTGGATTACGTATACCTATTTTGCTGATTCATTTTTTTGACACCTATTCGACTTTTTTGGTTTGTATTTGAAAATGATATTTTGGAAACAGCTGCATGCCCCCCTTGCAACAGTCTCGCGGCTCCCTAGGGGGGCGCGCCCCACAGGTTGGAAACCACTGCATTAGGCTTTTTCTTTTCTTTCATTATGACAGTTTTAGAAACAGTTTAGTTATGAAATGTAATAAAACATATAAATATCATATATTCTTTCAATACACTCAATAAAATTTCCTTTTGTTAAATGTTAAAATTTAATTTGATTTTTAACAAAAGATTTTAGCATTTTAATTTTTAAATAATTATTTCATTTAAATTACAAATTAAACTGAAATTATTATTAAATATTATTATTAATATGAGTAAAAAATTATTAAACTTAATTTTGACAATAAAAGCTTAGTCTGAAAGATTACAGCTAATAGCTAGAAGTATTCTCATACCTCATATTTATAATATTGAAAAGTTTAGAATAGCTGGTATTATTAAAAAAAAAAAAAGCTTTCTTAGACAAGCAATCATTAATAGAATTTTTTGAGATAAATATTGATAGCTAAGACTTTGATTTGATTGGACTATAATTTTGTCTAGAATAAATAAAAAGTACAATCAGAAATAAATGATTAAGAGCAATTTAAATCAAGCTGCTTCTTAATATTTATAAATTCAAATTTTAAACTATGTAAATCTTTTAAGAAAGAATAGAGAAAAGACAGTTGTAGTAGTAAAATGACAATTTTTGATATAATGAAGAAAGAGAAACAAATTTAAAATGTAAAAAATAGTACATCAATAAAAGAAACACTTTCTCTTTTGTTATAAAGTAATGAATGAAAATAAAATATATGTAGATCTGGGAAGCATTTTTAAAAATAAAAGAAAGTCAAAATGAGAAATCACACAAAAGAAATATGCCTCAGATTAAAATCCTTGGAAGAAATTACACTAGAAATCAAAGCCCAAGTTCTATGGAACAACAATGTATACTTTGATTAAACAAATGATAGTTTACATTAATTATAATAGTATTATCATAAACATGCAATCCTTTTATATATATATTGAAATTTCTAGATCCTCTTTATTGTACATCAAATTTTTAAAACACATACTGACATACTTGAATAAAAATGCATTTAGATTAATCAATTTAAGTTTTTGAATTCTAATTGAATTCTGATGTTGACAAATTCATCATGACCAATGGAATAAAAAAAATAAATTTTATAATAAATTTCCACATTTACATTTAATTTTTTAAGAAAAGTTAATTTTTACCTTAAAATTAGTTGCATTCAATTCTATTAGAAGTCATTAATTATGAAGTAGTTAGATCCAACAGAAGTTAAAAAACTTAATAAGAACTATAACCTTATAAAAATTTTATATAAAATATCAATTTAAAGCAATGGAGAATTAAGTTTTGACAGTTCAGGCCAAATGCAGTCATGAAATAGTACAAGACCAAATGATTTGCCAGATTACATCAGACTATAATATAGCTCCTATTTAATAATTAAATATTAATTAAGTAAATATGCCTGGAGGTAGCTATCTCTTGATAAATTTAATAATTATAAATAAATTAATATTTAATTTTTAATTTAGAAAGTTCAGAAAGAAAAGAATCATCCCAGAGCTGGATTATATTATAACTTCACATAATCTGGCAAATCATTTAGCATTAATATTTAATTATTAAACAGTCATATTATAGTCTGATATAATCTGGCAGATTGTTTGGTCTTAATCAAAAATTTAGTTAATAAATGTTTATATATGAAATAATATAAAATGACTATTGGTTAAAATAAGAAAAAAATAAAAATTAGAAAAATTAATTTTCAATAAGCAAAATTATAATTTCTAACTAATATTTAAATTAACACATACAAAAAAAAAAAAAATTTAATTCAGAAAACAGATTTCATATAATAGTTTGTAATGAGTATTTGGAGGTAAATACACATAAAAACAAATATTCAATACTAGCTTCCAAAATATTTGAAAAGAAAAACATCTGAAAATATACTAATATCACTAAGCATTTAAGAGTTTCAAATGTTCAATTTACTTCACTTCTGCTCCAGTAACATTTATATTAAAATATTGATTTAAAAATTAGGAATATCAAATATAAAACTAACCACAATAAGTAGCTTCTTGTATAAATTCTTCACTCATGAAACCAAACAGATCCACTAACTTTAATACTTCCTGATGTTGTGACATATAATAAACCTAAAAAATCATTTATATGTAAATTTTCTTATATAAGTTTTTAAAATAAAAATGATTAATAAATTACAAAATTAAGAATAATACATTCATATTTAATATTCATATAATAAATTAATAAATATTCAATCATTTTCAGTTCTTAACTGGAACTTTCTTTCAATTTTAGTTAAAAACAAAAACTGATAATAAAAATTTGAAAAATAAAATAAAATACCATATAGTAAATGATTTATTAAAAACAAGAGAAAATAAAATAATTTTTCAAAATATAGAAATGATAAATTAAGTTATAAAGTAATAAAATTTTAATTACCGTATTAGCCCGAATATAACGCGACCCCGAATTTAACGCAACTCCGAAATTTTCATAAAGATATTTAGAAAAAAAAAAAATACTCATAAAAGAATTCAAAGAAAGTAAAATTCAATCAGATAAGCATTTATTTAGGTAATTACAGCTAATAATAAAGGTTAAATTCATGTCAATAAAATTAAGTAATGCAAAACAAAATTAATATTACGTAAGTAACAACAAAAAACGGTAATGTTTATTCAGAATCAGAACTGTTTTCAGAATGAGAACTCATTGATGTCACATCGGTATCATCAGTACTTTCATTCTTGCTTTCAGTCTCCCACAAAATGTCATCTTCCGTTCCATTTAAATCATCGGAAATGCAGCATTTCTTGAAACCTTTAACTATCGATTCAGGTTCGATCTTCTGCCAGGCAGTGGCAATCCATTCTCCTAAAAGAGAGACTGAGGGTTTTTTTATTTTTCCTGAATGTGTCAATGGATAATAGCCATTTGTTGTATTCTTTTCGAAAATTCTTTTTAAATGGTTTATTAACCACCACATCCAAGACTTGAAACTGAGAAGTCATACCATCCGGTATTATTACAAGATCGGAATCCAATGCCTCAATTTTTTCCTTAACACTTGTCGTAAGGTGGCCTCGAAATGCATCAAGGACTAGCATGGACTGGGAGTTTCTCAGAGAACCTGGCCGTTTCCCCCATATCACATTCAACCAGTCTAATACCAACTCCTCTGTCATCTCACCTTTTTCTTGGACCCGAAAAACAATTCCTGGACATAGCTTTTCTTTGGGCATTGTTTTAGGTTTCAATATAACGTAAGGTCGAAGCTTTTGTCCATCAGCAGTAACAGCAAGCATAACAGTAATTCTGGAGTTTTCATAACCAGCTGACTTCAATAAGACCGTTTTTTCACCTTTCTTACTTACCATAAGGTCGGAAGGCATGTCAAAATAGACTGGTGTTTGGTCTGCATTTCCCATATTTCCAAGACTGTAGTTGTGCTTTTTGCGTAATGATATAACATGGCGCTGATAAGCCAACAATTTTTCATTAAAGTCGTCAGGAAGTTTTTGCGCGAGAGTTGTCCGCCGTCGTAGTGATAAACCGTTCCTTTTCATCATTCTTCTACACCAACCCATACTTGCCTTAAAGTCCTTTCTAGGAATGTTTAAATTAGCAGCCTCTTCTAACGCTTTAAATCTTATGACTTCACGGGATATTGGGCACCCTTCATTTCGCTTTTATATTACGAATTTTAACACTCGCTGCTCAACTTCATTAAATCTTCCTTTTTTAGGTCCACTAAAAATTTTCTTGAAGAATTTGCATTCTTATATTTCCTTAAATCTTTTCTCCATAGGCGGATGTTTACTTCTGGAACTCCGTATTTCCTCGAAGCTCTCAAGTTGTTCGTTCTTTCTGCCTCGTTTGCAACCATAATTTTAAAATTCATATCGTAGGTTCTCCTGGTACCTTTATTTATTTGACTCTTTGATGAGCCTTTTTTCTCAACACTACCTTTATTACTCCACTCATTTTTTATGGGCAATAAAGAAAATAGTAAAGTAACCGTCGCTAGTCACTAGAGCAAAAAGCAAATGAAACAAAACAGTCGCGTGAGACGTTAACGAGTGGAAACATAGCCTTACTATAGAAGCGCTATGCAAACAAAAGCGCAGGCCTACTAACTAGATCATATGGTTGTTTTGAAGTGGTCGGTCAAGCTAGGAATTGGTCGGACGTTCAGTCGTGTTTCAACCTCTGTAGGAAAATGTCCTTGTTTATATTACATTCCATTACTTAAACCCCGAATTTAGCGCAAGTTGACTTTTTAACAGAAAATAAATGGTCGAAAAATATCGCGTTATATTCGGGCTAATACGGTAATAAAGAGATATTTTTCTTCTAATTATAATTATAAATCTAATTATAAATAAAATATCTTCAAAATTAATTAATAACTTTCTTACTTTACCATTTAATATATATTTTCAGAGTATTTTTATGTGATTTTTCCATTGTAAAATGATTATTTAAAGCTTACAAAAAATAATTTTTAATACAACTTAAAAATGATCATTTTAAACAAGTATTAGAATATTTAATTCTAGTTTAATAAATGAATACAAATATTTATTAAAAATTGTATGATTTAAAATTATAGGCCCAGAGCTTAAAAAATTGTATCATATAAAGATGCAAAAACTTCTGAATGACAATTTTTCTCAATGTTGAATTGGATGCATTTTCTATGACAAGCCATACCTTCATTGACCACAAGGATCAGCAGAACCCTATTGCATAAGATGCTTGTAGTTGTTATAAACTTTACAAGTTACAAATTACGAGCAAAATATGTTGAATGAAAGGTTTTGTAACAAGTTACAAGCTTTTAGTTATAAGCAATTTTCATTGCATAAAGTTATTTATAATCAGTAACAAGTACTTTTACAAGCTACAAGTTTAAGAAAAATCCATTACATAAAACCTGTTGTAAAGAAAATTTGTTGCATTGCAAGAATTTTATTACCAAATATACAAGAATTTGTTGCAAAAACATACTAGTTTGTCTAGTTATAAGCACTATACTTGTAGTTTTAATAAAAATTTCTACCATCATTTTTTGATTCATGAAGTGATTACTAGTTTCATTCTTATTCAATTCTCACGTTTCAGTTTAGTTGATTTGGCAGTATAATAATTGACTTTAGTGATAACAACTGATACAAATAAAAACTTTAATGAATAATTAGAGAAAAGAAGATAAAATGTGAAAAGAATTTTAAATGTTGTTCATTAAAAGAATAAATCCTATTTAAAACATTGGTGTAATAAATGATAGAAATCTGGAAAGTTTTAATAGATCTCTTTATTAAAAAATTTTGAATTCTGTAATAAAATGCATATTTATTGCTGGATATCATTTTGTCTTAACGTCTGATTTCACTTTTGAGGAGTGTACATCAAGTGTTGTGCCAAGTAAAAATATCCTCTGTAGAGAACAGGGAATTTTCATAGTGAAATATTACACAAAAAGTTATCAAAAACTGAACTGATGTCCATGAGATCTGTGCAAAAAAGAAAAACTGTCATAAACAAAAAATTATCTGAGGAAAGCCTTCAAAACATTTGGGCAAATTAAAAGCTAGTCTCAGGAAATTATTAGGTTGTTTACCTCACAAGACTAGATTCCCTTAGTTCTACTCATACAACTACAAAATAATTAAGTTTTGGCCTTAAAGTAAAAATATTGATCATAATCTGTTTATTTATTTACTTATTAAAATTTCAAATGTTATCTCTTGAGTCCTTAGTAAATGTTCAAGATTTAAATTTTTCTCATAACATGTGGCAGCAATGTAACAAGCATGCTGGCAGCTCATAGTGTTGCCAAACTTTTGGTCTAGTTGTTATATGTAAATTTGGTCATCTGCCAATACATATATATATAAATAAAATGTAATTTAAAAAATATTTATTTGTGTTATTTTTCCATAAACATCTTCAATAATATTAAAAAATATAAATATAATTAACACGAAAAGAAGGAAAAACTTACAACTACAAGCGAAGGATTTATACCAGCTTGTCTAATTATAGTTTCCAAGGTCAGAGGAAGAAAATTAATATTTTCACCTATTTAAAAAATAAAATAAAGCATTTTTTTAATTATTATAATTATTTAATGTCTATTCTTAAAAGTAACTATTAAATATTATCAATTTTATTTTTCTAAATAATTAATTTTCAAGACTATAATATCCTATAAATCATATATTACAGTAAAAAGTAATACAGTATTGGATATTACGAATATCTAATTTACAAATTGTTAGGGAATACTAAACTAAAGCAAGTGTCAATATTGCAACTGGCAAAACCTGTGTAAGACCACTCGAAACAAGAGATCTGTTTTAGTTGTCCACCAAGTTATGAATGTGTGAACAAGTGCATGTATATTCTTAGATTACAATAAAGTTTAATTCTAAGTTAAAGAACTGTCTCATTATTGGTCTAACAGAAATAAACATATTTTTTACGTTATAATATAAATTACATTTCTATATTATTTTTAACTAAATTCGATGTTAATATTAACAACTTTGTTATTAAGTAATTTGAAAGAAAAGAAATTAAAAATATATCATTTAATATTATTCACACTATTTCATTCTCTAAGCAGCTTCTTTACTTATAGTAGGATTTATATGCATACTGTCTAACTGTTGATCTGCTAATTTAGTTTTTCTTTTTATAACAGACAACTAAATTATTAAAATATTTCAAATTTAACAATTTAATAATCATTTGTGAGAATAAAACAAAACAAAGAAAAAACCTGACAATGATCTCATTAAAGCCAACTTTCTGATCTGAGAGTGTTAACTGACATTTCTCAAAGTTGGTCATGACATCTTATGACATCTTTCCCTTAACTATTAATCACCTCTGGGGAATTGCACCTTTGATTACAATGAGAGATGGTCAATTTTGGTCAGTCATCGCCTGTTCTTTGAGCCATTAAGATCAGTGTTTGGAACTACCCATTTAGATTTGTGTTTGTTTGCTTCATCTGCATTTCTGTTCAGATGGTAACAAATGTAAAAAATAACTTCCAAATTCAAAGCTCTACCAGATCAAGAACTCTTTTATGTCATCAGGAAATGTTTGCTTGTTCTTTCCAACATGGGAAATATTTATCAGGATTCAAAGGTATTGTAAACTATAAATTCTCTCTCTCTTCATGATCAAAACAAACATAAACATGAACCCCATGATCTTATTTAGATAAGTACTGTACTGTATAAATTTTTGTGCTGTCTAATAAATGTTGAAGAGTAGTTAACTGTGTTGAGTGACCCCTTCCAACTGAATCTCATCATTTCCTTCACCATCCTCTTATCCCTAGTTGTGCATATGACACCATATCATTGCCATTCATAAACCAGCTCAAAACTTTAGTAGTAAGCATAACCTTCTTAGTGTTAGAATTTTTTGAGTGTAAACACTTACATTCAGCAACAAATATCAAAAGACACAAACTTCACACATTTATAATTACTTAAAAATAATTAAATTAAAATCAATTTAATAAAAACTAAACAATAATATAAAAGTATTATCCAGCAGAAATAATAAACATACATCATATTTAAGTCTAACTATTTTGCTTGTATCATGAAATTTACAATCTTATTACAGTAATAGTAATTTCACTAGTTCATTTCAAAATATTTTAAACTCCTTGCAGACATCTTGACCATACTAAACAAATGTTTATCATTTTATAGCTCATAGAAAATAAAATATTCTGAAAACATTTCTGAAATTTGAATATTTGGATCATTGATAATAGTTTGGTTTTCTTATGAAGTATTTTTATAGATAAAAATTCTTATGAGGTAATGAAAATGACAGTCAAAAATGATAAGTTTTTCCAATAATTTTTTAAAATAAATTCTCATTTTAACCTTTATTTTTATAAAAAGCTTTTCTTTTCTTTCCATATGTTTTCATCAGATGTACCATAAAAAATAAAGAATTGGTAAATAAAATTTATTATATATACCATGATCAGATGATTCTAGACATCACAAACAACAATTAATATTTTAAAGTCAATAAATTTGAATATTATGAAACAAACTTAAAACAAAATTTAAATTTTTGAAATGTAAAAAATTTGTAAATATAATAATTAGATTAACAAAAATACAATATTAATAAAACTTACCACTGAGAACAAGAATAGGAATAGTGTATATTTTACTGCTGACAAGTGACTGTTTCACAACAGGAGCAGGAAACAATGGATCATTTACAACGTCAACTAAAATAATAAATGCTAATTTTATTTACTCAAAATTACTAGTATTTTTATAATTAACAATAAAAAACTATTCAATTCTGTTGAATAATTAGTCATATAATTGGAGTTTGTTGTAATTTAATAAATTTAAGAAAACATAACACCATTTATGATACATCAGATTCTGCAGAAGCAAAAGACCAAACACATCTACAGTAGAGTCACAATTAACTGAGACCTGTTTAACCAATGTCTTGTATTATCTGAGTGAATTGTGGAAAGAATACTTTTTCAATAAAGACAAAGACAGTACAGTTTGTTTCATGAATTTTAGTCAGGTAATAAAAACGAACTGCAGAAGTTTTAAAAAGAATTTACTCTGATTACTTCTCATAAAAATATAAATTTTAAAAAAGATTAAACAAATTTTAATTGTAATAGTAGGCTTACATTTGTTTTAATAGTTTTAAATAAACTTTAAAGTGTAAATTGTTAAAATAAATTTATTTTATAATTTAAAAGTGTTAAATGTTCAATAAGTAACCAAAAATAGAATAGTGACAGTCCCCATTTTCAGATGTAATGTGTTCCTAAAAGTACACATAATAGTTTGAATGTCTTAAAGTCAAGCAATAGGGCATGTTATAAAGGTAGTTGTAATCCTAGAGCAAAAAATAAAAATTATAAAAATCTCTTATTGAAGCAGGAAAGTTTTTCTTTTTTACAGAAAATATGTTACAAGGCATAAAACATTATTTAAAGCATAGATTAAACAGAAAACAGACAATATAAATAAATTTTCTCAAATGGTTTTTATGTTATTACAACCAAAACTAACAAGTGTCATTATATGATAACTAACAATTTTTTAATAACTAATGTTTTTGGTCTCATTGAATTACCAAAAACATTAGTTATTAAAAGTCTTAATGTGGCCAACCTAATCACTTTATTAGATGGCCACATCAAGACTAATGTATATTGTAAGTCTTCCTATAATAAATACACTCTTTATCTCTTGGTCCTCACATGATCCTCCACAGTGACCTTCAGGGCTTTGATCAGGTTGACACAAACTCATTGGCCTAACATTTTAGAAAGGTTGGAGGAATTAAATATGTCAAATCACTGAGAAAGCATTTCACCCTTGATCCTAAATGAATAAAATATTTTGACCAAATATTATGTTTCAAATTTTATAATGGCATAATATATAACTATTGGTTTGTCCTGGAGTTCCCAATATGAAAACTCATAATTATTCTTGTCTATATACTCCACATCACTGTCTATCCATTTCCCATAGATCATTCTTTTATCATATTGTTGATAACTTGAGACCTACAGAACACACATTTCATCATGATTATACCTCCCTTCAAAGTATATGCAAATGTATTTTATATAATATTTAATGTTTAAATTATTTATTTCATAAATTCTAATTGTTAGGTATTTTTTATTTTCATTATTTTTAATTAGTGCTTTAATTTTATTTTTTTTAATGTAAGTTTTAATTCTATCAAATATTTTTCACATTTATTTTACTCAAATTGTATGCTTTTAGTTTTATGTTTTTATAATGTCATCTCTGTAATTATATATATATTTAAAGAGATAATATTATATAAAAACATACATAATACATACATACATATGAATTTTATAATATAAAAATGAAATATATTATAATGTAGGTATAATTGTTAATAGGGAGTGGAAATCCACTGTCTGATGACATTTCCATTTGATTGTAAAATAAATAAATAGTTAAGCTGGCAGCCTATGGCTTTGGGAAACCTGGGATCAAATCCAAACAGACTGAAAAATCCCAGGAATTTTTCAGGTGGTCCACTGGATGTATCAGGTCCTGTCCTTTACCACCTGGCCATCTCCATTGTGGACATGGCTAAATTCATAATAGACTTGTTAAAAAAGGCAGTTTTAATGCCCACAAAGAAGAGAGTTGAAAATATGTAAATGTGTATATATATATTAAATATCTATATATTAAAATTCAATACAACTGTTACAAAATTAATCGTTAAATCTTAAGATATAATTATTTATAAACATAAAGCATTTCATAATTATTATATTATTATGAAAAGCAATAAAAATAGGACAGAAATTATAAATAAAATATATAGTTTGGCAGTTTTGTCACTGACTTTAATTTTCATCAATAGTAAAATATATAATTGTGCTTTTTATCAATTAGAATGAGACACTCTGCCATCATTTCAACAATAAGCATAACTGCAATTGTTAAATGCAATATATGTCATGACAATCTTAATGTTAAAATAATCTTAACATATGCATTCATGTAGTAATTGAGCGTATGAATAAAAGAATTGAATAGAACATATGGACATGAAAAGGATATACTATATGAATAAAAGGACAGTTAACTGTTTTCTCGTGATATATTAATCAACAATTAAATATCAATTATAGTCATCATATAATAAATAATTCTAACATACCATCACAAAAATGAGGAAAATTTCCATTTATATTACAGAATTCTTGTCTTGCTTTATTTTCACGAGGTAATGGATCAGGATGAATTGGTTGTCCTTCCACTAAAAACAAGAAAATAATTTTCACATGCATATTAATAATAGTAATAATAATAATTTCTACATGGATGATCTGAAAGTGGACAATTGTAACCTTAGCAATCAATTGAGAAAAAGTAACAATTACCTAATAATTCAAGTACTGAATGGAAACGAAAAAAAACATTGATGGAAAGTTATAAAACAATCATTACACCTTAAAATCCAACAAATTTATTCACAATACGACTAACATTTTCAGACATTGCTCAACATCCTTCTTCAGGTCTTTACAGATCAAATTCTAAACCCACATATCTTAACAATCTTGGAGTTCCAATCTTTGAATCTTGACTTTGAATGGGTTTGAAATATCATATTCTTTTAATAAATTCTTACAATAATTCTTGTAATTAATGTGAAAACAAACAAATTTTATTGTACTTATTTATTTTTGTTCGGTTAGTTGTTACAGAGATGTGAAACTGAGAATGTCTGTTTTGAGAAAAAGAGACACAACACTAGGGTCTGCTTTTAGAGAAACATATGATAGTAATTGCATGTTTTAGACAGACATAATAGAAATTTCCAGTTTTTAAAATGAAAACAACTGTAAGAGCCATCAAGTTTCATGAAGAAGAAGCATTCAAACTTTGAATCAGTGGATTCTTTGAATTTTTAGAGCTTTATGGATCTTTCTGTGAGAGAGAGTACTGAATTTATGATATGGTAATTTGAACTCTGTGTCAAAAAGAGCAATGTGTTTGGCATAATGGTATACATATTTTCAAGAACTTTGTAACATATTGTAAATATGTTACCTATAACTTAAATAAATATATTATATATTAGCATATATGTAACATATCAAGGTATATGTATATATGTAAATACGTTTTCTTCTGCGAAATCATAAAGAAGCTATTTTGCCCACATTACTTTGTTTCAATAAATATTTTTTTGTATTATGATGATGAGTCTATTAATGAACCAAGGTAACATCTAAACTTAGTACCAAAACAGACAGGTTTTGCTGTGAGTCAGACATCTGTTTGTTCAAATGAAAAAAACTGCAGCATTTACTTTTTTTAAATTTAATACAACAAACTGTACTTGTATTTTGTTTATTATTTTTCTCAAGTAAAATATAATGAACATTAATATAAGGAAAGACCACCAAGAAAATGGCCACCATTGCTCCTAATGTTAAGAAATCAGCATTATTCACATAATCATAAATATGTCTTTCAAAATCTATCATCAAGCTATCATACTTAGAAATAGATAGATAAACAAGAATTAGTATCAAACTACTATGGCCACTAACAAGTTATTAAGTTAAACTATAACAAAATTCTCAGATATATTAAGTATTTCTAGTTTACCAAGATCAGAAAGATCAGAAATAAACCACAAAAAGTCTTCCTGGGCCAACTATTTTGTGCACTATATATTCTATAGTGGTTATTAACGTACTTAATGAAGAAAAAAAAATTATATCGATGATGCTTATCCAAGTTTACCGGAGTACAACAATAAAAAAAAATGAAAAATGATAAAAATTCCAAAAATTTCTAATCTTGTAAGATTGAGTTCAATATTCCTTGACAATGACAAGCTGTTAAGGTTAAATTAATCTAAACAGTTAGACAAATTGTTTGTAGTATTTAGTCTTCTTATAATTTCCTTTTAATACAAAAGTATCAATCTTCAGCAATTCTCTATTTTTTGGGACAAATATAAGTTCTCACTGTCAACTGTCAAATAGATATATGCTACTTTAATCTGCAAGTTTGCTTCTTCATAAAAAAGAAGCTTTTTCCTTTAAATTTCTTTGAAATGTTTCCTTGTGTGTAAGCTGAAGTCAATCTATAAGCAGGGATGACCACTTTGTATGTAAGGAGATGCTCTGTTTTTTTCCTGACCTTAGGAATTTCTTTTTCAAAGAAATTCCTAAGGTCAGGTTCGATGTTACTGCAAAAAGTATCATTCATTTCCTTCCGGTGTTACCTATCTGATTCAAAATATTCTCCACAGATTATTTCAATACGTTCACTGAAACTTCCAATGTGTCCATCAAGTCATATATCAGGCATAGGCAAATGCGGCTCTTTTTCAGTTATGTGCGGCTCTTGCTGAAAATGTTAATTTCTGTTTTTTATTAATATTTTTACAATTTTATTTTTATAATTTTGTGAAAATATGTTTATTAAAAAAATTCAATATTTGTTTTATATTATATTTATATTATATAATAAAATCATGTGCCTTACCATACTATCCACCACGACAGTACAGAACTGTGACTCCCATGCATTTTGCAAAACTTACATTGCGGCTCCCACTGAACTCTTGCTTGTCCACCTCTGTCATATATCATCACACTGTTTTTGCTAATAATTTATCTCATTCTTCATCCTATTCCAGAAATCATCTTTTTCTTTATTTGAGCATCCAACTTGTGGGCACAGGCACTAATCATATTTAACTCCATTCTAAATCTAGTTTCATTCTGATTAGCCTATCTCCTCTGTGGCAAACATCAGTAACACAGTTCATTTCTTTTGACAAGATAATACTGATGCCATTTCTTCTTTACTTGTTCATTCCATTGTGGATAATCTTATAATCATCTCCTAATTTCATTGTCTTGTCTCCCCTTCATCTATTTTCCTGAAATAGTATGCCCAAGCTACACTTTCATGAGGTTTGCAGTTTCTCTTTCTCTTTCTGTCATGCTATCAACATTGACAGTTTCCATTCTTGATGTTCTTGCAGACATTCACTTCTTTAGATACATCTATTTCTTATAAAGCAATACTCCTTGTCCATTTTTCATAGCCTCCAAGCATCAAGTTTACACATTACCTTGCAGGTAATGTGTAAACTTGATTACCTTTCACTATTACCTTTCACACTTTGGATATTCATCTACCTTTGTTCTCCTTTATTCAGACTTGGACTGACCAAGTCTGAACTATTGCCCAACTTGGATGGTTTTTACATAAAACATGTTCAAAAAGATAATGTGAAAAAATATTATAAATGTATTCTTTAAACTCCTGAGACATGAGTAAGATTATTAGAAATGTCTCATAGTTTTAATGACATAAGATTTAATGATAAGATTTAATGACATTTGCATCTAGATAGCAGAGTTGTTTGACTATGATTCAAGGATTCAAGAAATGGAAAGAAAAGAGAAAATGTGATTCGAAAGAATATGGAATATTGTTGAACACATATCTTGCAGAAACTTATTTAATTTTCAAAAATAATTATGTGAGAGTCAAGTTTTATTAGGCTAAATTATCATAAGAAATCTATTAATTCTCTAAAATATTATTCACCAGTTGCATCCGTCATTTTAGAGAAAAAGGGAAATCAACTTCCTTTCCTGCACCCCTTATCTACACAGTTAGGTGTCATCTGGATGTTCACCCTTTCACATACCTCCCAAACATCCCATTGACATACAGAAAATCCCTTGTTTTGATAGGCCAAGCATGTTTGTATATGCAGAAGCATTTCCTGCGATCGAGGAGTTCTCACAAAACCTCCACAGAGTGCATATAAGGGTTTTATGGCCACATCAACTAGGCCCATAGAAGAAGATACTCAGAGGCCACATATCTACAAGCAGTCCATGGCTACAGAAAGATCTTCCTGCCATAAATCCTATATCATGGTGTGATGGAAGAATTGAAAAGATTATCTCACCATCCTCTTCTCATTCTCCCCCTCCCAAGAATACAATAAAAAGATTGCATTTGAGGTAGTATATGTTTAATCATTGTAAACTCTCTCTCCCAGGTGTAACATTCGTGCGAGACGTAGAGAATATAGTTTATATAGAATCATTAAGTTTGAAAGGTTATTTTTTCCTTATTATATTGTTTATAGAATCCTGTATATAATTCATTACCTTAATCTAATAAATAATGTTTGTATAATATATATCTGGATCCCATTCATTTATTATCTTTGACATATTTATCATTGAGCAGCCCTTGTATAGATTTTATATATGTGAGTTAAACCATGATAAAATAGTTTAACTGGTGTCGGGAATCCTGGCAGGAGATAGTGATTCTATGATCATTTCGTCTCTGCATATTTATAACTCATAAAATCACCATCCTTCGACTCTGAGGCTAATCTAAATGATTAGTAGATGATTAAGTGGTATAGCAAGTGTATTCCAAACTCTATACTCCCGGCTGACCTCACAATTAATTCAAAGTTTTTTGGATTTCCTGATATTCAAATTAAAAAGATTCAACTGCATATTTAAAAAAAATTAATTACTATACAAATAAAATAAAATGTATTACTCACATTTCAATGGAACACAAAATCTATCATCATGAGGAAGAGACCATCCTCCAGCTTCAACTAAGTGCAACTAAAAAAAAGGATTTAAATTTTAAAATAATTTTGTTCATATTTTAAAAGTTTTTTTTATGAATTTATTAAATGATTTATACTATAAATAACTTTCATTTACATATTTACCTCTTCAAATGGAGAAAATCCAGCTATTCCTTTTTGGCTTACCATAAACCAACTACCTCTATAATAAAGATTTTGTATTAAAGCACTCCCAAGTTCATGAAGTAATAATCTAGCAACTCTTGACAATCTACAATAAATTTAATAACTTGTTAATGAAAAATTTGATGTCAATAAATTAATTTAATTTAAATTATTAATTAATTTTTTAGAAAGAATTTTGAAAATGTCTTCATGTAATTTTATACAATTACAATACTCTCTGGTTACAGTGAACTTAGTTGTAATGAACTTGAAACATTAGTCCTGATTCATTACATTACAAATATACACAAAATAATTTGTTTATAATGAACTTAAAAACTGAAACTAACTAATTTATTGCTTTGTTAGCACTTAATGTTGTGACTAAAATAACAGAACCAAAATGGAGTACTAATGAATAGTGTTGCCTCGTACTTCAAACTTAATTCATTCCAGGAAGTCATTCAAACTCAGAAGCAATTTTTCTCATAAGAAATAATTAATTCGCTTTCCGGATCCTAAACAATATCCATTTTGATAAACTTAAAAAAGGAAATACATATAATTTAAGGTAAAAATAACATAATTAAATGCCCTGATAATAAATTAAAACACAAAACAATAAATAAAATATGTAAAAACTATAAAATAAAATGAAAATTGCATTTACCAGTCACACATTGTTGACTTCAATATCTTAAACATGGTCACCATATCTGTCACAAGTGTACTGCTTTCACGCTTTGTGAGTTCTTTTTTCATTTCATTTATTGATATTATAACCTTCCTTTTAGATTTTGTTGCTTATACATACTTCTTGGATGCAATTGTTAATAAGTAAAGGTTATATTGGCCTAAGCAGAAAGTTTGTATGTAGTTTTAACAGCTGTAGTTATTTAACATAGTTGTGTGATTTAATTGTAGCAGTTGTAAAATTTAACACATAATTGCTAATGAGAAATTGTATTCTTTGTTTAGAAGCTTATTTTAAACTTTTTACTTCATAGTGTGTTTGAATAAAATGGAGTCAAAATGTCTTCAGACAAAAAGTATATCTGACATACTATGCTTTACAAATTTCAGAAAGGATATAATGCCATACAAACAGTAAAAAAGATTTGTAATGTGTAAAGGAAAAATGCTCCTAAGCTTCAAATGTGCAAATGTGATTTAAAAATTTTCATTTGGGAAATTTTGAACTAATGGTTAAGCAATGTATGGGATATTCAAAAAATGTAAACAAAAAAAAATTGCAAGAAGAAATTGCTAAAAATTGACAAAAAACACAATATATATAATATATAACCAAACATACCAAAAAAAAAAAAACCAAAAACAATTTTAAGCCATATTTTTTCTAATACATCTTGAAGTTTGACTGATTTTATGTCCAAATTTTGGGGAGTTGGTGTGGTTGCCGACGCTGCTGGCGACTTTTTCTTGACTTGCGTGGTGCTGTTGAAGTGTTACGGTGAAATCTAATTACAATGAAACTTTACCTGAAGATTCAAGCTAAAACAAACAGATATGTTTAAGACTGATTAGAAGTCTTCTATTAATTGCAGGGATAGAGCCTAATCCAGGCCATTTATCGAGATCCCCCCTGAATATAGAACATAATGTCCAAATTTTAGAAATATACCATATTTACGGACTATAAGATGCACCTGAATTTTTAAGCAATTTTTAAAAAAATACCTATAAGACGCTACGGACTATAAGACACACCTGAATTTTGGAGGCAATTTTTTGAAGAAAAAAGTGCATCTTATAGTCCGTAAAATACGGTATTACTTTTTTATATTAATTTATATTATATTTTATTATGTATTACATTATTATATATTAAATATTTTTAAGTAAAAAAGTACATAAAAGAACATACTTTCTAGTTGGCTCATCAAATGTAAGTAAAATAATAATATCACCAGGTCTTAAAGTCAGAAGCAATGTTTCAAGTGCTGTGGAATCTAATATTAAAATAAAAATATTAAAGTTTATTTAAATATAAATACAAATAATTATCCTAATATAAAAACATTAATTAAAATAAACTGAGAAAACTGCTAAATTTTCTGTGAATTTTTTAAGTATAAAATTTTGGTTTTTTTTGGCCAAAATTTTAGGCTTATAAAAGCCACAGAAACAGGTAACGGAAATGATCAATGCTCAAATATTAACAAACTACAGTGGGTGATCGGTTAACGAACAGATTGGTTAACAAACAAGTCGGATAACGAACACTTTCGCAAAAGATTTTTATGTTCGGACAATGAACACATGATCAGATAATGAACACTTCACTGAACAAACATAAAAAGAAGCAATGAAAATAGCAAATACTGATTGATTTTCCCTTGTCTTAAGGTAAAAATTTGAAACTTTTTGGAGTGCAGGAGACATCAACATCGACACTCAATCGATATATACTGATCAGATAGTATTCCTCAAACTTTGAAATACTCCCCTTGTAATTCTAGCCTTTTATTTTTCTGACAGAAACAATTCTTTTATAGTATTCGTAAGACTGTCAGGCAGGCACTCCTTAAGTTTTGGGTGGGTTTTTATTTTCAAAAGGTGAGAGTATAATAGTAAAGGTAGAGAGTGGGCAGAAGATGTCTGATGTTGCTAGGCAGTATGGATTGAACAAATCTACAGTAGGGTGCAGTTCAAATCTTATCTAAGAAAGATACAGTATAATCAAGAAAACTCAACCAGCTAAAGGAGTAACAAAAATCACATCCGAGAAATAAAGAACATTGAAGAGGTCATAATGGAACCTGAAACGGATCTGACAACAGAAGAATGCCAAGAACTCTTGAACGAGGAACACCAAGAAAAGAACATTCTTGAGAAGAACATCAAGAAACTTGGCAAGATATGTTTTATTATGAAAAAGAGGAATAATGCCGATATCTGCTATTAATTAAAGATTGTTTGAAAAAGTGGGGGATGTCAGATCAATGGTCTTAGAATGGCATACAAACCAGATTGAGGTTAATAGACTTGGAAATCTCTACAATTATAATGCTATTAATTACTTCTGAAAATCTTGAAGAAGAGAGAAAAGCAATCAACATTAGACAAATTTTTTTAACCCCCACAAACAAAAAACATAACTAAAAAAATGCAAGACTGTGTATATATGTATTTTTATTATTACATATAAATAAATGTAGTAAGGAAGTATATATTTTTTATTTTTTGGGGTCTCCAGAATAAATTAATCAAATTCCCATAAAAACCTATGGTAAACTGATAATCAGTTAACGAACAATTCGGATAGTGAACAAAGTCTTGGAACGGATTATGTTCGTTAACTGATCACACACTGTATATAAAAATTTCATCACATGCTTAAATAAATGAACTTTACAAGAATGGAATAAGCACACTAAATGATGTTTCTATTCTTATTATTATATGTTAATGAATTTCTTCTGTACTCTTGTGTTCTTGTGAAAATAAAATAAAGAAGTATTTTCAAATATTTAATGTAATGAAAAATTAAGTGATAAAGCCATACAACATCTTTCTATTTTAAGAATTTTGATTTTTTTAAAATTTTATTGAGTTTTAAAAAAAAATTTTATTTCATAAAAATACTTTATGATCTTTACCAGAAATACAAAACAATGAAAAAAAACCATTACAGCATATAACAATAAAAAAATCATTAATTATTGTGTTTTTATTATGTTCTGCAAACTAACATATTAACTATATGACAAATATTTTTACATATTTTATAATTTTCTTAAAATCTTTTTCTCATAAAAATTAAATGCTTGCATCTATATTATAAAATTTTAGGATCTTATCAGGAGTAATTATTCACTGTTGCATACTTTCATAAAAATTGAAAACATCTTCAGTATACAGTTATAATAGATAAATATAAAAAAAAGTAGAATTTTTCTCTGCATAAAAAGCTTCTTGATAATCAAAAACTTTACTGAACTAGAACTTTAATAAAATTTTCAGCATGTTTGTATATATATACACAGTCGAGTCCGCATAAGTCGACACCCGGATAACTCAACACCCAGATAACTCGACACCATCGGTTAAGTAGTCAGTTTCTGTGGTCCCAGCCGACTTACATAGGCAGTAATGTTAAAAAACTCTGGTTTACTCGACACTGTTTAACTCATCACCACTGGATAAGTCGACATACTTTTGTTGTTCCACACTCCGATAAGTCGTCACCCCCTCCTGAAAAAATGAATTCACTCTGCACGTGTGGTGCAAACTCATTTTTTTTTCAGGAGGGAAAGTCGATTTATTTATTAATATATAATTAATATACTTAATAATATAATAATATATTATTATTATTAATATATATATACACATTAATAAAAATGCCTTAACATTTTATGTATTTTTATGTATAAAATAATAACAGATAAACAAAAAGAAAATATACAATCTACATCAACGTCACACCAGAATCCAATTTTGCATTTTCTCATGCCAGAGGCATTAAGAATCCTTAGACATTACTTGCCAACAATTGACAATTGCGAAGATTATGTTTTAAAGGTGTTCATGATCGTTGAAAAAGAAAGTCGAGACAGTTAAGTGCTCAAAACTAAATGAATTTTTCAGTTTTTCATCTACAGAGTAACTAGATGGAGGACACAATATATTGTAAGCCTATACTACTGTATAATGCACTACTGTATTTTCTTAATTGTAGTTATGTGGTTTTTTTCCGACTTTGCTTTAGTCGTCACATCGGATAACTCGACACATTTCCACTTCCCCTTGGGGTGTTGACTTATGCAGAGTCAACTGTATATTAAAATGGTAATGTCTGACTGTATAACAGATAATTTAAAATTTTAAAAATTAAAACTTTTGTTTTTGATTATTGTACACAATAATTTAAACAAAAAAGTAATAAAAGTAATTTAAAGATAATACTGTTTTCAAAAAATATATATTATCGTTTAATTGGAAGAAACAGCTGTATGTAATCATGTGTAAAGACTTGTTTTAAAAATAATTTAAACTGTGAAACTACAAAAAAATTAACATTTTATCAGATAGGCTATCATATAGATGAAGACAGATGATTGGCTATTATTAGCCAATCATTTCTGGCAATGAAATGATTTCCTCTTAATATATTACATAGATACTACATTGCCAAGACTAGTTTGTTTAACAAATGAAAACTGTATATAAAACATTCTAATTCTAGTTTTAAATTTACAAATTGAATATATCTTTTATATATTAAATAATTGATATTTTTAAAAATCAATTCTAAGAATATATTAAAAATTTCACAATTTTAAAAGTTATACTATATAAGAATTTTTCAAAAAATTAAAATACATATTTATAAAAAAAAACTTTTTATTATATAAACTTGTAATTTTTTAAATTAAAAGGAAAATCCCAGATTGTGCATAATTAGATAATTTTAAATACTTAATTTGTCAGATAAATATTATATATAAATGAATATTTAAGCCTGCTGTAGATATTTTATGTTTAATTTGGATGGACATGTAGATTACAATTATAATCCATTCTCAAAGTTTAGGTTATATATTAAAGAATTTTAAAATAAATTTTTTATTCAAATAAAAGTAAATAAAAATGTTTTCTAAATGTTCACTGAAAGATAAACTCAGCAATAATCAACAAAAATAAACAGCAAGTTTTCAACAGATTATATGTGATAAGATGATTCAGCTGCATGGACACAAGAAATGGGATAAAATCATATAATATTTGGGAAGTTATTTTTAAGTATGTGAGATCCTATAGTGTGTCAATATAGTCAGTTTATTACATAAGAATGATACCAGTTATATTTTTTGTTGATGAAAGTCAATAAATTCAATTCATATAACTAGGCATTTTATCTTTTCTGTGGGAAAGAGTTTAACCATTACAGGAAAGAGACAACAGACCAACTTTCTTTCTTATTAAAACTTAATTTAACTTAGCTTAACTACTTATACAGATTTACATTTCAGGTTTCTTGACAAAGCACAATTTACACAGCCAAGAGAAAGTGATTTAGGAGCCAATCAATCAAAATGTCTCCAAGCAAAAATATCTGAGTTCATTGGCCCCAAAAAATATTCCAGACCAAACTGACAAGAAAAACAAAATGAATATCCAACATTTAAATACTTTATGTTTAAAATAAAAGTTTATGTAAAATTAAACATATATGTAATAATCAAAAATTCTTGTAAGCAAACAGTTGTAAAAAAGGAACCAATTTTAACCCTTAGCCTGCCGTTTGCCGCGCCCCTTATTTTGTAAAACGACCAAGGGCAAAATAGGTGAAATAGGCAATATTATTTTAAAAATTCACCAAAAATTAAATTATTATTTTATTCATATGAAAAAAATCACATATATTTATCAATATAGTTAGTTTTAAATACAACATTTTTCAATAAAGTTTGTTTGAAAAATTTATGAGAAAAAAAAAAATAATATATGATAACTGACATTCAGACTTAAAAATTTGTTACTTTTTGTCAAAATTAACATTGTCTGGTTACTTCATTCTTATTGTCACTGAGCCAGAAGGACATAGAATATTGTTCTGTACAATTTGATATAACATTTATGCATGTACGTTTATTCGTTGTGAAATTATCGCACATTATATCAAACATTTGTTTGAAATCTGAACTTTATTCTGCTTTCAACTAATATAATGAACTAATATACTTTATTCATTTCATATCAAACAAGATTATATATTTTTTAATAAACATATGATTACCAGTAGCAATGGATGTAACATTTGCTGATATTTCAGATTTTAAAAAAAATTAAAAATAAAAAATTAAAAAAATATATAAAATATCAGAACTGAAGGTCATAACTTGAATATTTATGATGCATTAACATATTATAGCTGAATAAACTTATTATAGCATTAATGAACTTATTATAGTAATATTATTGCATGAATATGCTAAAAATGAAATAAAAAATTATCAGAAAATGAAAAATTAAGAAAAAAAAACCGATAATTAAAATTTTTTAAGTCAACAAAACACCACCTGGACAAAAATATGTGAAACAGACGATAAACAAGACGATGCTGTCAAGTGCTGACATCTGTTGTTGATAAATTTTATAAAAATCGATTGTTAACAGGGTAACAATCAATTGGTACCCTGGCCGTTTTGCTAAACAATTAGGGTAACAATAGATCGGTACCCTGGCCGGGAAAGGGTTAAGTTATTGTCTTTATTTACTCAACACAAATACATTTGTAAGAGTGAGTGGTGTTGCATCTTGGCCTACAAATCCATATCTCTTGCTGCTCTAGCTTAAAATCTTGACTTTTTTTAAGAATCTTTAAAAATTTTATTTTCATTTTTGTTTTTGTAAGAAAGGCGAGTTACATTTTTTCACTACTGAATTATTTATTTTTACATTTGCTTCCTCTGTTTTTGTTAGGAGGTGATATGGCAAGTGCTGAGAAGATATTTCTCTCAGCATTCACTCTCTTCTCTCAAGACTTAAAGTTGAATCTTTTTTATATGAATGCTCAGATACAATTCCTTTACTTTTTCTTGGAAAGTCTAGGTTATCTAACTGGTAACCAAAATTTTTCTCTTCTTTCTCTCTATTTATAAATGCATCAAATCTACTGATTCCAATTTTGAGAAAAAAAAAATTGGTTATACACTATATTAGTCCCATGTAAAATTATATATAAATTTTTTTTGTTTCTTACACAAACATAAACTTCAATCTTGCTATTGATTGATTTCATCATTGTTCAACTAAGTTCCACAATTACATCAATGTTATTTCTTTAGTATTGTAATGATGCTAATCTCATAATTACATTTAAATTTATTGAATTAACAATGTCAATAGAAAAAAAATGTATATTTATAAATTCTGTTTTCAAGGAATATAGAAATATCCAATGACTATTGTATACAAGTATTCTAGTTATTTTTATGATATCAATTTTAACATCAAAATTTTAATTCTGCCTGTCTTTCAGCTTTTTTCTGTGTCCTACCAACATACAGCGGCTTTCCACCAAGTTCTTTTGCAATACTATCAAAATATGATATTTCTTCAATTTTTATAATGTATTAATCATAAATTATGTTTTGAAAAACATTATTTATGATTTCTGTTTTGAAAAACATAGAAAAGTTTAATAGAAAAACTTTGTAAAAGTCATAAATTTTATTAAATTTTACACACAATTAAATTAGATTATTTGTATTATAAAGAAAAGCAATGAAATTGAATACCTCTTTCATATGTATCAAAATGACTAACACGTACTACTGTTTGAGTAACATTATCTATAACTGCAACATTAATTCCTCGACCACCTCCGTTAATTTCTTTGGAAATAATACTAAATGAAGATTAAAAATAATTTAATTATAAAATTATAAAAAGTCTATAAGGAATATTCCAAAAATAATGAAACTGAAACATCATACTATTCAGCTGATTTGAACATTTTTTCATTGTGCAAATTTAAGCGTATTTTTATGAACATAACTTTGAAATTTTCAATTATCCACTAGCTACAGTTTTAATACACAGAAAAAAAGTCACAAATTATTGTCTGTCTTAAAAAAATGAGGACTTAAATTTTTAAAAATATATCTGTATTTTTTTAATAGTACACACAGGTATAAAAATAGAAGTCAAAAGCCCACGTTAAAACAAACAGAAAAATTATTAAAATTGATTTACTTTGACTAGAAGAGTATATAATTATCACATAGTTAATCACAGAAATAATGATTTAAAAGACTGTTAAAAATTAAGAAAAGATTAAAAACAATTAGAATATTTAGAATCTGATGGATATACTCACAAGATTCCAAATATTCTAATTGTTTTTGAAAATCTGTCATTGAAATATTGTATCTGTAAAACTTAATTTTTTTAAACAACTATTTCATTTGTCATAAAAAAAATCTCATTATTCTTGAAATATTCTTTATAATATTTTAAATAATATATAATAAAATTGAAAAATATTTCATATTATATTGTAATTTAATATAATTATGTAACTAAAGAGAATGGAACATCATGCTTGTACATCCATCAATCCACTTAAGTGGATTGATTGATAACATAATGATACTTTCCATTTTATCATTTTATTTTTGCTAACAAATACAAAATAAATCAACATAAACACAATAACTATATGCCTCTGCCTCTTGCTGTTTGAAATGCACAGTATCTCTAAAACTGCTTGCTGCAAAACAAACACTAAACACTATTTTTGCTTTTCAACTTATTATTGTAAAAGCAAAAATCCTCTTCAGATTTGTTTTAGTCAGCAAAAACAAATACTATGTTTTTTGTAAAAATGAAGTGACAAAGAAAACTTTTGTAAAGCGGGGAATATCTATTAGATTTCTTATTTGAATAAATTTTTTACATTTTATATATCTTAACAAAAAATAATAATTAATTAAAAAAAAACAATGTTTAAAATGCTAAATAAAAAATCCAACAAAAGAATTAGCCTGATTGAAAATATTTACTTAGAGAATAACTTTTAAATCTATATCTATCTTTTAAAACATTGCATTTCTTGGACAGAAAGAATTAGATAACGTACCAGCAAAAGTATTTATGTAATTTGGTTTATTTGATTTTTACTCATTTTAAATTTATCTGTATTCTACTAAGCTTAATCATGCCATATAATCATACCAAAGAAATAAAGGAAGTTTTTAAATTACTAATTTTTTATTCTTACTTAAAAATAAAAATTCAAAAAAAAAAAAAAAATCTTTTACTGAATTAATTGTAATGAAATTGTTCCTATTTTAACATATAAAATATTGGTAAATACAAACTTACTATTTTCCATCAACACATAATTTAGGTTGATCATTATGATCTTTTCCAGTATAAATATGAACAGAAAATTCATTATCTTTGCATGGAAGTTTAAGTCCACAATTTGGTACAATATCACCAATTTTAATTGGAACTGGAACAGAGATGATACTAAAAAAAATTTTTTTAAATAAATAGTCAGTTTCATACAACAAATTCCATTTTTCTATTTTATATTAATATGTAATGATAACATAATAAGTTGTCATAGAAAAAAATCATAAAACAAAATGTAAAAAAGGCACTTTATTTTTATCAACTATTGTGTTTATACATAAAAAGAATATAAAATAAATAATCATAAGAAAATGGTGGTCGTTTCATAATTAAGGAACTGAATGTGGAGTTAAATACTACTTAGATTTTATATGAAATATTCTACAATATTTTGTTTTATATAAAAACATTACTTAAGGGATGGGCAACCGTTTTTTTCTACATAAAGGCAACATTTAAAACTTTTAAACTGACACAGACCACACACAAGAGAAAAAAGAAAAAAAATGCAGATAAATCATAATTATTTATTCATATATGAGTTATAAATTAACATAAGTATACTTAATTTGACTTCTGTCATTGATGTGAATATAACATATCTAAAATATTTTGTTGAATATTAGTCATTGCTAATTTTAAATTAGCTTTGATGTGAGTCTGTAAGCAAATTTCTTGTTTTACTTTTTACTAAATGTTTACTAAATTATAGAAAATAATGATAGAATTTTTGCTGCATACTTCCTCAAATTGGGAAATTGATATATGTATTAATATTAATATTTTGTGCCAATGGGCCACAAGTTGCTGACTTGACTTATTTAATCTCATTTATAAAATAATCAATGAAGAGAAAATTATTACATTATTAAATATACTAATACTCTCTTAAAACTTAATACACAGATTATATTTGCTTTATTAAAGTAAAAATTTGGTTACACTGTCTAAATGAATCTAACTAGTGGAATTTTTGTCAATCTTTTTGATCCATATTTGCATAATCTCTGTACAGCAATTAGGAACACACATATATTCTGTATCATCATGATACTGCTAAATTTGTATAAATATCCTCTATTATAAAGATGATAATAATATATTATACTTTGTCCACTTTGGATGTTCTTGTGAACTAGGACTTGTTATACTGAGGGAAGAGAAACATGCAATTTCTAATTAAAATATATTTAATATAAATATATTTTAATTAGAAATTGCATGTTTCTCTTCCCTCAGTATAACAAGTCCTAGTTCACAAGAATGTCCAAAGTGGACATAAGTATAATATAAGTGGTTAAGGACAAGAAGCATGTATCAACATGATATTATTATTCTCCCTGTGTTGTCACTGTGTTGATAATTAACCCATCTCCTATTGCATTATTTACGTCTTTATTTTTTTGTATATAAGATTTATTTCTCTACCTTAATGTTGATTTATATCTACAGTAATCTGTACTTAATATATTAATAAGTTTAATCATTAAATCTCAGAATAATAATGTCTGCTTCAAAAACAGTTATGGAAATGTAAGTCATTGTAATTTTGCTTAAGAAATTGTAAAATTGTCTATTCGCACAACATCTGAAATAAAGAAAGCTCCAATTATTCAAGAGATCAATAAATTGGCAGCTTATAGTGCCCTACTGAAAAGAATGGTCATGAACTCAACTATCATGAGAACAGAAAACAAGAAATCAGGTTAAAAATTGATGCAGCACATATGCATGGAGTTCTGCAAAAAAGTGATACAAGAAGTTGATTAAAACTTGTCTGAATTAGAGACAGATATACAAGGAAATCTACAACTAAAGTAAAAAATGAGAAAGTTAAAAACTGTGGCAAAGACAATAACACTGTTAGCAAAAAAATATAACATGCAGGTAATGATTAAAAGAATACCCTCAATCATACAGATAATTAAAACAGACAAAGACAAAGTGGAAGAAGTTAAAAAGCCAGGGACTTATGTGATTGGATTAAGCAAAGAGAATAACAAATTTTTCTACATAGGATCCAATTATAGATCTGTTAATATCAGTGTCAAAAAGCTTTTCGAATCCATTATCTAATACCTCATGAATAGCACAATTTTAACACAATGGGTCCTAGAAAAAAAAAAGTAGAAGTCTGTTGGAAACAACCACTAATACTTAGTAGCTGGTATGACATTAAGAACATAAGGATTCTGGAGCAATGTTTCATTTACATATTAAAAAAGCATTTTATCATCATTAATGTATAGGACTCAATAAAACTAAACATCAGATGGAAGGGAGTACTGGAAACAAGAAATTGGGAAGATATAATTAAATGCTTTTAAGACAGAGGTATGAAGGAGGCAGTTTGATATAAGAAAAGAGTGAAAAGTTAACACTTTTAGCTACTGAGAATCAAGGTTAATATAGGTTATGCATAGGTTTTATTTTCTAAATTAGAATGAAAATGTGTCATTTTAAATATCATTCAATCCCCAAAAATGGTTTGAAAATTTGAATTTGGTTTTAACAGTGAATTACATTCATTAGGAAGATGAGACTGTCCCAAAACAGGATGAAAATATTCCTTCTTGATAAATTTAATCAATTGGCTATCTGAAATAAGCATTTAATTTAGATAATAATGTGGAGCCACAAACCTCATATTTTACAATTAATTATATTCTAATATAAAATTTTGACTAAACTCTTCTTTTATAAATTTACAATAATCTTTGAAAATGTTTTAAAATGAAAAATTTTCAAAAATTACATCATAAAAAAATTAAAATTAATTAACTTTAATTTTTAAAATCTAAAAATTGTAATTAAACTGTATTAATTTATTTCATTTACATTTACTTTTGAAATTCTGATGGTTTTTTCATTAACTGTATAACACTGTCATTTGTAGCAATAATGTCTTGTAAAGGAATGCCTGTAAAAAAGTATTTAATAGTTCATATTATTGCTAATTATAAAAATAATCCAATTCTATTTGAATATAGCATACAAAAATTATTTATCCTTTTTTACTTCTTTATACAAGATATTAAGTGTAAAAGAGAATAAAAATTAATTAAATATAAGCAAAAGAAGTAAAAGAGAAAAATCTATCCTCAATTATTAACTATGATAAAGAGTATATGTATATTAATAATTTAATGATCAACAATTTAAATTATATTATACTTTTTAAATAGTTTTTATATTTAATACAATAATAAAACAAAAATTTTACTTGTATTTTTATTCAGTTTTGTACTTATTGATTCATTATTTCCTGTAAAATATAATGAAAAAGTTATTATCTAGTTTTAATCAAAGATCCATCTATACATTAAAAACAATTATATTGATAACTATAAATTAAAAAAATCAAATAAAATAATTTATAAAGTTAAAAATTTTAACTTATATATCAACAAAAACAGTTTTAAATTTCTGAATACATTTTTCTTTCCTAACTTAGTAAATGAGATAAATCTACCCAGAATTACTCTGTTACATCACTAATAGTAATACCAATACAAGATTAAAAACTTTAAACTACATTAAACCTGATTAATATGAACTCGATTAATCTGAATTAACTTATTACATTAACAGAACCTACTTTATTCCCCTTAAAATATATATTTAAATAAATGTTTAAAAAATACAGTTAAGCAAGATTTTTAAATATAAACTTGATAATTTGAATTTAGTAGTTCTCATATTTGGAAAATGAAACTTAAAAGGAGAATGTTACATCCAATCAACTGATTTGTAGAATGCACATATTTCAAGGATTCCCAAAATGCATACTGTATGTTCTGTAAAGTTGCATGATATAAGTGATATTGTCACATGATTCCTAGGTTCAGTGATAATAGAGCAATTTAGTTATGTTTTTGTGATGTCTAAACATCAAACACACAGATTATCTTTAGATTACAAGATTAAAGAGATTAAAAAAGTGGAGGAAAAAACTAATGAGAAAATGATATTGCCAAAGAATAAGGAATACAACCGAACATTAGAAGCTTGTAGAATTAATTTTCAAAAAACAGATAATTTGAATTTTTGATAGTTCATAATTTTTCATATTCCTTTTTATAATTGAAAAATATTCAATTGTAATTAGATTTTTGGCTAGCAAAAGTCAGATAAATGTAAATAATTTTTAATCACATTATTACTATTATAACATATTTATTTTTACAAAAGACAGGAAAAGTCCTAAAGATAAATGATATTTGCTTAATCATTTACCTTCAATCCAAAGTATGTAATATACAATTTACCAAGTTTTAGCCTGATAATGAATCCATCTTTATCATTTTATTATTAAAAATTAATAGATTTGTTTTTATTTAATATAACATTTTCTTCTACAAATTAATATATGATAAATGCATGCATAAAGTTTGTCATAATTTTTAATATATAATTTAAAAAATTAACTAAGTATTACCATATGAAAAGTATGTCATCACTATAAATGTTCCATATAACAATGCCAATCCTATAAATACTTTTAAAACACCTAAAAAAATTAAAAAGTATCATTTATCAAATTTGTTCAAAATCATTTTTATATTATTTGATAATAGATATAAAAATAGTATATAGGACTCATGAAAAACCAAGATAATTTTTTAAAATACAAAAATAAAAGCTATATGTAAAATCAAAACAATGAAATCTTCTTTATACATTGTAAAAACTGCACTATAATAATTTTAAAATTTAAAATTTTTTAAAAATGATTGTTTAATAGAAATTACTATTTTACATAAAATAATTTTACTAAATAATGTGATAAAAAAATACAATAAAAATCCTAAAGAGTTTTTATTGGTAATGCAATAAAAAAGAATTTTTTAAAATATATTTTAAAAAAAAATATCATTGGAAAGAAATATTTTAACATTGGAGTAGATAAATTAAACCAACTTCACTGCCTGTAACTGGTGGGCTTCTTCTCCAATGAAAGCAGAGGACTTTGCAAATGTTTTCGAACTTAATGTGGTTCTTCTTCAGGCGCTATGGAATTCTCTATTCGAATATCTATTCTATTTCAACTGGAAATTCAAATTTGAATAGAGAATTCCATAATGCCTGAAGAAGAACCACATTAGGTTTGAAAATGTTTGCAAAGTCCTCTGCTTTCACTGGAGAAGAAGCACACCAGTTACAGGCAGTGAAGTTGGTTTAAAAATATCATTAATAATGTATAAGTGTGAATTTTCATACATAACATTTTACAACTTTTATTCATAAATCTTTAAATAACAGTTAAATTAAATATTATAGGTTTTCTGACTCACCTAAAAATTATACATACGACTTTGTGAAATTTGACACAGTATTAATGATACCGTATTAAATTTCACAAAGTTATTGTTTCAAAAGTGCACAAATTAAGTGCAGAAAAAGTTTCTCAGATATGTATATGTAAATCCAAATTTAAATCATACTCTTTCCTCTCATTCCATATCATATATATTCCAAGTGATAGAAACATTTAAGGTAAAAAATCAAATGTACAGTATTGTGACATTGTCACACTGCCAGGCTGCAAATATTAATCATCTTTTAAAAAGTTATTTGACTCCTGGTCCAGACTGGAAGTTTGTATACAGTTAATCAGGGCATCCGGTCTTTAAACTTTCCATATCTGGTCTCAATTTTAATATAACTCTATTCTCAAGATTAATAAAGGACAGATAGATAGATGACAGTGGAAATGTATGTCTGCAATCTGAAAATTGCAGCCCAAAAGTTGGTTTTAAATAAATATAATCCATTTTCAGAAAAATAAAATAAATTTAACAATTTAGCAAAAAGTTTGATGATGATCTGAAATGATCATCATCAAACTTTTAAATAGTGTAAAACTTCCAATTGTTGTTTTTTCTTAATCTTTTAATGTTTTATTGTATTTCTAAAGATAAACTGTGACTTCTAAAATAAGAATAAAATAATGGTTTTTCAAATTTATTTAACTAATAATTCGATTAAAATAATCTTCCATAGCTTATAAAAATATACAAAATTGTAAATTAAATGCAAGCTCTTTTATCCAATAGTACTGATATATCAATGATTCTCTATTGAAGGAATTTTCTAGTCAGAGCTTTCATCTGTAAATTATGATTTTTAAAATAAAATTTAAAATATTAATAAAAAGATAAAATTATTGTCAATTTTTAAAGTAAAAAAGCATTAATAGTAAGAATAATTTTATATAAATCTTTGTGAATGTATCAAGAATAAATTTTATATCATTTAATCAGAATATTTGAGTAAATTCGAGTAATTTTTTGCAAGTTCAATTAGAAGAAATTTTTTGAATTTTTTTGTAAAAAAAATAAATTTAAAACAGCATTGTTATTAATAAAAACAAATACATTATAAATTGCATTTTTATTTTATTAATATTTTTAGTTTTTAGAAAGTATTCTATTTATTCTAAGCTATTGAATTTGAAGACAATTAGTTGTTTATTTCAAGTGATAAATAACTTTGGATTTATTATGTTGATTTAAAACAAAGTATCTGCACATTTAACATTTCAGTTTTGTTCACAGTATAAATATTCATATATTAAAATTTTATAAATTAATTACATATTGTTATTTTGAAATAATATGATAAAATATGTTTGAAAAATCTAATAATATTTTAAAATAAAAACACTGTTCTTAAAAATTACTTCTTTTAAATCCATGAAACCTCACAAAAAGATAACAGCATAAAAAATAATCTTATTTATTAATTTAAATATAATTCAATTCAAATCATAATAAAAATCATTATATAGAGGAAGCTTTTTGAAATTGCTCTTTGAAAAAGCTCTTTTTGAAATGAAAAAAGAGGGGTTATCACCATTAGAGACAAATAGTAATGACTTAATCAAGAATGAAAAAGTAAATATAGAAATTTCTATGACAATGAAAATACATAAAGCTCCAAGTATTAATACATGCAAGAAAACAGCCATAAGATGTACAGAATAATCATACATTACAAAATACAATGAGATTGCTCAAATCTAGAATTAAGGAATATAAAACCTAAAGAATAGCTTTTTTATCTAAACAATATATAGGAGTAAAATAGAATAATTCTGCTTTAATAGTTCCAGAAAAAAAGAATTTGGATATTAATTATAGTTTGTTATGCAGAATTGCTCATTATTATTCAAAAAGCATCTTCATTGAATCCCTGCATATCTCTTCTACATAAGGTACAAGCAACAATACAATACAACCCAACCATAATAACTAATTTTTAATGTTAAGACTTTAGTAAATTACAAAAACTTAATTAAAATTTATATTTATATTTATTTTGTATGATATTTAAGCCAATTTATATTTTACCAAAAATAATTTTGTAAGAATCTTTTACTATTTATTTTAACACTATATTTAAATTAAGATTTATAAATTGAAAACCTTTTCATTTTGTCTGTACTATATGGACAGTTTCAGTTTGCTAATTACCACAAATAAATAAGAGTTCGGAACTTTCATTTAATTTTTTATGTTTAATGCTTTAATGTTTTAAAGCTGATGTTGTTAAAAGATTATATTTTTGGAATCTAAAAGTTCCAAAAAAAGTGGTGAAAGAGCTAATAATAATCATGTATTCTCAACCTTGTTATGAACAAGCAGAACAAAGGAAATGAATTAAGTGTGGGAATTAAAAATCCAATATAGAATGATCTAAAATATTACTTTTTTGAAATGTGTCATCACTTTTTTGAAATATTGTATCATTTTTTGAAATAATTATTATTATATAAAATATATTCATCTCAGAAACACAACAATCTTTATGGTTGAGTTGACCTTTAATTTGAGGTAGTCATCTGCCTTGATCTGCAAAATTGTTTAAAAATCCCATGATGACAGCACACAATCATAAAAAAAATATAAATAAATAAATGGCCAGAACAACAATGAAATATAAAAAAGTATTCATAAAGTTGGAAGAAACAATAAATGTGTCCACATTTTGTTTTTTTTTAATACCTGAGGCTAGAGTCAATTGTCCCTATCTACTATCTAGCAAGATCACAGCCAAGGGAAAATCAGTGGGAAAAAAAAACCCTGTAGAGCTTGACTCTAGTCTGAAGATGTGAAAACATTTATTGTTTCATCCAATTTTTTTGAATATTTTTTATATTTTATTATTGTCCTGGAATTTAATTAATTAATTTATTATTATTATGTTGCTATACTGTAATGTGTACCAACACTTAAATATATTATTTTTTAGATAAACTAAGATAATTTTGACTTAAATAATGTAAATTCTATGATGTAACCAGAATATTTTATGTTATAATAAATATATATTTAAAAAAAACATATTCTACTATGTAATTCACAAGAAATGATTTAATACATGCTCGATATTTCATTTTAATTAATTTAAAGACTTTTTTTAATTCAAAATATGATAATTTTATTTAAAATAGGATATTCTAATAGTGATCTGGAGACAAAATGTCAAAAATTGTTTAATTATAAATAAATCTCCAATTTTTAAAAAATTTTAGCTATTAGTTGATCTTGTTTATTAAAATGAAGTCATTTATTACAAAGAAATGATATGAACAATACTAGTGTCATATGTATTGATCAGATAACTGTAAATAATCATGACATCCTAAGAAACATTGAAGGCTAAAATATATAGGTTTTAACATATCATAGTGCCTAAAATATTTGACTTTTGGAGATTTTAGATTTTCGTTAATAATGTACTCAATGTCCTTTTTTTAATGTATCATTTCGTTTTTCTGTAAGAAGTCTGCTTTTACTCGAATATCTCTTATCATTGAATGGGTCAATAACATCAATAGTCAATCAGTCAGTAAGATTATAATGTTAAATAATTATAAAAGTATAATATTTAGGTAATTTATATAAAATCATTTACAGCAGACTCTGTCACATTTGAACTAATTTGGATGGCAGTGATCATTTATTACAAAAATCTGGAGAAGAGAGTTAAGAATTTAATTAAATTGTATTCATAAAAGTTCATTTTACCAAACTGTTTTAATTTGGAAATTTTTATGCAGCTGGAACCTTTCAAGAAAATTGATGTATGGTTCAATGGGAATCCATTAATTGGGTAGGTGTTCAAGAGACAATTGTAACTGATAGCCAGGTCAAAAAAAAAGCTATTCTGAGTAGGGAAAAATTATTTTGAGAAAAATTAAAATAATAGTATACTTTATTGATAAAATATGCTTCATTGTGATCAATAGAGCAATAGGTAGGGCTGGAGGGAGACCAAGGTGTGATAGAAAGGTTAAAAACTCCACATATGATAAATGTAAAATTTGACAGGAAATTGAGAGGATAAAATTTTATATAAATATCACTCTTTTTCAAATTTGTTTTAATAATGATGTAATAAAATTTATATAAAATTAAAACTGTTTCTTAAATAAATTTTGATACTATTTTCTTTATATAAGAGAATCAAAACTTCAAAACTTACTTAAAAATATTTTTTCTTTGTAAAGTTTTATTTTAATAACATGTTTCTAATTTTCAAAATTTTACTTTGACATATAGTTCTGAACATTTAATTTCAATTATAATTTATTTTTAATATTTTATCATATTTTAAAATTAACAAGTGTTAGAGTTTATTTTCAAAAATTTTAGTCTATTGTCATGAATATTTAATTTAAATTTTGTTTCAATGTAAGTATTCTATTTTTGCATCTTTCTAAGCTAAGGATTTCGACCAATTCAATAAAATATATTGGTTTTCTTAAATAAACAGTGATTTAATTTATTCATTTATGTCATTCTAACATAACCAGAATAAAACTTACCACCCCATTTTCTTGAAATAAAATGCTTTATAGGAGGAAAAGATGTCATTATTCCAGGATCAACCTGTTATTAAAAAATTTAATAATTAAATTCTCTTACTGAAACAATATTTGTAAATGTGATTTCTCAATTTTTAATCACTAGGGAGAAATTAAAATATTAGGAAAAAATTATGCAGTCACTTCCTAAAATTTGAATTTCAAAAATTATTATTATTAAATATAGATTATTTAAAATAATTAATTCAATTATAAATCTACATAATGCAATTGTAATATAGGAATCGTAAGTATTTTTAAATCATTCAAAAACCAATGCATAAAATTTATTATTAGTATTTAAAGTACCGTATTTACTCACATATAAGACGAGCTTTTTATTCATTTTTCATTGCTTCAAAAACCTAGGTTGTCCTATATGCATGAGTGAAGGATTCTTTGAAGTTTTGCAATAATTTTTGTGAACCATGTGTTTGCATTTTTTACTGGATGCTCACCCTCTGGTGTTTAAAAACAAAAGTATTTTATCTGGGTCATTTCAATCATTCTTGTGTATTGTCAGGAGTAAAGACAAATAGCAATAGGAAAAGCAAAGCTTATGAATTGAATTTCAATTTGAAATTCCAAAATCACACAGGAGCTTGATATAAGTTTAATCCAATTGCATGTGAAAACAGATGATTAATCAGAAAACAGAATTCGGAGAAACTCATAAGTGTAATCGACTGTTATGAATTGGCAAATAAAGTTCCCGATTGTTCCACTTACATGAACAAATTATGTAGTCGATTTTACAAGATTTTTTCTTAAAGTTTAAAATGCCAGTAATTTTTATGGGACAATGTATGCATTTACATGCATTTGATATTTTATTTATGAGTAAATGAAATAAAATTAGAATTGTATTAATAAATCTAATTTTTTTATTTTGATCTTTAAAGTCACACCTCATTCTATATGTGAGATCATCTTGTAAGCGAGTAAATATGGTATATTTACTTAACAGTTTTAATAAATATAAACTGACGTACCTGACAAAAGTGCTAGTTTATGTGGCTTCTTCCAAGAAAGAAAAAACAAAAAAAAATGTATATATTATATAATTTAATTATAAAATTAAAAAATTAATATAAATAAACTATTAATAAATTATTTAAATATATATTTAATTTTAAAATATTACAGATGTAAATATTAGTAAAAAAGAGAAACTTTCATTAAGAAAGCATAAAAGTTGTTTTATTTGCTAAAGCTATTGACAACAATTTCATATTACTTTTAATAAAAAAATAAAACTTGAATCATCAATTCCTTCAATATTGTTATAAAAACTAGTATATTGTGATTTAGATTGATAGTTTTGATAATGTACATGGTGCATAAAACTTATTACAATCTTCATTAGATTTGATTTCTTAGGGAATTCTACTTGAGGAAGGTCTTAGCTGTGGAACAAAAACGTCAGTAACATTACAATTTTTTGCAAGTAAACCCAAGGCTATGTACTATGCCAAACCAAAGTCAAGGCATAGTAACCAAAACAGAAATTAAAGAAGTGTATCAGTGTGTGTGTCTGTATTCAGGAATTTTCTCACAATATGACATGTATTCAATATAGTGGCCTTCTGTAGTGTGATGTATGTATTTCTATTCAATTGTAATGTGCCCAAGCTTTTGTATAGTGTGTGTGGTATGACACCTGTAGAGGAGAGAACATCTGTTATAAGTAGAACCAGATATTTTATAATTATATAATTATAAGAAGAACCAGATATATATATATATATCTGGTTCTTACTTATAATATAGATATATATGCTTCATTCCCAGCTTTCCAAAATATTTTACAGGAGAGCAAAATGTGGTGCCCTAAGCACACTTTTAATTCTCAGCTAATTATATTTTAGTTAAGTGTATATTACTGGCATTTTTATGTATATATATATCTGGTTCTTACTTATAACAGATGTAATTTACGAATTAAAAATTATGTGGAACACCAAGTACTAGGAGGAGAGAACAACAGGTACAATAAGCACCCTATCCATCCTCCACAGATGCCTTATTTCCTGGGCGAGTTCTGTGTACTTGCTAATTTTTTCAGTGCATGCGTTTATGCGTTTTGTATATTGTGAGTGTTTGGAATAGATATGTCTATAATGTATGTGATTTTATTGTGTTTGTCAATGAGTGTGATGTCTGGTCTGTTGTGGTAAATTGTTTTATCTGTGATTATGGCTCTGTCGTAGTACATTTTGTGCGTGTTGTTTTCCAATACTGTCTGTGGAATGTATTTGTAGTATGGTTTGTGGATGTCTACTAATTTGTGTTTCTTTGCAAGTTCTTGGTGTATTATATTTGCTACTTGATTATCTACACAGACATGTGTCATTTGTGAGCGTTGCATCTTTGAGTATGTGTTTTCTGTAGTTTTTAGTATTTATGACCTGATCCTGTATGGCAATCATGAATCCTTCCGTCTCCCCAAAGAGGAATCCCCGAGCTAACCAGCTGTTTGACGCAGTTTTGTCAACAAAATCCTGGGCCAGATCATAAGGATGCCTGCCATGGAGTGCCTTTCGAGCCCACGATTGCTTAATGGTGTCTATGCTTTTTATATGTTGTGTTGTGTCCATATAATGTGAGTGTAAGTTTAATGGTGTGTTATTTGAGTCTGCTAGAGTTACTGCTTTATGTAATTGTGATGTTTCTTGTTTTTTGTAGAAAAACTCTCGCAGTGACTGTATTTGTTTGTAGTGAAGGTTAACTATGTCAATCAGGCCACGTCCGCCATCTTTACGTGGAAGGGTTAATCTTTCTGTGGCAGATTTAGGATGATGTTGTTTATGCTTAGTAAGTGTAGTTCTTGTTTTCCTTTGGAGTTGCTCAAGATCTGTGTGAGTCCAATGTATAACTCCAAAAGAATATGTGAGTACTGGGATGACATATGTGTTTATTGCTTTAACTGTGTGTTTTGCATTTAACTGTGTTCTGAGAATAGCATTTAACCTACTTTGGTATTCTTTAATTAATCTTTGCTTTATTTGTGCATGTTCTGTTAGTTTGGCCTGTTGGAATTCTAAATACTTGTAGAACTCACCCTCTTTCATGGATTCAATAACATCTCTATTTCCAAGTGCAAAATCTTCTTTCTTCAGGATTCCTTTTTCTATGTGAAGTGTTTTGCATTTATCTAGGCCAAATTCCATTTGTATGTCCTTGGTGTATGAATGTGTGATTTGTAGGAGTTGACAAAGTTGTTTTTGTGTGGATGCATAAAGTTTTATGTCATCCATGTACATGAGATGTGACAGTGTATACTGTGTTGTTTTTTCATGTCTGATATTGTAGCCATATTGTGTGTTGTTTAACATGTTGGATAATGGGTTCAAGGCTAGGCAGAACCAGAGAGGACTCAAGGAATCTCCTTGAAAAATTCCTCTCCTAATAAAAATTTGATTTGTTTGTATGGAAGTGTTATGAACCCTGAGATGTAGTGTTGTTCTCCAGTGCTGCATAGTGTTTTGAAAGAAAGTAATGAGTGATGGATGTATTTTGTACACGTGTAGAATATGTAGCAGCCAACTGTGTGGAACACTGTCGAATGCTTTTCTGTAGTCGATATATGCCATGTGTATGTTTGTGTGCTTGCCGTAGAATGACTGAATCTATGAGTAACTGTTCTTTGCATCCTCTGTGATTCCTATGGCAACCTTTTTGTTGTTCCGTTAGAATGTCGTGTTCTTCAATATGTTTGTATATTTTGTTTGCGATACAGGATGTCAATAATTTGTAGAGTGTTGGAAGACATGTAATTGGTCTGTATTGTGTGGGGTCTGTGGTATTGTTGTTTTTAGGTTTCATGTAGGTGATGCCCTGAGTAAGAAAATTTGGCATGTCTTGTGGATTGATGATGATGTGTGTTAGATGTTTAGCTAGTTCCTGGTGCAGTGATGTGAACTTTTTGTACCAGAAATTGTGAATGTTGTCTACACCAGGTGTCTTCCAGTTGTGTGCTCTGTTAACAGTGTATTGGAAATCAATAGTTGGTATGTTGTGCAAGTTTCTGTTCTCCTCCTCGATCCAGCCTGCATCAGCATTGTGCGTGACAGCACTGGACCAAAGAGAAGACCAATATGTTGTGAGTTCTTCTTCTGTTGGTGTGCCACTGTGCTGTGTATCAGTGTTTGCTTTGTTATTAATTTGTCTGTAAAAGAGTTTTTCATTGTTTGTAAATAATTTATTTTGTTGTTTTCGTAGTGTACATGTTTTGTATCGTTTGAGTCTACGTGCTTTGGCAGCAAGTTTTTGTTTTAGTGTATCAATGTATTCTGTAATGCGTGCATTGTGATGTTCGTGTTTTGTGTGTGTTTTTATTTTCTTGAAAATGTTTTTGAGCTGTTTCCTTAATTTGAGTGTTATGTTGTTTTTAGTGTATTGTGTCAGCCTGCCTAATTGCTGTCTAATGTCATTTATTTGTGTTTCTATTCTTCTCTGCCAGGCAGGCTTGTGACAGAATTGTGTTTTCTGTGTATTTGTCTGTGATTGTACTTTCAGTCCATGGTGTGTCACTACTGTGACTGCCCCAGCATAAACTAATGTATGAATGTCTGAGAGTGTAGAAATTGAATGAATGTAGTGTGGTAGTAAGTGAGTGTTTACATAATTTAGTGTTTTTCCTACTTCCTTTGACGTGTTGATTTTTGGTATTCGTGGTCGTTGTGTGGGATCTGTGCCTGCATATTTAGTGAGTGTTTCCTGAAATATAAGTGAAAGCGTATTAACTAAATCCATGTCTATGTTATCAGTGATGGATGAGGAAGTGTCTGTAGTATCATTAGTGGTAATTGTTGTATGTGTGTTATTATCAATGCTTGTTGCTGGATTATCCTGACAGGTTACATGATCTTCATTAATGTTAGATGTTTCTGTCTGTTGATGTATTTGATCAGCAACCTGTTGTTTGATAAGTTCAAGTGTTGTTTGTGGAATAAGGTTGTTATGTATAATTGTTCTTTTTTGATCAACAACTCTTTGTTCGGTGACAGTGAGGTGAGGATACTGTTGTGTGAATCTATGGTGTAGTTGTTGTCTGTATGCTGTCATGTTTGTTTCAAGTTTTGTGATGGTGTAGTAAGTACGGATGATAAACTCGTTCATTTCTACTGTCCATTTCATCCTTTGGCGTGGTTTTCCAGCCTTTGTGGTCTGTGGATGCATTGCCACAGAAACACCAAGGCTGGGTTGGTTCCTCACATCTGTTGAGGGCATTGCAGTAGCCATGCTTGGGCCGGTGCTGCTTTCGCCACCAGTAACCAAGGGAGACTGTGGCCTATTTTTCGAACGTGAGCCTCTGCCTAACCCACGGACACGGACCTTGTTAACCCGGGCGATGTCCGAGCTGGTATCACACTTTGATCTGGTTATTACCATAATAAATATCTCCACAGAATGTGGGTGTGGTCACTCTTAGTTTCATTTCTCCCCATAGATCTTACTGGCATGGGTGTCCCTACCAGGAGCTTGTGCTCCAGCCTGCATTGCCCTATGGATCAGTAAAATTAGTGGGCTCTCCCACCACGACCAGGTGGTGACCACGGGAGAGTTATTATTATTATTATTATTATTATATATTTTACATATTTACTATTTTGTTTATAATTTTAAATTTAAGTACTTTAATTCCTTGCACAAGTTAAGTAATTTAAATTTAAACACTTTTGCTTTGACTGTTTGATCTTTATAATGAACTTAACTTAAAGATGTTTTGAATAATAAAAGCAAAAATATTTTTTTTAGTTTTTGGATTATTTATGCAATCATACTATTGATAAAATTGTGAATAATTTGTGCTAAACGTTTTATAAGGAAGTTACCTGTTTGCTTAAATTTGTAATACCTATAAAAAATTATCTTAATAACAATGTAAAATAGGCTATAAAAAAAAACTTGTCAATGAAGAAATCTAGAACAAAGAAACAAATGAAATCAAGACTCCTAAAGTTACAAGCATAAGAAAATAAAAGTTGTAAATATGTTAAGCAAGCACAATAATTTACATACTAAAAAACATAATAATGGATATATATATTTACATTGAAAGTGACCAGTGAAGAGACTAGCTCAAACTGGAAATCTTACACAGGTGTCACATTAGCAGTTTCACTGTATGTATGGTGATTCAGTTTCGGTGGCTAATAAAGCAAATTAGTTATGCAATAAATGATAGTAAAAGTAGAAAGAAATATTGGTTTGAAAAATAAGTAGACATATTTTAAAGTCTTTTTCTTTAATCCTTTTTCACCATCCAACACAGAAGTAACAGTAAGGTGGCTTTGAAGATATAATAAATTCTTCATAAAACACCATAAATAGATTATTGAGAAAATTAAAACAAAATTAAAATTGATCAAATGCTGACCTTTTATTTTAGGATCAGGCATTTTTTACATTAAGACAATGATAAAGATTTTTCTTACAATAACTATCATGTCCTGCAGCCATATTTAACTACTGCTTTGAGTCCTCTGGTGGTGCTTTTGGTATTCACAAACAATTTTTGCATAAAAACAGTGCATTATTTGCTTAAAGACAATACAACCTAGGACCATTTTCAATTGAAAAATAAGTAGCCATATTTTAAAGTCTTTTTCTTTAATCCTTTTTTGCCAAAAATTTTTATCATTGTTTTTATGTAAAAAACGCCAGATCCTAAAATAAAAGGTCTGTGTTTGATCAATTTTAACTTTGTTTTAATTTTTCAATAATCTATTTATGAGGTTTTATGAAAAATTTATTATATCTTCAAAGCCAACTTACTATTACTTCTGTATTGGATAGTGGAAAAGGATTAAAGAAAAAGACTTTAAAATATGTCTACTTAGTTTTCAATTGAAAATGGTCCTGGGTTGTATCGTCTTTTATGCATTATGCAAAGAATGCATGATTTTTATGCAAAAATATTGGTTTATTGTTTTAAATTTTATAAACTGTCAATATTGAATATTTCAAAGAAAAAAAACAAAACAAATGTGATTTCAAATTCATTTTAAAAAAAATAAAAAAAAATCATTTAGATTAATTGCTTTAAAAAGATGAGACTATATATCAAAGGACATACAACTATATATCAAATTTAGTACTCAGGTTATGCAATGTGATGTATTGTGTAATTCTTTATAATCTAAAATGCAATGATAAAATAATAAATTAAAGCAAAGTAGTACAATAAATTTAAGAACTTTTTCTTTTACCTAGCTAGCTTATGTAATGAATAAAATAAGATTAAAATTAATATTCTAAGTTTAAATTACAAAAACACTAAAAAAAATCATTTTACAATAAAATAATACAGTCAAACCTGTTTTTATGCGCTCTTTTTATGTGCGATTTTTATTTGTGCGATTTTTTTAATGCGAATTTTTAATTTGTGCGGTATAGTTGGCGACTAGTCTCGTGCGATTCGTCATGTCTTACGTTGACTTATTATAGCTAAATAAACTTATTATAGCATAAATGCACTTATTATAGTAATATTATTGCATAAATATGCGAAAAATGAAATAATTTACTTTTTAAGTCAACAAAACACCACCTAGACAAAAATATGTAAAACAGACGATAGACCAGACGATGCAATCAAGTGCTGACATCTGTTGTCAATAAATTCTATTTCGTACGGTTTTGAGTTATTTTCTATGTGAGACTTTTTTATGTGGTCCCTGTTGACCGCATAAAAAAAAATATTTTTTAATTGTGTTGCGAAAACTATTATTTACAGCCATTCGTGAAGTTTCGTGAGATTTTTTTTATGCGTTTTTTTTAATGCGGTCCCTATCCCCCGCATAAAAACAGGTTTGACTGTATATTTCACAAAAATAATATATTTTACAAAACAAACTTAAATTTTGAGGAAGAAAAAGGATAGAGCATTGAAAAAGGTCCATTTTTCAGACCCTATCTATTATACATTTTATTAAAAAAGATAAACATATTTCAAGTTCCATTAGTCTATTTCAAATAATTTAGAGCTTTCCAGTATAAAGTGGATCAACAATAAATATAATAACTATATTAATGTCATGATATTAATTATAACCGAAATTTGGAAAATTTAGTAATTACACAGTTTATCTTATGCTTTCAATTGCAGAATTTAACAATCTATTAAATTTTAATCATCTCACATGTATTTTTGTTTTGTATGAAATTAAAGAAATTTTTTTAGATGAAATGTTTGTATCTACAACAAGTTTGGTTATAAATATAAATAATATATTTTTATATTTATTATGATTCATCTTTAATCATTTAACTTAAACATAACAGAGAGTAATGTATAGTTTCTTAACAAATCTTGAAAATATCAGCAAATATCAAATATTAAATATATAATAGATATATATGTTACCGGCAAAACCCAATTTTACACCAAACTAGTTTGGCGTAAGCGTGTCAGGCCAAACTAGTTTAGAATTACTATTCAAGTATATTAATGGTTAAAATAAAATTAAAAGGCAATCAATTAGATGAACAATATTTATTCAAACATAGTCTACTTAATTATAAAAAAACGGGGTTAATGTTACCCTACGTATCGAAGGTGGCGACTCGTCTCTGAGTCCAGCAATTAGAAGACAGGGAACAGTGGGGACGTGCGTTCTAACCTAACCTAACCTAACCTATTATTCTCAATGTCAGATATGGTAGCTGTATATACATAATGTGAATGTATGTCTCTTTAATCCGAATAAATAAATCCGGTAGACTGCTGTGAGGAAGTCTACTGGATTTATTTATTCGAATTAAAGAAACATACATTCACACTAACCTATTCTAATAAATTACCATAATTATTAAGTAGACTATGTTTGAATAAATATTGTTCATCTAATTGATTGCCTTTTAATTTTATTTTATTTTAACCATTAATATACTTAAATAATAATTCTAAACTAGTTTGGCCTGACACGCTTACGCCAAACTAGTTTGGTGTAAAATCGGGTTTTGCCGGTAACATATATATTAAATACTTGTGATTCTTAACATAATTCTCATATAGTAATTAAATGCATTTAAATGCTTAGTGCTTAAGATAGAAGTTGTATAGATTACTCCCTATGGAATTTTGGGACTTTGAGTATATATCTGAACTCAAAGGACCAAGATGAGTTCAACGATACCCTACTTTTGGACCAGAGACAAAAAATAAGAAAGTTATCATATTTACGATTTTTTGCCATTCTACACCATTTTAGAATTTTCCACTAGGTGGTGCTGCTTGTAGTTCAGTATATGTTTCCTTTTTTTTTCTTTTGTTCAAGTACTACTGTGAATCAATAACTAGTGACATTAAACACTCGGCGGCCTGCCAGTGACTCCCCCGGGAGGAGTCCGTCGGGAGCATAAACAGTTGAATGCCACCTAGTGGAAAACTCTAAAATGGCATAAATTCATTGTGAAAGGCAAGAAATTGTAAATACGATAACTTTCTTATTTTTCATCTCTGGTCTAAAAGTAGGGTATTGTTGAACTTGTCTTGATCCCGAGTTCAAATATATACTCAAATTCCAAAGTCCCGAAATTCCATGGGGAGTAATCTATACAACAGCCCTTAAGATAATTAATTTTAGTTATGGAAAGGATTGCAAAACTTCATAAATGTTTTTATAATTATTTTTAAAATATGTATATGAAAAAAAATTTTATAATTTAAATCAAGGATCCTCAAAGTGGTCAATATCAACTCACTAAGGGAGAATAAGGTATTTCTAGAGATTGATTGAAATTGTTTCATTAAAAATTATTAATCCAATGGGTTATGTATATTATGGTTCAGAATGTTGTAAACTTGCACAACTAAGTAGAGTTTTTCTATGTAAACAGTGTGTGGATTAATACTGGCTCATCAGATTTATTTATTTATTATTATTATCGTATGTTGGAGTGTTCCTATACAGTATATACAGTCAAACCTGTTTTTATGCGGTGGATAGGGACCGCATAAAAAAAATCGCACGAAACTTCACGAGGGCTATAAAAAATAGTTTTCGCAACACAATTAAAAAAGTATTTTTTTTTATGCGGTCAATAGGGACCACATAAAAAAGTCTCACATAGAAAATAACTCAAAACCGTACGAAATAGAATTTATTGACAACAGATGTCAGCACTTGACTGCATCGTCTCATCGATCGTCTGTTTTACATATTTTTGTCCAGGTGGTGTTTTGTTGACTTAAAAAATAAATTATTTCATTTTTCGCATATTCATGCAATAATATTACTATAATAAGTTCATTTATGCTATAATAAGTTTATTTAGCTATAATAAGTCAACGTGAGACATGACAAATCGCACGAGACTAGTCGCCAACTATACTGCACAAATAAAAAAATCGCACAAAAAAAAACCGCACAAATAAAAAATCGCATTAAAAAATTCACACAAAAAAAGACCGCATAAAAACAGGTTTGACTGTATACCAGTGCCTAGTGCTGCATCAAACCAAAGTGAAGGCATAACTACAGAAAAAATTTCTTGTTTACATGCTGTTTGCACATGTATCTGTGTTTGACTATGTGACATGTTTACTATGACAACATTTTGTAGTGTGATTTATGTGCTTTTATGAAGTCCTAATGTTTTGAGACTTTTGTGTAGAGCAATGATTCCCAAACTTTTTCAAACCACTGCACCATTGGTTCCACCAACTCGACATCCCCAACTGCACCCCAACCTCCCCTAACCCATTTTCCCTTTTGTGAGAAAGGCTTGGATATATTCTTAAAAGAACTTTTCTATGAACCTCACACTTTGTGTCTTGACTATATATTGTTATCTACATCTGGACACCATTAAACGCAATGTTTCTTTTTACCTACTTTAACAGAGGAAAGGGAAAGGTTGTTAGTAACTCCAACCCTTGACTGTGATTACCATTCAGTATCCTGCCTCCAATGCCCCCTGCCACCCACTTGCTACTTTTTGCCCCCTAGATTTACTCACCAGTCACAGGAGGTGGTAGCACCCACTTTGGGAACCACTGGTGTAGTGTGTGTTGTGATGCCTATGCAAGAAATGACTATAGGAACAAAAAGTACCTTAACAATTTTCTACAGACAATTTATTTCATGGACAAGGTCTGAAAAAATTAGTAAATACTCAGTGTATTTATTTTTCATGTTATGAGTGTTTAGTACTGCCATGTCTATTATGTGGGATTTGTTTTGTTTGTCAATGAATGGGATGTCTGGCCTGTTGTGATATATTCTTTTGTTTTCAATTATAACTCATCCATAGTGTATTTTGTTTTATTTTCTGTATGTCTGAGATAGTATAGTTCTTGGATATGTAGTAGTTTGTGTTTGTGTGCACACTTTTGATATATTTGCTATTTTGTTGTCATTATCTTAATGTATGTAGTCTGTGTTAAAAGCTAACAATCCAATGTGATGTGCTGTATAGTCTTATGTGGCATTTTTTACAAGAGTCATCTGTGAGTGTTATCCTTTAAAATGTGCTTCCTATAGTTTCTTATATTTATGACCTGGTCTTGTATGGCTATCATGAACCCTTTGTATCTCTGAAGAGGCACCCATAAGTCAGCCAGCAGCATGACACAGTTCTGTCAACATGATCTTTGCTAAGATCATTGGGATGCCTATCATTGAGCTACGCCTAAGCTGAGGACTGTCTGATGGTATCTGTGCATTTTTGTGTACTGTGTTAGATCCAGATCAGTTTTGTGTAAGTTTAATGGTGCACTGTTTGGTCTACAAGAGTCACAGCTTTACTTTCAGTATCTGTATTTGTTTGTATTGCAGACCTCATCCTCCCTCTATGATAAAGAGTCAGCTTTTCTATGGATGACTTAGGATGGTGTTTGTCATATTTTGTTAATGTTATTTGTGCTTTCCTCTAGAGTTTTTCTAGTTCTGTGTATGTTCAATGTATAACTTCAAATGAATATATCAGTACTGGGATGATAGATGTGTTATACTGTGTTCGCACACAATCCATGACTCACTTTGATCTTGATTTATCCACAATCTTGATTGCAACCGTCACCAGTCGAACATCAAGCTGTTTGCACAGGCAGTCCGCTTGAGAAGAACTCGGTTATTGCACGCAATGATAAAACCGACATAACTATTCAATAAGTCATGATCACCAACAAAACAATGGAAGTTTTGATTAGAAATAAATACTTTTTCTTGCCACATATCTAATAATATCCAGATCTCCATCATCTACCCAAATATCTTTTTTATTTCTCTGTTGATAGCCTAACATGTGTTCCATAGCCATCTTGTTTCTTCTTGCATGCATGGGATTGTGGGAATTCTCTTATGACTGGATCTAGTTTCAAAAACTCTCTTGTGTTGATTGTGATTGAACTTTGTTTCAGTCAAGATGAAATGGTTGAGAGAGGTCGCACCATAGCACAGTCACCAATCTTATCACAATCTAGATTGAAATGCTCAGTGCAAATGGGGTATTACTTGTAATGTGTGTTTTGTATTCAGCTATATTGTTAGTATTGAGTTTAATCTGCTATTGTATTCTATTCATAGTCTTTGTTTTATTTATGCATATTCTGCAAGTTTGAAAGAATCTGTAGATTCCACTCTCATCCGTGGATTCAACTGTGTCTCCATTTCCAAGTACAAAATCACCTTTCTTCAGGACTCCTTTTCCTATATGAAGTGTTCTACATTTGACTACACAAGTGGCTTCCAATTTGCATTCTGTGGAATTCTAGGGTTCTACCAATAAAATTAGTTGTTAAACTTTAATTAATAGTTTTATATGTTTGAAAATTTTATTTAAATAAAGTTTCAAAAATTTTTAATATTCCTTAGGAAAAGTGAACCTATGCACTGACTCTGCATGGTTGATATTTTTGTGGAAAATAAAATCTGTTGAGACTAATGGAGGATGAATCAAATCTTGTATTTGATTCTTTACCATATATTCAATTCTTTGTATTCAAAAGCTAGTGTTCATTCCTTAAATATTAAATTATTAGTGTATTAAATTTTATTTTTTATTTATATATTTATTGTTTCTGTTATTTAAATTTCATATTCCCATATTAATTCAAATATTCCATTCTATTTTTAAACTGTATTCATTTAGTAAAAATTTCTGTTTTATTATTTATTTATTTTTGTTATTTTAAGTTTCTTGTTCCTTTTTTAATTCAAACATTATATTATATTTTTAAATTGTCTTCTTTTATTCAAAGATGCTGTTAATTGAAGATCAGTCAAATTGATCAAAAAAATTAATTTTAATAAATACATTGATAAGATTACATAGGTGATTTTTGTGTTTTTAACCTATTGGATCACTATTCAATAGGTTAAAAACACAAAAATCACCTATGCAATCCTATAGGTTTAAGGTCAGACAAAATCAAAATGGACTTAGAGTGAGTCTCCCTGGAAAATGCCTCATCTTATATGTATTTGGTTTGTTTTAATGCATGTGTTGTGAAGATTGAGCTGTAGTGTTGTTCTCTACTTTGTTCTCCGGGAGTATTCTTCAGTTTTCTAAAAATAAATGTTGGATGTATTTTATATAGGTGTTGTTGTTTTGTTATTGTCATTATTATTATTAACTGTATTAGCAAAAAAAAAAAAAAAAAAAATAGCAGCAGTAGTCAATTAGAGGTTGAGGAATTCTTGACAATCAGAAAAATTTTGGGACCAATTTAAACTCAAGATACCATGGTTTTTCTTATTCTGTAGTTATGTACTCTCAATGAAGTTATCTATATGTTACAAAAATGCTTGAATTTAAAATCATAGACAAAAAACCTTACACACGTTGTTTCTAGCAATTAAACTAATAAGCACAAACGTTTTCAGCCATTTTGAAAGACCTTCTTCAGGTGCACTGAGGTCGGTTGGAAAGTTGCTGTATCATATTTCATTGAGTTCTTTCCAGCATATTAGAATTAACAATACCCTGTATTAGGCTTAGAATTAAATATTTAAAATAATAGAATAAATGGGGTTCCTAGAATAAATAAAGATCTATTTTAGAATTCTAAAAAGGAGCTTTCCTTAAATTTTTACAATGATTGTAGATTAAATTGTACACACACACAAATGCATACGTTACAGACCTACTTTATATGTATAAATTATACACATATTATATTTTATAAATATAAAACTTGCTTTTAAATAAACTATAAAAATTTATTGTAAAGAAACCTTACATATGGGCATGCGCACCTGTGCATGCCCATCACGAGTTTTGTTAAGCAAGCATTTGATTTTGTTTTAAATCTTACATATACAAAGATATATTCTAATAAATGTTATATACAATGTAAGTTAATTATTAAATATAGCCCTGTATCTCACATTAATCCATACCTGGCTCATTTTATTGGTCAGATTGAATAATGAGAGGATTTACATTTATAGTCACATGATACTAAAAAAACAGTATTTGCTATATATTTCTTATTTACATACAGGAAATCCTCATTAATTCAAACTCAGATAATTTGAAATCCCATTAATTCATAACTGTACTATCTTTATAAGCTGGGGATATAAAGATTTACACATTACAGAATTTAGTTAGTTCAAAATATGGGTACTTCGAAATTCAAAGTGAAAAATCTGTTCAAACTATAATATGCATATGTTAACTCATTCGTTTAAACTGAAGTACCTTAATACTATAAGAGAACAATAGACCACTCTAATCTGGTCAATATGGCTTTGGTTTTACAGTAATATATTTTTGGGTGTCACCTTACCCATGGTCTACCCCTTTTCCTCTTATCTCATAAAATATGGCTGAGTTTCAGGATTGCAAGATTGGGTTACAAGTAGCAAATTGAGATATTTGTAGACTACTAAATTTGGGTGACTTACTGCTTTTCAGGCCACTTTAAAAATAATTTGGGCTACATTTTGAGGAATTCTGCTTTACTTTTTATAAAACCTATCTGGCAACCTGTGAGGTTCTCAATGGATATGTGCTGTTTACCTGCAGTTTATTTATATCATATTTAATATTATAAATTATTAATTAATGAAAATAGCATTCTGTATATGTAGTTGTATTCTGTTTGCTTAATAAATTACATCAGTTACACAACATTTGGCATAAAGTACAGAAATATGTAAACTGCAGATTATTCAAAACTTGATAATTTGAACTCGCAATTATTTCGTCCCTTGAATTTCAAACTAATGAGAATTTTCCGTATTACAGTTTTTCAGCTGATAAATTCTCTTAGTAAGAAAAGTAAAAAAATTAAATATTTGAATATATTTGTATTTTAAAGGAACTTTTCCTTGACAAATTTTTGAAAGTTATAGGTCCTAGCTTTTCAAAATTTTCCTATAAAACTAGGAAATATATTTCCTAAGTTACAGGAAATAAATTATGTTTACATAAAGTATGAAACTATGAACATGTGAAAAAATAGGAATATTTAGTAATATTATCTTTAACATAAGCTTAATAAAAAATCAATAAGAATCATTCCATGCCTTTTAAAACTTATCGGTAACATATCAGTTTGAAGCAGAAAAGTAAAATTTAAAATAATGGAATCATTTACATGATTAAAAGTTAGGTAATACAGCCTAATGAAGCAACACATGTAAAAGATTAATTATGTTTTAATTAAGTTTTTAACTCAACAGTTCCTGGTAGCATATATTTAATGTATATGCTTGTAAAAGTTACTTTTAGATAACGTGTATATATGAATGCATATACAAATTAACTTCTACTAATAGGCAATATTAGACATGCAGGACACAGGTCTGTATTGACATATATAAAAGTATTGTTTTTACTGTAATTCGTTACCGATTATAAATAAAAAATAATTAAATACATTTGTTTATTATAGTTTTTCATACAAACATTTAAAAATATTATTTACTTAAATTTTTGTATGAAAACAAATTGCAACTCACCGGCATGTGTTTACACACAATTCTAAACTGTGATCCATTTACGAACTGAATGAGAAAGAAAATGATAGTTTGTAACATTAAAAGAAAATTATAATTTATATTATTATTTTTAAATTAAAAAAAATCTTATATATTGGAATGATTGTTAAAAGTTTAGATGTTTATTAATTATAATAAATTTTCTTTTTTTTTCTTCTTCTTTTATACATAAGTTGGAAGGTGGCGCTGTGCGTTTAAAAACCATTCGCCAAGATGGCGAGATACTTGGCTCTGGATAAACTAAAGAGAATGTTCGATATTCTTAAACAGAATGGTGGAATTATAGGAACTTATAAGAAGCTATACAGGTTATTAATTTAATATGCATATATTATATAGTGGTAGCTATCTTAACTTCTGTCTTCAGCACTAATGAACATTGCTGCAGTAGCACTACAGTAGCTAAATGGAAATAACTGTTTTAACAAAGTGGCTTTGTTAAGAAATACACCCAGTGTAATTGTGTTCTTGTAATTGTATACTATGTAATAGTAATATTATATAATTATAGTATTTAGTTACTTAACTAAGTAATTTTACATATTAATATTATATTAAATGCTAACAGTGGATTAGTGTTTTAGCTGTATCTTCTCAAGTTTACTCTTTGCCTTTTATAATGCTTAGAGCTGGCTCTAATTAAATTTTGAGTGTATGTGAAGAATAATTGGTTTGATAAAGCTGTAAGGATAAAAAAAAATATGACCTAAAATGTTGAACTGTATTTAACTACAACTGTTCCTCCATTCGTGCAACCTCCATTGCCCCTCAACAGACTCAAAATATTCACTCCACCTATTATGCATCCCACAGCAGCTTACCATTTGCACTTCATATACATGGTACACTTTTTTTCTGTTACCACATATATTTTTCATTTGCTTCCAGAACGGTTTTCTATTTTTCTAAAATGTTCAGTCCATTCTTATTCATTCTATCCTTACTTTCCTTTTTATCCATGCAACTTCTCATTTCTTTATTCTATATCTATTCTCACTCACATTGCCATTCACTCAGCCCATATATACAATCTTTCTCTTTCATTGCTCGCTCAACTCTGTCATTCCACCACACACTCTTTCACACTCATTATTCCACATCCCTTTTGCTGCTGCTATCACACAAGATTGGATATTCTTCCAAACCTCCACATCACTCAATCTTTATTCACTTTCCCCAGTTTCAACTCAACATGCTCTCTATACTCATCTTTTCTACTCATCAGGTACTTTTTTACTCACTGCAAAGCTATTGTTTTCCTTTTTGTTCCACCGCCCAATCTTCAGTTGCACCACTGATACCATTAATGGTCCAAGCCACTGTCAGCTCCTCTCATAACTCTTGTATCCTCCACTACATCTCTCAATCTATATCATATGCAACAAAATCTATTTTACTCCTCTGACCTTTTGTACGATTTTCCCATGTTTACTGATGAATGGTCTAATAAAATAGTCTGCATTATGCATTTATATGTCAAATTTGCCGTTATGTAAGTACATTATAGTGTTGTGAACAGACTAGCCATTATCGCTGCTTCTTTCTTTAAGCCTCTTGCTTGCATCTATGTTTGCAGTAATATCTGATTCTGTATATATACTTGCAGATACATGTATATGTATGTAAAGTGAAATACAAAAATACAGTATATAATTTGGCAAATTTCAATTGTAAAGCAATGATGCTGTCACACAAAAATAATTAGCAAAAATTTAATTGCACTGCTATGAACAACATAAAGATCCATGGATGATTTCAGCATATAGATAATAAAAGGAAATAAAGAAATATATTACCCACCAAAACTTAGAAAACTATTTATAGATAACCTGCATAGGCAAATTTCTTAATATAGTAAAATGTATTCAAGCTGTTATTCTTGAAGCAAGAAAATAGTTTTATATGTATTTCTGTTGTATTTTTCTTTAATATTTACATTGTACAACATTTAGTTTAACTAATAAGCAGCCTTGTCATATTGTGGTTACCTTTTAAATATGACTAAATATTTCTGTTGTTTGAATAGAATTTTGAAGCTAGAGATGAGTTTTATAAAATAAAAATTGTCTATTGTTATTTTATAATACTTAATAATATGAGATTTTATTACAAATCTTTTTATAACAGATGGCCTCACACACAATTTTAACTTTTTTGATGGGAAAGTTATGCAGTTCATTGCTGGAATTTTTCAGTTTTATGATTGAAATATTCATAATTATGCATAATTATTAATATAATGAGATATTTTTATTTTCAGAATGGACGATGCCAAAGTTGGCACTTTAGTTGGTGAAGATAAATATGGTAACAAATATTATGAAAACAAGTTATATTTTTATGGTAAATATAATATAATTTATTTTAGTGTTTTTTTTAAATTTAAATTGTACAGGGTGTCCCAAAAGTAGTAAATCCACATGATTTATTTATTATTAAATACTTTCTGAATTATGCAAAATTGTAGTATTTGTTAGAAGCGTACAGATTGGGATTACTTATGGAAAAATAACATTGGGCATATGACCATCTTTTACATCTCAGCAATGAAAAATTCAAGACATCATTGTTTTCATAAATTTCTCCAAAGTTTCTTGGGAGAGATTAAATTACACTGCAAATGTTATTCTTGAGAACAGCAATTTTGTTGGTTCATTCACGCATGCCTTTCTTTGAGAAAGGGCATATATATAATTATTTCTTCTGCATTTATTCAGAAGAAAAAATTAGGAGCTTGGAGCTTTGACAATTTCAGAGGCCACATGATGTTTCCATTCTGTGATGACATATGATTTGGAAGCACCTCTTGAAGTAATGCCATTGTGTGCAAGACAGTCAATGGCATTGCTTCAAGATTCATATTTGATCTTCAAAGTCACAGCAACAACCTGCAACACAAAACAAGGACGTAATGAGAACTCTCATTTTTATCCTTATTTCAAAAGGGTTTACCACTTTTGGGACACCCTGTCCCTCTCTGAACTTCATAAGAATTTAATCATAATGTAAACAGAGTTTTGAAAAAATTAAATAAAAATCAGTGATGTTAATAATTCATTTTGAATATTTTTATGATTGCCATCAAATAAGTTTTCATCTGCTTCAAAATTATTTATTTAAATTTATCATTATTAAATAATTATACATGTTATTTTAATATTCAGATTTCACTTGGAGTTTAAATTCGACACACACAAAACTAAAACAACTTTAAAGAAAGAAAAAAAAAACAAACATTAACAAAACAACAAATGCTGTCCTAAATTTTCCACAGAAAAAGTTGATACTTTTATGTGAAAAGGAAGGATGAGGTTTTACTGATATAATCTTCATAACAAAGAAATACAGACATCGAAAGAGAGTATTTCTACAAAAAAAACAAGAAACACCACAATTAAAATGAGTAATTATTTATTGTGATGTCACAATGCCAGGCTGCAATTTTTAATTAATTTAATTTAAAATATATGCTCTTCACCTGAAATTAGTAGTGTCTTCCTGTACATCTATACATACAGAAATTACTCCCAAATTTTTTTTGCATTTCTTGAAGTTTCAATGTGTCCTGAGCCCAAAAATGTAAAAATCTGAGGAGGGTCATTTTTTTCTGGATTGCCATACTTTCCCTCTGTTGTAACACCCAGAAAAGTAAAAATTTCAAGCATGTTTTAATTTTTTTTTTTTATTGCTTTATTTACAACTTCTTTACATTAATTTAGATATATAAAAATTTATTTGATGCTTACATTTAATTTATCAATAAAGTTTGCATTTTATCTTTTTATAAATTGATCATGATATTGATTTATTAATTTCAAAATAAGTTTTACTTTTTTTGAAAACTTAATTATTTGGGGACAAACAACTTAACAGTAAACTACACACCACATCATCAAACCACAATTAATAAAATGGACAACCAGACAAAACAGAAAAACCAGAAAGAAAGAAGAAATAGTATTTGTCCGACCCCGAGAACTGGACACATAAGACCAACACAATAACAAGGGATACCCAACCAATATGCTCAACTTTCCACACACTATTTACCCTCCAACATATATTACACAGGTCTGCAAAAAAAATTTTTTTCAGCTGCATGGGATATTTTTGCTTAATTATATGTTTTAAAGATCGGAGATTATTTTCGTATCTTTCATACGAAAATAATTTATTAGTTTATTTGTTCTTTACATTATTATTTTTTAATTTGTATGTATGTAATTGAGTCTATTTCTAATCTTAATTATTTTCAGGCCGTAATAGATGGGTTGAATATAATGAATATATTCATATGGATTATGATGGTAGTCAAGTTCCAGCTGAATGGTAAGATTTATGAGAGCATTAAAGTTTTGTTTTATGTATGTAGAGAACATTTTATAATACTCTGTAATTTAATCAAATGCTTTCTTACATAATTTTGATTTTAAAAACTTTTGAAGACATCTCAAAGCTGAGATTTAGTATTTATGACAGAAATAAATTAAACTCAATAGTTATAAAGTTATGATTTTTAATTTTTAAATTTTGCTTAATCAAATTACACATTTTTCAGTTAAAAATTTATTACGTGTTCAGTACAAAAATAAGCAGTTTCATTTAAAATCATAACAGCATTATAGATTCGATTTTTGACACAATCCACATTTTAGAAATGTTACACGTTGATGATGTGCATATTACCGAATAACAATAATTAAAGTTCAACACTAGAAACCACCATAAAGGAACTCAAAATAGTAAGTTTATGAATGTTTTCATCTATTTGTAAATGTCTGTTATATATGAAAACATTAGTAAAATTACATAAAGCAGATACTAGCTTAGCCAATAATTATTCTAATACACAAAATAACACCTTTTACTTATAGCTGAGATAATTTTAATTAGAAAACTAACGTTTTCGGCTTACTCAATAAGCCATCTTCAGGTTCTAACATTCGAAAAAAGGAACATTATCGTTCCATTAACAGAATACAAATGTTTGAAAAAATTCAAACCGTTAGCAACGGACAGAAAAAGAAGAACATGGTAATATAAGTAAATAAATATACAAAAATAAATAAAAACAAAAAAGGAAGAACATGGTAATACAAATAAATAAATATACAAAAATAAATAAAAATGAAAAGGTAAGAACAAAGTAATATAAATAAATAAATATACAATCAAATCGTTATAGTGAGAAACGATTCCACTGGTGATGCTTTTTTAAAAAGAGTGGCAGATTATCGAGGAATGATGCCAAAACAAGCTAAGACAAGCCTACGAGTTCGTCATACATCTCTTAACTACGAATTTCCAAGCTGTTGGTAGGCTGTCAGCGTCCCTCGCATTTATGCATGCCTCTACCAACAGCTTGGAAATTCGTAGTTAAGAGATGTATGACGAACTCGTAGGCTTGTCTTAGCTTGTTTTGGCATCATTCCTCGATAACCTGCCACTCTTTTTAAAAAAGCATCACCAGTGGAATCGTTTCCCACTATACGATTAACGATTTGATTGTATATTTATTTATTTATATTACTTTGTTCTTCCTTTTTTGTTTTTATTTATTTTTGTATATTTATTTACTTATATTACCATGTTCTTCTTTTTCTGTCCGTTGCTAACGGTTTGAATTTTTTCAAACATTTGTATTCTGTTAATGGAATGATAATGTTCCTTTTTTCGAATGTTAGAACCTGAAGATGGCTTATTGAGTAAGCCGAAAACGTTAGTTTTCTAATTAAAATTATCTCAGCTATAAGTAAAAAGTGTTATTTTGTGTATTAGTAAAATTACTTTGAGTTTGTGCTGGTTTCAGGTGTTGGTCCTTCATTTATGCGAGTCATTCCAGTTTTTGAAGAATAAAAATAACTTTTTTTAAAATAAATTTATAGATATTTACAAATTTTCTTTAATAATGTAATATTTACAGGCATCGTTGGTTGCATTACATGACAGATGATCCACCAACTAAAGTGCCTCCTGTACAATATAAATGGATGATAAATCATACAGAAAATTTTACTGGAACTAATAAAGCATATATGCCTTATAGCACAACAAACCCAAAAATACAGTCTTGGAAACCACCTACTAAATAAAAATTTGTAAATAAATTATGAATTAGTAGTATTTCTTGTAATAAATAATTTTAGTTTCAATTAAATATATTTCAAAACATTAGAGAGTAGTATTCTGTTTAGTATGTAGGCGAAAATTAATAGAACTTTTTACATATTTAGTTTAGTAATAATAATAATAATAGTGAGGTTTTACTGTATTATTGTGTGTTTTGTTAAGTGAGATATACTCTGTTAACACCGGTGGCTGTGTACTATGCCGGACCAAAGTCAAGGCATAGTAACCAAAACAGAAATTAAAGAAGTGTATCAGTGTGTGTGTCTGTATTCAAGAATTTTCTCACAATATGACATGTATTCAATATAGTGGCCTTCTGTAGTGTGATGTATGTGTTTCTATTCAATTGTAATGTGCCCAGGCTTTTGTGTAGTGTGTGTGGTATGACACATGTAGAGGAGAGAACAACAGGTACAGTAAGCACCCTATCCATCCTCCACAGATGTCTTATTTCCTGGATGAGTTCTGTGTACTTACTAATTTTTTCAGTGCAAGCATTTTGTATATTGTGAGTGTTTGGAATGGATATGTCTATAATGTATGTGATTTTATTGTGTTTGTCAATGAGTGTGATGTCTGGTCTGTTGTGGTAAATTGTTTTATCTGTGATTATGGCTCTCTCGTAGTACATTTTGTGCGTGTTGTTTTCCAATACTGTCTGTGGAATGTATTTGTAGTAAGGTTTGTGAATGTCTTCTAATTTGTGTTTCTTTGCAAGCTCTTGGTGTATTATATTTGCTACTTGATTATGTCTGTGTAAATAATCTGTCTGTGCCAAGAGCTTGCAACCAGAAGTGATGTGTTGTATAGTTTCTGGCATGACGTGACATTTTCTGCATGTGTCATTTGTGAGTGTTGCATCTTTGAGTATGTGTTTTCTGTCGTTTTTAGTATTTATGTCCTGATCCTGTATGGCGATCGTGAATCCTTCCGTCTCCCCAAAGAGGCATCCCTGTGCTAACCAGCTGTTTGACGCAGTTTTGTCAACAAAATCCTGGGCCAGATCATAAGGATGCCTGCCATGGAGTGCCTTTTGAGCCCACGATTGCTTAATGGTGTCTATGCTTTTTATATGTTGTGTTGTGTCCATATGATGTGACTGTAAGTTTAATGGTGTGTTATTTGAGTCTGCTAGAGTTACTGCTTTATGTAATTGTGATGTTTCTTGTTTCTTGTTTAATGTAGAAAAACTCTCATAGTGACTGTATTTGTTTGACATAGTTAACCTTCACTACAATCAGGCCACGTCTGCTATCTTTACGTGGAAGAGTTAATCTTTCTGTGGCGGATTTAGGATGATGTTGTTTATGCTTAGTAAGTGTTGTTCTTGTTTTCCTTTGGAGTTTGCTCAAGATCTGTGTGAGTCCAATGTGTAACTCCAAAAGAATATGTGAGTACTGGGATGACATATGTGTTTATTGCTTTAACTGTGTGTTTTGCATTTAATTGTGTTCTGAGAATAGCATTTAACTTACTTTGGTATTCTTTAATTAATCTTTGCTTTATTTGTGTATGTTCTGTTAGTTTGGCCTGTTGGAATCCTAAATACTTGTAGAACTTGCCCTCTTCCATGGATTCAATAACATCTCCATTTCCAAGTGCAAAATCTTCTTTCTTCAGGATTCCTTTTTCTATGTGAAGTGTTTTGCATTTATCTAGGCCAAATTTCATTTGTATGTCCTTGGTGTATGAATGTGTGATTTGTAGGAGTTGACGAAGTTGTTTTTGTGTGGATGCATAAAGTTTTATGTCATCCATGTACATGAGATGTGACAGTGTAAACTGTGTTGTTTTTTCATGCCTGATATTGTAACCATATTGCGTGTTGTTTAACATGTTGGATAATGGGTTCAGGGCTAAGCAGAACCAGAGAGGACTCAAGGAATCTCCTTGAAAAATTCCTCGCCTAATAAAAATTTGGTTTGTTTGTATGGAAGTGTTATGAACCCTGAGATGTAGTGTTGTTCTCCAGTGCTGCATAGTGTTTTGAAAGAATGCAATGAGTGATGGATGTATTTTGTACATGTGTAGAATATGTAGCAGCCAACTGTGTGGAACACTGTCGAATGCTTTTCTGTAGTCTATATATGCCATGTATATGTTTCTGTGTTGTTTGTGTGCTTGCCGTAGAACGACTGAATCTATGAGTAACTGTTCTTTGCATCCTCTGTGATTTCTACGGCAACCTTTTTGTTGTTCCGTTAGAATGTCGTGTTCTTCAACATGTTTGTATATTTTGTTTGCGATACAGGATGTCAATAATTTGTAGAGTGTTGGAAGACATGTAATTGGTCTGTATTGTGTGGGGTCTGTGGTATTGTTGTTTTTAGGTTTCATGTAGGTGATGCCCTGAGTAAGAAAATTTGGCATGTCTTGTGGATTGATGATGATGTGTGTTAGGTGTTTAGCTAGTTCCTGGTGCAGTGATGTGAACTTTTTGTACCAGAAATTGTGAATGTTGTCTACACCAGGTGTCTTCCAGTTGTGTGCTCTGTTAACAGTGTATTGGAAATCATGTATGTTTATTTCAGCACAGGGCATAGTTGGTATGTTGTGCAAGTTTCTGTTCTCCTCCTCGATCCAGCCTGCATCAGCATTGTGCGTGACAGCACTGGACCAAAGAGAAGACCAATATGTTGTGAGTTCTTCTTCTGTTGGTGTGCCACTGTGCTGTGTATCAGTGTTTGCTTTGTTATTAATTTGTCTGTAAAAGAGTTTTTCATTGTTTGTAAATAATTTATTTTGTTGTTTTCGTAGTGTACATGTTTTGTATCGTTTGAGTCTACGTGCTTTGGCAGCAAGTTTTTGTTTTAGTGTATCAATGTATTCTGTAATGTGTGTGTTGTGATGTTCATGTTTTGTGTGTGTTTTTATTTTCTTGAAAATGTTTTTGAGCTGTTTCCTTAATTTGGGTGTTATGTTGCTTTTAGCGTATTGTGTCAGCCTGCCTAATTGCTGTCTAATGTCATTTATTTGTATTTCTATTCTTCTCTGCCAGGCAGGCTTGTGATAGAATTGTGTTTTCTGTGTATTTGTCTGTGATTGTACTTTCAGTCCATGGTGTGTCACTACTGCGACTGCCCCAGCATAAACTAATGTATGAATGTCTGCAAGTGTAGAAATTGAATGAATGTAGTGTGGTAGTAAGTGAGTGTTTATGTAATTTAGTGTTTTTCCTACTTCTTTTGACGTGTTGATTTTTGGTATTCGTGGTCGTTGTGTGGGATCTGTACCTGTATATTTAGTGAGTGTTTCCTGAAATATAAGTGAGAGCGTATTAACTAAATCCATGTCTATGTTATCAGTGATGGAAGAGGAAGTGTCTGTAGTATCATTAGTGGTAATTGTTGTATGTGTGTTATTATCAATGCTTGTTGCTGAATTATCCTGACAGGTTACATGATCTTCATTAATGTTAGATGTTTCTGTCTGTTGATGTATTTGATCAGCAACCTGTTGTTTGATAAGTTCAAGTGTTGTTTGTGGAATAAGGTTGTTGTGTATAATTGTTCTTGTTTTGATCAACAACCCTTTGTTCGGTGACAGTGAGGTGAGGATACTGTTGTGTGAATCTATGGTGTAGTTGTTGTCTGTATGCTGTCATGTTTGTTTCGAGTTTTGTGATTGTGTAGTAAGTACGGATGATAAACTCATTCATTTCTTCTGTCCGTTTCATCCGTTGGCGTGGTTTTCCAGCCTTTGTGGTCTGTGGATGCATTGCCACAGAAACACCAAGGCTGGGTTGGTTCCTCACATCTGTTGAGGGCATTGCAGTAGCCATGCTTGGGCCGGTGCTGCTTTTGCCACCGGTAACCAAGGGAGACTGTGGCCTATTTTTCGAACGTGAGCCTCTGCCTAACCCACGAACGCGGACCTTGTTAACCCGGGCGACGTCCGAGCCGGTATCACACTTTGATCTGGTTATTACCATAATAAATATCTACACAGAATGTGGGTGTGGTCACACTTAGCTTCATTTCTCCCCATAGATCTTACTGGCATGGGTGTCCCTACCAGGAGCTTGTGCTCCAGCCTGCATTGCCCTATGGATCAGTAAAATTACTGGGCTCTCCCACCACGACCAGGTGGTGACCACGGGAGAGCTATTATTATTATTATTATTATTATTATTATTAAATCAAACTGCATTAACTTGAACCTGTTTCCTGGGCACATTATGTAGGGTGTTCCATGCAATACAGTCTCATTAAGTCAAAATTCTCAGTATTTTAACTCAAACTTATTTTTCTATATATCATCCACCTTTTGATAAGTTTGTGATCTTCATTTTTTCATGAAGATACATGTGAATACAGATGATTAAGATAAACCTACAACTCCATGTCAAAGATGACATAGAGTTGTAGTGTTAAAAAGAATGCAAAACCATGCCAATGGTTTTGCATTTTTTTTAACTTACAGTATGTGAAAAAGACCATTGTCCATGCCTCCCAGTTGACATTTTCCAATTGCTTATTTTTCAATGTATAACCTTTATTACCATCAAACAAATGTATTACTTATTTATTCAAATGTTTGAATGATATGTTACATTATGACAAAATAATTATTTTTGTCATAAAGTTTTTCCTGAAATTATGAATGGAAGAAATCATTGACCCACATTAAAAAATATTTCTACAATTGAAGAAATGCTTGTTCAATTTAATGAAGTTGTTTATCTGAATATCAATCTGTGATATAAGGGCATGTATCCTAAAAATGTGCACAAATTTCAAAGTTTAAAATTTATTATTTATTTTACAACAAGTTTTTTTATGTTCAGTTATTATCTTTAATGATCATATGAGATCATCAGTTCTGCAATTGGCAATTTCAACATTTAGTCTTAATCATTCTATTAACTTTCACAAGTTGTCATGTGAAATGGAGAAGTTTGATCTTGATTTTCTCCTGCAACTCCTCTGCAGATCCAGCTTCCAACCATTTTTATAAACATTTTGCTTTAGTTGGCACCCGTATACCCTTCCCCACAATAAAAAATCACTTTATAAAAATGTATCGGTGAGTACAAATGAAATACAAATATATTAATTATAAGTTTATTGAACAAAAATCAGGAATTACAAAAAATTGTATAAAAAACAATAAACATAAGAGAATTGTACCAAAACATCAAAAATAATTTGGAAGAAAATAAAGTAATTTATGTTGTTTGTCAAGAAAATCACTTGCCAAATGTACCTTATACATATAGTTTTATGTAAATTAACAGATAAACTTGCTATATTTTATTTGACAAGAAAATAACTTTGACATTTGTACTTTGTATAGATATCATATAAATAAGAAACAATCTTTCAAGTATATAAAATAGGAACGTACTACAAACATTATTTGGTAAAGAAATAGGTAAATAACACAGATCTGCAAGTAAAAAACTTCATAGGATTTTTATACATTTTCTTATAGATTTCAGCTTAGTAAAAATGAAAAAAATTCCATCTTGTCAATTTTTTTGTTACACTCAAGTTTTTGTTTGTATTTAGTGTAAAATTTAGGTTGTGTAATTTCTCCCAACAGTTTGTTAGGTTTGAAAACAGTTTCTGTTACGTCTGAACTTTTATGGCTTCGTAGGTGACTATGCCATGGCCTGTAACGCTTTGAAACAGAGTCTCTCCCCTACTCCAGTTCCGTTCTACCCGGGTCACTGTGTGCTAACGATCGGGATATAAGCAAAAAGGGTCAAATTGGGGTTATAGAGTCCTCCCCGGGAAGTCAAGAGGGGGTTATAGGGACTGATATCCTGGCAAAAACCATGAAAGACGGACAAGTGCCGGTCCGCATAACCAACTTCTCCACTCAACCGAGAAAACTGGCGAAAGGCGAAAGGGTAGGAATCTTCTTGAGGGCAGTAGAAGACAAACTTACTACAACGCCCAGGCCTCTCAACAAATCTAATACCTCCAATCTTACCAAGGAAGAGTTCGGTCAATTATTCGACTGGTCCCACATTGAGAAAACCCAGAAACAGCCTTTATTAGACCTTTTATACAAATATCAACAAGTCTTTGCCACTCACGATTATGATTTGGGGTATTGTCAAGTAGTGGAGCACGAAATTAATACGGGAGAGGCTTCTCCCATATATCAACCTCCCTATCGAATACCATACGCTCAAAGAGAGAAAATGAACGAAATCATTGACGAATTACTAGATCATGGAATCATATCACACTCGAAATCACCCTGGTCAGCTCCAGCGTTATTAGTCAAAAAGAAAGAGCCAGGGCTATGGCGCCTAGTAATAGATTACCGCAAGCTCAACAGAGTTACCAAGACAGACCCATATCCATTGCCCTTGGTCCAGGAAGCCCTCAGTTTGTTGGGACAGGCAAAATATTTCTCAACGATGGACACCTTTCGGGGTTCTGGCAATTGGCCCTGAGAGACAAAGAAAAGTCTGCGTTTTCTAGCCCTGTCGGTCGACGGCCGGATGGCCGAGCGGTCGAGGTGGCAGCCTACCACTCTGGGGGACCCGGGATCGAATCCGAACGGGTCGAAAATCCCCAGGAATTTTTGGGGAGGTGGTCCGTTCGGACATGTCGGGCCCCGTCCCTCACCACCCGGTCGCCCCATTGTGGGCCTGGCCGAACCCATAATGGGCCTTTTAAAAGAGGCCCTCTTAGTGCCCACAGGGCGGAAAGAGTTAAAAAAAAGTCGCAAAGCCCTGACGGTCATTATCATTGGAATCGGATGCCCATGGGTCTTTGCGGAAGCCCTGCATCCTGGCAACGGGCTGCAGACTTCATTCTTCATGGATTAAAGGGAAAAACTTGCCTCGTCTATATGGACGATATCTTGACTTTTAGTTCGGACTTCCAAACTCATCTCCACCGACTCGAGCAAATCTTTCAGCGTCTTGCCGCCGCGGGCTTAAAATTAAAACCAAAGAAGTGCCATTTCTTGCAGCGACGAATTAAATTCTTGGGCCATGACGTGTCCGACGAAGGGATAAGACCAGATCCCGACAAAATCCAGTGCGTATTGACTTCCCTAGACCTGCCAACAAACATGATATTAAGTCATTTTTAGGGTTAACGGGATATTATCGGCGTCACATAAAATCGTATGCAGATATCGCAAAGCCCCTGACAGATTTATTGAAAAATGACAGTCCATTTCAGTGGGGAGAAGAACAAGACCGGAGTTTCGAAAGAATGAAGGAAATTATTACCTCGGCCCCACTTTTAAAATCCCCCGATTTTACCAAGCCTTTCTTGTTAGCCACAGATGCTTCTAATGAGGCCATAGGGGCAGTATTATCACAAGAGGATGAAAGAGGAGAAATGCCGATTGCTTACGCCAGTCGGATATTGCGGAAAGCCGAGAAAAATTATAGTACAACCGAGAAAGAATGCCTTGCGGTTGTCTGGGCTACCAAATATTTCAAGCCCTATTTATACGGAAGAAAGTTCGTTATTCTTACAGATCACCGCCCATTAAGATGGCTCATGAGTAACAAAGACTCTAGTACGAATTCTCGGATAGCCCGCTGGATTATATTCTTGCAGGAATTTAACTTCGAAGTAAAACATAAAGCTGGCGAGTGCCATAAAAATGCCGACGCGTTAAGCCGAATTCCTATCAGGCAAATTCTGGAGACTGAAGAACTCGACCCTATCTATTCGAAGGCCCAGATCCGAGATTTCCAAAGACGCGACAAAAAATGGGGTCCTATAATTCAACAACTCGAAGACGAACCCACTCCAGATCCACATCTCACTGAGCAATTTTTCTTAGACGAGGAAGGAGCACTTTATCATTTACAACCTATCAATCGAGGAGACTTTTTTGAACAATTGGTTATTCCATCCGTCCTAATTCCATATATCTTACATACGTACCACGACACTCCTGTCGGAGGGCATTTGAGAGCCCACAAAATGCAACAAAAGCTTCGAACTTTATTTTATTGGCCAACCATGAGCAAAGATATCCGGACTCATTGCCAAGAATGTCAACGATGCGCTATACACAAAAGAAAGGACAAACGAGCGGAAGCGGAATTGCAGCTGTTCGCTCCCTTAACTCACCTATTTGAACGGACGGCCATGGACATTATAGGCCCATTGCCTATTACAACGAACGGAAACAAATATATCTTGGTCTTTGTCGACCATTTTAGCCGATATGCAGAGGCGATACCTTTACCCGATATTCATAGCAAAACTATCGCCAAAGCTTTCGTTATTAACATCGTCTTACGTCATTCAACGCCCGTCCAACTTCTTACCGATCGAGCTCCCAATTTAATTTCAAAGATGTTTAAGGAAGTGTGCGAATTACTTCATATCAAAAGACTGCTAACCACAGCTTATCACCCTGCCTGTAATGGAATAGTCGAAAGATTTAATAAAACACTTGTGGACATTATTTCCCACTACGTAGCCAAGGACCAACGAGATTGGGATGAGTGGATTCCTTACGCCTTATTTGCATATAACACTACCGTCCACGCCTCTACAAACGATAGTCCATTTTTCCTGCTGTACGGACGAGACCCACTATACCCCTTTGACCTTGTCACTCGTCCGACTCTGACTAAATATGATGTCGAAGATAACTTCGCATCAGAGCTCCGTCTTCGAATGGCTAACGCCCATCAATTAGCACAAGAACATGCCGAAGCCGCAGCCAGAGAACGTCAAAAGATACACCGCCGGACCCATAAAATCCCGACCTATCAGCTAGGTGACCGAGTCTTCCTCAACGAAGTAGTCTTTGCTCAAGGGTTAAAAAGAAAGTTAGCACCCAGATGGTCAGGCCCATTTCGCATCATATCCAAATTAAGTCCCGTCACCTTTCTCATTGAAAACATACAAACGAAAAAACAACTCCAAGTACATGCCAATCGACTAAAACACTGCACGGCTAGGCAAGAGTTCGAAAGATCCCAGGAGTTAACCCAGTCTCCTAGCCCAACGGTAACACAACCTACAACCATACAACCCTCCATGACCAATGTAGATCCTTGGGACGAGTTCATCCTTGCTGAAATTCAACCGCAATCCGAAACGAGAACAGAATTAGAGGACGAATCCGAAAGTGAAGAGAGAATTATAGAACCTACCGCCAGAGAAGAGCCAGAAGAAACGACTCCAGCTCATTCCTATGCATTACGCAGTCAAGGACCGGTGGAAGACCGTCCCTGGGTCCTCCCAACGCCTAGAAGAAGTCGCATTCCCAAGCGAAAGGCTAGCCCGCCAAAGGGAGGAAATAACACTCAGCCCAAGATAACAAAAAGGGAAAGCTAAAAGGACAAGAAAACACACACCACACCCAACCTTAAATTGTAACATCCTCAATCAACTTGAGCTGAACCTAATTCAAACGCGCCTAACCCAGAAAAAGGCACCTCTCAATAGGGACGCATTAAAATAATTCCTTTCTTCCTCCGTAGCTACGTAAAGTGCCGTTTCTTCGATCATCGACGATCGTCCATTAAAATAACTTTTGATGAATAACGCTTCATTCCAAAATTTTGTTAACATGATACAGAAGCGTTGAATGCTCTCATCCAATTTGCAAGGGGACAACCAACCCACCCGCAAACTCCAATAACACTGATATTACCTGTCAACTACCGTTGCTTAGCTACTGTTGCAAACTTGAACAGTCCTTCCAGGAAGTTAAAGTAAATTTTAAGATTTCATTTAATAAATACTCTTATGTACACCGAACCAATTGCGTCCTTGTACTTTATTTCTATGAGAGAGAGAGTACACTATTCTTGTTCAAACCCTCACTGTAGAGGAATTTTAACATACCGCGTGTAACAGGATATTGTCGGAACTAATTAATTGTAACGATAACTGTAGTAATGACGGAAATAAGTAATATAATTAATACAATAAATAAAATTCCTGAGAGAGAGAGAAAAACTTCCTGTAAGTAATTAAAATCGATCTTGCTCACTCAGAACAAGCACGATTTTGGAAAGGCCGGGCGATGTGACGGGCGAAAGGACGAAGGTGTTCAATCAAAACTTCGAATTTTTTTTTTCTCCACCATTTTTATCACAAGATCAGTTGGAAACCCATAAAAACTTATTTCCCACGAACTTGCTTCCTCGTTGAGGATGACCCATCCTCGGGACGTATGCCACCAGGAACTTTTCGAAGAAATTTACGTATTGGACACCCGACCCTCATGGAAAAAACCCGAGTGAAAAGATAAAACGAACGAACGATGACGAATCCGTCAGTCGTCGTTTAGTTATCGGGACAATAATCCGGACTCTTCCCGCCATCTTCCGAACCAAGACCCTTGTGGATTTATACCAAGACCATAGTGCGGATTATCTTGTGAACTGTTCCTTCAAATCGTGATTCTCCGTGGATCGTATCATCGCAAGGATACCCGACGCCGGCTCCAAGACTCTCTAAGGTATTTATCAACTCGCGAATCGTTTGAAAACTCTCTCTCCGCTAAAGTTTCCTCTAATGGCTTAAGAGTTGTACTATTATGGTCCTGCTTCGAATCGGTAGGATTATTTATACTTCTAACTATTGCTCGTGATTTTGCCGTTAATTGTTCTATGGTTTCTTCGCTTATAGCCGCTTGTACCGCCTTATCGAACGTATCAGGGTCACGTGACATCACAGGTCTCTTGATACGATCATTTAATCTGTGGAGAAATTGCACTAATAATCTTTCATCTCGTTCCTTTTGTTGACATCTTCTAATAACTTCCCTTTCGTGAGCGTCCCCGTTAGGTTGTTCCACCATTGTGTCCATGGCTAACGTTTGTAAGCGAACCGCATAGGTTTGCACATCCTCATCTCGCGCTTGGACGCAGGCATGAAATTTTTGCAACCGTAACGACATGGGCACCCTCTCAAATCTCTTCATCATTAGTCTTTTGAATTCGTCATAGGTTTCGACCTCCTTCATCTTTGCATCCTTCCACGCAAAATCTCGGGCTATCCCCGTTACCTTTAGTTTTGCAATTCCCAGACACTGGGCTTTAGTCCACCCCGTTAGTTTTGCGATTTCATCTAAGGACTCGAAGAAATCAGCGACCTTAAGCCCCTCTATTTCTCCCGCAAAAGAGGGTATTAATGGAATCATGCCCCCTAATCCGCCTGCTGCCGTACTTCCTGCCGTTTCTCCTCGCGCTCGGCCTTCACCTCTTGTCTCCATTTTAATTCACTTTCTGCCGAAAAAGTGATCCCGCTCTGACACCACTGTGACCGGAGGGTCGGGTCTCTTTGACCCCTCGTCAGGATGTGACACCACCGAGTCGGTCGAGACTCGGAAATCGCGACGCAGAGTTTTTTCGTCGCGCGAGCGGTCGCGCGTGAGCGGGTCGTTCGCGGTAGAGGTGGAGGTAGGAGAACCGAGGAAGTGAGTCACTCAAGACACCGGCTAAGTAACAAGGCTAATTTTAATAAGGGAATATAACAAAAGTACAATAAGACGCATCGCTAATACGGATGTATTTCTAGATACGCGGAGAGAGAGTTTACAAACGATTCGCGAGTTGATAAATACCTTAGAGAGTCTTGGAGCCGGCGTCGGGTATCCTTGCGATGATACGATCCACGGAGAATCACGATTTGAAGGAACAGTTCACAAGATAATCCGCACTATGGTCTTGGTATAAATCCACAAGGGTCTTGGTTCGGAAGATGGCGGGAAGAGTCCGGATTATTGTCCCGATAACTAAACGACGACTGACGGATTCGTCATCGTTCGTTCGTTTTATCTTTTCACTCGGGTTTTTTCCATGAGGGTCGGGTGTCCAATACGTAAATTTCTTCGAAAAGTTCCTGGTGGCATACGTCCCGAGGATGGGTCATCCTCAACGAGGAAGCAAGTTTGTGGGAAATAAGTTTTTATGGGTTTCCAACTGATCTTGTAATAAAAATGGTGAAGAAAAAAAAAATTCGAAGTTTTGATTGAACACCTTCGTCCTTTCGCCCGTCACAGTGGTGAATACACAGTGAAAAGTCAACAAAGAAACATAAGTGAGTTTGTGAAGAAAGTTTATTTTGCGTATTTCTAATTGAAACTTGGAGATCAAGACAAAGCATGGGCTTCGCATAAGGTGTGCAGAAGATGCAAGGAAGATCTTCGTTTGTGGTTTAAGGGTAAGAAAAACTCATTTCATTTTGGCATTCCTATGATATGGCATGAACAAAAAAATCGCACAACGGACTGCTGCTTTCGTTCTGCAGATGTTAAAGTGTAAGGTTAGCCGATGGGAGAGAAAGAATGTTACGGCGGTCGAGCGGTCAGACTGTCTTGTGGGAATGGGCTGACATCATTGAGACGGGTTACCATCTAAAACCGTTTAATAAACATAAAAATGGAGCTTACAATCACTCTATTAATTCGGCGTAAGGCCAATCCAAAGGGTGGATCAGTCCGTGCAACAGTTCAATAGTCCAGTCGATCGGTTAAACTTCCGATGAAGGTGAGGTGGATGGTGTCGGCCCCGGGGCGCACAGCACAACTTGAAGTGATGCTTTTCGATGGCGGGGTGTACCTGGGCGCAACTCGTCGGGAGCAGAGGTCGAAGACAAATTCGAAGCGTCGATCCAGATTTCGTTGTTAAACCTTAGCAAGAATCCAGTAGCAGAGCACTCGGAACCAAAGACCAAGAGCTCCGAATGTCCTTGAAACGACGATTTTATAATCTGTCTCCCCCAAATCGCCTCTCCATTGGTCTCTCAATTGTCACCTGGTGCCAATTCGAAACCCGATGGAGGGCGCGGGAGAGGTCATCGTCGCGATAGAACTTGATTCCTCTCTCGTCGCGCGTTTCTCGAATTCGTTCTTTTCCATTGTTTAAATTCAGGAAAAAAAACTTCCATTAAACAATGGAAATCTCCAATTTCGTCCCCTTTTTGTCGACCCCTGTTCGGGTCCTCACAAAAGGATTTAATACAAAAAATAAAATTAAATATTTTACCCAACTTTGACTCAGCTATTTGTCCAGTGTCCCATGGTTCTGAAATACCAGTTCCACAGCCACCTTCTAATTTAGATGACATCCTGAGTGAGTCAAAGGCTCAGACACATTAGCTTCCCGGGACAAATCTAGCTCAGATTTTTCTGTTAACGAAGGACCTCAACTTTTTTCTCGGAGTGAGCTCAACGACCTGGTAAGAGACTTAGGTCTTTCAAAAGATGCAGCCGAATTGCTAGGATCAAGGCTAAAAAACAAAAACCTGCTATCATCTAGGACCTCATTTTTCTGGTACAGGCATCGAGAGAGAGAATTTACTCAGTTTTTCTCCAAAGAGGGAAATCTGGTTTATTGTAATGATGTTCGTGGGCTCATGAAGTGCATTGAAATAGAATGATTCATCAGAATGGCACATATTGATTCATCTAAAACTAGTCTGAAAGCAGTCCTTGTTGCATAATGGAAATGTATTTGCATCTCTTCCTAAGGGACACTCAGTTCATATGGGAGACTATACCGACTTGGCTACGATTCTTGAGAAAATCAAATATCAAGAGCATCAATGGATGGTTTGTGGAGATTTCAAAATACTAACCATGTTGTTGGGTCAGCAGGGAAGTTATACAAAATATCCTTGCTTTCTTTGTTTATGGGATAGTAGAGAGAGACAGCTGCATTGGACAAAAACTGACTGGCCACCACGAGACAGTTTAACCCTGGCGAGAAAAACATCATCAATACGACATTGATTCTCCGAGAAAAAGTGTTATTACCACCTCTTCGTATTAAATTGGGGCTCATAAAGCAGTTTGTCAAATCACTGCCAAGAGATGTGGATTGTTTCAGATATCTGTGTTCCAAGTTCCCGAAACTGTCTGAAGCCAAGTTAAGAGAAGGAGTTTTCACTGGACATAAGAAAACTTTCATCTGATCCCCTCTTTTTGGATACAATGGGAGAAAAAGAAAAAGAAGCATGGGACTCTAGAATGTAATGCATAAGTTTTGGGTGAATACTAAGGACCTTGACTACGAAACCATTGTACAACGCGTGCTGCCAGCGTATGAAGCTCAAGGATGCAAGATGAGCTTAAAAGTTCATTTCTTACACTCCCATATTGACTTTCCCTGAAAATTTGAGAGCCTACAGTGAAGAACAGGATGAAAGATTTTACCAGGATGTCCGTGATATCAAAAGACATTACCAAGGAAAATGGGATGTCAATATGTTAGCTGACTACTGTTGGATGCTCAATCGAGGAACCAGAGAAGGAAATCGGAAACGAGTTCAGATAAGAAAAGGTTTCATAAGAAAAAAGAGTAGACCTAAAATTGTGTATAAATATCAGAAACAATTTTTTGATTAGTTGTAATTAAATATAATATATTTAGTTCGTTGTAATAAATAAGAGTTTTTATCAAAAGTTTTTTTTTATTTTGCAAAAAACCTATACGTGATGGGATGTTAACGGAAGTCATTTTTAGAATCTCCGATCTTTAAAACATATAATTCAGCAAAAATATCCCATGCAGCTGGAAAAAAAATTTTTTTTGCAGACCTGTGTAAATATTTAAACAGAAAGAAAAATCAGTATGTGAATTGAACTTTTCTATCTTTCATTAATGAAAATTCTCGAATAATATCGTGTATATCAACTTGTTCCAAAATACCCTTCTCTATTGATATAATGGCAAGATTTGAAAGTGTGTCTTGTAGCATTGTGGAGCACAAGTAACTTTTAGTAATTTTAAGTTATAAAAAGGACCGTTCCCTAGATTCTACCGATAGAGGTAATGACAAAAGAATCCGTGGAGCAATTGTAAAGTTTGGATAAACTGTGATTAAGTCGTTTGAATAAATATACTGAATTGTCGTTTTTAAAATTAGAAATATGGTTGACAGTGTAAAATTTCTTGGCATAAATCATATGCGTCAATGTCTGAATGATTTTCATACGTCAATTTTTGTTGTAACTTTTTACAAGATGATAAATATACTTTATTTTGTTAAGTACTTAACAAATACAAAAACTGAAATAAATTTATAGGTTTTTTTAATAAAGTAAATCTTTCCTGCAAAGGTGCTGCTGTTTGATTTATTATGCAGAGAAAAAAAATTTACTTTAAATAAAATTTCAGGATCATCTACATTTTCATGTTCTTAATCAAATTTTGTAGTCTTTTCACATCGTTTTAGTGATCTACTACTACAAAATAGATTGTGTCAAATTTTGCTGAAATAAATTTTGAACTTTCTACAATTGGTGGGGTTATTTCTGTGTACAGGCATTGGTCTATTAAAGTCAGAGGTGGAGAGATAATGGTCGTGTCATATCTCGAATGGAGTCATATATAATGAAAATTTTGTTATTTGCATTTATAACTTTTTTAAAACTTTTCTCTACTCTCAAAATTAAGTCTTTTGCCTTTTTATAATAATTAATAATAATATAAATTTATTTTTAATAAAATCTCGTGACAGATGGCGCCACACACAATTTTGTGTTAATGTCTGAATTTCTTGTATACTTACTTGTTAGAAAAATATACAGGCATACCTCGCCTTACGTCGGTAATTGGTTCCAGGAGAGGCGACGTAAGTCGAATTTACGTGTGTAACTACGGTGGAAAACGCCAATGAGCAATTAAAGGCCGCTAAATAAGACGACAACACAAACACAGATGTTTTCATGTTTCGTTTTCTAGGATTTATGATGATTATATTAACATTTACTGCAAATGTGCCTATTTTAATATGATTTTACGTGCTTTTAACGCTTTTCTAGTGATATTACTTCAATATTTGTGGCGGACGGATGTAAAGTCGAATAAAATGACTTAAACTTGATTTTTATTTTTCCATATACTTTTTTGACAAACGACGTATAATCGAGAACGACGTAACTCGAGGCATACCTGTATCAGCGCCGGATCCGATAGGTGCGAGGCCCGATTGAATTTTTTTGCGGGGCCCCTCAAACTTTAAATAACAAAATTAATTAACAGCTAATTTACATATTGAAATACAGTAGAGCATTGATTATCCGACCCCCGATCAACCGTCACATCGGTTAACCGACCGCGTTCTAGTCGGCAAATTCAAATGTCCGCTAGTGATGTGGCGCTACAATATTTGGCTATGTCTTAGCTACTTTAATATTATTTTTGTTAAATTTTTGCATGTTTTAGCTGGCAACATTGGCTCCACCATGAAAGGGAGGCCAGTATTTAAACGAGGATTAATTTTATTTTACGACGCTATCCATTTGCTGTTTTTAAAACGTGTGCGAGATTTAGCGGCAAAAAAAGCGAGTGTCAGCTGTGAAGCAAAAGAAAATTTTGGACTTCTTTTTCTAATGTATAGGCCTACTTTATGTAAAATATGTAACCCGAATATATATATATTATATATATTCAGTATAAAACAAATATATACAGTATAAAACAATATAAGTATACAGTATAAAACAATATATATATTGTTTTATACTGTATTTTTCAATAAACAGTACAGTACTGTATTTATTTTGTGCAGAATAAAGAAATAATTTTTAACGATACAATAGCGACGATTATTATTTTAAAAAAGAAACTTTGGTTAGGCTTAACATCGATGAAAATTCAACGCGAAGTAGATTAATAGCGATATACTAATATACTAATTACATGGGATATACTAATATACTATACTAATAATGTATTTTTTCATACTTTTCGGTTATCCGTTTTTTCAGTTATCCGACCAACCCCAGTCTCCAATTGAGTCGGATAATCGATGCTCTACTGTATGTTGTTTTATTTTTAATAATAATATACCTAGATATTTATTTTTGTAACATGTACTATTTTTAAATATATCAATTTTGATGTGATGCGGGGCCCCTTCAAGCGCGGGGCCCGATTGGCACCAATCGCTCCAATCGCCTCAAATCCGGCCCTGTCCTGTATATAATTATACTAGCTGTTACTTTGTAAATAGGGTTTGCTTGCAAAATCCGCGCGAGCAAAGCCGCGCGGATTTTGCAAGCAAACTCTATTTACATTCAATATTTCAACAACCATAGTAATTGTTATTTAACACCTACTGCACAGAATGATGAGAATTGCTGAGAATCAAACGAACTGTTTTTAATTTGATAAATTTTCTGAAACGTTTACAATCGTTCTATAATCGAACTAATTCGATTATAGAACAAAATTCGAATTTAAAACGGTTCGAACATTTGGTTAAAAAATCGAAATATATAAAAAATATTTATAACAATGTCTGAAATGTTATCAATTTAATACCCCTAAGTACTGAATGAAGACTAAACTTAATTAAAAACATAAAAATCTCATCTAAAATAGTACAGTCAAACCTGTTTTTATGCGGGGGATAGGGACCGCATTAAAAAAAACGCATTAAAAAAAATCTCACGAAACTTCACGAATGGCTGTAAATAATAGTTTTCGCAACACAATTAAAAAAATAATTTTTTTATGCGGTCAACAGGGACCGCATAAAAAAAGTCTCACATAGAAAATAACTCAAAACCGTACGAAATAGAATTTATTGACAACAGATGTCAGCACTTGACTGCATCGTCTGGTCTATCGTCTGTTTTACATATTTTTGTCCAGGTGGTGTTTTGTTGACTTAAAAAGTAAATTATTTCATTTTTCGCATATTCATGCAATAATATTACTATAATAAGTGCATTTATGCTATAATAAGTTTATTTAGCTATAATAAGTCAACGTGAGACATGACGAATCGCACGAGACTAGTCGCCAACTATACCGCACAAATTAAAAATTCGCATTAAAAAAATCGCACAAATAAAAATCGCACATAAAAAGAGCGCATAAAAACAGGTTTGACTGTACAGTAGAAGCCGTTCTTCAGGTTACGCCTTAATGCTCTCCCCCCGCGGGGGAATTCCGAAAAATCTCTTCTTAGGGTACGTCATGAAAACGCACACTAACTGTACACCAAATTTCACCTCTAGGTTCTGGAACTTTCTAGAAAAAACTGGAACATTCTCATTGAAGCGTCACACATTTTCGAAGTCAACCACTTTCAATCCCCATATCTCCCACACCCTTACAGCTATGGAGACGCAACCACCATGGTGCACAATGGGAGATTTGGGGCTACTACCACACACAAACACCATTCATGTGCGATGTTTAGTTTTGGCTGCAGAGTGAAGTATAGGCATAAACACGTCCATTTATATATATATATATAAATGAGAATGCTTGTTTGTTCGCTATACACTCCTAGGCCGTTCGACCAATTACTACGAAACTCGACAGTTACGTTTACATACTTCTAACTTAGATAATGTCGTACATTTCACCCCAAATATCAATTGGATTTCTGTAAATTAATGTTTATCCTTATTCGATTTGCTGATTTACACGCAACGCTATCTATTGGCAAAAAAATGTAACAAAATAATAAACTAAATATAATTCTTACAAAAAAGGATATAAGTTTTAAAAATATATATTATATTCACTTAATTACTGCGACAATGATATAGCGCGAAATAGACGCGCTATATCGTTACTGAGACAGGAAGCGCAGAGCACTTGTCTACGTCGAATCGAAAGTGTTACCCTGTGAAAAGTCTGTAAGTGTTTAATTTTCCACATTTAACGACGGTTTTTTTTTCATTTCTGAACGTCTTTCTTAATTTTAATAAGAGCCCTTTAGTTCATAAAACATAAAACAATCGAACAGTTCATAAAACAGTTCATAAAACTATCGAACTGTGGTAGCTAGTCGAGGGTTCGTGCATGGCCAACGGGCTCTCCACGTGCCGTTTTCCAGGTTTTCTTCACGTTATCAGCACCTAAATAGGGGCCAGCTTCTTATATAAGTCTTCCTGGGATGCATTCTCCTTGGCAGATCGCTCACATGTCGCATTGCTGTGACCAAATACACTAAACTAATTCTAACGAGCCATTATTTATTGTGAGATCGTTACAATGCTGGACTGAACTTTCGCCGCAATTTTTTCGATTCTTTTAGTGGTGGCCTGTACGTCATACTTTTCCTGTTAGATGACCGACACAATTCTATTGCTATCTAGCTCCGTTATGAAGAGAATTTCAAATCGAAGTAACGTGACTTCCGTTCCACACTGGAAGTTCGTATATAGTTAATCTGGCCTTTTGCTCTTAAGCTTCCACACCTGGTCTCGACTTTCATCTATCTAACTCTTTTCTTGATCTTAAGGAGGCAGACAACAGGGGACGACAGTCGAAATTTGTAGGTCAACAATTTTTTCAAATTGCATCACAATACTTTTTCCTGGAGTTTATAGCCTTTAATGTTGCCACCAGGCCGGTTTTCACCCGAACTGTCCGGTTTGTAATACATTGTCCGGGATTTCGTAGGAATTGTGAAATTATGATGAAACAAAGTACTAGCAAATATTTTCATAAATTTATTTTAATACCGAAAGACTTTCTTTTTTTTTTTTTTTCTTTTCAGCTCTTTAGAGCTAAGTTATTTCATTTCTTCATTTAAGTTGCTCCTACACAAATCCCTAACTGGTTTAGAACTGGCGTACACGTTATTCTTCCATGGTAAAATAACATTGCGCGTGCGTCAGGGACTTCTATTTGAACGAACCTGATCTGCCGTCCAGGCCAGCAATTTTGAAAAGGTGGCAACACTAATAGTCGTCAATGTGCGTTTTATCTTATATTTTGGAAATGAATTAAATATTTTATTTGCTTCATTTTATATGTTTAATTACAATATCATTAAATGATAAATCAAAATATATTTTTATACATTTAAAAGAGTATTTATCATTTTTGATTAAATAATTATACATTTTTTATTGTATTTATTTTAATTTAATGTTTTACATAATACTTTTAAATTTAATAAATTCCTGCTAAATTAATTAAAATATTTTCAAAATATTAGAACTTAATATTTTAATTTCATCAGAAGAACTTTAACTTCTTTATTCCTCTCTCGTTACATTTTATCCGTTTTTACATGTGACTTCATTAAATACCACATACAATATTGCCTAAAATTTAAAAAATACATATGGATAATTATATATATATATATATCATTTAAATAATGATTTGATTAATTTAGTGATAAACTTAACACAGATTAATCAATGTTAAATTTATTCACACTTATTTGATAAAAAAAAAAAAAAAAAATAGTTATGTACCAAGAAGGCGTTTGAATCGAATGGAATTTTATTAGTGAGAACTTAATATGGTAATAAGTGATTATCATTGCAATGGAGCAATTTCCTGTGCAGCAACGGTACAAGAGGAACCTTTAATACTTGTTGGAGCTCCTCCTGATTGTCACATGAAGCGGTGCTGTCAGACATTAAATAAATAAGCACCTTATACTATCCTGTGACAAATTTTCCCACAGATGTTACAACTTCCACTCCAAATTCCTCACGGTCGTAGTCGGCTGAAATAGGTGCCCATCTTTTCTTACAAATGTTCGATGGTCGATAAATCTGGACACTTGCAGGCCAAGAAAGTATAAAAACGTAACGGAGACATTCCTGGGAAATCTAGCTGTGCGAGGCTGAGCATTATTTTGCTGAAAAATGGCTGCTGTTTGCATATGAACGTACTGTTGTGATGTTAATCACTGCTAGGAATGACTGACTGTTATACGAAAAATACTCCCCGAACCAGCACACCAGCAATGGAATCAAAGTACCATGGTTTCTCACTTTTTACGCACATAGGTCAACAATGGTCAAATAATAAAAAAAAAATATGTTTCATCCTCTATTGTCCATCTATGGAATCTATTGATAAAGTTTTCTCTAATGGAAAACGTACTGATCCATGAAAAGATAAGTAATGTTACTAAATCAAGAGTTTATATATGTTGTTGACTTGCCAGAGACATCAATAGCAAATATCTTGAAATCTTAAATATGATGAACCAATACAACTATCTTTTGATTTTATAGCATCACCGAAAGTTGGACCAATGAGTTTAATATACGTCTTGTAATTGACGGATTTAGTACAGAAAAAGTGGAGCGATTACCTAAATAATATGATGGTATACTTTATATATATACATATATATTAGCTTGTTACAGCCGGCTTCTCCCGGGTTTATAAAGTACTCGTCGTAGTAATTATTACAATAGGACCTTATTAATCGTATATTTCGAAAATGTATGTAGTAAAACCCATTTTAAGAACATTATCAGAATGTCTATACCAAGTGGAAAGTATGTTAACGTAAATAGTGAGGTTCCTTTCTAACAACTCGGGTATTTTCATTTCTAAATGGTACTTTCTTAATTCTAATAATTTTTTCTTTAAAACTCACTATTTATGAGGACGTACAGAGTGGTTATAATTAAAGTTGCCCTACTCAGACGTGTATAGAGTCCGTTCTCGTTGACGTATTTTGATGAAACTTGATATATAAGTTATATGGACCATGGGAAAAAGGAAAACGCAAAAAAATAATTAGTTCAAGTTTCTACCACTAGGTGAAAAATGGCGCATGAAGAACAAGAAACACAAAATGGAAACACGCAAAAGGTTTTTATTCACGACATTTGTTCAATGTACAATCCATTTGCGTCAATTACATGCTCAAAACGCCTTACAGAGTGTTCAACAGTAGCCAGATAGGATTCTTGAGAAATTGCAGCAATATGGCGTGTTATGCTTGGTTTCAATTCAGGCAGAGTTCATATGCCTCTTTATAGACACGATCTTTCAGATATCCCCACAACCATACGGACTCTGCCTGAATTGAAAGCAAGCATAACACGCCATATTGCTGCAATTTCTCAAGAAACCTATTGGGTTACTGTTGAACACGTTGTAAGGCGTTTTGAACACGTGATTGATGCAAATGGATTGTACATTGAACAAATGTCATGAATGAAAACCTTTTGCGTGTTTCCATTTTGTGGTTGCGCCATGTATTCACCTAGTGCTAGAAAGTTTATTAGTTTAAAAAATCTTTTCCATGTGATTTTTTATCATGATATCTAATTAAAAAATTAAAAAAATAAATAAATATCAAATTATTTCATATAGATATTGATATAATTTAGATTCGTAACATTATCTTGATTTCTTTTTCAGATTTTCTTGATTAAGATTAAGATCTCATTTTCAATGGCTTTGAACAGCATAAATGAGGGATGAGAAACAAGTTACAATTTAAAATATTGTACTTTTGAAAAAATCGCGTAGGTTTAAATCGGATCAGAGCACTCAAAGCACTCAAGATATTTCAACATGCCTTTAATAATTCGTTAATGCCAATAAATGCCAATTTTTTCATCATCATCAAAATTTCTTTACAGAGCATTAAAAATTCTAAGTAAGAATTTTTAATGCTCTGTAAAGAAATTTTGGGTTTAAATATAAAATATAAGAAGTAAATTTAAAAAAAAAAAAAAAAAAAAAAAAAACTTAAATAATTTAAATGGCAAATGAGCATTAAAATTCTAAGTAAGAATTTTTAATACAGAGCATTAAAAATTCTAAGTAAGAATTTTTAATGCTCTGTAAAGAAATTTTGAAAAATGATTCAGACTTGGCCAGGTCTTCCTTTTATATGTCGCACTCCGACACCCCCAATGTGGGCAAGATGGGGGTGAGAAAAGTGCCTACAGACAGAGCAAGTAAAAAATTGAAAAAAAAAAAAAACTGAAATAGTTTTAGGATTTTCTCATTTTTTGAGATCTACAGATATGTTTATCATATTATTGCATTATTTTATTATTATAAAACGTATATTCAATAGCGTGTTTATCTTTTCCTCCTCAGTTTTACCAATCACGCTATTTTTATATTATTATTATTTTTTAACTATACCCGGAAGTTGGTGGAATCATGTATTTATGATCGGCAATGCGTTGGCATATTGAAATATCTTGAGTGCTTTGAGTGCTCTGATCCGATTTAAACCTACGCGATTTTTTCAAAAGTACAGTATTTTAAATTGTAACTTGTTTCTCATCCCTCATTTATGCTGTTCAAAGCCATTGAAAATGAGATTAACTCATAACGAGAAGAAATTAAAATAAGGGTTGGTATTTTTAGATTAATTGTATTTTTTGTTATAATGTTTTTTGTTTAAAATGCACTTCTTTATTTTAAAATTAATTTTATAAATAATAAGTAGCAAATATAATAACAATAATAATAATATCTTCATATTGTAATTTAGAATAAAATGTATTTTAAAAAAGCTCAGAGGTTATAAATAATATTCTAAAAAGAAGATAATTTAAGCACACAAGAGAATATAAAAATTAAAATGGTATAATTGCGTAAATTTATATTTCGTAATTCCTAAATTATTTAAATCAATTAAAAAGTTATTACCAATAACATCTTCTGTATTGACTCGAGATCTTTAAGGGAAAGATCAACAAGCTTGTATAAAAAATTTTTCTGTAATAAAAATATTATTTAAAATATGTAAATATACGAATTATTAAATTTAAAATAATATATATTATTAATACTTACAATTTCCTCTGAAGCCTGTGAAAGCTGTAAAAATAAAAAATTAAAATATCAAATATAGAAGTAAATTTTAAAAAAAATTACTTAATTCAATATAAAATGTATTTCATAGAAAATATAAATCATTAAATTTAATAAAATTATAAAATATTCGAAATATTAAATTTAAAATAATATATATTGCTCACATCAAGAGCCTTGTCAACCTGTGAAAATAAAAAAAATTTAAATATAAAATATAGAAGTAAATTTTAAAAAAAAAACTTAAATTTTAAATGGCAAATGATTATTTATTTGGAATATATAAATATATTTCATAATAAATACAAAGCAGATAAATATATTAAGTATTTTATAATATTTCAATAAAAAAAATGTGTAAAGAGAATACATTTCAGCAAAGTAGGTTTAAAATTATCAAGAATCTTTAATGATTAAAATTACGAAATTAAGAAAAAATGTTTTACTGAATATAAAAACACTCTATCAGATATAAAATTTAAAAGATATCCTTCATTAATTTAATATAATTCAAATTTAATAGTACTTACAATGTCTTCACACGTATATTTTTCCCAGACCTTGCACTAAAATGACACATCATAAGTTTTAAGTAATTATATCAATATTAATTAAATCAAAATCAATTAGCCTATATTAAATCTGACTTAGAAACTAATATATTATTAATTTAAATTAAATTTTATTGATAAATTTGAGACTTTTTTAGACTGTAGATTAAATAATAAATAATCAGCAAATTATAATAAATTTGTACACAACATTTATGTCTAGGATTTAGTTCAATAAATAATAATTTAGCACTTTGTTAGTACTTAGCCTTAGTAAATTATTCCATCGGAAGCTATTAAGCACTACAAAATAATTTTATAATGCTTAATATCTCCTATAATACATTTAAGAAATATAAATAGGTTTTTTTAGTGTTCTATAACATGCTTCTATATAAAATTAATAATTAATCACTTGCCCATATTTTTGGGTTTAATCGACAAGCTAAAATAAAAAATTTTTTTAATAAATAAAAATTACAATTTAATTTTATGAATTTTGTTTAAAACTTAAATACCATTTTCATTATTAGTTTTCTTTGTAAGATGATCCACACATTCATGAATTGGGCAGTTGTAGTTGAATTCTTCTGCATTAAACTTGCATGGTTCCGAATGTCTTTTCGAGTTTATATAATTTAAACTTAGAAATAAAATAACACAAAACAAGAGCGCATTCATGTTTCTGTATGCCATACGATTGCGAAATGAATTCTCTGGTTTGATGAGTTTGTATTGTAGTACTTGCGTATTTATAGTTTTGATAAAGTAAATATGTTTTACAATGACGTAAAATCAATTGTGTACTTTATGAGAATTTAAATTTAATAATTAATTTCTACATATTTTTACATTAATTCAACACACACACACACACACACACACACACACATACATATATATATATATATATATATAAGAAATTTTAAACTTTTTTCTTTTATTATTTATTACATGATAAGACTTTTAGATTCGAAATGTCAACATAATTCTCAATTATTGGGTTGCAATTTGAAAAAATTGTAGACTATAAATTCCCACTGTCGTCTATCGTCCGTCCGTCTGTCATTCTTTAATCTCGGGAATAGAGATAGAAAGATGAAAGACGAAACCCGATATGGATACTTTAAGGCAGGAGGTCCCAATTAACTATATACAAACTTCCGAAGTAAACCGAAAGTCACATTATTTCAATTTAAAAATTTTTTCTCGAGGGGTGTTAAATGACCAGCACGACTCTATTGTTAAAAAAGTATGATGTACAGGGGCAAGACACTAATAATTTAAGGTAGAGAGAATATATTTTATATGCCACAATCAATAATTGCTCGTTTAACATAAAATCTCAAAGCATTTTTTCTTGATAAATGTAATTAAAACCTTTAAAAAATTTTACAGATTAAGGTACTTAATTTTTAATTTATAAAATTAAATAATTTAAAATTTCGGAATTTGAAGTTTCGGCACTGCCACGTGCATACCATATTGTGTAAACAGAATGTACAAATAATATTAGAATTATAATCAATAAAGCTGAATAAATTTCATATAATTCCTGTTTGAAGTGCACAAGTACATCATTCTAATCTTTTTTCCAATCCAATCCAACGCCATTTTTTTCCTAGTATAATGCCATATCAAAAAAAGCGCTATATCTAAAGTTAGCTTAACGCGTGTGAACTATTTTAAAACTGCGTATCTACCGCGTTAACTGAGGATTTACAGTATGATATACAGTAGATTCGGTTAATTATTTGAAATATGGCAAATCATCTCAATATTCCTCATACTCGTTTTAGGAATGAAGTTTGTTTATGAACTACATTTACGATTTTTGAATTGCACTATGTATACAAAATCGATTAATTGTATAATCAGTACAGTATTGAAGTACAGTATTTAATAAAGGAAAAGAAAAAAATTACTTATAAAAATAGTTGTATGTTTACTATAAAATCCTTATAATTATTATAGAATTATGATTTATAAAAATTACGATTAAACAAAACATGGAACGATGTAAAGTACATGTATTTACATCGTGGTGAATAAATAGAACAAATGCGTAATAGGAAATGAAATTCTTTGTATAAACACGAGCGTCGTTTCATATTTTCGGGCTTAATGTGGCAATTTTGAACAGTTTTTTTTTTTTCTAAATTCTTTCCTCCTTGTGAGCACTAAGAGGAACTTTTTAGTAAGCCCATTATGAGTATCGCTAGGCCCATAATGGGGTGGTCGGATGGTGAAGGACGGAGCCCGACATATCCGGACGGACTTCCTCCTGAATATTCACGTGATTTTTCGACCCGTTCTGATTCGATTTCGGGTTCCCCAGAAATTCAAAGGTTTTGTTTTAGACTAGATGATAGATATGATTACTAAACATTTATAATTTTATCGTTTAAATCTCTACGTCTGGTGTGTAAATGTAATGTAATTTAGGCTAATACTGTATATGTAAACCGTTTATTGGAAGTTTACAATTATTATTAGATAATTTTGATTTTTATTAGAAAAATGTGAGCAATTTCAGGATATAGTGAAAATTTCTCGAAATCTGATTAATTAAATTTAATGTAAAAATTTATATTGTAAGAATTCTCAAAACATTTTTGTCCTCCAAGCAATTTAATAGAAAAATCAATGATTATATTGAACAAATCAGTTATGCAGGGAATTATTTATAAATTTACAGAAATATTAGTAAATTTATAGAGGTTGTTGGAATAATTACTCACTATTATTATTATTCAATTTTCTAACTTTTATTATCATTATTATTTATTTGCTACTTTAATATATTTCTGTAAAATTTTTTGTGTGAATTGATTGTAAATAGGATTAAATAAAGAGTTTCTAACTATTTTTATTTATCAAATGACGTGAATTTTATTATACCTTACTTTATTTTATTTTAAATTTTTAATTAAAAAATTACTTTGCTTTCTAATTTTTGAATGATTGAATATTGCACATTTAATAAAGTTAAGGTACTTATATTAAACAATATAATAATTGTAAGGTCTTCCGACGGTGTGTTGTCTACTCACGCCTTTCCGTTGTGCAGACTCCTGACTCCCTATCTTACAGTGAAAGATAGGGTAGCTCGAAGTATGGGATCGTATGGGGGTTGTGTTATTGGACACAAAGACATACAGAAATAATAAAACCAATTTTTAATTGTAAACAAAAAAAATACTCAAGCGTATTCTATTAAAACTTCTATTCTTTTGTCATTTTATTTTTAATAATTATAAAAATACAAACAAAAACGAAGTTATAACTTATTTTGATCAAAATGTTTACTTTAAATATGACCAAAAATAATATAAATTTTACAGCTTTAAAATATAAATATAATTTAAAAACTATTCTGAAAACTAAATTGGGACATTTGACACAAACTCAGAATCATTAAAAAGTAATATGCTTTGTTCGTATTATGCTGTTTCTCTATTATATATATATAAAAAAAAAGCACGAAACTTTTGTTCTATTCAAAGGTTGTTGTTGTTGTCCGGATATAGAGGTTTAAGCAGGGCTTAACTGCTCTGCTGGAATTTCTTTTTTGTAAAAAGTATTATATGAAAATTATAACCTGGTGATATAAATAGATTTTTTACCACTTAAAAAAGTTTGTTTCTATTTGCCTTGTTGATTTAATTCATATATTTTTGTGATTTTCGAAGAGGGTTAGTTGATCTGACTTCTCTTATATTTTGAGTGTTGCATCAAAAGAAAAAATAAAAGGTTTGCAATACGATATTTAGCTATGAAAGAAATCTAGATCATTGAATTCGTTCAAATAAATGTAATATTTTATGATAAAAATAATATCGGCCTATATATAAACTTAAAAACAAAAATAAAACGATAAAAGTAAGTGTCGCGCAATGATCAAGTTTAAAATTTTACCCGAAATTCCTGTTCAAAAGAAGAAAGAACTTTTCCATTCAAGTAAATATATATCCATAATTAATTGCGAAAAAATTTAAACAATATTTACGACAAAATTGATTCAATTCGATCGAATAAAGTTATTTCATTAGTAAGTATACAATATTTAATTTTCCACATCTAACGAATCGGGTTTTTTTCATTTCTGAACGTATCGTTCAGAAAGTATTAAGTAGAATTAAGAAAGTATCTTTCTTAATTCTAAAAAGTGCCCTCCAGTAACCGACTAGATAAAACCACTGAACACCGATAGTTAGTCGTGGGTAGGACTGACCACGTGGAGTTTTCCAGGTTTTCTTCACGTTAGTAACACCTAAATAGGGTCCAGCGTCCCATAAAAGTCTTCCTGGATGTATTTCCTCGCTAGATTGCTCACGTGGCGCGTTGCCGTAACCAAATAAACCAAACTACCAAACTCACAATAAATAATCGCTCGTTAGAATCAACGAGCGATTATTTACTGTGACATCATCATAATGCTGGACTGCAACGTTTTGTCACAATGTTTTCTATTCTTTTAGTGGTGGTCTTGCCCCTGTACGTTTACTTTTCTTGTTAGCAATAGAGTCGTGTCCGTCATCTATCTAGCTCTGTTCAGGAGAAAATTTTAAATCGAAGTAACGTGACTTCCGTTTTAAAACGGAAGTTCGTATATAGTTAATCAGGGCCTCCTGCCCTAAGCTTTCCACATCTGATCTCGACTATCATCTATCTAACTTTTTTCTCGAAATTAAGGAAGGATAGACAAACAGACAGGGGGCGACAGTCGAAATTTGTAGGTCTACAGTTTTTTCAAATTGCAGCTCAATAATTTTTCTATAAACGCGATATTTACGAGAACATACTTCCCACGTAGTTTATACAATCTGTTGCCGAAATTTAAACACTATTATTACATAAAAGTAATTATTCTCGCATTTTTATAAGATTTTTTTTTATTTATTTATTTAAGCAAGTCATATGAAGTCTTTTGGACGTTGAGGTTAGCAATTTCGATCATATGCGTGGCCATCACAAGCTATCCACCACGGATCACTTTTCAAACAATAATAGTAGACCAGTATTATTGAGTAGTCGTTGACCATTTTTTCTCGCGGGAGGAGGTTAACGACTACTGATCAGTGTGGTAAAGTGGATAAAATCACTCTGCCATTGGTCAAACGCGAATACATGTGGGTTTGCGTCTGACCAACGAGATGGCCATTTATAATTTTCCGGGTTTTCTTCGCGTTTCTAACACCTAAATACGGGCCAGTTACCCATAGAAAGTCTTTCAAAGAGGCATTTCCTTGGCAGAATGCTTACGTGTTGCGTTGGCGTATCTTATCAAACCAAACAAAATCAATTAATTCCAAGTAAGACATTTCGAAAATGACGAATAATATCTACTAGATCACTCGACAAAATGTTTCTAAGAGAAATTTCAAAATGATAGAAGTTATGGAGTTATTAACCCAATGGTGGGCCTGTTACTTCTGTACTTTGTTTATATAATTTTAAATGTTCTTCAATAAATATCCTAATGAATATATCTGAAATATATAGAGCATTTAGAATTAGACAAAGTAAAATAAATTTCGATTTTATTTGGTAAATTATTTGTTTTTCTTATAAATTATATAGAAACTTTATGTAAAATTTTGATGATAAAAGTTTGTTACATAAATTAATAAAAAAAAATTTTAATACTTCTCTAATATCGTTAATGATAATGATTAATTAGTAATTTAATTTTATAAGAAGCTATTTAGTTAATAAACCACCAAAATAATCACACGTATGTTTGAATGAATTATTTATTCAAGAATAAATTTTTGTAATTTCATAACATTATAGATTTTCAATTTACTTTAACGGTTACAAACAATAGTGAAATTTTAGTAAACAAGATCATTTTTGTACACAGTAAAAGTACTTTCTTGTTTCTTGGTAATGGTTTTAATAGAGGATCTGTTTCGTTCGGAAGTTTCACTGTTTTCTTCATTTACATTCAATATACATTTCTAAAAATAAAAAATAAAGAGTTATGAAAAAATTATATATTTATTTACGTACGATAAAATACATTACCTGGCTTTCGGTAAATTTGTTCAGACAACTGGCAACCTAAACATAAACATCGATCTATTAATACAAGATTAATGTTCTGTATTTTTAAAAATATAATCTTTAGAAATAAATGTATTATCAATCATAAGAGAAATAAATTTTGATATTTTATTTTTAAAATTGTATAAAAATATTACTTTTAATTATTCTTCTTTAATAAAGTTTATACTTACGCCTTTTGTAACAAAGCATTCGTCGCAAAACCGTTGTATGTACTTTTGCAATTTCTTCGGACAAGTTTGATTATGCTTCTCATTTGAATTATACATACCATAAACTTTTCTAACGCATTGACCAAATCCTTTCTGTTTAAATATCATGATGATTATTATAATCAGTATAAATCTATAAATCTTATATTTATCAACTAACCTCATTAGCATTCTTCAAACAACTGAACACTTTATCTTTGTGGGTAATATAATCAGGTTCTGAAAAATAAAATAAATAAATTTGCATTTAAAATGTTAATTTTTATATTATTAAATAGAAATGAAAATCTTCTTACTGCAAATAACAGAAAGACAACGTTCCTCGTGTTGAGTGAACTTGCATCCCGTTTTAGCGGAGGCAAAAGCAACTAAGCAAAGTATTCCTAAGAAAAATTTCAACATGATCGATGCAGAAATTAACTCAACGGATATTACTTCTGTACTTCGTTTATATAGTCTGTTTAATTCAATAAAAATCTGACAATATTAAATAAAGCAATCGTACGTTATGATTGATCAAATATTTTATCAGATGTTTTCCTCTGGATAAACCTTGAAATTAAATTCGCAGAAATAATTAATTGGCATTTTTCTATATATTTTCTTTTCAATTTTAATTGAAAATTATCATCATCATTATTATTTTGCTAAAAACTTCGAAAACTAAAATAAAGTATTTTTGGCTCGTACGATGAAATTTTGTTCTAAATAATCATACCCACTACAGTTTTTTAAAAATTGTTTCTGTCGTGTGGGCACTAAGAGAGTCTTTTTCTCAAGATTATCGTGGACTACAATTAGATGGCCAGCATATCCGAAACACTTACAGCGAAAAATTCCTCAAGTTAATCGAATCCTGGATCCTCTGGAAAGTCCAGAGGTTACCCACTTGACTATATATATATTAAATTTTTATAAGATTTTACTGCTTTTTAAAATTCATTAAGCAATAATCAGTTGTTAGAATTAACTTGACTTCTTTAAAAAATATAATATTAATAATTATTATTATTATTGATTAATTGGCATATATCTGGATCAGTCAGTGATTAAATCCGGATATATCGGGCAGTTTCTCTTCTACTTTATTCTGGGTTTTACAGAACACATGTTTATACATAAGAAAAAAAAAAACCTTTTAATACACAAAAGCAAAAAGCTTTTTTCGCGATAAATAATATGATTTTTCTCTATAATTTTTTTAATCAATTGCAGCCCAATGGTCCACTTTCATTTTCTATCGATATTTTAAACAATCTGTTAGCTTTTCACGGCATATATTTTCCAAATAAATTCCAAAAAATTTTAAATCATAATGCTCTAATTTAATAAATATATTAGTTTAGCCTATATGATTTATGGAAATAAGGTAAACACATATTTTAATTAAAAATTTAAACAGCTGATTACATATATATACTTCCTCCATTTTATTCTAAAGAAATGATTATAAATAAATTTTATTGGAGTATTAAATGAAAAATTCAATTAAAAATTTTATTGGAGTATATCAAAATTAAAAATTATTCAGACCTTTTTCTGCCGAAATTGTGTTAATATTTAAAACCGAAACGAAGAATTTGTAATTATACAAATTAGGGAAAAAGTTACATTGTTAAATCGTTTAAGCATTTTATTAAATTATTAGCAGGCAAGCCCGGCATTTTCGGCAAAAAATAAGTAAAAACATTAAGATTATTAAATTATTTCGTACTTCTAACCCATCTATTATATTATATTACAGTATTTGATTTATATAACTACAAAGGTTATCTTAAGATCACAGTTTAAAAATTCTTTAAATTGAATAAAGAATTTTTAAAATGTGTTACATTGGGCACTCGGTGTGATAAACTCTTACGTAAGATAATCTTTGTAGTTATATAAATCAAATACTATAATATAACAAACGTTAAAACGATAACCATATAAAGAGTTTAGTTATTTTAGCCTACCATTGTCATGTTTATCGCGATACTCGGATGGCACGAAATAGTAGTTTCATTGGTCAAGTAGAATTCAATTGAAAATATGATATTTAAATTTTTTAAGATATATTTTTTCCCCTAATGTCAGCAGTAACGAACTGTTTCATTCACAACCGAATATTAAACGGTCATCTGCCATCGAGTCAAATTTCACAAAAATGGACCAAATATTTAAACTCTGCACCTGGGAAAACCACTTAAAACATATTTTGTGCTCGCCGGTAACCTTGTATTATGTACTTTTCATATTCTAATGTCTACTATAACGCTGATCTGATAGAAAGAAGGGGCTGTTTCGGCAGGGGATTGAAATAATTCGATTAAAAGTAGTCGTTGACCTTCTCTCGGAAGAGAGGATGACCAACGACTACTAATTAATACCGGTCTACTATTAATATCTGAAAAGTAATCCGTGTTAGACAGATTGTGATGGCCCCGCATGTGATGAAAGTTGCTAACCATAACGTCCGAAAGACGATATAAAACTTCTATGTGGGAAGTATGTTTTCGTAAATATTTCGTTTATAGAAAAATTATTGTGTTGCAATTTGAAAAAATTGTAGACGTACAAATTTCGACTGTCGTCCCCTATTGTCTGCCTCCTTGAGATTAAGAAAGGAGTTAGATAGATGAAAATCGAGACCAGATGTGGAAGCTTAGGGAAAAACGGCCCAGATTATCTATACACGAACTTCCGGTTTGGAACGGAAGTCACGTTACTTCTATTCGAAATTCTCTCCTGGAGCTAGATAGATGACCAACACGACTCTATTGCTAAGAGGAAAAGTATGACGTACAGGGGCAAGACACCACTAAAAGAATCGAGAACATTGTGACGATGTCACAATAAGTAATCGCTCGTTAGAATTAGTTTGGTGTATTTTGTCACGGCAATGCGACATGTGAGCGATCTGACAAGGAGGATGCATCCCAGGAAACTTTTATGGGAATCTGGACCCTATTTAGGTGAAGAAAACCCAGAAAACTCCACTTGATCAGCCCGTTTGACATGCCCCAACCCACTACCAGAGTTCGGTAGTTTTATGCACTCGGCTATTGGAGAACACTTATTAGAATTAAGAAAGTACCGGTCAGAAATGAAAAAAAAAACCCAAATGAAATTTAAAATCAATACTTTAATTTCGACCAAAATACTCAATTAAACCCTCCAACTTTTCTTATTTATAAGTAAAATTTTGTATATCTAACATTTTAAAACGTCATTGCTTTCGATGATTTATCAACGCAAAATTACAGCTAAAATTAACAATTAATTTTTGTTAATTTTTTTTCTAGATAAAAAAAATAAATCAACCGAATTTTATAAAACATTCTCTCCGTTAGAGGACGTCAAATGTTAAACGAAGATGGCTGGCGCCAAACGATTGCGTAAGGTAAATTCAATCGTTTGAATTATATTTACTTATACGACGGGAAAAAAATAATAAAATTAATTTAAAAATTTCAAATATTATTCATTTTTTTCTAAATGAATTTTTATGCGAAATTGATATATATATTTTTTCATTTTATGAATAATTTAAGTTGATCAAATTTGGGTTTGAATTTTTAAAATTAATTAAACATATTTATACAAAAGGAATTATTTTAAATATCTGAATATTAATTTAAATATTAAAAACGTTTTTTATATATACAGAATCAACTGCGTTACTTCATCGGTTTCGATTAATCAATACGGTAAATGACGAATAAAAAATAATAATATATAAAATGTGCGTTAAAAATGTACTGTAATAAATCTATACGAAAAATAAATTAGAAAATGTATCTATGAAAATATGGTAATAAAAAACCGTCTGTTTTTTTGTAATTACCTATTTTTAATTTTAAAAAATTTCGAATTTTTTAAATTAAAAATGGAAAATCCCGCAGTTTATGTCGGTCAACATTGTAAACATTACCAGTTATACATAATTATTTATACGAATAAAACTACATACATATATAGTTCTATATAATAATGATGATGATGATTTAGAAAATAGATATTGCTGGGCAATACATATCAAAAATTCGCCAAAACTATTATTACAGTGTTTGAATTGTTTTCGCCGGATAAATTCATGTAGACGCGATATAAATAATGTCTCTGGCGTAAATAATGCGGATCTATATAATTAATTATCGAAAATTTGCAAAAAAGAAATTGAAAACAAACGCAACGTTCAATCTCTCTTCAAACCAAATGATAAACATTTAAACGCTTATTCAATACAAATATAGAACTTTAAAATTTTTTAAAGCATTATTTAAATTTATATGTAGTTTTACTCGTGTAAATAGTTATGTATAACTGGCAATGTTCGTTTTTTTTTTGCGGTTAATGTGGACCGATGTAAACTGCAGGATTATCTAAAAATGTTTAGAAATAAAAAACAATTTTTAAATTTTTTTAAAATCAATTTTCGTACTTTTTCATAAAAAATATAAAATTTGAGAACTGATTGCATTGAAAGGATGTAAAACAATTTTTAACTAAAAATAATAATTTTACATTTTAGTAAAATTCAGTAAAGGTCTGACGGAACGTCATATATAAGATTCAATTAATGGCCCTTGGTCTACATATTATTTTTTTTTCTATAATGAATTAGTAAATTAAAAAACGAAAATTTGAAAAATTTGATATAAGTAATCAATTATTTATGATCTACAACAAACCATGTGTTCAAAAAGTTTCGGGGATGGACGAGTAAAAAAAAAAGATCAAAACGTTTAGGGTATAAAGAAATTTATTTAATATTTTTCAAAGTAATTATTCTAAACATCAATACAACTTTCTCTTACGCTTTGTCTAATACAAGAAACATTAGAAAAGTCAGCTTCTTTCGGGAATGGCAGAGCTGTTCTCGATTTGTCTTATATGATTAAACCGTTTACTTTTTTTTTTTTTTTTGTTTTTTAAATTGGAATCGCTATTTTTCTGTATTATTCTATTCCTTCGATCTGGCTTCTTCTATTGATTTTTAAAGTTTGATCAACTTTGAATAAAGAAAAAAAGGAAACGGTTTGAATTAATAGAATTCGTACAAGACGAATCGAAGAAAACTTTACCGTCCCTGAAGAAGCTGATATTTTTAATTGTTTTCTAAAGTGGAAAAATCATCGAGTAAATGTATTGAAGTTTAGGGTGAATATTTTAAAAAATATTAAGTAATTTTTTTCTATCCTAACTAGGGATTTTTTAACATATCAGTTATATAAAGTTAATAAAAACAGTTGTATTAATTTATCCTATTTATTCAAATATTATGCTTAAAATTTTTCAGTTCTGTTGTTTACATTCCTTGCAAATATTCAATAATCAACAAATTTCTTAAAATCCTCAATCGGTAATAGTATTACAAAAACATTATTAATTAAGTTAAATTAATTAACTTAATTAATTAATTTTAATTTTTTTCAGGAATTAACTGATTTACAAAAGTCTGGAATGAAAACTTTTACCAATATCGAACCTAGCGATGATAATATTCTTCTTTGGGAAGGATTAATCGTACCTGTAAGCTTTTATTTCCAAAAAATATATATATAAAAAAATCAAACGCTATAAATTATTCAATTTAATATGATGAATATTTGGCATTTTAATGTTTATTTTAAATATAACTATTACATCGATATAAGTATACAGTTATTTACTTTTAGGATCAACCTCCTTATAATAAAGGAGCGTTTCGCATTGAAATATCTTTTCCTGCAGAATATCCCTTTAAACCTCCAAAAATTACTTTCCTAACACAAATTTATCATCCGAATATTGATGAAAATGGGCAAGTTTGTCTACCTATTATTAGCCCCGAGCATTGGAAACCTGCAACAAGAACTGATCAAGGTGATATTTGAGTTTTAGTTTTTTTTATATATTATTTTAATTTCCTTATTATTTTTTATTATAATTTATATCAAAATTAGAAGATTCATATAAAAGTAAATATTTTTCAGTATTAATTATATTTGTCATCTAGTGATTTATTCGTTGTTGCAACTTATTGATGAGCCTGAACCAGAACATCCATTAAGGGCTGATATAGCCGAAGAATATATTCAAAATAAAAACAAATTTCTGAAACATGCTGAAGAATTCACGGAAAAATCTTCGGAGCCGAGGCCAACTGATTAATCTTGGTTCAACATTATAAGCGTTAACTATGCTCTGTGCACAATTTCTTCCACTTCTATTTTGTCAAATGTTCATTATTGTTCCTAAGCAGAGCTTACTTAGGCTATATTCTTTAATTTTTTATGTTCATAATATTTATTACGTTTATAAATTTTAAGCAATGCACAATTCAATGTAAATTCCTATGGAATAAGCATAGCATTTCATGAAAATCTTTTATATACATTTTCATTATTGTGCAAATGGAACAGTATTGAAGTTTACAATGAAGCTATTTCATTAAAATTTTAAGTACTACATTTATGTATATTTTTAAAATAAATAAGCATGTCATACGACTTTTCCATTTTATATTTTCTTTATATTTTCAGTATCCTCGGATTTTAAGAAATATTTTAAAATGGAATTATTACAATATTTATTTTTTATTATACATATCAAAAAAGATTAGATTTTATGCTTTCAGAATTGAACAAATTAATGCGCTTTGTTAATAGGAATTTTTTAAACTAAAAATTCGAGTAAAATTTTACAATACTGACCTCTCAAAAGTATTTCTATAACTGATATTTAAAAAAAAAAAATGTTTAAATACCATTTTGAAAAGTTTTTGTTCGAAAGATTGCAAATACAAAATTATAAAAATCTGCACTTTAATGCCACTACAAAACTTTTCAATATGATAGAAAGATTAATTATATTAAGAATATTTTTATATTAAATATAATGTAGTTACGTTAGATTTAAGGATTAAATTTTAGAAATTATTTACAAAAGTTATAAAAATGATAATCGTTAGAAAAGCGAATCAAATTTCAATTGATCTTAAAAGATTTAATTTGTTTAGTAAGATACGAGTATATAAAAATTAAGAGAACATTGTATAATTTTATGAATTCCTTCCATTTCTTCATAATTCCCAGATTATAGAGGGAGACAAAATAACTTTTATTATCTTCTGCAATAAGGCAGCAATTTAAAAACATTGTAGACATAAATTCCCACTGTCTTCCATCCGTCATCCGTCCATCTGTCTTTCCTTAATCTCGAGAACGGCGTTAGGTAGATGAAAGACGAGACCAGATATGGAAAGCTTAGGGGCTGGAGGCCATGATTAACTGTATATAAACTTCCGATGCAAACCGAAAATCATGTTATTTCAATTCAAAACTTTCCCCTGAAAGCAGTTAATAGAAGACCGCACGATTCTATTGTTAAAGGAAAAGTATGATGTGACAATGCGCGAAGCGCCCTCTATGCTTCAGCACCACGGGACCGAAGGGTCGACACCGCGTTTGCGATGACTAGTTCGTCAGGACTGACACGACTGTGTCTTTTAGGTAGACACAGAAACTTAAATGGCCACAAATTTCGTTTTTTAGCGCAAGCGGCCGCGTTTATAGGCGCTTGGATCCAACACAAGAGATAGCAAGGATTGAGGAAGTGCACCAACCACAGTTCTAACAATAACAATTCTCCGTTTATTAAACTAGTTATACAAATAAGGTTAATATTTTATATTTAAATTTTAAAGGTTCTTCGCGAGTTCTAGCCTGGAGAGAGAGAGAGAGAGAGAGAGTTTACATATAAGGTTCATAGATACCTGGTATACACCTGTATTTAGGTTCAGTCATCAATGACATCTGGCAGCCATTCTTAACTAAGTAGCAAAGCCCATTAAGATGTTCTACCGCCCTCCCTCTATCATACCCCACTGTGCAAGTCAACACACCAAACTTTCAGTGTATGATACAGGGAATACCCACATCTTTTTAACCTCTCCTCTCTTGTCTATGTTCTCTGTACATCTCATCAGAATTATTTCACACCCTACAGGTATTCCGTTATTAATTTTATAAAAATTCCGCCTCTTAATATATACTTAATTTTAGATTTAAGTTTACTTCTTTTTATTTTAGCACATGTTATACTGTTCTAATGTGTATAACTGTGGAGCCAAAAGAATTTTTTTCTCCATCTTCCTCTCCTTTTTTCAACTACGTGTATATCTTCTCACGAGTCATGTTGGTTTAACTGTCACTATCTCAGGTAATTAAGTTTTATTATATAAATCATTGTACGCGTATCCTAATTTTTTCAATGATCTGTAAATTTGTAAACCTGTAATCAATTTGCTGATAAATATGTAATAATAGGACTGAGAGGGGCGTTAAGCCCGAAATGCATATCCGTTCACACCAATAAACCAACCTTCTTCCACTGAAAGTGTTTCCTGTGTGATGTGTTCTCAACGGTAACATAGTGCTAAGAAAATACGTAAAATAAAAATATGATTAAAAATTGCAGCCCAGCATTGTGATGATGTCACAATAAATAATTGCTCGTTTTATTTAGAATCGTTTATAAGAGATAGGGCTATAGATTGTTCGCGCGAAAGATTGTGATGATACATGGACGAAAACTAATTTTAAAAAGCAGAGGTGTTCAGGACAAACAGCTTATAGTTTTAAGTACAGGTACTGCTTTAATTAGTCATTATAAAGTTGATTTAAAATTAACAAATAACTATTGATATCTAGATTTATATCTATAAGTTGTTCGCAGGTAAGATGTGCTAATTGAAAATAAAATAGTAGAAACATTAATAAATCATTGTTGTCTGTTTATCAGAGGAAAAAAATGTTATCAGAAATATAATTGGTTATTTTAATAAAGAAACAAATCTAAAGCATGTTTATCTTCAATTAAACAAATTATTGAAAACCATATTTCAATATTTAAAATATATTCCTTATTAATATGATAATAGAAGTGTCTGGTGATATTGACCAAGTGCCTAAATGTACAAAATAAATTCTAAGTTAACTTGATTTCAATTATTTAAGTTGTACCCTATGCATTTCTGATTCAACAAAATTTCGATACAATTACCAATAACTCAATTACATTTTCTAAATGAGTATGTATCAGTTTAAAAGATTGATAGATATCATATGCAAAATACAAATATTATTTATAAATAAATAGGCGATCATTTGTTTATTTTTATTTCGAGTACATTAAGTAAAGTCGACGATGACTTATTATAATAACTCCTGTGAAAAACAATGCAAAAGAAATCGCATTAGAATGCAAATAAGCAAACAACAAAAAATAAATAAGTAGACAACACGGGAAACAGATAAAAACATATTATACAGAAATTAATTATAGTGCAAAAAATATACTGTATATATATGCTTATGTAAATACTGTATACCGGTATATAAAAAGATAATAAAATTCAATGCAAAATAGGTACCTATGCTAGATGCTTTATTATAAAATATTTTTGCACAGTTTCTTAAAATTGTTAAATTATAAAATAAACTGTCTTTAATTTGTAAAATCCTAAAAGCAAAACAATAGAAAAAATCTCCATCAGACACACAATCCGTAAATAGGAGGACTAACAGGAAATGTTTCAAGTAATGCGAATAGGGACGCATCAAAACAATAACGCCTGTCAAGGAGGCCTAACGAATGGCGACAAAGAGATTTAGGTTTTCACTTGAAGGAATCCGTTTTTCCGGAGGGAGTCAGCGTGAGTCACTAAGACAATTGAGTCAGGTGTGCCAACCGAGGCGGATCCAAAGGTAAGCTACGGAAGCCGAGGAATATAGAAGTCGGATAAAAGGGAACTTAACTGATCAAAATAGGGAAAAAAAAAGAAAAAGGAGAAAGACTGTGTTGAATCGAATTCAGAATTATTATACTGTAAATAATTGTAGAATAAATGGACTTGACTGACATAAAACGGGTCGTAAGGTGATTTTTCTGACGAATCCCAAATTCGGGAATCGGGACTGCACAATTCGAAATTTACTACGCCATTAAAATATTTGTATGAAAATCAGTATAAAACTCGCCAGGATGCTGCAACTAAAGTTTTCTTTGCGTTGCAGAGAAGTTATAGATATAAAAATGACCACAGCTGTTGTTATCAGCCACGTTGTCCGCATTTAGGCTTTTCTAGTAAAGCTACTCTATGGAAACAACTGTAATGCTGTGGCTGCATTTCGAGAATTTCACCGTCGTAAGAATTTACGCCGAAGAACAACGCAAGTTCTCGATTTTTTTAACATTTTTTAACATTTGCAAATTGTAAACTGAATTTGAAAACGTTTCCTGAATTGTCTTGAGTAAATAAGCAAGTAAAAGTTTTATTATTTTATAAATACACTGAACAATCACTGCATTAGGAACATCATGCCAGCATCATTAAGTGTAGATAGATGTTTTGTAATTGCAACGAATTGCACTTGCATAGTAAAAGGCAGTCATGGGCAAATGGGCGATTTGAGTAACGACAGATCATTAGGGCTCAACGGATGGTTGCCACTATTTCCGAAACAGCTGCATTCGTTGGTTGTTCTTGTAATACGGTGTCCAGAGTGTACCACGAGTGGATGAATCATGCACAAACATTCACCAGAAGATCACAGCGGCCGGCCACGTGTATGATGCTTATCCCAGAGATAAGCATCACGTATCAACACTGGTGTCTCAAGAAAGACGTTTCGTGGTGGAATAACTTACCTGCCAGTACAACAGTGTTGTCCACTGTTGACAGACGTGTTCGATAATGTGCATGCTACGTACCTTGAGTCGATTCGGGTTCAGTAGCCGTCAACCTCTACGACATCGTTGACTACATGTCACTCAAGCAATGCCTTGCATAGACGAGGGACATGTGGAAGAAGGTCGTACGGAGTGACGTGTTCCATTTCATGCTGAACCACACTGATAACGCATAAATAACATGAAGCCTCATCTCCTGGTTGCACAGTTGGGGGTTACATAAACTGGTGGTGGCTTGGTTGTTAGTTGGTGAACGGCAACGAGATATATGGGTGATCTGCCGAGGGGTTCGAACAGGTTGAAAAACTCCAGGAATTTTTTGGTAGGCAGTGTATTACAGATGTGGCAGGCTCTTATCACCTACTGCCCCATTGTGGGGCAGTAGGTGATAAGAGCCTGCCACAAAATAGGTTAAGTTTCAAATATGAGTTTCAAAATTTTACCTATTTTAATACTAAATGACTTATTTTTTAAAAATACTTTGTTTTAACTCTTTCCGCCCTGTAGGCACTAAGAGGACTCCTTTATAGCAAGCCCATTATGAGTTTGGCCAGGCCCATAATGAGGCGGCCAGGAGCCGACATAATTCAGAAAGACCACCCCCGAAAAGTTAATGAGGATATTTCGACCAGTTTGGATTCGAACCCGGATCCCCCGAGCGGTAGGCTGTCACCTTGACCGCTCGGCCACCGAGCCGTTGCAATTTTAAAATACCAGATAATAATTAATATCAAAATAAATATTCTCATTAAGTAATTTCATATTAGCCATTTACAATTATAAATGAATTTAATTGTGCTTATTTTTATTATATTTTTTAATAAACATAATAATAAACTGAATCTTTATATACTAAATTTTAAATTAAAATATTAATTAAAATCCAGCATTAATTAGATATCGGCAAATTATTTCTATTTAGAGACGATTTTTTCATTCATTTTTGAACCATGTCATTTCAGAAATGTCTGATGAATTTTAAAGAAACTGCCTTAAAACCGATCACGTATAGACAACATCCTTCAAACACAGTGCTGTTCCGTAATCGATCATAATAATTTCATTATCACCGAAGTTATAATATTCCATTATTTATTTAGAACACATTTTAAAAATTAAATAAATTTATTTACTTTTATCAATTTTTATTTTAAAAATATTGAACAGAAATTTATAAATTTAATTAATTTGGGGAGAAATAAAAAAATAAAAAAATAAAATTTTATTGTACATTCCCTCCGATAGAGGTCATTACAAGTTAAGTGAAAATGGCAGGTGCCAAGCGATTACAAAAAGTAAGCTCTAATTTTTAAATGAATTATCATTTAAAAATTTTTTTTAAGTGAAAAATTGTTATTTAAGATCTCAATTTTTTATTACAATTAATTTCTGTTTGTTTTATCTGTGTTTTAATTTTAGATAATTAATTAATCTGCGTAATTTTATTTAATTTGGGTTCGATTTCCAATTTAATATAATTAAGAATTCTTATTTATTTTGTCGTAATTAATTAAATTTAATTACAATATTTGCACCATTTGCAGATTCCACACCGCATTCAATTCTAACGATCTTCATTAATCAATAGTGTAAACAGCATTCTTTATTTAAATAAAAAAATATATGACCCAAATTCTTCAATTCAAAAATGCTCGAAATCCATTGGAATATTTATTAATATATTAAAACTAAGAGGAAAGCAATCATTTTAAAAATTGTATAATTAGCGAGGTTGCGGTGCTCGACGTTCGACGTTCACGTTTTACAGATGAAAACTTCGGCCGCAACCTCGCTCTCTAATTCATTTAATTGTAACAATTCATAAAAATTATGCATAAAGGTTTATTGATAAAACTCTAAGACAATAAATATAAAGTTCATAAAATAGAAGAAACACTAAATAAAGTAAAAGTATATTTTCTCTTCGTCCTTTTTCACCCGTTATATTCCTAAATGTGGAAAAAAGTTCTTGTTCTCTTCCTTATTACATACAAATCATAAAATTAACTTTCAATGTTTCAGCAATTTTACATGGATAGTTCTCTATCTTTGGCTTTATACAAAAGTAAATAATTGATTGATCATTTTTATGATTTATTTGTTTTTATTATACTCTATGTCTATTTTTAGTTATCGCAAAATTTCGATATTATAAATTGTATAATTGATTGAAAATTTCGAAAAATTAAGCGTAAGTAAAAACATTATGTTATATATATATCCATATATATCGTATGTGATTTAATAAATTAATAAAAAAGAACAAGCTCTAATTTAATAACTTCTGATAGTATAACATCGATCACATTTTTCGTTCGAAAACTATATTTATTTCATCCTCTCATACTTTTATAGTTAATATTAATAGTTTTTTTTAGCTACGAAATAGTTTATATTTATAAAATTCGATTTTCGGCGTTTCTATAGAAATATTGTTAACTATAAATATAGAAATCAATTTAAATTTTAATAGGAATTAGCCGATTTACAAAAGTCTGGAATGAAAACATTTACTAATATAGAGCCCGAAGATGATAATATTCTTGTTTGGCAAGGATTAGTTGTACCTGTAAGTTGTTATTTTTTATTTTTTTTTTTCTTTTTGATTTGGGAATTATATGATATTCGAAATTTCTTAATTGTAATTGCCTGGATAACGAAATGGAATCTTGTTTTGATTCCATAAAGACAAACTAAAGTTTGATTCTTAAAAAGGCGAACATTTAATTTATATTTTAAAGTATAATTATTTCAGAATTATTACTATTGTATAATTATTTTTGTTTTCAGGACGAACCTCCTTTTAATAAAGGAGCATTTCGCATTGAAATATCTTTTCCTGCAGAATACCCTTTCAAACCTCCGAAAATTACTTTTCTAACACAAATTTATCATCCAAATATTGACGAAAATGGACAAGTTTGCCTACCTATTATTAGCCCCGAGCATTGGAAACCTGCAACTAGAACTGATCAAGGTAGCTTTATTTAAACATAGTTTTTGGAATGCATTATTTCTTATTAAAGATTTAAATCAAAACTAGAAGATACATGAAAAATCAAATTCTCGTATTATTATTTTTTTTTCAATTTTCTAGTGATTTATTCGTTGTTGCAACTTATCAACGAGCCTGAACCGGAACATCCGTTAAGAGCCGATCTGGCCGAAGAATATACTCAAAACAAAAATATATTTCTAGAACACGCTGAAGAATTTACTGAAAAATTTTCAGAACCAAGGCCAGTTGATTAATTTCGAATCAGGCACTACAGCTCAATTGTATTCTACACAAAATTCTTTATTACGCACATTGCATAAATATCTAATTGTTGTTGCAAAATCATTTATATTTGTTAAAAGTTTTAATACTCTATTTTATATAATGTTTGTGTTATGCTTTTTGATTATGCAAAATTCTGTGTGGAATAAGCATAACATTTCATGAAAATATTATATACAGACACACATATCAGACATAAAAATTTATTTAAAATTTATATTAAAAATATTTGTTATATAGTTAAATATTTTGTTCATTTATTACAATAAATAAATAAAAGCAGATATTCAGATTTCAGAGTGCTATTTTATTCTAGTTTATAAAATCGAATACAGTACAGTCAAACCTGTTTTTATGCGCTCTTTTTATGTGCGATTTTTTAATGCGAATTTTAATTGTGCGGTTTTTTAGTGCGAATTTTTAATTTGTGCGGTATAGTTGGCGACTAGTCTCGTGCGATTTGTCATGTCTCACGTTGACTTATTATAGCTAAATAAACTTATTATAGCATAAATGCACTTATTATAGTAATATTATTGCATGAATATGCGAAAAATGAAATAATTTACTTTTTAAGTCAACAAAACACCACCTGGACAAAAATATGTAAAACAGACGATAGACCAGACGATGCAGTCAAGTGCTGACATCTGTTGTCAATAAATTCTATTTCGTACGGTTTTGAGTTATTTTCTATGTGAGACTTTTTTTATGCGGTCCCTATTGACCGCATAAAAAATATTTTTCAATTGTGTTGCGAAAACTATTTTTTATAGCCCTCGTGAAGTTTCTGATTTTGCGATTTTTTTTAATGCGGTCCCTATCCCCCGCATAAAAACAGGTTTGACTGTATTTGAAGAACGTGCTAATGATATGATACATCTCATATGAAACAGTTTATGTCATAAGTTAGAACTGTTTCCTTTAATTAATCTACAATTAAAATGGCTTTTTTAATTATGGAAAACATTTCATATGCCAATTCGGAAAATAGATAACATAATTTACTTTATTTAAAAACAGCGATAATATTAAAAAACTATTAAAGACTTCCTACTGGATGTATTAAATGGTGTAGTACGTTTGATTTATATTCCAGTAAACGTTTCTCTTTTGTTTAATATTAAAAAATTTTCATAAAATATTTCAAGACATTGAAACGAAATATTTTAAAACTACTTAAGCTTATTATTTGCTAATTAATTTAAGGAGATAAGTTGTTTCTGATTTTTCTGTATTTGCTACTTAAAACACAGTTGCATGTTGAAAATTTAATTGATTCGGTTATTCTTCTTAATAGTGGAAATATTGCTTTTAACGATCAGTATCAGAACAGTAGAAGTATATATCGCTTTAAGGATGTATATAAGACAAATTTTTAATATAAAATTTTGTAAATTAATTTTAATATTATTAATTTAATTTTAACCCCTTAACGACCATTGACGTGCATAGACGTCCAAACCCGAGATAACTCGGGCAAAATTTTATAGCTTTACAAAAAAACGGTACTTTGGGACCCGGAAAAAAATTTTTTGATCTTGGAATGTTTTCTAAGTCTCCAAATTTTTGAAAAATTTTTACCCGCGCGAAAAAATTTTATTGCGATTTTAATTAACCTTTAATGACCGTAATTAACGCTTAATTGTTTTTTTATGGGATTTTTTTCTGGAACTTCATTCATCCTTCTAAACTTCTAGTGCGTCGATTTTACTTCGGTAAAGTTATTTAAAGCTATTTTCTGATGTCAAAAACAACATCCAATAGTTTTTTAATTTTTTTAATTAATAGATACCTGAATAATACCAAGGGTAATCTTTCTAAAACCTGAACGGTCATAGCTTTTCTTTGTAGAATAAACATCAAACTATTTTTTGTAGAACAGTTTGTGCTAGACCTATTCCAGCTCTCACCATCCATTGTAGGCCTTCCGAACTCAAATTAAGCTTGCTAAAAAAGCCCTCTTGGTGGCCACACCACGGAAAAAGTTTAAAGAAAAAAAGGACTTTTTCTTACAATTCAGATAGTCATTCACCGATGAAAATGGTAGATCTAATTACTATGCCAAATAATCTGAACGTACTGTACAAAAAACTAAAACAAAAATCCAAGATCATTAATGAATGAAACCTTTTACTTTTCTAGTTGTTACGTATACGTAACAAGGGAAACCATAGAAATCGTGTCAAATTTGACCCTTCGGGATTTTTGAAAATCTCCACATTTTGAAATCCCTGAACACAAAGAGGTCAAAAAACGGAAAAAATTTCAAAGATACATATGTATAGCTTATATATATAAATGTGCTTATGTGTTGGCGTCTACTTCATTTAATATCTTGGGATGGAATAATGATTAAGAAACGAAATTTCGCAAGGTAGCTTGTGCAAAAGAGGTATAGATGCTATTAAATTTTTGTGTTTAAAGATCGAGGGGGTGGAGAGCTAGAGGGTGTTCGCGTTTTATATTTCGAGCGGGGTCGAGCTTAACGATTTTTCTCGTTATTAGCATTTACATTGTTTTTAAAATATAAAACTCATCTCTGCTCTCAAAAGTATTATAAATGGCAAAAATTAAAATTTTATTTTTGCCATTTATAATAATAATAATATAAAAAGTTTTTCATAATGAAATCTCATAACAGATGGCACCACGCAATTTTATTTATTTCGATTAGTAACATAAAACTTATTTTTAAAAATAAAATTCTCAATAGCCAGGAAGTTATGCAAATCATTGCTAGATTTTTTTACTTAATTTACAATTCATTTCATTCTATGATTCAGTGACATTTTATTACATGAAATAAAGAAAACAAATATTAGAAATATATCAAAATATGACTTTTTTCTCTTTTTTTACCCAAGTGTACTCCTGCTCAATTTATTAAATGTTTGTGTAACTGAAATACTACTGACTCATCTCTATCAGTAAAAAAAAAGAATTTTGCGGTTTGTAATGAGAAATTTCAAAAAAAAATCCAGTAACAAGTTGCGTAACTTTCCCAGCTATTGTGAGATTTATTAAAAATAACTTTTATATTATTAACTGTATTAAATAAACTTGTGTGTGACACCATCTGTTATGAGATTTTATTTTAAAAACTTGTGCGAGATTGGCTTATATGGAGTGAACATAAACATAGTTTATATTGCTTTCCATGCCGTTTATTTTGGACAACGGCAAATTTTTACAATGTCAAAATTCGCACTTGCTTCACCTGAAGGATTTCCAGTCTCTGGCGAAAGGAGAAAATTGTGTAATCGCGTAGCTGAACATAAACAAAGCAAACGGCATAAAAACTGCTGCTTAGCTTGTCGGAATTTAGAAAAACTTTCATATCAAGAAAGAAGTTGAAAGTCTTTTAGAGGCCATGATTAAAGCTCAGTTTATCAAATGGTACCGGTACAATATTTTGAAGCGAGTATTTCTTGAGATGTTACTTTTAGAAGAACAAGGACTTGCATTTCATGGTTTTTTCAGCATATTGGGGGCAAGAAATATAGAAACATTCTGGAGCAAATAGAGTTCTTGTCCCACTATTACGAAATTTTAAAGGAACATGTTAGTCAAGTGGATGAATCACAGTAAAAAATGTCAAAGACTTCAAGTTCATTATTTATCTACAGAATCCCAAAATGAGTTTATTTTAGAATGTTCAAAACTAGCAAGACAGCACATTCTACAGAAAGGGCTCTCTCTCTCTTAAGTATTTTTCAATTATGCCATCTAAGATTTATCACATTAGAGCGAATTACTTTTCTGCTGTGATATGTAATTAAAAATGGATCTCAATATGAAGTGGAAAAATAGACAAATGGTTATTGACATTTTGCAAGACCATGATATTCCTCTTTCAGAATGTATATGACAATGGTTTATTAATGACTTGAAACCGTGTCGTGCTTGATTCTTGTTGACTATGAACACAATATAGTGCTTACGACGATCACTTGGCTTTTCTTCTCCCTGTTATTTAGTTGACCTCTAACTTTCGTTCTTTATTAATGAAAACATTCTTGGCAAATGCTTTCGCAATAGTTCGTCTTGCGACGGTCCAAGAATTTCACCTCTAGCGTCGCAATACGAATGCCCCCGTCTGTCCCTTTTAATCATTTCCTCGTTTTCCGAAAACCAACAAAATAGAGACGAGGTCTTATTCCATTATTCCATGCACTATTATTCAGGCGGTACGCCTGCTTTGAGCACTCTAATTTTTCCAAAGTAAAGTTAGAGGTCAACTAAATAACAGGGAGAAGGAAAGCCAAGTGATCGTCGTAAGCACTCAGGGCCGGATCATCGAATAGACAAATGAGGCAAATGTCTAGGGCCCGGTGTTTTGAAGGGCCCGGTCGAACTGTCTACTGTATTTTGAAAAGATTTGTAAATAAGATAGTTTACTTTTCTGTTGGACAACTGTATATAATAAACAAATAAATAAAACATATTGCTTTTTATATCGTTATTATGAATTCTAAAATCTAAAGAAAATATGTTCTTATGTTTCTTCTTATTGAAAGTAATTCTTCCGATAATTTCGAATTTTTTTATAGCGATAAGAATAATATTAACTATACGTATTCTAACATCCTGCGAAATATTGTTAAACTAGCTGCCCGGGACGCCCCCTAGTGGGCATTTATAAATAATAAATTCCTATTGCAAATAAAAATAATAATATACTGAATTATACTGAATAAAAGCTGAAAATCATCGCTGGGGTGACCTTGTGGACGATTTTGGCAATGTCTGTAAATCTAGTAGCAGCAGAGTCATTCTGTAACAATAATATTTATATTGTTAATTTAAATAGTAGCTAGGAGCGCCCCTAGTATTGAACAGTGTGAAGTTCGTTGCAAGTGTGAATTTTGAATTCTTTACTTTTCTACTGTAAAGCAAGTTGAGGTTCAGAGGTAGGTCATTTACCATTATTATAATACAGTAGACAACCGTATAACACGGTAGATACGTTCCGTGTTATATGAATTCAGTGTTGTACGAGTCACTTAGATTTTACAAATTTATGAGCCGGGCACTCGTGCAGTTTAGTAGGTACGGCTGTTTGAAAGATTTTCTTCCATAAAATTAATCGATTCTAGACTAATTTGACTCGAACATTTCCAAACCACGTATAATTTTTTGGAAATAATCCATATAAACTATTTTATAAACAAAAAATTGTAGGAATACTTACCGAGTGCGCACCGTTTGAACACGCCCATGCTTAAGCTTGTTTTCGTCGCGGAGCGGCTCATCGAACGGCGGACGCGTGTTTCCCGATAAGTTATTCTGCGAAAAATTCACTGAACTTTGGAGACGTCATTAATAGAAATTTAATTTTTATGACTGTTGAATAATAAATGTTTTTTAGTAGGTCCGCCGCTTGTTTAAACTCAACGGTTTGTACAATGCCCACTATTGGTCCAGATTCGACCAATCCTGTTGAGACAGGAGTCGGCCATGACAATCTGACTCATTCTTTTACCGTGTTATACTGGTACGAGCCTCTTTTAGCGTGTTATACGAATCCGTCTTATATGAACCCGTGTTATAGGGGGTCTACTGTAATTTTATAATTTTTATTATTTGAGCTTGTTAAATTATAAATTTTAATATATTAGAGAAAATGAATTATCATCACGCTTCGGGTTCTGAGAAAAGAAAGTGTAAGAAGAAGTTGGAGGAAGAAGCAAATAAACATAGAAACGCTCTGCTAAAATATTTTATTCATACAAAAGTAGACAATATCAATGTGGAAGTTGAGCCTGAAGAAAAGGACGTTGGTGAATATTCTGGAAACAGTGAAAATCAAGAAGTACAAATAGAAAAGATAGAAAACAATGAAAATATAATTGAAGTAGTTGAAATGAAAAATATAGAAGCCAAAAACATACCAGAGGTTGAGAAGAAAAACGAAAATGCAATTAATGAAGTAGAAATACAAAATATAGAAGGTAGATCAAATACCGTTAATAATATTTTAGTTTTTGACAATTTGGACATTTCATTATGGCCTTTAAATTTAACAACAGACATGCAACATTATTTGCTTAAAAATAAACCATCGTCAAATATTTCTCTTGTACACACCGCTAAAAAAGTAGTGACAGAAGGTGGAAAAACTGTAACTCGGACATTAAAGAAATATATTTTTACTCGTAACAAGGCAAACGGTGAAAAAATTAAGCGAGAATGGTTAGTGTATAGCCCAAGAAGTAAAGCAATTTACTGCTATGTTTGCAAGATATTTGCGATCAAAAGAACCATTTTTACAGAAGGCTTCTCGGACTGGAAAAATGTAAGTGTAAGAGTAAAAAAACATGAACGTTCTACTGATCATAGGCATTCTATTGAAATTTTGATAGGAAGAAATTCAGTTGAGGGACGTATAGATACTATAGTTGAAAAAAGGTATTTAGAAAAAAAAAATACTGGAGAAAAGTACTGCTGCGGGTGGTAGCAACAATAAAATTTTTAGCTAAAAATTCTCTGGCATTTCGTGGCTCTAATGAACTTTTTTCTGAATGTCAAAGCGGGAATTACATTGGAGCTCTAGAATATTTGGCAGAATTTGATGAGTTTTTAGCATCGCATATAAAACAATATGGATCAGCTGGAAAAGGCAACGTGAGTTATCTTTCTTCGACTATTTGTGATGAATTTATTGAAATATTGAACAAGAAAATGTTAGAAACATTTGTGACAGAAGTTAAAGCTGCCAAATATTTTTCTATAATAATTGACTCTACTCCTGATATAACACATGTAGACCAATTAACTTTTATATTGCGCTATTTATTAGAAGATGGAACCCCAATCGAGAAATTTTTTGGATTTATTCCCATTTATTCTCACTCGGGGGAATCATTAGAAAATGAACTTTTACAGAATATTGCAAAATTCGGACTTGATATTAGCAATTGTAAAGGACAAAGCTACGATAATGCAGCAAATATGTCCGGCAAATACAATGGGCTCCAAAACCGCATTAAAAGACATAGTGAAACAGCCCATTACGTTCCTTGTGCTTCGCATTCATTAAATCTAGTAATAAATAGTGCTAGTGAATCATGCTTGCAGGCAATAACATATTTTAATTTACTGGAAATCATTTATACCTTTTTTTCGGCTTCTACGTATAGGTGGAACATTTTAGAAAAAGCTTTTGCCACAAATAATAAACATTTCACAGTAAAAAAGTTATGTATTACGAGATGGTCTTGTAGAGCTGATGCAGTTAAGGCAATTCGCTTTGGGTTCGACCAAATAAAAAGGGCTCTTCTTGAAATATCTTTAGAGGAATCTCAGAAATGTTCTGTTAAAGAAGAATCACGAAAAATAGCAAACAAAATGAATACTTTAGAATTCATTTTGTTAACAGTTATTTGGGATAAAATTCTTTCCAGAATAAATGCAAGCAGTCAATCCTTACAAAATCCTACTTTGCCACTATCTTTTGCAGTAAATATTTTTGACAATTTATATGATTACGTTAATAGTTTAAGAAGTTCATTTCTGGAAATAGAAGCAGAGGCATTAAGCACGTCAGAAATAAAAGTGTATTGTGATTTTGGAAAAAGGTCCCAAAAAAGAAAACGTTTCTTTGATGATGCTTATAATGATGAGGGAAATGTAAGTTTTTGTCAGAGCCAAGAAATGTTTAAGCGAAATTGTTTCTACGTAATTTGTGATAAAATATCTCTTGAATTGAAAGTTAGAAGCAAAAGTTACAAAGATATTGATGAAATTTTTAAAACTCTTCATACAAACATAGCTGACGACGAGGACGTATCAATTAATACCGCATTGCTAAAAAAATGGTACAGTGGCGACATTGATACTGAAGAATTGGACGAGGAATTGTTGCAATTTAAATTAATTTGCAAAAGCCAAAATTTAACGTTGCCATCTGATATGCTGCAATTTATAAAGAGCACAAAAATAGTGTCAACATTTCCAAATACAGAGATATTATTACGAATATATTTAACCTTGCCTATATCAAATGCATCTGGTGAAAGGTCATTCTCAGTATTAAAACGTGTAAAAAATTATTTACGAAACTCACTGAATGAATCAAAATTAAATTCTTTAGCTGTTTTATACATCGAACAAAATGCTTTGGATAATATTAATTATGATGAAATAATTGATAATTTTGCTGAATTAAAGACTAGAAAACAGAATTTTTAAATAAAGTTTATTTAAACAGTAATACCTCGGTTTTTGTTGACTTCGGTTATCGTCGATTTTTTCGCGAAAAATTTCTGTTTTCGTCGATTGCCTCGGATTTCGTCAGCGTGCTCAAGTGACCTCGCTGCTAATTTTGCGAATACAAAGGGCGACCCACGCGTTTTCCGGCGCAGTGTGGCGTTATTTCTCGTGTGAATATTACCCCGCGACGGCCCACCATTGGCCAACGGTTCCGTCTGCTGAACACTGGGAGTTCAGTCATGGGTTCGCGCTTTGCCAGGGCGGGCTGACCACGTGAAGTTTTCCGGGTTTTCTTCACGTCTGTAACGCCTGAATAGGGGCCAGTAACCCTTAAACAGAATTCCCGGAAGGCATTATTTCCTCGATAAGATCATCATAAGCGCATACAACTACTATTACATGACAATTACGTCACACTTTACTACAGGGCGATGTAGGCTAGAAGCTCGTGTCCAACTACCTTCTACAAGATAAGACCACGCGTGTCTAGCCGAACAATTCCATTGCTTTTATCTTTATGCTAATTATCTTATCTTTAATCTTAATGCTTTTATACAATAACAATATTACCTTAACATATCAGTTGTTTAATTTAACCTTTTTTGTTAATATTTAAATAATATAATATTTTACCCATGAGAGGTAAATTGAATAATGAAAAAAATAATTTAAATAAAAGCCAAGATAGTTTAAAAAAGTAAGTATATAAATACAGTGATACCTCGGTTTTCGTCGATAATCCGTCAGAAAACAATCGGCGAAATTCGAAACCAATGAAAACCGAGGCAATTATTTCCATATGAATCAATGTAAATCCAATTAATTCGTTCTAGACACTCCAAAATACATACCAAAAACACATTTTATAAAGAATTAATATAGCGTTAAATACTAAAAGCAATAAGAAATTAATATAAAAGACTAATTAGCATAAAGATAACTTTTGTTAGACATTTAATAAAATAAATTTCAATTTTTTTAAATTTATAAACAAACTGTTCAAACTTTTCTAGAAAACTAAAATTTTTTGCTGTATATTAAATACTTTTTATTAATAAAAATTTTAATATTTGTTTTAGTTTTTCACATTACAGTAGTACCTCAGAATACGAAATTAATCCGTTCCTAAACTATCATGAAAATGTCATAAGGTGAATCATTTTTCCTCATATGATTACATGTAAAACCAAATAATCCGTTCCAACACGAAAAAAACACTCAAATTAATGCTAAGTAGTACATTGAAAAAATAACTTTAGTAAAGAAAACACTGAAAAATGCGTTTTGTAGTTGTAAATGTATAAATAACCATAATGGAATAACAATTGATGAAAAAAAAAATGTAGCTTTATTTGCACTTTACCTTTGAGGATAGACGACGATGGAGGTGTAAACTGGTGGCGGAAAAGAGGGAGAAGGGGAAATGATACTAAAACTTAACTTACATAACATAATGTATCAATAACTAAAAATAACTTAACACTAATTTTTTTTAATATTTTCTGTTTTATATATTTTTTAAATTTTTTATTCACCTCTTTTTGCTTTCTTTCCTTCACTAGATACAGGTCGCTTGGTAAAATATCTATCCAAAGAGGTTTGGCTTTGCCTACTTTTTAAAATGTTTCTAAAATGACTTAGGCAAATGTCATTAAACTGAGCAGCAATGCGGCCAGTGTGAACCTTTTCGGGATGTTTCTTTTCAATAAAATCAGTCACAGTCACAATCAGAAAGAACACGTGATCATGACAGTGGCGCTGCGAACTAATGTAACGTCGTATGGTGAGCTTTTGTTCGTACCGTGGAGCAAAAATATGTTCGAATTTCATGTCGTATACTGAAAATTTCGTATGCTGAAACGTTCGTATGTGAGGTATTACTGTATTTAGTTTTGTTTTATATTTTTTGTGTGCATTATTTCTTGTGGGAGAGGGAGGGGGCCCGGTAGGAAAAAATGTCTTAGGCCCCAAAGTGGGTTAATCCGGCCCTGTAAGCACTATATTGTGTTCATAGTCGACAATGGTTTAAATATGACAGGAAAAATACAATGGTGCACAAGTCAAATTACTTGAACATAACTCATGTATTATATTTTCACACTGCGTGTATCTCACACTCAATCTCCGTAGAAATAATGCAGCAGAAACAGTGGCGTAGCGAACACAACTGGGCGCCCAGGACACGACACTGTTAGCGCCCCCTCCCTTCTCCAGAAACACAGACAGACAGACACATAGACAGACAAAATAAACTTTATTTCTCCCGACACCGCTAGGCACAGTCGGGGTAGAAAGACATGGAGTACAGTGGTGTTACATTCTGAGCAATAGAACCGACAATGTGTATGATAATGAAATAAAAAAATAAAAAAACAAAGAACAAAAACGCGAAAATATACATTAACTAGAAAACATGTCAGTAAAATGATTCAATGTCTTTGACAATTATAATGACAGTAAAACAGCATAAACAGAATCCGCGTATAAACAGAGGACCAGGTTACAAACACTGAACAGATCTTATGCAACAACTTACACACAGTAAGTACATAGGAGCTCCTCAAGAGAGCTCAGATAAAACAGATGAAATCGCCCGTAGAACATAGGCCAGGATGAGGGCACAGTGCAGATTTGTGCAGCAACCAACACAAAAGAACATAGTAGGCTAGTAGAAGCACATGTAGTTTGTCTTGGAGATCATTTGGGCGCCCCTCTGCGAGTGGCGCCCGGGGCATGATACACCCCATTGCATCCTCCTCGCTACGCCATTGAGCAGAAAACATTCCAGAAACAGTTACATTCTTTGAGATTACACAAACTGTATATAATTTGTTTAGTTCTAGTCTAAAAAGAATGTAACAATTGTTACATTCTTTTGCACATAGCAAAAGAACAAACACATAGGCTACGCTTTAGAATATCTGCCATTAGATGGTCAGATCGAGTCGAAAGTGTAAAACCGTTTGCAGCTCATCTTTTGGGTATTAAAGTTGCACTGGAAGAAATACTAGAGCTTAACTTGACTCCAAATTCTAAAAATGATACCGATGGTGGTTTGTCTTATGTAGCATCATTTACCTGTATCATAAATGTTTATTGTTTGGCCTATTGGGTCGTTGCAAATAAAATAGGTCGTTTTTTAAAATTTAAACTTTCCGGCCTTGTAGTTCAACTTTTTTCCATGGTTACAGTGTTGTATGTTTGAAATTGGAAGAGCACACATATAATACGTGAATTTAAAATGTAATTTGATTTATATTGTGGGTTCCACATGTCTAAGAGTACTTTTTCTGACTTCATGCAAAAAATAAAATTGCATAACCTTTTTTTACAAATATAAATATGGACATAATGCCGCCGAAGCATCCCGAAATACCAATAAAATTTTTGGTGAATGTTCTGTGAGTAAGCAGGTCACCAGCCATTGGTTCAAAAAATTTCATTCTGGGAATAAAAATTTCAAAAATCAAAATTAAAAAACATCATCAAATCAGAACATTACCTGACTGTCCGGGAAATTGCAAAAAGGTTGAACATACTGGACATTATGTAACCATTTCTCAACATCTAAACATGTTAAGAAAAGCCAAGAAGCTCAACAAATGGGCACCACACGATCTCAGTGAGAGAGATAACTAGAATCATTTGGAGGTCTTCAGTTCTTTAATTATTCGTCACAAAAATTAAAGTATTCAACTGAAATTCTTTCCCGCCACCTTATTCTCCAGACTTTTTGCCAACAGACTATATATTTGCAACAGACTATTGTCACTTTTTTATATACATTTAGACAGTTTTTTGGCAAAAAAAGGTTTCAAGAAAGAGGACGCAATAAAAATTACTTCTAATGACTCTGGATTTTCATTCTCGTGATTTCTATCAAATTGGCGTTAATGCATTTCTATTGCATTGCAAGGACGACCCCAGCCAATGGGTAAGGGGGGGGCAAGATGATGTAAATTGATAGAAGATATGAATTGTATGTAGGTAAAATAGAAACGATTCATAAAGTTTTAATCATTTACTATGTACCGGAAAAGAAATACCTCAAATAAAACATTTTCTTTAACTTACAAGAAGCCTAAGAAGATTATTTTAATTAAATCTTAGCATTTAAATAACTTTTTCGAATTTTTAGGGGAGGGCAACTGCCCCTTTGCCCCTCCCCTGGCGACGCCCTTGTTGCATTGGGAAAAGTGCATTAATGTTGGTGGTGACAATTTTGATTGAATATGTAAGTTTTTAATTAAATTAATAAACGTTCAAAATCAGAAGTAAAACTCGGACATTTTATTTTCAACAATCTAATAGAATAAGTTAATAGGAGGCTAATAATTATCCATATTAGCCGAATGTAATTGGTTACTTTTTTTAATCACTTAAAAGGGGTTAGAAAAGTAACCGATTACTTGAGAATAAGTTACTTGTGCCAATTGATTTTTCCAATAAAGTTATCTAAGCATGAGATGCAACATTAGTCGTTGAAGTATCAAACATTTGAAACTTGCTTGAACAACCGAACTCCGAAACAAATGGAAATGTGTCTGGAATGAGGCAAAGCTTGTAGCTTCCAAATTCGATTAGGAAATCAAATTGTCACGTTATTGAGGTGCAGTAAAACATATATGAGCAATATTTTATGATGACACTGTTCCAGATATCAATTTATCAGAACTACACGATATAGATGAGTCATCTGAGAAAACACATTTCAGAAAGTGTTTCTTATGTTCTCATTGAAGGTTCGATAAGTGGGCTGACAATTCACTTCAAAGCTGCAAAGAATATTTTAATAAGTTCAGCTTTCTCTGAAACTATCTGACTATCTGAGAAGATCTTGAGAAAAAAGTACTGTCTTTCTCGAGAGAATCCAGCTTACCTTACAAAGGATATAGCCAGTGAGATCAAACACCTGCCAACAGTTCATGAAGCTAATTTGACAGCAATCAGCTCAAACCATTAGAATTGCTAAATTATTTGCATATGTGCAAACTGTAAGCAGTGGCGTAGCTAGGATTCCCCGGGCCCGGTGCGGAACCAGATTTGTGAGCACCCAAAAAAATTTTTCGGGTTTTTTTTCGTGATTTTGGGGCCCCCATGGGCCTATCGTTTTCCAGGGGCCCGGTGCGGACCGCACCTACCGCACCCCCTAGCTACGCCACTGACTGTAAAGACTGTTTCCAAATATATATTAAAAAAAAAAAAAATGGTTAGGTTGGGCATGTGAGAAAATTAAGCGATGATCGATGGACAAAGAGAATAACAGAAACAGGGTTGGCTCTGGAAAATTTTAAAAAATCGCCAACCATTTTGTTAGTTTTAATTTTTTTTTTCGTCATTTCAAATTATTTATAGCCACCAGTTTTACTTGCTAATTAATGTTGGTATGGTAGCCTAATCAATTTGGAGTCTGGAACGCGAAATTAACATGTTAAGCTGTCACTTATATATAGGAATCATTTTCTAATCATTTTTAATGAATAATTCCTAATAACACTTTTGATCACAATGCTTAAACTCTTTCCGCCTGTGGGCACTAAGATGACTTTTTTTTAGCAAGCCCATTATGGTCCACAATGGAGCGGCCGGGTGGTTAGGAACAGATTCTGACAAATCTGGATGGACTGAAAAATTCCTAGGAGCTTTTTCGACCAGTCCGGATCTGATCACGGGTCCCTCGGAACGGTAGGCTGCCACCTTGACCGCTCGGCCATCAGGCCGTGACTCTGGGGTACTTGGAATAAAATACAGACGGGTCGAAAAAACCCCAGGGATTTTTCGTGGATGATCCGTCCCTCACTATCTGACTGCCCTCGTGTGTGCACGATGACCTGAAGAAAGATTATCTTAGTACTCATGGGGCAGGAAGAGTAAGAGGCCCTCTTAGTGCCCACAGGGCAAAAAGAGTTAAAAAAAAAAAGGGCAGGAAGAGTTAAAAAAGACTAATCTAAATAAACTAATTTCAAAATAAAATAAAACATGTATATATATTAATATAAATTTAAAGAAATTAATAATTAGTAAATAAATTTAATAAAGATCTTTTTTATTAAAAATTCATTATATAATTATCTTTTGAAGGTATTACTGTTGCATCCTCAAACGGGAGAAACGAGAACTAAATTTGTCGATTTATTTGAACGTGCGAATGTTGTTGTCGGCCTTTATGAAAAATTAACATCGAATTGAATAATTAAATTTATAGAAGATGCCTCTACCTTCTGCTTTACTCTCCAGGTTACAGAAGAGAGGAATAATCAAAGCTGAACCGGAACCAGGTTGATTATTTTTATGTAAAGTAACTCATTTAATGTATTGATGCTTTTATTTCAATAATAATTTATATTAATATTATCGAATATCGGAATTAAATCGTAACACTTTAAATCTTTACTATAAACCAATGAAAATAATTCATATTTAAATTTAGTTGTTGAAGCAGAACCCGAAGAGGAGGTTATTGCTGAAGATTACGACGATTCTACAAAAACAGCTGATATACCGTTACCTCAACAAGAAGAAGTACACGAAAACAAAGAAAGCGTTGTAATTGGTTGTCCTAATAAATGGAATATTTATCACGAATGTTCGGCATTTTGTAGAGAACATTGGGGTGCTGGAAAACCTAATCCTTCCCCAAACACAGAGAGAAAACGTTTAAAAATGTTAAAGAAGTATCCATTACCTGATGGTTGGGAAGAAGTATATGATCCTGGAACGTGAGTATGATGATTATAAATTTCTAACAAGGAAAAAATGCATTATTAAAGAGTATTTTGTTGATATTGCTTTAAAAACTACATTTAAGATAGCTTCTTTATATTTAACACTATTCAAATTTGTTTTTTATAAATCAGTTTTAAAATCTTTTATAATTTCAATTTTAAACAGAGGAAGATTTTATTACTGGAATATGACGAATGACGAAGTGTCTTGGTTGCCGCCGAATCATCCGAGGGCGAGAATAACTTTACCGGCCGATAAATTACGCGGTAAACATTTTAATTCTTTACATTTTATCGTTTTTGTTTTTGTGAGTTTTACAGTTTATTGTCAAATGCTGATTACTTGAAATAGAAATTTGTTTTTTAATAAGAAGAAATAATATGTGTTTTTTAATAAGAAGAAATATCATGTATTTTTTAAACATGATTAATTTCTTATATTTTAAATATTTACATTAATTTTAATATTTTTGAATGCATTATAGCATTGATGAAAGACACAGAAATGGAGGATATGGATGCCGATGGTCAAGCTGATGATGATAAAAGTGGTAGTGTAAGTAATATCTGTTTGTTTTTATTTTATTTCATATCAAAAGTTTCCTCCTCAGAAACTTACTTATTAAGTAACAATTTTTAGAGTTTACAACTTCAAAAACATGATTCTTATCATTAAACAATAACTATTAAATTATGTGTTCATTAATAACATTAATATAAAGAAAGCATTGATGTTTTCTAAATGGCAATTTCAATGTATTATTTGATTTTCTTATCTGCAAAAAATGTTATATAATTTTATCTGCAATTCAAAATAAATTATAACATAACAGGTACTGATTTAAAGAGTTACATACAAATACATACATACAAAATATAATATATATATATATATATATATAACACAGTAGAGCATCAATTAATTGAAATTTTGGATAACCAATTATGTACAAAAAAATATATTTACCTATCCCATGTTGAAATGCGTTCAAATCTTAGTGTGTCCTTAAGTGTGACCATAAACCTGCTGATGGTCGTGCCAGTGCTGCCAGCTAAAACATACACACCAACAAAAATAATATTGGAGTAGCCTAAGACATAGCCAAAGATTGCGGTGCCACAGCACTAGCGGATATTCAAATTTGCCAACTGGAAAGATTTTGATTAATTGATGTTTCAGTTGATTGATATTCGGATAATTGATGCTCTACTGTATATGTATATTGTGTTGCTATATAATTAAAATCATGAATACAAATAGGATTTAATAAACTAATATTTTGATTTTTAAAAATGTTTATAATTTCATGAAATATTCCAGGATAATGAAAAATATACAAAGAACCAGTTTATTAAAATTCTGTAATGAAGGATCTGACAAAAAACCAATTTTACAATTTTTCTACTGTTTTGTAAAATTTAGATTATAGATATTGATATGACAACTGATTTTAATATGTTTTGTTTATATGATGATAATTTAAGTTCTGATATGTTGTATAAAGTTTATAAATTTTTATGTTATTCATTAAACATGTTAACATAATAAATAATATATCTTAATTAGTAATATTATTTTTGTAATCATGTATAACAATGTCTGTATTTATTAACGTTATTAGAATTTTGTAACCCCTTGGCAAAGGCAAAAGCCATAACAAATAAATGTTGGTTGATTGATTGATATTTTTATATAAAAATTTATAAAACATAATAAGAAATTTTTAAAAAATTTTTTATATTTTATAATCCTGAATTTATTTATTTTAGGAATCTGAAGATATTGATGATGAAGGTGATAAAATGTCAGATGATGATGATTATAGAGAAAAAGAAAAACATCGAAGACGTTTGTCTCAACGATCTAGAGAATATGGTAATTTTATTTTAAGACATGATATACACTCACTGATAAAAAAAAGTTATTCACTGAAATAAAATTGAGGCCTTTTTTTGCAAATACAGCATATGTCAAAATTTGTACTGTTGAAAAAAAAAATCATTTCTATTAAATTGCATTACACATAGACATATTTCCATTTAACAAAACAGTGAGCTATTCTGAAGGTTTTGGTGTATTGCCAGAATATTGCCTTTGACACCCAAGAAAAATTAAATTTTGGTTTCTGACTTATGCTGTTCTCAGAAACTTTATACCCAAAGTTTTTTTACGAAAAAGTTTGCATTTGTCATTTCTTAGTCCTTGCAGCCCCTGATGTTGTCTTCCTCTTTAATGTTCATTTGTTATTTATCATCTGTAACACTTGACATTGTAGAACTTCTTATTCTCCATCTTCTACAGGAATGATGATAGCTTAAGGCAGTCCACAAATTTCTTGTCTGGTATTAGATCTTTGTAGGCTTGTAGCTCTGTCAACTCATTGATCCATTTCCTGGTGCTTCTAATCTGAATATTTTTGTGTGATCCAGGTATGTATTACAAATTTAAACAACCTCTTCATCTTCAGTGACTTTTATAATTCTTGCTGATTTGAGATTCAACTGTTATTCAATAAATGCGTGATGCTTGCATACCTGCAATCAGGAACCATGACATGCTTTCCTATTTTCTTCCTTTTGTGATTTGTTTGGTTAATTCCACAAACTTTGGCCTCTCAAATATCATCATTCCTCTTCTTTCTTGGCTACAAACACCCACCAATATCAGACATTGTCAAATAATGTTGAGGTTATTGCAATCCAGAATATCTTTCAATGTTGTTGGCTATCTCGTAAGTCAACTTTTTCACAAAAACCAGATATCTCTGACAATTACTGTTTTTGTGAATAAATTTTGACATTACTTGCTGACGTGTTGTTTTTGTAAAACCTCAAAATCTTTCATGTAGAATATTTTTATTGGCATTTGCTGTTGTTGCATATTTCATGGGCAAGTCACCCACCAGGATTGCCAGATGCAATGAAAAATCATTTTTGCCCAATTTTGTCATATTGTTTTTGCAAAAGCCTCAATTGTCCAATTACTGAAAAACTTGGCATACAGTTGTGTCTCAGACGGGTATGTAAATAATTACACTTGTGATTCAATTCTGGTGTACAACCAGAGGTGCTTTAAGTTTTACCCAATACCTATACACTGAAAATTAAAGTTTTTTTTTTAATCTGTTATTTGGATGTCTTCAAACATCAGTCATCAGTCAAAGACATTATGTATTGCCAACAAATTTTGAGAAAAGCTGTATCATTGGCTGAAGGAAGCAGATTGGTCTGATAGTAGGCATTATCTACCATCTGAACTGTTCTGACCGTACTGTGAGGAGTGTTGGGCAAGTGGATATTTGAAGATGCAAGTACACGAGCATGCACACACACATACACACCTGGCAGCCTCTGGACATCCTAGACTATCAAGAGAACAATAGTGAAAATATTTTTAGAACTGAAAGTGTCCCTGCAAATTATTGCACACAAAATAAAACAATGATTGATGATTTAATAATTATTACTAAATAGTTTGGAAAATGGAAATTAAATAGGCCTACTCTATAATTTGCTGTGCTAAACTAAACTGATAAATTAATGTAATTTTTTTAGATTAAAAGAATGCTTTAATTTAAGCAGGTATCATCATCATCATAGGATAGCATAAACAATTATAAACTTGATGTGATACATTGAGTAATGAAAATAAAATTGAAATAGTTACTGATACCATGAATTCATCATATTGCCACATTCCTTGGCCTGTGTGATCCCCAGATTTGTCACCCATCAAGCATTTATGGTACAGTATCAGATGGGATACTAACTTCAGTCATCTTAGGAGTGTGAAAGATCAGGAATGGTAATCACAGCATTTATGGGTAAATCTGTCATAGGATAGCATATAGTGCTTATGCCTGATCATATCATTTCATGTATCCAGCAAGAGGTCCTACATGGTACTAAAGTTTCCTTTAAATTGAACCATTGTTGGACAGGAAATTGTTATTATTTTGTCGTGACTTATTACCATTGCCATTACATTTATACCAATAAAGTATTGATTCCAACACATTTTTCTTGGTGCATAACAACTTTTTTTTTTGTCAATGAGTGTATATAAAACTTCATATTATAAAATCTATTATAAATAAATTTTAAATCATAGTTGATTTTGTAATACAAATTTTGTTTATTCATAACAATATTTAGCTACAGTAGAGAGTCGTTAATCCAAATCAATTGGGGACTGGGGTTGTTCGGATTAGTGATTTGTTCGGATAACCGATTATGTACGAAAAATATATTAACCTGTCCGATGTTCAAATTTTTCTCTGTTGTGTGTCGCTTCATGTTGAATTTTTGTTGATTTTAAGCCTAACGAAAATTTTTATAATAATAATCGAGGCTAATAATTATTTCTTTATTTTGTACAAACAAAATAAATATATTGAAGAATATAAAAACATGAAAATTATACTTTAGAAGTAAATCTAGTATCTAAAATGTTCGATTCGGCACGACACAGTCCGACTGAAAATCGTTCGGATTACCGGGATTCGGATTAACGACTCTCTACTGTAATATGTTTAGAAAAATAAATGCTTAGTTTTATAATACAGTAGTCCTTCATTATAGATAATTTAGCTCATTTAGATTATCAATTTTTTTGTCTTCCAAGTATAAAAATGCATTAGCCAATAATGGATAGATAAATCAGTTATATCATACCATTTGATATATCACTTATTGGGTTTGTCTTCTTACATGCATGATATAACAAGGGGTTACTGTACGTGGAGCCAATAGAATAAAAGTAACACAAGAATGATGGATTTTACATATTACTAGACATCCTTCTTGTCTGTTCAGTTTGTATTGTAGATAAGAGTTTTAATGCATTTTACAGAAAAAATTGTGAATTGAAATTTTACACACAGTTTTTTCTGAGAAATTTTAAATGAAGATATATTGGAATTTAGAGGAAAACCCTATAAATTTTAATCTGCATAATGCATAGAAACATAATTTTAATCAAGTAGCTTTCTACTTTAGTAAATTTTACAATGTCTTACTATTTTCAATGGGTGAAAAGTTACAGAAATATAGATGCAATATAAAAGTTATTTTTAACTGTCAGATTAAATAGTATTCAAGACAATCAAAATAAATACCTAGTGAAGTTGTTATTGATAAATATTTAAAATTGAATTACAAAATAAAAATTAATTTTTTAATGAAAATTCTTTCCTGTTTTTTCTTCAGTAAATTTCAAAAAAGCCCATAGCATGACAATGTGTTAAGTTGTAAATTTTCCTATGTTGTAAGAGGTGAGAAGTACCTATATGAATAATTATGTATTGATATTTATATATGAAAAAATTTTATGATTGATCATTGTTGGAAAAATTTAGCATTGGTTAGTGTCGTGGCTATAATTTGGCTATAGGAGGGCAGCGGGTACATCTCTGCTGAGAGGGCGTCTTTGTAGCATTGAAGCACGAGGTGTGCTTACCTTCAATGTAAAGCTTGTGAAACCATTTAGTTACGAAAAGTGGGGAGATAGGCGTGACGAGATCGCATACCACACTTTTTACAAGTTTCCTTACCTTGAAAGTTTTATATTTTTTCTCAATTTTAATTATTATTAATTAACTTCTTTTGGCGGATTCATATATATTTGTATTATCTGAAGTTGCAGATATAAATGTGTAAAACTTAATTTAAAAAATTGTTTTTCTTATATTTTAAAATTCAAAAATAAATTAAATATTATCGGAAATGCTAAACTATAAGTACAGTGTGTTTTACATTATCATTGCGAACAGATATAGCCAATTATTTTATAAACGTATTTATTATTTTAATTTTTATAAATTATTTAATTTGATGCAACGTGATCAATTAATTACTGTGGCGCGTTAATTAATATGGAGGCGAGACTCGATTCAATTATTTTTTCATTTTAGACGTTAATTACAGTGTTATTTTAATGTAATTTTATACATAATGTATGTTTATTATGATTAATAAATCTATATAGGAATAATATCTGTGTCTAATAAAACAAAGCGATTATAAAAATATAAAGCGTGCGTTGCATCTGGATCTTTTGTAAGCGAAATTTTATGATTTTTAATTTTTAAAAAATGAGATTTTTATTTATAATTTCTGTAATTTGATCTATAAATGCAAAAAACTAAACTTATCAAATATCAACTCTCTATAAATAATTTTGTCATTAACTTATTGACATCAGATTTGTTAAATTTCACGGGATTGTATTATTTTTCAACTTTGGGGTAGTAGAAAGCTTTATATATTTTCTCCCGTGAAAGTAATAGATTCTGCCAGTTCCCTACTGTGAAGGACAACAAACTGCTAAACATTTAATTACATTGTTTTCATAAACTCTCTTCTCTGTCAGTTGCGGGTCAAATACTAATCAACAGCATAAAGGAGGCTAAGAAGAAAGACCAACATACTCTGGCTGTAGCCATAGACTTTAAGGGGGCGTTTAACCACGCCTGGTGGCCGGCCATCATTCTGGCCTTGAAAAATATAAATTGCCCTTCTAACATCCTTGGGCTTTATAGAAGCTTTCTCACACACCGGCAAGCACAGTTGGGCCCAACTGGCAAGATGGTCATCAAGCAGATTACTAGGGGATGCCCCCAAGGGTCGAGTTCGGGCCCCCTACTTTGGATAATACTATACAATGGCCTTCTTCACATCCAGGATAAGGCTCACTCCAACTTGAAAGCCAAAATCATAGGGTTTGCAGATGATACCCTTATCCTGATGAACCACAGGAATCAAGAAGTTCTTCAAAGCGGAATGAATTCCCTGCTGGACAACATCCAGGACTGGACTGTCAAAAACAAATTAATCATCAACACCAATAAGTGTGCTTGTATCGTATTCCCAAGGAAGAAACCGCTCAATAAAAAGCCATCAATAAAAATTCGGAATGAGAGAATCAGGTGTACAGACATAATCAAATATCTTGGAATACAAGTCGACAGCCAATTGACCTGGTCGCCCCACATGGACTATGTAAAGCAAAAAGCGGTGACCATGTCGCACGCTCTTAGGTCCATTAGCAGGAACCTTTGGGGCCTCAGCCACAAAAGTTCTTCTCTTATTTACCATTGTGCGATCGAGCCGGCTGTCTTGTATGGTGCCGAGGTTTGGGGATATGCTACCCGTAGGCAACAAATCAGTAAAAAACTCCAAACAATTCAACGCTGCTGTCTCATTACTGTGTGTCGGGCCTATCGGACGGCCCCGACCAGTGGGCTGCAAGTGATAGCCAACACCGTCCCTCTCGACCTCAAGGCGGCTGGTAGGTACTGGTTATTCCAACTCAAGCACTTCCCTTCTCACCTGGTCACCTGCAATACTACTCCACCTCGGATTAAAACCATAGCTGAAAACATTCTCAAAAATGGTATCGATAAATATAATGATTACAGTCTAGTGCACCCCGCCACCGTGCCCCCAGTGGTGGACATTAACTCTGGGATTCGTGAGAAGACTTGCACCACTATCTACACGGATGGGTCGAAAGGCCCAATGGGTGTAGGGGCTGCCTTTGTGCACCTCAACAACAACAGTAGGGTGATCCATCAGGCGTATTTCAAATTAAGTCCATTCTGTACGAGCAATCAAGCCGAGAGCCTGGCAATCTCCAACGCATTGAAATACGTCCAGAGGACAGTTAAACAAGGAGCCAAGGAAAAGATAGCCTTGGTTAGCGACAGTAAGGTGGCGCTCCATCAGATCCAGGCACTAAACACAAATCTAAAACTTATTAAGGACATCACGCTTATGACCAACATGCTGGCAAAGAAAAACATTAACATCTCTTTCCATTGGACCAAGGGACATTCCGGAGTACTAGGAAACGACAAAGCGGACTTCTTAGCAAAGAAGGCCATCTGTAATATAGCGGAACCTACCTTCTCCCTCGTCCCACTCAGCTGGGTCAAAGCTCAGCTCCACGAATTCACTATCAGTAGGTGGCAAGAAAGGTGGGCCACTGGTTCTACGGCAAGGAGCACTTTTGACTTTTTCCCAACCATTGAAGAGAGGAACAAAGCGAACCACTACACTCCTGACTTCCATACAACGCAGTTCATCACTGGGCATGGCGGCTTTAAACACTACCTTAAACGTTTCTTGAACAAAGGCAACGGAATGTGTGATTGCAAGAGGGGGAAAGAAACACCAGAACATATACTGTTCCACTGCCCAGTGTACTCTACCCACCGTGTCCAGCTGGAAAGTGTCATGTACGCCCAAGGGTTCCATTGGCCCTGTTAGAATAAGGACTTTCTCTTCAACAAGAAAACAACAACTGCCTTCAAGACCTTCATCTACAACACAGGGATCACATCTCCGAACTTTCATCCTAGTACTAACCAGCGCTCCAGTAGGCGTCCCTCCTCTGATCCTGCCACATAGATCTACACGCGGCTTTTTGTAATCCTGTGCCGGTTGTAAGTCCGATACGGCACCCAGGACCTTCCCAAGATGGGAACTTGTCAACAAAGGTTGTTGCGAATGCTTGCTTTTCGTGTATTGTCGTGGTATTGTTCTGTTATGTCGAGCCCTGGGGCTCTCACCGGGTGTTCGTCTTTGCACCCACGTTCGGCTTCTTAAAGGCTATCTCATTGTGTTCGATTCATCGGGACCGAGTGTTCTGTCGGGCGCCTCTTCACTATCGGGCTCTGTTCCCCCACATTGGGGATGTTATGTTCTCATCTGGGGGTTGTCCATCACGCGACCTTTCTTGTACCCCTGAACCTGTAGTAAGTCCTACATGATACTCAGGGTCCCCCAAGACAGTGGTTCGTCAGTTTATGTTCATCTGCCACCCGTGCTTTACTCGGAATTCCATGTAACGGCGTTTGCTTCGTGGTGTTCTTCGTCCACTCCGAGTTGGTGTTTGTGTGCTACCTCTCCTTCGAAGGAGCATTTTGTTCTTGTTTTAGTTAAGTGTACTGTAATTGTCGGGTTTCATCTGTCACCTCCAATTTGGAGCACCCACACTGTTCTCTGTGGGCCTAGGCCCACGTTTTGTAAAAGCTTATCTTGGCATTACTTATCTCTGCCCGGTACTTACCGCTCACGGCCCTCTCTTCACACTTTTCTATCATCCTTGCCCCATCTTCCCCCCTCTTCCTCTTCTCACTTCTCTTCTAAGGCTAAGCCATAGGTACGGCCTTCTAAACTTTTATAGTAGTAGTAGTAGTTGCGGGTCAAATGACTAACAAATTGTTTTATTATACTCAGGGGAATAGATTTGAAGACTAGTATTACCAGTAATGAATTCTGTAATTTTATTTTTAATCATTTAAAAAATATTGATAAAATTATCAAATAAATGTTTGAGTCACAATTACTAGTGGTATTGCTACGTATTGAACATGAACCCACTGATTCTGCCAGTTGTTTTTTTTCTTCTTTAATTACATTTTTTTTAATAAAGAAATCAAAAAATGTACCTTTGAAATTTGGCATATTATATGGAAACACATTCTGGTAGTTATGTTACTTTTCCATTTGCTTTGCTGTGTAATGGTGGGAATTCGGTACAGGGCACATGAAAACTTAATGCAGGCTTGTTCTGGCTTAATGCAGTCTTACTGGTCACTTTTCTGGTGTATAAACTCAGCCTAACCATTTTCATATTTAATCTTATCAGTCCACTTAATAATCAATCTAATATCATATGCAATGTTATTGATACAAAATATGTGTGTGTTTGTGTGTTTTTTTAATAACGCCTGTTTTAGTTCACTTTAACACTATTAGCTTTTTTAGCTTTTTTTCAGTGTGAACTCTCTTTTCTCACTTTTTTTCACTGCCATGACTGCTTTAAACCCTGCTACAGTACCCTCTATGTTTGATGTTGGCGTGCAGTTTTTAGGCTGTATGCCGTAGTCCCCGAAGGCTCTAAAAAAAAACCCGAGTGTAGCGAACACCAATAATTGAATGCTGCCATGAATAGCTAAGTATAGAAGTCAGTGCCAAGTGGCTGTTAATAGGAAGACTTATATCTACTTAATACTAATAAAACTGAATGCAATCACAAATCTTAATACTACTTAATAGCTAGACAGACAGCACGAAAAGCAAACAAACACAATGACAAACTAGATGAGACAAATGAGCAAGACCCCAAAATTTATTTTATTTTATTTATTTATTTGTTTTTTTTATTATTATATTTTTATTTTTTTTTAAATCTTAACTTATTCACTAACTAAACTAACCTACCATAACCTAGGACGAACCTAACCAGACAACTCAAGCTAACAAAACTTATTCTAATTTAACCTAACTGGAAACTAAGTTAAGAGTCCCTAATGTAACTTACAACTAGGACTAACCAAATTTAGACTGAAAAAGAAGACAGAAAATAAGGATTAAAATACAAAGCTGAAAGGCAGCTATATACTGACAGTTGAAACAAAGCAAAGAAAAGCTAATTGCTATTCGTGCCCCCAGAGTGAGTGCTCTCAAGAGCCCCACTAAGGGATATGAATGCGAGTAGATGATGGAACATTATAAGCATGTGAATGAGTTGGTGCGGGTTGCAAGGTTAGTTGTACCTTTCAAGAATAGCAGCTCTCATTAAACTATCCCTAATGTGATTGTACCTATTGCAGCAAAAAACTAAGTGAAGTGGTGTTTGGTCCTCCTGAATACCACAATTGCATTGTGGATTGTCCCCAAGGTTAAATCTATCCAAGTATTGCTTAAAGTTGCTGTGTCCTGTAAGTAGCTGAGTGAGGGTGTAACAATAACAAAATAACAATACATATTGTACAATATTATTTTCAGTGTTACATTTATATAGAGAAATTTCAATGAAAGAATTATTTTAATTAAAAAACAGAAATTATTGGATGAATGACTGATATCATTATGGAATAGAAATCAACTTTTGATCATTAAGAAGTAAACAATAGAAGAGAGTGAGAAATTCAATTTAGAACATATTGTTGTGAAAAATTTAAATAAACAATTGGCATTTAATTAAATGCATGTTATGAAATATTTGATCATTCATACATTATTTTTTATTCAGTGTTTATGAACAGTATTAATCATTTTAATCTAAACAGATAAATAAATTTACATTAAAAAATAATAAATTTTATGAAATAAATTCACATGAAATTCTTATAGCACTACTTTTTATATATAAATATCTCAAAACCCAATCTTATTAATAGAGCCAAATGATTGCTGTAATGTATCAGGCAATTTTTCACTACCATTAATAATTAGATTTTAAGTAATTTGGTATTAAAGGTAGATGTTAGGTGCCATCTCTTATCAAAATTAATAATTTAATATTTATTAAATAATTTAGGATAGTCTGAAAGAAAAGAATAAGCTCAGAATAGGATTCAAACCTGCAATGCTCACATACTCTGCAGATATGTTGCCAGTTACACCACCCAGACCTCCAAGCAATTCTTCACTTCTAGACATATTTAATTCTTGATATAACCATCCATGGTTACTCATTGCACCAACTGGGGACAACTCCTAAGCCCATGACCTTTATAATCATCCACTATGGCACTCAGCCGGCTATCGCTTTATTCCAGCATGGTGTATATATACATACAAACGTCTCAAAGCCAAATGATATTTTAAATATTAAATTATTATAATGAACTGAGCATACCTTGGATATCAAAAATTCAGATATGAAATGTTTTTAAATTATTAAATAAACTGGATTTGGATGCATTAAGGTGTACATTGTACTCTTAATTTTAGGTTAAACCTAATTATTCAGTATAAACAGTGCTGTAGTCATACCAGGGCAGTAATGCCCTGGTACTTTTTTTAAGCAGGGCAAAGCCTGTGTACTTCATGAACATCTAAGTTGTTCTTTAGACTATATTCCTCAGCCAAAAACTGAGGAACATAATCAGTACAAAAAATATGACTATGAATATTTAGATCATTTTTGGCACATTCAAGCTGTTTTGCAGATGTTGTTCCACAAAGGTGCACTTTACCCATACAAAACTCAATTGTTGGTGGCACCTCCATGTACAATGGAGATTCAAAGTCAATTAAAAGTGCCCATTAGTGCCTTGGCACTTTTTAATTTATGACTTCACCCCTGGGCATAATGATGTTTAAATTATATAATAAAACTATGTAAATAAAATTAAAACAGGAACTTATTTATTTATTAACCACCCAGCAGTGAGCGATGAATATATTCGTCAAGGGCGATCGTGTGGCAGTGGTGAGGAATGTATATATTCGCTAAATTCTTTTGGGGGTGTCGCCAAAAACTACCATGAAAAAAATTCATTTTTTATGTGAATTTTATGTAACTATAAAAAAAGACTTTTCTTTACTAGACATAACTGTTTACAGAATCTTTTTCCGAAATAGTAATGAGAAAAAAATGCGTTAAAAAAATACTTTAAAAATTCCCCACATTTCTTCTTCACAACTAAGTGGTAGCACCACATCTGACTGTTCCACTATTGAAAGGTTAAAGCAAATGTAAATCTACAATTACAATTGAAATTTCTTTTAACCATTTTTAAAAATTCATTCTCATTAAAATTGAGATAAGTCATCAAACTCCTCTGGCAACTTATCACAATAATATGAATTTCACAAAAGATTTTCTAAAAATTTCTACATCCCCTTTCAAGTGCGTTGCCCAGCCAAGATCTCCGAAATGAAATACAGCATACTATAGTCTCTCATCTTTGTTGAGAAAAAAAAATTCTATGGTTCACCTTGGATAAGGTCACCTCAACAGGTCTTTATTTACTATATGTGTTATAAAATTGTTTAAAATTACTAGGGTTAAAAGAAATAATAGAGAAATAAAAATAAGATATAAATTACAATTTTTCTAAATTGAAATTGAAAATTCTTTTTTCAGATAGTATTAATTAATTATGTATTAAACATTAAACATTGCAGATAGAAACAAAAGAAGAGAAAATGATCTTGATCCAATGGATCCAGCAGCTTATTCAGACACACCAAGGTAAATCTTTACATTAATAGTTTATAAGTAGATGTAATTTTTAAATTAATAAATATTACTTTTGACAATATTCAGAGGTACCTGGTCGACGGGACTTGAAAGAAAGGGAGAAGCAAAGACGGGAGCCGATACCACTGCCTCCGGACCCCTGTATCAGATGCGTCCCTATCCCAGTCCCGGAGCAGTTTTGCGCATGAATGCGTCTTTAAAAGATGTTCCGCTTCCCGAATAATCTTGATCAATATATGTTAAATTGTACAGAAAAAAATTCCATACAATTTTGTATATTCACAGTATACAAATTAAGAACTATATTTTCAGTGTTTCTATGCAGTTAATATTCAGTAAATACAAATTCTTTATAGTTTCTTTTATATGCATAATAAATATTTTAACTTATTTCAATACAATAGAATTATTTTCTGTACAATAGTTTTCTGTGTACATTATTCATAAATAAATTTATCATTACAAATTATGTAGTAGTATCATTTTTCAAATAATGTACATTAAAATTATTGGATATAAATTTTGTTCACAAGTTGTAATTCTTTCAAAATGAACATTTACAATAAACTTTAGACAAATCATAGAAAATTTAAAAGATTATCTCAACCAAATTTCAGGAACATAATAATTATGACTCTCTATTATGAACTGTTTTAATACTTGTTTATGCTTTTTAATTTTTGAACAAAGATATACATGAATTTGATATCTTAAGTCCTACATTAACACTTAACTAAACACCAATAGATCCAATCTTTTTTTAAGCCTTTCCCATAAACAGGTTGTTTAAAGAAATTTACTAGAGTTATGTGTAGCATGTGTATAGAGGTATTTACCATATGAGGTGCTGTCAGGGAGAATATGTAATTTACAGTATAAATCATAAAATGTAATCAATATATAATGTACAGTTAGTTATTATTATTTATTTGATTGAATATCCAACTCAGAAATATAAATAATACTGTAGTTTTCTATTAGTTGGCATTGTGAATTAAATTTTTCTGCATCTTGCAATAACTAAATTGATGATAATTAACTGTACAATTTATACCTTGAGATTACATATTACAACATAATTTACACCCTAAATTGTTGAGTGTGCATTCCAACAGCACCTGTCTCTGGTGAGTTACTTTTGAACAACCCTGTGTATGTATACAGTATATTTAGGGTTTAACAATGATGGTCTGCAGCCCATTCTGGCATTTCTTATTGGGCTGCAATTTGAAAAATTGTAGACCTATAAATTCCCACTGTCCTTCCTTAATCTCAAGAACAAAGTTAGGCCGCGACTCCACTAGCCGTAAAAGGGCCGTAAAACCCCTCACCGTAAAAGCTTTTAATCATGTGACCATGATATTTTACGCCTGAGCAGGTCTTAAAACCAACGTAAAAGTGAGTTGAACACTGCTCAACTCGCTTTTACATTGGTTTTAAGACCTGCTCAGGCGTAAAATATCATGGTCACATGATTAAAAGCTTTTACGGTGAGGGGTTTTACGGCCCTTTTACGGCTAGTGGAGTCGCGGCCTTAGACAAAAGTTGAAACCTGATATTTTGAATAGCTTAGGGGCAGAAGGTCCTGAATAACTAATATATAAACTTCCAGTGCAAACTAGAAGTCACGTTATTTCAATTCAAAAATTTTCCCCAGAAAGGAGTTAATGACTGGCAAAACTTTATTGCTAGCAGGAAAAGTATGATGTACCGGGGCAAGCCACTACTAATTTGAAGTGAAAAGCGCACATTTTAAATTAAAAATTTCAGCCTGCGTTGTGATGTCACAAGTAAATGCTCATAACTCTCTGCATTTTTTGTACTTTATAACAGTTTTTTTATACTTAATTTTGGCTTTATATATTATTTACAGTTCTCCATTTCTTTTCTTAGGAGCTAACAGATCTTTAATCCTAACGCATTTCTGAAAATGTCTGTTCTCAATAAATTTCAATTGCTTTCAAGATTTATTGTTCTGACATACATCAAAAACAGTTTTTTTAATTACAGGGTGACTTAATTCACATAAAACTAAACTTTAATAATCTTTCAACTCGTTATATGAGATGAGAAGAAAATTCAAAAAGCATATTATACAAAATTTATTGCCATTTAATGAATTAGGTTTTCAAAATGACAACCTTTGCTTGCAATAGTTTTTAACAGATTTTTGAAACATTCAATAATGGTAATAAAGGTCTTTCTTGGAATCACCATTATTTCTTTTTTTTTAATCATGTCTATCAACTCTCCAATAGTTCTACGAACATTATGATATACTCTATCTTCAAGATAAACCCATGGGTTTATCTTGAAGATAGAAAATTATCATTATTATTATCAATCCATCTCAATTATATTATTATTATATATATAATAATACAGGATTAATGCATGGAATTATTTACAACAATTCCTTTATATAAGCAGCCAAAGTTTTAATTAATTAACCGCGTTAATAAAGGGATACATGTAATAATAATTGTTAACAAACAGCAAAATGTTTCTTATTAGTTATTAATTCTGTATTTTTTTATTAATTTTTCACTGTATTTAACTTTTATATTTGTTCTATTGATTTATATGTATTCTTTTTTGAATGTTCCATTTTTTCAAAATGGTTATTTGATTGCACAGCTGATGAAGGCCTATAAACTTTGTCAAAAACATTTTGTTTAATTAAAATTCTTCCTAGAGACTAATTTTGAGATATGATGTTTATTTTTATTAATAATTTATTTTTTTACATGAAAATCAATTTTCAGTTAATTTTATTGCCTGGGCAAAACCCAGGCTTCTGCAGTAACTTTTGCACTTTCATGTCTGATTTTTTAAGAAAAATTCACACGATAGATTTTGACGATTTTGGTGGCAAAATGCTTGGTAGAACCCTAAATTACTTTTTGGAAAATATAATTAACCCAGAAAAAAGATGTATTCAAAAAACGAATGTGTTGCCTTTTGTCTCTTTGACACTTAATAACAAAAAAGCATTTTGACATTTTTGGGTGAATTTTTGGAATATAAAGCCACACAGATGCTTCATATTTTTGTAGAGTTTCGTGAATTTTGGTTGAACTATGGAAAAGTTATCCAAGTTCAAAGAAAAAGGAACCAGATTTACATCCCTCATCCCCACTAGATGATGTCATGTTATGTAGCTCTTCAATTGCCTCTGCTGTAACTGCATTCCTGGGCCAGTACTGATTTAAATAAATTGTCATTTCCTTTCGTCAACATGTCAGTAGTTACGCTCAATTCCTTTCTCTCATCCCATTGGAAATTTTAACTTTTATGTAACTGTTTCAAATATATGTTTTTTTAGCTGTGTCAAGCCCACAGTTCAGACTGGAAAAAAAAAATCTCAAACGCGGATGGTTTTAACAAGCAACTCCAATTTATCCAAGACTTTTTCCACTTAAATGGGAACTGATTTTATTTTATTACTGTTTTATTTTTACTTTAGTTTAATTTAATTTCTTTATTACACTTTTCTTTTTTATCTGTACTTTTCATCATATTTTTTTTTCTTTTCTCAACAATAAATCACGTATAATCTTTCATTTGTGACATATTACATCTCAAACTGCTCACCCAGGCTAACTACATCAATACACATCATTTCGAGTTTCTCAACGTGACTTACTTTACTAGTTTATTTTACATTACTTTCATTACAATCACATGGAACGTAATATTAAATACTTTAATATGAAATAATTAAATAATCAATTATAAATTTTAGAGTAAATTAATAAAACTATTTATTGTTAGTCTATTTGAAGAAATAAATCTATTTTCATAATAAAAACTCATTTGTAAAAATATTCAATAAAAATCTGGTAACAGTAATAATTTTATTTAATTGTAACTGTTATAAAACTGCATACAATTATAATTACTTAAGAATTATTGTGGAAAAACATATAATGTATGCATGTGTAAATTAGACAATTCTTCTACAGATAAGTTATTTATTTCATGTTGCTTGTCTCTGTTCCTGTAGATTCCAATTTTCATTCCATGTAACCCAAATAAGGTTTTTACCTGAAAATATTTTCAACATTTTAAAATATGTTTGTTTGTTTAACAAAATTAATATTTAAACAAATTATATTATGCATTTAAGGTAAAATACTTAATATTTTTTAATTATAATAATGTATTTAATTGTTTTTTTGAATCACTTAAACACTTGTATGCTGTTATAATGTTTCAATTTTTAACTATAATAATAATAATAATAACTCTCTTGTGGTCACCACCTAGTCGTGGTGGGAGAGCCCAGTAATTTTACTGAATCATAGAGCAATGCAGGCTGGAGCACAAGCTCCTGGTAGGGATATTCATGCCAGTAAGGTCTATAGGGAGAAATGAAGCTAAGGGTGACCACACCCACATTCTGTGGAGATATTTATCGTGGTAGTAACCAGATCAAAGTGTGATACCGACTTGGATGTCACCCGGGTTAACAAGGTCTGCATTCGTGGGTTAGGCAGAGGGTCATGTTCGAAAAATAGGCCGCAGTCTCCCTTGGTTACCAGTGGCGAAAGCAGCACCGGCCCAAGCATGGCAACTGCAATGCCCTCAACAGGTGTGGTTGTGGTCACTCTTAGCTTCATTTTTCCCCATAGACCTAACTGGCATGAGTATCTCTACCAGGAGCTTGTGTTCCAGTCTGCATTGCTCTATGGTTCAGTAAAATTACTGGGCTCTCCCACCATGACCAGGTGGTGACCACAGGAGGGCCCATTATCCAACATGTTAAACAACACACAATATGGTTACAATATCAGACATGAAAAAACAACACAGTTTACACTGTCACATCTCATGTACATGGACGACATAAAACTTTATGCATCCACACAAAAACAACTTCATCAACGCCTACAAATCACACATTCATACACCAAGGACATACAAATGGAATTTGGCCTAGATAAATGCAAAACACTTCACATAGAAAAAGGAATCCTGAAGAAAAAAGATTTTGCACTTGGAAATGGAGACATTATTGAATCCATGGAAGAGGGCGAGTTCTACAAGTATTTAGGATTCCAACAGGCCAAACTAACAGAACATACACAAATAAAGCAAAGATTAATTAAAGAATATCAAAGTAGGTTAAATGCTATTCTCAGAACACAGTTAAAGCAATAAACACATATGTCATCCCAGTACTTTCATATTCTTTTGGAGTTATACATTAGACTCACACAGATCTTGAGCAACTCCAAACAAAAACAAGAACAACTTACTAAGCATAAACATCATCATCCTAAATCCACCACAGAAAGACTAACCTTCCACGTAAAGATGGCAGACGTGGCCTGATTGACATAGTTAACCTTCACTACAAACAAATACAGTCACTGTGAGAGGTTTTCTACAAAAAACAAGAAACATCATAGTTACATAAAGCAGTAACTCTAGCAGACTCAAATAACACACCATTAAACTTACACTCACATCATACGGACACAACACAACATATAAAAAGCATAGACACCATTAAGCAATCATAGGCTCAAGAGGTATTCCATGGCAGGCATCCTTACAACCTGGCCAAGGATTTTGTTGACAAAACTGAGTCAAACAGCTGGTTAGCTCGGGGATGCCTCTTTGGGGAGACGGAAGGATTCATGATTGCCATACAGGATCAGGTCATAAATACTAAAAACTGACAGAAAACACATACTCAACGATACAACACTCACAAATGACACATGCAGAAAATGTCATATCATGCCAGAAACTATACAACATATCACTTCCAGTTGCAAGCTCTTGGCACAGACAGATTATTTACACAGATATAATCAAGTAGCAAATATAATACACCAAGAGCGTGCAAAGAAACAGAAGTTAGTAGACATCCACAACATCCATCATACTACAAATACATTCCACGTATTGGAAAACAACACACACAAAATGTACTACGACAGAGCCAAAATCACACATAAAACAATTTAACACAACAGACCAGACATCACACTCATTGACAAACAATAAAATCACATACATTATAGACATATCCATTCCAAACACTCACAATGTACAAAACGCATGCACTGAAAAAATTAGCAAGTACACAGAACTCGCCCAGGAAATAAGGCATCTGTGGAGGATGGATAGGGTGCTTATTGTACCTGTCATTCTCTCCGCTACAGGTGTGATACCACACACACTACACAAAAGCCTGGGCACATTACAATTGAATAGAAACACATACATCACACTACAGAAGGCCACTATATTGAATACATGTCATATTGTGAGAAAATTCCTGAATACAGACACACACACTGATACACTTCTTTAATTTCTGTTTTGGTTACTATGCCTTGACTTTGGTCTGGCATAGTACATAGCCACTGGTGTTAACCGAGTATATCTCACTTAACCCAACACAATAATAATAATAATAATTTGTACTTGTTTTTGTAGTTCCTTTCCATTTAACATAAAATTTCCAATTGGATTTTCTAGCAGAATGGTTCCTCGATGATTTGTAGCACCCAACTGTGGCTTTAATTCACATAATTCTACATTAACAAACCTATAATAGAATAATAAAAATATGTCTATTGAAACCATCTACTTCTGAAAATAAGAATGTAGTAGTTCTGTACTTCTATGAATAGAAAACCAAACAACACTTTAACTCAGTTTAAAGTGGACTATTGGGTCAGTATTAAAGTATCAGAAAATGAGTGCTGGCCCAAAAGCCCCAATACTAATCTTAATTTTTAGTTCACTGAAATAAAAAAAACCTGTTATGAAATAATTTTAGTCAATAATATTAAGTAAAGAATAATAATTATTTATTATTTAACATTTTTAATATTTATTTATTAGTATGTTTTGAAAATAATTATATGATTTTCAAAACGTTAATGAACTTAATTTTTTACAACAGGGAACTTAGGAGATGTACCATAACAAGAAGGGAATTAAAAGAAAAGGAAAATACAGACTATGAAGAGAAGATCGAACGTCAGATACAAAGACATCTTGTTGATATAGATTATCTTAAGATACACATTAGAGAAAAAAGAACACTTAAAACTTTGTCCTTACCAAAATCAATTGAGAAAGTGATACCCAACAGGGAAATAAAAGCAATTAACCTTAAATATTAAAAGCTGCAATTAAATATAAATATATAAAAATTACAAAAATAGAAGAGAAATTAAGAAAATTAGGTATTATTTTATTTATTTATTTATTTATTACGCATACTGGATTTTTATTCCTTGATGCGGGGAGCAAAACCATCTCCCAAAACAAAACACTTAAATACAATAAACATAATCAAACAAAATTGTACAATGATAAATAACAATTTAGTTGTAAAATAAATTATATAAAATTTACAAAATCAAAGACAGTAATTAAATAAAGTTTAAAGTTCGGGAGCATCTGTCAATATAATACAAAATACCAAAAAATAGAAACCAAAATGGCAAATTGCTTACCTATAAATAGAAAAAAATTAGTATCGAAGACACAGCACTGACAGATGCTCCCAAACAGCACCAGCAACAAGGCTAGATTTATAGTAGAGGAATCATGCCCCCTAAAACAAAATTTTAACAGATTTTCTTAGAAAACAAAATACATTAAATTTATAACAAGGTTTCGATAAAATTTTAAGAAAAAAAGACCTGGTAAGAACTTCGCAACCAAAAATTTCTTTATGTAACACTTTAAGACGCCCACATTTAACCAGAATATGCCAGGCATCCACAATTTCTTTCTCAACACAAAAGTTACACAATTCTCTCGAGTAATTATTTAAAAAGTTTAACGAATTACACCTAGCCTGTATAAATAAACACAAAATATTAAGGGAAACATCTTGATTATATAAAGAATTATCAAAAAACGTAACATTCAAATTCTTATACCAACAATTATATACGCTTTTATTTATTTTTTCATTTATATTATATAAAAAATTATCAAAAATGTTTACAAGGAGAAGAGACCAGTCCATTAGATCCAAATCATCATTAATAAAATTAATACCATGATTATTGCATGAATCAATAAGATAACATGTCCAATCTATAGACTTTTTGTTAAGTATAAATTTCAGACAAACCTTACTCAGACGATAATTATTGAGCTTAGAAATTCTATTAATCCAATTTCTTATCCTACTAAATATTATAAGTTTTATAGGGGTCAAAGCACATTCCATCATAATTAAATAACCTGGTGTACAACGAGGTAAATAAAATAAGTTTTTAATAAATTCAGTCTGTATACCATCACATTAGTCAGATTAAAACCCCAAATCTCTGAAGCATATAACAAAGAGGGCAAAACCACAGTTTTCAATAAACGTAATTAGGTATTAAACAAGATATTAATCTAGAAGAATTAGAACAAGAATCATTAGATAATTATCAAAATAATAAAAATAAAAGACTAAGTAAAAGGTTTGAATATCCAGAATTTAAAGAAGTGAAGAAGTGGAAAGATAATTTAGTACTAAACAAAACTGATATAACAATTCCAAGAAATTTGATAAGAACACTACAAAATGGATTAGACTTTAATGGTCCAAATCAATGGAATACGCTAGACATTATATCACATCTGGATTATATATGTAGTAACATAAAATTACCAGAAAAAGATAACAACAACATAAAAATAGAAATTAGTAATAAATTAAAAAATTATATGAAAGATGATAAAGGAAAGAAAAAGGTTACTGAAAAATTGTATATTAAATATAGAGATAAAATTGAAAAATTAAAACCTTCTTTAAGGAAAACAATATAGAGATTATAAAAGCAGATAAATCAAAACAATTATTATAGTACAAAAAAAGTGGATTCAAACCAAAAAATTTGAAATAGTTAATAATGGAGATTTTGAAGAACTGCCAATAGATCCAAAAGAAGCCATTTATGTAGAACTCAAAAAGAAAGAAAGAAAAAAAAAAAAGGGTAAATAAGCAATATAAATTAAATAAAATAAAGAAAGAAGAAAAATAGTATGTTTTAGTTAATGAAAATAGTAGAACTCCAATATACAATTGAAAACACATAAGCCAGGAGAACAAATAAGACCCATCACTGACTTTAAAAATTCCATCTTATATAACTTAAAAAAGTATTTAAAATAAAAATTACAAAAATATGAAAATTTGGAATATACAAATTAAAAATGCAGATAAACTTATAAAAGAAATGAAGAATATAAAAATAAATAACAATTACAAATTAGCAAGCTTAGATATAATAAATATGTATCCTTCAATAACATGGGATAATAGAAAGCACACTAAAGGAAATTAAAATGCAAGAGGAGGGAATAGACTTAATAGAATTTGCTTACAGGAGCAATTATTTTGTTGTAAATGAGAAGTTTTATACACAGTGAACAGGTATCAGCATGAGGTCCATCAAGGTCCCAAATTAGCAGAACTTGTCAAGGTATATATAGATCAAGAAATTAATAATATTACAGGTATAAAATTTTTCAAAAGATATGTAGATGATATAATTATCTTATACGACCAAACAATAATAAACATAGAAGAAATAGAAGAAAAAATAAATAAATAAACTAAATAATGATATCAAATTTAAAGTCTAAAAAGAGGTAAATACAGAAATAAATTATCTTGACATAATGGTAAAAAGAAAAGAAAAGAAGCTGGAATTTGAACCATATAAAAAGCCATGTGAAATAAGGAAAGTTATAAATTACAATTCAAACACTCTGCAATATATAAAAGAAAATATATTTAGTATGGAGTATAAAAAAATTTTAAATAGACAATACATTGCAAGAAAATAAAAAATATATCAACAAATTAAAAACTAAATTTCTATTAAATAGGTATCCAAAAAGAATAATTAAAAAATCGGAAAGCAAAATTAACAGTAGAAGACAGAAAATAAACAAGACAGTAAGAATAAAGATATAAAAAAATATATAGCTTTCCCTTATATTCATGGCCTCGTTGAACAGATAAACAAGGACCTTAATAAAATAAATATAAAACTTGTTCCAACTTATGAAAAATTGAAAAAAAGAATACAGAAAACTAAGCCTGACATAAGTAACAAAACAGACAAATACAACACAATAAACGTAGTACATGCAATACTACACACGTGAATATCCACAAAAAATTATATAGGTGAAACAAAAAGGAAAGTCGAAACAAGATTGAAAGAACACATTGCCAACTTAAAATACAATAGAATTAATGTTCAGCTTTCTATGAACATTGTACAGTACAAATGCATAATTGTAACATAGATAGAAATGGTGTTAAACTCTTACATAGAGAAAGTAATTGGTATAAGAGGAAATTTAAAGAAAGCTATGAAATAATTAAAATCCAGAAAAATAATATTAACAAAAATGTAAGTACAAAAATTCATAATAATTGGTTAAAATTATTAAAATAATAAAATAAAAATGAATAATTCAAGGAAAGCTAATATGCAAATATAGTTAAGAGGTTCTCGTCCTTATGCAAATGAAATTAAACAGCACTTTGTCATACTGACGTTAGAATGTACTCTATGAGACGTTCAATGTAAGGATGAAAACTTTTAATTAAATAATTTTAATTGTAAATATAACTGTAAAAGTATTCTTATAATGTAATATTTCAACAGTGAATAAGTAATTGTTATGGAATATATACCAGTGACCATAACCTACAAGATAACCGAAAAAAGAATGGTATGTTATATTTGTTATAATGAACTTATTTCAGATAACTAGATTAATTTTTAAGAAATGTTTGGTGTAAGGATAGGGATTCGGGAAACCTTTAAATGTGTTAATTATAAATATATCCTAAAATGTATTTTACAACGAATAGGTAGTTTGTGAGGAGAAGTACAATACCTTTGAAATGTCTGGCGTATAGATACAATATGGTTTATTTACAAAAAAGTTTAAATGTAAGGATAGGTTTAATTGTAAAAATTCTTTTATAAGATATTTTTAAATGTAAAGGTGTTTTAATAATGAAATGTATTCAACAGTGAATATTAAAAGTATAATGTATTTTCAATTGTCATACTACAAGAGATGTAATGGTATGTTATAATTGCCATAATATAAAACTATGTGATATAAAGAACTTATATTTCTATTTTTATTATGTAGCCAACTGAGGAGGGGCTAAGATCCAAAACAAGTCTCAGCAAATATGAAATTCCCGAATAAAAGTTGATGATAAAATTGCCAAATGTCTACACAGGGTGCATAGGAAAGGCCCTTTAACTGGAAAATTCTTGCGAACGGAGAGAGCTACAGCTATGCAAGTGAGGTAACGGTATAGTAAAGCGACTACGCCCGACCTAATGCAAATGACAGCAGTGCCTCTAGTGGCGAAATTTGGAAGATAGGCAGTGCAAAACGAAAACAGATAGAGCAAACTTTCCAATTAGAAAGTTTTAGAGCATCAATTAATTAGTGTGAAATGACATATGGTTCACGCGGATAAGATAAATTGTCGCCTGTATACCCAAAAGTGTCCAAAAGAGATGCATGCCAATTGTCACACAGTGATAACAGGTTAATGTTGAGTATGTTCAAAAACTTGTTATCACTGTGTGACAGTTTGCCTTTCCATTGTTTTTTGTGTGATGTTATCAAACTGTATTGACATAAGTACATATTTTATGCAATAAATTGTGCATATTTCTTCATGCCTATGGCTATTCCTTTCAAATGTCACACAAAATGGCATGCATCACTTTCGGACACTTTTGGGTATACAGGCGACAATTTATCTTATCCATGTGAACCACATGCCATTTCTTTCTAATTAATTGATGCTCTAAAACTTTCTAATTGGGAAGTTTGCTCTATCTGTTTTCGTTTTCAATTTGCACTGCCTATCTTCCAAATTTTGCCACTAGGGGCACTGCTGTCATTTGCATTAGGTCGAGCGTAGTCGCTTTACTATACTGTTACCTCACTTGCATAGCTGTAGTTCTCTCCATTTGCAAAAATTTTCTGGTTAAAGGGACTTTCCTATGCACCCAGTAGTGATAATGAATTAATCAAAGAAAACAAGACATGGTTTTGAATTATACAAAAAGAACTTAATTTTATATACATAAACATCTCAGTCTGATGCTTATATTAAAGCCAAACAATTACCGGATTAAATCAGGCTACATTACTGCTACTGATAATTATTAAACCTTGAGTAATTTGGCACTAGAGGTTGGTGTTAGGCACCATTTCTTATTAAATTTAATAATTATAATTAAATAAATATTTATTAGATTATTTAGAAAATTCTAGGAGAAAAGAATTGGCCTGGAGTGGGACTCGAACTTGTAACTGCTTATCATGTGGATGCATTGCCAGTTACACGACCCGGACATTCGCCTGATGCTCCACGTCGAGTCATATTTAATTTATGTAACCATACTGGTTACTCAAGGCGCTAACTGGAAAATTATTTAATAAATATTAATTTAATTATAATTATTAAATTTAATAAGAAATAGTGCCTAACACCAACCTCTAGTGCCAAATTACTCAAGATTGAATAATTAATAGCAGTAATATACCTCAATTTAATCCAGTAATCACTTGAACTTAAAGTTTTAGGTAATTATGTACATTACAGAAATATGCAATTTTTTTTTCTTATTTTATTTTCAGTATGGATTCTTCCACGAGAAAGATAAGTTGTCCGGAAATACGTGGTGTAGTAACATGACTGAATAATGTTGAAATCAAGTTATGTGGCACAGTTTGTGTGCATCCATCGACCAACATGCAGCTCCAGGACAATGAAAGCTTAAGCAATGGAATCTTGAAGGGCACAGTAAGTAGTCCTACGATTTTTTGTATAGTACTTTATACGCAGGTTGCCTGGAAAAATTTTGTTTTATAAATATGCCTCCTTTTCAAAATAAAATAAGAAAAATAAATACACACATTCCCATAATATATACCTTTTTTCTTTTAAATTAGCAAGATCAAAAACTTTTAAATACAAATAGATGATACAGACCTACATACAGCTGGACCTTTTTCGATGTCATTTGGAGTATCTCCTATCACATTATTATACTCAGATCGTGGCACTTTTGCAGGAACACTAGAATCTACTTCTTCTCTTTTGATTATGACCATTTCCAAACTTGCCCCTTTTATCTAAAAAGCAGATGAAAATAAATTATTTGATTTTTATTAAATAATTTACTTAATATATTTGAATATTTTGAACTGCCAGCCTGATGGTGCCTCAATTGTTTCTAGAGACACATCTGAGACAAGCGTCTAGCCCCTGAACGAACATTAGTTCTAAATTATGCTGCTATAGCAAACAGCACCAGTGGCAGGAACTGGATTTTTGTCAGTTTCACATCATAGTTACAAATTATGAATGCTTTATTCATAATTTTTATTAGTTAAAAATGAACATAAGTTAAATTTTTAGATTACTTATAAATGAGTTTTTCATATGCAACATCAGCCTTTCTGTCTAATCCAAAGAGTAAAATAGAATGTTTACCATTTGTTTATCATACTGTCAATGTCATTGAACTTGTTATATGTTAAATAAATGGAATGTAGTGAGTTTCATTTAAAATATAGTCATAGACAAAGTTTAAACAGTAAGATTTGTGATATACCAGTACAATATTTGTGTTTTCTGTTCATTATTATAAATTATAAATGCTTTGTTCAAAATTATTAGTTAAAAATGAAAATAAAATAAATTTATGAATAGACACCTTGCTTAAAAATGAATTATTCTATAAAAAATTAATATTGTAAGATTATCAGATGAAATTACAAATAAAATAAAATATAGGGAAACTTAAAATTTGATATTCTCCCACTGAGAGAAGGGCTAATTGAACATTCTGTAATAAACATCAAGTGAAACTCGCTAACATAAGCAAATACACCAACAACTGCCGTAAACAATCGGGCTAAATATATCCAAAATTTAGCCCGATTATTTACAGCAGTTGTTGGTGTATTTGAACATTCTGTAATTATAAACATCAAAAATACAATGTGAAAATTATAAATCCAATATAAATTCTGAAAAAATTTTAATAGATAATTACCATAGTGGTTTCTTCTATTATCACAGATGCTGTAGTAGGCACAGGAAAAAATTTCAAAGGAGCTTTCAATGTATTTTCAATAAATGTTTTAAAGGAAGTAACAACTGTTTGAAGTGAATGTTCTGATGGTTGAATTTTAATAAATATTTCAATTGAATCAGAAGGAACAAGATGGCCCTGGAAAAAAAAATTAGTTTCAATTGATAAAACGATGCCTATAAATAATTAATTTGTAATTAAAATTATATTGCTATTAAATATGATTTGATTTATTTTATTGAAGTCTTTTATTGACCAACAATAGTTATTTATTAAAAATATCAGATTTTAAAATCTTAACTTCATTTAAACTTTTTTCCAAATTTATCTATCATAAATGAAAAATTGCTAAATACAGTAAGACCCCGCTTAACGCGGGGATGCGTTCCTAGACAACAAAGCGCTAAGTGAAACAGCGTTAAACGAGACCATTTTAACACAGAGTAAATAGGGATAGGAGAACATGCAACCAAAAAATAAGCAAATTTTATTATAATTTTAAGTTATTTTTATATAAATTTTTGCATAATAATATATGTTAAATAACACATAAACATATGCACACAGAAATGTAAAGTTAATTTTTTGTGACAAAGGTCCTGGCTCTTCTGAAATTCTTGTTTTTTTTGCGATGAAGTCATGTAGTTTCATTGGTCGTTTTCTTTTTCTTTCCTTAAGCAAATGTCAGTAGCAGAAGATCGCATCCAAAATGCCTGGTTTGCTTTGGCATCCTATCAAAATCTGGATCATTCAGTACAGCTTGATCAATGATTTCAGTTATCGTTATCAAACTTTTACTAAGAAAAACTGTAGAGAAATTTTTTGGGTTCTTCATTTTCAGAATCACTATTTTTCAGTTCTACATAAATTTCTTGTTCTGCCAGTTCTTGAAGGTTGTTGTTGGTAAGGCTCTCGCCAGAAACCTGCAGTAACTCCCCAATATCCTGCTCATCTACATCTCCTGTACTGATTAAGTTGATAATTTTGTCAACCTAACGATGCAGTGATAGGCTCTTTTTGATGAGAATTCTTGGATACCTCCAGCCATAACTTCTTCCACACTCCGTTCATGCATTTCTCAGTTAATTCTTGCCAAGCAAAGTCGATATTTCCTATGGCATCCATAACATTAGATTTTTTCCAAAACTGCGCAAAATAAACATAGATTTAAGGGAAGCACAGTGCTATGATGAATTGCCATCTTTTGCTGATTGGTTCGTGTTTGGGAATAATTGTATTATATATGAATCAATGAAATACCGCGTTAATTTGAATCAGTGTAAATTTTGAGCGTTTTTTAGGCATCAAGCAGACCGCATTATATTGAATCAGCATTAAACGAGGCAGCGTTAAGCGGGGTCTTACTGTATACAAATTAACCCCACTGTATCTTGAAAATAAAGTCATAAATCTCTATTTTTTTGTTACATTTTTGGATTTCTCATTGCAATTATTGGAAAATGAAAAGTTTTATCAAAATTCATCAATCAAATTTTGAGAACAAACACAATTCTGTAACTTACAGAATTGCTAATGCTCCACCTCAATTAAAAATATACCTGTACTATAATAATAAAAATATCTTATTACCAACTCAGCAACTGGGAAAATTTACCAATTCTACCAATTACTGCTAAGTATGCAAACGTAGAGAATTGACTTTACCTTTTTCCTTAATTTCTGTATCCTATTTATGACTTCTCTTGCTACTCCTTCATCAACCATAGACTGATCTTGATTAACATTTAATAAGACAAGTACCTATGTAAAGAATAAACAAATTTTTGAAGTATTTTATATCTAAAATTAATAAATCAAAAATAATTTTTAAACTTACACAAACTTAAACTTAAATTTTACAATATATTTTTAAATATTGAATAAATATACTTACATTCTCATCAGCATGAGCCTCATAGCTTTCAGTTAATTTATCAGCCAAATCTCCACTAAAACTATATGATACTCTAATATCACCCTTTTCTAATTTATGACCACAAACTTCTAATTCTTCTCCATTTAAATATTCCTGAAGTTTTTCTTCACTGAGTTCCTGAATTAATTTAGTTTTAAAATTCACTTTGTAGAATTATTAAATTTAATTGATTACATGAAAAGTTTTATTTTAAATACGAATTATTATAATCTTGTTTGAAAATTTAAAATAGAAGTAACAAATACATATTTTTATAAGTATTATTTTGTTAAATTTATCAGTATTTATCTATTTATTTAAAATAGATTTTTTGAAAATCCATTACTGATTCATTAATCTTGTGTAAAGTGATTAATATTTTTATTTTATTTTTAAATAAAAATAGTTCTGAATTTATATTCCTTTTGTATTCCTTAAGCAATTTTATTTTAAAGTGATAAAAATATGTTTAATTTTGTTTATCAAAATTCAATATTTTGATAAACAAAAATCAAACATTATATTTTTTTTTCTAAAAGTAATTTAAAATTTCCAATCATCATTGTTATTTTAAAAATATTTATTAAGAAGCTTCTCAGCTTATTTTATATCTATTAAATGTATTATTATTAATGTTGAATTTATTTAATTTGAGAACTAATCCAAATTAGATTAATTCTAGCTTCAATGCTAAAGTATTTATCAGAACTAACTGTCCATTAATTTACATATTTGCTAAAACAAACAAAATGACTGAACAAATTTTAATTAAAAGTAAATATAATGATTAAAAAAATTTTTAACAAGTTCAGTTAGAAATAAATGAAAAGAGAGCTGAAGTGTTTCTCAGAAAAATTAGCATATCTCTAAAATCTAGAACCAACTGCATAAGTTCTCCCACAACTAGCAAGGGACTCAGTATATGCCTCATTATCTTTATCTCTAGCTGTTGAAATTATTTGCTTCAAATTTAAAATATAAAAAAATAAAACTACTGGGTATCTATCCACTATTAAGCACTTCCATCTGACCTTCCTTTTTCTTATAAAAACTTTTGTTTAACATCATACATTACCTTCAGCCATTTATAGATTAACATTTTAAAAACATAACCAGCTTTGAAAATATTAATCCATGTTGAGAGCAGTGCCAAAACTAGGCAAGTGCAACAGGTACATAGACATAGAACCCAAAATAAAGGGAAGTCTCAAAATAAAAGTAATAAAAAAAAAATTATCAGATATACCATAATAATATGTTCATTTATAATATATCTGAATGATCTTGTATATTTATTGTGTACACAAAAATTACTTATAAACAGTTGTTATATCATATTTGTTTTATTCCACACACAAGGAAAATGAAAAGCTAGTTTTAACACTCATTGAGATCCTTCTTAAAGATTGTAAGTTAAAATTTCTGTTTCAATAAATAAAAATAAAAATTTCTTGGAATTTGTAGAACTTAACTACAATAAAAATAGTTCCTTTTATTAATTTATTTTATGTACTATCAATATTTTCAAATAATACAATTAAAAAAACCAGTTAAAAACAGTTCTCTCAGAATTTATCAGAAACCAACTCTGGTGAAAACTTAAGAAAACATTTACAACTACAGTATTTACATAGAAAATTATCATATAATAATTTAAAAGTTTAAATCTTTTACATTTTAATTCAGTAAACTTTACTCACTCGGATAGCTTGAACTACAACTTTTGACGCTGCTCTAAGTCTTATTCCAAGAGCCTTAATATCTGGTTCTGCTTTTACACGAACACCATATTTTTGTTTATCTGTAGTAACAGTTAACGTTCTAATATTCAGTTCCTAAAAGAAAAACATTCTATTTTACACTGACTTAATCATTTTGGTTAGAAAATATTGTCACATTATGTAATAAATTTTTATCCTTATAATTTGGGATTTGATTCTGTTGTTATAATTTTTGTGTTCTACATAAAATTATAACAAAAAAACTAAATGTTTTACTCTAACATTAATTAAATGATAGGAAGAAAATTTTAAAATACAGACTGTAAAGATAAATTATTTGTACTAAGTTTATTAAGTATTTAGGGCTAGAATCCCATTATAGGGGCAAAATATTTAATACATTAGCATTTTACAATCAAAACAATGTAATATAGTTAATTATATTTAGGATAAAAAAATAATTTAATACTATTAATTCTTGTTTACTCTTTGATCACAATTTGTACTAAATTTTAAAATTTTACCTCTAATATATATTTCTGCAAAGAAAGTACATCATCAAGATATTCTTGATTTTCATTAATTACTATCAGTTCAGGAAGAGGATACTAAAAAATGAAATAAAACAGAATAAAATCATTTATCTAATATTTTTTCATATTCTTACATTTATATTCTAAATATAATATGCAACAATACAAACTTGTTTGTTATTTGTATTTTCTTGATAAAATATATTTATAAGTTTGGTAAGCCTGAAAATCTTATAAAACTTTAAACTTGTTACTCATTTGTGAGTTTTAGGTTTAGAATATAATGTTATAAACATATTAATTATTATATTATTATAATTTTTTATTTTTAGTTCCAATAAAGTGCAATTTTTCAATTAAAAACAAATTACTCATAACCTATTTTCTACAAACCAACAATTTAATGTGTGCAATATGAGATTTACAGAATCAAAATCCCTGCATATTTTTCCTGGCTTTAATATTTACATGTATATTATTTGAGTATACATTTGGTAAGCTATTTCAAACAATAAAAAATTTCCAAAATTTTTTGTTATTAGTCAATCTTTACTTCAAGAACATTTCCAAATAAAACATACAATTTTCTTATTCCATCTTTCTAATATGTCTTAGTATATCAATTAACATTCTATATAATTATAACAGCTGCAACAAGTATAATTAAGGTCATAATACATGCATTAATAATAAGAAACAAACAGAACAACTTTGAATTAGTTACCATTTAATAAATCCAAATGGTAAATATCAAGAAAAATAATGGATATTATTTTGAATCTACTATTTTGTTACAATGTAAATACTAATAAAACTATTTCCATTTCTGCTGAAAACAAAAAGTAAATTTCTAACTAAAAAAATTCAAATTAAAAATTTTAATATTATAGCCTATAAAAATGACTTAATTTTATAACTTAACCGTACACAATACATACACATACAAACATACACATATATTGAAATTTATAAAATAAATCTTATAAAAAAACTAAGACAAGTTTCTTGATAAATATAGTTTATCAATCATAATTAAGAGTAAAAGAAAATAAATAATTGTATTTGTAAAGTAAATTAAATAATTTACATTAAAAAACAAATTGCCTTGCTATGTAGTTTAAGGAATCACTTTTAATTTTATACTCTTGATTAAATTTTTTTAGATAGTCTCGTCTCATCATCAGATCAAATAAGCCAATTCAAAACCAAATCCATCTTGGTTTTTGAATCTCCCTTATTTGATCTGATAATGGGATGAGAATATCTCAAAAAAAAAAAAAAAAATTTAATCAAAAGTATTCCTTAAAAAATAAAAAATGATTCCTTAGACTACATAGTGAAGTAAGTTGTTTTTTATTAATGGAGTGGACAGTTTCAAAAGAGTTAAATGATTGACTTTACATTATCTTTATATTGCTAAATAATTGTTTTTAGAATAGTAATAGAATCATAAATTTGTAATTTTTATTTAATGGCATTAAAAATAATCATATTTAAAACATGGCATATCATATTATATTAATAATAATAATAATAATAATAATAATAGATAATAGAAATCTTACTTTAATTGGTAAAGTTCTTCGATCTCGCAGCAGCCTGCCTAATTCAATAACTGCTTGCATCCTAGACACTTTCCTTTCAACTTCTATATTTATAAGACTCTCTCTGTAATTATATTATTAAATCATATTGTAATTCCAATTAATAAAATACTTTTTTTTATCTATTACTAATAAAAAAAAAAAGATAAAATAAATGATATAAATAAGGCCAAAACAATGACAGAGAATAAAATACAAGATATGAGATGAACTGTTACTACAGTTCATCGTATATCTTTTGAATGAATAATCCATTCTCTGCAAAATTTCCCATTAACATGCATACTTAAATCAAAGACTAATTTATATATTAGCACATGACACTAAATTCTGTATGGTATGTTTAATTTCTAAAAAATAGTAATTCTGACTATATGATTAGAAAAATATTTTCCAATGTTATTGAAACAAATTAATTTTGATTACATCTTTGATTTAGGCAATATTTAATTATTTCATTTAGTCACCCATTCATGTTATCTCATATATGATACAACAGAGCACAATGCATAAGTGAGGTTGCAATAAAACATGTAAACTGATGAGCACCAAAATTACAACTTTAAGACATACTTACTGAGATTCTGGAAAGTTGAGATAGTGAACACTCTCATTTGATTCTGACGTATTTTCAGTAATTAGATGCCTGAGATTTTGATACATTAATTCAGTTAAAAAAGGAGTGAATGGTGCCTAAAAATAATTTGTAAAATCCTTATAAGTAAATTCTAAACAGACATGTAAAATTTATTATTTTAAAAATTTTAAATTTCAGATTTATGATTAATAATGAAGTTATTATTAATTGATTTGTCAATATGACAACATATTAAATCTATACTGTCAGCTGAAGTTCCCCCATTATAAGTGGACTTAAATTATATTACAGTCACAAGCATGGATGCAGAATAGGGAACAATGCTCAAGCATAAGCTACCCGCAACAAATTTAGGGTCCAAATCAGACTCAAATTCAGATTTTTCAAAGCAATAGATTGACATCTTACCATGCTGCCATCTGATCAACACTAAGGATAGATCATAATTTCTGTATATTTAACAGGTACATTAATAAAGCAATATATAAAAATTTTCATAATAATTTAAAATTTTTATAAGGAAAGGATTTTTGTCTTTTGATAAAGAGAACTATTTGATTAAAAAAATTAAATTAAATAGAATTTAAAAAAGCACTGGAATATTGCATTTAATATAAAAACAATTTTTAATTATTATATTAATTTTTGAAGATATTTTTTTAAAAATCATATCAGCAAAAAAACAGGGTTCCCACTCAAATTTTTCTTTTAAATTCTATGACTTCCTCTAACCAACTTTGTACAAATTCCCTGACCTTCATATCCCTTACAGTATCGCACATTGACAAAATAAAACAGCATTTAACTTACTATGCACATAAGCTTGCTTCTCCAACTTTTTAGTTAGTTATTTTTTCTAATTAACAGTTATATATTTTTTTTATAATTGCCAAATTATTAAAACTAAAAATAAATTGTTTTATCAAATTAAAATGGTTTATCCTGTTATTAATCCACAACCATACATCTATGTGGCTTTAAAAAATGGAAAAAAAGCTGTTATTTATTTATTATTCATTCACAAATTCTGTATAATTCATGTACAAAAGTATATATTTGTTAAATTTAGCCCGTAATAAATTTACTGAACTTTATAAAATACTAATAAACAGAAAAATAAATCAAAAACTTTTGTTACACAATCAAAATTATTAAAATTAAAATGACACATAATAACATTCAAATTAAATTTATTTATCATTTTTTGTACTTTGTAAAATTTTGGGGAAATTTTGTGTATGCTTGAGAGAAATTTTGGGTCCTGAAAATATTCTGCATCCTTCTGCATAAGTTATATTGCATCACATTACTTCTTACTGTCTGCAGATGACTACACTTGGTCAAGGATATCGTCAACAAAAAAAAATTGACAAGGCAGTCAAGGAGACTAATTTTCTGATTTTTTGTGACTTTTTGACGAATTTCTTGACTTTCCATGACTATCTGAATACTAATGAAAATCCCTGATTTTTCCTGACTTTCCAGGTGAGTAGGAACCCTGAAAATAGCAATTCTAACATAATTAACACCAATATAATTTATTATTATTTTGCATTCTTAGTTTTTTGTATTTTATTTCATACTTTAACTATCAAATAACGTTTTTTTTTATCTATTCTGCTTTCCTAAACATAATTATAATAACATTTGTTTTTTTTTCTTTTAGAAATAATCTAATTAATTAGAAAACTACTTTAAAAGTTTTGTGACTTGTCAATTAATTGGCATTAAATTTAAAAATAACTTTATAAATTTTGTTAAAATATTAAGAGCAGTTTAATTTTTTTAGTCAACATTTTTAAATACAGGATGATCATAAACATAGTATCCCTATTCAGCACTGTCTTGGAATATGTAACAGTCCAAACACAATGTTGCAAAAACAAATTTTGTATGCTGACATTTCAGAACATGCAAGAGGTTTCTGCAGAAGAAAAATTTTGTTCCAAACTGATCACTACAAAACTTCACTAAAAGCATTGCAAGTGTCTAAAAACATCTATCAAATGCATAATGTATGTTACCAGTGTTTTCCAGTATAAAACTGTCCATAGTGAATGGAATTCCATTCATATTATGGCAGATCAGCTGCAATGGTAATGATACTGCCAGGACACTTTTCTTTGTAATGGTATTTTAAATGGTAACACTAGGAATGTGCTTTGAAATTTCCAAAACAAATTATGCAAAGAGTCTTTAACATCAGTCACTGAATTACATATCCTGTAGTGGTGAGTTTTGAAACTAAATTTTCCCCTCAAAAATCTTTTCTGCGTATCTTGAAATGTTAGAACACAAAATTTGTTAGTATTTGGATTGCACATCCCTTCAGACAGTGTTGAATAAGGATTCTTTAATATGACCATCCTGTATACTATTGTAAGATATCTTATAATTAACAATCAATTTGTTAATTTTTTTATATAATTTATTTTATTTGATTACAAACAATGTTATAATAAATAGTGGTTACAATCTACTTCTATATAAGAATAAAAAGAATTAATATACATACAGTCACAACTAAAGCATTATTCAAATTAAAATCTTAGCAAATAAATAACAATTTTTGTAACAAACTGTTGTTTTATTGACAAATTAATTACTGGAAATTGAAAATAGATATGACAATTCAGTAAAAGCAGCACTCATAACATTGAATATCATCTAGTATCAAATTTGTTATTCAGTAAAGATTCTTAAATTAATTACATTACTTAACAATTTAATATCAGAATCACACTAAATAACTGTCAGAGATATGCTTACCATCATACGTATCATTGTATATAAAACAACCAGTAAAGTATCTAATGCCATTCTGCAATCTTCTTTTCCTCCTTCACCCTATTTTAAAATAATTATACTAAAAACTTTTGAAATATTTTAATTATTATTAGAAAAAAATTAAAAATACTTGTTTAAATAAACTAACCTTAAGTCTCTTCCTATTCATTCGAACATACCAATTTGTCAAATGATCCACAAATTTTACTAATCGAGGTAAAACTGTATACAGCTTATAAGCTATAAATATTCATAATAAATTTTAAAAATTGTAAACAATTTACTAAATAAATTAAAAAAATAATTTAAATTTAATGAAGTGATACAAACCAAATAATTTAATTTTAATAATGTTTTAAATTATACATGTATTTTATGAATTATTAATTATATATACCAGTACATCAATGAGTACAGTGATCATAAATTTTAATGTACTTTCTTTAATTTCAAGAAATATAATACCACTTGCATTAAAAAATAAAGTTAAACTATTCTAATTCATTAATTACTCATATTCGTTTTTTCTAAGTAAAAATTTAAAATATCTAACCTTTTTTAAATATTTCACTAAAAGCACAGATTCACTACTGAAAATATTTTTTCAAATGAATAATTTATTAATTTTTTAAACTTCTATTGGGATATACAGTACATAAAAGACCTATTTTGATAACACAAGTATACAGATTTAGCCAATTTGTATAGGGATTCAACAAATGAATAATTTATTAAATGGCTAACATCAATACATAATACAGGGTGACAATAATTAACCCGAAAATAAAATAAAATATAAAATTTTTTCATAATTAACTTATCTTTCATTTAAATTACAAGCATCTATACTATTGAAAAATTAAAACTTAAGAAAACCAAATATTTATGTCAAATGATAACACTGGATTCATTATTGTGCTATAACCTATCTAGTTAAATATATAGATATTATATAATTTGGACTAAAGACAAAAGATTAAGTTGCCATCTTGTATTAAATTTAATAATTAAAAAATTAAAATTAAATTAATTGATTTAAAATATTTTGAAAAACATGATCAATCCAGAATAAGGTTCAAAGTCACAATTTCTGCTCACAATGCAGATGCACTGCTAATTAATTACCTGGACTTCCATATAATCTTTGCTTTCGGACCAATTAATTTGGAAGATATAACCATATAGGTCACTCTCTGTGCCAGTCAAAGGCAGAGAGAGTAACAAGATGAAAATGTAATCACCTATCTTTAGTCCAAATTACATATCTATATATTTTAACCAGATTACAGCCAGATATTTGAATTTGGCATTATAATTTGATTATTAGCAGTAAATAAACACTTACATATGAAGAATTTTAAATAATCATAGAAACCCATTTTCAATTATTAATTAAATGTTTTAGAAATAAATTAATGTAAAATTTGACAAACAACAACTTATTAAATTATAACTGAGATAAATAAACTTCTAAAGGTACCATATTAATTTTAATAAATAATGTAATTAATTTACAAGTCTAGAGAATAACAATGATATAAACTTTGCAAATAAAATTTATTTTAAATGACTAATTTTATTGAAAAAACAAAATTATTAATCATATCTACCTGCCATTTCCTTCTTCACAAATAAAACTAAGCTTTGCGTAAATGACAATATCCATTGATCCATAAAATTATTTGATTTTGTAGATGAAATTTCATCATATCTAAACTGTATATCCCATTCCTAAAATCAATAATAATAATATTCTGTTAGAAATTATGATTTAAATTATTATTTAATAAAGAGTTAATTTTCCAACATTATAATTAAAAAAATATCTATTTATTTAAAATAAAGTATAATTAATGTAAAATAAACTGCTTAGGATTAAAGAATGTGATTACTATTTTCGTTGTTCTGTGAACTTTTTTACTATTTCATAACTTTTTACAAAAATTAAAACAGACTTTTAATAAAATATAATTCTGTTTATAGATAGTTTCTTAACATTAAACATTAGATTATATAAAGAAAATAGATATCAACACTGAAAGTATTAATCTTTACTAAATGTTTCTATTTCAAACACTTCCAATTTACTTTTAGCTATAAATAGTTAATCAGTTATTATTAGTAAATGTATATTTCATTTTAAAAAACATAAATTTCACAACAAACCTTTTCAAACAATTCAACATTCTGCACTAAAAACCTATATGCATTATACCATGGTAAGAAAACATCTTTTAAAATATCTCTTACACCTTCTTCTCGAAATCGCAAATTCTCAGCTCTGACAACAGGAGAATTTATTAAATATAATCTGAAAAATATAAATACTGTTACTATTCTTTGAAGTTACTAAATAATTAAATAATTTGTTAATTATCAGCAAATTCTTAACAAGTATAGTTAAAATTTTGCATTATTATTTCATAAATTTGTAGGTTTATCTTTATATATTTAAATAAATTTATTTGCTCTAAATTATTAATGTCTTAAGCCTGGACTCCACATTACCTGAAAACAGAAACTCAAAAACAGAACTGAAACATAGAGTTTTCGTTTTAACTTGACTTCACTAGCACCAAAATGAACGTTACGTGGAAATGCGCCATCTGTTGATCAGTTCTATAACTGTCATAAAGAGTTAAACACGCTATGGATTTTGCCATGCTTTCTCTGCATTTTTAGCCATGAAATTGTTAATGTTTAAATTATTTACATTTTTTGTCATATAGACATCTGTATTTTCTAACTTCTTCGATGAATAATTCCAAATCTATTTGTTTCCTCGTCCTTTTCGCTACACTTTCTGCCATTACGACAATCAAACTACACGTGACTAATGCATGTGACTATATGTCACAAATCCTTGTGTTTTTATTGGTTGCAGTACGACAGAAGCGCGGAACAAAAACAGAAAAAGTTAAATAATTTTTAACTCTGCTTTCAGTCTTGTTTCTGTCCAACTGAACGTTTCAAAACTGAAAGTTTCGTTAGTTTGGCTTTCAGTTTTACGATTATGTCATGGATTCTGGTAATGTGGAGTCTAGGCTTTAAATATATTTTAGAATACAAATTGCTATATCATTTTTGTGTAGTAAATTGAAGTAACCTTTTGGTGTTAGTATTGAATGTTCTCCCAGTTTTAAAAGAATATATTATTACAACTTTCTTACTCTAAGTGATGTAATAAAAAAGTTTATAATTAGATATTAACGTAGGCTGGCAGATTGATAAAAGCAATCACTAATGACCATTAAATAAACAAACGAAAAAAATAATTTACACGAATCTTTCTGAAACTAAGAATTCTTGCCCAAGTAAAAAAGATATATAGAAACTGTTTGTTTTTTACCTTGATTTCAACATTGATGAAAACAATAGAAACAATTAGAACAGACTCAACACAATATGTAAAACACTTAAAAAAAACTGTGGGCTAACATTGATAACATAAATAAGATTTAAATGCTTTGAATTTGATTGAAAGTACCTCCCATAGTCAAAATCTTGTTAGTTTATCAAGTTGTTATTGCTATTGTACAAGTGGGAACAGCAAACCAAATGTATCTCAGCTTAAAAAGTCTATTGTGCACCCAAGAAATTACTTCAGATGTCTAATCTCTTTAAAAGACAGCAGTCCTCTGAAAAAAAACTGAGGGACATCAATAGAGCTCTAAAATGAGAGAACCCAGATGAACAAGTTTGCCTGAGAATATGAACACTCATAAGATGCAGGAATCTCCTCCATAGAACCACAGAGCAGTGAAAGGACTGAGGTGAAAATATCAGTCCAGCACAAATGTAACCATCTCATAATACTTAATAATAAAGTATGCTGAAACCTTTGCTTAATTGTTCAAGTTTTCCAAGAGTCCAGAAAGGTTGAAACAACTCTTATGGTTTTTCCAAGTCCAATAAAATATAATAAGAACACTATTTAGCTTTCAGAATTTCAAATAATAAAATGGACTAAAGCTAAATTTGAAATATCTTTCCCAAATCATAAAAACATTAAAATATTTTTCTTTTTTTTTTACTTTTCAAAAAGAACAAAAAAATTCTGAATTCTTCAAGAACCACAACAATTTGAAACTTTTAATATTTAGTTTATTTAATTTATCTTGTATTTAATACTTTATCATATTCATTAGGTATTATTATTTTATTTAGAAGTTTCATGATTTTGAAATATTATAAATTTTCTTAAGAAGGCAGAGCTAATCCTAAATCATAAAATCATAATTTTACAAATATTGATTGAAAATGAAACTAAGAATATTTTTAAAAATTGAAATAAAAATTGTTATCTAACAGTAACCTAGATATCAACAATTTCAATATTTTCTTTAACAAAACAAATATAGCTTTTCAAATGTTACCTTTCAATATGTTATCTTTGGAAACAAAAACCTTACAAATGAAAATAACTTTATAAAACTTATTTGAGGGAAAAAATAACTAAACAATTATTATTAATATAAAGAAATTCACTTTAAAAACCTTTGAAAAAACATTAAAAATTAATTATTTTTTAACTAATCTTCTTGTAAAGAAAACTTTTTACTTATTTATCAATTTTTAAGTATTATATTAGCAACAGATATAAATTTTGTATCTGAAAAATTATACATCTAATTTATACAAGCCATCTAATTTTTAATATAATAAATAAAATTCAAACCTTAATGCATCAGCACCATATTTATTGATAATTTCTACTGGATCTGGATAATTCTTCTTTCTTTTACTCATTTTTTGCCCATCACTATCAATAATATATCAAAAATTAATCACTTAAAAGTTTTTGAAATGTATATAATTACACAAAACATAAATTATAACAGAAATTAGAGACTACCATCATAATTATTGTTAATATGTTAATTGTATATTAAATACAGATTGGAAAAATTACCTTGCTAAGACTAATCCATTACTGATTAAATTTTTGAAAGGTGGTTTTCCAAAAAGTGCAGTAGACAATACAAGAAGAGTATAAAACCTATTTAAAAATAATTATTATATTTATTATTATCTGGACTATAAATAAAGTTTTCTTTGAAATAATTTGCTAGCAAATAAATGCATTATCTTTGGATGCAAAAATCTTACAAATTATTAAAAAAATAAGAAGGGAAAAAATATTAATATACGCAATCTCATATCTAAATAAAGTTTTTTTAAATTAATAAATTAATTTTATCTCAAATAGTATATAGCATAGCTAATGACATAATTACCTTAACTTTGCATTTGTATTTATATCATAGACAAGAAATCAATAAAAATTAACAAACTTGTTCTCGGCTGTAAAATAATTCTTTGTGAATACATACAATATATTTTTATTCATAAAAGTGCATTAATGCCATAACCGAAGGTTTGGATAGCCTTTTTTGAAATATGCCAGGTGACACTATATGAACTTCATAGCAGGCACATTGAAGAGTAATGCTCATACTTGGCTATTTTTATATATGTTTTACACATGTATCTTTATATTTTAATTTATTCATAACTTCAAAGGTCTGGCTATAAACATTTGAAATATTTATTCTACTATAGAATGTTTTAAAAATTTTTGTTCTATTTAAATGCAACTGACATTCGATTTGTATTTTTTCCCAAGGAAAATTGGGAAAAAATACAAATCTCAGACTTTTAGTAGTATATAGATTATCCCGGATTTATTAATTTTTTACATTTGTTTTATTTTTAAAGATGATGATAATAATACTTGTAATAATAATAATAAAACAGAATATTAACAAATCTAATTGTACCACTATTAATACTACAGAATATACTAGAAAATGGATATAGTTTTCTGTTCTGTATTATGAAAACACTTACAATACTTTTTGTAAATTAATTCATTATAGTTAAATCTGGAATTGGCATTGTAATTATATATATGTTACAGTCAAAACCCATTTTTAGTTAGAACACGTTTTAACTAGTTGAAACTAGTTTATACTGGATGTCTTTGTTAAAACCCGTTTTGTCTAGTTAAAATTAGTTTTAACTCAAATTCATTTTTGACTAGAGGTAAATCCTAGTTTTAACTGGACAAAACGGGTTTTAACAAAGACATCCAGTATAAACTAGTTTCAACTAGTTAAAATGCATCCTAACTAAAAACTGGTTTTGACTGCAACATATAGAGTGATTTGGGGTAAGATGGTAAGCGGGGAAAGATGCCTACTTTTTGATATTTTCAAATGGTGACGTCAGATATTGTCATGTGTTTGTATGATGAATCTTTGGGCCAATATTGAGTGCGGAAAGTTGTAGTTGGCTACCATTACGTCATTTTCTACATCTGAGAAGAATAAAAGCAATATAAGAACGAAGTTTTTGTTGTGAAATGTTTCTAGAATCATTTTAAAGCTAAAAGTTAAAATAGAATTTATTAAAAATTAACAGTTAATGTGTGATGTAGTTAAGGTTCTAAAGTTTCCATTGTGAGCTACCACCGATCCCGATTGGACATGCTGGAACACGTGACTCCACTAGGCATCTTACCCTGACAGATGGGAAAGATGCCAGATTTTTCTTGGGGTAACATGCCTATTTTTTGTTAATTGAATTCCAATATGCCTATTTTTAATAAATTTTTGTTTTCTCGTTTTATTGCAGGATATGCATAGAAATTATATAAGGACTTCTCAAAAAGGTTTTTGGACTGAAAAAAGCTTTCAGCTAGCTATAGAGCACGTTAGAATGGGCGGAAACTTAACAATACTTTTATACTGTGCTGTTATACTTACTATGAAGTACTTTGTACTACATATGCAATAAATTAAATTTGGTTAAGATATTCGAAAATTAATTTTATGCAATTATATTTGTTATCTTACCCTAATGGCATTTGGCATCTCACTCGGATACTTGGGGTGAGATGCCTAAAATGCCAGACAGTAAAAAAGTCATCATTGCAAACACAATATACAATTATATTTCATATACTCCAAAGTTTTATTTGAAAAACATGTTCAAGAATATGATATTTTTGTTAGAGGTCTCCAAAACCTAAATTATTGCTATAATTTTCTTCATAAGCAAAATGTTAGGCACCTTCCCCCAAATCACTATACATAACTTTATTTATTTCCCCCAAACATATTTATGTAGCTAAAATTAGTTTTAACTAATGTTAAAAGTTAAAACTAGTTTTATCTAAAATCAAAACATGTACAGCAGTAAATTAACTAGACAAAACCCGTTTTGTCTAGTTAAAACTAGAGTTTACTGCTAGTCAAAAATGAATTTGAGTTAAAACTAGTTTTAACTAGACAAAACTGGTTTTAACAAAGACATCCAATATAAACTAGTTTCAACTAGTTTAAATGCATTCTAACTAAAAACAGGTTTTGACTGTAACATATATAATTACAAACACAATCACTTCAATTTTAATAGAATTCCGTCTCTATTTTGTCAGACCTTTTTAAAGCATAACAATAAAAATAAAAACAAAACTGTTATAATCATTCCATAAATTTACTGAATTATTTTACATAACATGTAGAAAGAATAAATATACACATATTTGTTTTAAAGAAAATATTGGAATACAAATTTACTCCTAAAGCTTTCTCAAGCTTCCCAGAAAAATTTTAAGTATTAAATAAATCTTTTGTTGTCAACTTGGAATGTTTAATCATCTAACAAACATTTCTTATTTCAAAAGTGGAGTAAAGCAGTGATGTAAATACAACCATTTTAAACATCCATTTTTACAGGTTCCATATATTTTTGAATTTATTGAATAATAAATAATTTGCTTCATTTCATTTATCCAGAAACATTCCATATATTATTCTATACAATCTGTTTCATCTACAATCTACTAAATAACAATAACAAAGAGTAATTAAAAATTCTCAGTTTATGTTAATATCTTTATTAGTTTTCAGTAATATTTTTGTTCCTCAATCAATAATTTTAAATTACTGCACTCAAATTCTATACAAAACATGCTTCCAATTGTTAAAATTAAGATATAAAAGATATTAAAATTGTTCATTTTAATATCTTTTAATTTCATAAATTTAGAACCCGTGAATTATACTGTTTTAGAATCAAATAGATGATAATGATAATATATTATTATTTTTACTGTATAAGAATCTCAGATTGTGTCCAGTATCAATCTCACAGGTAGGTCCAAGAACCAAGCCTATTAGACCAGTATGAAACCTTAAACAGTTCGGAGGAATTTTCTGACAATATGACAAGTTGCAAGAATGGCAGCTTTTTTTATAAATTTGAGTGAATTATTATTATTATAGTAACAATAAAAGCAAAAGGTTTGAATATCTCTCTAAAATTGTGTTTACTTATGTAAATGTATTTTTAAAATAATTCAAGATAATAAAATAATTTACTAAAGTTGCAATTACCATCCTCTAGTTTGATCTACTCCTTCTGCTATAAAATCAGCTGGAAAATTTTCTTCAAATTCTTTTTTATTTTCAAAAGGATAATGCACTTGGGCATAAGGCATACTTCCACTTTCAAACCAACAGTCAAATACTTCTGATATGCGACGAAGTACTCCCTTATTCATTTTTGATGGAATTGTAAGTTTATCAACTCTATAAACATTAAATTTTGTTACATTATTGAAAGTAATATTTCATTAGTAATTACTTTAATAACTAAAGAAATAAAAAGTTTAAATTAAAAATAAAGAAACTTTATATAAAATAATAAAATTTACAAAAATCAACAAGAAAATATTTGTTGTTATTAAAAAAACTAATAATTTCTCACGTTTCTCTATGAAGATCATTTACTTTTTGACCACTTAACTTCTCAAGTTCACTTATAGAACCCACACAAACAATCTAAAAATTTAATAAATGTAAATTGTTAGTTACTTTTGCTGAACTCAATAAATAATTTCTATGATAAATATAGAGAATTTTTAATGTTAAGTATATTTGAATAATTGGATATAAAGAAGTATTCTTGATTTTTCAGACATTTTTCAATTCAATTCAATTCAAATTTATTAACGTAATTTGGAAAAATTCCAGTTACAAGGGGTGCGTTAGGTTACAAATATTAATAAATATATTATAACCTCCGACAATAAATAATTGTTATGTAAGTTACTTCTATTCCTAAAATTTAGTCAGACCATAACAATAATAAACAAAAAATTAGAACAACAACCAAAACTAAATATATGTATCATTTATTTAAGCTCTCCACCGTTTTAATATATTTAATAATGAACTGATAAATTCTAATAATCATAGTTGGACCCATCTGAAATATTTTTTTATAGAATTCTTGCATAGACTTGATAGCTGACAAAGACAAAATTCCCGACTGTTCCCTAAGTTTGGAACAACCTTTACATAAACTAATTATATGGTATACCGAAATTTGGTCTTTACATAACTTACATTGTTTATTCCTAATAGCCACAAAATTTCCTTCAACTGTAATATAAAAACTATTTAATCTGATCTGCATATAAAATCTTTTCATCCCGAATGGTATTTTATAATGAATATAATTACTTGCTGGCGTAAAATTTAGATTAACTATATACCATGGGTGAAATTTTGACTCCTGTAGATTTTTCATCTCACGAACAATTGACTCGTTGTACATATTCTCCACCAATAAAAAAATTCCATAATTCCAGTCCGTTTCTGAACCGTTAAATAATAAATGGGACAAACCATAATTTGCCAATTTGATCCTGAGTTTGTTATACCAATTATTTTGATAGTTCTTTTTGTTCTCAGCCAAGGTTTTTAAAACTTTTAATATCATAACAACTTAAATATTCTCACTAGTTAACAATCTCTTCAGAAATTTCATAATCCTAATTATCAAGTACGGCTCTAATAACATCCGATTTGTATCATGACGGATCGCATACCCCGGCACTGCTTTGTCTAATCCATAAATTTTTCTTATAAATTGTAATTGAATTTTTTCAAAGTAAGATAACCAGTCCAGACCCCATAATGGTAGAGCATAACAAATAGAATTGATAACCAGTGCTGAAAACAGACGAAACTGCATTTGAATAGAATTTGTTTTCATTTTAACAAATAAACCAATTAAACTATTAATTATTCTATATGCTTTAACCTTCATCCGCTGAAAGTGTTTTCCGAAAGACAACGTTGAAGTGATAAGAACCCCCCAGATATAATACTTCCTCAGTTACTTTCAATTTTTCACTCACCAAATAAAAGTCATGGTCTTTCCTCGCCAGCTTACCTCCCTTTCGAAACACAACAATATGGGACTTATTCGGGTTGATCTTCAATCCCATTTTCGAAAAGTATCTCTCAGTTAAATTTAATTTTCTTTGAAGACCTATTTTTGTTGGTAAAATCAATACCACATCATCGGCGTATTGAATTGAATGTACTATCATATTATCCTTAATAATAATACCATCCTCCTCCTTCATAAATTGATTATCTAAGTCATATATCATAAAATTGAATAAATAGGGTGATAACGGATCACCCTGTAGTAAACCGCCACTTATTTCGAACGAAGGATAAGTAATTAGACCGCTTTTAATTGTAATAGTGTACTGACCAAACAAAGACTTTATTACCCTTGTAAATGTTGAGTCTGCTCCATTATCTTTCAATTTCACACATAATTTATCCACTGAAATAGAGTCAAATGCTTTTTCTAGATCTAAAAAGGCCATATATACCTTACGTCTTTTTTTAACAAGGTGAATTTGTATAGTCGAAAGCAATAAAAATATTGCCACTTCCGTCCCACTCTTCTTTACAAAAGCAAATTGTGAATTTGAAATTAAACCATTAACCTTAGTCCATTTTTCAAACCTATTCACAAGAACTGATGTAAAAATTTTTCTTAGCGTTGATAATATGGCTATAGGTCGATAATTCTTTGGATCAGTTTCTTCGCCCTTTTTAAATATCATACAAAAATAAGCAGAATGCCACATTTTGGGCAAAAAACTTGATTATAAATATAATTAAAATTTGACGCTAAAGCGTCTATCAATTTTGTAGGTAAACGTTTTAAAAAACTAACTGGTATTAAATCCGGACCCACCGCTGTCGATTCTCTTAGTTTTGTAATAATCTTCACTAATTCACCTGCTACTATTGGCTGGTTCAACACCCTTTCTTTATCTTTTTCCGTAGGTAAATCTTTATCGTCAGTAACCATTAAAGCACTCGGCTCTCGCTTCTTAAAAACCTATACCAGTTTTCGAAACCAATAGGGTCCTGATATTCCACCTTCTTTCTCGGATGGTATTTTTTTATCACTGACCAAAAAAACTTATTATTGTTTTTATCTGATGATAATCTTCTGTTCAAATTATTGTAATAAATTCTTTTCTTGGCCTTTATGAAATTATTGTATGTTCTTTTTGCACTTATATAATCAGTTAATCGCTCTTTCAATCTAGTTTTGCGAAATAGAGTTAAATAATATTCTTTAAGTTTCTTGACTCTGTAGCAACACAAATCAAACCATTCCTGTTTGAGCTTATTTTTCATTTTAAGTGACTGTTGGATACTTTGTGGACTTTGTTCTATAATATATTCATTACAAATATTAATCAATGTGGAATAAATTTGATCGGGCCTCACTTCATGAATTAAGGCCATTCTGTCACCTATTTTGGCCTCAAATTTATTAATATTGTATTTATATTTCTTTGTTTGAGTCAAAATTTCCTTACTTATTTTATTTTTATAAGTTAACACATTTGTTTTTATCGATAGAGTGACAGGAAAATGATCCGATAAATCATCATCAAGAACTCTTAATTCAACACACTGATCTAATACAGATTCAGTACAAATTATATAATCGATGACTGATGTACCTGCTGCCGAAATGAATGTGTATCTACCAGGATAATCGTCTTTCATGCGTCCATTCAAAATAAATAAGTCGCTCTTTTTCACCCAATTTATCAATAGCTTTCCTTTTTTGTTAATTTCATTATCCATACTGTTTCTTAAACTATAAACAGCCGGATTAAACCCTGAATAATCAGAATCGATTTCATTGCCAATTCTGGCATTAAAGTCCCCGAGGATAATCCATGATGTTGTAAGATGCGACCAATCTGAATAAATCTTCTCAATTTCTTGAAATGGTAACTGCTGGGACTCATATGGCGGAGAATAGTAGACCATAATTGTAATATAGCAATTGGGATTCCAATTTATTTTAAATCCATCAACTTTGATTATAACAAATATTAAGTTAACACTAGAATGAAAATAAATCCACTCTCCCATATTTTTCTTCACCAATAACAACAATCCGCCCTTAGGTCTTCCAACTCCCAGTTTTTTTTGTAGCTGGGACCATTAAATAATTAAATGAAGACTGCAGGAATTCCATCTCTTTGGCAGTTAAGTCAATAATCCAGGTTTCTTCCAAAGCAATAATCTCGTATTGTTTCATTAATTTTTGAAAATAAGTAGAATATAATTTGTTCCTAAAACCTTGAGTATTCCAGTTTATAATCGTAATTTTTGGTTCTTTCACTAATGTTAAATTTGTTTTCATAAAGTTACTGTTGCTATTCTTATTAACTCTACTATTTATTTTAGCCATTATGTTGGTTAGTTGATTTTCACTTCTAAAAAAGAACCAGTATCCACCAAACAGTTCTCAGTTAAATTATAGGTAAATTTCTTATTTCTGTAAATCAAACAGTCATTACGTAATAAAATCGGACTACCCTTTTTCTTTACCTCTAAATAATATGGGATCAATTTAGCTCTTCTTTCCCTAGATTCTCGGGTAAGATCAGAAGTTATGTGTAATTTACTATATAATTCATTGGAGGATTCTTTTTTATACTTATAAAACAATGATATTATTTGGTTTTTCCTCTGGATTGAATTTAGAGTGATTTTTAAAATAGTCGGATCTACTTTCTTTATTACATAATAGTCTCTTATTTCCTCTATCTTAAATTCGGTAATCCTTAACTCTTCTTCTATAAATCTACCTAGACTTTCTCTAGTATTCATATTATCAGACAAAGGGTATCCGAATAATATTAAATTAGACTGATTTGATATATTTATAATTTCGTTTGTAAAATATTTTTGGGCTTCTAGTTTCCTATTTAGTTCCGGCAATGCTAATTCTAAATTATTAACCTTCTGTTTCATTAATCCAAGTCTAGTCTTAAATTCTTTATTATCCTCATGTAGCCGACCAATCTCTGTTTTAACTTCTAATATTAGTTCAGTTATAGCTCCATGTGAAGCTTGAATTAGTTTAGTCATTTGGCGTAAACTTGAGGTGATCGGACAGTCTTCACTCTCTATCGACTCTAAACATTCCACAAATGTAGATTCAAAATCAAAATCACTCACCTCCTCAGCTGTTATCTCATTTTTCTCCTTCTCCCTCAAAGCAGGCCTTGGTTTACATAGCATATTCTCCAGACTAGTCGGCTTAGACATCTTAACAGCATTATTACTTCTTGTTAATGGAGGTCGACCTCTTTTCGATGGTGAATGTGATAAAGGGCCCGGATTTTGCTCCACTCCGGCCAAGATAAGCAAATTCTGTATTATTAAAAGTAAATATACTTTGATCCATAGCAATTCCATCTTTTAAATTCCTAATAACTCTTCGGAACAAGCTCTCACTAAAATCACACCAACACCATTGAATGCTAGCAGCGCCTCCCATTTTTCAGACATTTTATCATATAGTTTTTGACACAAATTCTTGAAAATAGTACTCACTATAAAAGTTCTATAATTTAAAATAGATAATGACAAAAACAGTTTAACAATAATTTTAATTAAAACTTTTTAATCTGTATAAATCAAAAGTGAGAAACATGCAGCCTTTTATTTCAACATCTAAAGAAGCTCGGTTAGCCGAGCTTATTTAGATGTTGAAATACAGTACTGTTTGATGACTTTTCTATGTCTGCAATCTCTCGAGTTGTGTAATGAGGGTTTTCATCCAATAATGCTTTGATCTAGTCCTCTTCAATAACAGGTCTTCCTGAGTGAGGGGCATCTTCAAGGCTGAAATTACCCGTTTAAACTTTGCAAACCACTTTCGAACAGTTGATTCTGCTAGAGCACTCCTACCATAAACATCAGATATCTTTTTTGCTGTTTGTACAGCATTTTTGCCTTTACAAAAAAAGAAAAGAAACAAGTGTCAATAATGCACATTGTTCACATCCATTTTTGCAATGAGACAAATTAAACGCTATTTGAATACTATTAATGGTTTTTTGTAATAGATGTGTCTTGAGGTCAGTTATCGCAATATTCATTGGTTTGTGCAATTCTAATCATTTTCGCATCAATCAGTGTCTCAACTATCAGCTATCAAAAATCGCTACAAAGTTTCCGAACAACCCAATACTTATAGTTATCATACAACACATAAGGCATATGGAATTGGAAAGCTACATTCTCACATTTCTAAAAAAAATATGATAGATATAATTTTAAGAATGAAGTAGGTATACTGTTTGAAGAGAGTATATTGCCTTAAATTTTACCTTCTATAAAGAAAAATCTTAAATTAAAAAGTTCAAAAATTCTTTTTCACTTAAAATATATAACTTACTTGTTAGTATATGAAATATAATAAACTGGTAAAAAGTTTATTGTAGAAAATTCTCAAATATAAAAGATTTTATTCACAATAGTCATAATTCACTAATTATGATGATAAGTAGAATCATATTTGTTGTTTTCAATGCTAGAAAATTGAGCTGTATAAAAGTTATTCTTAAATCTAGTTTATTTAGTGTTTTAAAATAGAAGCAATGTTATCTGATTTAATAACTGAGTTTGGAAACTTAATTTCTTTCAAACTTTGCTTCAGAATTTAATACAATTCATAAGTAATACCTTTTGAGCTTGTTCAATATTGTCCACTAGCATTGTTTACAAATACACAAATGAATATAGAGCTATTAAGCCAAAGTTTAGACTTCAATCGTCACACTAAATGGTTTAATGGTCCACTCAAGGAATATTTAGCAAAAATTAAATGACTTGTATTTGTTTATGTTAGTGACTTGTTTGTAAATAGAATTAAACTCTGCTGCATGTATTTTGTAAACACTCAAAATGCCATGTCTTAAGTCCTATGGCAGAATTTTCCATGATATTCCTAAAGGATATGATCTGATCAAAATTCCAAATAGCTTATGATATTCACCAACCTGAACTTGACGTCTATACCAAATTTAGTTGAGATCAATCAAGTAGTTTTGGAGTTTTTTTTTTAAATCTAATGGCATCTGAGAGAAATTAGCTTCACTCACAGTCAGCTCAATAAATTTAAATTAAAATTTATGTAACCTAAACTAATTACCTTTTCTGTTTCAATTTATAGCTAATAATTCTACAATTCAAATTTAAATATTAATGAAAACTGATTATTTTTTATCAAAATATATTGATATTTATTGTTTCAATACATTCATTATAATTTTAAGTACTTTTTTTAACACAAAATCAACAACATTTTTCCATATAAAAAATAACTAGGACACACACATGATGTGGTTACTACAATATTTTTTATTAATAACAGTTTCAAATCAGTTAAGCTTTTAATTTATTTACATTTTTACAAACTTTTATAATTTGCAAGTATTAATTATAAAAATGTCTTAAGTTATTTTCCATTCTTTCTAGTTATTTTACTGTTCTGATTCACCAAATTTATCAGTTTATAGAGGTCATTTGTTATAGGTTTTTGTTTATTATGTGTTAATCTTTAAATAATAAAATAAAAACAGTTTACAAAATTAAAAGAGTAATGTATATTAGTACACTTACTTATTGTTAATAAGCTTTTACCTATTAGTAGTTTCATTAACTTGAGGTATATATATATATATAGTCGACTCCGCATAAGTCGACACCCCAAGGGGAACCTCAAAAAGTCATCCAAATGATTAAAAAAAAAAAAAGCCATTATTTGGATCACTCAAAAAGTAGTCCAATTCCCAATTTTTCACATTATCTAGAAGCTTGTGTATGTTAGGCCATATTATTAATGATAGGGAAAGATCAGTCATGTGCATTTGTTACAGCAATTATTTATAAAATTAAAAGAGTAATGTATATTAGTACACTTACTTATTGTTAATAAGCTTTTACCTATTAGTAGTTTCATTAACTTGAGGTATATATATATATATATATATAATATATATATATATATATATAGTCGACTCCGCATAAGTCGACACCCCAAGGGGAAGTGAAAATGTGTCGAGTTATCCAATGTGACGACTAAAGCGAAGTTGGAAAAGAAACCACAAAACTACAATTAATAAAATACAGTAGTGCGTTATACAGTAGTATAGGCTTACAATACAGTGTCCTCCATTTACAATTACTCTGTAGATGAAAAACTGAAAAATTCATTTAGTGTTGTTTATTTTGAGCACTTAACTCTGTAAACTTTCTTTTTCAACAATCATGAACGCCTTTAAAACATCATCTTCGCAATTGTCAGCAAGTAATGTCTAAGGATTCTTAATGCCTCTGGCATGAGAAAATGCAAAATTGGATTCTGGTGTGACGTTGATATAGATTGTATATTTTCTTTTTGTTTATCTGTTATTATTTTATACATAAAATGTTAAGGCATTTTTATTAATATGTATATATATATATATTAATATATTATTAAATATATTAATTATATATTAATAAATATATTGACTTCCCCTCCTGAAAAAAAAATGAGTTTGCACCACACGTGCAGAGTGAATTCATTTTTTCAGGACGGGGTGACTTATTGGAGTATGGGACAGCAAAAGTATGTCGACTTATCCAGTGATGACGAGTTAAATAATGTCGAGTAAACCGAAGTTTTTTAACATTAATGCCTATGTAAGTCGGCTGGGACCACAGAAAAGTGACTACTTAACCGATGGTGTCGAGTTATTTGGGTGTCGACTTATGCGGACTTGACTGTGTATATATATATTTATTTAAGGGAAGACTATCCACTTTTTGACGTGATAACTTAATCCTTTTTTATCTTATAGAATCATTGCAGAGAAATTTGCATATATTATCAAGGTGATCAGCTATTGGATGCTTTTCATGTGATAGCTAGGTGTATTGACTTAGAAAAAATTCGTGAAAGTATTTTCGGTATCCCTATTATTCCATTTGAGAATTTTTTGGACCTTATTGTGATCCTTTGTACAGAGTGTGGTGTACACTTTGTTTGGTTTTGCATATTGCAATATTCGATTTTGCCCAAAGGTGGCATTTGCTTTCTTCCTTTAAAAGTGTGTTCGTGACAAAGAATTTTTGGGAGACTATCCACTATTTGACATGATAACAATCCTTTTTTGTCTTATAGGTGGGTGTAATTAATTTCTTTATATAATGTTGTTTTTTTTTGTTCGGATAGTTCTCCCCACAATTTTGTTTTTCTTTTTTATATATGGATATTTTGTTTAAATACATTTTTTTGATATCGCTTTGTATAATTTGTTTGTTTTATTTATGTATATTTTATTTTTTCTCTGTAATAACTTATGAATTGTATTATTATATTAGTTTAGTTTGTAATGTATATGTAATGATTTTTGTATTCCCTGCATCATGGGTTCTTCCCAGTATGTCTAAATAAATAAATAAATATTTAAACTTACTTCTTCTTGATCCTCACTTATCCATAAAGGAATAGGAGTTCCCCAGTAACGATTTCTAGATATAGCCCAATCATGTGCATCCCTCAGCCAATTGGCAAATCTTTTTTCTTTTACAAAATCTGGAACCCTGAAATTATTTTAATTTTAAATTAATATTAAAACATTTGACTTTTATACAAAATTTATTCACCATAGTAAAAACTCATTTTACCATAACTGTATTAATCTGTTTAAAAATTATCATTCTAATTCTAATTAACATAACTACAGGTACTCCTCACTTTACAATTTATCTGCTTAATGACCACTTGCACTTACAACCAATCGAGTTTTGACCTGCAATTCGGAGAATCCCCTTTCTCAGCTTGAGTGTCAATCAGTGGCAAATGGTGACATGCACACTAAGCGTCCCATAATAGGCTTGCGCATACTATAATAAGCTAATAGCATACTATAATAGTCTTTTTATGAATAAATTTGAAGTTTGTTGCATAATTTGTATAATTTTACAACGATCCTATATTCCTGGCACAAGCTCCTCGCTTATCGACCAATTCGCTTAACAACGTAGTCGTCAGAACAGAACTCGGTCATAAAGTGAGGAGTACCTGTAATTTATATTTTTGAAATACAATAACTTTTTTCTCATTATAATAAATTTTATTACTATCAATATATGGAATGTTAACATTCATTAAAACTATGAGAATATATTGAAATATTATCTCATAAGCTTATTTATATAAATAGAACAGTTGAGTTTTCTATTATTTCTCATAGATGCACTATGGTGCTCAAAAATATTAGGGAATGTATTTTAACAGAAGAAAAAGAAAGTTTATATTTATAAAACTTTTCATATAATATATTTTATAACATGGTATGTACATAATGATATAAAAGTATAAAACTGTTGTTGACATTTGCATCAAATACAGTAAGACCCTGCTTAACGCAGGGAATGTGTTCCTAGATGACAAAGTGCTAAATGAAACAGCATTAAACAAGGTCATTTTAACACAGAGTAAATAGGGATAGGGGAACACGTAACCAAACATAAACAAATTTTACTTTAAGTTTAAGTTATTTTTATGTTAATTTGTATAATAATATATGTTAAATAACACATAAACATATGCACACAGAAATGTAAAGTTCATTTTTTGTGAAGAAGGTCCTGACTTTACTAAAATTCTTATTTTTTGCAATAAAGTCATAAAGTTTCATTTTTTACTTTTTTCTTTCCAAGCAAATGTTGGTAACAGAAGATCACATCCAAAATGACTCATTTTGCTTTTGCATGCCTTTCAAAATCTGGATCATTCACTACAGTTTGATTAACGATTTCGGTTATCATTACCAAACTTTTACTATGGAAATCTGTAGAGAAATTTTTTGGGTTTTTCATTTTCAGAATCTTTGTTTTCCAGTTCTACATGAATTCCTTGTTCTGCCAGTTCTTGAAGGTCATCATTGGAAAGGCTCTCACTAGTAATTTGCAGTAACTCCTCAATATCCTGTGGGTTCACCAGGAGGTCGGACGGAGTCGGACCTCCTTTTTCTCGGTCAACAGGTCGGTAAAACCTGCCCACGGTCAAGGATGGCTGTCCAGTCTGGAACTAATTGCTTGTCAGGTCAAGTGGAGGAGGAGAGTGAGCTCGTTGGTAAGACAGAAGCGATATTCGAATAAACGACACCAGTTAAATTAACAAACAGAATTTATTGCTAGACAAAAAGGACATTTACACAGGATAACATAGATAGAACTATTATGTGCTAACTTAGGAGTTTACGAACCCGAGAGAGAGTTTACAAATTAGTGGTTGTCATACCTCAACAAGGATCGGAGTCCGAGGACGGAGTCAATTCGAAATCCAATCGGCAGCGGCATAGAGGCTTCGAGTTTGAATAGAGGCGGGAGCCATGAACGACCCCTCTGTCCTCGCTCCCCTCCTTTTTATTTTGTCCCTTCGTTAATTTTCTCGCCAATTAGCGAATTTTGTCTTTAGTTCCGTTCTGACTCAGTTTCGAGATTTGAGGGGAGGGGAAATACAGTCATTCCCCTAAGACGGGTCGGCTTTTAGTTTGGAATTTGGTTGTTAATGTCGAAATAAAGACTAATAGAAATTTAAATTTTTATTTTGCCGGTAGATTCAGATTTTCACAATTCTGTTTGTCTACATTTCTTAGTCCTGCTGTATCGATCAAGTTAAGTTCGGTCATCCTAAAGACACAGCGATAGGCTATTCTCGTAGAGAATTCTTGGATACCTCCAGCCATAACTTCTTCCACACTCCATTCATGCATTTTTCAGTTAATTCTTGCCAAGCGAAGTTGATATTTCCTATGGCATCCATGACGTTATATTTTTTCTAAAATTGCGCCAAACAAACATAGATTTCAAGAAAGTACACCTTTTTGCCATCTTTTTCTGATTGGTTCGTGTTCGTAAATAATTGTATTATATACAAATCAATGAAATGCTGCAATAATTTAAATCAGTGTAAATTTTGAGCTTCTTTTAGGCTTCAAGCAGACCGCATATCAAATCAGCGTTAAGCGAGGCAGCGTTAAGCAGGGTCTTACTGTATTTTAATAACGAACTAAGTATATTATCAATGAATTAATTTAGTATTAAAAAAAATCACTTTTAGAACTCTACTTATAATTCTAACCTCTCTCAAATATTTTATAACTAAAACAAATTTGATATAACAACAAATAAACTTACCAATAAGTAGCCTGATTACACTGAAGCAAAAGATCAGTCATATGCTCAACACGAACAAACCAAGAAGGAACAGCACGATAAATCAATGGTGTGTCTGATCTCCAACAAAAAGGATAACTGTGTTTTGTTGTACTATGATGAACCAATCTTCCAATATTTTTCAAGTGCTTGATTATATTTTTATCTGCATCCTAAATATTTAGTAATTATGTAAGTTATATTATTTTACAATAATAATTTAAAACTAGAAAAATTATTATTAACAAGTTCTTTTCTTATATACATGCACATTGTTAATAGGGGTCTACAGACAAAGTTAATACATCACAAAGATGGATAAAATTGATGTTTATACTTGTTTAACAATATAAATACGATGTTTTTAAGGTTGAATTTTGTTTTTACTATATAAAATGCTGATTATTAATGCAATGAATGATGACTCAGGCCTAAGTCACAGAGTTGCAATATATACATAAAGTCAAATTTCTATATAACAAAATCACTAAATCCCAGGAAAAAATTGGTATAGGGAAATTTTGTTATATAGAAATTACACATTTTGATAAATAAAGTAAAATTTTAACATAATTTGTTCATTATTTTATGCAATTTAAATTAATATAAACATAGTTTTAATTTTAAGTAAGTTTACATTTATGTATTAAAATACTTACAACTTGCTTTAATTACATTTTTGTAAAAAGTTATGTTTTTGTTATATGGAACAATTAAAAAATGTTCTCTATTCATAATATGTTTTACACTTATTAAGAGCATTAAAACTGCTTTATCTACATCCATATAAATGCAGGTTCTAGCACATTTTCCTGTAGATCTTGCATCATTGGATAATTTCAAAACTGATTCACAGTTTGTTATTATGGTTGATAAACAACTCACAGGAATTCCAAACTTTGATACAATGTCTTTCTTTTTTTGAGCCTTTATCAATTTTCCACATTACATAAATTTTTTTAGTAATGCTTAAACACTATATTAACAGTTCAAATTCTAACTGGATGACTTATGAAATGAAATAAAATCTCACTAACCTCAAAAATTAGTCCAACAGTTGTCAAAATTATCATCTTTCTAACATTTTTGACATTCGTTAATTGTAAATTCTTTATCTGACAATGATGGCATTTGGACCTAATCTCGCATCCCTACTTTACAACCAGTAGCCAGGTGGGGGCAGATTACATAATGGTTTTAAAAGCTAACGACCAGTATTAACAAAGTGACCTTTAACAAAGAAATGAAACAAGAAAATGGCAATTGGAACCTAATAGCCATCTAACCAGAGCATGAAAAAATTTCAATTTTGTTGCACTGATGATTAGAAAATTCTGTTCCCATAAATATCAGACAACACTCACTGTACTGAATATTTTATTTCATATATAGAGGAAAGAAATAACGTAACTCATATTGAATTCTCATACATCAAGTACTCATACATTGGGATCATAGTGTAGATAAAATCTTTATCCTACAATTTAACTTATATGTTTTTGATGTAGTAATTTCAAAAGACTTGTTTGTGTGTATGTGCACACAATATTTCCTTATTATTAAAATTTAATAATGATAAAATAATGATCTGAGACAATAATGCATATAAATGAACTCAAAAATGTTTTTAATTATTAACATCTATATTATTAAGAACTCTGAAAAACAAATAAGTACAAAAGTAAGAGTAGATTTTCACACTTATATAAAAAATAGGTTATATATATATATATAATATATATATATATAATGAAAATGATAAAATTTTCAATTAACAAATAATTTTCCATTCCTACAGTAATAGCATTCTGATTCTTATTTTTATATAGACTACACTGACTCATAACAAAGTAATTTTTTTGCATAATTTTTATTGTAACAAAAGTAATTAAAATGATTTTACCATAAAAATAAACAAATATTCTCATTTTATCTCATTTATTTCAAATATTTTAAAGTTCTGCTTACTTTGACATACTGTCCAACAAAATCATTGACAGGTTCTGTAAATCTTCCATTTGCATCTATTGGACATACCATTTCTTGATCTTTGGAAATAATACCATTATTAAGGCAAACACGAAAGTCATCCTAAAAAAATTGCAATTTAAGTACAATTAGATATATCTATTCAGTTGTAATAAACTAATGATTAAAAAATTTATATTAAAAAATAACAGAAATAATATATAAGAATCAACTGATTTTTATAATACTTCTGAGAGTAAGATCAATTGTAACCTTAGCAAAATATTTAATTTTATTAATGGTATAAAATAAAAAAATAATAATAATTTTCAAAGTACACTTATTTTATTATTGATGATACTCCTGATTTACTACTGTATTTTTGTGAAATGACTGGCATGCCAGTCTATCCAGGGCAGACCATGAAATCAGATATTTCCTTATGATAAAAAAAGCTGGTATGCCTGTTTAAGTGGTTACACATCCTTCTCTAGAGAGCAAATTAAAAAAAAAAGTGTTTTTATTCTAAAACTGTGAAACTGTCAGTATCACATCAAAAACTACAATTATATTTGATATTGACCCAGGATATCTTCAATTTGAAGGTTAAGATTATTTACAAAAAAGAATTCAAATTCAAAACCTTCAAACTGAAGATATCCTGGGTCAATATCAAGTATATTTGTATGCAAATGAAGTTGTGAATTCCCAAAACTACCACTAGAGGGCCAAAACCAGTTATTTAAAAAAGGCTAAGAACATGATAGTATGGTGAGAAAATGTAACCTGTTTTTAATGTAAAAACGTAATGCCAATGTTTGATATCATTTTTAACTTTGCATGAATTTTAATTATTTATTATTTGTCAATTTAAATGGGTGATGATAATTCTTCATTTGTTTGATGCGAGGAAACCATTTGGAGGTCCATTTCTTAATGAAGTTTTTCCCCAAGCTGTTTAACTGTTACTTCTGTGGTTATGTAAAAGGATAAGAAAAGACTAGAAAAATGTTCTAATTTTTTGTAAATAGTCTTAATCTTCAAACAACAATTATATGTTTAATTTCTTCATTTTATCTTCTTTCTAACAATGTAAAATACTCATGGAATTCCAAAAATGCTTTTTTTGCATATAGTTTATTGTTATTTGATTCAAAAATGCAAAAAAAAACATGTTCAATTTAAAAAACTCCCTGTAAATTATCTCAGCTTACACCAATTAATATCAGTTTTATGTGAAATTTGAGAAAAAGGTGATATTTTTAAGGTCAGGGTAGATGGTTGGTGTAGCCCACACTAACTACAACTACAGTAGAGTGTCGTTAATCTGAACCCCGGTAATCCGAATCGCCTGTTATCCGAACGATTTTCAGTCGGACTGTGTCGTGCTGAATCGAACGTTTTTGATACTAGATTTACTTCTAAAGTATAATTTTCATGTTTTTATATTCTTCAATATATTTATTTTGTTTGTACAAAATAAAGAAATAATTTTTAACGATACGATAGCCTCGATTATTATTATAAAAATTTTCGTTAGGCTTAAAATCGACGAAAATTCAACACAAAGTGACACGCAACGGAGAAAAATTTGAACATCGGACAGGTTAATATATTTTTTCATACATAATCGGTTATCCGAACAAATCACTAATCCGAACAACCCCAGTCCCCAATTGATTAGGATTAACGACTCTCTACTGTACTACAACAACTACTGTCAATAAGTCATTAATTGTTTTATTGTCTTGTAAATGAAAACACTCTTCCTGATTTTAAGTCAGTCAAATTATGATGTTATTTTATTATACTGCAAAGAATGTTTTCTTTAATGTTTAATTAACAATTAGTTTTGTTAGATCTGATTAATTTCCATCTGTTATGATATTTTATTAAAAAAACTTTTTATATTTTTAATTATTATAAAATGGCAAAAAGCTTAATTTTGAGGGTAGAGATGAATTTTGAGTTGTAAGTGCTAATAATTAATAAAATCGTCATTAAGTCAAACTATACTGGAGATACACATGACCCTCAATCACCAAAATTTAATAGCAATAATCCCCTAGTACCACAGTGCGCAAACTAGGGGTCACGACCCCTGTGGGGGTCGCCAGAAGTTTTTTGGGGGTTGCCAAATTTTTATGAAATGCATTATGCCTGCATGCTGTATACCATACAGTGTACATATAAAGAGTGAAGCACCGTCACTCACTGTTTAATTGCAATTTCATGCTGTCCGTTCTTTCTTTGACCGTAATGCGTAATGTATGTAAAGTGTGAAGACGCAAGTTTTTCACTTCGGTAGATGGCGCCCTCTTTGCGGTAATTCGCCAGTTTTACTAAAAAGCGTCTATTTATCTGACGTATTGATGTTATACGTACTGTGTTGAATGGTGTGCACTGAGCATGTGCGCCGTACGAGATGGAGTGGTAATCAAGGGCTGTGGTAGTCATCTTGTAGACATGTGTACCAAGCCAAGGCCAACCAAGCCATAAAAGAAGAGATAAGATAAGTGAAGCATTACGCATACCAAGCCAAACAAAGGAACAAAGCCACAATCCTCAAAGGCCAACCAAACGACCAAAAATTATCGCTGAATGTTTTACTGCACGTTTCCATGTAAAGTTGTAGCATGTAGCAGTTGGCCTGCAATTGTTTGTTTCTCCTCGAGTTTTTTCATGTGACATTGTGTAATTATGATTTTGTATATTTTTATCGGGCTTTACTACTCTTTGTTATCAGGTATGTACTATCATTAGAGAAAGATCTCTGTTAATTTTATTGAATTTCTCGAAAAAAAATGATAAAAAAAAAATATATTATTTGTTTTAGTTAAAAAAATTTAACCCCTATCTTCATAATGGATAAATGGGTAATACGTACACCAGGTACATCTTCAGCTAACAAACGAACAAATACTGATGAGGAGTCGCAAAATACTGAACTAAATGCCCTATCTAAAAAAATAAGAAAATACAATGAGGATTTTATTAAGTATGGTTTTACATTTTGTGTTGTTGGTGATGAAGAACGCCTGATATGTGTCATTTGCAACGAAAAATTAGCAAATGAGAGCATGAAACCAGCTAAATTAAAAAGGCACCTGGAAACTAAAGATAAAGAACTTCAAAATAAACATGCCAATTTTTTTCAAAGACAAGCTGAAAATCTGAAAATTCAAAGTGCACATTTAAAGAAATTTACAACAATACCTCAGAAAGCATTACGAGCTTCTTTAGAAGTTTCTTATCTAATAGGAAAAACAATGAAACCCCATACAATTGGAGAATCCCTTATCCTTCCTGCAGCAACCAAGATGACATCAATTATGCATGGCGATAAATATGGAAATGAACTAAAAACAATACCATTATCAAGAGATACCGTGTCTCGGCGGATTTCCGAAATATCACAAAATATCAAGTCAGAAGTCATAAAACGCATACAAAATTCATCTGTATTTGCTTTACAACTGGACGAGACTACCGATATTACTAAAATGTCACAACTAATTATTTACGTTAGGTTTATTTTTAATGAAGATATAACAGAAACGTTTTTATGTTGCAAAAGTTTGGAAGGAAAAACAACTGGAGAAAAAATATTCGAAGTAATAAATGAATATTTTGAAGCAAAGTCCCTTACCTGGGCAAACTGTGTTGCGGTTTGTACTGATGGTGCTGCAGCATTAACAGGTTCGAATAAAGGGCTCAGAGGCTTAATTCAGAAAGTGGCGCCTCATATGATATTTAATCACTGTATGATTCATCGGCAAGCTCTTGTTGCAAAAGATATGGATGAAGAGTTGCACAACATATTACAAGACGCTGTTAGTTCAATTAACTACATTAAATGCAACAGCCTCAACAGCCGTCTCTTTTCAATATTTTGCAATGAGATGGGCTCAACGTATGAGAGATTACTGTTACACACTGAAGTCAGATGGCTTTCACGTGAGAAAATACTACGATGGATATTTGATTTGAGAAATGAAGTGTACATGTTTTTAATCGAAAAGAAACATAGATTGGCAAGTTATTATATCAATGAAGTTTAGCTAGGGAAGCTGAGCTATTTAGTTGATATTTTCGAAAAACTTAACGACTTAAATTTGAGCTTGCAGGGTGAGAATTCAACTATCATAACTTTAGCCAGTAAAATTCAAGCTTTTAAGAATAAGCTTAGTCTCTGGCAAACTGAACTGAATAAAAACAACACCGACATGTTCCCTTGCTTTAACGATTTTATCAAGGAAAATAATATAGATATATTTACATTTAAAAACATCATTTCCAATCACATTGAAAAGTTAAAGGAAAATTTTTCGAGAAGATTCAAGGATTTTCCTGAAAACGATCTTGGTTGGATTCGTGATCCATTTTCCTACGACATATGCAGTTCAACTCTTCAAATTAGTGAGAAAGAGCAATTGATAGATTTAATTAGTGATTATACTCTTCGAAATCAATTTAAGACTCAGCCTTGCCAAAAATTTTGGCTGTCCGTGGAAAAGCAATATCCCGTTTTATGCAAGAATGCCATCTGGGTTTTAATACAATTTGCATCAACGTATTTATGTGAAACTGGATTTAGCAAACTAGTTTCAATAAAAACTAAATACCGCTCGCATTTAAACCCTGAAGATGATATGCGAATTGCAATTAGCAACATACATCCAAACATCGATGAGATAATTAGAAACTTGCAGCCACATACATCTCATTAAAGGGCAATTTACTGATTTTTATGTTATACAAAAAGTATTTTCTTAAAATTATAAATAAAATTAATATGAGTCAGATATGATGATGTTTTTATTCAATGAAATGAAAGAAATGTGCAAAATATACATCGTATTTGTGAACATTTATCTCTAGGGGTCGCCAAAAATTTTCTCTCTACAAAAGGGGTCGCAGTCGAAAAAAGTTTGTGTACCACTGCCCTAGTAAACTCACCTCCCTGCAAAATTTCAGAAATCTTTGCAAAAAGCACGGGAATTATTAAGCTTCAAAGCGGATGAACAAAATCAGGCCCCCCACATACATCCATACATGCAAATTATTTTGCATTTCTTGATGTTTTAAAATATCTTGAACCCAAAAATGTAAAAAATCTTGGGGTTATTTTTTGACTGACTGCCATACTTTCCCTCTGTTATTTATAATGGAGCCAGGAAAGTAAAAATAATGCAAATTTTACAAAGTTTTTAATCTATATCAAAAGAATAACAATAAACTCTCTGTACGTGTAAGAATAAAGCAAACTGTTTATCAGTATTAAATTTGTTTATTTACAGAGTATTTAATTAAAAATGAGTAATTTAGACATTTCAAAACATCATCTTCAGGTTGAGCATATACCATTTGAATTATAATTTTAAGAACTGGTTTAAAAAACTTGTTTTTTTAAATTGTAATTCAAATGTTATATAAATGGTATAACAGTGAAATAAATTTTTAAAATTTATTACATATTAAAATAAAAATATTTTCTACTTAAAATTTAAAAATTACTTCTCCAAAATATGGTGCTTGATGTACCACACCAGTACCACTTTCTTCTGTTACATAACTATCACAAAGAACTTGAAATGCTCCTTTCTGTTTTAACTGAAATATAAAAAATTTTCATATAAAATAGAATATTTTTAATTATTCAAAACTAACCTCATTAAATGTAAAATATTTTAACACAGAAATATTTTACTTACATGGGAAAAATACTGGAAAAGAGGTTCATATCGTTTACCCTTTAGTACTTCTCCTTTAAAGCTAAATTATTAATTAAACTTTAAAAAGTTTATAAAATAAATTTAAATTCTTAATTGTAGATATTAAATGCTTGATTAATTTCCATCTAAAAATTTATGAATTATATTTTATGTTTATATTTTTAAAAATAAATTATTAAAATCAAAAACATTAAAAATAAATGTGTTTGTTTTGTTGGAACAGTATATGTTTTTATGTCAATTTAACAATATTTTTACAATTTTAACAAGAAAATGTGAAAATAATGTTACATAATGTAAATGATTTTTACATTTTCTCATTAAAAAATGAAATATGACAATGTGACATTAAAACATATACTATGTTGACAAAATAAACAAACCTATAAGTAATGTATAATTAAGACAGACTACAAAACTATGCTTAAAAATTAACATTCATACTGAAATTCCTTGATACAGACAAATGTAAAAAAAATCTATATAACTAACCTTTCTAAAACAGTATATTCCTCTGGTTTTTTATAGAGTGCTTCTAATCTTGCTTCCATCATAATATATATCTTATTCACTGAATTATCTGAAATAAAAATACATATTTATAACACACTTTATTGACTTCCAGCAGTGGGTTTAATACAATAAAAACATTTTCAATCTAATCATAGATTTTTCATCAGCTGGATTCTACAAAAATGGAACAAACTAATAAATTGAGTATAAAACTAACATTTTAAAATTAAAAGAAAAAATACAAATTACAAATTTGAAAGTTTTAAATTTAAATGAACACAATATAAAATTTAAATTTAAAAATAATTATTTGATTACCAACATTTAAATTTCCAAAATTTAATAGAAAAAAAATTTTTCATTTGTAAGCTAAAAAAGTTGTTTTTAGTGTACATAGAAATGATAAACCAAAAGAAAACCATACCACTGCACCAGGAGTCTACTCCATCCCACTGAAAGATCAACATTATCAATGAAAGCTTACATACATGAGATCCACTGCTGGAAACCTGAATGCAAGGCCTGCTATTTATGTTCCATGTATCGTATATTAATGTTAATCGTATATTGATGCTCTTTAGAGCATCAATATACGATTACCAGGAACATAAATAGCAGTCTTAATGAACTAGCCAGGAAGCAGAGTATACAGGTTGTGTGAAAAGATGCAACAATAATCCGACCTAATAGAAATCCTGACAATCTCTGTCACTTGGAAATGACAGAAATATTTAAAGCTCATATAAGACAAGAATGTATTAATTTTACAGATGTGGACAGTCTATCCGTAACTTAGAAATGTAAGTTTTGAAACTTATACTTTAATACTTATATTAGTTATAAATTTTTTTTTATTTTACAAATTTTACAATTTCTTTTTTCATTAAATTTTTAAAATTTAAATGTTGGTAATTGAATATTTATTTTTACATTTATATTTTATATTGTGTTCATTTAAATTTAGAACTTTAAATGGTGTAATTTGTATTTTGTTCTTTTTAAATTTTAAAATGTTAGTTTTGCACTCATTTTATTAGTTTGTTTCATTTCTGTACATTCTAACTTAAGAAAACCTATGATTGTGTCAAGAATATTTTTATTGCATTAAATCCAGTGCTAGAGGTCTATGAGGTGTTTTTGTACCACATATTTATAACATTCAAAAAATTTCATTTTTGTACTCTAAAATATTACCTCTAATTTTAACATAAATCATCTCAGGATTAACACACACTGATAAATTACTAGGTAGAGTCCAAGGTGTGGTTGTCCATGCAATCAAACTTTCTTCTGTTCCATCAATAGGGAAGCTCACAAAAACTAAATATAAATAATACTGAATTTTAATTTATAACTTTATAATTTAAGCATACATAATAAATAGAGAAAGCAAAAATAACTTTTGTAAATATAATTAAGCTCAAAAATGAAGTGAGATCCATCTTTATACCAAATATCATTATGAGTCAAAAAATTTATTACATTTTACTACTTTTGGTAATATATTATACTTATTTTGTCAAATAAGAAGCATTGCATTTAGATAAATTATTATTAAAAAAATATTAATTACAATATATGACAAGACTACAGGATAAACAATTACTGAACTTTTGTAAATAATCTGAACAGAGAATAAAGAAATATTGTCATATATTGTGTTATTAATATTTTGACATTTTTAGGAAGCCTCCTAAATAACTTCAAGTCCAAAGTTGATAACTACAGAAAACAGCTTTCAGGTCATATTTTACAGTAGTTATTCTTACAGAAATAGTTACAAAACTTCCTGTACTACTGAAATAACATGACTACTTTCTATAAGAACAATAATTCTTAACAAGTATCAAAAATGCCATTAACAATATCTTTATTCATTGAGCTGCAATTTGAAAAAATTGTAGACATAAATTTCCACTGTCGTCCGTCCATCCATCCGCCTTTCCTGAATCTCGAGAACAGAGTTAGATACATAGATGAGACCAGATATGAAAACCTTAGGGGCAGGAGGCACTAATTAACTATATATGAACTTCCAATGAAAACCATAAATCATGTCAATTCAGTTCAAACATTTTCCCCTGAAAGGTGTTAGATAGATGATCAGCATGACTCTATTGTAAAAGGAAAAGTACGATGCACAGAGGCAAGTCACTACTAATTTCACCCTTTCCCAGCTGGCGATCTACAGAACATCTTTGAGTGGAATTCGTCATGCGGCACATTTTTTGGATAATTTTAAAATGTGATATTTCGCTTCAAAATCATGCTATGTTTAATCTATTTTTTGTGTTTGATTAAAAACATATTACGGTTTACGATTGTTTAATACAAATTTAAAATAATATTAAAATTTGAAGTTTACAAACAAAAGAAAGAATAATTAATTTACAGAGAATCGCTGAACTTTGTGCATCTATTAGATAGACACATCTGTCTTCTTTTAAACAAAACAAACCCCATCTCTCTAGCTAGAGTGGGGGAAAAGTTATTGCCATTATTTACACTGTGTCTCTAATTACTTAGCAGGGAGAGGAGTCCATTTTTATAGCAACATGTTCAAGTTTATCATCATATATTTCTGCTTAAAATAGTGAATATTTGACACTTTTTATATATTTTTTCAATGCTTTATACAATAATACGCTAAAATAAGCGATTAGTTAAATTTTTTCCTGCAATTACGCAATATCCAGAAGTAATGAGTTTCCCGGTAAATTTTTCAGCTAGGCGCTTTTGATAAGAAATCTTCTTGTCTAAGTAAAGTCAAATAACATGAAAAGTAGTAGAATCACGGCTCTAAAATGAAGAATATAGCTATTTTTTAATGTTTGTTTACATTCTGACTTTAATCACGTGGACTGGTTCTTTGTGGGAAAATCCTGACCAGATGGGTCTAAAAAAAACTCATTCGTTGAAATTGATTCACTCATAATATAAATTACCAATTAGAGCATAATAGGCGTAGAAACAAAAATTTTAAAGCCAATTAACAGCAAGAAGATCTTCCATAGACTTACTATAGGGAGGTCGAGTTTCCCGGCAATATTTATTGTTAGATAGTTTTAAAAATATATTTATTTGCTTAAATATTGTCAAATTAGCTAATTTAATGTCTAAGTGCATTAAATTAGTTAATTAGAGCTAAAAAACGATTTAAAAAGCAAATTTATTGCGATTGTTTACATTTTACTTGGTAGGTTGAAGGCGAGACTTTTTGTGGCAATTTTTTCCTTTCACAAGTCTGTGATTAGTTAAAAGTAATGTCAACAAAGACAGAAGATACCCAATAAAACTGTAGGAGGAGTTTCCCTTTGATTGTTTTCAGTCAACTGTGTAGTTAACTGCAAAGATTTTTTGTAGAATGGTAGGGGGTCCTTTTTACTGAAATATTTATGGCCCAAGAGTGGTAACAAAACACTTATTGGCTTAAATAAAGTCAATCGACCTACAGAAGAGCGAATCAAAGCTAAGATTGCGGAAAACTTGAATATAGTACAAATTAATCAAATTTTTTGATTAATTACGCCAAAAGGTGAATCTTGCATCACCAATTAATGGCAAGTCAGGTGACATATGCCTAAGGGCATATACCAGCATGGAAAGGGTTAAGGTGGAAAGCATATATTTTAAATTAAATAAATTAAAATATGATTAAAAATTGCAACCTGGAATTTTGACGATGTCACAATAAATAATTGTTTGTTTCAATTACAAAATTATATGCAGACTCTATAATATTAATAGAACTGAATGAATAAAAAGAAAAACTACATTAAGAATAAGAAAATGAAAAATGAAAATAGATGACATAGGCCATATATTATAACTACCATATCTTTATATGAAAAGATTCTCATATAATGTAAGATCCATTAATACAAAGATATTTTTTTTAAATGTGGCTGCAACAACCATGAAATAATTATTAATTTGTCATCATTTTCATTTGTTAAGTGGAAATAAATAATAAAACACCATCATAAAATTATATAGAAAGTTTTAAATCTCTTATTTAAAAAATCTAAAATTGTTTCAATAATTTTAAATATTTTTACTGACTAAATATTTAAAAATTGGGTTTGATCAGAGAGAATTTATATTACCTGCTGGATCAATAACTTCTTTGTAATTTTGCCCAGATTCAAAATTTGATAAAGGTGTATTACATCCAGTTGAATATGGCATAACCTATATATTGATTAATATAATTAGTAAGTTAAAAGATATACATGTATAATTACATAGACTTTTAAAATTTAATTCAAAATTTATAAATGTTTCATTAACAAATACAATTATAAAATAAGGTCATTCTTTTTTACATAAGCTTCAAAAAATATTGAATTTATATTATCTAAATAAAATATCAGTCATATATTTTGTTTTATAACTTTATCATATTTTAATATTGTAAAGATTCATAAAAGAATTTTATTCCAATCAATATCAACAAAAAATAAAGTTTATTTCAATCAACATTATAATATGTTATAGTTGATAGCCATCTAGCTGTCAAATATTTTATAATAATAACTGAATATTAGTTGTATAATTTCATAACATTGGAGAACAGCAAGTTGATGCTCAGCTCCTCAGATCTATTCTGAGAAAACATTGATTTGAGTCTAGATCAGAATCATAAAGAATTTTACAGGCATTGCATTTCAGATATATCAAAGCTACATCTGTCACCAGCCAACATCCCAATTACGGGCCTACCCAAACTTATAATGGATATAATTAAGAAATCCTTTGATATAAAAATAATATATAAAAAGTACAAATGTTTCTCATAACTGAAGTTTCTACATTCATAACAGCTAAAGATAATTTTTCAATTATAAAAACATAACTTTTCCTGTTTCAAAATATATAACAAATAATATTCTTAGAATAATAACATTTAATTTGTTTTCAATGTCAAAATTATTATTGTATGAATGAAATATTCTAAGGATCTGTATATGATAATTAGGCATTTTAATCATGAATAATAGATCATCATTATCATTAAACTCATTATTAAAACAGGTAAACATAATAAAATCTAAGACCAAATCAAAGATATAATTTGCTATAATTAATCAATTTAGAATTGTTTTGTTATACAGGATGTATCAGTACAGCAGTTGCAAACTTTCAGGACAGATAGAGTACACCTAGGTGATGGAAAATCATATAGCAATGCATGGTTGGAAATGCTTTCCTGGCACAGTAGTGATGACACAAAACACAAGAAAGGAAGGACACGAACAAGGTGAGAAAACATGTTTATTATTCTTAGTACAGCAAAAATGCTGGCACGTCTCTGGCTGGTGTATGCGATAGATGTCACTACACCAGCCAAAGACATCCCAGCATTTTTGCTGTACTAAGAATAATAAACATGTTTTCTCACCCTGTTCGTGTCCTTCCTTTCTTGTGTTTTGTGCCATCACTACTGTGCCAGGAAAGCATTTCCAACCATGCACTGCTTTGTGATTTCCCATCATCTAAGTGTATTCTATCTCTCCTGAAAGTTTGTAACTGTTCTACTGATACACCCTGTATATTTAGAATGTATAACATATTGAAAAATATGTAGAAGAGTTATAGTTTTATTTTAAAAATTTTTTAAATGAAACTATATGTATTTTTTAAGTATTGGCTTGTCACCCACAAATATTTTTAGACTGTTTTGCAAAATTTTGCAGAGGTGTAGCCTCTAATAAAACATCATCTTTGCAATGGAAGACTGTTGTTCCTGGTGATTGGACATGGCAAAAAAATAAAGACGTTTTAGTCTCTTCTATGTATTTTTCAAATGTGTAAAATTTGTCAGCCATTTTTTAATAGAAAATATAACATATTAATTTTACTTTTTAATTTACACTATAACATTTTACTATTAATACGGTTTATGTTATTATATAACAAATTATAAATTTTAAAAAACTTACTTTTACACCTCTATATACCAATCCTTTATTGTAGAGTTCTTTAAAAACCCACCAAACACTTTCCATAAAAGAAGGATAAAGAGTTTTATAATCATTGTCAAAATCTATCCATCTACCTATTCTTCCAACTATTTCCTATTCATTAAAATGTAAAAATTTAAATACAATTGTAAGATTTCTAAATTTTCATCTTGATTAATTCTTACTCTTAATCCAGATATCAAACCTCTTACATTTAATTTTATATCTTTTTAAAATATTTATAGTATTTTTATAATTGATCTTTAATTTTAATGGAAAATAAAAAAAAAAAAAACCTATCTAAGAAATTTCAGAAAATTTTCTTGCTAATAAAAACACATTTAATACAGTTAGTTTATCTGCATGAGTAAAGAACTACAAAATACTAACATACACTTTAAAGAAAATTAATAATAAATTTTTCATCAATAATATATTATTATAAATTTGACAAAAATATATAAAATTTTATATATGTTTACTTTATATAAGCATAAAAGAACAAGTACAAATTTTACATCACACAGCTTCAAACTACATTTGCTAAAAGGAATAACAACAAACCTAAGTAATATGCCTTAGCCTAAATGATATATTTTATTTAGAAATTTATTAAAAATAATGACATATTTTCTCTAAGCTGTGCATATTTACATATGTAAAATGGATTATAAATTCTGTAATCATAGAATTTATAAGCCATTTTACTATATATACTAAAACAGACAGAATTACTATAAAAAGACGTATATAAATTTTTGGCATGCTCTACAAATTTGTTCTTTACAAGAAATAAAATTTGTACTTTGGAAAAAATAATTAAATTACTTTTTGAATTTTATATTTTCTTTTAATCATTTGATACATAAAAGTTTTGTTTTCAAAATCATTAACAAATTCACAAAATAATTTACATCAGAATTTATCAAATAAACAATCAAAAATGTATCATTTTTTATGCCAGATTTGACCTAATTTTTAATGTATTAAAGTTAAAAAAAGCAATTTAGTTAATAAATAAAAACAATAACTATATGTATAATCCAATCATTTTTTGAACTAATATTTTTCAAGTTATAAATGAATAATTTAAAAAAATTACCTTCCATAATTCAGAATATCTCATCACGATTTTTCTGCATTCATTATTATAGTTTTCAATCCCTAATTTTTCCACATCATCAGGACCTTTGATATTCAAAGTCTTATCTATTTCATATTCCTAATATAATATAAATTCAAATTGTAGTTTATTCTTTTATTTCGTTTTTCTAGATTTAAATTAAAAATCAAAATATTATTAGTATATTTTCATTTTTTCTAAAATTTTTCTAAAATATTTTTATTTTAATGCTTTTTTTTGTAGTATTCACATATATAAGGGTGATAACATTTTTTAATTTTTGGGTACCAGTCAAAATAACTAAGACTCAGCTCATAGAGTTATTCTATTTAAAATTTTTTTTTACTTTTAAATTTCATATTTAGATATTTTAAATAAAGCACATTCTACATTATACAGTTAAAACAAAATCTTTCAAGAAAGTGTTTGTTGTCCTGTTCATTAACCAATCATCCACTTTAATTACTTTTAAATTAAAAACTTTTTTACTTTCATATTTCTTTCTTGATGAATTAGATAACAAAAATTATAGCCAAGTCTAAGTAAGCATAAAGTCACATTAACTCAAAGCTGTAGACAGCTTTGAGTTCAAGTGACTTCAAGCTTACAGTTTAATTTAGAGAAGTTTTACTATATAAAATAATTGTTAAAACCCTTTCATTATTATGTTCAATATTTCATTGAAAAACATGCTAAACTGTAAATACTAGCATGAGAAGTAACATGTCCTAACCAAAGAGAATGGTTGGAGGTGACCTTGAAATCTTCAACTTTCATTGGAAGCACTATAAAACAACTGTCATATCCAAGGTTACTCGTGACTTCTGATCACTGCAGTGGCCCTGTAGTATAATGCAAATTTCCACTGAGCCTCGTGTATTGCAATCAAAGTACTTTTAAGATGCAAAAGGCTGCCAAAAGGACTCTTGTAGAGTATAATTTCAGTTACCAACACCAAAATTTTAGTCACCTTGGTACCAAAACCCAGAATTTCATCACCCTTGTACTATATATGCATATAATCCTGTTAACATATATTGATAATTAAATACAATCCAATAGTATTTGTTTTTTTCCCTAATTAATAAAAATAAATATGATAATTAAAATATAAATAAGATATAATGATATACAATGGAACCTGGTTAAAACTCAAACCAAGATAACTTAAAGTTGTGTTTACTCAAAATCATTTTCTTTCCCCAATTGTCTAGTGTGAGATTCAGGATTTTATTAAATCCCGAATCTTACACTAGACAATTGGGGAAATTGGGGACTTAGTTAGTTAGTGTGGAAAATATATTTAGTTTCTTGAGTTGTTTACAAAAAAGGAAGACAGTCACTTTTTTACGGAAAGAAGGAAAATCAACTTTCCTTTCACACGGTCTTATTTTCTACTTTGACAACCATCTGCAAAATCTGCCCCCCATACATCCCGTTTACTAACAAAACTCTTTTAATGTGATTGGCTACAAATTAGGATAAAAGGCAGTTTTTGCACCATTCAAGGCAGTTATATAAAGAATAGGTTGCCATATGAGGGCAGTCAACGATATTATGACATTGCCATAAGGGAGACAGTCCTCCATTACTTCAACGGTGCCATTTTAGCAAGAGTTCCCTCGCTCACATCCTCCAAGGTCCTCGTCCTGCTCGACACTTCACTGTACAATTCACTGCCTTCAACATAGAATAAGAAGACTGAAGTCACAGCTCCAATCAAAACTAAAATCCCGGTAGTATGTTTAACTTGTTGTGAACTCTCTCTTGGTTTACCAATATATTTTAAATTTAAAGGTGTAATTCTAGTTAGCTTCAGTTTGTGTCAAAATATATATATGTAAGTTACATTTGATGACTCTCTCATTTAATTAACTCTGGACATTCACCCTGCTAAGACTCAAACTTACCCATGACTCCTCTTCCACTCAATAGAAATAGCTCTCCGTATTATCTAGATTGTAACATTTTGCTAGTTAGGGTGCAATATCTCTACCACTTAATCGGCTACAAGTCAGCGAGACTTGTAGCCGATTAGGTGGTAGAGATAATATATCCTTCTACCCCCCTGGTTCCTCACACTAGCATAGGAATTTACATGTTAAATCAAACTGGTTAAATTAAATTTGTCAAACTGATTAACTCAAATGGGGTTTTGATAAAGTATTTTCATAAGCCCTCTGAAATTTTAATTTACATAAAATAATTAACATTCATCTACTGAATAAATTAATCAGAAACTTTCTATAAAGCATGAGGGAAACCATGTATGATTAAAAATAAACAGTGTGTAAGGTGACAGCAGACAGGAGTGGTGGCTTTTAGATAGCACATCTGATCTAGATAGTGTAACTACAATTTGAACCTGCTTTTTCTTTAATTTTTTTTTTTTGTTTTATTTGATTGATGATGAATTTCTCCAACTAACTGACATAATAAATAAATGTATTTTTAATAAATTAATTTAAAAAAAATATAGTCCAATTCTATATAAAAATTTTAATCATTGCAGTGAAATTTTAAAATGAAAGAATCATAAAGAATGGTATATTTGTGATAAAAAATAAAAAACAATTGATTCTAGGTGCAAAATATTGCAATTTGATAAAAATTCCCCCATATCTTAATCTTAAAAAAAAAAAAATCCTTACTAAACACTTAGGAGTGATTGAATTAGCCATTTGGAAAAGCATTTCTCAGTAGCTTAAATTTACCCATTTTGTTAAGCATTTTCAAGTTTCTGGACAACACTGATTTACAGTGACACAATGATTCTATGTAATAATATCCACAAAAATATATGGATAGCTTATTATGGATCACTGATAAATCAATGCACAAAATCTTGATTTTTAGCCAAACTCCTATAACTTTTTAACTCAAAGTTTGAATTTTCCCCCAACCAATTCAAGGTAACCAGGTCCCATTACATATGAAATAACCAAACATTGCCAGCCTTTTACTTTCCTGGCTGCTATACATAACAGAGGGAAAGTATGGTAATAAGTCAAAAAAAGACCACCAAGATTTTTACATTTTTGGATTTGGGACCTTGCAGGATGAGGAAATGAAAAAATTCAAAGGCTTTTTCTATATGTATGAATGTTTGTATGTGTGTGTATGGCACAATTTTGTTCAGCCTTTTTGAAGCTTAATAACTCCTCTGCTTTTCATCAAAAATTTCTGAAATTTTGCAGGGAGGATTGTATTAGGGGATTGATTCCATAAAATTTTGGTAGTTAAAGGTCAATAGAGTGTGAAGATAAAGGGAGTTGTGTCATATCTCAAGTAAGGTCTGAATGACGATTTTACTTGTTATTAGCATTTACAATATTTTTTTTATAAAACTTGGTCCCTATCCTCAAAATTAAGGTTTTTTTTGTCATTTTATAATAATTAAAAATATAAAAAGTTCTTTTTAATAAAATATCATAACAGATGGCACCACCAAATGTTACCAGAAAAGTTAAGCAACTTGTTGCTGGATTTTTTCTATACTGTTAAATTACAGATTATAAGTAAATTTATTTTGAAATTTAGTCTAGAGATAGACAATATCAAATGTTATAAGCATTTTATTAATCGAAATTAATTTTTAATTACTTTTAGAATTGCAGCAGAATTTAAATCCACATTTCCTGCAAACTGGATAAATATATTAACAAGTTCAAACTGAACATTAGCAAGTTTGCACAGTTGCTATTTTTTATTATAAAATGCTTTATTATAGCCTTATGAACAATCATAATGTTATAATTATAAGCATAGTTTCCTGACATTAAGCTTACATTACAGAATAAGATTGTAATGATAGCCAATCAGAGAAGTCATTTGTAAATAATGCAGCCAATAATATAAAGCAAAATTTTATCATCACTTTATCAAATATAATAACCAAGGAAAAGAAAGACATAATTTTCTAATTTCAAAAGAGTTACCAATTCACAAATTCTTTAATACTTGAAAAATACTTAAAATGATGAGAATGAAATAAAATTATGGAGGAATGTACTGTATTATTTCACAAAGTAAAAATTAAAGTAAAAAATACAAACCACATTAAATATAATAATTAAATTTTATATAATTGTGTTTTTAAATTCAAATACTGATCCATTTTATACTGTAAGATTATCACAGAAACATCAACTAAGCAAAGTTATGAACTAAGAATATCATAAAGCAATGAACAGTGGTCAAAAACAATAGAACATCTCAGCAATTTTGTTTTCAGAATATAAGCATAAAGAATTTTTGTGCAAACATTATCTATAATTCAGCTGGCTTACAAGTACCTATTGCTGACATTTTGCAAACTCTCTTGGATTTGCCCAGGAGACGCAGGTAAACATGGGCAGATTGAACTTGTTCAAGCAAAGTGGGAATTATAAAGATGGTGTCAGTAATATAAAGGACTGATGCCTCCGGAAATTTCCCAATGGCTCCATCTGTCACTGGCATTTGGAAGTCAGAGTTTGCTACTTGTAATTTCAAATTTTTTTTTTTGTAAAAAGATTTAATTTTTTGTTAATTTATTTATTTAAGTTAATTAATTAATTATTTTTTCTCAAGATTTCATGCAGACAATCTCTAGATGACAATTCTGCTTGCACCAGAAGAGTTGTCATCTGCTAGAGATTGTCTGCATAGTTTTTTTTTTCTTTATTTTTGTTGTTCTCTTTTCTTTCATTTGGGAAACTCTGACTGAATATTGTTAATGCACAATATTGTTTGTAATCATTTTTATATTTGTATAAACTGTATACACGTAGTATTAGAGAAAGCTTATTGGGAAAAAGATGTTGTAATTGAAGAAGTGTGTGACTCACTAATTTTTGCCTTGAACAACAGTGAAAGTGAATGCAACTCATCTGCTGATTCTGAAGCCAATGACAATGAAAATGTTTTGAAAGGTAAAGCAGTTTTACTAAGAAAAATAATTTATTTGCTACACTTCTAAAGCTCCAATTCCTTATAAACAAATATTTTATTACATAAATTTATGCTGCTCAGAATGAGACAGAAATCCATTAAAATAATATTGTGGTAATTTGTGCCACTTAAAATGATTTTTTTCTTCCAAAAACAGTCTTTCTACATGTAAATATTCCCTTCCATATCAGAAAAAGTACAACCCCTATTTTACAAATAGAGTGGTTTAGTTTGCACATATCTACCTGCATCAATGGTTTCAGCTAAATTGGCTGTACAATATGTGATCAGTGACTATTGATTAATTAAACTATTGTAGACTATTTATAAACTAATAAGTACAATGTAAAAACTCACTATTCTTTCCAGACATACAGTATATAATTTATAACTATATAACCATACAGATTATGTTTGTACCAAGCACAAAAATAATCTAGAAAAATAATGTAGCAATGTTAATGTTATGTTTGGTTATTTCATATATATTATCTTCATAAATTTATTTAAAGAAATGAATAGTACAATTATACAATAAGCTATGACCAATATAAAAATTATTTATTTTATACAGATGCTTATTTCTATTACAAAACATTAAATATGTAAACATGATGTGTTAATATTCAAAAATATTATTTAGGTTCAAATAATAGATATTGACAAACTTTGTTTTACTTAACACATATTCAGTCTGAAAAAATTAAAATAAACTTACAACTGGTAAGCCATGACAATCCCAGCCAAATCGCCTTTCTACATGATATCCAGACTGATGAGCATATCGTGTAACAATATCTTTAATGGTTCCTGCTAATAAATGACCATAATGAGGTAACCCAGTAGCAAATGGTGGACCATCATAAAAAGTAAACCTAAAAGTAAAGAACAAGTTAGATTCTCTAAAAATAAAAAACATATATACAATAACTACATATATACAAAGAATATATTTAACTTAGTTATATTTGCTTTGTTCCTATGCAATGCACTCTTTCACTAATCCAAACTAATTATTGCATGGGGTTGTTCATATAAGTCCTAATTTGGTTTTGAACTAAATCTGAATAACCCCATTTAATCTAGATTGGTAAAACTGTTTAGAACCATATAGGAAACAGACAGTGAACATATTCTACTTTATACAGTATATATTAAAAGTGGAAAATCCAGTTCCAGTTCCAGTGAAACTGGATCTCCCACTTCTAATATATACTATGCTGGAACTGGAACTGGAATATTGGAACTGATCTGAGTGCAAAACTCTTCTGATGGCATAGTTCCATTGGAACTGTTAAGCTAGATGGTTCCATTGGAACAATTAGGATAGATGGTCCCTGATCGGTTTTATATAAGATATAAAATGTTTGTTTCTCTATTCTTTGTTTTTTGGTCTATCTACTCTGAATTATTCTTGTTTAACTGAATCTGAGGAAAATACAGAATATCACAAAATCTGGACTCGTTACCCCTCTTGATTTCATCCCCCTTATTAACTCCTAAACCCTTTGTCCAATTTGCATTTAATTTTTCATACTTATTCTCTGGGACTCTGGGGAAAATATAGACTTTCATGAAATCCAGACAACCCACTTTTCCCGATTTGATCTTCTCAACACTTCACTACAAGCATAACAATTGTAAGCTAACATAACCAAATTTGTAATATAGTTTTCATTTTAATGTTTAGCCATTTTCCTGTTTGGATGGGCAATGCCAGACATATCTGTTGGTTACTAATAAAACAAATAATTACGAACACTAATCAAATATAAATTTTTAAAATATCTTTGTAAATTTAAAATACTCTAATTTGATTATTCCTAAAAACATGTGAAACATTTTCATTAGTTCAAGTTCAAATCCAGATAAAGAATTCACCATTCCACGGAAAACCATTTCCATAAAAGTACAGAATGAAGAACACACTAGCAGTTCTGACTGGAACTGTCTCGACATTCAGTGTGAAACTGTCCCTCATAGTTCCAAGTCTGGAACAGTTCCAACCAGAGCTATCAACCTCTAGTATATACTGTATAGACAAATGATCATTTTTATTATATGATATTGTAAGGTTATTGTAAAGTTATATTGTAAAGTTATTCACAAAAATCCATTAATAATAGCAAAGTTTCATGAATGACTTTATAGTCTTATAATTTATAAATAAAGGATTTTTCAATGAAATTATTACAGACAAAAATATTTTACAATTACAATTTTAATGCATACATGCATAAAAGAAAGACTTCGGCTGTACATGAAGTGTTTAGCCGGCAGAAAAGAGGTTAAGGGAAAGAGAAGGGGAAGAAGGAGGAAAAAGGAGATAAACAATAGAGAGAGGTAGGATCTCTCTGAACAGCATACATATGGCTACAGTACCCTCCATGATTGATGTTGGTGTGCAGTTTTTAGGCTGCATGGTCATAGTCTCCCGAAGGGTCTAAAAGAAAACCTGAGTGTAGTGAACACCAATAATTGAGTGCTGCCACGAATAGCTAAGTGTAGAAGTTAGTGCCAAGTGACTGTTAGTAGGAAGACTTATATCTACTTAATACTAATAAAACTGAATGTAATTGCAAATCTTAATACTACTTAACAGTTAGACAGACAATGCGAAAAGCAAACGAACACAATGACAAACTAGATGAGACAAACAGACCTACAGAGACAAACAAGCAAGACCCCCAAAAAATTTTTATTTATTTTTTAATTTTTTTTTTAATTTTAATGCAAACAAACTTTTGAAATTCTTCTTATAGCAAAAAATGTTTTTAAATTATATTAAATTCTCTTTATGATATGTTGCTATAGTTAATGATAGATATAAAACTCTAAAAAAATTTATATATTAGAATAAGTGAATATATGAAATGTTATGCAAATTTCTAATTTAGTTATTTAGAATCAGTTATTTTAAACTAAAAAACAACAAAGAAAAATTTCCCAAATTTTTGACTATAAATATGATTATAAAAATCATATATATATTTAATCAGGTTTCAAGTACTTTCACTTGTGACATTATAAATTTCAGGAATTTTGAACAAAGATTTTTAAAATTTTAAAAAACGTTCTTTTTACAGAAGTAATGAATGGCAATTGCAAAAAATTAAATAGCAGATAAAGTGACAAATTATTACATAAAAATACATAAATAAAAATAAAAAATGAATTATAATACAAATGATAAAAACGAGTTATGAAACGTTACACATATAAGTGTAACATTTATTCTTTACACGTATAAGTGTCAAGAACAATTAATGAAATGCATAGGCAAAAATGCATAAGGTAGTGAGTAGCTCAGCCATACCCATACCCAGTGTAAACAAACACTTGCAAACCTGCAGCCAATGCTCTGGAATGGATAAAGTGGGAGTATTGACTGGTTGCAGTCTGTAAAGACAGAGTGACTCCAAGAAAAAAGTTCTATCACTATCTGTAGTGCATATCAAGATAGTAAACATTGCAAGTCATCTCAGGTAGGTGTGTAGTGCTCAAGAACTGTAAGTGGCAAGCTTGATTGAAAAATGCTTTATGTTCCTTTAAACTCTAGATTCCAGATTTTTCATGTGTAAGGAGGAAATTCTAATTGTTAAAAAAAAATACAACATAGTGAGAGGGCAGAGATGAATGATATAGACCAGTGATTTTCAACCAGTGTGCCATGAGAGGATCATAGATGTGCCTAAATTTTTGAAGGCTGTGTTTGAAAGTTTTTGAAAATTATTAAATAAATTATTTTTTAAAAAAGCCCAAAGAACAGTAAGTGTAAATGTCAAAATTAAAATCTCTTTAAATTGATTATATGAGTTTTTCATTGTTATAATAAATAAATGTATACATAATATAACAAAAAAATATATATTCATAAGCAAAATTTTATGTGCCTAACACTGAATTATTTCATTTAAAATGAAATTTTCTAAACTACAACATACCACACTGTGAAATATATAATAATGAACACAGAACCAATTACCAGTGTGAATAAAACAAAAAAACAATCTCTGTTATTCAAATTATGTTTCTTTTAAAAACTTTTACGTTCTGAACAACAATCCATCAGGTAACCATTATCACACCTAAAGAAGAACTCAAAAGGAGTTAAAAAATGTTTGTGTAGAGATTGTTTTTTGTTTTCTTCACACCAGTAATTGGTTCTGTGTTCATTATCATAAAATTTTCTTTAAATCAAAAATACAGTAAGACCCCACTTAATGCTGATTCAATATAATGCAGTCTGCTCAAAGCCTAAAAGAAGCTCAAAATTTACGCCGATTTAAATTCTCGCAGCATTTCATTGATTCATATATAATACAATTATTTACGAACATGATCCAATCAGAAAAAAGGGTACTTTCTTTAAATCTACAGGTTTTTGGTGCAAGTTTGGAAAAAATATAACATCATGGATGTCATAGGGAATATCTGCTTCGCTTGGCAAGAATTAACTGAAAAATGCATGAATGGAGTGTGGAAGAAGTTATGGCTGGAGGTATCCAAGAATTCTCAACGAGAATAGCCTATCGTTAGGATGACCAAACTTAACTTAATCGATACAGCAGGACTAGGAAATGTAGATGAGCAGGATATTGAGGAGTTACTGCAAATTACTAGTGAGAGCCTTACCAACGATGACCTTCAAGAACTGGCAGAACAAGGAATTCATGTAGAACTGGAAAACAAAGATTTTGAAAATGAAGAATCCAAAAAATTTCTCTACAGATTTCCATAGTAAAAGTTTGGTAATGATAACCGAAATTGTTAATCAAACTGTAGTGAATGATCCAGATTTTGAAAGGAGTGCAAAAGCAAAACGAGGCATTTTGGATGCGATCTTCTGCTACTGACATTTGCTTAAGGAAAGAAAAAAGCGACAAATGAAACTTCACAACTTTATTGCAAAAAACAAGAATTTTAGAAAAGTCAGGACCTTCGTCACAAAAAATGAACTTTACATTTCTGTGTGCATATGTTTATGGTTATTTAACATATATTATTATACAAATTAATCTATTGGGTTGTTCGGAAAGTTCGTAGCGATTTTTGATAGCCGACAGTTGAGACACCGATTGACGCAAAAATGATTAGAATTGTACAAACCAATGAATATTACGATAAATGACCTTGAGACGCGTCTGTTACAAAAAAACCGTTAAGATTATTCAAATAGCGTTTAATTTGGCTCATTGCAAAAATGGATGCGAACAACGTGCATTATCGACACTTGTTTCTTTTCTTTTTTCGTAAACGCAAAAATGCTGTACAAACAGCAAAAAAGATATGTGATGTTTATGGTAGGAGTGCTGTATCAGAATCAACTGTTCGAAAGTGGTTTGCAAAATTTAAAACGGGTAATTTCAGCCTTGAAGATGCTCCTCGCTCAGGAAGACCTCCTGTTATTGAAGAGGACCAAATCAAAGCATTATTGGATGAAAACCCTCATTACACAACTCGAGAGATTGCAGACATAGTGAAGTCATCAAACAGTACTGTATTTCAACATCTAAAGAAGCTCGGATACGTGAATCGTTATGACATTTGGATACCTCACGACTTAACGGAAAAAAACTTACTGGATCGCATCTCCATTTGTGATTCTCTTGAAAGACGAAATGAAAATGACCCTTTTCTGAAGCGTTTAGTGACAGGTGATGAAAAGTGGATCATTTATAACAACATCAGCCGAAAACGATCGTGGGGTAAGAAAAATGAATCACCATTAAAAACTCCAAAGGCCGGTCTTCATCCAAAGAAGGTCATGCTCACTGTCTGGTGGGATTGGAAAGGAATCCTGTACTATGAGCTGCTTCCACAGAATCAAACAATTGATTCTGATAAGTATTGTTCCCAATTGGATAAGCTGAACATGGCAATTAAAGAAAAACGTCCGGAACTGGCCAATAGAAAAGGCATTGTGTTTCACCAAGATAATGCCAGACCTCACACGTCTTTACGAACACGCCAAAAATTATTGGAACTAGGCTGGGATGTTTTACCCCACCCCCCTTACTCACCCGACCTTGCCCCGTCGGACTACCATTTGTTCCGTTCTCTACAAAATTCCCTTCATGATAAAAACTTTGATACTTTGGAAGCTTGCAAAAACCACGTGGATCAGTTTTTCGCGGAAAAAACTGGAAAGTTCTACGAAGAGGGTATCATGAAGCTGCCCCATAGATGGCAACACGTCATTAAAAACAATGGCGCATACATAATGGAATAAAAGTATATTTTTAGTATTAAAACAATTTCTTTTATTTCTCTTAAAAATCGCTACGAACTTTCCGAACAACCCAATAAAAATAACTTAAAAGTAAAGCAAAATTTGTTTATTTTTGGTCGCGTGTTCTCCTATCCCTATTTACTCTATGTTAAAATCACTTCATTTAACACTATTTCGTTTAGCGTTTTGTCATCTAGGAACATATCCCCTGCGTTAAGCGGGATCTTACTGTATATCTATAATTGTCCATATTTAGTTCAAATTATTTTATCCTAGAAATAGCAGGACATTGGACAGATTTCTAAAGGCAATTATCATGAAATTTTTAAATGCAAATTAGGACTTAATATTAATTGCTTTTCTTATGTAAATGAAAATTATTAATTTAAATAACTTTTATTGTAACCTGCTGCTATTTTAAGGAACAACAATACTGTTTTATTTAATTGACAAAAAATATACACAAAAAGAATTAGGTCAAGTGACAAGCAATATGGCGATAGAATGTTTACAAACATAACTTTAAATCATGTGATTTTTTTCTGCTGAAATTTAATTACAGGTTCAAGTGTGCTGTGAGATAAAAAAGGTTGAAAGACACTGATATAAGCAAACAATAATTGAAGGAGAAAAATAACACCTGATTCAATTATTGCATTTTGTATTTAACAGTTGTGTATACATCCACTAATTCTCATAAATCATACATAAATATAAATTTGTATTTGAATATATTAAAAAATAATTTACCTTGGTCTTCCTTTTGATAATTTTAAACTTGTTTTAAAGGCATCAACATCTTTCCAAAACTGAAGTATTTTTTCTTCTTCTTTGGGAAATTCAATATACTCAGGCACGGGTTGTACCATCTCTAATTTAGAACATTAAAAATATATATATAATTTTAATAATAATTTTATATATATAATTTAAAATTAATGAAATAATTAATACTACTGAAGGAAATTTATAAACTTAAATTTTTCACTGCATAAAACAAATTTAATGATCTTTATTTTACTTATGCATGACTAGAATCTAATCTAAACAAGTCTAAATCTAGACTTTATTGTCTTACAAGTATACTTTGTTTTGGTTGAAGGTATTATGGTACACTATATCGGTTAATGTGTTTTTAATTTCTTGTCTATAGATCAATTTAAAATAATTATTACTATATTCTTCATAGATTTGCCTGTAAGTACTAGGGCTGTGAAGTAAGAGTCAAAAACAAATTTGTTTCTAGAACAGAGTCAGAGTACCCAAAAATGGACTAACAGTGATTCATGTTTTCTCAATATGTACTTTATATTAAACTCCTAACAGGAGCATTAATCTCCTATCTTGCATTATAGAAGCCTACTGTAATGCAAAATCTTATTTATGACAATTCCTCTACTTTATATTTATTTGAATATCACTGATTTTCTTTTCAGAAATTTACATTCTCATGTATTCTGTTAGTTAATTTTAAATTTTTGTCGTCAAAAAACCCACAAAAACTGACTAAGATGACTTGGGTTAAATCTAATGTTTCTGACAACATCTACTTTACTATAACCACAGATAGAAAAAACATTTTGTATGTCAATGAATGATTGATGATGATAGTAGCAATAATGAAAAACTCTGTGGGAAAAAAATACATACTTTTAGTTTTGATAGGAATGCTGAACAATTCACTTGGTAGTGATGAAATGCCATTCTGGGTTAATATAATCAAAGTATATTTTTTAAAAATTATTATTTAGAGCAGAGATTTCCAAAATGGTCAATATTGACTGACCAAAATAAAGCATTTTCGAGGGTCTAAAATTAATGAATTGAAAACAGTTCATTAAAAATTTATGTACATCACAGTTCAAGCTATTATAAATCTGCATACTGTAAGTAGATCTTTTCTGGAAAACAGTGTGTCAGAATATCGCGTGATAAATAAATCTGATAAGCTATCTAGCTTATCAGATTTATTTATCATCATTATTAACTGTGTTACAAAAAAAACAGAAAAGAGAATCAACAAAAGATTGAAGAAGTTAACGTTCAAAAAAAAAAATTTAGCAATTTCTGATTTAAAACCTGCTTCTAAATGACTGACTGGCTCAGAATTTTGAAAAGTTCAACTCCATTTCCTGCAGATGGAGTTGAACTTTCTAAAGTCAGTCAGTCAGAATCAGTATACCAACACCACAGCCTGATAAATACTCTAATATACAGGAAATCCTTGTTAATTCAAACTCAGATAGCTTGAAATCCCATTAGTTTGTAACTGTACTTTTGTCCTGGCCAGGGATATAGAAATTTACATTTTAAGGAATTCAGTTAGTTCAAAATAGTTACTTCAAAATTTGAAATGAAAAATCTGTCCAAACTGTGATATGCATATGTTAACTCGTTCATTTAGATCAGTGATTACCAAACTTTTTAAGCCACCACCCACTTGATTTCCTAAACTTATACCCAACTTCTCCCACCCACACCCCAATGCCCCATAACCCATTCTCCTTGTGCGAAAGGCTTGGATATATTCTTAAAAGAACTTTTCTATGAACCTCACACTTTGTGTCCTTAAGCCGTGGTCACACTATGCGACTTCCAGCCGCGCAGGCAACCGCAACCGCAACAAGCGCGAGTCGCGCACGTCTTCTCGTGGTCACACATTGTTCGTTGACGTTGCAACTCGGAACACGTGACCCTATAATAAACCAATAAAATTACAGTAGCTTGTTTTTGTCTATTTTTGTGAATTTACCGACATTTTACTTTCTACTTCAGAGTATTTATGGAATTTTAACCACTTTTATTATTAAAATGGCAAGCAGTTCCTTTTCTGAAATGAATAAGAGAAAAAAGGCAATAATTTTGTTACAGCTGGCGAGAATACACGAAGAAAAAAATAAGGAAAAACGCTCATGCTGGGTTAAAACTTGGCGAAATGAAAATAAACGGGCTGAACAATCGTGCTTCCACCAGCTGATGAACGAATTAAGGCTTTCGGATGCCGAAGGTTATAGGGGATATATCCGTATGGATACAAATACTTTCCAAAGTATTTTAAGGAGGATAACCCCCGTAATAGCTAAAGAAGATACACATCTTCGAGGTTCTATTTCACCCGGAGAACGTCTTTCGTTGACACTTCGTTATTTAGCTACCGGTAAGAATATAATATATTTTGTATTTAATTTATATTTTATGCAATCTTACGATTAAAATGGTTCATATATAATTTAGGAGAAACGTTTCGTAGTTTGGCATACCAATTTAGAGTGGCCCATAATACAATATCAGTCATTATCCCAGAAGTTTTGGATGCCATTTATCAATCTTATAAAAGTGAATATTTGAGGGTAAGTGTTGTTCAGAAGAAAACTTGAATGATTTAATTCATTTTTAATCGATATATTTTTTTCTTTTATGTAAGCATTTATTTTATTCAATTGTATATTATTAAATGTAATCAAATAAATCTAACAATAACTTTCATAAATTCAGATTTGATTTATATCAAATATAGCATTTAACTTTTGTATTAATTCAATTTTAATACATTTAATGTTACTATCAAGATATGTTTGACAAATATACAACACTAGGTATATCTCAATAATGTTAATTTGAAAAAAAATTGTGCAGAAAAAATTTATTTCAAATGCTCTTAAAGAAATTCATATTATTTTGATTTTTAACTTTATTATTATATTGGCTACATCAATTTAAAATTGTTTATTTTTCTAAGGTACCATCTACAGTATGTGAATGGGAAGATATTGCTAGGAATTTGATGAAATGTGGCAATTTCCTCATTGCCTTGGTGCAATAGATGGAAAACATGTACAAATCATATGTCCTAAGCAATCTGGATCTGCTTATTATAATTACAAAGGTAGTATTTTTGTTATTAGTCAATTATTTAAGGTTGTACTCAGTTATTCTGTTTGCTAAAACTCTATTTTTTCCAAATTAGGATTTTATAGTGTGGTTATGATGGCAATAGTGCGAGCAGATCTTTCATTTACATATGTGGATGCAGGCACTAATGGGAGACAAAGTGATTCTTCGATTTGGAATGCATCAAATCTGAAGAAAGCCATTGATGATGGAAAGTTAAACTTTCCACCAGATAGTCCTCTTCAAAGTGGAGGACAGCCAATTCCATATGTATTTGTTACAGATGAAGGAATTGGTATGTCTTCACGAGTAATGAGGCCTTACCCAATGAAACAGTTGACAGCTGAGAAATCCATCTTTAATTATAGGTAAAAGAGCTATTTAATATTAATTATTTAAGACAGTTTATTATTATTATTAGTGTATAACTAATGAAAACTGTTTAATTTAATTCAAATTGAAATTATTGTTAGATTATCAAGAGCAAGGAGAGTTGTCGAAAATGCATTTGGCATCCTCACTTCTGTTTGGCGAGTCTTCTCTACAGTGATTTTATTATCCCCGGATAAGACTGCAAAAATCATCCTAACATGTTGTGTTCTTCACAACATGTTACGGGAAATAAAAATAAAATCTTATCTCACAGTTGCTACCAGTGACAACTTTGGAGAGCAACATCAACAGTTTACACCCTTGGAAAGCAGTCGTAATTTAAATCCATCAACAACAGTGGCAAAAGCAATCCGTGATGAATTCAAAACATATTTTAATACTGTAGGCCAAGTAGAATGGCAATGAGATGAAATTTGTTTATAAAATTATTTATAATAAATGTGAAATGTAAAAATATTTAAAAAGTTTGGAATTATTATGATTATGTCATTATAAATGATACACTATTTTGAGTTAAGAAATACAACTTTGATACAATAAGTGAAAGATATTTATTAATTAATTATTATTCATAATATTTTTTTCTTCTTCTACAATAAGTGAAAATATTTTCATCTGCAAATCTAAGGCATTTTCCTGGGGAAGTGTTCTTAGTTTGGCAGCTACAAGATTGCCAAATTCATCGAACACATCCTTCTTTGGTTCATTACAGAGAGCCTGAAAAAATATTTAATAGACAATCTTAAATGAAAAGGCAGATCAGGTTTTCAGTCATATTATTTAATAATAATCTTTGTATTTGTATAATATTTATAGTATCAGTTACTAAAGTGAACACTTACTCAATAATTTTGAGTTGTTTAGTTGTTCACTCTGAGCTGTAAACTATAAATAAATAAATTATACATTTTTAAATAACTTACATTCATTGCACATTTGTAAAAATTTTCTTTCTCCTTTTCTGCCATCTTTTTTTTCTTCTTAGGTGGCTGTGCATCAAATGTACATGGTGACAATGAAATACTTTCATTTAACATTTCATTATCATCATGCACATCTATATTTGCTTCTTCTGCCTCATCAGATATGCAGCCAGAAGTGGATTGTGTTTGATTTAACTATAAATAGAAATAGGCTATATTTAATTAATTTTTACCTACTTTAATATATAAAATATATATAACTTATATAATTACATCGTATGACGACAGCGGTGACATCGTTTTCTTGTATGAATTTAAAAGAAAACTCATAGACGACCAATGTTCCCACGTTGGTTTATATACCTCGTGTTCACCACATCCACTTCGCCTGCTGTCATCTACTTTTTTTTTAATTCTTAGAAACAACGTTCGAAGATGGTGGAATTTTTTACTTAGTCCTTTAGCTATATTTAAATCAATATTGTCGTTACCAAACTAAAAACAATCAACATTCTATATCCAGAAATCTAAAAATGGTACTTACGATCAACGCCGAGACTTTCACTAATCTCACGCCATGCCTGCGCTTTTTTATCTTTTCTTCGATAAAATGAAGAATTAAAGTCCCACAGGCATTCGTGAGACTGGATGAGTTCGATCAACCTGGATTCTATATTCCCCGGTATATACCGGTAATCACGGGTGAAGATTGTCTTTCTGGATTCTATACACGTGTCATCCATATTCTTGTTATCCGCCATGATGAACTATTTTCAATGTTGCCACCGCATGACGTGGCTCAAAGGCGTTTGCTGATTGGATGCGCGTTTGCAACCGTCGCCAGTAGAACAAACTTTTTTGTTTCTAGTTGTGGTTGCAGCCGCGCCGGTTTTCGAGGGGGGATTACTAGTTAACGGGAACAGCCGTCGCGGTTGCAGTTGCCGCGCGGCTAGAAGTCGCATAGTGTGACCACGGCTTTATAGTACATTGTTCTACACATCTGGAAACCATTAAACACAATGTTTCTTCTTATCCATTTTAATGAAGGAAAGGAAAAGGTGGTCAGTGACTCCAATCCTTGCCTACAGTTACTGTTCAGTACCCTGCCTCCAGTGCCCCCTGCCACCTACTTGCTTATTCACCCCCCTAGATTTACTCACTACCCACAGAGGGGGCAGTAGCACTCACTTTGGAAACCACTGGTCTAGATCAAAGTGCCTCCATACTATAAGAGAACAATAGACCAAGAACAACTCTAATCTGTTCAATATGGCTTTGTTTCTCTTCTCCAGTAACACATTTTCAGGGGTCACCTTATGCACGGACAGCCCTTTTTTTTCTCTTATCTCATAAAATATAGCTAGGTTTTTGGAACTGCAAGATTAGATTACAAGTAGCAGATTGAGATATTTGTAGGCTCCAGACTACTATATTTGGGTGACTTATTACATTTTGGGCCACGTTAAAAATAATTTGGGCTATAATTTGAGGAATTCTGCTTTACTTTTTATAAAACCTATCTGGCAACCTTTCAGGTTCTTAATGGACACATGCTGTTTATCTGCAGTTTATTCATATTATTAATTATTATTAATTAAAATAGTTTTCTGTATATGTAGCCGTATACTGTTTCCTTAATAAATTTCATCAATTATGTAGCATTTGTGTATTGTACAGAAATATGTAAATCTCGGATAATTCAAAACTCAATAATTCAAAGTCGCGATTATTTCATCCCTTGAATTTCAAACTAACAAGGATTTCCTGTATTTGAAGTGAAAAACTATAAACATTTTCCTATATATGAAAATTTAGATATTCCAGTAATGAAACCAAAAATTCTCTCTCTGCTTGGCACCACTGACATCTTGCTAGGTTCCAGCATCCCTAAAAGGGAAAATCTTCATAAGATATTCTGCTCTAAAACTTTTCATCCTTTGTTTTAGCAAGATACTAAAAAATGAATCTTATTTTCTATGAGTATCTTTTAACTGTTGACTAGAAATAACCTTAAGATTTACATATCATATATAAAACAGTTTAATTTTGTTAAAGTGTATGCAGCATCAATCTCATGCACAAATATGTCAACAAATAACTTCATGTTGATAATACACTTCATATAAGCACACTTTCTTGTAAATGGAAAATAATAATTTTAAATGCTAAGTTAGGATACTGCTCCAATATTTTTCTTAATTTTGCAAATCATTCAACACTGCAGAAAGCAAGTTTTAGACCAAAAATCTACAAAGTGTCACTCCTGGACTCGTAATTTTTTTCTTCTTTTCTTTGTGAAGGAATGGCTACAATCCTAACAAGATTGTGGCTGTAGTATAGATTACCACCTATGGAATTTCGGGACTGAGTATATATTTGAACTCAGGAGACCGAGATGAGTTCAACGATACCCTACTTTTGAACTGGAGACCAAAAATAAGAAAGTTATAATATTTACGATTTCTTGCCTTTCACAGTGCATTCCATGCCATTTCAGATTTTTCTGCTGCCTAGCGATCGAGAGGTGGCACCCTCATGTTTAGGGGGTTTTTAGAAGTCCCTAGTAAGTTGTAACAGAGTGTTCAAAATGCAATTTTTAGTTGTACTTGTGAAAATTTTCACTTTTAAATTTTACCCCATTTTTGAGGGTCTCGAAAAGTTCACATATAGTCATTTTGGGGGGCCTGTATCTCGCAAAGGCTCGCCCATACACCCATGGTTTATTAGACTTTTTTTGTTCCTATTAATATGCTCTACAGCCCTGTTAAGGTCCCAACCCCCTCACACACATCTAGAATTGTGCCAAATTTTGGGTATTATTAATGTAAAACTAGTATTGATTGTATATAAATATTTTTAAATTTCGAAACCAAAAGTTAACGACAAGTTTATCAAAACTGAAATAATATTTATTTTCAAGTAATTGAAAATTACGTTGTTTTTTTGTAAAATTTCGTTGTTTACCTATTGCTCAAATTACATAACATGTTCATATGTAAAATAATTAAAATAAGTGATTAAATTTTCACACAAACTGTAAACAAGTGGCTTATGCAATGTATGGAAAATACTTCATTTGTCATCAAACTGAAAGTTATGACAACTCGATCAATATAATAATGGTATATTTTCCTATTACATTTGATTTTATGTATTAGTTGAATTTAAAACACTATCTTCCGCTTTCATTCTAAATTTACCTCTTTTAGTCAGCTCAAACCGCGTGTCCACGCTGGTCCCGGCTTTCCTGTGTCGCTTCTTTACACTTTTTGCCAAATTGCTATGAAAAAAAAAGAAAATATCGCCAAAATATCTCATCAGAAAATATATGTTTGAATGCATATATAAGAAAATTTTTCAATTAAATTTCTAAAATAAAATTTTTATAAATGTAAATATATTCTGTTTTTTATATTTAGTAGAACGAATAAAGTAATAAAGTAGCATCGTCGAATTGAAAAGAAATTTCGGCCGGAGATAGATATATATCATGCATAGGCCCATTTATAATATATATTATCGGCCGTATGGACGAAGCAGTTACACGTCGGCTTACCGCTTTGGAGACCCGGGTTCGAATCTGAGCAGTAGCGAGCATTAATCCAATATGGGCCATGCCGAGTCGAGTTGTCATCAATTATTTTTAAATTAGAAGTTACAAAATGCACATAGTGGCGGGCCGAATATCAGCTTGCCTGAGCCATTCCATGGCGGCGCTCATCCGAATTATTTAAAAATTTTAAGTAATAATCTGCGTTTGCCGCGAGCCAGACGTCTATTCGTATTGATTTATTTTTTCGAGTGAAATATAACGTATATTAAAATAAAGAACGGTTCGCAAGAAAACTCTCGGATTTCCAATGGATCAGTTCATCACTGGATAATAGCGCCCTCAATCTTGGGTATATTGCATGCAATATTCATGCAATTCTGCCGATGATAGGATAGCCAATGCGGTTAAGAAATCGAAAAACCTAAGAAATTTTTCGGAGAGGGATCTGTCCTAGATATCTTGGGTACCATCCACCACAACCTGGATCTTGACTGCTAATCTTGACCGCTCGGCCATCCGACCGCACTGGGGCGGTCGGATGGCCGAGCGGTCAAGATTAGCAGCCTGCCGCCCTGGGGAACCCGGGATTGAATCCGGACGGGTCGAAAACTCCCCAGGAATTTTTCGGAGAGTGGTCCGTCCGGATATATCGGTACCCATCCTTCACCACCCGGCTGCCCCATTGTGGGCCTGGCCGAACCCATAATGGGATTGCTATAAGAGCCCTCTTATTGCCCACAGGGCAAAAAGAGTTACAAAAAAAAAAAAAAAAAAAAAAAAAAAAACCTGGCTGCCCCATTATAGTATGATTAAAAGCTTTCTTAAGATGACAACCATTTTTTTTCTTTTTGGTCGGACCACTGTTTTCTCCTTCTTATGACCCTGAATTATTTGTATTGACTGTAGCCATCCATAAGTTTTTAATTTCATGAACTTTCAATAAAATTTAATTTTATAACACATATTTATAGCAACTCTCATATTATGAGCATCTTTAAACGAAAGCAGAGAAAGTAAGAAAGCTGTGAAAGATGTTCTACAGCAGCTCTTTTCACAGTGCATGCCCAACCGGATGTTCACCGGAAACTGTTTATAAAACACTAAAGCCAGGCAGGATAAGTTTTTTCATCTTTTTCGGCTTGTATTCTTCTTTATATTTAATTGCATTTAGCATAAATCGATTCCCTCTGTTCTAAATATTTAAATCTGTGTGTTATTGTGAAAGTGAAAAATTTAATGCTTAATAAATATGAAATACTTGTATGTTTGGTATATATTTGTAAGATTTTAACCTATCAATAAAGATTTATGCTCATATTCCATATAAATAAAATTAATTATATAGTAGAATTTTAAATTTTGACAATAATATTTTATTTTACCCAATAAATTTCATAAATATTTTGTTTCCGGTATTTATTTGATCGAATAGACGTGTTTTGCGGTTCGAGTCTAAATCGAAACTACGAAACTATTTTGGTCTGTTCCAGAGACATAGGACCCGTCTTTCACCAGTTTGAATAACTGCAGGCCTGACCAAACGCGTGATGCTTTTTTTTTTTTTTTTTTTTTTTTTTTTTTAACTGCTCGATGTCTGTCCGTTAAACGGTGATGAGTACAAAAGGGATTCTCTTAGTTTCTGCAGAGGAAAAACAATCGAAAAAAGTTATTTTTATACAAAAGTGGAAACTTTTACAGCATTTGATATTCCTTTGGACTTTTAGAAGTTTTTAAATAAATATTATAGGCTATTATTTTAACTTGACTTCCTATTTCAGACCAATTACAATATCCCTTTATTTCGGAATACATAGTATGTTCGTAAAAAACGAACATATTCTGACATAATGAAATTTATACACAATTTTCCATACGACACCATTGAGGCACCAAAAAGAATCACAAGGACTATAATTTTTAAGTAATATTTTAAGAAACTAAGTTAATTTTCACTTTTTCAATTATTAAATTTTTAAAAAGTTGAAGTAAACAAAATACAACTTTATTTTCAATATAAAAATTTAAATGAAATTTTCATTTTATAAATTTAGGAGGAATTAATTTATTCAGTCGCTGAATCTTCGGGCTTTAATGTCAAATATTTATATAAAATATTCATTTTGGCCATGAAAAGTTTATTATCATACAATATCGTCGGTGGTAAATTTGAGCTTTCTCCTTTGGATCATTTTTTGTAAAAATATCGATTGTTTCAACAAAAATTTGAAAAATGATTTTTGATTAAGATTTGTTGCATAGGAATTTCTTCGAAATAATATTGTTTGCCAGGTATTGAATATAAAATCTTAAATAGAATTCGACAGGAAATTAACGAAAAAAGAATCTTTAAGCTTACCATAGCTATGCAAATACGAAATTTTATAACTCATAACTCAAAGCAAAGTTTATTTTAGCTGTTTAGCGACGTCACTTTGAAAACGATGTAAAGTACAGTATGGATGTATAAGACTATTATCTTTGTAAATGGACATATCTTTACATAAATTCTGCACACCAGTAACTTGAAAGAATAATCTGATATCCGTTGTTAACAGCCATAACACTTGGTATTTGTCTGTCTCCAGAGCGACAGACAAATACCAAGTTGGATCTCGGAAATTTCAAAGTAGTCTGTTCAGATATATCAGGCTTGTTCCTCATAATCTAGTTATCTCATTGAGAACCGCGACGGATCTGTTGTAAAAATTCCTTTGACGCTTAAGAGAGAAGTTTAAAGAAAAAATGCCCAATTATTAGTGTTGGTACATTTTTCCATAGTCTTTCATATTACTCCTGCCAATAACAGATCCAGAAATCTTTAGAGGAGGTACAGAAAGGAAACAATGTTTTACAAAATTTTTTACTACCTGAGATACCCGGCTTTAATCGGAAAAATCCTCAGAAAGGCAGCTACGCCCCGCACACCCCTTTGAATCGACCCCTGAGTCTTGCATATTTGTGTGCGTTATGTGTTAGAATTATTTGTGATACGCTTGAGAGCACTGAAAGCCTCTGTCTGATCTTCGTGCTTGTAGTTAAATTGTATATTTATTAATTCTCAAACTAAATGTATAGGGTACAAAAACTTCAAAGTTTCAACACAGGATTGTATCAATTCAAAGATAAGCTGCATATCAATTCAAAGATAAACTGTATAACTCATCAATATGTTGGGTTCCGTTCTCACCAATCGACCGCACCCCAATTGTAGACATGATCGAAACCGTGAATGACATGATAAGACCTTAGTGCTCACAGGACAAAAAAAAGTAAAAAAAAAAAAAAAAAAAAAATGTCAATTAAAAGTGATGTCGCTTTTAGCAATTTAGATTTAAGAGACATTTCGGATAAGAGGTTGTCTATAAATTACGTAACGCAGATATGGGTAGACGGGTAAGCAGGAAATCGTTACGATGTATTACAAAGAGTGGGGGTTTAAAAAATGTTACGTAATGAGTTTTTAAATCGACTGGTGGTTTTTGTTAAACATGTAGAGATTAAGATTTTATCCAAATGGCGAAAACTTCTCAGATTTAGCTATAACTTTTGTTGTCACCAAAACACGAGCATGAAAGAAGAAGAAAAAAAAAATGTTGCAAAGCGAACTGTACTGTTTTTGTCACTGCTTTGTACAGTATACATGTAATTAATAAAATAATGTAACGTTTATTACTCCGTGTTGTGTATTATTCCTTAACTGTTATTACAATTAAGGGGCATGGCAATTTTAGAGGTTATTGAGGAAATGCGGAAATATAATTTTGGGGATGGTATGTGGTTATTGTTACAAAGCGTTACATGGGATGGGATGGTAGTTAAAAAGTACAAAAATGGCGTTACGCAATTTATAAACGATCCCTAAATGAAATTAAAGTAATTGAACCGTACACTCTACATCATTAGAGACAAACGACATATTCGATATAATTGATCATTTACATAAAATTTTGTATGTATATGTATGTATGTATATATATGTATATATATATATATATATATATATATAATATCTAAAAGATAATGTAACATTATAAAAAAAAAGTTATACATGATCAAAGACATATCTACCATCTAGAAACAAAGTAAGATTTGTTCCTGGATCTGGGAACAATGTTTAACTCATATAACGAAATAAACAATATATAGGCTTAGTTTTATCGCTTTAATAATTGCTTAAATAAATTATAGTATATAAAAACGTAACAACATTGGAAAGTAATGATAAAATTATAAAATATAAGTATTATTTTAAAGAAATAATGAAACTACTGTTAACAATAAAAAACATTTCGTTGACGAACGATTGTCCCTATCGCCCTCCTCTAGATCCGTTCTTGCTCATTATCTATAGATTAGAAAACTTGATTATTTTATAACTTTAGCTTTTTTTAATGCTTTGTTTTAAGTCTCTTCAAACTAAATAAACTAAAATATAAAAGCTAAAAGATGCGCGTAATTTTTAAAAAAACTGTATATATTTAATATATATATTTAAAAATATTTAACGTCAGGTTTCTTTTATATAGATAAACATCTATTCATACATTATATATATTTCATTTTCTATAAATATAGTTTCTTTTTTCCATAATTCTGACAAAAAATAAAATAAGTTGGTTTGCTTAATTGTACTGATTATAAAATATTTTTGAAATCTCTGTATTAATTTTGTGCAGTTAAAATTATATAATAAAATTTGTATTTATATCAATATTTTATTAATTTTTATATTGTTTAAATAAAATCTATTCGTGCAAATAGTATTGTCTACTGCAGTGATTATAACATTTTAATATATTAATTAATACTGATAATTTTATTAATAATTTTATACTTTTCATCTGATTGTTTTATAACAACATATAGTAATTTTATATGTTTGTTAAAGAAAATTATAAGTTAATTATGCTTTCAAATTTACTTAATCAATAGAATGTATCAGATAAAAAGTTCAAGTTTAATGATCTACAGTAATCATTGCATCTTGAACTTTCTCAGGATAAGAGATTTAAGATCATTAAACTTAACTTTGTTATAATTGATGAAATTAATGATGTGATAATTTTCTTTCTTTAGTGTACAGCAGTTATGTCTTTTTAACCAAAAATGGTTCAAAAGTATTAAAAATTTCTTATTTTTATATAAGTAGCATTTTAAAAACTTTCATACGTCCAAAAATCCTCATGTAATATTCATAAATTGTATATGATATATCTTATGATATATCTTACATCTTCATAAATTACAAATTATATAAACTTTAAAATTCATAGTTTAAAAAAAAATGTATAAATCTTGTTATAATTTGCATTTTTCAATCATAAATAACAGACTAATACATTCTTTATTAAATTATAATCGAAGAAAGCACATTACTAGTTGTATAAAATTACACTTTAATCAATTTGAAATAATCGTTAATTTTAATTTAGAGAGAAAAAATAGCGAAAAAACATGATTCAAAACAATTAAAATATTTATAAAAAAGCACCATTCTTCAAAGACCTTGTTCTAATGATTTTCAAACTTCCAAGTTAGGAAACAAAGTGTGACGGGGCAACAACGTCGAGGTTCAACTGTTTGAGAAAGTACATAATTTTCTTCAGATAAATTGCAAAATTATTTTCGATTTATAAGGTATATATATATATATATATAGAAAAATAAATTACAACCTCGAATTTTTCTGCTAAAAATTGATTTATATATAAATGTATTTGGTGTAGCCGAACTTAAAAAAATATAGGCCTGTATATTCAAATATTTCAATCTTTGTTAACAAGAATAAAAAATAAAATTTATATTTTAAAATTTTCTTTTTAAATAAATATTTTTATTCTTAGAATCGCTAAACTTATTTTATTAAAAAGTTTTTTCTTCCATTCTTCAAAACAATAAATAACCTCATTCACTTCACAATTACTTTTTTATGAAATAATAATAAATCTCTTCTTCCATTAAAAATGAATGCCATTTTATTATATTTTCAACAATTTTTATAACATTCATTGAATAAAGACTACCGTGTCGAGTTGTAGACTATCTTAAGAATAAATAACATTTAATTATCTGTAATTAACTTACATACTAGGATCTAAAACATGACCTAGTCCTACATTCAGAAATATTTACAATTTTTTCTTGTTTTTTTTTCGAGAATTGTATAATGATGAATTTATCTGTATGATGAAATAATAACTGTTGTAAATCTGGATAATACATCCACAGTCCAATAACCTAACATAGGAGGGTTAGTTTTCTACCTATTGTCACTTGGTATTTCCGCCTTGGAAAAAGCGTGTTTAACATTTATATATCGTTTCCCGGAAATATAAACAATGCTTTTTTTCGGAATAATTATTAAAATTTCATACAATATCCACTTTTTAATTATTTTATATTCTTAACGGATGTATCAACTTTCATTGGCAACATTCATATTTAGATTCGATGTTATCGCTTAATGATATTTTAAAGCCACTGCGGATTGAACAATGGGAAAGATCTTCTCTTTAATTAACTTTCTGCATATTAATGATATTGCTATACGAAGCATGCACATTATTCTCTTCTATACAAGCTTGTTCTCTTCGCCTCGGGCAAACCCGCCTTTTGGTAGGCTATCAACATCTGTAACGACATAGCTTGTGTTTAACTAATAAATTTTTTTTTAGGTTAAACGACGAATAATCGTAACCAGTTTAAACTAGTTTGAAAAATACATATAATAACCCAACCCATTTTCGTATTGCACGATATGAAAATGAGATCTGACTTACAAAAATATTAACGTTTTAACGCATCAAATTTTCGATTGATTGAAATTATGTGTATTTAAATTCGTTAGATGGCTTATTCATTTAAGGAATTTAGATTGATTTTACGCTTGAATGAAATACATGTTAAAAATTTTTCAAAAGTTGTAAGAAGAATTGCTCCAAGGCAACATACAAATTATTCGTTTCTTTTTTTTCTTCTTGTTTCAAGAAACTTAAAATACTTTCTTTCCGCTATTAGAATGTTAAATAGCACATGATTACTCATAAAAAAATTTAAATTGACTGATATTTCTATATATTCCCAATAGAAGCTTACAACACTATCACATTTATTGTTAAATACGTGCACCAAAAATGCAACAGATATCAACACAAAGAGACTAGAATAGAGATGTCATTTATATCGGATCTAGTTTACTTTCCGTTGAAATCTCAATCAAAACAAGTCTTAACAGCTCAGGTTTGCATGGCAAAAGCATTAAATTAAACCATTTTAAGTGTTTTGTACCACGTGATACCTAGATTTAAGTATCGGTAAGAGTTTGATCGTTGACCCTGCATACTTGCTCAGCTGCAGGGTTCCGGTGAAAGTTTGATACCCCGAGGCATCGCGGAGTTACCACCTCTTTACAGTAGCCTCCTGGCCTGGTAGTGCGCTTGCGGGAAACGTCGCGTGACGTCATAAACAAGGTCTCGTTTTATCAAGCAGTCGGACGGATGTTTACAACATTTAGCAATGTAACAGTCGTTATAGGAGTGAGTAGGGTGCTTTAGACTTTCCCCAGAGAAGGGGAGTTATCGGTCACGCTTGAAAGTATCGAAGTTGTTTCCGTTTCTCAGACAGATGTCGATCTTCCTCGGTACGCACATGTAGCATGACGATTGCACGTTGGCTGCTATTTTTGTACGGTCTACAATGTTATAGTGTTCTGGGAAGTGTTAACAATTCGTTATTTTCCGCTGACGATAAGAGAAATGCCAAAATGGATGTGGACGGTTCGAGACAACAAAGGCAATTGCTACCGGATCAACGATCGGGTAAGGTACGAATCATAACCAATACCGAATTTCCTACTGATATAGAAACGGTGGCTTCCTGGGATGTATCCGAAGATGATGATATCGAAGACAATGGCGAATTTAAATTAACTACCGAAAAATTAGCTTACATTTTGATCGGATCGTGTTGTGTATTTAGTATTATCTGTTTGTGTGTAGTGGTGATTGTTTTAAAGTATAAGAAACGTCAAGAAAAAAAGAAAGGTTTAGAATCCGAATGTTACTTCTATCCTACAGCAAAGTGTTATCGAATCAGATCGTATTCGGATGCTCATTTTTATCAAGTGCCTATTTATTATAAAGACTCGCCATATTTGTCATCACCTCCTTATGTGTATTATAGGAAACATCCTTATTCTCATTACCAGCCTTGGAACGATAGAAAACATTTAATAAAACCGACTAAGGAAAAGACGTCTCGAATTTACGGTACGAAACGATCTAGTAAGTTTCATATTAAACCTTCTAATAATTCAACACTACACGAACAAACCCTGGATATCCGTGGAAAGAAAACTGTTAAGAGAATAACTGTGCTTCCACCAGCCAAATCCGAGCGTCCGAAAGATCAGTGGAAAGATAAATCGCAGAACGATGACGTAGGTCGTCAGCATTCACCTATGGAAAACACAGATATCTTTTGGAATTATTCGCGAAAAAGCTCAAGAAGTAAAAAAAGCTTTCGTCTAAATACATTAACCGATTCGGAGAGGCACGCATGGTTAAATTGTATATATTTATTAGACGAGCTACATAAATGTCACGCCAACACTCCTAATTCTGAAAGTGCAAATATTTCGACATTACATTAGAATTAACGTTCCAGTTCAAGAGCAAAATACTGTACAGCTTTCTATATGTTAAGACAACGAAAAAATATTTTATTCTCCGTGCTGCGAGAGTTATCGTGATATTTAAGTTGTCAAAGGCGAATAATTTTTTAAAAATGTCTACTAGTTATATTGTAAAAAGTATGTGTATTGCAATAACTTGTAAATATACTTATCTTTTAATCACTTCGATTTATCGTGTGAAAAGATATCCCACTTTCATTCTTCAGTTGGAATTTGTAAACAATAATTGAATAGAATATATTCTATTCAATACAATATGTGCCACTGTAGTCATTCCACATCTTAACCGTGTAAATGCAGATTATTTAGTTATTTAAATATTACTTTACGTGAGTATAATTATTATTATTATTATTATTTATAGCATAATAAATGTTAAAATTAGAAGAGAGTTGACTGTAAAAATATGAATTATTATACAATTATGGAGTGTAGCGATTAAATGAACATTTTATTGTTTGTCGTATTAAAATAAATAATTTTTGCCACTGGCACATTAAATCTTGCTTATTAAGTTTGCATAGGACAAAGTAGTAGTGAAAATTAATTTTTATGCAAATTTAAACGGCTGTTTCGAATTATACACGTTTAAAAAGACATCTGTACATTTTTAAGGTCGTTAACTCGATGTCATAACAACGTAATAATCTCGTATATTGTTTAACGGGCTAATAGGAATATTTAAATTATTACTGTCTTCACGACAATAATGATTTAAAATCACGAAAACGAGTACTATTATTAACTTAATGTTCTTCGTGAAAACCTTACACCAAAATATTTTAACTATTTTTAACTATTGAAATATTTTAAAAGCTATCATTTACATGAAGTTATATTGAAATGGTTTAAAAACAGTAACCACAGATATAAATAGTTACACGTGAAATTTAATAAGATTATAATTATGATATATATTCAAAAAATATACGGTTGATATTAATATTTTATAATAAAAACTATAACTTTCAATTATGCTTTCGTTATACCGTATTTAATCATTTGAATAATTTTATGTATAATAGAAAAAGGAATTAACTTTTAGTGGCTCTTCCTTATTTTTTATTTTGAACATGTACAAATTTTAAAAATAAAAATTCAGGGAAAAAACGAGATGAAGATTAACTTGGATACAAACTAGATGTAAAAGATGTTACATAATGATTTGCGAATATGCGAAGAAAATGTTCGATGAACTGAATAACAGGATAATCAACACCACTGCAAGTCTTCAACCTTTTTTCGACGGATTGCGGCTGTGCAACTTCCTATAACGCATTAATTATTTCATAAATGTAATTGATTTTAATAGTTTTTTTTTACATATAAACTAAAATATTTTAATGCTATCTGCATAATTACAATTTTTTTTAAATTTAAATCATTCATTAATTTATACAGCAACTTATGAAATACATATACTATTCGCTACTTTGATCCAAAAATAAAATAAAGAGAGCAATGAAAACTTTTAAAGAAATTATTCCCCTTATAAAAAGCTTATGATAAATTTAAGCTTGTATCATGTTTTCTTCTTACACTTTTTATTTTTATATGAATTCTTCAAACTCTTGGCAGTTCTTTAAATTATAAATAATGATCGATTATATATAGAATCTACTCGATTATTTCTGCGCAAAGTAGACTTCCTACTGTCATTTTTGGAGACGTGCGTACAATACTGATTAGTTCGTCACAATGTTTTTTAAAGTTTGATCGTATCTTTAATGGAAATACGCGTTATTTTACCAAATAATGCTTTCGGCAAATATTTTATGACGACTATTTTCATTCTAACTACAATTACGCAAGACCTACTTTTAAAACTATAAATGTGTTGAGGATAAAATGTCATAAGACACGCGATAACCGTCTGGAGTTTACAGGATACCTTTCAATCTTTAACACCGCGGCACAAATTTTAATAACTTGCTGTATATATTTACAATTGACCTTATTTTCTTCCATCTTAAAAACTTTATTTTTAGATAAATATACGAGTTTTATTATTATAAAGCAGTTCATTAACAGATTTTTATAGCCTTTGAACTTTTCATGTATCGATTTCATAAAGTTAATATTATATAAAATGACCAAGGAAAAAATGCTGTATTAATATTTATATCACGTAACCTTGAAAACAATGCATCCTATACTTAAACGTAGCCAGAATGGTATTAGTTGTGTACACGGACAATGCCATTCGTTAACGAAAATTAGTAGTTACTATGTGAAGCTGTCATTGTATAATGAATTTTATTTAGTGATCCATGTGCTGGAACAGATGACTGATGTGCTTACTCACCTGTGAGTTACTAGAAATTCTGACGCATTATTATGCTGAAAGTCATTTATTTTTTATGCTCGGAGGAGTAACGATTTTGAATGATCTAACAGGCCCTTTGTTTATCAATAATTACTTATAGTAAGAAAGAGCATTCTCACTAAATGAATCAATATTACTAAATACGGAATAACTGAAAATAGCTATTTATACGGTTTTTATATACTTTTTAAAATAAAACTTCTTGAATAAATGATTACACGAAGCAATTTGTTTTTAGGAAAATATTTATACTTCTGAACATTCCTGCTACGTAAAATGTGTCATTTAAAAAAAAAAAAAAATGTCATTTGTATAATGTCGATATTCTGTTACGTCATACTTTTTCACTAATGAAATATAATAATTTACAACTTCTTTTAGTCAAAAGACGTTGAACTGAAATAATGTTAACATTTTATATGCAGGAAAATTATTTAAAAAGCAAAAACGTCCCTGGAGATTTTCGAAAGTCCTTGAACCAAATTTATTTATTGTTTTCCTTTATTGTTATAATCTTATCTAAATATGGAAAAAAATAAAATAAAATTATACGGAACTGACATTTTATAAATTCGCTATAATTTCAACGGGAACTATTGAAATTATAAAGATTTCATAAAAGAAAAAAAATTGTAAAATTAGAAAAGTTTCATATTTCGAGTTTTAAAAGATCAGTAATTTCAGTTTTTTTTAAAAAATATATTTTTAAAGACACCTTTTAAATTGATATTAATTTAGGTCTGTGTTTAAATATAGTATTTATTTATAAACTACGATAAACTATTAGCCTATTTCAATCTGTAGCATAGTCTTTCCATGAGATTAGTTCCAAGTAGATTATAACAGATTATATAGAATACTGATTAATAAATACAGTATTCTATATGATTACATCATTTAAAGAACATAAATAAAACATTTACAGAAATGCAAATAAATAATTACAAATATTATGAATACAATTTCATGTTCATAAAAAGAATACAAATATCATTGTTAAGCATAAATTTTACATAAGTTTGCTTTATGAAAGAAACAATGAAAACAATATCGTATTGCAAGCATATAGACCTATTTACAATTATCAGATTTGTGAGAAAAATATTTAGGCGAGCAACTTTTATTCTATCTCGTTTTTCTCGTTTGATACGAAAAAATAACATACCAAATGCATTTCCAGAAGAATAAAGTTTCAGAAAATATTTTCTCTAATTAATTTTAAAAGATTAAAATCGTTTTTGAGTTTTAATAATTACATATTTCCAAAAAAGATATTTTACACTTTAATTACATTTAACTGAATCTCTTTGAAGTCCAAACTAAACGAGTTTTTTTTTTAGTATTTTCACGAATCCTGTATAATATAGCATGTTAACCTTGACATCAAAAAGTCAATCTTATGCCAAATCATAGATTTAAAAAATACAATATACTATATTAATCGAAATATAGAACTAGATGTTTGTTAAATTAAACACCAATAGAAAGTAAAATCTTTCTCCTGATAATTAATTTTCTTTTATATATACTGTACATATTTTTGGAGATGGTGAAGTCTAATTATTAAAATATGAAGTGGTAATTATGCGAAGAGGAAATCGGTAAATCGCATCGTTGCTTCGTACTTGATAGAAAAATTTCTGCTGCATTGAATATAAATAACTTAATTGCTCATTATAAATAAAGACGTTTTGAAGACGGAGTTGGAATTCGAAATTCGGAACAGTAGATCATCATCATTATTTTTTAATAAATCGTGTCGAAAAATTGTATTACATTAATCACTTTGTAATTAGATTTCTTTAATCTATTAAAAATTTCTGTAGTGTGACCGGCTGTACTTAATTAAATACTCTATTTCTAGAAATGAATTCAATCAGAATAAATAAATTTTGAACTCCATTTTTCCTTAGCTTTTACTATTGATACAAAATCAAAATCAGTAATTTAAAATATTTTCATTACTTTGTATTTTTTCTTGATAAAGTATTTTTTTAAAATAGGATTTAATATCTGAAATTAAATATACATATATGTATATGTACACACGCACGCACAAATATTGAAAAACAGTAATAATAAAAATAATTTATAATTTAAAAAAATCCAGCAGAGTTGCTTAACTTACCCGGCATTTAAAATTGCGCGTGGCGCTATCTGTTATGATATTTTATTTAAAAACATTATTATTATTATAAAACGGCAAAAAACTTAAATTTGAAGTTAGGGATGAATTTTATTTTAAAAAATTGCAAATTCTAACAAGTAAAATCTTCATTGTCCGATCCTATTCTAGATATGACACGATTCCCTCTATCACCCCATCCTCTCAACCTTTAACTACCAAAATTTAATAGCACCAATCCCCCTAATAAACAACCTCCCTGCAAAATTTCAGAAAATTTTGACAAAAAGCACGGGAGTTATTAAGCTTCAAACAGGGTGAACAAAATCGTGCCCTCCCCATACACACATACAACAGAAATTACCGCCGATTTTTTTTTTTTTTTTTTTTTTTTTTTTTTGCATTTCTCGACGTTTCAGGGTTCCGAGTCCAAACGCAAAAATCTTTGGAGGTTACTTTTTGACCAATTGCGATACTTTCCGTCTGTTATATATGTAAAATCTTTCAATTAATTCTAATAGTCTAGCATACATAATTGTATGGTATATGTTAATGTTTTAGGATGGTTTTATCTTTTTAATTTAGAAATTATATTGGTAAATATATTTAAATTTTAAAAAATATGTACAGTACAGTATATTAAAACTATACGAAAAGCATAATTATGCTGTATGTATATTTTTTTAAATATTAAATCATTTCATTGCATTGGAATTATTTTAAAGATTTTTGTAAATTATAGCTACAATACTTTTAAAGTTTATATTGTTTTGTTACATACAGATCACCATCAAAAATGATTTAATCACTGATTTGAATGTATTTACAGAAATTTAGTAATATCTTTATTAGTGATTGGACAAGTAATCGGAATCCCGCAAATCTCGTCACAATTTCCGGTTCTTCCACATTTAATTAAAAAAAAATTTTGTTTCAATTGAGGATTAAAAATTTTTTAAATGATGATATTAATAATTAAGTATTAGTTTACTGGGAGCTTTCATGTTGACAAAGCAGTGTGTATGGGACGAGATAATAGCGAGATTGGGGCCGAAGTTTTAAACGCGAAAACGTGTACTTCGGACGTTCAGCGCTGCTTTCCTGTAAGCCTAGAAGTTTGACAATGGCGTTTGGAATGTCGAGCATGATTCCACTGACTTCCCAAACGCCATTGTCAAACTTCTAGGCTTACAGGAAAGCGGTGCTGAACGTCCGAGGTACAGGTTTACGCGTTTAAAACTTCGGCTTCAACCTCGCTATTGTCAGACATGGCGGACGTTTCTTTCGTATAGTCAGAGCGATGAGATTACACTTGGTCAGAACTGTCCCCATTTTAAGGGAAATAAGGTGACATTAGGGTTGCCATTGATCGGCAATCTGTATTCTGTATTTTTTCTGTATATATACAGTATTAATTAAAAGCAAAATGTTCCGTTACCACCGCACAGAGATAACGTAAATTTGAATTTCAAAACTACATTTAAACGGTTTTTAAAAGCATTGTTTTAATTTTCAATTGATTTAATTTTATTTTTAATTTCGGTTTTGATATAAAGGCCAGTATTAATGAAACTATAATTAAAACTAAACAATTTATTTATTTAGTATTAATTTAGTTTTATATTTTTAATTATAACTTATTTAATGTTGCATTAAATAAGTAATAATTAATTAGTTGCCTGCATTTTTTGAACCCTTAATTACAATGTTTTTAATTGAAACTTTTTTTCTTTTGAGACATAACTATAGAAATTGTTTTAGTGTTGTTTCACACAAAGGATAATCATATTTAATTTTTTAGTAATTTCATTAATTTTCGTTTTTTATAAATTTGCCTGCTTTTTAAAAATTTTAATTATAAGCGAGTTAGGTCGGCAAAACAGTTTAAAATTATATAAAAATTATTTTTAATATTTAGTATATGTTTACACATAATGATACGACTTCATTATAATTATGAAACTTTGTTATGATTCATAGATGATGCTGTAATACATTACATTTTCAAATGCGAATCTCTCAATTCTAAGTAAAAGTACTTGTTCCCGCTAAGTTTACTTAGCGGGAACAAGTACTTTTACTTAGAATAGATTATAGATAAACTTACTTACTTTTAATTTTTTCTACATAGTAAGTAAAAATGCCAAAATTGGTCCAATCTGATTTTTGCATTTGACAGTGATATTTTTAGGAAAACCAGTGAAATGAAAAATTCAGAGACTTTTTGCAACTTTGGATATCAGAGCACTTTTTGTGTACCTGCAATGAAGTTTCTAAGAAAAGTGATTACAAGCTTGCTGCAGAGATCGCGTTTGTGTATTGGTAAATAAATATATTGGTTTTCTTTATTGTTTATGTATTCAGTATATTGAACAAAATGGTTATGCGGCCTGCACTTGTCATTCTTTCAGTTATCTGGCCCACTGTGAAAAAAGTTTGGTGACCCCTGGTTTAGAGCATGTTTTGTGGATGGAGAGAGAATTCTCTTCATTAGAGACTTTCATATCCGAAGTGAGATTTGAATCTGCAATCTGATAAACAATGATTCAGTATATTTCAATGAGTTAAAAATTTATTTGAAAGTTTTATTAATCATAAATCAATAGTAGTATGTAATTGATTAACTCTATTAATATATCAAATATGTAATATTTATAAGCTTAAAAGAACACAGTAGTCTAATTACAAATAATAGTAATTTATTGAGATTTTATAAAGTCAATTGGTAAGGTTCAATATTCTTTGCAGGTGGTGATGAACCAATAATTTTAAGAGGTTTGGGTGGATGTATTTTTCTTCCACAATATCCATCTTTACGATGCCACTGACCAGACCTTTGTCTTTTGCCTAACCATCGCAATTGCTGAGGACTGCCAATATGTTGCTTTCCATGGTCTGGATTAGAGACTTGACCTACAACAGCCATACATTCTTGTTTAAGTGATAATTGTTGTTTTGAAGGTAACTGAATTATCACCTGGTCATCTATTTTCCTAATTATCTGTGCAGATGATCCAGCTGATCTACAATAACCTCCACCCATTCCAGGATACTGCTCAATATTATGGACACGAGTTCCAACTGGCAAAGCCCCCAATGGATGTGAGTCTCCATCATTTGCATGTACTTTAAAAGTAATAAAAAAATTGTATTATTTGAACACCTTAAATAATAAGACTTAGAAAACAATATACAAAAATTATTATTATTATTATTTTTCATATTTTAATTTTTTAAATCTTACATTATCTTTAATTAAATTCAATAAATTTTTCAACTAAATTATTTATCACAATGTTTATAAAAAAAATTTAAAACAACTTTGAAAACAAATTATTTGTATAATATTTAATTATTGTGAAAATATAATCATAATTAAAACTAAGTATTTTTCAATAACTTCTATAAAATAAATAAGATAATAAATAGTGTAATAATTTACATATGAAATATTAGACATCCCTAACATCTCACATTAAAAAAAATATATTAATTGTTTTGTTGAAATGGAGACAAATAATCTGGTCAAATAATTACAAAAGCAAAGTTAGAATTTGGTACTTAGAGATTTTAATTTAATTCAAATATAAGAAGTTAGAATTATCAATTTACTATGTTTAGCCTACTTAATATTTATTTTTATTTTTAATAAATTTATTAAACATGAAAGTTATTCAAAGTATTTAAATAATCTATTTGTATGAACTCATAATTTACAGTGTGTATACTGTACAATGCACTCTCACTAATCAGAAGTAATTATTTTATGGAGTTGTTCAGAGTAGTGAACAGTTTAAATTAGTTACATATATAAACCAGCGACAAGTTGCTCAACTTTCCGGGTGCCATCTGTTATCATATTTTATTAAAAAACTTTTTATATTTTTGACTATTATAAAATGGCAAAAAGCTTAATTTTGAGGGTATGGATGAGTTTTATAAAAAAATTGTAAATGCTAATAACGAGTAAAATCATCATTAAGTCTGACTCTACCTGAGATACACATAAACTGTATTCTCTCTCCACCCCTTGATCTTTAACTACCAAAATTTAATAGCATCAATCCTTCTAATAAACAAACCTACCTGAAGTCTGTAAGCTAAACTCATTTAAAAGTAGGTAAAGTTTATCAAGTTCTCTCAATATTTCTAGCAAGTAAAGAGGTGGCACCCATGGACCAAATAGGAAGGCAATAGTCCATGAGGGATTGAAAATTGGCAAAAAATATAGACCTTAGAAGAGAATTTAAATTTAAAAAAAAATGAGTTAAAACTAGTTTCAGTTACAGAGTGCTGTCTTCATTTTGCTATTTAAACATTAATGTCAACTCATTCGAAAGTCTCCATTAATTAGTTAATAGTGTGACGGGCGAAAGGACGAAGGTGTTCAATCAAAACTTCAAATTTTTTTACCAAGCCTTTCTTGTTAGCCACAGATGCTTCTAATGGGGCCATAGGGGCAGTATTATCACAAGAGGATGAAAGAAGAGAAATGCCGATTGCTTACGCCAGTTGGATATTGCGGAAAGCCAAGAAAAATTATAGTACAACCGAGAAAGAATGCCTTGCGGTTGTCTGGGCTACCAAATATTTCAAGCCCTATTTATACGGAAGAAAGTTCGTTATTCTTACAGATCACCGCCCATTAAGATGGCTCATGAGTAACAAAGACTCTAGTACGAATTCTCGAATAGCCCGCTGGATTATATTCTTGCAAGAATTTGATTTCGAAGTAAAACATAAAGCTGGCGAGTGCCATAGAAATGCCGATGCGTTAAGCCGAATTCCTATCAGGCAAATTCTAGAGACCGAAGAACTCGACCCTATCTATTCGAAGGCCCAGATCCGAGATTTACAAAGACACAACAAAAAATGGGGTCCTATAATTCAACAACTCGAAGACGAACCCACTCCAGATCCATCTCTCACTGAGCAATTTTTCTTAGACGAGGAAGGAGCACTTTATCATTTACAACCTATCAATCGAGGAGACTTTTTTGAACAATTGGTTATTCCATCCGTCCTAATTCCATATATCTTACATACTTACCATGACACTCCTGTCGGAGGACATTTGGGAGCCCACAAAATGCAACAAAAGCTTCGAACCTTATTTTATTGGCCAACCATGAACAAAGATATCCGGACTCATTGCCAAGAATGTCAACAATGCGCTATACACAAAAGAAAAGACAAACGAGCGGAAGCGGAATTACAGCTGTTCGCTCCCTTAACTCACCTATTTGAACGGACGGCCATGGACATTATAGGCCCATTGCCTATTACAACTAACGGAAACAAATATATCTTGGTCTTTGTCGACCATTTTAGCCGATATGCAGAGGCAATACCTTTACCCGACATTCATAGCAAAACTATCGCCAAAGCCTTCGTTATTAACATCGTCTTACGTCATTCAACGCCCGTCCAACTTCTTACCGATTGAGCTCCCAATTTAATTTCAAAGATGTTTAAAGAAGGGTGCGAATTGCTTCATATCAAAAGACTGCTAACCACAGCTTATCACTCCGCTTGTAATGGAATAGTCGAAAGATTTAATAAAACACTTGTGGACATTATTTCCCACTACGTAGCCAAGGACCAACGAGATTGGGATGAGTGGATTCCTTACGCCTTATTTGCATATAACACTACCGTCCACGCCTCTACAAACGATAGTCCATTTTTCCTGCTGTACGGACGAGACCCACTATACCCCTTTGACCTTGTCACTCGTCCGACTCGGACTAAATATGATGTCAAAGATAACTTTGCATCAGAGCTCCATCTTCGAATGGCTAACGCCCATCAATTAGCACAAGAACATGCCGAAGCCGCAGCCAGAGAACGTCAAAAGATACATCGCCGGACCCATAAAATCCCGACCTATCAGCTAGGTGACCAAGTATTCCTCAACGAAGTAATCTTCGCTCAAGGGTTAAAAAGAAAGTTAGCACCCAGATGGTCAGGCCCATTTCGCATCATATCCAAATTAAGTCCCGTCACCTTTCTCATTGAAAACATACAAACAAAAAAACAAATCCAAGTACATGCCAATCGACTAAAACACTGCACGGCTAGGCAAGAGTTCGAAAGATCCCAGGAGTTAACCCAGTCTCCTAGCCCAACGGTAACACAACCTACAACCATACAACCCTCCATGATCCATGTAGATCCTTGGGACGAGTTCATCTTCGCCGAAATTCAACCCCAATCAGAAACGAGAACAGAATTAGAGGACGAATCCGAAAGTGAAGAGAGAATTATAGAACCTACCACCAAAGAAGAGCCAGAAGAAACGACTCCAGCCCATTCCTATGCATTACACAGTCAAGGACTGGTGGAAGACCGTCCCTGGATGCTCCCAACTCCTAGAAGAAGTCGCATCCCCAAGCGAAAGGCTAGCCCGCCAAAGGGAGGAAATAACACTCAACCGAAGATAACAAAAAGAGAAAGCTAAAAAGAAAAGAAAACACACGCCACACCCAACATCCTCAATCAATGTGAGCTGAACCTAATTCAAATGCGCCTAACCCAGAAAAAGGCACCTCTCAATATGAACGCATTAAAATAATTCCTTTCTTCCTCCGTAGCTACGTAAAGTGCCATTTCTTCGATCATCGACGATCGTCCATTAAAATAACTTTTAATGAATAACGCTTTATTCCAAAATTTTTGTTAACCTGATACAGAAGCGTTGAATACTCTCATCCAGGTTGCAAAAGGACAACCAACCCACCCACAACCTCCAATAACACTGATATTATCCATTAACTACCGTTGCTTAGCTACTGTTGCGCAACTTGAACAATCCTTCCAAAAAGGAAAAGTAAATTTTACGATTACATCGGGATAATCGTAATATAAATAATCTTATATACGCAGAACAGTTGCGTCATTGTGCTTTAATTTTATGAGAGAGAGAGTACACTATTCTTGTTTAAACCCTCGCTGTAGAGGAATTTTAACATACTGCGGGTAACAGGATATTGTCGGAACTAATTAATTGTAACGATAACTGTAGTAATGACGGAAATAATTAATATAATTAATACAATAAATAAAAATTCCCGAGAGAGAGAAAAAAACTTTTTGTAAGTAATTAAAATCGATCTTGCTCACTCAGAACAAGTACGATTTTGGAAAGGCCGGGCGATGTGACGGGCGAAAGGACGAAGGTGTTCAATCAAAACTTCGAATTTTTTTTTCTCCACCATTTTTATCACAAGATCAGTTGGAAACCCATAAAAACTTATTTCCCACGAACTTGCTTCCTCGTTGAGGATGACCCATCCTTGGGACGTATGCCACCAGGAACTTTTAGAAGAAATTTCGTATTGGACGCCCGACCCTCATGGAAAAAACCCAAGTGAAAAAATAAAACGAACGAACGATGACGAACCCGTCAGTCATCGTTTAGTTATTGGGACAATAATCCGGACTCTTCCCGCCATCTTCCAAACCAAGACCCTTGTGGATTTATACCAAGACCATAGTGCGGATTACCTTGTGAACTGTTCCTTCGAATCGTGATTCTCTGTGGATCGTATCATTGGAAGGATACCCGACGCCGGCTCCAAGACTCTCTAAGGTATTTATCAACTCGCGAATCGTTTGTAACCTCTCTCTCCGCGTATCTAGAAATACATCCGTATTAGCGATGTGTCTTATTGCACTTTTGTTATACTCCCTTATTAAAATTAGCCTTGTTACTTAGCCGGTGTCTTGAGTGACTCACTTCCTCGGTTCTCCTACCTCCACCTCTACCGCGAACGAACCTGCTCGCGCGACGAAAAACCCTCTGCGTCGCGATTTCCGAGTCTCGACCGACTTGGTGGTGTCACATCCTGACGAGGGGTCAAAGAGACCCGGCCCTCCGGTCATAATAGTAAATTCAAGCCAAACAATCTGCCAAATTATTGGGCTATTGTATGACAAAGTTAATGAATAAAAACTAATTAATTTGTATAGAGGTAGTTGGTTATGCTGCCAACTCATGTTAATTTTAATAATTATAATAAATTAATTTTTACTTTCCCAGCTATTATATATAACAGATGGAAAGTATGATTAAAAAAAATGACCGCACAAGTTTTTTTTATTTTTGTATTCAAGAAACCTGTTAAGCTGAATTATGTAGATTCTTTTCTTTGAAAGTCATATGATCCACTTTCAACAATTTATTTTAGATATACAATGATATTCAGTTGAATTAAAGTTTCACTGATAATGCTCGGCAAAAAAAAAAAAAAAAAAAGGAAAATACTGAAGAAATTATAGGCTGACTAAAGTTATATTGAATCAGATTTAAGAGATGCACCATGTAAAATGTTTTATAATATATCAATGAAAACAATGCAGAACTTAGAATTCTAGATTTTTCTCCAAAATGAGAAAGGTAAAGAAATTTTGATAGAATAATATTATTGCCATTATATAAAAATTGTGTGCATATTACATCAGTTAAACATAACAGCTTTAAGAGTTTATTGCCTTATGTATCCCATGTTTACTATGAATATTTCAAAAAATGTTATCAGAAACAAAACAAAAAGAATAAAATATGAGTATAAGTTATTAAAATTATCTATCCTAAAATGATATTTTATTATTATATTAGTTCTTTTCTGAAACTTTCCATAATAAAATTCTCAAAAATAATTATTGTATTTTTATTACTATTTTATATTTTAAAAATGCATCTTAGAATAGTTACTTTTTAATTGAAATCCAAACACAAAATTTTTGTTTTTATGTTATGTTTTTGATAATTCATTTTAGAAAATGGGATAACTCCATTTGTAGTCAACAAAACCATTATTTTAATTGTGTCATAAAAAAAATACTTACATAATAAAATTGCATATGTCTAATATCTTAAAAATATACAGTAAAATAAGCATATTAACATTTAACAATGTTTTAAGTTGGGTGAAATAAAAAAAATCTAAAATATTTCAAAACAAGAAAAATTAGATTTGCAGACTTTCAAAAACAAAAACACCTCCTGTAAAGGAAAGGAAGTAGAAAGGACTACAGATAAATACATATATTTAAAAATTTTTAATTCTATTTAGTATACATATTTATGTTAAAATGTACAGCATACATTAAATTTTTAAATCAATCATGTTTTAAAAAAATAACCTACGATTTCTTTTTTAAGTTGAAACATTTAGCACAAAAACAAATAAAATTGGCTCAAATTAAGTAGAGTTCAAATTAATGCAGATTTGAATTAGCAAGGGTGCATTGTATTGAATATGGAAACTATTTTACAGTATATACAGTATATATAAAATCTTAATATAATTTCATCATCACATTTGAGTTGGTATTGGTATATGCTTAAGAAATAAAATCAGATTTAAATATATACAGGGTGTTTCAAAACTCATGGGCAAAAATTTAAGGGGTGATAGAAAACATCTAAATAAGCAACTTTCACCATACAATGCATGGGCAGAGAGCAAGCAGTGAACCGCTAGGAGGTATCCGTTACTGTCACATGAAAGAACGAAACACAAAACAGATATGCATATCTGCCTTTTCTTGATTACTGTATGTCGCCATGCTTTCTGAAATCCACAGTAGAAATGACAATGTGTAAGAAAACTCACACTTTATGCTTTCCATTACAGTGCCGTCTAGCGGTTCACCGCTTGCTCTGCGCCCATGCACTGTATGGAAAAAATTGCTTGTTTAGATGTTTCCTATTACCCCTTAAATTTTTGCCCATGAGTTTCGAAACACCCTGTATTTTTCTATATATCTTATTACAAAAGACTTCAAGATTTAATGTTCACAAATAAATTTTTAATTAAAGAGAATAAATAAATAAATGCATTCTTAATGCATTTCCCAATACAACTGTAATATGTTTATAAATCTACAAAGATATTACCATAAAAATTAATATTTTATCATGTTTAATACATACCAGGAATACGTGGTATATAGCTAGAAGACCTTATTATATCACCCACTTTCATAGTTGCATGAGCAAGTATCCATCTCATTTTATCACCTGAACCCACTAATGCAATATTTGATGTCCTGCAGTAATCTTCTCTTATTAAAAGTACTTTTTCTTCTAATGGAGGACCTTCTTTAGGTCCTGATCGATCATAAATTACCCATCGGAATTCTAATTTGCGACCACCACCTATTGTTTTTACAACAACACGCCCTAAAATAAAAAATTATAATAAAATTAATTATATAACCAATTTACAATATTTATATCTTAAAGAGATTATTTCAATATTAAGGTAAATTTTTATCAATATTTTCATAAACTCTTCATTTCCTCTTTGGCTTTAGTCCTGCTTAACAGCAGGATCAGCACATTGGGATTTTATTTTGAATCTCCATTTGTCTCGATCATGGACCTAGTCTGGGTGTAGGCCCACGGCCAGCTGGTCATGGTGTAGTGTGTCCAGCCAACGCTGCCTCAGGCGAGACCCAGGTACCTCCAAATGTAGGCCCATGTGGATGATGGAATCGGCGTCAGCACGGAGCACACGGCCATAGAGGCACAGGCAACACTCGCACACTTTCTCACTGATCTCAGCAACTGGGCTGTGATGTCAACATTGGGTACTCGATTGAGTTTGGTAAGGCCACTCATCCAATGCAACAACCTAGTCTCCATAGCAGCAAGTAGTGGTTGATGACCTTCGTAGTTGGCCTGCACCCAGCACAACAGGCTGGATGACAGTTCAATAAATCTTTGACTTGATTTGGTCCTTGATGCGTCGGTTGCACAGCACACTTGTTTTTGAGCACCACTTCAGTGGGCGTGCGACCGCCTCATGGTATAAGTCACTGTAGGTGGGGATCACAGACCCAAAATCAGCTCGGGGAAGGCCGACATCATCAACAATGATTGTACCTTGCTCAGTTGTGTCTGTTGTTAAGTACTCTGTCTTTCTAAGGTTCAGTCAGAGGCCATGTTGTGCAAGGTGATTACACCACATCTGGATGAGCTGCTGCAGTGGAGGCAAGGAGCACACCGTCAGCATACAGTAACGTATACGGTACATGTTGCTGAATGTCGCATGTGATGGAATCCATGACAACAACGAAGAGAAACGGGGAGCGAGTGGAGCCCTGGTGAACACCGACAGAGACACGAAATGGTTTTGAGGTCCCAGCAATGCCATGGACATGGCTCGTTGAATTGCAGTAGAGCAATTGCACCCAACTGATAAGTTCCTCAGGAACATGATGTTGGTGAAGAACAGCCCAGATAAGCTCATGTGGCACACACGAGCTTATCTGGGCTGCTCAAAAGTGCACCTCTTAAAAATAGACAGTTTACTCTTTTTAGCTATTGTTTTATTTGGTCATCTTGTTGCAGATAGAGAACACTGTAACTAGATATCACCTAACTTAATGACAAGCAATTGTGATTATGCTATCTGAACATATCTTTTTATTTATAGTGTTCTTAGTCTATTTGTTAAATTAATTTACTAGATTAGGAATTAAACCTGAAAATCCCATGAGCAGTGTTTTACATTTTTTCAACCATTCCAACTATCTCAAATCATTGACATTTGTTGATGATTAGATTAAGTAATTAAAAGATAAATACCTTCTAAAACCGATAACCGGCGTGAAATATTTTCCAAAATGGCGAACGTTTTCGCTGCCCCTCCTGGGCTCTTCCTCAGGCCAATTCTTTTTTCTGGAACTGGATTCGATAATCGAACAGCGTAAATAAATGGAATGTGTTCGTATTTAAACGATCGAGTATATGCGGGGTCCTTTCTGTGTTTTACCCCGGTGACATACACCCCGGTGACATACAACCCACACTTTAAAACAATATACAACACAATTGCGAAGAAAAAGGGAATTAAAATCGCTTATCGGAGAAACCCTTCCATATACAGCCTATTGAGAAATGGAAAAGACGCACATAACCCGTATAAACTTCCGGGAGTATATAGTATCCCGTTACAGAACGACAGATGGCAGAAACAATTACTGTACATAGGGTCCACTAAACGCCCACTATGCACTAGAATAAAGGAGCATAAATCCAACATTACCCGCTATAAATACACAACAGCATTGTCCACGTATGCAGCAAACCCAGATATAACACCGATTTTTAATGAGGCAAAAGTGATTCGCACCACCCAACATCAAGAACATCTGAGAACTTTGGAAGAGATAGAAAATTATAAGGCCGATCGCACAACAACATGCATCAATTTCAAAGAAGAAATGAATCTCTCCACTGCTTGGCAATTTTTATTGGAAGAAAGGTCGTAAATCAGTAAACGTCACACGTAATTATCATAAGATGTGCGCATCGTTTTCCCAACGGAATAAAAGAAATTTAAATATTTAGAACGGCATGCGGTTGCCGCACGTACTCGATCGTTTAAATACGGAACACGTTCCATTTATTTACGCTGTTCGATTATCGAATCCAGTTCCAGAAAAAAGAATTGGCCTGAGGAAGAGCCCAGGAGGGGCAGCGAAAACGTTCGCCATTTTGGAAAATATTTCACGCCGGTTATCGGTTTTAGAAGGTATTTATCTTTTGTTTATACAACCCGGTGTGGGAGAAGCATTAGTTTATTAAGTAATTATATTGTAAGTTCAAGTGGTTAGGTTATTATAGCTCTGAAAGTTAGGTTAGCTTGTAATATAACTATAAATTGGCAACTTTTTGAATTATTAATTAGTTACAATCAAATTACATTAAAAGACATAAACAACACTTTTCTAACAATCCAGCAAATGTTTAATTCGTTAAAAACATTTTTAACGAATTAAACATTTGCTGGATTGTTAAAAAACGTGTTGTTTATGTTTTTTAATGTTTGTTTAACTCCAGTAGGCATATATTATTTAATCAAACTACAATGTGCAAGTTTTCTTGTCAAGTAGCTAAGTAAGCAAACCAATAGCTGCGTTCAGCAGACTCAACAGTCGTAATTGAACAAATCAGTAGCTGTTACATAGCAACCTGGATCTGCCAAATGACGAGTGATGTCGCATCAGAACAAAAAACCTCATTGGTCAGTTTCTGGTAGAATGAAAGACGCTGCAAATTGACATCAAAACACCAAACATGTTCTGAAAGAGTGCTCTACTATAGAGGGCATTCAGCAGAAAAATACTCAACAGCTCCAGAACTGTTGAGTCTGCTTTAAACAGCCAATGACATAGATTGTTTCATATGAAACAAATTACATCATATGCTTGCTTACTTAGTTGCTTGACAAGAAAATGTGCTCAATATTAGAGATGAAAACATTATAAACATAATAAAATTTTTAATGTAATATTTTTTAAAAATAACTTAATAATACCTGTCTCTGGATCTCTTCCACCAAGTTTTTGAACTGGTAATGGTTTAATTGTATATTTTCCATCCTCTGGAAGTATAGGGCGCCATCCATACTTACTTGGCATGGGTGGTATTTTACCCGGTGGAGTCGGTCTACCGCCTCCTCTAATTCTGCCTCCAATGTATATTTGTTTATGACGAACAGTAGTTATCCTGACATCGTTCAAACAAGGTTGAAGATTCAACTGAAAATCGTAGAGGACTCCCAATGATTTTTTCACCAATCCAAAATATGACGGACAAAGTAACTTTGTAGTCAATAGTGCCATTATACTCGGCTATCTGAAATAATAAAATTTTATGGATGGACTTTTACCATTTTATATTTCAAACAGATAAGGATTACTTAAAATAATTATTATTTAAAATTTCTTACCGAATTTATTTAGTACATATTTCTTCTAGAATTAAAATATTTGTCTTTGCTTCTTTTTATTACACTTTAATGTAAAGGTTGTTCTTGTATGAAATATTAAATCTGTTTTCAAAAATTTTAACTAAACGTTAAAGTGCTGGATTGTATATTTAGCCTCGTAGTTGCACGTTGTCAAAACTCCCTCTACAGAAAAATTAACACCATTATCTCCGTAATAACAAAAATTAATAGCCAAAATATAGCCAATTGTCTTCTGAATAAAAAAGTTATTTAATATATCAATTTAATTTATAGTTTAGTTAATTAATTAAACATTTTAGGCTTCTGTTTTTTCTTTTTTTTTTTTTTTTTTGGTTTTTCCGCCCTGTAGGCACTAAGAGGACCTCTTTTAGCATGGCTACAATAGCGCGGCAAACTATTGAGAAACGGGGTCGACATATCCGGTCGGACCACCCCCGAACATAAAAATTTTTTTGACCCGTACGAATTCGATCAAGGGTCCCCAGAACGGTAGGCTGCTACCTTAACCACTCGTCAATCCGGCCATTAATATATATCAAATATTTTAATGAATTTTTTAATCCCTATCAACTACATGAAACTATCGATAGTACGCTCTCATGAGTTGGCTTGGTTTTGAATTTACTCGCGATCAGCATTGATAGGGGCGGTCAAATATGTGTAGCACGCAGGCGGGTAAAAGTCCAAAACATGTCCTGGTGGCGTCGATAAGAAGAGGTCAACATCTGCCTCCCACATATTGTAGTATTTTCCATTATCAGAAATTGCTTCAACAACAGCTACCGTGAGAAACTAAATTCATTTCACATTAGATAAATGTTCTAAGAACTGAAACATTAAAAATAATTATCTCGGGCTACAAAGTATTGATTAATCATACCATTTATCTTGGTTCCAAGGGTGATCACCTTAAGCAGGTCCTACCGTATTTCTATTTTCATATAAAATTTCAAATTATATGCCTGCAAAGACTTCAACTAAGCAGGGCCGGATTTACATAGGGACATTTGGGGCCGGTGCCCAAAGCCCCCACAAAATAGGGGCTCCAAAAAACTATGTTTAAACATAATTTTTTTTTTTGTTTTCCTATTACTGCGACAGCCTAGTTTGGCCTAATCACGAGAGCCACAGGAAAAGAAAACCAAACCCGGGAAAACACCTATGAAACATCGGAAAATTTCGGGAAAAAATTTTACATAGGTATTTTTCAATTAAATTAAAATAATTAGTTTTACACAATAAAATATATGTATGTTTACCATAACCTTATTTTTAAATAAAATTTACAACTTCATAGTTGAAATCTAGTTGAAAGTACAGTATTTTGTGTAAATTTTCTAAATCATCAAATTTGCCTACTCTTAAAGAAGGGCCCCAACCGAATTTGTGCCCAGGGCCGCTGGATTGGTAAATCCGGCCCTGCAACTAAGTATGAGTTTATTAAACATTAACTAAATATCTGGTGAAAAATATGCTTTTTCCGAAATTCGTTAAAAATTTTATTAAAAAAATAGTTTATTTTTACTAAAAATTTATTACTTTAAATAAATAAATTATTAATTTATAACCATTAAGACAATTAAACGGGCAGGATTAACTATATACTGGGTTCCTACTCAAACTTTTGTTTTAAATTCCATGACATTCCTTTGTACAAAGTAGTGCAAATTCTCGGACAGTACAGCACATTGACAAAATAAAACAGCATACGACTAACTATGGGCGCGTTTTTTATGCAGCGAAAGTGTAGCGAAATGACGTCACGAGCAGCGTTGGACATTTAGAAACGGGTTTTAGAGGATTAGCTGTAAAGCGCTTCTCGAGCGCTGCATAAAAAAAGCGCCCTATGCAAATATGCTATTGCTTCTTTGATCGTTTAGTCAGTTATTTTTTCTAATTAACAGTTACAGAATTTAAATAACTGCTGAATAATTAAAATTAAAAATAAAATGTTTTATTAAATTAATCCACAACTATAAATATATGTAGCTTTGAAAAAATAATAAATAAAAAGCCATTATTTATTGATCCCAATACAAAAGTATATATTTATTGAATTTATCTCTTAAGAAATTTCCTGAACTTTATAAAATATTAATAAACGGGGTAGAAAGATCAGAAATTGTTTTTATAACAAAATCACATAACAGACGGCGCCACACACGATTCTATTTATTATATCGTAGTTAAAAACACAAAAGTTGTTTTCTAAATAAAATCTCACAACAGCCGAGGAAGCTGCGCAACTCATCGCCGGGTTTTTTGACTATAAATAAAAAATTTAAATCGTTCGTTTCGAGCAGTAGGCTCCATGTAGGCACCGTTCTCCATTTCCGTACAAGAACAACTATAATAATTTGATTCCTTGGTGTAGAATACGTACAAGATATTTTCTTTAGGGCAAGTAAATTCATAAAATTCGCTTAATTAATATATAAGCCACTTTAATTAACGTTTACGTAACTAAACTATAACACGCATATTTCATATAATCAACGTCCGATGACGTCAGGTAACCGCTTTTAAAATGGCGTCGGATAAACGAAATATTACGAAATTTAGCAAAAATTGCGCCGTCGGTCAATCGGAGAATACTGGACGAACGAGAGGAATGATTTGTTCTAGTTTTGGGGGTGGCGAGGTAAAGATGACGTTCGATTATAGGAAATCTTGCTTCTAACCCCTTGTGGAGAATGGAAACGGAAGGCGGAGGGCGGTAGGGAGTCTCTCGATCCCAATCCGTCGTCATTCGGGGGATAGAAACGTAAAAAATGCAGATATTTAGCCTTAAAATTCAAAAAGAATCCATTACGTCAATGGCATTCGAATTCGTTAAGCGCTTTCTAATATCCATAGAAACGGCAACAATTGCCGTTTCTATGTTTCTATGGAAACGCGTATTGTTGCAACACGATTTTGCGTCACTTTGCACGTTTTTCGCTTGCCGGACGGACGTGTGCGCTCTTTGCTCCTGTTTTCGGTGTGTTTTTTGCCTTTTCTCAGTGTTTTTTGCTACCCGAAGTGGTTTTAAGAAGACTTTTGGACGCCGACAGTACACCAGGTAAGATTTTAATTAGAATTTAGTTAGCTGTAAGATTTTATCTTCGTTTCGTTTAATCCAACTTACGGAGACGGCATCGGCCGGCGTATTTGCGATTAAATCTGTCGTCGCTTGTGAATTAGGACTTTTAAACCAGCCGCCACATTGGAAAGCGACCGAAGCGCCGAAAACGGATTAAGTATTTGCTTATTGGTTTATTTTTGTAATTAATTCATTTATATTTTATAAACACTGTCAAAGAATAAGGATTATTTATAGAAATTCAATTAAAAATTATTTAATACTAACTTTAAATACGAATTCCATCGTAATTTTAAAAGAAATATACTCTGGTAACATTGATGGACGGAGACGGCATTCTGAAGCATGGGATGTTCCTACGACAGGTCAAAAATTTCGCCCTTTGACCTCCGATTTCTCCATGCAATTTATGTATTAGTTACAACGCTTTTCAATGGCTTATTTTGCCAGAATTAAATTGTCTGCAAACACGTCTAATACTAATACACTTGACAGTTATCTATACAGGCTGGACACAAAGAATTCTTTTCCTTAGGCTCTTTGTGCCTTTCCACGAGATGGTCTTTTCTGAGTGCAGTCGATCTTCCGCACTTACGTAACCCTCTGCCAATGCTTTGTGCCACTTAAACGTTCGTGTCCCGAATGGCGAGTTCGGATGTGGGCACGTTTCGCTTCTTCGTACGTTTGTCTTGTTTTGGACGACTCGTTGGCAATTTCTTTGCACGAAACTCTTTTAAATGCCGTCGTTGCGTTTATGCGACATACACGTTAGGGTAAATTGCTCTATAACGAAACACTTGTTACGACTTGGACTCGAGTGTTTTTTCCGCATGGCTACGTGCGGCGTGTCTTTAATTTTCCGTCGTACAAATACAAATTACACGTAAGAGAGTTTCTTCGTTCCGGGTCGGTCGTCTCTACTGCAAATACAGTTGGAACGTTCTAGCAATTTCCGCTAGGATCTAACGCGAGCTATCCGAATTCCGATTCGTCGTGAACTTTTTCTGCGTTAAGTATATCCGAATCCCATTAATATATATATATATATATTTGTTTCTTTCTTTACAGAATGAAGGACTGGCGGTTTTGGCGGTGGCTGCGGCCTAAGAAGATGAAGAAGTGTGAAGGGCGTTCTCCTTCCGCAATGGATGAAGAGAGGGCCTTTTCCCCCTTTGAGCGGGGAGAGGAACTCTCTTCCATCAATTGCGGAAGGGGTTCTTTCTTCACGGGAACGACTTCAGGAATAGAAGATGTTGACAGCATTCTCTGTTCCGCGTTGAACGGAGAGGAGGCATTTCGCTGTTCGGACTTGTTCCGAAAAGTGAAAATTCTCCATGTTGACGACATCATCTTTGCCGCACTGGGAGGGGAGGAATGTTTCGATCATTCCTCCTTTTTCAACGAGTGGGATCCTCTCGTTCGGTGTGGGCAAGGATGCAAAGGAAAAAGCGTCGCTTCGCAAGAGATGTGAACGACTTTTTCCTTTGCTATTTCTGAAGTATCATTTAAATTTAAGGTTTTAGTTTCAATTTACTAACGTAGGATAAGAAGGCAAGAGGTTTTTTAATTTTTTTTCCTCTTGTCGTGTTAACATTAAATTTAAGATTTCGGTTTCAATTTACTAACGTAGGATAAGAAGGCAAGAGGTTTGTTAATTTTTTTTCCTCTTGTCGTACTAACATTTAAACTAAAACCTTAAATTTAATTAATTTTTTTTCTATTTAATCTTTACTGGACTAGACACTTTTCACCCGGACTCGACACCTTTTCCCGGACGTGACCCACGGACATGTCTCCCGAACGTGACACTCGGTCGACGACAACGGATTTGACTCCCGATTGTGACCACCCGGACGTGACACGTTTCTTCACCGGAATCGACATTCGGTTTACCTTTCTTCCCAAACAGCTGTTATGAGGATTGAGCTTCCGGTTAGGGTAGGTTAGGTTAGGCTAGGCTAGGTCAGGTCCTTCGCTCTTCTCATAACACTGTTCGGGAAGAAAGACTGTCTGATAAAGGTAATAATCTTCACCTTAGGTAATGAATGAATCAACTTCTGCTTTTCTCACTGTCTTTGTGTTTTGTAGGAACATTTGGGAGGGAGATTCTTCTCCCTTCCCAACTTTACCACGAAGAGGACCAAGTGGACATATGAATATTTTCCGAAATCTTTGATGGTAAGAACTCTTTCGTTTCATTTTTTAACACATCTTATTCTCGTATCGTAATTTACCGTTTTTCTGTTTATAGGCATGCCGAATACGTTCTTCGATCACACACACACACACGGACACAACATCACTGTACACGAAGATATACACCGTTTAACCTTTACTCGAATTCTCGCACTCACGCACTTACACGTCAAGCGCCACGTTCTGTGTAATTCGACACAATGAAACAACCCGAACACTCGCTTCCCACAAATCCAACCCCTGGGTCCTCGTCCCGGGAAGTGGAAATGCCAATTTTAAAGATTAAAAGACTTTAAATTGGCGGCCGAAGGGGCTCTGGTATCACACATCTTGCATGGATTAAATAGAATTTCAGACATTAGCATCAATAATCGTTTTGTGATAAATTTTTCTGTTAAATTTACTGTGGTAAGAAATTATCTGCGCACAAATCCCGCTCGTATTTTAGTATTGCTAACTCTTAGCTAAGATTATTAATTAAAGATCTTTGTGCTCATCGTATATTTCATCACACTTGCATATATGGCAGCTGGTGATTCTTTGTTTTGTTTTGTTTATAGAGGGCCGTTTTAATCTTACCCATCGTCGGTTTCTGAAGATCCACAATTTGGGCTGCCGGACTTTCTTGACACACCAGGTACAGATCGCCCCGGGTTCTTCAACAGCCCGAAATCGATCTCAGAGCGGTATACTGAAGTCTTAATCGCTCAAACATCCGGCCGTCACCTTGTTATACCAGGTGTCAAAGTATAACAAGTAGCGACACTTCCATATAAACAATTTTTTATTGCACTCAGGACACTTGCACATAAATTGTTATTAGTTGGTATGCAATGTACCGTATATTTGACATAATATATTATTTCGGCGAGCAATTGACACCATTTTGATCACGACGCGTTTTAGGATCTTAATAGCCAATTATTTCTAACACCGCCGGATTTTAACAAATCTAACTAAACTTGGGCCTAGGGGATAGGCTATATATAACACATAGGAAATATGGATTAGAGGCCGACAAAGTCTCGCTTGGAACGACTGAGGGCTGGTTTTGGTAGGTATGTAGTGCGTGCATGCACGCTGGCGGCCGATAGTGCACTAAAAAATATAATTTTTAATACTGTAAATATGATAATCAACTGGCTCCTGCCGGTCGTTATCTAACTCCTTTCGGGGGGAGAACTTTTTGAATGATGTATAGTTAATCGGGACATGCCGCCCCTACGCTTTCTATATTTGGTCTTTAGATTCATGTATCTATCTCTTTTCTCGAGATTAAAGAAGGACAGACATGCGGACAGAGGATGGTGGTAATTTATAGGTCTTAAATTTTTTCAAATTTCAGTTTAATTTAAATAAACAAAGAGAAGCGCACCAACGTTGTTTATTTAAATAAGTTTTTATATACACATATTCATATACTAAATAAGAAAAATTTCAGTTTAGTTTGCAGCTTCTATTACATGGCAGCGCGGATAGGCGGCCTATTATCAACGGGGAGGTTTGAATTGAATAAAATTAAAATTAATAAGTAAGTCTGTTGTTGGTTATGTTTGAATCAAATGTTTAAGTTTTTTAATATTTATTAATTCAGAAATACATCGAAAATTTAGAAAACTAAAAAACGTATTTTTCGAATTCCGATGTAAACAGCAATATTTCTTCTGTCTGACAAGGACTAAGCAGACAAGAATATCATCCAGTATATTTAAAACCTCTTACTGTAAATTCATTTCGGGCTGTAACTCCTCTTCAGTACATGCTACAATGATACGATAAACTGAATAAACAATTATATGAATTAAAACAAACACCAAACATCTACATATCTTTACATAACATAATTAATAAAATTTTCGTACCGATATTAACATAGCAACTGGTAAGCATTAAATTGGGCTAATTGCAATAATAAAATAATAATAATAATGGAGTGCTTTGTATACGTAAATGGGTAAACGTCAGTCGCATCTGTTGTCAGTTTAGAGTAAAGTATGATCTGGAGTACCATAAGTTGTTCGTATAATTTTTTAAACAAGATCAGTGCACGCTAACATCGTCGGCTTTGTTTGCAGTGATGCCGTGACAGAGAAATCTGGACTGCTACCTTATCTTCGAAGTGTTTCCAAGCAATTTACAATTTTTACGGTCTCTTGCAACTAAAAATAAAAAAAAAAAGGAAGTCAGAAGAAAGAAATTGGAAGAAGAATTATACTCATTTATCGTTAATTTATTCAATTAATTTAACATTAATAAATAAAATTAGTTGATTGCAAAGTTTATAATATATATTACAACTCCTTCCGAAATCACGACAATTTCTGAAATTTATCATTCTCAATAAACATAAGGCTTAAATCTGCCGGTTTCTCTTACTTTAACGTTGCACTCAAATAATTTTTTGCACGCTTCAGTATGCTGAAGGATCTTTCACCTGAACAATTTGTTATTGGTAACGTCGCACGAAAAACAGTCTCACAATGCTTTCTAACAAAAATTTGATGTATATTGTCTTCATAACAGTGGCGTAGCGTAGTGGGGGCGGCCCGCCCCGGGCGGCACTTTTAGGGGGCGGCAGAATTTCACAATAAATACACAATACACCTGTACAATACACAATAATGACGATTGTTCTTTGCCGAAAAGTTCTTTGGAATTACTGTATATTTTAGTCTTTTGAATCGAGATACCTAAATAAGGGGGCGGCGAAATTTTCATCTGCCCCGGGCTGCTGACACCCACGCTACGCCACTGCTTCATAACGAAAAATAATTTTAAAAAAATGCAAATAAAAAGGAGAAGGTTCCTGACGTGATCCTCTTAGAGCAGGACAGGAAGCAAAATAAGCAGTTGCTTGTTTTTCTTCCTGAAAAATCCACTGCTACACATTAGAAGTGGATTTTCTCCAGCGACGAGGGGAACAGGCCATCATCATCTTATTGAATATGGAAGACCACTGGTGAGTACTTCAATAACACATTTATTATTAAGATACACACTACTCTTAATGTTAATGTGCTGATCTAGGAAGCAGATCCGTCGAAGGAATTTTTACCTGGATCCGAAAATACTTAGGGGTCCGCAGTGGTTCCTATGCTTATAAAATTAATATTATTCTTACTATCAGAAAATAAAATTTTTAAGACTGCTTTTTGTTAATAAAGAAACATTCTGCATATGTCATTTGTTCAAAAAAATAAAAGAAAAAATAAAATGACTAAAGGGATATCCGAAGAAGCAAAAGATACCCGATCTATTTCCAGGTTGCATACAAGTTCTTTCGAAATGCATAATTTGAAGGTGTCTACTGGGTTAGTTCTTCAACTTAAAAAATTAAAAATATTGAATTTTCTTTGAGAAATAAACTGTAAAATACGAAACGATTTTTTGAATTATGTACTGTACCTTCAAAATTTGAAATTTGTTTTAAAGGCATTTTTTATAAGACAATTTAATATTTATTTTTTAATATATTTTTTAAATTTTTGTATAAGTTTTTATTTTAGTAAAATTATTTATTATTATTAAGGTGACAAAAATAAAATATATAAAAAGTTATATTTGGGCTATTTTCAGACGACTTTCGTATGAGTGACGTTATTTGTCAATGAATTCGTATTTGTGAGTTGAACAACGTGGTTTTGTGTTTTCCGTGTACAAATTAAATTTTTTTATTAATTTTGAATTAACAATTAACTTAATGGCTTCAGCATTGGAAAGTTACGTTAATCGTATCCTTTTGAAAATGATTTATATTCATACAATAGATTGATTTGTGTTATTTAATGCTAACTGATTTAAGAATAATTTGAATATAGGAATTACACTAGATATTTAAGTAATGAATTCTTTCTATTGCTAATTCTTGTCTCTAAATTTTATTTATGCTATAAGTTTATAAAATATACACTTTTTTTTTCCCTCTTAATTATGTTTTCAATAGAGACAGGGTGTAAAAAAAGGTGTAATTTTATAAACTTATACCTTAAGTTTTAAATTGGCTGTACTCCCTATGGAATTTTGGGACTTTGAGTATATATTTGAACTCAGGACCGAGACGAGCTCAACAATATCCTATTTTTGGACCGGAGACGAAAAATATGAAAGTTATCATATTTACAATTGCTTGCCTTTCTCAGTGCATTCCATGTCATTTTAGATTTTTCCACCGCCTAGTGGTCACGGTCATCTCCCGGAGGGATAGGTTAGGTTTATTGACAAGCCGCGATAGTGGTGCGTAGTACTAGCCAACCACGAGCGTGTCGGTGGCTGAGGGACCATAGGTCCCAAGGAGCATGAGGGTGTGCGAAAAGAATGTAACTTGAACTGCAGATGATCAGTGTACTTGTGGATCAACATCTGCCTCTGTTGAAGGTATATATGGCCTACTTGTCGGACTATCTGTTAAAAACACGATAGGCTTAGTGGAGAGAGCAACGCGACTTCCGATCATTGCACAATCGCCGGAAAAAAGTATGATAACTTTCATATTTTTCATCTCCGGTCCAAAGTAGGGTATTGTTGAACTCATCTCAGTCCCCTCAGTTCAGAAATATACTCAGTCTCAAAATTTTATAGGTGGTAAATCTATAGTATCCCCTTTAAATTTTAGTACATGTTATTTAAAATAGCAAGATTATTCTTTACATTTTATTTTAGATACCGTATCAATAATAACTGCTGATGGCAGAAACATTGTTGTAAGTACATCTAGATGTATTAAATAAACAATATAAGTAAAGTCTGAATTCTATAACCAGTCTAAATCTAAACTGCCAGATTAATACATTAAATTTCAAAATTAATTCTAATTATTAATGTTAGCTCATGTGGTAGCTTCACTGCTTAGCTCTTGATTGAATTACACTGCTTGATTAGCTTAAAATATACCCTGAAAGTAATCTGGGAATTTAGATTTATTTATAAGTTGTTAATTTAAACATAATGTTGGATTTATTATAATACACTTGATATTTAAAATATGCTCTTGAGAAATATGCTGTAATTATGTGTATACTGTATTATTATTATTTTTTTTTTTTAATTAAATAAGTTATAAAATTGTTTGAAGAAAATATTTTGAATCATGTTTTTATCAATAAAACATTAATGTTACAAAATTGATGACATTTTATTGTGATATCTAGGTGGAAACCTTCCATTCTCAGTTAATAATACAAGAAATTGATTTTTCTTTCAGACAAGAATTTTTCTGAATTTTCTGTTTATGTTGAAAGTTTTATAAAATTCTGATTACATCCAAAGCTTATTAATTAATTATTGCTCTCAAAATGTATTTTATTTTATTTTTTTGTTTGATGTCACAACTTGGTGAATTTAAAGACACTTGGCAAAATTCATCAATATTTATTTCATAAATTGTAAATTTGGCAAAATTCATTGATATTTATTTCATAAACTTTACAATTTATGAAATAAATATTGATGAATTTTGCCAAGTGTCTTTAAATTCACCAAGTTGTGACATCAAACAAAACAAGAAATAGAAGACATGGTTTCAACAAAACTAATGTATTTTATTCATAATGCAAGTGTTGTACTATAATGCCAAAATTGCCACTTGTCAAAATTTTTATTAACGTGGTGATAAAAATATAATATTGGTAATAAAAACATTATTCCACTTATTTTAACATTCAGCATGAAATTGAATCAAAAAGCATTCTTCAGGAAAAGCAGCAGAATGTTGAGCTCCTGTGTGCTGTCCTGTGGGAGTCCTGTGCACCACATATCTAGCAATGTCATGATGTTGAGCAGCAAGTTTGGACAGAAAAGCAAAAAGTGACACTGAGAACTGAAGACAGTTTTCATGCAATGCCACCCAGCATTTCAATCTTGGGGGTTTTTTATTGACTGATAGAAAATTTATGGAAGTTTTTGGAATGACATTTCCCCCCATTCTGATCTTTTTCAGTAGGCTAAAGCATAAAAATTTTGACATGACAGAACCTATGAAAAACCATTTAAGCATTGTGATCAAATGTGATATTTGGGATTATTCATTAAAAAATTATTCAAAAAATAATTTTTATTTTTAAGGGACAGCTTAACATGTTATATTTGCTTTCTAGACTCCAAAATTTTAAGTTTACCAGCAACTTCATTGATTAGTAAATAAAACTGGTGGCAATAAATAATTTGAAGTGGCAAAAAAAAATTTAAAACATTCAAAATGATTAGCAGTTTTTAAAATTTTCCAGAATGACTCCTGATAATATATAACCTATATTAAATTTAAAATGAAATTAAAACTAAATAAAAGTTGATTGCTTTCAATAAAACAGACTTGCAGATTATCCATGTTTTTACATTATCCATTCCTCCATTGCCTGTGATTAGCCCAGATAATTGAGAGTATACTGTACTTCCTGTTAATACAGATGATTAAGATAAGCAAACACTATGGCTCCATGCAAACATGACACCATGCCATTATAACCTTGCATTGACATCCTTTTACTGATACAGTGTGTTTAATGATATTCTGATTTGGGCACAAGACATCTTGACAATGCATTCAAAAGTGCCATAAATTATATACAACTTTGTAATCCTTCTATGAACAGATTCTTGAGAAATGGCTTGATAATGGAAAATTTACTGCCATAGAAAAATTTGAGAAAATTTGGTATTAAACTTTTTAACTTGAAACCCTAACTTAAAAACAGGGAATTTTTTACCTTTGAAACTTTGGCTTAACAAGATTTCACTTGATTATTGATTATATTTGTAAAATATAGTCATCACAAAGGTTGTTAGAAATACCATTAAATTTTGAATATTTAACTTATTAAGTTATATAATGTTATTCTGTGAACACACAAGTATTTTAAATGTGTTTTTAAATCATATTTTAAAGTATAGGGTGTCCCAAATTAAGTTTGATGTTTCCCAGCTGGCTACTGCAAAAACTATTTATCAGAATATCATGAAAATTTGGGAATGCTTTAATGAGATGATGGGAATTTTTCTAGAGCAAAAAAAGTTATTTCCAAAAATCACCACTAGTGGTGCTTCTCAAACTGAAATAGTGGCATATTGGCCTGCAAGATCCCCAGATTTAAATCCATGTAACTTTTGGCTCTGAGGCTATCTCAAAGACTTGGTCTATCATGATCCCATAACATTGCTGTTAGATCTTAAGGACAACGTAGCATGATATGTGCACAGCATAACATTTCAAGACATGCAACTTTTGAACTGCCTGTTTTATCCTTTCAGGTTGTAGCAGACAATGGTGGCCATCATGTTTTGTTCACATTAGACAGATATCTGTAATGCAATTAATTGATTGAGTTTCGGTTGGGCAGTAGCTACACAACTATGTTGCCCTGACAGTCTAGCAGATGGAGCAGTGGCATTCCCTAGTATTGATAGTCTTTTGTATATACGATGAGGAGGACTTGTAATGTACGTAATTATTATTATTTTTTGTAATATGTACGATGCAGTCTCTAAACTTGTTGACACCATTGATTTGATAGTAGCTGGAGCAGTGGTGCTCCCTAGTATCAATACTATTTTGAATATTTGTTGAAAAAGACTTTTAATGTACAGTACATAAACTTATTATTATTTGAATATGTGGGGGAGCCCAAAAATAACAGAAAAAATTCCAAAAAATTTATGTATTTATTTTAACAACTTCATACTTTAATCTTCTTCAAAACACTCTCCATTAGCCTCAATACACTTGTCCAAATGTTTTTCCATTGTTCAAAACACTAGAAAATTCCTGTTCCGAAATGCCTCTTAGCACCACTGTCATTTTTTGCTTTCAGCTCTTCTGTAGTCTGAAATCACTTCCGTTTAAATTCCCTCTTCATCCTGGAAAACAAAAAAAGAAAATTGCAAGGTGCAAGATCAGATGAATAAGGGGAGGAGGGTCATGTCATTTCTTGTCAAAAACTGCTGCATGGAAGCACCTTGTGAGAGGGCACATTGTCATGATGGAAAAACCAATCACTGTCTTGTCTGCATGGATGAATTCAGAATGAACAATTCCTTTCACATCAAAAAAAAAAAAAACAGATTAACATGGTTTTCACATTTGACTTCACTTGTCTTGCTTTTTGGGATGAGGAGATCCTGATGTTTTCCACTGGCTGGATTGACGTTTGGTTTACAGATCATAACTATAATGCCATGATTCATCACAGGTACCTTAGAAAACAAGTCTGGATCATTTTCCAAATGTTTTTCAAAGCATGACAACCTGCCAAGCGATTGCCTTTCTGATTGGCTGTCAGCAAGTGTGGAACAAACTTTGCAGAAACTCTTCTTTTGCTGAGTTTTTGTGACAAAATTCGCTGAATCGAATGCCATGAAATCCCAGACAAGTCAACGAGTTCATTGATGGTTCAATGACTATCTTCGTTAATGTGCTTGCAAATTTTCTCAACATTTTCATCAGTTTGAACATTGGATGGACAACCAGACCTAGGTTGATCTTCAAGAGACATTTCTCCTTTTTGAAAGCAGGAAAACCACTCGTAAACCCTTGTATTACTCATGGCATATTGTTTGTAAGCACATTGGATCATTTCAACCATTTCTGATCCACTTCTCCCTAACAGGAAACAAAATTTCACAGCAGTGCATTGCACTTTAAAATCTGATATCACGTTTTTAACAAAAATGAAAAACAACTCTCACAAAAAAAATTGCAATGGGACAACAAGTCTTGACACACTAATGCTACTTTGCATACTGATTCCAGAAGATTTTGTCTACTGACATCTAGCAGCAGATACACATACTACAAACCTCCCACCCTCCACAAAATTATTCCTGGTATTTTTGGGTGTCCGCATGCATGAGATAGTCACTAATTTTCTTGATACTATTGCCTTTGATGTCCAAATTTGCCAAGAGGAGATTCCTGGTCTTTTGGAAGATGACACATTTATCCAATCTATGGAGGGTGTTACCAGATTTGGAATGACAGTAGTGACATTTGTCTTGTCTAGCTAGGTTTTGTTTATGCAAGAAGTGGTTGGTAAGAAGAGTAGTAGTACGAACTCTGTTGATAAGAATGGTTTGTTTATCTAGATCTTTGTAAATGGGGTCAGAGCTTTCTTCCAGCCATGGATAGGCTTCCCTTTTATGGTAGATACATATTTGGTTCATTTTTTTCTTTTATGTCCTTTTTAGTGATGGTGAGGAAACCTGGGAAGATGATATTTGTTTTGTTGGTGGTGCAAGGTTTGCTCTTAGCAAGCTTGTCTGTTTTTTTCGTTGACAGTAATGTCTACATGCTCAGAGTCCATATGAAGATGATGCTGGGGGAAAGGTTTTGATTCAGGGGAGAGCTGCAAGAATATTAGTAGTGATTGAATTGGAGAATTTATTTGGTTAATTCATGCTTTCCAAAGTGGTCTTCGAGTCTGTGCAGATGGTCTGTTTGTTAACTTTTACTGCATAGGAGATTGCTTGAAGGATGGCATCTCTCTTGGCTGTGAAGATGCTCATTTTGAGATGGAGGGTGAAAGGTACTGGGATGTTATGTGTTATGTTCATTATGTTAACATAGGCTACAGTGACAGACTCATTATTTTTGGAACTGTCTGTAGCAATTAGTACTTCATATTTCTGAGGATGAATCTATTCATTGAAATTATCTTGAAGAACCTCTGGGGCTAAGTTGTGTTGTTGGAAAGCTAGACTATTCATGAGGATGAGATGATTCTTGTTATCTTCAGAACAGATGTTATACTGGATGCAACTGTTTTGGATTATATTGTGTTGATGTGTTCAGGCGTGAGACATTTGGACTAGAGAGATTGCTGAATGAGATACCTTTATCTGAGTGAATGATTTGTAATATCTCACTAAGTAAGGGATCTATATTATTTTTCCTAGAGTACATGCTGTACTGTTCGATAATGCAATGATGGAACCTGGTGGTGATGTTGGGTTTGTTTGCTGTATGGAGGGTGATAATATTGTTGGGGGAGTGGGAGAGGCCTAGGCATAGTTTGAGATATTGGTTCTGTATTATCTGTGAGGGTATTGTAAAGTTTTGTATGATGTTTCATCAGATGAATGATGCCAGGGATTATGTAATCGGCTAGACTTCCTATGGAGCTTTCAGATTAAAACTGTCTTCTTCTTGAATTACAGGAGCTAATCAAACCAATCAATAACCTTTAAACACCAGTAACGTAAAACTTTAAATGTTTTCGGTATTATGCAAGGCCAGCTTCAGGTTTTTAACAAAACAAATTCCAAAATGGAATGCTTGGAACAAACAAAACATATTTGAAAAAATTTTGAACAACACATAACGAATACAAAAATTAATACGGTAAAAATCATAAATACATAACCCTCTCATATATAGGCATTTTTAAAGATGTACCTAGTGTCTGAGATGAATTAATATATATTAACGTTGCCCGATTTTTCATAAATGTACCTCCACACATACAATACCCTGTTACAATCTTTAAAGTTATGTCCTCTAGTGGTGGTTTTTGAAATTAACTTTTTTTCTTTAGAAAAAATTATCATCATCTCATTAAGGCATTCCCAAACTTTCCTGATTTTCTGATGAATAGTTTTTGCTGTAGCCAGCTGAGAAATGTCAAATTTAATTTGGGATACCATGTGTTTATTTCAAATTGTTTTAGGAGTTTAATATATTTTATTTTTATTTAAATACTAGGGAACTTTAAAAGGTTTTGATCAAACAATCAATTTAATTCTGGATGAAAGTCATGAAAGAGTATATAGTTCAACACAAGGTGTCGAACAGGTTGTTCTTGGTCTCTATATCATTCGTGGTGACAACATGTAAGTTTTATTTTTCAACGTTTAATATTGTTTATCATATTAAGATATTTGTGATAAATTATTGAGATTGAAGTTTGCTAATAATGTCTTTGATTAATTTAACCCACAGTCAAGTTTTGAAATTCTAATGTAATTGTAAATTGCCATTGAATGTTAAAAATAAAAATTTTTTGTTAATTTTATTATGACTTGAGGTAAATGTATTTTTAGAATACATTACATGAAAAATACTAAGGAAAATCAACTAAAATAGTACAGTGGAATGAATCTAAGTTAATACTGTATAACTCAAATTTGTTTAAATTTACTTAATCCTACATATGCTCTTTGCAATTCTTGAGATGTTGACTATTTTATTGATTTTTTTTTTACAACTTTTAACATTTTTTGACAATTTATAATTCTCTTCAAAATACAGTTGTGATTCCCAGTATAGAGTACTTCAAAAATGTTAACACTTATGTGGAGAAAACATTCAATTACTATAATAGGGGTAATAGGATCGTACTTTTTTGAGAACTCCAAAATTTGATCACGACTTCTTGTACATAATGGAGAATTATGCAGAGGACATTTTGCCACTACAAATATAGCAAATATGTTATTATTAGTGTTAAAATTTTTTGAAGAACTGAATATTTCCTACTGAAGTTTATATATTACAGATTTTGCATCAATATAAAGATACTCCCAAATAACTGTCAATATATTGAAGTATGGATTTCATTTTTACTGAAGCATTACCAGGTGTATAAGCTTAAATCCGCTGTCTTTTAGTCAGAAAAACACATGTTTTTTTCATAGAAAGCAAAAACAAATTTATTCGAAGTACTTTCTCTCACTAGTGACACATTTTTTCCATCTCTCAGGCAATGTGTGGATACCATGCCAAAAAAATTCCTTCTCTTTCGATGTAAACCGCTCATCAAGCCATTTTTGGAGATCTTCGTAAAAATCGAAGTGCCACTCAGCGAGTGTGTGGCCCATTGATGAAAACAGGTGATAGTCAGAAGGAGCCAGGTCTAGTGAATAAGTGAGATGGGGTAGCACCTCCCAGTTGAGTGTCTCGAAGTAGTTTTGGACCAATGTTGACACATGCGATGGTGCATTGTTGTGGAGGAAAATCAGCTTGTCGTGTCTTTGCTGATAATCTGACCTTTTTTTTCATGCAGAACATGGTGCAATTTGATCAGTTGGTTGTAGCGGTGAGCATTGACAGTTTCACCAGGATTCAACAGTTCGCAGTAGATGAAACCCTGCTGATTCCACCAAACACACAGCATTGTCATCCATCCGAAGCAATTTGGTCTTGGGGAAGATGTTGATGGTTTGCTTGGATCAACCCACAATTTCTTGCATTTAGGATTCTCGAAATATATCCATTTTTCGTCGCCAGTTAAAATCCAATGAAGAAACAACTTTCTTTTTTGTCTGGTGAGCAAGATTTTGCATGTTTTTTGGCGTCTCTCAATCTGCCTATTGTTCAGTTTATGCAGCACCCATTTTCTGATCTTTTGGATCTTTCCCATGGCACGTAGACACATGGAAATGGCTGGTTGAGTAATACCCAATTTCTTAGCAAGCATTTTTTTTGATTGGGTATTGTCCTCGTCCAAAAGAGTCTGCAATTGATGGTCCTCAACCTTCCTGGGCTGATTTTCACACTTCTTGTCACTCAGGTCAAAATTGCCATCTTTGAACTGACAAAACCAATCTCTGCACATGGTTTCTGATAAAGCACTGTTACCATAGGCCTCCACAAGCATTCGGTGTGCTTCAGCAGCCGATTTCTTCAAATTGAAGCAGAAAAGCAGAGCTTTCCACATACACTCTTTTCTGGCACAAAACTAGACATGATTACCAAAGGAAAAATGTATGCTGTTGTATGAAATTGCTGATGATGTGCACTGATTAATGTTGACAGATGTCAGAATCATCAAAAAAAAAGTATGGTGTCTCCATTGTAGCTTAATACGCTCATTGACACCATCTATTAGCAAACAGTGGAATTAAGCTTATACACCTAGTAAATGATAGTGAATAACATATTAATGATATTGTCATTACTAAGCATGATACTTAATGTGCTGTTTGTGTATCATGTATGTTAATAAACAATTAGACACATACATGTCTAATTGTTTATTAACTGACAACATATTTTGAGAATAATTTTTAACAATATAAACATTTTCATTTAAGTACAGGTGTTTTATGAAAATATGGTTCTTTCAAAATATTTTAAATGTTACTTGTCACTGTATGATAGCCAGGGACTGCTCTAAGGGAACCAGGGACCAGGAACTGAAATCTGTATGGACCAAAAAACCCCAGAAATTTTTCAGGGGATAGTCTGTCCATTTATGTTGAACTCTGTTTTCTAAAACCTGTTTCATGATGGCTTTTCTAGCAAGTAACATTAGTCATCTGTCTTTGTAACTGTAGAATCCTTTACAGCAGAGATGCTAGGTATAGGGGGTGTCTTTGGATGGTAACCCATACTCAGTAAAAAAAAAAAATGCTGGCCAGATGGTGAAGAGTTGAATTCAAGTAGGATAATAAACCACAGGAATTTAGAGGTAGTCTTGTCAGGTGTGATCCTCACTACTCAGCTGCTCCATTGTAGGCCTGGCTGAATCCACAATGTGGGTACCAAAAGTGCTCTTAGTGCATACTTTATGCAAATTTTGTTATGAGTATCATTAAATATGTACACAGTAGACAATTTTTTCAAATTATTGTATTTAAATTAATACTCACAAGTGTTTTTAACTCTCCACCTTATGGATACTAAAAGGGCCTAGCAAGCCCATCATAGGTTTGACCAGAATGGAGTGCCCAGATGGTGAGGGACTGAAACTGACAATGATAAAAATATTCAGCAAATGGTCTGTTATTGCTTTTCACATAGTATTAAAGTGGTGCCTCTTATTTTGAATTTAATTCATTCAGGAGGCCATTAAAAGTCTGAATCAATTTTTCCCATTAGAAATAATGGAAAGTGAATTAATCCATTCCAAACCTTAAGCAATATCCATTTCAATAAATTTAAAACACCAATTACACATAATGTAAGATAAAAAATAACACAAGTAAATGCTCTAATGATATGTTAAAATGCAAAAACAATAAATAAAATACATAAATACTATATAAAATGAAAACTGTATTTACTGATGGCACACTGTCAACTTTGGCGTCTTAAACAAGACCACCAGATCTGTAATACATATATCATCTTTCATGCTTCAAAATAAGTTCCTTTTTCTCAATTGTCAATAATATAATCTTCCATATACAGTACTTCTTGGATGCCATGGTTAATAAGTAAAGGTTATATTAGGTTGAACAGAAATGTTTTTGGGTACTTTTAACAATATAATTAGCATAGATGTGTGATTTAATTATAACAGTTGTGAAATTTAACACATTTTTGCTAAAGTGAGATTGTATTTTTTGTTTAGAAACTTATTTTAAACTCCTCACTTCACATGTTGTTTGAATAAAATCAAGTTGAATGTTTTCAGGTGAAAAGCATATTAAGCATATTATGCTTTATGAGTTTCAGAGAGAATGCAACACTGCACAAACTAATGTGTTTGGTGTAGATGCTTCTAAACTTTAAATGTGTGAAATGAAGTTTCAAAAGTTCCATTTAGAAAATTTTGAACTAAAGATCTGATCTTCCAAACTGAACAACTGATCTTCCAAATAACAAAGAAGATAGTTGGATGATTTTTATTAATTTACATAGTTAAAAAGAAATAAATTTTGGATAAAATATCATTGTTGTTTGCTCCTCTAATATATATATATAATTATTTTAATACAAAATCAAGAAACAGTTTTTTTCTTTTTGAACTGAAATCAATTTTCATATTTTTTTTAATGGATTTACAATAAACAAATTAATTTTTTCATTAAGTATATGTTTAACGTATGCTATGATATTATGCCTTTATTTCAGAAATCTATTAAAAAGTTAAAATTACATCTAAATTTTTTAAGCTCAAAAAATATGATTATACTTATACATATTATACAATTGTAAAACACTAAAAATAAAAATGTTAAATTTTATATTTTATTTTAATGATTGAGGATGATTAAGTTAGAAATTTAAAAACATTAAACATATACTTAAATATTTAATGGAATTAAATAATAATTTAATAGCATTGTGAATAGCATTTTAAAATGTTTAGTTTAGCCATGTGTAGCTTTAACTGAAATGCTTTAATATTTTTGGTATGTCTGAGATATATTTTAAATCTTAGTTAACTTAAACATATTTATTCTTAATTATTATTTATTATTGACAAGACTATGTCTTCTTTATACAATCGTACTGCCTGCTGTGTTACCAGCTTGATGGTATGAAGGAGTACATGTCAGGAGTTAAAATTTGGCACAGAGTATTAGGTGCCCAAATCATGCGCACATAAAAAAACCAGACTTGTAGGTAGTCAGGGGACCAAGAACTGAGATAAAATAAAATAGAAAATGGCAACACTCTCTACAAACAGGCAGTAGTGCAAGATTTGTGCATGTGTTGCTGGTTGGTAAGTTGGAAATACGAATATTGTGAAATTGAATTTTGACAAACGAATCTTTGAAAAAACCCATTTAGTTGTCCTGTGTTATTCCCCCCAAATTTCTGGTCACCACGTGCTAACCTTGACCGATTGACCAGAGATATCTCGTTTCATCATCGGAACTTTTTGAAACTAGATGGCACGTTGTTATAATTTTATATTAAAACTAACTTCTGAAATATAAATATTTTTCTTTTTACATTTATTAATATATATATTTCATTTATGCAAAATAAAAAAATAATTTCGAATGATACAATAGCCACCATTATTTTTTTCAAAAACGGGAAATTTTCACATTGACAAAAATTCAACCTGGGGCGTCATGCAACGGAGAGAAATTTCAACATTGGATAGGTAAATTTCACTGAAAATGCATCGTGGTTGACCTCGTGGTCATGGCTGTGGCCGGCAAAGTTTGAATGATTGCGCTCAAAACCAGTGATACCGAAGATGATTGGAGAATATGAACAAGACCCACCACGGTGTCGAAATGATCCCACTTAGTAGTGAGTCTCTGAGACATAGTCTTGTTCCAAATACAGCCTTGCTGTTTTACTCATTAAATTAAATTTATTTCTTTACATTTTGAATAAAGAATTTACTTAAATGGATAAAATATATGTAAATATATATTACTTTTTCAGAGCTGTTGTCGGAGAAGTTGATGATGAGCTAGATTCTCGTTTGGATCTGTCTAACATCAAGGCCGAACCTTTAAATCCTGTAGTCCATTGATATTTGTAAACATATTGTACATACATTATCTGAAATCCATTTAATTCATACTTCAATGACTCAAATGTAAATAGACATAATCATAAAGTTTTTTTTGAGTTGTATCCATATTTCTTATGCAACCATTTTATAAATTATATTTTATATCAAAACTGAAGTTTTTAGTTGTTTTTCAAAATTTTATAGATAAAAACAATAAAATCTGAATATGTATTTATAAGAAAATTGTATTTAGAATTTACATTTTTAATAAAGCTTACAAATTATATTTGCTAATAGTAAATTTTCATACTTTGCAGAATTGTTTTTTCAAAACATACTTAATGTAAAATTTTATTATAATATATAAATACTACAGAAATATTTAATGTTCTAAAAAGTTTAAAATTGTATTTAGATTTTTCATTTTAAAGGAATTAAATTAATTTTTTTTTTTTTTTTTGTATTTTTCAAAACATAATCGTAACTTTACAGCATATCATTTCATTTAAAAAATTTCAGTTATGATGTAAATAATTTGGAATGATTTATTTAATAAACTAACTTTAAACATCAAAAATATATTTTTAATTGATTTAGCACTAGTTAGAGTAGAAATTAATTTTTCTTATTTCTGTATGATTTTCAATACAGGTAGGCCTCCTACAACGCGGTAGATATGTTCCTTGAAAATACCGCGTTGTGGGAAATCACGTTATAGGAGACACCAACTTAATACAAAAACTGGGATTCAGTTCTAAAAAGAGAAAAACTGCCTTTTATGGTGTAACATTTTCATCATTTTTTAAATTTATGTACATAAAAAGCTTAAATAAAATTCAACATCATATAAAAACTAAAAACGATTATGATTTCAAGTCAAAATTAAAAAGAAACAATGTTATGCTCAAATTCAGTCCTCATCGTCACTTATTATAGTTGTTCGAGAATGTTTGACTGGCCTTATTTCAAGGTCTGAGCTTGTTCCATCAAGTTCCACTGCACTTATGTGATCCATTGTGATTTTTCTGTTATGTGAAAGATAATTCGTTTCTAAATACTCTAAACTGCATTGTAAGAAAATTTTTACATTTTTCCAATTGCGTTGGAGCGAAAACGTGTTTTAAAGGTACCGCGTTGTAGGAGGCCTACCTGTATTTACTATTTGTTTCTTTTTAAGATTATTAGAACATAGTGGCACACACAGAGAGGGACCAATGGGTCCTGGCACCCTCCAAAGAAAAAGGAAAACAAACATTAGAAGATTTTTCAAAAATTTTCCTAATTAAAACTTTTTTTTAATTATATTGAATTTGCATTAAAAATTTTTTTTTATCTGTTCAGTTTGGCTCCCCAAGATTAGATCATGAGTGTGTCACTATTAGAATACAATGTGTTGGAAATAATAAGTATGATTAAAGGTACAGTACATCCTACATAATTTACATGTTAAATCAATAGAACAAAATAATGAACACAATAAAACATTCTCAAATAAGCCAAGTACCATATATCTACACAAAACCTGAAATCTCACGAATCTCCGAGAAGCTTATATTGTGAAGTATATAAGATTCCTGACATGAAATAGCTAAATTAGAATATCATGACATATATCAAAATAAGTATTTTTGAATTGCAAAAATAAGAAAATATTTTTGAATATTTGGTGTATAACAATTAACTGCAGTACAAAAATAGACAGTCATTCCAAAGTAAATAAACTTCAGTAAAACTTGCAAAGAACTTTGACCTGTAAAAATGTGATTTAAAACTCATTAATGGTTTAGTGAAAAAAATTTTGATAAATGGAAAACTGAAATTCAGTATTGAAATTAGAAGTATAATGTTTTATAAAATGAATATTATGTTTTGGTGCCTAAAGTATCTTTCTCCTGTTTGAGCCATATAATATCTAAATTTTTTTGGAAACTGTTTTCTTTAAAAGTAATTATGTTTATAAATTATTTTGTCTTTTATTTTTCATATTCTGTTATAGTTTTTTTTTAGCTGGTTTGTAAAATTATCATCTCATCTAGACGATGATAGAGTTATATATGAATATATTTTGTTATGACTTCTCTTTGGTCATACTGTCTGTAGTATGCCGTATGGATTAAATGAATAAAGAAATTAAAATTAATAAATGATTTAAAGTTGTTTTTATCTAAAGAAGAATGGATAATTGACAGCATTTGTTGTTTTTATTTGTCGTCATCTAAATGAATTTATTGTAAATTGTAAAACTAGATGTGTTACTAATGTATTAGTAACACATCTAGTTTTACAGTTTACATGGATTCAGTTTTCATTAACTAATTGAAATATTTTTAGTTAGGTAACTACATATAAAAAAAATCACTGATTTTCTAAAAACATTTTCCATTAAATTGTTGGATTTTTTAAAAGCCATAGATTTCAGGAAACTGTGAATATATATAAGTGATAAATAATCTCGTATAGAACCAAATATCCGGCAAGCCTGGGATCGGAAGAGATCTGGTTTTCTGAACGCAGGCTAAAAATATACTTAAAAAAATAAACGATAAAAAGTATTATAATAAATTATTTTTGATACTCTATAAGCTAGTTAAAACAGTTCTTATTTTATCAGTTTTGATACGTTAACTGGCGTAAACCGACGTTTACGCTATGCAAAATTAAAGTGGCCACGCAGCGAACTATAGCCCACCAAATTCAAAACTAGCCAGCTATTTGTTCTGGTACTATACTACATTTTATCATTTATCTTCTAATTTTTGTATCACAAAACTTGAGTTTTCGATTTCTTTTTCTGAAAAAATGCATAAATGTGTTTAATTACATTGATAACTTTTTCATATTTTGTGTGCACATTTTTTCCCTAACTTACGTACATTCAGGCTAAAATTTTAGTGTTAACGTAGATGTAAAACAACGATAGAGAATTCTTGTGATTCATTGTGGGTTTGGCCGAATCCACAATGGGTATGCGAAAAAAGCTTTCTAGTATCCACAGGACGGAGAGTCCAAAAGTAAAAATAATTTGTTGTTTATTAATGTCATTGGCCTCACTGCCATAAATTTTTGGTATTCCGTAAGCTAACAGTTCGCATTCAGTCAAAATATATTTCCAATATTTAAAATATAGTTAAATTGATATTTTAAATATTAAATATATTGAATTAAAAACTGCAGCAAGTTACTTAACTTCCCCCGGTAACATTTAAAACCATGTGTGGCGCCATCTGTTATGATATTTTATTATTAAAAACTTTTTTTATTTTTAATTACTATAAAATGGCAAAAGGCATAATTTTGAGGCTATGGATCGGTTTTGTAAAAAATTGTAAATGCCAATAACGAGTAAAATGGTCATAAGTTATGGTTTTCTACTTTAGTGTTATAAATTTACTAATTTTTCAAAACTAGATTTTAATTATAAAATAAATTTCCACAGAATAATAAATAATATCAGTTAATACTATCGAAAAAGTTTAAAATAAATTTAATTTTGTTAAATTCCAAAGCAAAATGACTACTAAATTTAAATTTGAAATTTGAATTTAATCGTAATTCGTTTATGTAAGTTATGATCGAAGATGATGCCATCCAATAGAATTAATCTTGTGAATATTCTTTTTTAAATATATATTTTTTTCAACTTGTGTATATAGGTGAGTAGCGAGTATTTATTAAAACTTATAAAAATAATTAATTGTAAGATTATAAGTTATAACAAATTTGAAAGTCAAGAAACATAAGAATCAAATTTGCAAAAAAATTTAAAATAATACACACTTCGATTTTTATATCTAATATTTATATATCAATCATACTGTAATTAAAGAGTATGTACCGAGAGCGCGGTTTGACTTTTTGAAACTAATTTTATTTTAAAATTAAGCCGCTGAGACGAAAATTGGCGCTGTTGTCCTTTTAATGTGAATATTACGTACATTTTAAAAATGAATTTCGGCTTGAAAGCAGTCGCAAAACGCTTACAATCCGATAGCTGAACGGTTAAATTGCTCATTCAACTCAAACAGCAATGCCAGTTAGGCGCTTAAAAAGATCTGGCAATTGACAATTTTAGAGAAATGATTTGGGTTTTGAGGAATAGAGGTAAATACAGAAGTTTCGGATCGGAACCGCTTTAGACTCGGAACTACTGAGAACAGTTCAGCACCCAGTTGAGACAGTTCCGGCCGGAATTACCAACGCATTCTTCATTTTGTACTTTTATGAATACAGCTTTTTCACGGAACAGTGAATTGTCTGGATTTAAACATTACCTGGATGAAAATGTTCCAAGAGTTTTTAGGAATAATGAAATTAATTTTGAGTATTTTAAATTTATAAAGATATTTTAAAACTAGATTTTTATTAGAATTCGTAATTATTTGTTTTTATTAGTAACTAGCAGATATATCCGACATTGCCCAGTCAAAAAGTAAGAAGGATAAACGTTAAAATGAAAACCATATTACCAATTTGATTATATTAGCCTACCATTGTTATGTTTTTCGCGAAGTGTTGAGAGGATCAAATCGGGAGAAGAGCAGGTCCAGATTTTATGGAAGTCTATATTTTCTTCAGAGTTCCAGAGAATAACTATGAAAAATTTGGTGCAAATCGGACAAAGGATTTAAGAGTTAATAAGGGGGAATAAAATCGGGAGGGTTAGGATGTCCAGGTTTTATGGTAGTCTATATTTTCTTCAGAGTCCGAGTTAGTAAGAATAATTTGCAGCAGGTCGACTAAAAGCTACGAATAGCGAGAGAAAAATTCGATTATATTTGTATAAAACCGACGAGGGACCTTCTAGTCCAGGGGTCTAAAGGCCGGATGGCCGAGCGGTCAAGGTGGCAGCCTACCGCTCTGGGGAACCCGGGTTCGAATCCCGACCGGTCGAAAAATCCCCAGGAATTTTTCGGGGGGTGGTCCGTCCGGTTATGTCTGGCCCCGTCCCTCACCACCCGGACGCCCCATTGTGGGCTTGGCCGAACCCATAATGGCTTGCAAAAAGAGGCCCTCTTAGTGCCCACAGGGCGGAAAGAGTTTAAAAAAAAAGTCCAGGGGTCTCAAATTCAAACGCAGCAAAGGGCCCGTTAAATACGAATTCAAACCTTGCCATCATCAATCTTGCACTAACTGGATTGTATCTTGTATCTTAACAATGCTGCTAGTGCTCTTTTACTAAGCAGAAATCCAACACCAGCTTCATGTCTTGTATCATTTCCCGACCAGATGACTTCACCACCATTCAGTTCTCCCGATGCTGTCCAACGCATCTCTGGTAACCCTAATATGTCGCATTGATATCTCTAGTGGCGTAGCTAGGGGGGTGCGGTAGGTGCGGTCCGCACCGGGCCCCTGGAAAGCGATAGGTCCATGGGGGCCCAAAATCACAGGAAAAAAGACCCGAAAAATTTTTCACCGCAAAATTTCAGAACAAAGCAAACTTTGGCATTTGGCTGCTCGAGCTGCTGGGGCCCCTATTACACAGGAAAACCAGCAACTCAACTGTAATCTAGTTATACACTATATAAACCACTACACAAAAATATTTTAGTCCGTTTACGTAACAAAACAAAAAAATACCTAACGCATCATTTATCAAACGGAAGAAATTGAACGTCTAAACGCAATGTTTTTAACGGAATAAATAAATTCAAAAGCCGAAATTTACAGAAAAAATTACTTGTTTTTGTTTGGACGTTTCCGATTGCCATTACGGAAAAAAGACACCCCTGCCGAAAATTTTTGTCGGTGCTCACAGATCTGGTTTCGCACCGGGCCCGGAGAACCCTAGCTACGCCACCGGATATCTCTCCATTTCCTTCCGAAGCAGCTCTAGTTTTCCAGGTGGCCATAACGTTCTGACATTCCAAGTTCCTACCGAAAGGACTCGTGTTGCTGCGTGAAGAATTCTTTTCTTTCTTTCGGTAGCCAATTTTTTGACCCAACTCTGATTGATCGGTTGGTATCGCGGACCTTGTTTATCCGGGCGACGTCCGAGCCGGCATCTTTTATCTTTTGCTTGTATTCACATCATATTTCATTCGTGTTGTTGTTTTATAGTTAGCGCATCCACACTCATCTAACCAACCCTCCTCATTTTTCCAGGCCAGGTTTGGGACTGGCATGTTTTCTCTAGAGATTGCATGGTGGAGTTTATTAGGAATATGAGTCTACATAAACATGTAACGACATTGAGAGACAAAATAAAATTTGAAATTAGAAACTAAACTTTGAAAATTAGACGTTATATGGTTAATGATGAAAGATCTTACTATAATTATTAATCGATTTCAGACACGTGAATTCAATTAAAACAAATTTAATTTCGCGATAAACAATATATACAGATGAGTTCTTTTGGATTCCCTCGGTCCAATTTCTCTTACTGTCCGTTAGTAACAATAACCCAAGTAGCTTACCTTCTTGGAAACTACTTGCCCGACAATACTAATGAAACCCGCGCGATCCTTAACTAACTTAAACCTAGGGATAGAAAAGTATAGAGATAAGGAAATGAGAAGAATTGATAGGATAGTGGGGTACCCTTGTTCTCGCTGAACTCGATGCTGGCTGGTGCTCTATTCTGCGTGTCTCTGGGTTCGTCAATGTTTTAAATATCTTCTACTATAATTTCTTTTCGGTGTCTCTGATTCGAAAATCCAGATCCTCACCTCACGGCTCTCCATTCGGCCCTCGTAGAATTCCGTCTCACGAGCTCGCCGTTTTCGTCCGTGCTTCTTCGTGTCCGGCCGGGGAAAAAGTGACCCTTCGTGACCCAGATTTGACTCGTCCTCCACTCGAACTCTTTGTTCCACACGGCCCCCTGGTGGGTGGGGAGTGGGAAGCCCCCGTTCCCAAAAGCCAGAACAATGAACAAAGGAAGTTAGAAAGAAGGGTTAAGAAAGAGAGAAAATTATTAAAACTAATTAAATCTAAAATACATATGTACAAAAATATGGCGTACAGCCACAATATGGTTAATGATGAAAGATCTTACTATAATTATTAATCGATTTCCAAGATTATCAATACCATTACTGTCTGGAGAGAATTGCATACATTAATTTACCAATAATTAATTACCTAATATGTAATTAATTTAATTACAAATTTCTATATTACAGGTGAAAAAAAATGATAAGATTGCTATTGTATATTGGAATATAAATTCGTGTATGCATATTCCCAACGGAAGCTCCGTATTGTCGAATACGGGACAGCTTCCACGGCGAAAATATTTGAATCGTGTACAGCAACCAGATTACAGGCATTCGTCCATGCGCTTTACAGAGCACTAACCTCTGGCGGTTTAGTTGGTGGATGCTCCACACCAAAATATCGTAAAACGCTTCTAATGATTCTATCAAGGGTCTGCACAGTTTCCCTATCATTAAATGTCACGGCACGCCATTGTTGTATAGCAAATGTTGTGTAATGGTTTTTCTATGCATTCTGTGCCCATTTAACAAAGATTTTCGAATTAACTGATTTTTATTACACGACAAATGCTCATTGTTAATGAAAAAGTATTAAAAATTTATAATAATTCGATTTTTGTGGGCCCTTGACATTTGGGGCCCAGGGCTTAAGCCTATTAGTCCCTATGTAGATCCGCCCGTGTGCGAGAACCAGAAATTTGCTCACACCAGCGAGATTTCTCGCTTCTCGCTTGTGCATGTTTTCCTTTGTGAGAACTATATCGCTCTCAACCTCTCGCTCGCTACTAAATTCGCGTCTGCATAGTCACATCCAGGTATTAGAGAGGTTGCGTCCGAAGTTTTCATCTCTAAAACGTGAACGTCAAACGTTGAGCGTCGCAATCTTGTAAGCGTAGAAGTTTGACAATGGCGTTTGGAAAGTCAATGGAATCACGCTCGACATTCCAAACGCCATTGACAAACTTCTAGGCTTAAAGGAAAGCGGCGCCAAACGTCCGACGTACACGTTTTAGCGTTTAAAACTTCGGCCTCAACCTCTCTAATGTCTCGTGGAAGTTGCAGGCATCTTACCGGATTACTTTTGTATCAAAATTTTGTGTTCAAACATTACCACAGTGAGAGTAAAAATTATAGCTGAATAATAAAACACCAACGGGTTTTTTTTAACTTTCTGCTCTGTGGGCACTAAAAGGGCCTCTTTTTAGCAAGCCCATTATGGATTTGCCAGGCCCAGAACTTTGCGGCCGGCTGGTGATGGACGGAGTGATCCGACATATCTAGTCGTTTCACTCCCGTGAAAAATTTTTGGGAATTTTTCAATCCGTCCCGGGTCTCCGCCCAGAATAGTAGGTTCCCACGTTCACCGTCGGCCCGTCGGCCATCCGGCTGTCGCCACCAACGGGTTGTACTGACATGTTGGATTGTACAGGAAATGCCTTAACTTCAAACTTCATGTTATCTGAAATGTTCCTTATCCTACTCGGCCGTCTGCCACCTTAAACGGATAATTGCGAGTCTACTGTGTTCAATTTTCTTTTTATTGGCAATTGTACTTTAAAATTTTAATACTCTGTAAGAAGAATTTCAGATTTTTTAAAAACTTTTCTCCTTTAGTTTCCTTTGATTATATTTGTATTTTTCTTACAAATAACGATGAATATCAGTAATTTTTAAATATAAATAAGGAAAGTTTTAGAAATGATCTAAATCAAACAGGCACAATCTAACTTTTATATTAAGACATCATTAATCGTTTGAAAGTTGAATTTTCCTCGTATTATATTGGAAAGAGGTTTTCGTACATTTATAAAGTTTCCATTATATGCTATTCCTTTTTCTCCATTAGCACATTGTTTGTGTTAGGGTGCAAGTGCGACTCCTTGCACCACAAGTGACACCCTTAATTTTCGCTACTTAACAAACTCAATTTAAAAAATTAACTGTTTCATAATTAGAACTACAGTAGTTAGACGCCTTGTCTGGCCTCTGGCAAACCATTTATGAAATATTACTTAGAATTTTTCCCCACATAGATTCGTTCCGGAGAGTAGTAGACTGAGAGTATAGTTTGGATATCTTCCCCCCTCCGCTTTGCCATCTGGCTGTCCAAATATCAGTGGCGTGCCGTCATTGGAAGCGATGGAAGCGCTGCTTCCACCTTCCAATGACCTTCCCTTGTATTTTATAAAATATAAATTTTCATATTTTAACGTACTTTGAATTAATTAAAATTAATATTTTATTATAACTGCATTATGTATCTTTCACAAATTTCTATACTACATGTGAAAAAAACGATAAGATTGCTATTGTATATTCGAATAATTCGGTGTCGGAAGGAATGTCGAAACGGGGTCAGTTTCCAATCAGCCAGATTATATAGGCATTGGCACATGCGGTTTACAGAGCACCAACCTCACCCGGTTTAGCTGGTAGAAGCGACACACGCGTAAAGCGTTCAATTTTATATCCCGGAGCGGTTCTGGGCTGTTAGCCGCCTGCTAGATATTCGGCCACCTTCGCCCGATTATGTGAATCATGAGCAGACTAGATCAACTGCGGGCAACCCCCGGCCCGCGGGCCAGCTACGGCTCGCGAAAAGTTTCTATCCGGCCCGCGAGATCTTTAATAGATTATTAAATTGGAAAAATAACTAATTTAATTGTTATTTTTCCAATTATTTGTAATTTTCGAAAACGATAATAGAAATACAGTAGAGCATCGATTATCCGTCCCCCGATTAACCGACTTATCGGTTAACCGACCGCGTTCTAGTCGGCAAATTCAAATGTCCGCTAGTGATGTGGCGCTACAATATTTGGTTATGTCTTGGCTACTTTAATATTATTTTTGTTAAATTTTTGCATGTTTTAGCTGGCAGCACTGGCTCGACCATGAAAGGGAGGCTAGTATTTAAACTAGGGCTAATACACTATACTAATAATGTATTTTTTCATACTTTTCGGTTATCCGACCAACTCCAGTCCCCAATTAAGTCGGATAATCGATGCTCTACTGTAAATGTACTAATTAACTTTTTATTTACTTATTTCATATTTGCAGACTAAAAAAAATTACAAGTCACAAGAAGGCGTCAATTAACTACTACGGCCCGCGGAAAAAAACGTAAAATTTATTCTGGCCCATGTTATAAAAAGGGTTGCCCACCCTAGACTAGATTTATAACAACCCAACCGATAGGAGTTTACTGGCATGTTTTTATGATAGTTCTGTATAGTTGACAGGAGTTAAAAAAAACTCCATTAAAATATTTGATATATTTATTCTGTATTTATTTTGCTCTCCCATCTTATATTACTTACGGATTTTAATGTTAAACCGGTGATATTACGATTTAGTATGTCCCATCTGTAAAGGGATGCAGAAAAAACGTGTACAATTCTAGTACAGTGTTAAAAAATTAACTGTTACATTGGCAGCATCATTTACAACCAAATTTAATGAATGAGACATACAATGGTACAAAAAAAGCTCTAGAATTTATTTTCCTTAAATCTATGATTTATATATCCATTGTCATAAAAATTTGTCTTTCCAATGTTTCCCCAAGACTACAGATATTCAGGTACAAAGTAACTGGTTTCGACTTATTTCTACTAAGTAGTTAAATAATTAAGAGCTTAGGAAATGGGGACATAAATAAAACCCTGCTGAAAGAGCCAGAATTTTACTTAAACAAAAGCTTAACCGAACCAATCACTAGCTCAGTACAGTGGGGAACTGATTTCCGTGTACACCTGGTACTAAAACGAATTACAGTAGTTAGAAAACAAATGACTATTAAGTTTAACATATTTACATTTATGGTGAGAAACGTTTAGAATTTACAACAGCCCTGTGGCGTCCTTTGAGATATACTAGTGGTGAGACAAAAGAGGTATTTGACATTGACCGGTATCGGCACCCTCGGGATTTGGCAGCCTGCGTGCATGCACGCGCCGCACACCTACCAGGATGTCTCTGATTCCATTCATTAGCCACTCGTAGGGAGCTATTTCACTAAGTGGATTGTTTTAAGATTTAAAGTAAAGAGTATTTTGTTATTTTTATGTACGTTTCTTCACAAAGTTATATTTAATTATAAGTTTCTTTAAAAGTATATTCATACAATTGAAGAATTTTTTGTACTAGGTATGTATATTTGTCACACATTTTGTTTTACCAAGTAAGTTTTTTTTATAATTTTAATTTTAGCCCTTATATCGTGGCTAGTGATTAAAAAATTTATTTTAAAAAAGTTTAGGCTCAAGACCGTATAATGAAAAAGAAAACATTATTAAAAGAGAAAGACCAATGCCTAAATTAAATATAAATACGTCAACAAAAAAATTTCGACATTTTGACGATAAAATTTATGACGAATGACGATTCTTTCGTAAAATTGAAGCAATTTGGAAATCAAAATAGAATAGAATTTAACATTGGTAGACAATATAAAATAAATATTGAAAATTATAACGAGATAATTACGATTAATTGATATATCTAAATTAATAGATGTTATATGTTTTTTCTCAAAGCAAGAATTGGCATTTAGAGGGCATAGGGAATTTATTGAATCTAATAAGAAAGTTCAATATAATTACCTCTGTTATTTATTAAGTACGTCAGATAATCTATTAAAAATACATTTAAAGAAGTATACGGTTTTTACTGGCTTATCGAACAAACGAATACGAACGTGCCCTGACGCACAATTAATTGATTGCCCCTGTAAGTCGGCTTCTTACAGAAACACAGCTTCCCTATCATCAAATGCCACGGCACGCCACTGCTAAATATCAGTGTAAACGCGGTTATCGACACTCCGATTTTATCGTATTAAAAATGCTAGTAACATACATTATTTATCATTAATTTTAAAATATCAACTTTAATGATATACAAAACATAACACATGTATAGAGACACATATAAACGTAATAATTTCTTCGTACTCCTGTTGCTTATAATAATGATCTATATAAAAAAATATACTTGAATACAAGCTTTTTAAATACTTGAACTTCATAGATAGGTTTTCAGAAGTGTAATATCAACACAACTTGTTCTTTAATCGTTTAAAACGTATTGCTTTAGACCCGTTGTTAATCATAAGTGTACGAAGAAAGTTAGGAAGAAAACTTAAGAAAACGCACAGTAGTTCGTGTTTCCAATGTCCAGTTGTGTAATTGTCGATTCCAATGGTATTCACCGCGATTTTATTCAACTCGTTACTAGAAACTATAAAATATCTTAGTGGTCCAAAATATTTTTCAAAAGAATTTATCATATTGGTCGAGACGAAACAAGGAACAAAGGATTGAACGTAAACGTCGTCTTTTCTGAATTCCCAAGAAATTGCCCTGCCGAAGCGATCTGAAAATGCTTTGCAAGACTTCTTTGGTCGTTCTCCCTCAATCACGCTTCCCGAATGGTTGGTTCCTAGGTACTAAACGTAACGAGACTCTTACCTGGAGCGCGAGAAAAGTCTAAATCGAAGATGAATTCGATCTTCCACCGATCATAGGACGACTTCCTTCCGCGATTTATGGTTTCTGCCTGGCAGTTTGATATAAACAATGGGTGTCCGACTACAAACGACTTTTACCTATGTTTTTTTAAACTAATAAATTTTTCTCTAAATTAATCGTTTTTTCGTGTCTTTCGTGACGGGTCAGACCTGTCCGGAACCTCACATTTTCATAAAAGTTTTAAACAAATATTGGAAATGACAAAAATAAACAATTTATGTATTTTGGTTTAAAAATACAAATAATACATACATAATACAAATTGATACGATACAAACAATGATAGAAAAACTTGTTTTATTAATTTTTTATAAACTCTATTCGGCGATTTTTTTCCGCAAAGTCGTTAATTACTTTATCATAAAAGTCGCTGGTCGTCGACTCCATTAACGTATTTGAAAGCTCTTTTTCTATCGAAAGCAACGCTAGCGACGACAATTTTTCTTCCGACCGAGTGTTCCTGGCCAATGTATGAATTTGCTTCGTGGTCGAAAAACTGCGCTCAGCAGACCCACCGGTAGATGGTACCGTAAATATTAATGATATTATATCATATAATTCTTTTAGTATGTCTTTGTTCGGATCGACATTAATTATAATATGTTTTATGTTTAAGAGTTACTTGTCAATATAGTCCGAACACGAATATAAATATTGCGATTCGCTAAGGGATAGAAATTCTAAAGATTTTGTGTCTGAAAATCTGTCAATATAATTACAGTATAATTAAAAAAATTATAATTAAATATAACTTTGCAAAAAAACGTACATAAAAATAACATTGAATACTCTTTACTTTTTAAATCTTAAACAATTCACTTAGTCAGAGAGCTCCCTACCCAGTCGCTAAGGGATAGAATCGTTGGAAGCGTTACACGTGTGTAGCTTCCACCAGCTTTTTTTTTTTTTTTTAACTCTTTCCGCCCTGTGGGCACTAAGAGGGCCTCTTTTAGTAGACCCATTATGGGTTCGGCCAGGCCCACAATGGAGCGACCGGGTGGTGAGGGACGGGGCCCGACATATCCGAACAGACCACCCCCCGAAAAATGCCTGGGAATTATTCGACCCGTTCGGATTCGATCCCGGGTCCCCCAGAGCGGTAGGCTGCCACCTTGACCGCTCAGCCATCCGGCCGCTTCCACCAGCTAAACCAGGTGAGGTTGGTGCTCTGTAAAGCGCATGCGCCAATGCCCTCTGGCTGGTTTACACCATTCAGTTATTCTCGCCGTGTAAGCTGTCTTGTAAGCGCTTCCATTCCTCCACTGATATTCGAATATACAATAGCAATCTTATCGTTTTTTTCACATGTAGTATGGAAATTTGTAATAAGATACAATGCAGTTATAATAAAATATTATGCAGTTATAATGCAGTTACAATAAAATATTAATTTTAATTCATTCAAAGTACGTTAAAGTATAAAAATTTATATTTAGAAACTATAAGGAAAGGTCATTGGAAGCTGGAAGCGGCGCATCCACCACTTCCAATGACGGCACGCCACTGCCAGATAGAGAATTCGCCTTTCCGTGGAAAACCGTATTCGTAAAAGTACAGAATCAAGAACGCGTTAGTAGTTCGACGAGAACTCGGTGTGGAACGGTTCCTCATAGTTCCGAGTCCGGAACAGTTTCTTTGGAACGGTTCCGATAGGAATTACCCACCTTTAGTATGAATCATACAAATTTACGTCACGTTTCTAAATAACCATTGTCGGTTCCCATGAGTCGGACAACTTCGTTCATTGAGCCCAAAAATCCTTAATCTTCTTTTTTAAAATCTTTTTAAAATTTTAAATATTTTTTAAAAGTTATATTTAAAAAAAAAAACTTCCAAAAAGAGCTTTTTCCCCCTTCTAATGCAGATTTGGAAGTGAAAAATTCAGAGGTAACAATAGAAGCATTTTTGTGTTGCAGATTTTAATTGACTCAATTCAAAATCGGCATTGGAAGAAAAGGAAAAGAGCTCTTTTCGGAAATGTATTTCTTTTTTATTTTTAAATATAACTTTTAAAAAGATTAAAAATAAATGCCCATTCCATTGCTATTTTTAACCTTTTATTTTAATTTAATCATCTTTTTCCGCCCGTGCGTGTTATATTACTATATTCCTAATGAAACACTGTACAGAACAGCGCTGTCCAACTTATTATAGCCCGCGGGCCATATTTTCTTCACCAAACATTTCGGGGGCCAAGAAGGTTGATAAATGAAAAGTCAGTTTATGTTAATTAAAAAAATATTTTATTTACACTAAAAAGAAAACTTTAAAATATTCGTAATATATTAATGAGAACATTGTGGCCGTAATTTTCACATAGTAAAATAATTTTAATATTAATAATAATAATTTAGTAACATAAATTTATTCATAGTAAAATGTACTCGCGGGCCGTAAAAATAATTTGGCGGGCCGTATACCCCCCCCCCCGGGCCGCCAGTTGGACAGCCCTGGTATAGAACAAAAAACACAAAAGAGATGTTCTTACTTTTCATGTGAAATGCGTTTTAAAAATTGGCGAATTATATATAAACCGAAAAACGAATAAATGTATCAAAATATTGAATATTTGTCTAAAATTAAATCGAATGTTTTGATCAATCAATGGATAAACATGTGACTGAGTTGTCAAGGTGATGTTTATTAAATAAAATCAAAACAAACGAATACAATATTTCTGCATTGTTATAATTCTGTATAATATTGATGAAGGAATATGGTATTTTCTGAAGTTTATTATAGCTTTTTCATTGTATTGTTAATATGTTTGATTTGATTAATTTGCAATATTATATTGAATTATGTCAAGTATTATATGGGATGAAAAATTTCACCAATAGTCAATTCCTATATTTAACAAATTTCATGATACACAATACGATTAATTACTAATATGATATAAAATGGGATGATATTACTCCTAGCTAATGATATCGTTTTTTTTGTAAAGTCTGCTTTTTTATGATCCTAATGCATTTTTTAGCACAATGTTATGAACTGAAAATATATGCAAACTAAATTACCTGTTATATCCTTGAAATAACAATATTATTCAAGATATATATAATATCTTGAATAATATTGTTATTTCAAGGATATAATATTATATATAATATATAAAGTAATATATATATACATATATTACTTTATAATTAATAACAATGTACAGTTATTGATTAGAAAATAGTTATTAATAATTTCTTAAATATATACTATATAATGAATATTAGTACATAAATAAAAATATTATAAAATAAAAGTTTAATTGTTTTTCAGATTGTTACAGTTAATTACTTAATCTAAATTAGTGCTGTATCTTTCCTGTTTTAGATAAAGTAGTATGGATGAAAATTTGAATGATATGATTTCAGAACTTAAAATATCAAAAGATAAAGGTGAGAGAAATATTAATTTGTATTTATAATAATATTTTTTAATAATAAAAATTTGAATAAATGAGAGTCATTCATTACAATATCATATACATTATTAATATATCAAGTATTTATTATTATTATTTTTTTAAACAAGTAAATCGGTATTTAAAAACACAAATTAAAATACTATTATGCAAGATGATTTAAAATTAATGATATAAAATGTACAATATCAATAAATATAAAATTTTCTAAATTGAATCTTCTTTAGTACAGTGGTTCTCAAATTCAATATGTGACTGTGTGCTCAGATATTGGCATTGAGTGGTGCATATAATATAATAAACTTGCATTACCACAAGTCAATGCAAGATTATTATGTTTTTTTATGATTACAGCTTACTAGAAATATAGCTTAAGTAATTTTAAACTGAAATAAATTATTAGTTATTCTAATGGATATTTAAATACTGAGTGATCATAATTAACCTATCTCTATTCAACACTGTCTAGAGCAGGGATTCCCAACTTTTTTCATGTATAAACTGCTTTTAAGAAAACTTTTTTTCATCAACTTCCTTAAATATATATAAACACATATTTTAATAAATTTTGCATATTTGGAAAATGATAGTGAAAATGTATTTAATATATAAAATTACTAAATATATAAAATTACTTGTCCTGACTGACTGGGTGACTGATTGATTCATCATCACCCAGAGCAAACTGCTGAACCTAAGGATGTGAAATTTGGTATACAGTTAGGGTACGTCATGAAAACACACACTAAGAAGGGATTTTTGGAAATTCCTCCTGCGGGGAGAGGGAGAGGATTAAGGCTTAACCTGAAGAACAGCTTCTACTGTACTATTTTAGATGCGATTTTTTTGTTTTCAACTATTTTTAGTCTTCATTGAGTACTTAAGCATATTAAATTCATAACATTTCAAACATTGTTATAAATATTTTTATACATTTCGATTTTTTAACCAAATGTTCGAACTGTTTTAAATTTAAATTTGTTATTGCATATTGGTTCGATTATAGTACAATTGTAAACATTCCGGAAAATTGATCAAATTGAAAACAGTTTGTTTGATTCTCAGCAATCCTCGTCATTCTCAGCGGTAGGTGTTATATAACAATTACTATGGTTGTTGAAATACTCAATATAAATGGTGTTTGATTGTAAAATCCGTGTAGGTGATGTCGCGGAGTATCTAATTTGTTCATCAACTCTTTCCAAACTTTCGTTGATACTGACCCCATAGGGAAGTTCTGGTCTAGAGAAATATTTAACAGCTCCAAATACAACTAAATCCAGTATGGTGACATTTCAGGACACATAAAAGACATTTCCATAAAAAAATAACTAGTATCAAAACTTGCCAGTATGGCACTTTTGGTGCAGCAAGCAACAATATTTTATTTATAGAAGACACTCATGCTATACAGAGATGCAAGGAATACAGTTCAATTAGTCCCCATTCTGAAGGAATTGAAGGAGTAAAACCTGAATGCGATGAACAGTGTGCTCAGCTATTGGCATTGAGTGGTGACTGTAATTGATCCTCTGATACTTCTCATATGCAGTCTGATACTGTCTTTCAAATCTGCTATATTTGCAACATATTTTCTTTATACTTATGTTTTCTTTATAATTTCTAGTTGTGAGACACTTAAAAATACTTTTTAAGTGTCTCACAACTAGAAATTACAGATTAAGGTCAATAAAGAGAACAAGGAGGCCAGTCAGAAGAAAATGGATGACTCTAATCACTATATTCTATATGAAATATTGTTAAAAGTGCTGTACACAGCTGTCAATATATGAAAACTATCATGTACACCAATTTGCATGAAAGTAGTTGACTCAAGGCTGTTATAGTTGGGTTAAGACAAAAATGTTGAGCATCTCTTATCTCTGGGTCATCGTAGAGCATGTCACAACCCAATTGGGACTGCTATTCTTTGAAGAAGAATGATTCAAGAATAAATGTGGCTATGAAAACAAATGGTACTGTAACTTTAAGAGAATGCAAAGGAATATGTCAGAAAACATGAGGATTTTCTGTGGCTCAAATGCAACAGTTATGGGTGTTCACTATTCCACTAAGGTGAAAATGTGTCTCATCACTTAAAGAATTTTCTATGATTATTACACATCCATTTCCATTCTGGCAAAGAAGATCAATGCAAAGATCAGTTGAGCTTCCTTGCAAAAATGAAAGCTTTGATCTTTCTTGCGGAGATTTATCCTCCTTGCAGGACATTGTAACTTCCTGCAGAGGAGATTTATCCTCCCTGCAGGTGAATCTGAATTAAGGGGCCCCATGTACAGTGTTGACTTCAGACATTTTTCTTTGGGGGAATTTTTTGAATATTTTTTTACAAAAGATTGGTTGGGAGGCCCTTGTTGCTGGGGGCCCCAGGCAGGGGGCTTTTTTTGTCTATAGGATATTATGTGCTACTGTCTCCCTATAGTCTTCTGTTAGAAGAGCCCATTAATTTACATAATATTAAAATTACAAAAATTGTAAAAAGTTCTTGAAAAAGGGCTTCATCACTTTCAATTCTAAAATAAATATTTTAAAGAACTATAAAAACATTCATAGTTGATGAAATAGGGAAGATAAAACTCTGACTCCAGTAGTAGCCTACAAGTAAAGATTTGTGAAGTGTGCACTTCATCATTTGTAGAATTATTTCATCAATTATGAATGTTTTGACAGTTTTTTAAAATATTTATTGTAAAGTTAAATGTGATGAAGCCTTTTTACAAGAATTTTTTTTACAATTTTTGTAATTTTAATAAATTTTTATGACAATAAAATGCCAAAAATGCAACCACGGCAGTGTCATTGTTTTCATAAAATAGCTTCACAAGAAATGTACATTCTGACAAGTGATGGGTATCATAGCTAAGAATGATATTTAACAGTTGTGGCCATTTCTGTAGTCAGAACTTAGTTGTAACTCATCTGCTTATGCAAAGGAAACTGATTTTTCATTGCTTATAGCAGAAAAAGTGCCATAGTGGTGAGTTTTGATACTAATTTTTTTTTACAGAAATGTCTTCTATATGTACTGAAATTTGTCATACCAGATTTAGTTGCATTTAGACTGTTAAATATCTCTCTAGACAGTACTGGATAGAGATACTTTAATTACAATCATCCATTATATAAAGTAAGAAATATTTTCATTTATAAAGTAGTAATATTTTCATAAAAATTTTTTCAGAGGATGGAAAATTAAAAATTATCACTGTTACTGTAAAAACTGGTATGTTAATATGCATGCTAACTTTGAAATTTATTATTTTATTTATTTATTTTAAATTTTCATTTATTCTGTTAATTCATTGTAAAATAAAAATTACAAAATTTAAAATAGTAATTAAAAGCATAAATGTTAGAATATATGTTTTTGCACAGTTATTGTTAGCCAAAAATGAATAACTTGTGATTAAAAGAATAATTTTAATCACAAGTCATTTCTACCATTGTATGAGCAAATAGCAAGTGTCTGGTAACTTTTTCAGACAAAGTCCTTGTTTATACAATTACAAATTAATTATAAGTAACAGTCTACTTTCTATTACCCAAAAAATTGTAAAAAATTTATTTATTAACTTAATTTTTTTTTGTAATATAACTATAAATATACATGTTAATAATAATAATTATAATAATTATTATTTATTTTAGATTTTTAGACATTTTAAAATATGGTATACAAAGAAATTTTTTAAACCCATTTTCATAGTTGTTGTTGGGAATGCAAATGTGTATGTAGTGTAGATTACAAGTAACTTTTTGATAGAGTTTATATTCCAATTTTTAATTCTAATTAATTTTTTCTATTTAATATCTTACCCAAGGGTTGTCTGCTATTATTCATTCAAAATAATATACATCCCTTGTTAGTATAATATATTAGTTTTTTGAATGAAGAATATTAGTTAACATTTTATGACAATTTAAATTTTATTATTATATGAAGAATTTTATAATAATTTGAATTAAAAATTTGATTTATATTATATAAGTATATAAATATATTTGTACAGATGATATTTTTTATTTTAAAAAAACCTTCTTTAACACTAATTATTTAAAAACTTTTACAGAAAAAGATGTAAAATTATTAAATGTAGAAATTGTATCTGAAAACAAAACAAAAGCTTATCTTGGTGGTTATCGCAATATTGAAACTGGAGTTAAATATTTTAATGCAAATTCACAGACAACATTGCCCTTAAAAACAGGAAAAAAAGAATGTTTTTCTCGGTAAGTTTAGATTTAAATTTATACTTATTTGCAGACAGTTTAATAAATACTGTTTTACTTATTTGCATATGGTTCCTGCTTTATTCAAGCAAAAACATTCTTATTAAACACTAACTCTGCTTATCCTCAGGGATAAGAAGACATGATTCCTGAAATGAGCTCAGCAAGCGTAAAAGTATTAAGGACTTTTTAGAATGTTTGGGTTTTAGTAAAGTAGTAACTGTGTGTAGTTGTTACTTGTCAAGAATTTGAGATTAATATTGGACTAGTTCATTTTCCATATAATAAAGTTTTTTAAAATATACATAAAAGAATTATTTTTTGTAAAGTTCATTATTAGATTAGATTTCAGCACAACTACAGTAGAGCATTGATTATCTGAAACAATTCAGGACTGGGGTTGTTCAGATAATCGATTTTTCAGATAACCAATCATGTACCAAAAAATATATTAACCTATCCCATGTCAAAATTCGTTCAAATCCTGGCGCGTCCTTAAGTACCCTCTCATGGTCGTGCTAGTGCTGCCAGCTGAAACAGGCACACCAACAAAAATAATATTGGAGTAGCCTAAGACATAGCCAAATATTGCAGCACCATGGCAATAGTGGAAATTTAAATTTGCTGACTGAAACGCTTTCAGTTAACCGATGTTTCGGTTGATCGATATTTGGATAATTGATGCTCTACTGTATTCTAAGTTTTAAGAATATCATTTCAAAGGAAGGAAATAATTTGAAAATGTTTAAAATTTCAAAAACAGGGAATGAAGATAATTATTACTAATTCAATTTTAAAATCTTAAATTTATAAATTATCTAAACACATTGATCTGAAGTTTATTAACAACAAGTTTGTTAAAAATTTGAAATTTAAGCTATATTGCAAAACTATATCTATTATATTACAAATGAAATGAAAATAGAAAAACACAATATATAAATGTAAAATTATTCTCTTCTTGGAAACAGATTAAAACCTAACATAAACAAAGGATACTAGCAGCCTTTAATTGGACCATAATGTGGCTATTATTTATTAATATTTAATTATTAAATTAAATACAAGATGGCAGTTTAACTGCATACCTTTAGTCAGAATTATATATCATTACAGTTAATTAGTCATATTATAGCTTGATTAAAATCTGGCAGCATCCTTAGTTTATTACTACAGTATACTCCTGATTATCTTGGCTAATTAACAGTAATGGAAGTATGGATACTGTAGAAACATGGATAATCCACAAGTCCGGTTTAATGAAAGCAAATTGATTTTTCTTTTATTTAGTGTTTAATTTAATATTAAATTTAACATAATGGTTTATATGTTATGAATAAAATACATTTTAGAGTGATAATCAATTAATAAGCTTTAGATATGATTAGACTTGAATAAAACTTTCAAAGTAAACAGAAAATTCAGAAAAATTTATTGAATAGTGCCTCACAGTTCACTATTAATTTCTTGTATTGTTAACCGAGAATGACAAGTTGCCAGCTAATTTTGCATATTAATGATTTATTGATAAGGAAATTATTCAAAATATTTTCTTCAAACAATTTTACAACTTATTAAATAAAAAGTTAAACAATTTAAGTTATGCCTTGGCATTCTGGAAGTAGTTCTGATGTTCAATATATCATTTTAAATAGCAAAAGTTAACAACACAGATTTTTTTATATTAATACTATTTGTATTCCTAATGTAAATTTTTATCAAGACATAAGTATGGATGGAAATCTGCAAACCAGATAATCGATAGTATACTTTATATAGTGGACTTGGCTTATATGTAGTTACTAACATAAATATACTGGTGGTATTTATATAAAAATTTGCAAAATTTTTGTAATTGAATGATTTATAATTCAAATACTTGACTTAATTGACAATTATAAGCTTAGTTATAAAAGATGATATTTAATTGTACATTTCTTTTAAAAACAATTTTAAAAAATGAGAACTAACATAATAAACTTTGTCTTGTAAATAATTTAATAACAGTTATTTGTTTATATAATTTTTAATTTTCCTTAATGGAATACTTTATAACATTTGTTTATCATTTTACAGACTATTATATTTATTATTTTTCAATCTACAAATTTTCATTGTATCTTTTTTAATGTGAACATTTTTAAATGAAAATTTTCATTTATTTGAATGTAATATAAATTTTTTAAATATTACATTATTATTGTTGGATCTTTGTATATTAACATAATAAATTTTTTGTTATTTGTTTAAATGAAAATAAATTTAGAGGTTTACTTATTAATTTAATTATTATTGTTATATTTTTGAAAGATCTACACAAACCATTTGGACTAAGCATCAGTCTCAACAAGTCTGCAAAGAAACATTTACTCAAACTCCAAGAAAAGGTTTTTACTTTTCTTCATTTGGTGAAAAAGTTATTTCTGCTAGACCTTATAAAAGCAGTGATGAAATCTTTGCTCTTAAACTTCAGACTGTAAATACTTTTTATATACTGTATTTTATTCTAATTTAATACAACAAGAAAATATTCAGTATACATATATTAATATACTGAAAGTTTTAATATGAAGAATCCTTTCAGTTAACTAATTATTCTTAATAGCTAACTACTAAAACAATTAATTATTCTTTCATTATAAAGTGGCAAAAATTAATTAAATTTTTAGTATGTTTAAATAAGTAACAAACAATATATAAAATTATAAAAGCAATAGAATAACAAAATACAGCAACAAAATTATAATTTTCATTGGTGATTGTATTCTAGAAAAAGCTTTTAAAAAAATTTGATTATTTCTGATAAAAAAGTTAATTGTTATCCATAAAAAAGGTAGATTTAGTAAATAGTATTTATTTGATTATTAGCATTTTAAAATATAATCCAGCAATGGCAAACCTTTTTCCAAAAGTGGACAAAAATTGAATTCAAAAATTAGTAACTCCAAATTGTGGGTCTAATATTTAACTTGAATAATTAAAAAAATAAAAAGTTCTTACAAATTTTACTTTATTTAACTTTTTAATCTATATCAGGAAAAAACAATTACACTATATAGAGTGTTCATAAAGTTTGTGTGCAACTTAAAAAATTTATAACTTTATTAGTATCTGTGATAGAGAAATTGTGTAGAATGTATTGGAAATAAGAGAATCTTTATGAACATCCTGTATAAGAGAAATAATATTTAGTTTAATGGGAAATCTGCTGTTGTTTATTTGATGTTTATTTTTCTATTTGAAGTTTGTAATTTGTGGTCTTTAAGACTTTCATGACAACTTTAGGACCTTGCTTTCACACTACATATGCAAAGTTTGAAATCTATCAAAAATTTTTTTATAATTTATAAAAATCTAATACTTTCTAAACATTCAATGAAGGTACCCTGAAATCATTGCATGGATCATGGGTTTTCCATTGCTAATATAATCCATTTCAGTTTCTCAATAAATATATACCTGGTATATACACATATGTAAATATTAAATCTTTCTCAAGACTTTTCACTATTGAATTTGCTTTTCTTTTAACGTTTTTTTCTATCATTATTATTATTTTATCATAATTATTTATGTAAATATTTTATTTTTGAATTAGAATTTAAATATTTTTAAAAATATATCATAAATAAAAATTTATATATATTTTTAATCAATTTATATTTTAGATTAAAGTCCTTCAAAGACATTGCAGGAAATTTGTGGTTAAACGTAGATGGATGAAAATACAGAATCAAGTTCTGGAAAGTAAAAAGTGGAAAAGAGCAAAGAAACTAGAAAGAGACAGAAACAAACAAAAATTGAAAGAACTTGAAGAAAAATGCAAACTTCATCCTGAAAAAAGAGTTGAATTTGAAATTTTGTTCAACCGACTTCAAAGTAAAGAAGAATTAACTTTATCTAATCTATTGTCTTTTGTTATTATTAAATCATATATTTTTTTTATAGTTGCATATTTAAATCAAGTTAAACAGATTAATGATACAAAATGGGGAGCTGAACGTTATGCCGCTTTGAGTATGGTTACTGATATAGAAGCAAATATTATTCGAGAAATAAATGCAAAAAGGAAAATTGCTATGGATAACAAAAGTACTAAAAATAAAATAGCTTTTCTAAAGAAGGTAAAATTATTTTATAAATTTAAAGTATTATTTTTGATAAATGTTTCAAAATTTATTTTTGCAAACAGGCAGCAGCTCCCAAAGTGTGGAAATTAACTACAGGCGAATGGAATGTAGAAACTGTAAACACACTTAAAGGTCAAGAGCTAAAAGATTTATACTGTACATTAACATTGCCTTATTTGAAACGAACAGAAAGAATTGATGCTCTTTTAACAATGATACAGATTGTTCAAGTAATTAATTAAGATTTAAGTTTTGTATAATTTAATAATATAAATATATTTTTTAATATAATTTATGTAGAATTTTGGATTGAATAATATGCAGTCAAACCTCTGTTTCAAACATAATTCATTCCTAAAAGTTGTTTGTAAACCAATTTGTTCTAAAACTGAAACAAATTTTTCCATAAGAAAATATAAAATGGATTAATCTATTTCTGATTTCCAAAACAAAGCTGCCTTTTTACCTTTTTAGCTGTATTTCATGCATAAAAATACCTACAAATGCAATGTATATAATATTACATTGCATTTGTAGGTATATTAATATATAATATAATATTACATTAATAAATTTTTGTTATTTAATTTGACTTAAGCATCTTTAAAGACAAATCCTTGGATGCTATCTGCATTACATCAATTTCAAGTAATGTGTTTTATTAATTAATTTGATTTAAATTCAACTGCAGCACATACTGAAAAACAGAAATAGCATCTTTTCTGCATGCATGTTAAAATCTAATTTAAATAGCAATGTCATTGATGATTTGTGTTGTGACATCTAATGATATGAGGTGATCTTGGCATCACCAACTTCTGAATCTGTAGTCCTGTTGTTGATTGGTCAGGCCATCCATTTTTTCAACATAGGAAGTATAGGGTGTTGACCATTTGTGTCTCTCTAATATGTGGCAGGCTTTTGCTGAGTAGCTTGTTTGGCAAGGTTTGTGAACTGATTTGTTTAAAAAGTGAAATGTTTGAAAACCAAGGTTTGACTGTAATTAACTATTACATAATTTTCATAATCTTTTTGCATCCTTAATACCAATTATAACACTAAGGTCCTGTCTCTCTCTCTCTCTCTCTCTTTCAAGACTATCCATAAAAATTTCTGAGGATTCCAAGTCCTCAGAGGAATAGAGTGGCAATTTTACTACTACAGCCCAGCCATATATGGCAATCTAAAAAGTTAGTTGAAAATGTGCAAAGAAATTTCAATTAAAGCATGCTTCAATTAATGTACAGTATTAAATTTTAATGTTAAGCATTGTTGTCAGCCAAATAGTTTCAATAGTTCAATTTTAGTTTGATTTAATCCCAAATCTCCAAAGGTGGTCATTTGTGAATTGTTACTTTCAATGATATTGTTAACAAGTCAGTGAAACTTCAATTGTAAATAATCTGTTTTTATAGGGGTTTTATAATATATAAGATCATTGAGATTCAGTTCAGAATATTGTAACTGGATGAACAGAATGTTAAATACATCATTCCTATCCTATATTCTTCAGTTGATTCTATTACAGTGTGCATATACAGATAGATGTACTGGTCTTCTGATGCACCTCCTTAAATATCAAACATTATATATTATTGACTTAAAATACTTAATAAATGTTAAAATTTATAAACATATTTGTATTTATTTAATTATAAACAATAGTATTTTTATAAATATTAATGTTTGCTTTATGTGTTAATTATATAGGCACATGACTGTGAATTAACAAAAGAACTTATACATTTAGCTGAAAGAGAAATCAGTCTTTTAGAAAGAGGAATTAAAGATGAAACTTTACAAGGACTACATCTACGTATTTTAACATTATTCTGGAGTTATGTTAGTCAACCATTATTTAATCCAGAAACATCAAAATTAAGCAATGTAAGTTAAATTTTGTTTTAAATTTAAAATAATTTACTTTTAATTAATATTAATTTTAGAAAAAGTAATCTTTGATTTGATTACTTTTTCATGAAATTATAGTTTTTTTAAGTTTAAATTAATGTTGGATAATCAAGAAAATTTTATTAAATTATTGAAAGAACATTCAATTTAATTTAAATTCATTATTAAAATGTTGACTATTATGAAAATGATTAATTTTACATTTTACTCTGTGAAGTTTTCTCTGTCTTCCTTTAATTGGCAATTATCTTTCTTCCAACACTCATTTTTAATTTTGAATGTTCTTAGATTAGAAAAAATAATCAGTTCTTTACACTTATATAAGTTTGATGATCTAAAAATGTATTCAATTTGCGATAAAAGTTGATAAAATTAAAACCAAAATTCATTTTAGAAACAATTTTAATTTAATGACATTTTAATTAATTTTAGTGAGTTATTTATCATTTTCAGATACTTCAAAAAATTAGTAAAACAGTAAATAAATTTATTTATTTTTTAAAATATATTTTAATGAAATAAACATGAATTTAAAAAATATTTATTATATGAATCTAATTATATTTCAACGCAAATAATCACGCTAGTAATTTCAGTTGCATTAACCATAAATGCATTTATTAATACAATACTGGACTAAATATTCAGCATACTTAGAACCAAAAGTAGTCCAGATGTCTGGATACAGGATAAATATACACTTAAACTATAAAATAAACAATGGAAAATAAAGAACAAAAACTGTCTTTAACAAACTGTATGCCAGCTGTCACAGTGGAACTGGCATTGTGCAATTGTAAACATCACAGAAACCAAAACAAAGTTGCTGCATGGTGAATTACAGTTGTGCTATTGTAGTGAGTATGGTACCGGTAAAGATCGGTCTCACAATTCGTGAGGGAACGCAAGGGTCGTACAAAGAAAACACACACGAATATTATGAAGGAATTATTTACCTTTATATATATAAAAAAAATTGTATAACAAACAAAACACCAATATACTAATTACAAAACTAAAAACCCGCCTAGCCTAATCGTAATATTTACAGAATGTGACACTGATGAGTACATGCTGAACGGACCAAATTTCGTTGAATATTGTTCTATCAGAACAAGGCGCTTTACAGCGGGAACGGCGTACTATACACTCTTATGGGTTATCCCCCTTATCACAATTCACTCAGCAACCGTTATTATGCTCGGGGTAGACTTTCCTTGTCGATGCACATGGATTTGCCCAAGACCCTGAGTCCAGCTACTCTCGATCCTTCCTTGCTTACCTCCCTTGTCCAAGCTTACTCACTTCCGTATCAGTCCACTAGCGTGCTTCCATTCTGACCCTGGTGAAGTCCCAAGCCACAAAAAAGAGCTCCTGCATGTTCGACACTCCCTTTTATATCCCCCCGCCATCCGGGGCCTTTAGCCAGTCACGTGAGGGCGTCGCACCCAACCCCAGACCAACGAGCGGTTGCCGAAAACAGAGGTACGTGACAATGGAAAGTTTTACACAAAAATAACGTGACAATGTAATTTACACAAAAAAAACGCGACAATGTATGGCTCCCAAGCAGGGCCAATCCTGATACACGCGAGAAAAATAAAGAAAAAAAAATGTACGTATACAAAATAGTGACGGAGCACTACACTATAATCCTCCAAATTCAAAACTATATAGTCAGTTTCAAAAATAGCTGATTTTCTAGTAATTGTGAATTTCTAGAAGCTGGATATTTGTCTGACACTACTGTAATTGATATTTCTTGAATTTTAATAAGTATTATAAGTAATTATCAAATGAAAGTTCTTTGAGTGATTATTTTTGTTGAATTGATTAAAATATATTACTTTAGAATTTAAAAAAAATTAAAGTACAGTATTGCTAATTATTTTTCTTGTAAAATAAATTGTTTCAATGCAAAAAAATTCTTATACTGTATTAAAATAAATTTTTAATATGCATATTACCTTTTCAATTATTATGTTTTTCTTTACTTTGTATATACTTTATAGAACTTTATATAAATGTTTGATCAAGTAAAATCATCAAAAATGTAATAAACAAATATCATATCATGTATATAATAATGAATTTTCAAAATAATAAAACAATTTATTTTAAATTTTATCTTTACTCTTATCTTAAAATTACCTTTTCAGAAAAATACAATTTCTTCAAACAAATTTTCTTATTAATTGATAATTGCCTTTCAGCAAGTAAGATCAGTGATGCTTTAAACTAAAGAAAAATTACACTTAAAAAATAGAAAAACTAAATGAAGCTTTAACAATCTTTCTTTTGTAAAGTTTGTTGGAGGTTTGCAATTGAAAATTATTAAAACTTTCCTATTAAAAAATATAAATATAAATCATAATATTTATTAAATTTAATCTCAATACTTGTCATATTTGCATCTTTAATGTTTCATAACATTGCTAAATTGAGTAACACAAATACCTATTTGGTGTATGATAAATTCTGTCAAATGCATAAATAATAATAATAATTTATTTTTATCTGTTCATTCACTAATTTCTATGTAAAATTAAGTTGTTAATTTACATTTTTTTACAAAATTATTGATGTTAATACAAAAAGATGTCAATAAAGCATAAAAAAAATTATAATATTAATTCTGTATCTTTTTAAATTTATATACAGAAAGTAGTATAAATGAATTTTTATAATAAATATTTTATAATACAATTTTTATAAACTTCTAGATGAAATATTAATGATGACATTTTTAAAACACGCATTCAAACACGCTGCTTTTCTAGAGTTCACATCTTTATTATTTAGATTTATATATTTTTTTTAATGAATATGTGATTTTTTTTTTTGACTGTTAATGTTCCTGAAGATGGACTGTCAAAATTTAAAAGTGCTAAAATAATAGAGACATGAACTCTGAAATAGTAGTGTTTTGAGTGAATAGGTTAACATGGTAGCTGTTTTATAGGTCAAATGAAGAATGGCAATGTTGACTATTAAGTTTCAAAACAGTCATAAGTGCAGTGTCAACTTTTGTCATTGCTATCTTATATAATTTCATTCCTAATAATACAATTAATTAATAAAACAACATGAAAATAATTAAAATTTTAGTACAGTAAATGTTGTGTATATCATTGGAAAAAAAAAAAAAACAATTATTAGAAATACAAGTGTCTAGATTTTCATCATGGAGAGTTACAGATACTTTGCTAAAATTATGTAGATTGATAAATTCTTTCAATAGAATAGTCAATATCATTGTAAGCACATAATTAAACCAAAACTGGCAATTCTCAAAATGATTGACTAAATTAGAGGATGATCTATCAGATGCCATGTGGATAATGGAAAATTAAAATCTACTTTTTAGTTTAAAATTTATATTTCTTTATGTGTGTAATAAAATCTAATAATATAAATATTTTTTGTTGTAGATTCCTACAGATCCAAGTATTTTTAAAAAACATCTGGTTTGTTGCAACAGCTGTAATTGTTATTTTACAGTAGTGCCAGATCGTGGTAGACAAATTATTAGTGATGTTCCATTCTACAGTAGGAAAAGACAGAAAAAATGCCCTCGCTGCATTTTCTTAGAAAATGAAGCCATTCATCGGAAAGACACTCAAGTATATGAACGTATTCTAAAGAATTTATGGAACAAAGAGAGAAACCTTGGAATCTCAACTGGTCTTGTCTTTTTTCTTAAGGTCAGGTTTTATTTAATAAAAATATTTTTATATTAAATCATTTTTAAAATATAATAATTAATATTCAAATCACCCAGTTAGAATCACAAATATAAAATTCATTATTAAATGTAAAGAGTGAGAATGCCACATTATTGGGTTAGGATGAATTTTTGATTACTTTAATTTGGTTAAAAAAGTTATTAACAAGTAAAAAGGATTTTCTTAATATATCACCATGTAACACAGAAATTAATAGATGATTTTAATAATTAAATTATTAGATTCATCTAGAAAAGAACAGCCCAAATTATGGCTTGAATCCATACACTTCTGCAAGCTAGTTTGATTTATTATCAATTACAATATCCAAACTTTAATTGAACTAGATTATTTCAATAAAATTAAAATTTTTTGTGTACCAAATATGCCTTCCACTATAGCCAGGGTTATTTGCCATACACTCTGCTTTGTTTTATAGATATATCATTTACCTTCTGGTTATATGATTTTTTGTATAACCAGAAACTTTACAACAATAAATCTAAAGAATAATTTTTTTATTTCAAGAAACCAAATCAATATCTTCATCTTTTTTACAATTAATCGTTCATTAATTAACTTCTTTCTAGTACCAATTTTAAATGTTAATGAAATTATAAATCCTCTTCTGAGTTTACAACTACAGCAATGCATATGATCTTAATAATAATTCATAACCACCAGCAGAGGATCCAGAAAATCTTTTAGAGGTGTATTTACCTTTCTTTCTTGTTAGTTATTTTAATAATTACATAGTATTTTTAGGTTATATTAATTTATACCTTTTGGTAATAAATAATTCTGATAAATTGTGTCATAAACATTTTATTGTTTAACCATTAATTTACAGGCCTAAAAAAAATTAATGTTGTTGTACAGGCTAACTAATAGTTTACAGATAATGGAGTAAGATAAAGAGAAATTTATATATTTTAGTAAATTTTTACATTCTTATAACTACGCACACATTTTACTTCAAAAAATTGTATTTTAATGCCAAACTATAGCAAAAAAAATAATTTTGTAATTAGAAGTACTCAAGGGTGGCAATCACCCCATTGCCCTCGTGGATCTGTCACTGATCCCTAATGATATTTATTTTTAAAATTGTTTCAAATCTTACATCAAAACTGTATAGTTAGATTATATTTTAGTAAATAACAATTTCATATAAAAGTTAAAAATAAACAAGAGTATATTTTTGTAATTAGATATTTAAATAAGAATATGTTTGCCTTTATTTTATTTAACACTGAATAAAAACATTAAAAAGATATTACTTATTATATAAAAATATTATTATTATATTTTTTGGTAATTTAATATACAGTAATATTGATGGAAACATATATATGTGTGTTCCATCAAACTTATTAGCAAATATTTGTTTTTTAATATCTTCTTATATTACAGAAAGGTGATATTCGTTATTTAGTTGAAAAAATATGGAAGAATCAGAGTCCCATCAGCGGTAATACCAATTTAGATGATCTTGTGTTAACAAGATGGAACAGAGATAAGGAATGGATGCCATGGAATAGCATTTTATTAACGGAAGATGAAGCCGAGGCTCACGATAAAATAGAGAGTATTTCTGACGTATGTTAATTATTATGTATTTAATAATACAATAATAAATAATTTATATATTAATATAATACTATTTTCAAATGTACATTTTTGTATAGATATATGCTCCAGCATTTTTTAAAAATGTTGAAAGAAAACAGTTGTTAGCTTCTGTACATTTTTCTTCTTTGCCTCATCTTCTTCCTTACATAGAAACTTGTCTTGTGCATAAACTTCCCAAATTGCCACAATTACAAAGACAGTTTATAAAAGTTAAATCTGATAAGCTGTCTCAGGAACATTCCTGTTCTGCTATGATCAACAATGAATACAACTATAGTGAATTGAAAACAACAGAAATAGAACTTAAGAAAGAACAAGAAGGTGAAATATTTGAGTAAAGAAAATATTTAAAAGGATGATTTGAATAAAATAAATAATTGTATATTGTTTAATAAAATTTATAACTCTCAATCCTTCAAAAATGAACCACAAATTTGTATAATTTAAGTTTGTAATTTTAATAAGATTTAAGAGTTTAGTTGGATTTTTGAAATAACAAAAATTATTTTAATAAATAAGCACTGTATAAAGTTAAAATTTTCTGTAAGATAACTAATTAATTAATTAAAGTAGAAGTTTAATAATTTCACATTATTCATAAACGAGAGAACAAAGAAAACAAATTATAAAATGCTAAATTTAAATAATATATAATTTTCTTATTAAAAATTGTATAAAATTAATAATTTTATAGTTTATTTTATTTTAATAATGTTTAATTTTTTCATAAAAATCTTTTTAAAAACAATGATTCAAGAATTCAAATTTCACAATAATGAACAATAATCTAAATTACTGAATTATGACATGACATATGTATGACATAGTCAATATTCATTACACTTTAGATTTAAGTCTTAATAAAGTTTAACTTAATAATAAAAAAAAACAGTGAAATTTAATATCACATTCTTACACTTTAATCTTTTAATAAAGTTTAAAGTTAAAATAGATTACTTTCTAAAAATACTTATTTTAATTTAATAAATGTTACTGAAACTAATTAGAATTTCTTAACAGCTAAATTTATCTTCCCCTAATAATTACATTTATTTAATATAATTTTAGCAACTAGTTTCAAATTACTATTATATATTAACTGTGTGCTTTATATTGATTATTAATAGTTAAAATTAGAATGCAATAGTCATAGCATTTATTTGTATTTTAAATGAACTACCCACTTTTATTATAATATATAGCAGACCTTGCAGTCAGTCATATTAACAAACTCCACCCCATATGCCCTATATTCAATCTCATTGGAATTATAGTGAAAGAGGTAAAATAAAAGTAAAAAACAATAGATTTAGAGGATGACAGATGAAACTTCTGTTTGTTTGAATCCACTCCACAACTTCAAAGATAATTTAGCATTTTTTTTTCCAGATTAATTACAGTTACTATTATTTATTTTTATAGTTATTTATTAGTATGTAATTTTATATTTATATATTTGAAAATGTAGAACAAATAAATTAATCATTATTAACATAAAAGAACAAAATAATAGTCGCAAATTAAAAATTTTATGTTATAAATCTGTTGTATTAAAAATTGGATTAATAGGACAAAGTTAAATTAGGTTCCAGTTAATTGTGACTGTTAGATTTCCACAACTTTGTATGAAACTAATTATGTATCATCAGCCATCTGTAAAAACTTAATTACAAAAAGAACTTTAATTAGAATTAATATTTAGGTGGAGCTAATTTTCCTGGTAAGATTTCATTCTTATCTTAAACAATAAATTCCATAAATAGAAAAATAGAGAAATAAATCTTTTATTATAGCTATATTATTCTATAAATTCATTTTTATTCATAAAAGTCATAAATACAGATATACTGAGTTTACTGTTTTTATATTCCATTCAAAGAACTATTATCTGTTCATCAAAAATGATTAGAAAGTTTATTATACCATAAATTTACTTTCCTGGTTAAATCCAGAAAAATATCTTAAAGGCATGTAATTACATGTATATTTATTATCAACTTCCTTATTTTTTTTTATATTCATTTAATGTATATATTTCAAAAATTAAAGATGTTAATTTCTTGATGTAAGTCAATGAACATTTAATTCAGGAAATGGCAGATGTTCAATATTTATAGGAAGTTATAAAATCGAGAATGACAAACTTTAGTCCTGTTTCGTAACTAATAGGTAAGGTCTGCGACAGTAAAAAATAAGACATTTGCATTATTATTCTCTTTGGGTGTGACTCTTCATTCGTTAACCCGCAATCCACACCTTTCGGCCATGTTAACAATCAAGAATTTCGGGTTCTGTAAATCGATTTAACCGAAATATACGACATTCCTTTAGAAAACGAACCAAAAAACTTAATAACACTAAAAATTGTACTTGTAAACGTATACTTTCTTTTGTTATTTAACTGTGTCTATAAAGATACATCTATTTGTATTAAGTACTGTTTCAGGCTGTTTTTATCAGGCAGCCTATAGGCCTACATTTTAGTCACGGCACGTATTGTTTTGCTTACATAAAAATAAAAGATTATCCAATTGACCTCCACACCTTTGTAATATACAGAAATCGATTAAGAACTATACTTTTCCTTTTAACTGAGATTTTATCTACAAAAGTTACCCAACCGAAACCAAATATTTAATATGCATTATATGTAACTACATAATCGATAATAATAGCATTTTCTATAAATTAAATTACTGTTATTACGAATATTTTTGAGAAATTTGTAAGGAAATTATGTAAAATTATCCTCGAGATTGTGAACGATAAATTTGTTCGACAGAATTGTTTTATAAACATGTTTAATATTTTGTTTTCAGTAGAAAAAGATAATTGTGGAATTACGGAGTGAGTCGGTTACAATCAGTGGCGTAACTACTATTAAATACGGTTAAGCAACGCTTAAAAACCCGTGACGTAAGAGGTCCAGACCGGGCCCTAGGCACTGTTTCTACGGAATTGTATAAATATCAGAATTCTTTAATTACATTAAAAATATATTAGCATCTTTGTATGTGTGTTTTGTAAAATGTTGTGTAATTTTGCACCACAACACTTTATATTATAACAGTATACAAATAAGAAAATACTGACTATGTCATTTGTGTTTTGTGATTTTGTAATTTTTCTTTACGTTTGTTTCTTTTTTGTTACAACTAATAGCTTTTTTTTTTTTTTTTTTATCTTCTTGTAGATTCCTTTTTTGAAATTTTTTCCTTTTTATTCGATTTAAATTTTCTTACAACAAAATAAATTTTTAATATACCTAACTACAATAAAATGAAAATATTTTCTAACATTTAAAAGTTTTTATACTGTCATGAATGTAAAAGGACTAGGCTCTAAGCATCGGAAGACCCTTTGTGGTATTTTGCTTAAGGAAAAAATTCCTAGTTATTCCACTGTTACGATTGACTTTTTCCGAAATTACAAGAATTGTCTTATTACTAATTCTACTATAAAATTTACCTCTTGCGTTTAAATTTATATAATAGCAAATTTTAATAGAGAATCCAGCGTTGAATTTAAAGATCTTCCGGGGGATAATCTTCAAATTCTTCTTCTTGTAATATTAATAAGCCGATCTCGGTTTCCCCCCTTTTCATTTTAGACTCGGTTTTTGTACACGAATTGCTTTCAAAGATAAAAAGGTACAAACGAATCGAATCGATTCCGAATTGGATTTTATATAAATGGCAAAAAATTTGCCATTCCAGTTCCAAACGGAAATCTAAACACGAAGATGTAAATTTTGAATGGAGTTCCAACTAATTTCGGTCGTATTATTACTTGTATTATAACTTCTACCCGTTACGCTCGGCCGTAAAGGCTGTTTATTGTCTACAAATTACTCGTTACGCTTTCGAGAATGGCGAGATTGTATCTAGCGATAAGAATACTTTTTCCGTTAGGAGACTCCAAAGGTGCATTTGTAATTATATGCGGGAAGATTATGTATAGATTGCACGATTTCTCGAACCGTGCGAATCGAAATTAACAAAAAGAATCGATAGGAGAAAAATGTAGAACAAGGACGAAGTATCGACGAATGGCATTTTTGACGAGACGTTCCGGAGACCTGCCCGTCGACCTTGTGTCGAACATCAAAAACGGACACTTCCTCGCCATACGCGACCTTGCAACAGATCTGGCGCTTTCGGGAAAAGAAATTCTCTTTGTTCTATGAAAGTTTTTTTTTTCTAATTCGATTCTAGAAACAAAAGTTCCTTCGTCGATCCGTCATTTAAATTCGAACAAAGCTCGTGACAAAAACTTTTTTCTACCGACGTAATTACGAACCGCTCGTATTTATTTCTCGCTATAAATAATTTTTAAAACGTTATAATCGAATGAACTGCCGAAAGTTTAATCACTACAAAAAATAATTACTGTATAAAATCGTTCGACTTTCTTACAGATTTATCAGAATTTACCGAAGCGAATTTATAAATGCCATAAAACTTGTATCCATCGTTTCGACTTAGGGAGCCAATATCATCAAAAAATTACAAAACATTGCAAATTTACAAGGGAACAAGCAGTTTAACGAATTTTATACATCTGTTTGCAATAACGTAACTGTTATAAACCATATGCGTGACAAGGTTTACAAATAATTTCATGCAAATATAATGCTTGAACTGTATCTTCTAGCTCTGAAATAGGGATATACTCGGTTACATTGCAGAATAGGCCTATTTATATTCTTAATTAATATGGTAAAATCGATTAGAAAACGTAAATTTACGTTTAAATATCTGAATTGTATTTCTTAATTTGTTCCTTCGGTTTTCAAAATTACCCTAAATTAGTTCATTTCGTAAACGGAAAGTATTAATTAAGATAAATTTCTGTCGGTGGTTTACCCGATGTCATTAAACGCCTCTCTGTTACGAAGTCCTCGATGACAGATAAAAATTAAGAGGAGGAATTCATTATACCCGGAAAATCGACCGTTGCTGATACTAGCGAGAGCTTTACAAGGTTAAAAAAAATAAACAAGGAACTTATTTTCCGAATTTAGAATTAGTAAGATTAGGTTTTGTTCTCATTCGAGATTTTTTTAAACTAAATTCTTCGATTTTTCGACGTCAACCGAATAAAATCGAAAGAAAATAGGCTATTAAACCACGGTAAAAAAAATTTTGTTTTTATTTTAAATTTAGCTGTTTTTACGTTTCAAATTTACAGTAGCGTATCGTAGATATGGCAAATTCCTATCAAAAGTTATCTGATTTACGGTATATTGTTTGTTATATTTTGATTTCGGAAAGGAAGGGTCGAGTCGACTTTCCGTCGGTGGACATCACGCACCGCGGAAAGAAACAAAGCAAACGTTGTTTAGGCCCGCTCTATCGACTCTTAATTGTTTTCGTCGTATCTCTCTCCCGTTATTAGACACGCAGCAAAATCGACCGGTGCAAAAATAAAACCGGCAACAAACACTATTTTTAGGAGGTGGATACACGGTCGAGCGACCCACCGGGGTCAGAATTTTTGCTTCACCTCCCCCATAAGACTTAACCCAACGATACCTCTTACTTCATACATCGATGCCCGTCGACATTTTTTTTTTAAATTACCGACAATAAAATTCGATTTGAGTTTTAAATCATTTTTTCCCCTCCCTTCTTCATAATGTCTGATACGAGTTAAAATTAATTTTTTCACCGTTAGAGAAAATTAGCGTTAGATATTTAGGTTTCTGTTTTCGCCATCCATTAGCTTAAACGACCCGTAATGATTCTGGTCGATCTATAAGCGTGTTAAATTTTTTTTTAATTTTAAACGACTATTTTGAAAAGCGAGAAATCACTAAAAATGCCAATAAAAACTGCTTTTTATAAAGTCTGAAACAGTTTTGTTCCGCCTTTTCTTCTGTCTTTACGCAATTTTATAGACATTAAATAATAATTCGGGAACGTATTTCTCACGTTAGACACGCGCGTGTTTATTAACACAAATTTATAAAACGAATAAATTAACGTGGCAAGAATTTTCGAACACGAAGGAGAAAAACGATGGACGGATCGGAGTAAACAATCGGCTTTTAAAATTCGAAGCATTGAAGGAAAAAAACGAGGAGGGGGGAAGAAAATGTAGACCGTGAGAGGGCGAGAAAAGTACCGAAAACATCGAAAGAAAAAAGATGTTTTTCGTGTTTAAGTGCCGCATCCCGCTAGTATTCTTTCAGTTGTTTGGCACCTATCGTTCCGTGACCGCGTTCACGTGACCTCCTTTTCGCACCGATGGTCATTTTCTCGAAACGCAACTCCCGCCCGCATTTTCGTGTTTATTTTAAATCGCGTTACCTATTTATAAATTTTAAAAAAGACGATTATTTTTTAACCTCACGCCGACGACCAACTCTTTCCGAACTCATTTAAATAAAGTCTAACCCGGTAGACCTTTTTTTTCTTTTTATTGTTTCGATATAATCGAGTGGCGATTTACCTCCGTTCTTCGAACCCGTTTAAAGCGCCTAAACGTTATTCCGCGGAGATTTAAAAACGAAACAGATTTAAAAAAGAAAAAAAAATCGAAACCGGTTGTCGGAAACTCGATTTACAATGGTTCGTTAGTCAGTCAGAACGGAGGAAACATTGGGGAAGAGCGGCACGATTATGAGAAGTCGTCAGACCACTACGCGCGAATCGACGGACGAACGACGTTGCACGTGTCGCCTGCAACCTCCACAATGCGCGTACGCCAAGTATCATCGCGCGCAACAGCATGCTAACTGTACAGAGGAGGGAAATATGACGACGAAACAAGAGTACGCGCTCCCCGACGTGGATTATCAACTGGACTACAAAATACCCAGGATCAAACTAGAAAACGGTTCCTACAAGGAGAGAAAAGTGGATAAAGATAAGGAAGAAAGCGAGATCTGGATTAAGGATAATCAGAAGACGAAAAAGGAGGAGGAAGTGTGTAGGAAATGTCAGCATCCCGTCTACGCTACAGAAAGGATAGAATTAAATCAGCAGGCGGTATACCACGATCGATGTTTTAGGTGCGGAGAGTGCGGTGTCAAGTTGACTCTTAGCAATTTTTGTACCGACCTTCGCTTGAAGGAAGACGTGTATTGTCGATCTCACAGACCTTTAGTGACGGGACGAGTCGATGCCACCTCCATGCACATCGATGTGGCCAAGAGGACGCCCAAATTAGAAATGATCAATGCACAGATTCGAGGACCGGCCGCTGGAACGGTAAGCTTTATCCAACGTACTCTTGTAATAAAACAATTTCACAAGAAATCGTACGCAAAATGACAATATAAAGAAAACTTTACGCTTCGTTCCAAAAATTTCTCTCCTAATTTTGCTTTTCTATCTTAAATTACTCGGTTAATATCCATTATCGGAGTTTAACCGGGTGGAAAGTTATTTAATTTAGTATGAAGCCGCGAGCGGTAAAATAATGTTCTTAAAATATTATAATCGTCCAGTAATTTTTTTTATTGAAATTTTTTCGTAATCGCCGTAATACATCTGTCATTTTGTCATAGCTTTATTTTTCAAAGAAAAAAAAACGATAACGATAATTGATACAATTATATGGAAGCTTAACTGCCATTATTTCTATTATATGTAGTATTTACAAAAACATTTCATCTTATGTTTAGATATAATGATGAAATAGTCCTCACTTCATATTAATGTAAAATCAAAGCTTTTACTCCATTTCTCAGATGTAATTTATTATATATTATTTAAGCATTTTATACTTAAAATGTCATTAATGTCTAATATAATCGATAATGTTTATCTTATCTTTTATTGGAGTAATATGAAATAATTTCATTTTTAATCAAATTTTTAACCTTAAAGATTTAATGCAAAATGTGTTATATCATATTGAAAAAATGTTATTAAAATATTTCACTGATTAATAATTTGTTTAACAAAGAAAGTAATGGAAAATCACTGTCACTACTGTTAGAAAGAGTTATTATTTAGTGCAAAAGCAAAAGAAGCCATTCAAAATTCAAAAATGTATTAGTCAACAGAGAAAGTCTGTTTTTTTTTCAAAATTTTTTTTAATATCAGTTAACTGATACTAAAAAAGTCCTGTAAAATAATACTGACCCATGTAAAAAATATTAAATACATCTTTATTAAGCTTATCATACCAATTGCATTTCATGAGTAAATTACTGTATAAAACAATATGTTTAGTATCATCTAAACGGGGAATTACTACGAAAGAGCCACTTTTAAAACTTTTGAACTGACGCAGGCCACACACAAGAGAATAAAGAAATAAAATGCAGATAAATCACAATTGGTATATGATTATAAATTAACATAAGTATACTAAATTTGACTTCTGGATCTGATGTGAACATATTTGAATATTTGGTTGAATATTAGTCACTGCTAGTTTTAAATTAGTTTTGATGTGTCTGTTAGCTGATTTCTTGTTTACATTTTACTAAAGTCACTGCAGAAAAATCTGTTCACATACATAACTTGTAGAAAATAATGATAAAATTTTTGCAGCATGCTTCCTTAAGGTGGGAAATTGATATATGTTTACTAATATTTTGTGCGATACGGCTGAGCAAAATATTAATGCGGGTTGCGAGTTGCCCACACGATTTAGACTTACAAAATTTGTTTAAAATAAACTCCAACTAAATAAAATGTAACTGTGTTTTTATTTTACAGGGAGCCAAATATGATGCAAATGCTCTTTGTATTCAGTCTGCTCTGAAGTCACCGAAAGTGTGGGAGAGACCTTCCTCCTGTTTTCAAACTGCACATATTGCAAACGACGTGATCAAAGGAGACGTCATCGGTCTGAAATACATGTGATGACACGAAATTTTAATACTTTTGTACAAAATGTCTTGACGTCGGACCGATTCTCGTTATTACAGAAATACCGTCTCGGGCAAACTGATACTTGTCGAAAACCACAACAGATATTCTTTGAGTTAATTCTCCATATGAACTATTTACATTATGGTTTAAATTTAAAAACTAGAATTAAAGAGTTTCCTAGTTGCTATAGAAATAATAATAATGCTACTACATAAATGAATCTAGACAGTATATTTTCATAAAAGTATATTAAAAAGAACAATGAAAAGACAGAAATTTTTTAATCATTTTATTCAAAATAATATGAATTATTTTTAAGACATTGACCTAAAGATTTTATGGTTTTGTACATTATAAATATTGAAGGATTTCTATTTATTTCCAGAATCTTTAAAAGAAACTTGGATAATGAAATTAATTGTTCTTGACAGAGTCATGGCCAACAACAAATGAGCTTAAACAATATGGAAACTTGATTTACTTTCATATTTAATCTTACTTATTCTATCAAAATTACCACTTAAGCAACCAGTTTTGCACTTGCATTTTCATAGTATTTTTTTGTAAACTAACAAAAAAGTACTTACTGCATGCTATATAAACTATAATTTTAAATACAATCAAAATTTATCATATAAAATACTTTGTCTACAGTTTTTATGTCAATTATATCTTATTGATTTAAAATTTTCTAATAATGTGCAAATTATTATTCCTATTAAAAACAATGTGTCAAAGAAATATGAGTATATCATTTATTGTACAGAAAAGAACTATTCAAACTTGTCAATTCTCTTACTACTTTGTCAAAAAATCTTATGCAAATTTGAAGAAATAAAATAAATTTTTTAAAGATTTTCTATTAAATATTTGACAATTAAATTTAAAAACCAAAGCCATTTTTTGTAAATTTATGAATAATTAAAATTAGGTTAAAATTATTCGCTTTAATCTTACATTTTATGTATATTAGTTAGTTTAAAAACTTATTAATTTTATCATTTACATGAAATAGAAAACAACTCAAAAATAATTACAGGAAGTTTACTGTCACATCATTCAATTTACTTATTAGTCAGACAAATAAAGAAAAATAGGAAATACTGGAAAACCCGTTTTCAAGATGAGCGACTTTTAACCTAAATCCAAATCGACTGCTTTTTTTTTAATTTTATTTATTTACAGTATAAAATACAAGTTTTTAAATGTCTGTATATAAAATGTAGCATAACAGATGGTATTTTACGAAGTTGTTAAGCCATGACGTTTGTTTCAAAAATTATTATTTCAAATTATTTATTTTAAATTAATTTTAGATATATTCTGGTTTTACTTTCAGTTTGGACAAACATTGATCTGTTTCCATTTATATTTTCATTAGTCACACTATAATATCATTTATAAATAGTTTATTTCCACATTATTGTAAAATATTGTACAGAAAATATTTAAAAACTTCACTATATTCTCTTTATTTTCTTCTTTTTCTCTTATTATTAAATAAAACTCTATGTTTGAAAGTTTTCACTTTTGAATGAATTATCTGAAAACATTAATAATATTAATATTTTTACTACAGGAATTAACAGAAAATTATTTTAAATTTTTTAAAACTAAAATTATCATATTCTAGCTTTATATTTTAATGCAATGATTTGCTGATAAACCTCAAAATGTTAAAGATTTCTTGAAAAATACTGCTCAAAGATTGCATGCTTTATCACATTAACTATGAAGAAACAAGATACTAAACATATAATAAATCTATTTTCCATTATGAAAATTTTATACTTTATAAACTAATTGTCCGAAAATTAAAATGTCCAAAAATTTTTAAAACATTTCATAAAAATTACAAGTAAATGTCTTGGTTTAGAAAAAATATATCTGCAAATATTAACCTAGATACTAAACACTAATCATTTCCTAAATTATATTAATTATTAATGCTAATTAATAATAAATTATTTAACAGCTGACTTAAGGAGTGTTTAAGTGTGTAATTGATAACATTCTTGCATATTAAGTAAGAATTTTAAGTTTAAATGCTATTCTGAGTCATGTCTTTTAATATATTTTAAATTTGATTAAATTAGTCAGGTGTGTAAATATCTTTCAATAATTAAATTTAATAAGTTTTAGAAAAACAATGACTCTGAAAGGAATTCAAAACTGTAACCATTAATATACACCACCCAATTATTTCTAGTTGAATGATATACACATTGATCCTAAATTGGTTATTAAATAATTTATTAGCCAAAATTAGTAACAAGTATAATTTGGCAAATGATTATTCATAAAAACATTAAATAAATAGTAAAAAAAGTACAACTTAATACTAGAAAATTTTAACTAATATTGCTTATAATTTAAAAGTTGATACTGATGTTGAAAATATTGCTATAACTCATAACAAATATATTTTTATTATAATAATAAAATATATAAAGAAATTTTTGAGTAAGTTCAAATATTAATTTAGTTATCATCATCTATGAATGGAGGTGTAATACATCACTGGATTAATATGAGCTATGCAAAATACTTCTTGAATAGGTGATTAACCCTCTGCGACATTAATATAATCATTATAATTTAGCAAATCTTTTGAGGTATTCATTTTTGAAACATTTCAATTTTAGCCTATAATATTCAATTTTATTAAATATTGCTTTTTTGTAATAAATAAATAATAAATTTAACTCTTCAAACTAATTTAATGTTCAAAACCTATTGACTAGAATTTTTTTTATAAATTCCTGAGTGAACTGGTATTTAAACAGAATTGCCAGCCCATAGTATACATTTTACAATGATTATTAAAATGAAAAGAAAATAATCTTAGTGAATTTGAAATAAAAATATACTTTTCCTTTTACACAAAACAAATAAATAACAATTTATATCAAGCTTTTATTAGTTACATATTAACTGCTGGTGACAGAGATAAAAAAAATATATGTGAAGACTCATGAACTCCAATTACTTTTTGAGTAAATTATGATGGTTGAAAATTATATCTATAGTAAAAGTAATCAGCTATTCTTTCAGTGAAAATATACACTCTTATTTATATATAAAGTCTATAAACATGTGCTTATACAGTAGAGCATCGATTATCCGACCCCCGATTAACCAACCGCGTTCTAGTCGGCAAATTCAAATGTCCGCTAGTGATGTGGCACTACAATATTTGGTTATGTCTTGGCTACTTTAATATTATTTTTGTTAAATTTTTGCATGTTTTAGCTGGCAGCACTGGCTCGACCATGAAAGGGAGGCTAGTATTTAGACCAGACCTAATACACTATACTAATAATGTATTTTTTCATACTTTTTGGTTATCTGACTTTTCAGTTATCCGACCAACCCCAGTCCCCAATTGAGTCGGATAATTGATGCTCTACTGTATTTGCATATTATGCAGTAAATTTACTTATTTATCAATGAAATTTATTTATTTCAATCTTCCCTAGAATTTATACTTTATATATATTCACCAACAAAAGCTCTTGTAATTTCATTTTCTAATATTTTTAAATAAAATTTTTTTAAATAAAAAAATGTGTATATATAATTTTCAAAGTTAATGAATATCAAAACTGAAATAATTTAGTTGCAATATATTAAAAATTATCAGAAAAACTATTAATAATTTAGAACTATTCATATAATGTAAAGCTGATTATCTAGATCAAGATTTTTTAATGAACATAAAAGTGATTGGTGTTATATTATATTAAATAGAAACTTCTCCAATGAGTTTATTGATAAGAATTATAAAAGTATAGTAGTTTACCTATTAGCACTTAAATATTTGATAATTAACAAGGTTGCAATAAATTTTAAATTATATAAATGAAGACCTTGAACAAGATCAACTTGATTGGTAAGTTATCACTCATTCCAATAAAAAAAATTCATTTGAATTAGAATTAATTCATAAATACCAGTTATAAAATTTAAATCAGTCAAAGAAAACAAGATCATAGTAATGGATAACAAACTGAAAAAATTTTAAGTAATTCTTCCTGATAATTTGATAAAGATATTGAAAATCTGAAATTTATATATGCAGGAGTGGAAATATATGGAAAAGGGATAAAGTTCATATTATTGAATTTTTTTTAATACTAATTTTGAGGAATCTATACATTCTTTTGTCTTTTTTATAATGAAATGTCAAATTTTTAGATAGTATAAAAATAATGGACTAGTATTCAGAAAAAACAATGTTCATATTTTCGAATTTCTAACTAATTTTGAGTTTGTTCATTTTGTACTCTTTTATATATGTATTTACCATTTTTTTTTTAAAATCTTTATTTCTTTTACAACAAATTGATCCTAAAGTATTATAAAAATGAGACTTTTGCCTTAGATGAGAGAAAAATGAATAAACTCTGTTCATCTGTTTTTCTAAGGATAGCACAAAACTGGCATTTCTATACTTGTTAAGGGAGGTCAGAAGCACTTTCAAACATGTTTTTGGCTTTCTTTACTAGCCACCTTCAAGTTGCATAGAATATCAAATATGTATTCAATATTCTATAAAACCTGATTATGGTTGTATCAAAGCTGAAAACATTCATTTTAATTAATAAAAAGATTTCAAAGATTTCAATAATAATAAAATTCAATAATTTTAATAATTGCAGTAGGTAAATTAGAAAAAATTGCATTAGTCAATTGCTATTCAGTCTGAAATTTTAATTTTATCTTATCATTAATAAGATAAAATTAAAATTTCAGACTGAATAGCAATCAACTAATGCAATTTTTTCTAATTTACCTACTTGATATGAGACTGACTGCTTTAATAAATCTTATTGATTTACTTTTTTAATTTTCCAACAAATTTGAAGACAAAACAAGACTCCAAGCTCTCATAATTTATGAAGCTAATTTATCTGTATTTAAAGATACTACTTATGGATTATTTTAAGAAGGAATTTTGTAATGAGTGACTCTTTCTATTAACATATAGTCAATATCAGTTCATCAAATGAGAAATGAATGCAGAAGTTTCTTCTTTGTTTCTTTCTTTTTTCTTTGTTATTGCTAAGAAGAATTTCAATAGTGATGATGTAAATTAATTTTTTTTAAATCTGATCTAATCTTTAATTTTAAAAAAATATCATTTTAAGCATATGAAAATTTGCTAATTACAAAATTAAATATGGTACTATGAAAACATTCATATCTATACAGAAAACTAAGTATATTATTACACTTAAGAATAAAAATTTGCATGTTTTATATTTTTTTGTTATTTAACAATGTATGAAAAATTAATTATCACAGTTTTAGATAAAAATTATCTGATCACTTTCATCAAAGCCTCCTAAAAAGAAATTCTAGATTTAATTCACATCTTACAGTTAACTACATTGTAATTCTTTAAGTAGAATAAGAATTACTGAAAAAAAGCCTGCTCTGTATTATTTAAGAGCTCCGAAAGAAGCCTAGTGCTCATTTGGAAGTCACTCTTCACCATGTTATTGTCTCCATGCAACTCCCTCACCCTCAAGATGCTTGACATTTGGGTCAATTTGTACAAGCAAATAAATAATACTAACTAACCATTTATCTCCACCTTCCCTACACCTCTCTATGTGTTTGTCTCCACATTTCTAAGTGCATGTGCATAGACACTGTGATTTTTAAAATGTTTTTAAAATTTTATGTTCTAAGTTATGTATTCTATTTGGTTAATGCCATTTCGTTTTTGTGCTTTACAATTTTGTTCTGAAAAAGCATTCAATTTCAGTTATTCCCTGAAGACTACATTTATAGGAATGTTGAAAGTGCTTGCAAAGAATTAAAAGCTCGTTAATGCCATTTCGTGTCGATTTATTCTTCTCTTTTAAGTACATATATTGGTGTAACGTCCAAGCTAGGTTTTTACATTACTTTACAAGACTTACTAAATAAAATTGATTTTTAAAAATATTAAAATTTGTTTATTTTTAAATAAAACTTACATTTAGCATTTTAGGTCTCATTTCTTTCCACCATAATGAAATTTCTTCATCTGTTTCTGTTCTCTTAAAAAATTTTACTCCTTCTGAAAATATTTTATATATAATTTTAATAAACAATTACAGCAAGAAATAAACATATATATTAAAATTTGTTGATAATGCAAATCTGTATTTTAACTACATAAAAAGTAAAAATATTAGTAAAATTAAAATGATTATGTACTTTTTGAGTATTCATTATTTTTTATTTGCATTATAATCATCAGGGTAAAGGGTTCATTTTATTTTGTGGTAATACAGTAGAGAGTCGTTAATCGGAACGCTGGTAATCAGAATGGCCAGTAATCGAAACGATTTTCAGTCGGACTGTGTCGTGCTGAATCGAACGTTTTTGATACTAGATTTATTTCTAAAGTATAATTTTCATGTTTTTATATTCTTCAATATATTTATTTTGTTTGTACAAAAAGAAATAATTTTTAACGATACAATAGCCTCGATTATTATTATAAAAATTTTCATTAGGCTTAAAATTGACGAAAATTCAACGCAAAGCGACACGCAACGGAGAAAAATTCAACACAAACTGACACGCAATGGAGAAAAATTTGAACATCAGACAGGTTAATGTATTTTTTCGTACATAATGGGTAATCGAAACAAATGACTAATCGGAACAACCCCAGTCCCCAATTGATTCCGATTTTCGACTCTCTACTGTAATTCCATAATTTTACAAAAATATTCATTTTTTTGGAATTATTTAAATTTTTTTCATTATTAGGCTATTTTCTATTAATAATTACATTATGTTTGCCACTATTATAGTTTTATTAAAGTAGCTACAAATATAATAAAAATAGTATTTTTAAAATTGGTAGATAATATTTAACAGATTGTATTTAACAAAAAGAAAACTTTTGCCTACAACAATTTAACATATTCATGTATTTTGTATATATTCTGTAAATTCTAAATTTAATTTTGTAATTATGACTGTATGTTTTTTACTAAATAGCCAATAAGAATTATTTCTCGGTTGGTTGGTTGGTAATAGTTTTTTGGCACAAAGGCAACACAGGCCAAGCTGCGCCACAACACATGGTATAAATAAATAAATCAATAAATAATAATAATAAATAGAATAAAATAGAACAAAATAAAACAACAGAAAAAAACCAAAAAAAAACGTAGAACCGATAACAAAAATAAATAACAATTAAAGTGTATATAGTAACAAGGTATAAATATAAAATAAACAAACAACTAAATCTGTTTATAAATATTTGTAACTTTTAGAAAGTTTAGTAATTTATCAACATTTGGCCTCTGGCCCAAAATCTCGTTAAAACTTGCATTTCCAAAATGCTGCCTACGAATCCTTTCAGAGGCAGTGCAATTGCTCAGTATGTGCTTAACGCTTACAGTACAATTGCAATACTGACACACAGGCTGGTCATCACCCGTCAGAAGGTATTCATGAGTCAGTCGAGTGTGTCCAATTCTCAAACGAGTAAGAATGACCTCTGATCTCCTGTCATAAGGTTTCTTCTGTGTCCAATTTTCAATCACAGGTTTGATCTCGTGTAGTTTATTGTGGAATTGTGCGTTCCACACATTTTGCCATCTCTCCTCTAGTCGTTTTTTAACAACTAGCTTCAAGTCACCTCCTTCAACAAACATTGCATGCTGAGAAGGACCCGCTGACTTTGCAGCTGCATCAGCTGCTTCATTCCCTTTTATACCTACATGGCCTGGGACCCAACAAAATTTTACAAAAATATTACTCGCAATAAGATGGCAAAACAGTTTGCGAATTTTAATCACTATAGAGTGAGAACTAGGTTCATGTGAGATCAAAGCCTGAAGTGCACTAACTGAGTCGGTGTAAATAACACAGCGACGATGACCTTTACTAATTATATATTTTAAGGCTAGGTAAATAGCCTGCAACTCTGCAGTAAAGATGGAAGAATTCGATGCGATTTGTTCTGCCACGATCTCATCCTGGCAGACAAAGGCTGAGCCAACGTAATCAACCGATTTCGATCCATCAGTATAAATAGGAATTAAATTCCTGTCGTAGTGTTGAATTTCTGCAAAGTGCTGCCTATAGATGTAGTCCGGGGTGGAATCCTTAGGAAACTGCTTTAAGCTAAAGTCAACATTAATCACAGGAGTTGACCAAGGTGATATATTATCGACCTCGACCTGTGAAATGTTGCTTGTGTCCAGGTCAATCGTGCTGCTTACATTCTCCATTCTAATGTCAAATGTAGGGACACAACTTGGGCGAGCTGTAAATAATCTTTTCAGCTGAGTATCTGATACTCTACAATAAACTGAAGGTTTAGCCAGAAATTTCTGTTTAATGTAATAAAACAAAGACAACTGCTCTCTCCTGAGAGATAGTGGAGGCTCATAAGCATCCACGTACAAACTTTGAACAGGAGAAGTTCGAAATGCACCAGTGCACAAACGCAATGCTTGATGGTGGATTGGATCCAGCATCCGAAGAGTAGATTCTCGCGCAGAGCCATAAACAACACATCCATAATCCAGCTTAGAGCGAACGAGGGCTCTATATATCCTGAGCATCGAACATTTGTCTGCTCCCCAGGATGAGCAGCATAATACCTTTAAAAGGTTCAGAGATTTTAAACATCTACTCTTCAAATTGCGCAAGTGTGATAAGAACGTCAGTTTTTGGTCAAACACAACACCCAAAAACTTTGCCTCATTGACTATTGGGATTTTAACCCCATTTAGGTGAATTTCCGGGTCCAGGTGCAAACCACGCCTTCGGCAAAAGTGGATACAGGAGGTCTTCTCTGCATTAAAAGTAAAACCATTGATCTTGGACCAATTGTCTATGCGGTTTAGCGAGGTTTGCAGCTGTCTCTCGATGAAACCCATGTTACTAGACTGGCAGGAGATCTGAAAGTCATCCACATACAGAGTGTGTTTCACACTGGGAGGAAGACACTTAGCTATGCTGTTAATTTTTACTAGGAACAGAGTCACACTCAAAATACAACCTTGAGGAACACCTTCTTCTTGTGTGAAAGGCCTAGAAAAAGTGTTGCCCATCCTGACTTGGAATCTACGATTCTGCAGGAAGTTTTTTATAAAAATTGGCAAATTACCCCGCAATCCGAATTTGTGCAGATCACGGAGTATACCGTATCGCCAGCAGCGATCGTAGGCCTTCTCTATATCAAAAAACACAGACACTAAGTGCTGCCGTCTAACAAACGCTTCGCGTATAGATGTTTCAAGAATTACTAAATTGTCTGTGGTACTTCTGTTCCTACGAAATCCACTCTGATGTGGTGAAAAGTAGTTCTTTTCCTCTAAGAGGAACATCAGGCGTCTGTTTACCATTCTCTCGAAAAGTTTGCAGAGACAACTAGTCAGAGAAATTGGTCTATAATTAGAGGGATTTTTGTGGTCTTTACCTGGCTTGGGTATGGGAATGATGATAGATAGCCTCCAAGAGTCTGGAAAAGTATGTTCTGTCCATATTCTGTTAAACAGATTCAGAAGATTACTGAGGGAATTGTCTGATAGATTTTTAATCATGCTGTAGTGGATTTTATCCGGGCCTACAGCAGTATTCCCCGAGCGAGAGATTGCTGTACATAGTTCTATTCTGCTGAATGGCACATTATATTCCTCATTAGATGGGGAGTGGAAGTTTAGATATTGTTTTTCAGATCGCACTTTGTAAGCCTGAAAATCCTTTGTATACATAATATTGCTGGATGAGGACGAAAATGTTTCACCCAAACAATCAGCAATACCTTTTATGTCACTGATTATTGTGCCATTATTTTCCAGCATGGACAGAGAGTGAGAAGCATATTTCCCGTTAATTTTATGGATTTTATCCCAGACCGCTTTTGAGCTGGTGGAAGATGTTATGCTAGATACATACTTCCTCCAAGAATCCCTTTGGCTTTGCCTCCTTATTTTTCTGGCATTTGCCTTTGCTTTTTTAAAAGCTATCAAATTCTCAGCAGTGGGGTATCTTCTGAAGATCCCCCATGCTTTCTTTTGTTTTTTAAATGCTACCTCACAATTCTGATCCCACCATGGTTTCGGATGTTTTGGATATCTGGTTGACGTTTTCCCCATTGTTTTTTCGGCTGCCTGAATAATACTCGATGTGACAACTTCTACTGCATCATTGATATCGGCAGTATTGACCATTTCCTCAGTGATGTTAGCCAAAGAGGAAAATGTAGGCCAATCTGCCGTTTCAAATTTCCAGCGTGGTGGACGGGCTGTTTCACAGCTTTCTCTGCCTCGATATTCTAAAAATATTGGGAAGTGGTCGCTGGAAAGTGGATTACATCCAACCTTCCATGTAAACGCTGAAAACAGATTTGGACTAGCTAATGTCAAATCAATGGCAGTAAATGTTCTTGTTGGGGCGTGGAAGTATGTCACTTCTCCAGTATTAAATAAATAGAGTTGGTGATTGCCTATAAATCTCTCAATGGCCCTGCCTCGACGGTTTATGTCGGGACTGCCCCACATTGGGTTGTGGCCATTGAAATCACCGAGTAAAAGGAATGGAGTCGGCAGTTGTTCAACCAAGGCATCCAATTCATCTTCATCAATTCTGACATCTGGTGGCAAGTATATGGAACAAACTGTGACAGTAACGCCAATTGAAATTCTGACTGCCACAGCTTGCAGCTCTGTTGTTATTTGTACCGGTAAGGACGGGATGCGGTTTGAAACCAGTATAGCCACACCTCCGCTGGCACGGTTGTGGCTATCGTCATCCTTACGATAAAGATTGAATCCTTTTAAAGAAATATTTTCTCCAGGTTTCAGATGGGTTTCCTGGAGTGCCACACAGAGAGATGAGGTAGATAATGTCAAGTGTTTAATGTCAGAAAAGTTGTTGCGGAAACCACGACAGTTCCATTGGATTATTTTGTTATCCATTATGTGTTTGAGGTAGCATTCTTCGCAAAAGTGTCCCTCTTCAATTTCACAGAGGATTTTCCTTTTGGAGGTGAAATTGGTTGTGGCACCTCCATATTATTCTCTTCATCAGAGATATCAGAGAACTCACTCATAGATTGAGCCTCTGATTTTTTAGATTTAGAGAGAGCTGCTTTCACTCTCTGTTTGTTTAGTGGGTTCTTACTTGCCTTCTTAGAACCCAGGTTTCTTGTTGTGACCCCTGTTTTAGGTAGGGGTGCTTTTGCTTTTAGATTCTCTTTTTCTGGTGTTTCTTTTGATGGGATCAGTAGACATTTCGCATGGCAAGTGAGAGATTCTTTCGGAGAAACTGAAATATTCGTTTGAACTGCACATGTCTTTGTGGATTTCAAAACAGCTGCAAATGTCTTCTGTTTCAATGGTGCACTTGAAGTGACCATGCGCCGAGCCTCTAGGTAAGGTATGTTGCTAACTGTTTTCACTCGTTGGATTTCTTTCTCTCTCTGCCATGCAGGGCATTTCCGGGAGTAGGCAGGATGGGCGTCTTTGCAATTCACACAGCATGGAGTATTGGTACACTCAGCACTCTGGTGACCTTCACTTCCACACTGTGCACATACGCTCTTTCCTCTGCAGGATGTTTGAGAATGTCCAAACCGCTGGCATTTGAAGCAGCGCAGTGGGTTTGGAACATATGGTCGAACTGGACAGCGCAGATATCCTGCAGTAACAAATGATGGTAATGTTGGCTTTCCAAAAGTGAGAATGAGATGTTTAGTTGGTATCAACTTGCCATCACGACGAATGGAGATGCGTCGGACAGCAGTGACACCTTGATCTGAAAGACCGATCTGGATATCTGATTCATCTTCAGACATCAGATCGACCTCAGATATCACACCACGTGATGAGTTCAAACTTGCGTGTGGTGTGATGGTGACTGTTATGTCTCCTAGAGATGTCATTTTCAAAAGCTTTGCTGACTGTTGAGAGGAGGCTGCTTCTATCAGTAGGTCCCCTGACCTCAATTTTTGTATTTTCTTTAAATGTCCAATAGTTGATTCAAACAACTTTTGAATTAGGAAAGGGGAACACTTAGACATCGGTTTTTCAGTAGTACTATGTACTATGAGATAAATTGGTTGGTTGGAGGAACTGACCTCCTTTGGTTGTGATGCAATGGTGCTTGTGGTTTTTGAATTTGTTGAATCCATGTTTAAAAATAACTATTCAGCTCCTAGTGACCCCACCCACCATGGGGTCCAACAAGGGGATGCCGTCACATGGGAGACTCCCATAGACCGTCACACCAGGGTTTCCCAGGAGCTATACCCTCACAATGCAGTCAAGAAGAGCACATCTTGCCTGACGTGTCCGCCCGGTCTGCATCGATCGGTTGACTCCAAGCCGAGGTCAAGAATGACTCACCGACCAGCCGATTGACTCAAACGGAGCCTGATTTGAGCCTCCCGTTTATCCGAAGCAGGGGCCAAAGCAGTGTGTTGGGGACGGTATGTTGCCCCTCAACTACCAGGATCCCCCTTTCCGGCATACGGGCCACCACGCACGGCAAACACGTGGGTGGGCGTTCAGATCCCAGGGATGGTAAAGAAGAAATACCAAACCATCTCTGGGAGGTCCCCTCACCACGGACAGGAACCCACATCGAGGGGAAGAATTATTTCTCACAACTGTTTCATGATTTTAATGACGGTATAATGTCAAATCATGAGGAAGCAAACTGATAGATAATTCCAGAATGTATAGTGGAAAATAAAACAGATTCAATGTTGGATATTAAACTAATGTAGGGAAAAATAATAAGTTAATTGTATATATTCTGTATATATTCTACATGTAAATTCTTGAATATCATAATGATAACAATAAAAAGAATTGAAATAAGAATTCCTTTTGCATTTCATCTCTTTAGGAAAAGAAGAGATAATTCTCATTGAATCAAAGTTTATTGATTTATTAGAGAAAGCAAAAAAAAAAAAACCTTTCTATGGATACCACAGAACTTGAAACATAGCTCATAGAAGTCAAAACCAACTGCAACATTTTGCATCACTTTGAACATTCTCTAGTAATAAGTAGTTGTGAATGCTTGACATTGCTTGAACTTTTAAGGGGATGGGAATCAGTGAGGTTGGGTTGGGAGAGGGTGATAAAAACAATGGTCTTAGAAACTAACTATTCCAGTAGTCACCATTATAGGTAACTTTTTGTAATTTTTGAGTTGTACCCATATGTAAACCAGAAATAACTATTAAATGTATTCTGTAATTTCTTATATAGTTTTATCATTATATATAATAAGGACTGAAGAGGGGATTTGCCCCAAAATGCATTTCCTTTCATAAAAAATAAAATTTACTTTTTCCATCAAAAAGTGTTCCTGTACGATAAGTTCTCCACAGCAATTTTGTGCTTAATTCAAAAGAACATACAATATCACAAGGGTTAGACATCAAAATTAGCCAAAACTGCTAAAATAATTGGAATTTATTTTTGTCTGGACACCTGTCAAAGAAATGACATATGATCTGCAAAAAAAAAAAAAAAAATTTTGCATAATGCACTGTAAGATGAAAAAGCTCAAAGTGAAGTAGTAAAAGGCTTTGGATATTCACAGTCAGCAATTTCCAAAGTGTGGAAAAAATTTAAGACTACATATACAATTTCAAACTTTGGACTTAGTGGTTGACCTCATGTCAGGGTGCAAGTGTCAGAATAAACCATTACATGCTATTTGCAATAAAATGTGTTGATTATCCTCCAACGAAATGAATCGTAAATGGTTAAAAATATTTAATGCCAAATTTAGTAATAGAACAGTGAGAAATCATCTTAATGACATGGGATTCTCATTTTGTAAGGCAAAGAAGAAATCTTATCTTACCAAAAAAAAAAAAATTGAATTGGACCAAAGAAAGAAAATCACAGACTGTGAATGATTGGTCAAAGATTATATTCAGTGATGAAACAAGGACATGTGTTGAATGTGAAGATGATGTTGGATGATTTATCTGGCAGAGGAGAAATATGATGAAGACTGCATAAACAATGACTATTAAATTTGCCCAAGCATTTACAATATGGGCATGTGTGTGTGTAGAAGGACCTGGAGAAATTGTGTATTATTAATGGGAATGTTTAATAATACAGTGGTGCCTCATATAACGTACTTAATCCGTTCCAGGTGCACGTCTGTTAAGTGAAACGTCCATTATACGAAACGCATTTTCCCATAGAAATGCATGTTAAAACTTCTAATTCATTCCGCAGCATAAAATAACTGTACTGTATCATAGAAAAATGAACATGGGGTGTGTTCTTTTATTCCTCTACATAACTCTGCGCGAGCGACATCTGTTTACAAATTCCTGCGGAATGCGTTCCTAAATTCTGGTGGGAGTGTGCGCCATCGAATGGCAAAAATGGCCACTTGTAATAGTAGTTTACGGTAAAAAGCAACATGGCAAGTTTCGTTTCCGGGTCCATTATGTGGTTTTATGAATGAAAATTTAAAAATTGTGAAAGCGCAAGTCAGTGCACACGGTGATGTAAGTGTCTTTAGGAATTTTTTTCAAATGATAGCCCGCATTCTAATTTTTTTCGTGGCTATTTTGAATGCTCTTTCAACAAATAATCCATTTTATGGTTAAATTTTACAATTGGGCCCCTTCTTTTGCCTTTAAAAGCTCATATTTTAGAATTATAGATTCCTCCATCATGATACTATCGATAGTGCAAGCGCTGCCATCGTTCTTTCTTTCACCGTCGTTCCTAAATGCCTACAAACAGCAGCACACTCCTGTAGTAGCAGAGATGCAGAGCGACTGCTATTAAAGAACGCACCCATGGAGCAGTCACCAATTATGCTGGAAAGTCCACTGTTCGCAGCCAGTCCGTTATTTGAGGCATATGTTATATGAGGCACCATGTACACATTTCTCCAAGATTCACCTAATGTCTCAGCATTAACATTCCCATATCAAAACATTGGATGTATTTCTCATTCCTACAATTGAAGGACTGTATGGAGATTGGCCTGTCATCTTTCAAGACAATAATGCTTCCTGTCACTGTGCTAGCTCAGTCAAAACTTTTCTTTGATAGAGGAACATTGAAACCATGTCCTGGCTATCACAGTCACCTGATATAAACCCCATAGAAAACTTGTGGGGAAAACTGAAGCAGTACATTGATGAACAATATCCAACTTATAAAACTGACCTGAAGCTTGCATTCAAAATTAGCATCAGTGACTGCCTTAAGTTGGAAGCAATACCATGCAGATTAGAAGCTGTAATCAAAAGTGACAGCACAAAGTATTAAATATTTCAGTTATTTTCCAAATTTTTTCCAATGTTACTTTACTTCAACAAATTATAATAATTGTTATATTTCTTATAGCCAAATATATTTTGGACAGATAAAAGCAACTAATGTTACTATTTCATTAAATAAATTGTTGATTTTTTTGTGCACATACATAACCTCTCATTACACCTCTGAAATGTTGATTTGATTTATCCCAGGTAATTATTTCAAACTTTTTGCCTGGGCTTGTAAACTAAAGAATTTTGGATTTCTCTCTCTCCCTCTCTGGATGGGAACCTTTGGTCTTCTTGAAGAATTCTTCCTTCTGTGAATAACACCTTTCATGACAAAAATGTTAACAATGATTGAACTTCACACAATCCTCTGGATAATTTCACTGCTTGACAACCCTTTTTCCTTTTCCCATTGCTAGAAAACAACTCATTTGAAGTCTGCAGAGACTAATACAAGCATGTGACACAGCAAAAACAATTTTTGGTATTAAAAAAAATCAATACTCACTAAATAAACATAGTGCCATTACGTTTTAATCACAATGAAAACATTCTCTACATCAACAAGGCCATTAGATTGTGCATAATTTCATTTCTTACATGAATACAGTAGAGCATCAATTATCCAACTCAATTGGGGACTAGGGCTAGTCGGATAACTGAAAAAATGGATAACCGAAAAGTACGAAAAAATACATTATTAGTATAGTATATTAGCATATCCCATGTAATTAGTATATTAGAATATCACTATTAACCTACTTTGTGTTGAATTTTCATCGATGTTAAGCCTAACAAATTCCTTTTTTTTTAAATAATAATCGTCGCTATTGTATCGTTAAAAATTATTTCTTTATTTTGCAAAAATAAATACAAAAATAATTTAGAAAAAATTAAGAAAAAAAATAGAAAATTAAGCCTGGTTTAAATACTGGCCTCCCTTTCATGGTCGAGCCAGTGTTGCCAGCTAAAACATGCAACACTTTAACAAAAATAATATTAAAGTAGTCAAGATATAGCCAATATTGTACCGCCACATCACTAGCGGACATTTGAATTTGCTGACTAGAACGCGGTCGGTTAACCAATGTGATGGTTGATCGGGGGGTCGGATAATTGATGCTCTATGTATTTCCAAATATTTTGCATTGTTGCAAACAATAATTTAACAATGTAGAAAAGGTATTTACTTTTCTTTTTGTTGCCATGTATATTTATCTAATTATTTAATACATATAATAATAAAATTTTAAATTTCTAACTTTTACCTTGAAGTCTTGGATCATCATCTGATAAAAAGAATTTGTTTTCTACATTCTCAAAATTTTGTTTTGGTGAATCTTGTGAAGCCTGTTCTGCTCTAATATAATTATTTAAAATAATTTCATTTTAATAAACTCTTTAAAAATATTATTAAAATCAAAAGTATATTACTGTTGAGTTGTTTCATCTTCATCACTGCTATCATATTTAAAAACATTCTTTTGTAAATATAAAGTTTTCTTTGCTTTGACAAGTGGTTCAGTATGATAATTGTCATCATCATCATCTTTCTCATCTAAATCTGCTAAAAATAAAATTTACACAGTATTGCAATTTTTAAAAAGAATTCAATAATTAATGTTACATTTTAATAAAATTAGAAATTTTACTTCTAAGAAAAGTTTTAAATTTTAATATGTATTAATTATGAACACTTACCAGTTATTTATGTGGTTACTTTGTTTTTTATAAAAATAGTTGAAACTACTGATTAACTATACTGAGAATAGCTAACTGCATAGTCTAATTACATTAGTAGTTAACTATTGTTCATCTCTAGAAAGTATAGATGCAGAAAAAATTGCTTAAACACATTTTTTGTTCCTTTGGTCTTATTTTTTATATATTTTGTTTTCTGTCATTTGTTCAATATTGTTTTTAATTTTTTTCATTCCAGAAATTTTGAAATTAAAATTAATATTAGATATTGGAAACGGAGTGACATAGAAAACTAATAATAGATAACTAATAATGACATGAAAAATAAATGACATATTTCACACAACCAAACACTTTACTATATCAGTTAACTATTAGAATGGCAAAACAGTTAAAATAAAATGATTACTTATCACTGCCTCCCAAAAACTCCAAAAAATATGCCTAGTGACAGGAAATTAATGCTAATATTATTCTTAAACTAGCATGAGTCATTGCTTCTCAATTTCATGAAGACTGGTACCACTATTAATATTATATTCTACTACAAAACATTGTGTGAACTGTGGACCTCCATAAAGTCAAAAAGGTTAGACTTGCTATCAAAAGGAGCAATTTTTTCCTTTACAACAATGTAAGGCCTCACCCACCAATATTGTTCATAATACTCTGCGAAAGATAAGATGGAAAACTTTCCAATAGCCTCCTTATAGTCAGGGTCCGTACAGGTAGTTCCATCTTTGATACCCTAACATTCCAAACCTGACCAATTACAACATTATTCCCTGACTTATTAACATCTCTGCATTTCCCCTTTCCATTATGTAATATTCAGTCAAGTCTATTTAAACCCATTTTGTACACAATTATACAAATTTTTTTTATTAAAAAACACTTTATTCACTTACAAAAAATGAAAAACTTTGCATAAAATTGATTACATAATTAACTATGTCATTTCTATGTCATATAAATAATTTCACAATTTATTTTAAATTAATTCGTAAATTTTATTTAAATAAGAAAAGATTTGCATTGTGTTGTAAAATCAAATTTTCTTAAAGTGAGGAGGTGGGAAATTCAAAATAATTTAAACAGAAGAAATCGGACACTGTGCAAGAGGGAAAAATAATTTATTGTGTGCTATTTTTGGTTAAGCATAAACCCATTCAAGCTCATTACATATCTTTCCATCCCTCCGTGAAACATACAGTGGGAGAGGTAGAGTTTTGGCAGGAAAGCAGGTTGTTGTCAATGTTTTTGAAAACCTGACTTTAACTCTACGGTGATATTTTGGTATACTAAAAATGTGGACTTTCAAAATTCCACAGGCCATCTGAAGATGAAAATTTGCAGTCAGAGAGAAGATACATCACAGATCATCAATCTGTCAAAATTGGCAGGATTATCATCTCCACATACTACATGTGGCCAGCAAGACAGAATACAACAAATAAAAATACATAAATTGCACGAGATCTGCCACACTGTTCAAAATGTCCTGTACTAAACATTAAGCCAACTGACAATTCTTTGCCTCCTCCCACAGCATCAACTGACTGCAAAGAGTTAAATTTAACTAGCTGCTTTAAAATTGTGTGTCAAAATCTTAAAATAGTCAAAATTTTACTTATATATATATTACAAAATTCAAATAAATCCTTACATTTTTCTTCATCATATCTACCAAACTGCTTCAAAAGACAAAATTCATTTGTCTTATTAAAAGAATCTTTCAAATCAGATGAAACTTGAAAATATTGATCTTTTGATACTTTTGGTAACACAATGGGAGCAGATTCATTCTGCTTATTCTGTTTTGATCTAAAAAAAAGTAATAAAATAAAGTTAATCAATAATAAGAATAAACATTTCATTATGTTAGTTCAAAAATATATCAAAAATTTGACTGTTTTTTTATACATTAAATTGTCATATACTTCTTTTGTAATATAAAAATGATACATTTCATGGAGTGCATAAACAACTGTTAATGTATAAATCTGCTTGTTTCATTTTAAATTCCAATTTCTTTTTGATTTGGTGAATGATTTAAATATTAAGCTCATATAATTAGGATTTCACATTGTGCAACTTTTAATTTTTAATCAAATAATGCAATAATGAAAAATGTGACTATAATCAAAAATTATCTACAATATTAATAGTATTATCCAATTTGCTTCACAAAATTACATTCAGTTTTATTGATATTACAATTAAAAACAGTAAATCTGTTTAAGAAATTAATATAAACTTTTAAAATTATTAATTAGCATAAAAACTATACCTATAAATTTTATTAAATAATCTAAAATTTATTATACATATTTTATAAAATTGATTTTAAAATATCTATTATTACTTTTTCAATGAGTCCTTTTGTTTTGGTTCATGCTTTAATTCAAATTTCTTTGCATCTTCACTTGTTGGATCATAGCGTAATTTATTCATATCTCTGAAATAAAAACTTTATTTAAAATTTATTTCAAGATTGTTTTAATTTCTTTTAATCAACTTATTTTATTTCAGATAAACCAGATTATTACTTAAAATATAAATTAAAATTAGTTTATATAAATTTCAATAATTAAGATTAGAATACTATAATATAAATATATAAAAAATGTTTTAATGAACTTATAGCTAGTATTATTAAACACTAAGTCATTTATAAATTTTACAGGTTTAAATTTGAAGGTTTGAAGAGACAATATATAAATAAAGACATTGCCACTTAAACTTCCAAATTAGTGTTGCAATTACTGTTACTTTTTCCAAATTTTCTATTATCAATTAACTATTGTTACTCACTTTGAATCTCTACCTCTTCTCTTATTGTGATAAAGGCTTAATACTTAAACAAAATTTATCTATTACTAAGGTTTTGAATCTCCTTCACATAGTGGATTCTTGACATTTTATCTGAGTCTCACAAGGAGAGGACATGGCAAGCTACCTACCGATTTTGATCAGCTTGGACATATTGAACATATTTCATCTGTATTCACTCATTGGAATGAGTGAATACAGATGAAATGAGTGAATACAGAAATGAGTGAATACAGAAGAAAACATCTCAGAAAAGGATGATGCACTTTGTATTCAATTGTGTTGGATAGTGAAGATTACAAGCCAAAATCTAAAAAATTGAAAACAGAATACATATCGCTTAATACAAAAATTAGAATTCTGAATATAGTAAGAGAACGTCCCAATTACAGTTTAAAAACCATTCAAAAGAATGAAGGTAGCCCACTTCATTTTAAAAAGAATCTACAAAAATGAAGGAACAAATTGAAAAAGGTAGAGGTGTAAAATAAAAATTTGACTTGAGTGACAAGTGGACTTCCAATCACTTCTGCGAAACCCAACAACAGATGCAACCTGTGACAATGAGAGTATTACAGCAATGGGCTTCACAAGCTGTTGTCCAATTTGAAGGGTCAGAGTATTACTTTACAGCATCACATGGATGAATTAATAAATTCAAGACTACTCATTCTATTCATCAGAGAAAGGTATTTATATACTTTGTAGTATATAAAATCAAAAAATGCATTAGATCTATCTACTATTTTAAAAGAAAAACAGAAATTCCAAGCAAATTGTGAAAAAATTTTAAATTTTTATCCTGATTTTATAGTAAATACAGACCAAACTGGTTGTGAATATCACATGAATATATGACGAACTCTGACGACCAAAGTGAAAAAAAACTGAAGTCTTCCTTGGTGATTTTAACAAAGTCACTCATAATTATACTGCACAATATGCCATAACAGTTTCTGGAAAACTTCTGAAAGTTTTCCTTTGTATGCAAGACAGTGGCGTAGCAAACATAACTGGCGCCCGGGGCACAACACTTTATTGGCGCCCCCTCCTTACTTCAGAAACGCATATAGTTTGTCTTAGAGACCATTTGGGCGCCCCTCTGCGAGTGGCGCCCGGTGCATGATAGACTCCCTTGCACCCCCCTTGCTACGCCACTGATGCAAGAACCAAAAGGAAATTTTGGACCTCACGTTAAGTACATTACTGAAGCATATTCTTCCATACATTGTATGGAAGCATATTCTTCAGAGCATCAAAGTCTGGAAAACTCACAAGGGACCATTTTAGCAGCTTTGTCAAAGAAGTATTGGTAGATTATTGTAAGGATCAAGAATTTCTACTGATTCTGGATTCATGGGGAGGTCAGACAGATTAGGAACATTTTAACAATGTGTTTACAGATGATGATGGCAACTGCAAATCTGTTATTAAAATTATTCTTCCTCACTGTAGTCCATATTGTCAACCTTGTGATGTCTATTTCTACCAACAAGTGAAGCATATCATCAAAAAAATTCCAAAATTCTGTTGAGATTTTATAGAATAAATAAATGTCAGTTATATACTAGGGAAAATGCTATAAAAATTCATTCACTTATTCATCATCAGTTAAGGAGGATGCACACATGAAGGCGCGGCAAGGAAGAGCGGTGTCGCAAACACGTCTTCACCACACGGCAGCACAACCACACAAGCGACAATCCGCTTACATTTCGGTGCATGCATTCAGTATTCAAGATGGCAAACGATACTGACACTGTCGCTATCCACGTGTTTACAAATTTTGTTTTGTATGGGTTGTTTTATTTAGCTAGAAGATTTCGTCAAAAATTCGAATGAAGATTTTGGATTAGAGATATCATATTGGCAAGAATCTTGCCAAGATATTTTGTTAGATCGATAAAGAACTGATGTACAAAATAGGCTTATTCTTCAATTAAGATCTCTCAACAAAGAATAGTATTTTGAGTAAGATTTGGTTGTTTTGTTCTTTGAATTAAATAATATATGATTACTGTATCTGTGTAGAATTTGTGTTAAATTTATTATCCTTTCCTCTTCATTCTGATGTTAATTATCTCAGTTAACCACGTCGAACTTTCTACCATTAAAACACCACGTGATTGTATTTTCTCACGTGACTGCCAGACAGAATTGTTATGGCTGATAAAAGCGTTATGGATGCACATAAATTAAAGAATTGAAAATATAACAAAAATGCTTTATTCTGCCATGATTTAGCTACAATCTTATTTATATTATGATTTATTTATTAACAGATTAAGCATAGTTAGCTGATTTATTTCATACAAATAAGAATTATATAATATTCCCCTTAAGAAAATGTTATATTATACACAAAATCAAATAAGAATTAGAAGTGCAAATAGATTATGAAAATGAAGAAATCTAACAAAAAAACTGAAAAACTAATCCTGATTATAAATAGCAAAATTTTGTTTTTCAAATCTTATGTATGGCCAATTTCTGTATAATTTATCAGAGAATTGTTTGTTTTTAGACTTTTCAAATCTATTGATACATTTTTACCCTTAAAGCAATATCATAATTCTTTACTCATTTATACATCTCGATTTAAATAAATTATCAATCTTTTTTTATTTTGTGCCAACAAATTTTGATATACTGATTTCAATAACTTTTCAAAATTTCTTTAATCTATTAATGATTCTGAATAACTTCACGTTCTAATGGTTCTGAATGACTTCTGAATTAACTTCAAAAAGCAAAAATCAATAAAAAAATTAAAAATTTTAAGTCTTACTTATAATTTTGCTTCAATTTTTTATTAGAGGGCTCAATTGGAAACTGCACACCAATAACATTCTGTAGAATTTCAAAATTCCTTTTTCTTTCTTCTAAAATATCCATGGTTTCTAATTTTTCAAGTCCTTGATAAAAAAAAAAAAAAATCATTATAATGTATTTTAGTTTTCTTTAAATTGACTAAAATATAAACATATATTTTATATTTTAAAGAAACAATATTAAAAAATACATTATCATTTATCCTTAATGTTATTTGCAAGAATAATGTGAACTGTTATAGAAAAATATATTATGATAAATATTTATTTCAAAATATCATTTTAATTATTTTTTCTTCAAATATACAATGTTATTAAAATACTTTTATATCATATATTATTGACTTTTTTCAATACATAAAAGTCAATTCATCAATTAATTCAAGAACCAATTGTAATAAATCATATATAATCCTCTACTCATCTTATTTGTAATGAGATAGAAATGCATTAAAAGAGATTTAAACAGGTTATTTAAAAACTCCTGATATATTTTTATTAAATTATTATATTTCATCAATACTTTTGTTAGAGTTATAAACATCAATCAAAAACTTTGATAATGTAAGGAATGATGACAGAAGTTTTAATTCATAAGCATAAATTTTATTATTATTATATTACTGATATGTGTGAAATGAGACAATAATAATAATTGTAACTATCATTTAAAGACAAATAGTTACAATTAATATCTTTTGAGTCATTTCAAATACAGTAGAGAACCGAAAATCAGAATCAATTGGGGACTGGGGTTGTTCAGATTAGTGATTTGTTCCGATCACCGATTATGTACGAATAAATATATTAACCTGTCCGATGTTCAAATTTTTCTCCGTTGCGTGTCACTTCGTGTTGAATTTTCGTCGATTTTAAGCCTAACGAAAATTTATAATAATAATAATCGAGGCTATCGTATCGTTAAAAATTATTTCTGCATTTTATACAAACAAACTAAATATATTGAAGAATATAAAAACATGAAAATTATACTTTAGAAGTAAATTTAGTATCAAAAACGTTCAATTCAGCACAACACAGTCTGACTGAAAATTGTTCCGATTACCGGGGTTCCAATTAACGAGTCTCTACTGTATATCAGTTGTTTAATGAAAAACAAATTTTCTGTCTCCTTGTCATCATCCTATACATTATCAATGTTTTTAACTTTACATAACTTTTTGTCTTGTTTAATTGTTAAAAGGTTCCCATTGTTGCTTAAAAGGACAATATAAAAAGTATTTCTAACACATTTTCAGATAAAAATGTTAATGCATATCAGAGTAATGTTCAAATGCAAATTTGGCAATAGAAAATCAGAAAATAATAATAATACATTTGAAAATAAAAATAAACTTAAATTTTTAATAAAAAGTTAATTTAAATAAATAATCATTAAAAACACAACTTGTATATACAAACTAATTTAATTGAAATACAACACAAAGCCTGCATGTAAAAAAAATGATATCAAAAATAACATATACAAGAACCCAATAAACATGTCCTACCAAACAATCTGCTTGATTTTTAGCCAAACTGCTTAATATAGCCCAATAAAAATTTCAATGGATTTTTTGATACTATATGATGTCAAAATTAAGAGTCAAACCAATTAGCACATTGTAAGCTACCATCCATTGCATTCTATTAACCTGTATATTTATCAGATTCCAAGAATAGTATTTTGAAATGCTCTTTGAAAAGCTACAGAACATTTCTATTATTATTTACTACTATTTGTTGATACTACTAACAATTTTTAACTGCTAACACTAACATCACTAATACTAATCAAATACTGTATTTATACAGAAAACTAATAAAACCCTTTATTTGGTTTTCTAATTTGACAAAATATTTTATAATTCTTTTGAAATTTAAATTTCTATTAATTCATGTAAAGTATTTAATATTGTTATCATTTTCAATAAATATTCATCCATTTAACATACCTTCTTTTTCATTTCCACCACCATCATCATCATCATCACTTTCAAGAAATCTTTCATCCAGTTGAAATCTTTCATCATTTTTAAAACGTGTTTGTAATTCTAATAACTTAAATAAATATTTAAAATTATTTTAAATAAATGAATAGTCATATAAAAATGAATTATAAAACTTATTAATATAATAATACCTCAACTTACATCAGTTTTCAAGCAGTCAAAACCAAAACTAACTATATTAACATTTTGCAACAATGTTTGCAATGCCAGTTGATTTCAACATAAGTAATAAAAATATTTCTGTTCTTTTTTGTTTTGTAATAAAATAACAAATAAAGAATAAAATAAAGTATAATATGAACAATTAATTTATGTTACATTTAATATATCACTAAATAGCACATAACGCATGATAGATGCATGTTGTGCCTGAATCAGTAAATACCTGCATTGTATATTTTTTTTTTTGGTTGTATATTGAAACTTTTCAAATCATATGTCAAACTGAGCTATAAAACAAAAATTTTGTTATAGGAAAAAGTCATATAAAGAAGACTGATGGTATTTTAATTTTTTTATATTTTTTGTTGTTTGTTTAACTTAGCATTAATTAACATATATACATTTATTAAGGGAAATGCTTATTAGGGGTTTATAGGTGGTCTAAACAGTGGTGATATTCGAAATAGTTAACAAAGGGTTCGCTAGCAGAAAATTTTTCCCTGACAATCACCGACAAACAAAATGGAAGTTTTGGCTAGAAATAAATACAATACCTTTTCCTGCGATATATCTAATAATCAGTGGCGTATTTGGAACTAAGGGACCCTGGGCGAAGACCAGGTAACAATAGTATGTTACTCCTGTCGACCTTTTTTTTTTCTTTTTTGTTTAGGCAGAGAAATTTTTCACCCCGAATGGCACTGCTGATAATAGACAGATGTCATCGTCTCTCGAAATACAATATCCTTTTTATTTCGCTGTCCATAGCTCGACACGTGTTCCACAGCCATCTTGTATTATCTCGCGTGCGTGAGATTGTGGGATCTCTCTTTATGACTGGATCTAGTTTCAAGAACTCTCTTGAATCGATCGCGATTAAACCTCGTTTCGGTCGAGATTGAAACGGTCGAGAGAGAGCGCACCAAGACATAGTCCCCGACCTTGCTCACAATCTAGATTAAAATGCTCGGTGCGAACGGAGTATAAGGCTCTAGTTTAGTAGTATTACAGAGTATAATACGTATATTTTAATATATTTAAAAAAAAAAAAAAAAACAAAACCACTGAGAAATGTTCCGTGTGTTTAACAAGGTTCGGAAAACTGAAAATTTTAACAAGGGGTTCGGGCGAACCTGTGCGAACCCGCTGAATATCACCACTGGGTCTAAATAGTTTTTTAGGAGATTATTTGATTTACATCACTTTTTAATTTAATTGGTTCCAAAAGACATGACTAAGTTGAGTCTTCTGGAACCAATTAACAACATACAAACAGTGAGTTATTATTGTAATCTGAATGTATTTTAACAATCTATGTTGATAGTATTAATATATTTAGTTTTTATGGTAATTAATCTATATAGTTTGTTGTATTTGTGTAAAATTTCATTATTACAACAAATTTGAGATAAATTAAAATATCAATTATCAAAGTAATTTTTATACTTTCTTAACATAATTTAATTATAATATTAAATTATTGTTATATTTTTTTTAAAAAATATTAATTTTTGAAAAATTAATAATGTAATTAATGTAACTTTTCACATTCACATATTAAAATAATTTTGCTATGATAATTCTTTTGAATGCAGAGAATTTAGGAAAAATAATTTTAAAATGATTAAAATGTAGCATTATTATTTAAGCTTAATTAAATTTTCTAGAATCCTGACTCTTCCAAACTCATTTTAAGTGTATTGCTAAAATATTGAAAGAAATAAAAATTTATATTTTAATTCAAATTTAAATTTCAACTTTTTATCATAATGTCTGAATTTTAGTAATTTTCAAAATTTTAAATTGCTAACATTTTTAAAAGTACAAGAATTAAAATACTTCTGTAAGTTTAATGATAGACATTACAAATATAAACATATTCATACAATTTCTTTACCTTTTGTCCCTTTTTCCCTTCAAATTGTGCTCTTACACGAAACAAATCATTTAAATTTTGCTCTTTGGTCAATTTAGATTCATTTTCAGATTCATCACTGTCAGAATCATCAAAAAGATTTCTTTTTTCAGACTGATCATTATATATTTTAGAAGGTTGCTGTATTTCTTTCATCTGAATCAAACACAACTTTTTTATTCAAAGATGTCTTACAGTCCTACATATAAGATAAAAAATTTATAAAAATATGAAAATAGCATGTAAACAAGAAATTGGCATTATAAAAGAAAGTAATTAAGAAAAAATTATTTAAGCAATATATTGACAATTCAAAAGTTAGTAAATTAAATAAATAAATCTTCAAGGGGCGCACAAACTTTTAAACTCCAGTAACAACAACAAATTCATAAATATCTATAAAATCATTTCTTTTCTTTTTCTTATTGAAATAAAAGTATTTAAAGTTTCAAAAATTAAATTATATCTATTAAAACATAATGAAGTGTGCTATTATATTAATTTATACCATTCTATTAACACTTACTCAACAAAATTGGGCTTTTTAATAAGATTTAGTGTTGTTCATATAAAAACTGTATGAGATTTTAGATTATAAAATTTCCTGTTACATAAAAGTAAATTCTTAATTTATAAAACTCCTGAGTATGTCCATTTATGTGAGCTTTAATTGTTTTCTCCAATTTATTAAAATCAGTATTAGATAAATTATCTTGATCATTAATGCCATTTGTATAAAAATTTAACACTAAGTTAAAACTTCAATTTCTTTTTCTTAATTTGATGTGAAATGTTGTTTAACAATTCAGTTACCTAATATTGGGGTTTCTCAAATGGGATCCTGGTTGTTTTTTTAACCCAGGAAATTCTTCTCATTTCGGGAAATCCCACAAATTTCTTAAAAGTTCACTTTTTTCTTATTTTATGTTAAGGTTGTGGAAATTTTGCCAATAGAAAGTATAATTAACTCATAAATTGTCAGAATACATTTGTATTTATTAATTTTAAACCTACTTATTAGTTTTTTAAATTTTTGCTCATTTTGGCATGTCACAAATGGTCAATAATCAATATGTAGCTTATTTGTGGCAGGACTCTGAAAATTCTTTACTTGTCAGAACCTGTAATATCTGGAATAATTGTGCCGATGCTGTCTTAATTTTTAACCATGCCCAGTAGCTTCAATAACTGCATTATGCCAGGTTGTGCAATTTGGGCAAGGATAGAAATGAGTATGAAGTCTGCAAGTATGAAGGTTTTCTTCATAAACTTATTATTAAAACCAAACAAACTGCCAAATTATTGGACTATAAGCTTGATACCACTATTAAAGCAGCCAAGGTAGACAAATCAAGAATACTAGAGAGCAAAAGAAGTACTACAATCTCAAAAATGAACTAGAAATCTTCCAGGCTACAGATGATAAAATACATAACATCTGTTTTCTCTTAAATGCCCTAAACACGATTCCACTCATATCAATTGAATCGGAAAGAACATTCTTGTTAGCAGGACTTTTCATTACTAAAATAAGAATTAGATTGAGTGATCAGAGTATTGACCATCTTTGCTTTTTAAAATCTTATAAAAATTTACAATAATATATTGTATTATGTTTAATTTAAACCATGAAAATTACCTTTTAAGTTCATTTTTTTTTAAATTTTCAACTCAATTCAAAGCATTTTTATTATTGTTGTTTTTGTATGTAGTTTCCAGCAAACTAATAAACTTTTTCTATTTGTGAAAATTTCTACATAATTCAAAGGTAATTTCTAATATATATCTTACACAGCATTATTATGATTTTGGAGAATGCAACTGTATTAAATTACTTTAAAAAATGAAAAATAATTATATCATTTGATTTCAAGATATTTTGTATAATTAATTCTATCCCAGGATTTCCTGGGATCCTGGGAAATAGTTCACTTTTATCCCAAAATCCCGGAACAAACAAAAGACTGGGAAATGAGAAACCTTACCTAATATCTTTATCAATAGTAAAAAAATAATTCTTTCTTTAATATAAATGTTTAAATGAATAAATCAGGGCAAAAATCAATACATGAATACTGTTCTGTTTATCATATATATAAATATATATATGATAAACAGAATGGCATGTAATCAATTATCAATATGTATCAATTTGAAATTTATACATATATACATAATTGATTACATATGTATAAATTTCAAATTCATAGGAAATACATTGTATATATACATATATTATTAATAAATGTGCAATAAACTTATTTAACAACATATTATTATTAAATTAATTCAAAATTTATTCATGATATTAGAAATTTAAAATGAAATAATTTAATAAATTAAATATTAATATCAATAAACATTAATATGCCAAACTGAATATCAATAAACATCTTTCTCTTATACTATATAATTTAATGAGTCTAAATAGATCATGTAATAAAACAGAAAATGTATATACAGTAATACCTTGGTTTTCGTCAATTTCAGTTATCGATGGTTTAAGTTTTCGTCGATGTTTTCATGAAAAATTTATCTCGGTTTTCGTTAGCATGCCCTCGCGACATCACTGCTAATTTTGCAAAAACAAAGGGTGACCTACACATTTTCCTGATCGCTGTGGAGTTGTTTCTCATTGTGTGAGCATTACCTCACATGTCTAACCAAACAATTCCATTACTTTCCTTTCCTTTTAACTCCATCGTGGGAACAAAGATAGTATCCAGATCCAGCAGTCCTTCGAAGAAGACGGCCAAGAACATGATCGAGTTGAAGAAGAAAATCATTGAAAAATACGAGATCAGCATTAAGATTACTGAAATCGGCTGCATGTATGGGAAGTCAGCATATGTAAAGTTCCATTGTGGCAATAAAGAAAGCAATAAAGGAGGCTAATGTAGCAAAAGGGATGAATGTGATAACAAAACAGAGATAACAAACAATTGAAGATGTCGAACAGATGAATGTTAAATGTTCATTTATTCTCTACATTATTCTTTTATATTCATTTTATATTAATTTCTTTTTGTTTTTAGTATTAAACACTACATTTATTCTCTATAAAATGTGTTTTTGGTATGTATTTTGGAGTGTCTAGAACAAATTAATTGGATTTACATTGATTCATATAGAAATAATTGCTTCAGTTTTTGTTGGTTTCAGGTTTTGCTGATTGTTTTCGGACAGATTATTGATGAAAACCAAGGTATCACTGTATACATATATATATATAATAAATATATTGAAGTATCTATCTATATAACCCATTGAACATGTGTCCGTCCGCATAATGGTATGCCAAAAACAGGCACTAGAGGCACCCCTATTGTGTGTCATATTTCAAACATTTAAATTAACAATATAAATTATTATTATTCATTTGGCCAATAAATTATTATTTGGTCAATATAACAATATAAATAATTCAGTATATGTGTAATAGGAATTTATTATTGCCACGGAATGCCTGTAATGTGCACTAGGGGGCAAATAACAAAAAAACGGATAATTTGAAATAGTTTTGAAAATTATATAGTGGACTCCCGGAAGGTAATATTTTAATAATAGAAATTCTTGGAAGGTTATCTATCTATATATATATAACCCATTAAAGGCATGTCCGTCTGTCTGTCTGTGTAATGTTATGCCAAAAACAGGCACTAGAGGCACCCCTATCGTGTGTCATATTTCAAATATTTAAATTAACAATATAAAGTTTAGTTTTTAAGATAAAGAATTGTATACATTTATATATATTAAGTGCATCAAACGTGCCTCATAGGAATTTGTAATGCTGCTAGAATGCCCACCAGGGGGCATTCCGGGCTACTAGTTTAGTATATTTGATACTTGATAATACTTATTAATATAATAGATATAACAACATATACATAGTACTAGTAGCACAAAATGTAAATTTAATAAGTTGTATAGCCCAGCATTTCTCAAACTTTTGGCTCACACAACCCAATACATTTGTTTGTAACAGTTCCAAGACCCAAATGTTTATAATATAAAATTTTTAAAAAACATGGTAAACTGGAGTAACTCTATATTATACAATGAAATAAATTTATGCATTATGCATTTCATTTAAATGTATAAGCTAAATCTAAATAAACTATATGCATATCTAAGTGACATACAAAATTATTGAGAATTACACTGATGTATTTTTATAATGTCTGAACTATTTTAAATAGCACAATATTTTGCTAGTAATTTTACTTTTAATCTGGGAATAAATTAATTTAACATCTTTTCCACAATTTTCAGTATACTGAATGAAAAAGAGATATGATAATAAGAATTTCTAGATTCTTTTCTTCCTTTTTACATATTGGAATCAGTGAAACCCACAGACTATTAAAAAGAGGAGAGCAAAAGCTATAAAAAAAGACATTGAACACTATGCAAGAAGCTTCAAACTATGGTTCAATGTTGGATCAGCACTCCCAGAAGGTGGCATGGTTGCACTTCAGGCTAATTTGGCCTTGAAAACAAGTCAACATACAACAAACAAGCAATCATTTATTGTGACATCATCACAATGTCAGGCTGCAGTTTTTAATCATATTTTTAATTTAAAATATATGCTATCCACTTCAAATTAGTACTATAGTGTCTTGTCCCTGTACATCATACTTTTCCTTTAACAATAGTCATACCAATCATCTATTAACTACTTTCAGGGGAAAGTCTTTAATTGAAATAATATAACTTCCGATTTGCATTGGAAGTTCATATGTAGTTAATCGGAGCCTCCAGCCCCTAAGGTTTCCATATCTGGTCTCGTCCTTTCATGTAACTAACTTCATTCTCAAGATTAAGGAAAGACGGATGGACAGATGACAGTGGGAATTTATAGATCTACAATTTTTTCAAATTGCAACCCAACAAATAACTACATAAAAATAGTTTCACGGGACAGTGGACAAATATCATTCACAGTTTCTTTTATATTTGCAAACTAGGCTAGTCATATCATGAAGTTTCTGATTTGTTGATTATGAAATTTGGGTGCCCCTTGAGAATTGCAAAAAGGAAAATCAAAAATAAGGGAGGTACATATCCCAATGTATGGATACCCTTAATTGGAATAAATTTTATTAGAATGATTCAAATTAAACAAAAACAGAAATGTTTCAAAAATTTCAATTAAAACATTGATAAAAAATAAAAAATTATAATCAAGCAATAAAAATCAAATTAATAATAACTGTTATTAATTTTAAACACAATTTTAAAATACTCACAATTTTTGCAAGAGCAGCTTTAATCTGATACTGTTGAGCTTTATATTTCTTTTCATTTAACTGCTGTGATGAAAGTCTTTTCTTGTTAGATAATGAACTATTCACGAAGACTTCAGTTGTTCGTTCCATAATTAACAATTTTAATAAAACTGAAATAAATAAATAATCATCTCAAACTTACTTTTTATATTTAATTATAAAATTATAATCTATTCAATGTACATACTTAACATTTAAAAAAAAAATATGAGAATAAAAGCTCCTTATATCTAATTTCTAAGAAGATTAGAATTTTTCTAAGAATATTTTAAAAGAATTTTGTTATTCCAATAAACAACAACTTTACCATAATAACCAAAAAGTTATTACAAACTTTTTTATTAAATATTTTTAAAATTCAGTTTTTCTTAAACTGATTTAATATATTATTTTATAAATACTATAAATTTTGTAAACATATTTTATACAATATTAAGGAATCTGTACAAAATTATTATTAATTATTAAAATTAATTATTTTTATTATTCATAACTATTTTTTTTTCCTTCCTATTTTTTCTTTAACTGGGCTCTTATTTTTTGGACTGGATTATTAGAATAAGGTGACGCAACATACAAGTGATCTACCAAGGGGATGTGTAGAAAGACTTTTACAGTCCTTCTACATATCTAAAAGGACTTTTACAGGAGGCTGGCTTTTAATTAGGTGTTAAAACAACCAATTAGAAGAAAACACAGAAAACTCCACGCAATCATCCAGTTTGTTAGATGGAAACCTACAACAAACTACTAGTGCAGTAATTTTCAACCATGATGTCACAGAATGTCATGATGCCATGGAATGGATTGCTGAAAGAAAAAAATGCAATATATGGGTGATCTGCCAAGGAGGACTACCACCCAAGAGGTCTTTCTACGGGAAAATGTCACCCATTTAGATATTAGATATAAAGAAAATCCAGAAAATTCCACATGGCCAACTCATTGATAAAACACAAACACATGTTCAACTACCATTCTTCAGTTTTTTCCATTCAGCCACTGGCAAGTCCCAGAACCAGAAAATATAGTGCTGAGCAACACCATAACACTTCTTACATGTATTACTAAAAATACTAAAAGCACAGTAACTACATTGATAAAGAAGTATATGAGCTGCAATAAAAAAATATCAAGTGGAGTGCCACTATTTGAAAAAAACCGAAAAACACTATGAATACAGTGTTACTATGAACACATAGTAGAATACAGTGGTTTTATCCACTCAGACACATTACTATTTTTTGATTATTAAATTGTTGTAAATTCAAGTTGTATTAGTAAGTACAGTAAATGTGAACAATATGAAAAATATTGTTTAATTTATCATAAACGGAAGAAAGCTATAATTAAAATAAAATGGAAAATATTGCGGTCGACAATCCTGGAGGGTTCCTGTTCATTGGAATCTAAATCTTACTGTATTTGATCTTGAATATTGAAAAACTTTAGAATTCAATCGTTAGACTCAACTTGTAGAAACTAAAATGTAATATTTATTCTAAATCGTCTAGATACAAAAACTGCCAATTATTTTAAAATAAAAAATAAATTAAGATTAAATAACTTAATTTTATATACGATAATATATAAAATTATTATTGTTCATAAACTTTTGGATCTACATTATAAATATTAATTATCTTATATCCTCCTTATTACTTACTTTAACTATATTTATATATAAACACATAGAATTCATATTTATTTTTTAAATAATAAACGAGCAACAGACTTTAAAATACACATGCCATACGTCCACGTGCTTTAGTGTATATTAATTGTTGCCACCTACTCATGTTTGGAAATGTTTTGGATTCTAACTTATTTTATTTTATTTTTCTTTCTTTAATAACGATTTTCCATGTTATTTAACAAATATATAAACATTTCTCTTTCAGTTATGTGTACCCTAAATTTTCAATTACCGTTGAGATTAGTCATTAAAATTCATAACCTCAACTACGTCACGATTGGAAGGAGGGAGAGGGCAACGTGGTCAAGTTGGGGGAATTATGACGGCCGGATGGCCGAGCGATCAAGATGGCATACTGCTGCTCTAGGGGGGACCGGGATTACATCCGGAAGGATCGAAAAATCCCCGGGAATTTTTCGGGGGTGGTCCGACCGGATATGTCGGCCCATCTCTCACTACTCGGTCACCCCATTATGGGCCTGGCAGAACCATAATGGGCTTGTTAAAAGAGGTCCTCTTAGTGCCCATCAGGGTTGAAAGAGTTAAAAAAAAAGTTGGGGAATTTCCTAGATTTAAGGCAAAATCTACGGAAAAAATTTTTGGAGAAGAAAATTTGGGGAAATGATTTCTAAGCGGAGATGAAAATTCCGGGAATTTACAGCCGCGGAATAAAAATTTAATATCTGTGCCCTTTTTTTTTTTTTTTGTAACTCTTTTCGCCCAGTGGGCACTAAGAGGGCCTCTTATAGCAAGCCCATTACGGGTTCGGCCAGGCCCACAATGGGGCGGCCGGGTGGTGAGGGACGGGAACCGACATATCCGGACGGACCACCCCCGAAAAATTCCTGGGGATTTTCGACCCGTCCGGATTCGATCCCGGGTCCCCAGGGCGGCAGGCTGCTAACCTTGACCGCTCGGCCATCCGGCCGCTAATATCTGTGTCCTGATACAGTCACAGTAAAACTGATTAAGGCAGTGATTCTCAACCTTTTTTTCATCACGATATACTATTAATAAATTTGGCGGCACACACAGTTACTTCGGTAAGTACCGCAGGACAACGGTGACGTCATAACAGTGATTTTTAAACGCGGTTGGTTATTTAGGTCACATTTTCTAAACGCCTTGATAACTACCAGCAGTTACTGGTAACAGCGGATTACAATTTCCAAATGAGCCCTAGAAAGGTAGAACCGATTGAACAACTTGTCTGACGTCGCTTATGTATAGGTATTCAGTGGCGGCACATTTCAAAAAACTCGCGGCACACTAAAGTGCCGCGGGACAGTGGTTGAGAATCACTGGATTACGGACAAGATATATCTCTTCTGAATCGTCTTTTCTCCGCTTAGCTCTCACCTCCTCCACAACTGAGAAAAATCTGTCTCACTTATCAGACCCATCCAGTTAAGGTTAGATCGAAACCTAATTTCGGTCTTGAAGTTAGTTACGGTCGAAATCGAAAGTTCGATCGGAAACCACATCCAGCATGCTTCGCGAGTTTATTTCATCTTTCGTTTTGTATCCATGTGCGAGGACCGTGAAGTCTACAGCATTTTTGATATTGTTGTATTGAGAAATCCGAAAAATCGAACTAAAAAATTTGACAAAGAAGAAACAGCATCAATTGTAATTAAAAGCTGAAAGAACAGTAGTTGCTGTATATTAAGGAAAGTATATCTCTTCTGAATCGTCTTTTCTCCGCTTAGCTCTCACCTCCTCCACAACTGAGAAAAATCTGTCTCACTTATCAGACCCATCCAGTTAAGGTTAGATCGAAACCTAATTTCGGTCTTGAAGTTAGTTACGGTCGAAATCGAAAGTTCGATCGGAAACCACATCCAGCATGCTTCGCGAGTTTATTTCATCTTTCGTTTTGTATCCATGTGCGAGGACCGTGAAGTCTACAGCATTTTTGATATTGTTGTATTGAGAAATCCGAAAAATCGAACTAAAAAATTTGACAAAGAAGAAACAGCATCAATTGTAATTAAAAGCTGAAAGAACAGTAGTTGCTGGAATTAGAAGGTTCATTCGGAGTGCAGACAGTGCAAGCGCGAGTTGATCTTTATGTATTGAAGCATTGATGTCGACAGGAGCAATGACTTTCGGATCGTTGCTAAATTTAGCAGTGCTGTTGAGACTGCAGGAAGCTTAAAGTAAAATTGTTGCTAATAAGATCTCCCCTTATAAAGCGAACGCCCGGTTTGAAAGTATAATTTACAGCAGTCTCGAAGGTGCTTTTTTTGCTTTATCAAGATGGCTATACTCGTGGATGGGATCATAAAGATTGATAATTCTTGATTATAGTGTTACTTTTTAATCTATTAAATAATTAACAATACATATATAAAAATTTAAATGCTTGTTCGATAACTACTCTTGTTGAGCTTAATCGAGTATTAAAATACTTTTTCATTCTAGTTAAATGTCATTATCTTTTGTCACGGAACACTGGCAATCGAATGCAGTGTTACATCTATTAACATTAAATAACTCCTCGAATAGTGAGATTATAGCCAACTTGTACAGTACATATCGCAGTAGCATTTTGTGTTGTAAAATTACTATTCGGATGTGTGCAGCTTATGTGGCCACGTGGTTTGTAGAACGACGTAATTGCCGTTCGTACGTGCCTATACTCTTCGCGCAAAATGGATGGCAATTTGCAATAAATTATGGAACATTTTTAATGTTGTTGTTAAGTTACGGAAACGCAACACTTGAGCAATCTGCCTAGGGGGATGCCTTCCGGGGGTCCTTTTAAGGGTAACGCCCCTATTCAGGCGTTACAGACGGGGAGAAAACTCGGTAAACTCCACGTGGCCAGCCCGTCTAGGCGAGGGGCGAACCCACGACCAAACTCCCAGTGTTCAGGGAAGGGAACCGCTTGGCCACTGGTGGACCCGGAAATTTTTTAAAATAGCGACAAACATTTTCAACTTAAAATAGTTTTATATGTTTTAATTTAGTGTTTGTGTTTAAATATTTTAACATTTACCTGTCACTATTTAAGGCCATATATTTCCATACTTCTGTTTTTTAATCTTTTTTATATTTAGGTATTCTTTTGTTATAAGGAATAGAATATTATCTGACATCCTCCAACAGTTTTTCAACAGTAGTCAGACCATCTCATATTTGTCATTTTCTTGGCTCATTTTTGAAACATTTACACCATTCTGTATGTAGTACCAAGAATGATGGGTAAAAATATGATGTGTAAATGGAGCTATAATATCTAACTAGAGCGGCACCGTTCTGTTGCTACTAGCTGCGAACTTGATGCGGAAGTGGCTTTACTGTAGAACAAACCGCCATATTGCGAGGGAAAGAAAGTTTGTTTTGCTTTTGAACTTGACGTTGGGAAACAAAAGACAAAGATAAAGAATAACAAAAAAACGTAAAAGAAAACATTCGATTAGATTTATTTATCATAGGCCGTGTAGCCGCATTTTCTATAATGTGTTTCATCCATGTATCCCGCACTTCTTTCCCAGAAGTGCGGGATACATGGATGAAACACATTATGTGAAACACAAAAGTGAAAGTGAAGGTTGGGAAAACCTTCACTTTCACTTTTCTTAATAGTCAATCTGGATTAAATTTTTTTCTCGACGCGGAACAGAGAGCATTACATGATTACGGCAAAAAACTGACCGCTAAATGTAGTAAGAATTATGCGAATCACAAATGGCTGTTGAAAAACTTATATCTGAAGTAAAAAATAACGAATTTTTTATGAGTTTTTCTTGTATTTTCGGTTATAGCACTTCGGTTATATTTATCTGCCATTCTAGCCAGAACTCTCGTAGGAGTACTTTTTGATGCTCTATCTGATTTTCCAACCCGAAAGTTTCTGTTATGCGGATGTTGAGCTACATCTTATTAAAAATTTTAGTATTTTTTAATCTGTTATGGTTCAACAAAACTATATATTGAAAATATCCTTGAAATTAACCTTCTAAGGATATTTTTCAAACACGCTTTTTTTATTTTTGCAATATCTAATTTTTTGGCTGAGATAAGCTAATTTTTGTGATATTGTGAAAATTGTCAAGAATGAAAAATTTCAGCTATAAGAAAAGATTTAACATCAAAAGATCTCTAATGATATATTAATGTTTTTTGCTTGAAGTTCTACCCAAGCCACTAAGTCGCGTAAAAAGTTGGTTTTTGATAAGTTTATTTGTTTGTTTTATTAAATTATGGGAACGCAACACTTAGGCGATATGCCTTCCGGGAGATCTTTTAACCTTTTTCGCCCTGTGGGCACTAAGAGAGCTTCTTTTAGCAAGCACAGTATGGATTCGGTCAGGCTTCGGCTTTGTCACCATTTGGTATCTAGCGCAGCCGGTTTATGCATTTTACAGTCAAACGTTCACATTACGAACTTCTATACAGCGAATTTCTTTGTATAACGAATTTTTGCATTGTATAGGTACACTGTTCTTTCAGCCAAAAATATATGTAAAATTGCTTCTAAATTACGAAGTTAAATTTCTATATAACGACTGTTTTTTACTTTGTAAGGACTATCGATCAGCAAAAGTCGATAACTCCATCTGGGTCGAATTCGAATTCAGGTTCAATTTCAGGTATCAATCTGCAAACGGGTGGTTGTTAAATTCAGCGCTGCGGAGCACAGCTGCTGAAGGTCTTTTAACGACATACACGGAGCAGCGCTGAAGTTCCAAAATGGCGGATCTCGGTGCAGCTGTTAAAATGTTTCCCGAATTATTTAATTTGAAACATTTTAAAAATAATTCATTTTTGCGATGAAAGGCTTTATTTGGGAGATAAAATTAATGATTTACATTTAATAAATGCAACTTCTTTCTGTAACATAAAGTAGCTAATAAAATACTTTAAATATACAAGTTTTATCAAATCTTTTATTTTACTAATAAGTATTTTAAAAAGAAAATTAGTACAAATAGAATATCGATTCAGAGTAATTAAAACCTTACAATTTTACTGTCACATCAAAGAAGAATTCAATTTCTCATATTTTCACGGTGGAGGCAGCCATCTTGTTACAGCGAGAAAAGCAACTGAAACGAGCGCTGCAGATTAAATCTCGAGCCAGTGAGACCACTGCGAGAATTGCTGCGCGCAGCGCTTCAAGAAAGCAAGTTTGGCAACGCTTAGTCTAACAATCCTGTTGTCCCATTTATTTTTTGCCAAAATACTTGAAGGTGATTTTATTGCGTATCAGCAGTGACAAAAGTGATTGAATCGCTTCAAATTCTCGCTAAGCGGAGAGCCAGTGAAGGTGAAGCTATTATTTTTGTTTCTTCGAGGCAGGAGTCTTGCCCGTGTTCCAAGTTTTCCCTTTAGTTGCGAGGCGTAGATCCGTGTTTTATTAGTGTTCGTTTTACCAGAATTGTTGCTACTTTGGAAGTAGCATTACTGTAAGCTTCTCGTTTGTTTTTAGGCCTTGCCTTTGTTATGAGTGCAACGAAAAAACAGTACATTAAAAATACAAGAAAGCTTGGAAAGATTAAGAAATTTTCAAAAATAATAATGCACTATAATTTTATTCATATATTATTACATAATAGGACTTTCCTGGCTACTTAGGTCTATTTATAAGCAATAGCTAGGAATAATTATTTAATAAATAGCGGACCCAGCCACGCGCTGATGTGGCTCAAAATGTATCTATTATAAATTTATAACACTTTTCCCGCGGGGGTGATTTCGAAAAATCTCTTCTTAGTGTACATTCTCTTGACGTACCCTGTTAAAACGCAATCAAAAAGGCAAAAAACCGTATCTAAAATAGTATAATAAAAGCAGAGTTGTTCACGGTAAGCCTTAATCCTGTCCCTCTCCCCCGCGGGGGAATATCGAAAAAGCCATTTTTAGTGTATATTGCAGAGGTGGGTAAGCAAGAGTTCAGTGGGAGCCGAAATGTAGGTTTTGCAAAATGAGAGCCGCAGTTCTGTACTGTCGTGGCGAATAGTTACAGTGACCATAATTATTTTGGGAAAATAAAGGACATATCGAAGAAAATAAAAAAATACCTTATAAAATTTATAAGTTTATAACATTCATTACGAAAATAGTAGCATACAACAATGCATACATTAAAATTTTAAACAATCTTAATTATTACACATACACACACATTGTAAAAATTTAAATAACATTAATTTTGATATAAACCACACTCGTACCCAGCAGAATTCAATATACAAAAACTTAAACAACACCTTAATGTTCGCTGAGAAATTTATTAATTTAACTAACGTTTTCGGCTTATTCAATAAGCCATCTTCAGGTTTTTAACTTTCGAACAAAAACAATATCGTTCTATTAAAAGAATACCATAGTTTGAAAAAATTCAAATCATTAGTAACGGTCAAAAAATAAAACAAAGAGGATGAACATGGTAATAAAAATAAATAAATATACATAAATAAATAAAAATGGTAATATAAATAATATACAAAAATATATAAAAACAAAAAAAAAAAAAAGAAGTAATATAAAAATATACAATAAAATCGTAAAAGATACAACAAATGTAAGGTAAAAACGTTTTACTCGTGCCCATATATACTACTATCTATCCTAACCAGAAATACTTCCCCATAGAGCTCACGTGTCTCTTATAAATTTTTAACTGCATATTTCCAAGCTGAAGGAAGACCTTCTGCGTCCCTTGCGTTAATACATTTATCTCTTAGTTTGCTTCTGTAAATTTCTATCTTTTCAGCCGCTCTTGCCAAAGTTGGGGAGTGTACCTGCTTTATGATTTTCGCCTCATTCCAATGTACTAAGGATCCCTCTGCCTGCCCCATCTGGGCTAATACCGTTGTGTTGGAACCTTTTCTAATATCATATTTATGTTCCTTGATCCTTATTCCTAGGTTTCTAGTAGTAACCCCTACATAATCTTTATTAATACCTAATAGCTGGTTCTCGTAGGGAATCTTATACACACCCGCCTTATCTTCTTTTTTAACTAACCCTTTATCGTTTCTAAGTATTTTATACAAATTCGGAGCTCTTTTCAAGATCACCCTTGTATCCTTAGTTCTTGCTATTTCTTTCATAATCCCTCCCAGATACTTATTGTATGTAAATTTCGTGTATCTGTAAGGCCCGTGCCTGGTGTTCTTATCATTACTGGCCTCAAATTTTCTAATAATTCCCTCAATGACTTTCCTCCTATAACCTAATGTTCCTGCTATCTGTATAATTCTTTCTATCTCTGTATCCCGGTCTATCACATTTTCACAGTATATAAAGGCCCTTCTAACCAATGCTCTAAATGCTGCTAACTTATATTTATAAGGGTCATTAGAGCTTGCAGGGATATATAGTGGGCTATGTGTAGGTTTAATGAAAACGCCGGTGGATATATGCCCTTCTTTGCCTTCGCCAAAACACATAAAGAGGGAAAAGAAATAAGGCCTATTGTGGAAAAACGAAGAGCACCTACATTTTTCCTGGAAAAAAGATTACAAGAGTACCTCTCCTCACGGATGGAAAATAATAAATTAGTGGTAAAGGATCCTGTTATGGTAGTTAAAGAGCTACAAAGCATCGCTTTGAAGGATGAAGAAGTGGGAACTGTGTTAGATTACGAAAGTTTGTACCCGTCTATTAAGATTGAGTCCTGTGTAGAAGCACTTATGGAGTTCTTGTTCAGAGATAACCCAACGTTAACACAACACAGAGATGAGGTTATAGAAATGGCTAACCTAGTATGTTGCGAATCCTTCTTCGGGTACGAAGAACAAGTATATAAGCAAAAAAGGGGAGTACCGATGGGAAGCCCAATTTCGGGGCTCCTCTGCGAGCTTGTGGTTAGTAAAGTAGAAGAAAAGGTATTGCGGGGCTTCGAAAGGGATATAGTATTCTACAAGAGATATGTAGACGACGTTTTTATAATATGGAGGAACAATCGAGTAATTGCTAACTTTGTAGATAGAATTAACGAGAACGAAGAGGGCCTTAACCTGAAGCTAGAGCAGAAAAGCTCCAGGATAGTACATTTCTTAGACATTAATGTTATATTTAACAAAGGGCATATATCCACCGGCGTTTTCATTAAACCTACACATAGCCCACTATATATCCCTGCAAGCTCTAATGACCCTTATAAATATAAGTTAGCAGCATTTAGAGCATTGGTTAGAAGGGCCTTTATATACTGTGAAAATGTGATAGACCGGGATACAGAGATAGAAAGAATTATACAGATAGCAGGAACATTAGGTTATAGGAGGAAAGTCATTGAGGGAATTATTAGAAAATTTGAGGCCAGTAATGATAAGAACACCAGGCACGGGCCTTACAGATACACGAAATTTACATACAATAAGTATCTGGGAGGGATTATGAAAGAAATAGCAAGAACTAAGGATACAAGGGTGATCTTGAAAAGAGCTCCGAATTTGTATAAAATACTTAGAAACGATAAAGGGTTAGTTAAAAAAGAAGATAAGGCGGGTGTGTATAAGATTCCCTACGAGAACCAGCTATTAGGTATTAATAAAGATTATGTAGGGGTTACTACTAGAAACCTAGGAATAAGGATCAAGGAACATAAATATGATATTAGAAAAGGTTCCAACACGACGGTATTAGCCCAGATGGGGCAGACGGAGGGATCCTTAGTACATTGGAATGAGGCGAAAATCATAAAGCAGGTACACTCCCCAACTTTGGCAAGAGCGGCTGAAAAGATAGAAATTTACAGAAGCAAACTAAGAGATAAATGTATTAACGCAAGGGACGCAGAAGGTCTTCCTTCAGCTTGGAAATATGCAGTTAAAAATTTATAAGAGACACGTGAGTTCTATGGGGAAGTATTTCTGGTTAGGATAGATAGTAGTATATATGGGCACGAGTAAAACGTTTTTACCTTACATTTGTTGTATCTTTTACGATTTTATTGTATATTTATTTATATTACCACGTTCTTCCTTTTTTTTCTTTTTTTGTTTTTATATATTTTTGTATACTTATTTATTTATATTACCATTTTTATTTATTTATGTATATTTATTTATTTTTATTACCATGTTCATCCTCTTTGTTTTATTTTTTGACCGTTACTAATGATTTGAATTTTTTCAAACTATGGTATTCTTTTAATAGAACGATATTGTTTTTTGTTCGAAAGTTAAAAACCTGAAGATGGCTTATTGAATAAGCCGAAAACGTTAGTTAAATTAATAAATTTCTCAGCGAACATTAAGGTGTTTGTTTAAGTTTTTTGTATATTAATTTTGATACTTTTCAGTAGAATTAATTTTTTTAATAGCATTGGTACACGCTTTAAAAAGTCATAAAATTTCATACACTTCGTTTGAATTTCGTATTTGACGGAAATACATGCTTCTGATGTGCTTACTTTTAACTGAGGTTTTTCATTCATCAACATATTATTCCCCAATGAAAATATTTGTTCTACGGGGACATTAGATCCAGGGAGACAAAAAGAAAATTCTACAATTTTACAAATGTTTTTGAAAGTAATTTCTTTTGCTATAAAATGTTCAAAAATCTCAATCTACCTTTGATGGCAGGGCGAGTTATTCTGTCGCCATCCGTCGATCTTTTCGTTTGTGACATTTTTTTACACACGAAACTTCATCAAATAATTCAACGTCGAGTATATTTACGGACCAATGATTCGAAATGAAAATATAGCTTTCCTCTACCTTTGCCCACCGACCCATTCAAACACCTCTATTTCAATAAAACACATGTCCCAATTATTTAGATAATCTATGCACGTTTGATAAAATGTGTACACAGCAGTGGCGTAGCGTAGTGGGGGCGGCAGGGGCGGCCCGCCCCGGGCGGCACTTTTAGTGAGCGGCAAAATGTCACACTAAATAATAATAATATCTTCTAAAAATTTGAACAATTTCATTTCATATTTTTTTCGCACCTACGATTCGGACCGATTGAAATGAGCACGAAATTTTTCATTACTTCTTTAGAATTACTGTATATTTTAGTCTTTTAAATTGAGATACCTAAATAAGGGGGCGGCGAAATTTTCCTCCGCCCCGGGCGGCTGATACCCACACTACGCCACTGGCACACACAGTGGCGTAGCGTAGTGGGGGCGGCAGGGGCGGCCCGTCCCGGGCGGCACTTATAGGGGGCGGCAAAATTTCACAATAAATAATAATATTTTGTAAAAATACCTAAATAAGGGGACGGCGAAATTTTCCTCCGCCCCGGGCGGCTGACACCCACGCTACGCCACTGCTGGTCAAAAATATGCTTCTTCCGAAATTCGTTAAAATTTTATTTTTAAAAATTAGTTTATTTTCACTTTAAATTTATTACTTTAAATAAATAAATTATTAGTTCTTGGAAATAAGTCTTATTAATATATAAGTCACTTTAATTAACGTTTACGTAACTAAACTATAACACGCATATTTCATATAACCAACGTCCGATGACGTCAGGAAACCGCTTTTAAAATGGCGTCGGATAAACGAAATATTACGAAATTTAGCAAAAATTGCGCTGTAGGTCAATCGGAGAGTACTGGATGAACGAGAGGAATGATTCGTTCTAGTTTTGGGGGGTGGCGAGGTAAAGATGACGTTCGATTATAGAAAATCTTGCTTCTAACCCCTTGTGGAGAATGGAAACGGAAGGCGGAGGGCGGTAGGGAGTCTCTCGATCCCAATCCGTCGTCATTCGGGGGATAGAAACGTAAAAAATGCAGATATTTAGCCTTAAAATTCAAAAAGAATCCATTACGTCAATCGCATTCGAATTCGTTAAGCGCTTTCTAATCTCCATAGAAACGGCAACAATTGCCGTTTCTATGTTTCTATGGAAACGCGTATTGTTGCAACACGATTTTGCGTCACTTTGCACGTTTTTCGCTTGCCGGACGGACGTGTGCGCTCTTTGCTCCTGTTTTCGGTGTGTTTTTTGCCTTTTCTCAGTGTTTTTTGCTACCCGAAGTGGTTTTAAGAAGACTTTTGGACGCCGACAGTACACAAAGTAAGATTTTAATTAGAATTTAGCTAGCTGTAAGATTTTATTTTCGTTTCGTTTAATCCAACTTACGGAGACGGCATCGGCCGGCGTATTTGCGATTAAATCTGTCGTCGCTTGTGAATTAGGACTTTTAAACCAGCCGCCACATTGGAAAGCGACCGAAGCGCCGAAAACGGATTAAGTATTTGCTTATTGGTTTATTTTTGTAATTAATTCATTTATATTTTATAAACACTGTCAAAGAATAAGGATTATTTATAGAAATTCAATTAAAAATTATTTAATACTAACTTTAAATACGAATTCCATCGTAATTTTAAAAGAAATATACTCTGGTAACATTGATGGACGGAGACGGCATTCTGAAGCATGGGATGTTCCTTCGACAGGTCAAAAATTTCGCCCTTTGACCTCCGACTTCTCCATGCAATTTATGTATTAGTTACAACGCTTTTCAATGGCTTATTTTGCCAGAATTAAATTGTCTGCAAACACGTCTAATACTAATACACTTGACAGTTATCTATACAGGCTGGACACAAAGAATTCTTTTCCTTAGGCTCTTTGTGCCTTTCCACGAGATGGTCTTTTCTGAGTGCAGTCGATCTTCCGCACTTACGTAACCCTCTGCCAATGCTTTGTGCCACTTAAACGTTCGTGTCCCGAATGGCGAGTTCGGCTGTGGGCACGTTTCGCTTCTTCGTACGTTTGTCTTGTGTTTTGGACGACTCGTTGGCAATTTCTTTGCACGAAACTCTTTTAAATGCCGTCGTTGCGTTTATGCGACATACACGTTAGGGTAAATTGCTCTATAACGAAACACTTGTTACGACTTGGACTCGAGTGCTTTTTCCGCATGGCTACGTGCGGCGTGTCTTTAATTTTCCGTCGTACAAATACAAATTACACGTAAGAGAGTTTCTTCGTTCCGGGTCGGTCGTCTCTACTGCAAATACAGTTGGAACGTTCTAGCAATTTCCGCTAGGATCTAACGCGAGCTATCCGAATTCCGATTCGTCGTGAACTTTTTCTGCGTTAAGTATATCCGAATCCCATTAATATATATATATATATTTTTTTCTTTCTTTACAGAATGAAGGACTGGCGGTTTTGGCGGTGGCTGCGGCCTAAGAAGATGAAGAAGTGTGAAGGGCGTTCTCCTTCCGCAATGGATGAAGAGAGGGCCTTTTCCCCCTTTGAGCGGGGAGAGGAACTCTCTTCCATCAATTGCGGAAGGGGTTCTTTCTTCACGGGAACGACTTCAGGAATAGAAGATGTCGACAGCATTCTCTGTTCCGCGTTGAACGGAGAGGAGGCATTTCGCTGTTCGGACTTGTTCCGAAAAGTGAAAATTCTCCATGTTGACGACATCATCTTTGCCGCACTGGGAGGGGAGGAATGTTTCGATCATTCCTCCCTTTTCCAACGAGTGGGATCCTCTCGTTCGGTGTGGGCAAGGATGCAAAGGAAAAAGCGTCGCTTCGCAAGAGATGTGAACGACTTTTTCCTTTGCTATTTCTGAAGTATCATTTAAATTTAAGGTTTTAGTTTCAATTTACTAACGTAGTATAAGAAGGCAAGAGGTTTTTTAATTTTTTTTCCTCTTGTCGTACTAACATTAAATTTAAGATTTCGGTTTCAATTTACTAACGTAGGATAAGAAGGCAAGAGGTTGACGGCCGGATGGCCGAGCGGTAAAGGTGGCAGCCTACCGCTCTCGGGGACCCGGGATCGAATCCGAACGGGTCGAATAATCCCCAGGAATTTTTTCGGGGGGTGGTCCGTTCGGATATGTCGGGCCCCGTCCCTCACCACCCGGTCGCACCATTGTGGGCCTGGCCGAACCCATAATGGGCCTACTAAAAGAGGCCCTCTTAGTGCCCACAGGGCGGAAAGAGTTAAAAAAAAAAAAAAAAAAAGGCAAGAGGTTTGTTAATTTTTTTCCTCTTGTCGTACTAACGTTTAAACTAAAACCTTAAATTTAATTAATTTTTTTTCTATTTAATCTTTACTGGACTAGACACTTTTCACCCGGACTCGACACCTTTTCCCGGACGTGACCCACGGACTTGTCTCCCGAACGTGACACTCGGTCGACGACAACGGATTTGACTCCCGATTGTGACCACCCGGACGTGACACGTTTCTTCACCGGAATCGACATTCGGCTTACCTTTCTTCCCAAACAGCTGTTATGAGGATTGAGCTTCCGTTAGGGTAGGTTAGGTTAGGCTAGGCTAGGTCAGGTCCTTCGCTCTTCTCATAACACTGTTCGGGAAGAAAGACTGTCTGATAAAGGTAATAATCTTCACCTTAGGTAATGAATGAATCAACTTCTGCTTTTCTCACTGTCTTTGTGTTTTGTAGGAACATTTGGGAGGGAGATTCTTCTCCCTTCCCAACTTTACCACGAAGAGGACCAAGTGGACATATGAATATTTTCCGAAATCTTCGATGGTAAGAACTCTTTCGTTTCATTTTTTAACACATCTTATTCTCGTATCGTAATTTACTGTTTTTCTGTTTATAGGCATGCCGAATACGTTCTTCGATCACACACACACACACGGACACAACATCACTGTACACGAAGATATACACCGTTTAACCTTTACTCGAATTCTCGCACTCACGCACTTACACGTCAAGCGCCACGTTCTGTGTAATTCGACACAATGAAACAACCCGAACACTCGCTTCCCACAAATCCAACCCCTGGGTCCTCGTCCCGGGAAGTGGAAACGCCAATTTTAAAGATTAAAAGACTTTAAATTGGCGGCCGAAGGGGCTCTGGTATCACACATCTTGCATGGATTAAATAGAATTTCAGACATTAGCATCAATAATCGTTTTGTGATAAATTTTTCTGTTAAATTTAGTGTGGTAAGAAATTATCTGCGCACAAATCTCGCTCGTATTTTAGTATTGCTAACTCTTACCTAAGATCATTAATTAAAGATCTTCGTGCTCATCGTATATTTCATCACACTTGCATACTATGGCAGCTGGTGATTCTTTGTTTTGTTTATAGAGGGCCGTTTTAATCTTACCCATCGTCGGTTTCTGAAGATCCACAATTTGGGCTGCTGGACTGTCTTGACACACCAGATACAGATCGCCCCGGGTTCTTCAACAGCCCGAAATCGATCTCAGAGCGGTAGACTGAAGTCTTAATCGCTCAAACATCCGGCCGTCACCTTGTTATACCAGGTGTTGAAAGTAGCGAAAGTATGGGACCAGATAGAAATATCGAAGAAAATCAGGGAGGTACTAGAAAAAGGCCCTAACTTTGTCCCAGATGTTGTAAATAGTTGGGAAACCTCCATACAGGAGATTGAAAGAGGGGTAGTTGGTATGGATCCCTTGGATAAAGAATTGTTTAGATGGAAGACGGTCATCAGTAACCGCCCAAAGAAAAAAGCAACTAGTATTAAGAATAGAGACATATGGCTTACGAAAGAGTGGTTAAGAACGAATGACTTAGTGATGACCAAAGCAGACAAAACTAGGCATTTAGTTATCACGAAGAGGCATACTTTTGAGAAGGAATTACATGCTTACATCAAGAAGACCGAGTGTGACATTGTTGATGACAAGATTATTGGGTCTTTGGACAGAAGGGTCAAGAGGTTAGAACGCTCAAGTCTTGCTGCCGTTTTACCTTTTCTGAAATGTCACAATCCAAACTCAGGAGCTCCAAGATTGTTTGCGTTTGCTAAGACGCACAAAGCTGAAACGAATTAAAACCAGTGGTAGAGAAATGTAGGGGACTCACCTTTGTCTTAGAAAAAAGATTACATGAATATTTATCCTCACAACTTGAAGATGATAGGCTGGTGGTAAAAGATCCTCTTGTCGTAGTCAATGAAGTACAAAATATTTCTTTAATGGAAGATGAAGTAGCGACCGTTTTGGATTATGAAGGCATGTATCCTTCAGTAATGATTGAATCTTGTGTGGAGACATTATTGAATTTCATGTACAACAACAAACCACAGTTGCTTAATTACACCCAAGACCTAGAAGAGCTAGCTAGCCTTGTATGCCATCAATCTTGTTTTACTTTTTGTGGTCAAATGTACAGATGCAGATTTATTTATTTCTAAAATATTGGGGTACAGTACATACCTGGTGCCATAGACATATAACCATGGTGGTCATATGTAAACTTCAAGCGCCTATTGGGAGCGGTATTTAAGCCTTTTTTCTCTTCGTTCCTTTCATACTTCTTGAGTAATCCAACAATAGTGCTTTTTTCAGTAACCTAGGGTCTGGGCTACTTGCAATATCCTATTAATTTCTTTATTTCTGTCATTAATTCTATCACAATACAAATAATCTCCTCTTATCAAAGTTTGAAAAGTGGCCATTTTATATCGATATGGATCCATTGACTGTGCGGGTATATATAGTGGGGTGTAAGTAGGTTTCATATACACGCTGGTGGACAAATGATCTCTCATGAACTTGATATTAATGTCTAAGAAGTGCACATTCAAGGAACTTTTTTTGTTCCAATTTTAACATATAATAGTAATTTGAATAGCATTATGAAAGAAGTTGCTAATCGAAAACAAGCAAGAATGATTTTAAGAGCCCCCAATTTATATAAAATATTGAGGAACGATAAAGATAGAATAAGAACAGAAGAAAATCCAGGTGTCTATAAAGTACCTTATGAGAACATCCAACTAAATGTTAAGAAAGACTATAGAGTCCGAGCGCAAGTTACTCGCGCGCCGCCCTGGTGGCAAATATTTACATAACACATAGGAGTTCGCTAAAGAGTGCATATGCGTTATATCTGAGACATTTCGAAAACCGTACCTAGTTCAGTAAATCGCTTATTGTTTTTTAATTTAGCTTTTAGTTTTAGTTTAGCTTACTCGAAATTAAACGCCCTTACACGTGTAAAGATTTTTTAAAAAATTGTTGATTTCGAGACAAATGAGATATTTGTAAAATATTTAGAGTTTAAAAGTTCTAAACTTTATTTAAAAGAAAATAGCATATATTATACACAAATCCAATTAGCTTTATATGTAACAAATATTCAATTTTCTTATTTATTTATCTATAATGATGTACTGTACAAAATGTAATACTTAAAGTGGAAAAAAATGAGACGTTCATTTATTCACTATTAGAGAAGATGCAAATGTTCTACTTTAATTATTATTTACCTGCAATTGTAAATAGTATTAAGTTTCAGTGTTTTCACAATAAAAAAATTTCACTCATTTATAATTGGTGGCTGCAGATTTACTAATACTGCACAAACAAACATTATTTTATCTACATATGGAAGAAGTGAAATGGGTAATCTACAGTTCAATATTTCAAAAATTTTAATTCTACCAATGGTTCTCTCAACGTGAATTCTTACACGAGCAATTTTGTATGTTTCGTCCATTTCATTAGCACTAAACTGATTTTGATTTGGTTTTGAAAAAGGAGGCATAATTAAAATAAAATTTTTATTTTCGACACCCAATTTAATTTGAGGAAACCCTCTATCAGCTATAACAATATCTCCCTCCTCCAGTTTTTGTAGAATATCACAATCATTTGTTATAAACGAATCTGTACTTCTTCCTCCATACCCACTAGAAAGAAAAGTTATGTCCTGATGGGGCAATTCCAATTAAATATTTTACAGTACAAGCAGATTTATAGTAGAAATAAAACTGAATTTGATGTCGAACTGATGATGGCTTCTCAGTTTTAATTTCTGTACAATCGATGATTACTCTTGTTTCGGGATAATTTTCTTTAAATGATTGAGGTAATGTAGCCTTAACAGATAATTTTGTTGGCCAAATAATCCAATCTTCTGTTGCAACAAAAATAATTTCTAAAATTTGTAAAAACTATGTTTTAATGGTGGTTCTATGAATTCCAAACAATGCACCTAATGCCGAATAGCACAAACCCAACTTTAACTTCATTAGAAAAATTAGTAACTTATTTTCCCAAGACAATTCATAAATTCTAACAGGACTGTTTGGAAGCATGTCTAAAAGTAAATTGAAAACATCGAATCCTACTGATATTAGATCTTTTAAAGATTGATCATCATGAAAATTTGCTACACCACTAAAATGACATGACCTATGATTTTCTCCACATTCTTTTGAAATCATTTTAATATGGGAAACTTGAGTTTCAGAAACATTGTTACTAGTCATGCAAATAAAAAATTTTTAAGTCTCCAAACCGTTCGTTTGTAACCTCTGTTTGAGTTCCAAAATCACGTTTTTGTTTTTGTTTAGGGTCTAAAAAATTGTTTTCAATTGCTACATCAAAGGTGTCTTCCTGCTTCTTCAAATAAAATATTCCTTCTGTTCATTAGGTGTTTATATCTCTTCATTGACTGTTCGTGTCGACAATTTTCTTCATTGCTTCTTTTTTCAGGATAGATTGTTGGATTATAATTTGGACATCTTGGATCTTCACTTTTTTCCCCATCTATAAAATGCATACTGCATATCCGTGCTGATTTAGAGGGTAGCCACTGTGATCCGTTTTTACTAAATTTACAAGGATATTTTTATAAAATTATTCGTGTCAATTTTTTAAAAATTAACAATAAATTTTGTATTTCTTCCTTTTGTCTTTTAGCAAAATTTATCCAAATTTGGCGCTTCTGTTTAAGGTGTAGACCTGCCAGAAAACAATAAAATGAAACTTTCGGCGTTACATGTTGCGTGTTTGCTAGTGTATTAGAACGTCCAAACACAACAATTTACATTTGATTTACCCATTTTTAATATTATAACTCAAATACAAATTAAAAAACAATAAGCGATTTACTGAACTAGGTACGGTTTTCGAAATGTCTCAGATATAACGCATATACATTATTTAGCGAACTCCTATATGTTATGTAAATATTTGCCACCAGGGCGGCGCGCGAGTAACTTGCGCTCGGACTCTATATAGGCGTCACCAAACAGAAGCTTGGCAGTAGGACTAAAAGAGCATAGATATAACGTAAAAAAAGGATCCAATGCTACAATTTTGTCGCAAATGTCGCAAGTCCAAGGTTCGGTGGTAAAATGGGACGAGGCAACAATTATAAAACCTATATCTTCCCCCACTTTATCAATGACGGCGGAGAAGATGGAAATATATAGAAGTAGGCTACATGAGGGATGTTTAAATGAGAGAGATGCTGAGAGCCTGCCGTCAGCGTGGAAGTACTGTACATGATTAAAAAGTGCACTAAAAACTCGGACTAGAATTAGTTTATTGGAAGATTTATGATATTTTTTATTTTAATTCGTGTTAATTTTATTTTGTGTTAATCTTATATGTCCGTTTATCTTGGATATTTTTTAAAAATGTTTTTGTTCTAAATTTTGATTTAAATACATGGAACGTATCTGTTCCATTTTCGTTTCCTTTTTTTAACCTGATGATGGCCTGTTAACCAGGCTGAAAACGTTTGTTTCAAATATATTCTTCTCAGCAACAAATTAAGGTGTTTTATTTCTTGTGTTTATTTGCTGAGCACTTTTAATGTTACACCAAACGATCGCCTAAATATCGGGCTATAATATGGCTAATTAAAGATGTGACAAGTATGAGTTTATTAAACATTAACTAAATATCTGGTCAACAGTGGCGTGGCGTAGCGTAGTGGGGGGGCAGGGGCGGCAAAATTTCACAATAAATAAATATCTTGTAAAAATACCTAAATAAGGGGACGGCAAAATTTTCCTCCGCCCCGGGCGGCTGACACCCACGCTACGCCACTGAAGTGGATGAACAAAAGTATCAGTCATAACTTTTTTTGAGCAGTTCTAAATTAACGTGGCCTGGCCTGTTTTTTCTTGATGCCTTTAATAAACTAGTGTATCTAGTAGCAAGCATTTGTGTGCCATTTACATATTTTTATAACTACGTTAAGCCTATTGTTATACTTTTTTTTTTATTAAACGTGTCAATTATTTGCGTGGTAGATATCGTTATTTTATTCGATTTTGTCAAAATATGCATTCCAAAGTGTAATTCTGTTTCGGATTAACTGCCATACTCGACATGGCCACATTTTCAGTTTTCTAGTCAGTTATATATTAGTTATCCCACCCATACAGATTTGTTCAAAACATTTTCAAGATCGACACAAATGTAAAATTAATTAATAATGCTGTTTTGTCACTTTTTCGAGTTTTTTTTTTTTAACTCTTTCCGTCCTGTGAGCACTAAGAGGGCCTCTTTTAGAAGGCCCATTATGGGTTCGGCCAGGCCCACAATGGGGCGGCCGGGTGGTGAGGGACGGGGCCCGACATATCCGAACGGACCACCCCTCGAAAAAATTCCTGGGGATTATTCGACCCGTTCGGATTCGATCCCGGGTCCCCCAGAGCGGTAGGCTGCCACCTTGACCGATCGGCCATCCGGCCGTCCACTTTTTCGAGGTTAGAAAATGTTCAAAACTTGAGTATAGGTGCTTTTAGTATACTCTATAAGACGTGATTACACACTTTTTTTTGTTACAAGAAATTTTCATTTTTAAAAACCAACATAAAAAGTCAGCAGTTAAGAATAAACTTTTTCACGATGTTAGAATCTTAGTAGTCTCAAATAAAAAATATATCTGTGCTAAGATTTTCCACGAAATCAAGATTTGAGGAAGTTTTTCCTTTCCGGTTTCACGGGATAAAATTTTTCATTGAGTAACTTCTCCCATGGACGTTCTCTACTTATTTTTCGCCGTAATTTTAAAAGAAATAATGTTAATTTGCATTGTTTTGAGATGTAATGAAGGATTTCTCGGTATAGAAAATTTGCTATATCATCATCCATGTTCATTGCATCACGTCTCACGCTTTGTTTTCATCAAGATAATTATTGATTTTATTATCTAATTCAATTTTTTAACGAAAATCAAATTGATAATCATTAAAAATTGAATTATTCGTATTCACTGGAATCACCAAATGAACATTGCATTTTCTTCCTATTTATTCAAATCGAAACATTTCAACATATTGTTAAATTGGTTGGTTTCGATTACGTTAAAATATAAAGCCAGAATGAAATATCACACACATTGTGGCAGTGAGGGAGGAGGACTACTCTGTTTAAATTTGTACTGGTACTTTTATTTCCAGGTGCTCCATTTCGCTAAATATCCATTTTAATAAACATATTTTAAACTAATGTGTGAAGTTTTAAATTTCGTATGAAATAAGACAATCAATAAATAGCGTTCTTTCTATTTATTAATCGTGGAGCAGATAATTTGTTATAATTTAGAAAAGTCATGGGTTAAGTTCTCCAATATAGCTAACAGTTTTAGTTAAGTTTTATTTTTTTTAAATGTATTCGAGGGTAAAAATCAATGACGGATTTTATAAATCAAAGTTGGATTTTTAAATTATTTTTTGTTATACATATTGTTTATATATATAAAAGAATATCGTCTGATTTAAGTTTAACTTGGTATGATTGGATGGTTGCTTATTGTTATGAAATATATTTGTTACTGTATAGTTTGAAGACATCTTAATTATTCTATACTGATATATATAACCATAAAAATTTAGTTATATTAAAATATTTTAAATTATGCAAATACTTATGTGATAAATGTTTCAGCTCTTCCAAATTTACGTGGAATCATATTTTTTTTCTGAAATTCCACTTAATTTCGACATAACGTTTGGAATAAGTTATGAAGGAGTATTAAGTTCTCCTATCTATTTATTCATAAATATAGACTTGAAATAAATTTAATTACTAATATGTGAAAATCAAATTTATATGGAATAGTTTATATCATCAGCTATTAAAAGCAAATTAGAAAGTTGTCCGTGTATTTAATTTTGTTTTACATTGCCATTGGTTGTAAATTAACAATGGTTTAAAACAGTCTTGAATGAAAGTTTCTTGACGTGATAAACAAGCATCCAATTCGACATCTATGACGATAAAGAGATAATGACATCTTTGTAATTTAAGATAAACTAAAATTTTTGAACATAAAATGTTCCAATATACTATATAAACTAAATTAACATTTAGAGTTCAGAACTGAATTTGTTTTCTTTATAATATACTTAAATTCAGTTTACAGCAGTGATGGAAGGAAATGAATTCTCAATTAAGCTGGATTAACTAGTTGTTCACATCATACAAGAAAAACTAGACAACATATCAATGTTAAAAACTTGTAATGGAAAAAAAAAATCTACATATCTCAGTAAAATAAAAAATCAGCCAGTCTCCCAGTTAAACCATTTTAAATGTATATTTTATGATGATGATAATGACATGCATACACAAAAACTTAAGAATGCATAATATGAAAAATATTTTAACAGATACATTAAACATTTGTAAGGCTGTAATTATGATGAATTAATTAAATACTGGAAAAAGGGTACAATTATTTTTAATCTAATAACCTTTTGATATACTATAAAAAATTCTTTTTTTCATTTCAAAAGGTTGAACAACATAACAGGTCTTTTGTCTTTAATACCTATTTTAGCCTAAAAATTTTATTATAATTTGTTCATACATTTAAAACAAGTTTGATATTTGAATCTAAGAAAAATATTTATAATCATTTTATTTGCTTATATTAATAAATCTAGATGAAATGATGATGAATTCTCTTTCAGCTCAATTGCTTCACTCTTGTTTCTTAAAATGTTCTTAAATTATTCTGTAATGTAAAATTGAAAATGTTCATTTAAGTATTCTTAAAAATGTTAAATTTTACATAATAAAGGCTGCATTTACTATATAAAAGTGCATACTATATTATTATCAACAACTCTTATCAGGTAGTTTTTTTTCTTAATATCCTGCTTTATAAAAACATGTCTGTAGGAAATTGTCAGTATGTAACAGCAATAAAAATATAGATTTTGCCATTTTCAATACAAAAAATCTTTGAAATTTTAAACTTTGGCTGATAAAAATTATTTCAATAAGCTAAATCCTTTGTTTTAAACTGAATCTTCAGGTTTAACAAACAATCTAGTTTTTTCATCTTAAATTTTATATCTACTTGTAGCCAAGATACTGTTTTAAATTTCATAAAGTTGTTAGAAAATAATATTGAAATTAATCATAACAAAGCAAGTTTTGTTTATTTCACTAATCAAAGTATTAACAGTTAAAGAAAGGGAGAAAAACCATTTTAATTAAAATAAAACTCTATAAATTTAACAACAGATTACCAGCTTACATAAAGCAACATAATTTAAATGAAAATAAAATTATTTACAGGTATAGAATTCACAAATGATAATGCAACAGTGCTTTTATAAAGAAATTCTTTCAGCACTACTTATTCATATTTCTACATATTTTAATGCAACAATCTACCATCAACATTTAGTCTGCTTATAAAGTACCGTATTTACTCACATATAAGACGAGGTTTTTATTCATTTTTCACTGCTTCAAAAACGCAGGTTGTCCTATACACACAAACGAAAGATTTTTTTGCACTTTTGCAATAATTTTTGTGAACTGTGTATTCGCATTTTTTACCAGATGCTCACTCTCTGGTGTTTAAAAAAAAGTATTTTATCTGGTTCGTTTCAATCGTTCTTGTGTATTGTCAGGAGAAAAGATGAACAACAATAGGAAAAGCAAAGTTTTTGAATTAAATTCCAAACTGAAATTACATGGGAGCCCTATAAGAGTTTTAATCCATTCTCATGTGAAAACAGATGATTATTCGGAAATCAGAGTTCGGAGAAACTCATAAGTGTAATTGATGGAGAGTGGATTCGACTGTTAAGAATTGGCAAAAAAGTTCCCAATTGTCCAGCTTTACATGAACAAATTATGTTGTTGATTTTACAAGATTTTTTTCTTAAAGTTTAAAATGCCAGTAATTTTTGCGGGACAATGCGTGCATTTGATATTTTATTTATGATTAAACGAAATAAAATTAGAATTGTATTAATAAATCCAATTTTCTATATTTTGATCTTTAGTCACACCTTGTCCTATATGCAAGTAAATATAGTATTTGTTTTAAATTGAATCCTAATTCTTATTTATCAAATATACTGAATGTAATAGATGAATTAGGATCCAAGAATTTTATAATAAAAAATATTACAAGTAATTGTGATATAAAGTTAATAGACATTTAACTTTCACTTATAAATTCATATATTATATTATTAATAAGAATAATTGTAATAAAATCATTGGGTGTATTCAAGATCTCAGCAACAATCCAGTGGACTATGGCTGGAAGTGACAACTGCTAGCATTTGAGAACACAAAATGCTGAATGTTGGTATATAGGGAATGATGTGTGGATTTTCACATTATATTAAATTTACTTTTGAACTTATTTAATGAGAAGAGTTTAATGAAAAACGAATATTTCAAAAAGATAGAAGGACAAAGAATTTTTAATTTTTGAAGGAGTTATACATATTGAAATTAATCCTAAGATTACACTTCAGTTAAATTTTTTGTGATATCTTACATAAACACACTAGTATATTAATAGAATATTTTAATATACTAACCCTAATCTTAATTTATTCAGAGCATATTCATCAACAAAAACATTAAATTCAAAATTGTCAACACAAAATAGTTCTTATGAGTATTATGTTGGCTACTATTTTGTTTGCTGGCATGTCAAGCACCAAAGAAGACTTGCAATTTGCTGAGAGATCACTAGCAGCAACCAGACATTGCCTAAGATTTTGAAGAGGCACTGGCATATTGTCAAGATTTTGAATATGCCCATCAATTACAGTAATTCCATTGTATTATTTTGCTAATATTTATAATATTGAAAGAAATAAAAAGAATAAATTATAATTGTTTGTAAAATAAATTAGTTTAAGGTCGCAACTGATAAATTTTAAAATTTTCAGATAATTTTACATCAAACATTTCATTGCTTCAAAAATCCATTCTTGGTAAATCTTATTGGAAATTTTAAGTTCTAACTTTGTATTTTAGCAACTTATCAAAAAATTCTCCCATTATAACAGTAACAGTAAGTTATAATTTTACTATCTAGTTTTAAGCAGAACATTGCTATAAAAGACATGCTCTTAATAATTTTATTAATTTTCTAAATTATGTTGCTTTAAGTAAAAGTGATCATTGAAATTTATGTGACAATAGTGCAATCATTTAAAATAAATTAAAAATTAACACATTAGAGAAAAATAAATAATGAGTTATATAGATAGATCCAATTATTAGAAAATTATTTCTTTCTTTAACCTTAAGTGACAAGTATAAATATTAACCTTTGGCCAATTTATTTGGAAGAGAGATACTGAACTGATTAAAATAATTGGGAAAGTGATGTTTTATTATATTTTTGCATTTTATATTGTTAAATACTTACACAAAGTTGTGTAAATACATTTATTCAAATATTTTAATTGATTCTCCTTATATATTCTATATTATTATTATGTAGCAAAACAAATAAACAGCACTGAATCTATATGTATGTACAATCAGAAACAAAATAATATTCCATTGCAATGGCAGAAAACATTATAAATTACTAATATTTCATTGAAAAATCATTTCAGCAATATTTGAAGATTATAGACAGTAAAAATGCAAACTGCAAATTAGGAAGAACATTTCCCTTCTCAATATGGAATTTTAAGTAAAAAATCTTATGAAACATTCACTACATTTTAAACACAGACATAATAAAATATTGCATAATAAAGAATTTTTTTATATTTTACACATTTTGTTTTATACTTCTGAAGCAAATGTATATAAGTACAGGTACTCCTTACTTTACGACCTATCTGCTTAACGACCACTCACATTTATGACCAGTCGAGTTTTGACCTGCAATTCGGGGAATCCTCTTTCTCAGCTTGAGTGTTGGTCAGTGGCGAATGGTGACATGCACACTAAGCGTACTATAATAGTCTTTTTATGAATAAATTTGAAGTTTGTTGCATAATTTTTATAATTTTACAACGATCCTGTATTCCCGGCACAATCTCCCCGCTTATTGACCAATTTGCTTAATGACGTAGTTGTTAGAATGGAACTCAGTCTTAAAGTGAGAAGTACCTGCAATACCTTCTAATTCCATTAAAAAAAGTCCTAAGTATGCAGCTAACACTCAGTAAATTTTATCTACTAATTTACTGCTTTGAAGTAATGAAAGCTTTCCTTATTAATAAAAGATGATAATCGATCCAAACAATGTATACTCTTTCTAGATATTAAAGTTCTGATTTAGTACCTAGAATGTAAGTACAATTCATATAAGATCACTATAAGCTGTACCATTACTCACTTTCAGTTCTATATAACTGGATTAAATTTTAGTATTACACAGTATAGGAAATATTACCAATTTCCTAATCAGGCAATATTTCCTATGCTGTATATAATAAGTCTGATATTACAATGGATGTTGATGGTCATTAATGAAAATTAATTAATCTTAGATAATGAAAACATTTTTCAGAGAAAAATTTAGAGGGAAAAACAGTCCAAAAACACTATATAATTTGTATGATACTGTTTATTGTATCATATATGTAACTATAAATTTATATTAATATTACAATTTTATGATTAGTGCTCAAGATATGTTTCTAGTAAATGGAAAATTAACTAAAACATCAAACTTGCATATAGATTGGTCTTAATTAGATTATCTGTATATAATATACATTCTGACAAATAATATTTCATACATCTACATAGAATTGTCCAATTACTGCAAAATAATTTTCAGCATCTGTAATTATCTCTAATTTTAATTTATAAATGATGAATAATATAAATTATCAAATTTTATCTGGTATTTTTTGTATCTATTTCAGACTACATATAAATAATTGAATAGTATATCTAATCTTTTACATTGCAAAGTCTATTATTCATTCATTGAATAAAAATGTTTTTAGCCAGAACATAAGTATAAACCTTAAAAAATTTTCAAATGAAATTTTCATTGGACGAACTATAAAAGTGTTTCATTTGTAAACTTTTTTAAAGTCTATTATTTGTTTTAAAATTGTGTATTTATCTTCTTAACAACGATCATTTCAGAGAAAAATCAAAATGTTAAATAATGCTGCAATTTCAAGAATTCTGATTTATTTGTAATACAATAAATATTCAGTACTGTTTACTTGTTTGTCTGTTCACAATACAATGGACCCTCAGGAAAACAGATGATTTTCAGTGACCCAAGCAGTCCATTATAATACAGGGTAAGTCAAAAAGCTCTCCTGTATTTTGAAAAATCACTATGCACATGTTGCTGAAGATACCTTGATGAACAAGTAACAGTTCATTTAGAAACTCTGAAAGTTTTGTTTGGTCACTACATATGCTCAATGCACATTGCAGGTGATATGCAGTAATCTAGTTCCTATCACACAACATAGCATACCTGCTTGGATGGTCTCCCACAGCCCTGACAATGCATATCTTCAGCCCAAGTTTGTGGCTGTAGCAGTAGGTGGCTTTTTTTCAGGCTTCACTGGAAAGTCTTTCACATGTGCTCCACTTTTTCTGACAACATTAATGGTAGCCCAGTTGACAACTTCTTAAAACTGTTATTTATGAATTGTCTTGCCTACAGACAATTCATAAATACTGCTACACTAGTAATTTAAAAGCTACACTAAATGGTGATAACAGATTTGCTAGGCATGGAACTAAGCAAAGAAAATGCCTTCTCCACTGCAATGGTCCCCATTTTTACTGTACTCCACCTGTCAGTGATTCTTCCTACCTATGTCTGGCAAGAGAGAAAAAACACCTTTCAGAGTTTCTTCATGTTGATATGCAGTTTCCCTCAAGTCAACTACCAAGTACCAATTTTTCAAAAATTGGTACTTTGGTAGTTGAGGAGACCTTTTTGGCTTACCTTGTATATAATATAATATAAATAATCCAACAGCAAAATCTCAACTCACATATCAAATTAGGATTTTTAATATTTCTTATAAATGCTATTTTATTAAAAATACTTTTCTATAAATTTATGAAATTATAATGAATTTAAATTACATGGTGATTCAAAGAACTTTGAAAGCATGCAGAATTTTTATCAGAAGACTTATACATTGACCAATTCTGTAACAGAACATACCAAAAGTTATCTCATACATTTTAATTTAATGTGAGCCTAAATTTCACTTACCTCGGTATTCACCAACACGAGTTAGAGTTAAATCTTGAGTTAACTAATCACCGTTTGCTTTACTTTTAGTACATGAACGCTCATTGGTTATCTTTTAACTCTAACTCGTGTTGGTGAATACGGGGGTTAATGTGGGATGTTTCTCATATCAATGATATGGCAGACATCCATCTGCATTAAATTTCTTGCAAACCTAAAGCAGCCTATCTGTTGTCACGTCAACAACTGTGACAGGGATTCAAGTTTTGTGCTCAGTCAGATTTTTAAGGAAGGACAGAATAAACATTAGATCTTTAACGAAACTCCAGAAGAAAGAAATATCAAGTCCTGGAAATGAGGTAACCATGATGTTGTTCTTGTGTCCTAAATCAGTGGATTGGTTAAGCATTCAGGAAAACATTGCTGTCCTAGAACTACAAATGAACATCACCATCAGTTGTTTTATGGTAGCATCAAACACAAGGACAACCAGAACAACCTAATTCAGAAGAACCACTCTTAAAGAAATTTCAGTGGCAAGAATAAATTGTAGGTCTACTTGGAAAACTCTCATGATACTAGTTGCAAAAGTTCCATATTTTTTGTTTCATAAAAGTTTTTGTTACATTCTACATGAACCAATTTTGTTTTCTTGAACCAAAACACACAAGTGTGTTTTGCATCAGTGAAAGCATCCATTTGAAAATGCACACTTACAGTAATGGAATTCAGTACTATGGTATTACATGAAACAAATCTGATGGGTTTTGTTCTGAATTAATGTCTCAATCAATTCTGTAAGCCTTCTGATTAAAATTCTATGCACTTTCAAAATTATGAAGTTCTTTTTTGAATCATCCTGTATAAAAAAAAACAAACATGACATTTATGATTTTAAAGATTATTTTGGTTCTTTTCTGTTAACGGGACACCAGTTGTAACTTTAATCCAATGTGTGATACTGTCATCTGCATTGCTCCACTAAGACTATTGAATTTAACTATTTAGCCCATGCAACTGTGCTAGCTTCAAGTAGCTCACTCAACTATTTGTGGAGTACTCTATGTTATATATTTTTAGAAGGCTTGTCCCACATGGGTGCTGAGGTGCGAGTGATAGTGAGCACAAAAGCACACGACTATATGAAAAGTAGTATACTGATGCATGTTAAAAAAATGACCTTTGGAGGCAAATATTTTGCAAAAAATCAACAATTCTGGAATGGTGTGAAATCTCTCAGAGCTTAAATCTTATCTGTTGCTATATATATATATATATATCATCTGGCATCCCGTTAACAGAAAAGTACCATTATTTCATGTAAAGATGAAGTTATGAATAGCATCTTAATGCTTATATAATAATAATAAATTATTTAGCATATTAAGGAAAATTCAGCATAAAAATTAAAATATACAATATAAATGTTAGTTTAATATATTCATAACTATAATTCTAAATGCAGAACTTTTTCATTATAGAAAAGAAAATTCCAAATGGTTTTTAAGATGTACCCAATCATAAAAATAATTAAAACAAATTTATAAAATGAGAATGAATTCATTAAATAAAATAACCATTTTTATACCTAAAAGCAAAGTTTCTACCTGGGAAAAAAAAATTATCTATATAAAAGCTTATATCCATTAAGATTAAAATCTATAATAAACAAGTTAATAATTTAAGGTTGATGTTCCTAAATCTAAATATAATTATACATAAAATTTCTGAGTACTTAACTATGCTATATTTAAAATATATATGTTACTGTGAAAGACCAAAATTAGAGAATGTTGATATTCTCTGGTGATTGCCGACACATACAAAGTACGTCGGTGAATGTTCAACACTTGCCAGATATCAGTCATTCACAGTAATATATATATATATATTACTGTGAATGACTGATATCTGGCAAATGTTGACATTCTCTGGTGAACATTCACCGACATATTTTGTATGTGTCAACAATCACTGGAGAATATCAACATTCTCTAATTTCGGTCTTTCACAGTAACATATATATTTATATATGTTACTGTTATATATATATATACATACATACATAATATATGATATCTAATTTAGATATTTTTTATATCTAAGTTTTCTAGAATGCTAAAGTGTTTTTATATTGGAGTATAGGAAGTTATTCATATGGAGGATGCATAATTTATTCTAAATACTTATATATTTAAAATAAATTACATGTACTGTACATATTCCATATGAGTAATTTTATAAATCATATGCTTTGAAAGAAATAGTTTTTTTAGATTTATTAATAATCTAATTCTATACTAATACATACAAAAACAGAATTAACATAATTTAGTCTAAAATTACCAAACTTCATATAACAACTCTATACCTAAATGAATATATTAGAAATAGATCATTAAATTAAGCTAATCATTATGGCAGTACACCTCACTAGATTTGAGGTAAATCTTAATTATTTCAATTTTAAATCTATGTCTCAAAATATTGAAGTGTTTGAATGATGTAATTTAATATTTCAGTTGTTATTGTAACGTTTTATGTTTACAGAAATTGTATGACAATTATTATTTAAACACACAAAATAATGTAAAAATCAATCTTAAATGTGACTAAATGAGTCTCTCTCACTCATTCTTTATAATTTATTCTGTAATGATTAAAAAATATATTTAAGAATTAAAAGCTAAGAAGCAATTTTATTTTATTGAAATGATAATACCAAGATATATACAATCTGAAGAATATTAAGTTTAACTAAACTTAAAACTGAATCAGTATAATCATCATTTTATATATAATGTTATGTATTATGTTACAGAAAAAATCATTTGGGCATTAGAGTTTGTAATAATTCAAAGTTTTCTTTTCAGAGTTTTTAAAGTTTCATAATGAATATCCATCAATTGCATTAAGAACTGGATGAGGATAAAATTTTGATTACTATAGCCATTTTATTCTTATAAAACAAAATAGTTTTATAAAAATTTTATTTTTTAAAAATAAGAGTCTATTGACTTAGTACATTTGGTTTTCTGCAAATTTTACTAATGATGAAAATAGTTTATCAAGTAAAACTGAAATGTGTACAACATGCTGATGCTTCATTATAGAATCTTAGAGAAATAAATTCACAAGTGTTGAGAAAGACTTAAAATTATTTTTCTAATATCCATTTTACATCAATTTGAGCAGCCATACAATCTTGCATTTTGAGCATTTGATATACAAGACATTGCATTTATGAAAAAATTTTATTAAACAACATTGTTCAGATTACAAGGATTTTTTTTTCACAGTAATGAGAAATAATTTATGTATCTCATTTACCTAAGATGGTACAAGCAGAAAAAGCTAACTGGCAGCTCTTCTGTAGCAATGATATATACTTTATAAACTTGCATTCTTGCTACTCTCTTAGTTATCTGCTATTTCACACCAATTATTGTTCCATGTAAGTTGTTAACTATATCCCAGCATGATGTGTTATTTAGTTATATTTTGTGCAATTATTTGTGCCATTGTCCGAAGAAAAACGTTTTAAAGGAAGATCTCAAAGCAGTTCCATATGAAATTAAATGTAATTAAGCAGACTGATTAAAACCAACAAATGAAGGATGTAATGCAAACACTCAATTTATCATCATTGATTATGCTTAATATACTCTAAAAAGAATTTAACTATTCAAATTACTGTCACTTCTAAAAACAATCTGATGACAAGCATACAATGATTTATATTTATACAAAAATTTTCAAATAGTTTATAAGCAAATACACGTATAAGTAGGAAACTTTGAAAGCATCTTCTCTCAACTCCTTCAGCTTAAATAGCTGAAAAAACAGGCAACTTAATAATGAAATTTTGAGATTCCATTCTGGGCTTAAATTCAGCAGATTTTTTAAAATCAAAACAAAGTAAAATTTTTTTCATTTAAATTTTCATCTATGAGAATTTCTTTTGAAGATACTTTTGGAAATACATTACTTTTCTAAACAGGAAAAAATGAGTGCATCAATTGATATAAAATGAAATAAACATAATGATAAATAAAATTTAGTTCTAATACCGAATCTTTATTAACCTTTCAGCAGTGGGAGAGTCAGGTATGGTTCTACCCCTTAGTAGTGGAGAATATACCCGAAAAATTTTTAAAGTATTTTTTCACGCAATTTTTCTCATTTCCGTTTTAGAAAAAGTATTTGTAAACAGTTATGTCTAGTAAAGAAAAGTCTTTTTTTATTGTTACATAATTCATTTTTTATGTGATTTTTTTTTTGCGGTAGTTTTTGGCTAGATTCTGGTGATACCCCCAAAAGAATTTAATGTATATATACGTCCCTCACCACTGCCAAACGATCGCCCTCGACGTATATATATGTCCCTCACTGCTGAGTGGTTAATTATTATGACTCAAATAAAAAATGAATGTTATAAAATCACAATGTTTTAAGCATTGGTAAAAAGAACTGTACAAAAATAGCAATAAATAGGAATTTTATTCAAAATTATAAGAATCTAGAAAATTATGCTATTTAATAAAACTATATTAAGTATAATACAATTCAACGTACTATAGATAATGCTTTGCTAATGACATTATGCATCTTAATTCTGGACATCTTTCCATTTAATATAGCAATATTTTCATAAGTATTTGTTTGTACAAATCAAATGATTCATAGTTAGATTTGCACATTATTCATTTACTTATTGGTAGAAGCAGATATATGTGAGACTTGAAATCCTATCCTTATATATATTATCCATTTTTAACCTGTAGCAGTCAACTAAAGTAAAAATCCATCTAAATATTTATATAGTAATATGAAAAATTTTAAAAGCACTTAGTTGAAAATAGTCTGATTTTGTTTATAAAAAATCAAATATATAAAATTAATTTTACAAGAAGTTTAAAACAGTAAAATATGTAGAGGACAATTCAATTATTATTCAGATATAATTGCTTTGTAGCATGAAATTATTGTATAAGACTACAGTATAACATTCATTGTTAAAAGTTCTAGAATATATCAGTTTCCCTTATCAAATGATACTAATTATATGAACAAAGCATTAGAGGGATAGAAAAAACAGGCAGTAATGTTAGTGCTACACAGAGACCAAAATAACAAAAAATTCCAATGTTAAATCATAAGTTTTCTGAATATTCATATTCATATATGTAATCAGTATGAAAATAATTTCAATAAGTAAATATCAGACTCAGCATTTTTAAACACTTAATGAAACATCAAACACCTATTGCTGAGAAATGTTTATTTAATGAAACACTAATGTTTTCAGCCTCATAGAATAGGCCATCTTCAGGTGTAATTGAATTCAAACATATTTTAATAATTAAACGTAAATAAATTTGAATGTATTTTTAAAATTCTGTTTAACAACTTTAAAAATACGTTCAAATTTATTTAAGTTTAATTATTAAAATACGTTTGAATTCAATTACACCTGAAGATGGCCTATTCTATGAGGCTGAAAACGTTAGTGATTCATTAAATAAACATTTCTTAGCAATAGAAAGTGTTTGATGTTTCATTAAATAATTTCAATGTTTTTCTCATTGTTACACTGAAGAAACTTTTGAAAAATATTTATAATTTCACACTGGAGTATAAAATGATTAAAAGAATCATCTTGAATATCAACACACTGTAATGATTTAGATTCTATAGAGGAGATTAAGAGTGCCAACTTTTCTAAATTTTTTGTTTAGACCAGGGGTTCTCAACCAAGAGTCCATGTAACATTACTGGGGGTCCACAGAAAAAAAATTATTGAATTCGGGCTTCATGGTGATATTTTAGTGGTCTATACTTCAGAACAATTGTTTTACTGAGAATTAAATTTCTAAAGTATATATATTGTCGATATTTGAATTTAAAATTTAAATAAAAATATAGTTCTAATGCTTTCAAATTATAATTTTACTAGGGAATTTCCCTTTCTGCTCACTTCACTTTGTTTATTTTTATTTTTTTGACAATTTATTGATTTCTTATGCCACTACTTTTGTATTTTTTCCTTTTATGATGAAAACACCTTACAATTGTAAGCTAAGTATTTTACATATATGTAAATAAATTTATTAAATTTATCTAAGTAATTACATACATAAATAGAAAAAACTTCATTGTAAATATTTATTGATAAATTTTTTTTAATATGTAGGTCACTAAGTCATGGCAACATTTTTTCTGCGGAAACCCATGCCACAATCCATATTTTCCAATGTACAGCTATGACATTGAGATGTATTGTTACACTATGACATTGCCAGATGGTGTGGATGTTCCAGAATGTCAACAGAAGTGGAGCACAAAGTCAATTGGTTTTCGACAGTAGTTCAGTATGGATACGAGTCAACTGGAACAGTGTTCATACATAAAAACTGCAGTGCTTTGCAAGAAATACAAGAAGGAATGTCATGCAAAGCTCATAGAAAAGCTGTTGGTGAGAGCCTGCTCTCAGAACTGTTGCAAGGTTGATAGCAGCTTTCAAACGTGGAAGAGTAGCAGTTGCCAACATGCCTCATACTGACACCCTAGGACTGTTTGTATCAATGTTAATCATGCTGTGATCATACAATGCAGGCCCAAACTATGGCCCGCAAAGTCAAGTTCATCTGGCCAATCACCGCACTGTGCCACAAATGAGCTAAATATACTTTATTATATGGAAATATCATAGATTGTAGATGAACTTACTATATAAAAAAATTAAAGTAAAAATGTCAAAATTGGTCTAATCTGACTTTTGCATCTGACAGTAATATAATTTTTAGGAAAATCGGTGAAATGAAAAATTTGGCAAGTTTTGTGACTTTCAATATCAGAGCACTTTTTGTGTAAGTGTCTGAAGTTTCTATGAAAAGTGATTAGGAGCTTGCTGCAGCAATCATGTTGGTAAATAGATATGTTAGTTTTTCTTTATTTTTTGTGTATTTAGTATACTATATTAAACAAAATGGTTGTGGCCTGTGCTTGTCATTCTCTGTTATCTTGCCCATTGTGAAAAAAGTTTGGTGACCTCTGATCATAGATGACAACAAAATATGCTCTCTGCAGGAGTTGGCAACACAAACAGATATTGACCAGGCAACTGTGCATCAGCATTAATGACTAGCTCCAGTTCTGTTTTTTTTTTTTTTTGCTTTTCCTCCCTTGTCTACAATACTTCCCAAGTAACCCATCTAACAGACATTATTGGAAGTGTACATTGTCTTTTCATGTGTGTATTTTGAAATGTTTGTATAACAATGCATTTGACTGCACAAAAATTGCTGCCATGACTTAGTAAGTGACCTATGTAGATTTATAAAATAAATTTATTGTATTGCACTCATCAGATTGTGTATATGGTGAACTCCAATGAAGTGATTGGCCGACTCCATGGTTATATTTAGTGACTTCACAAAAATTGAATAAGACAGTTAGCATGTATTATTTAATCCTATACATAATTAAATAAAAGATTATTTGACAATGGTTTAAATTTTTTTTAAATATATAGGCTATGTTACTAGTAGTAAGCAGACTATGTTTGAAAATGGAATAGGAAACAGTCATTTTTGTGTAGAAAAGTTCTTTTAGGCTTCATCATAGAAACAGTAGCAGTTAATGAAAATATTTCATCATCATCATAATTTTTAACTATTCATCTGTATTAATTCACAGTCATTTTGACAAAAAGTCTGCAAATGCCAATATAGCACTGTTTGCTTCCACCATCTTGTTAAGTTGCCAGATATTCCAGTAAAAGCTTGTTAAATCATTCACCAATACATCAGGTGTGGCCGAGACTGATACATACTGGAATGTACCCACTGTCTTTTCATTTGACTTTTCCAGTGTACCAGGTTGTAATATCAAAAAAGCATGAACCATTTCTTCTATCAGGTTGCAAAAACAACTTTTAAACAGATCCTTAGATACTTGCAAGTGGAAGCATTCAGTCTGTACATTCCATATTATTGGTACGAATGCAATGATTGGTTTGAGATTTGGCACACTGGAAATTCTATATATGGACAAAGCGCTAACAAACATCTACATTTGTTGTTGAATTAGTAACACTACATTAGTTGCATTTATTCGAGAGTATAAAAGATCATTCCATAGTTTTTAAAAGGCCATTTATAAGTCTGTAGAGGTTGGCATCTCTAATACATTCTACAGTGCATATATTTTTTAAATGCATGATAAAAGTCTGCGCCTCACGAGGTAGACTTTGCATTATAAATATAGATACGGGTATTAAATTTTTTCCTAAAGTTCAACTCGAATTATATTAGTATATTTGAATTATATTGCATTCAATGAACAATATTAGTATATTGTTCATTGAATGCAATATCATAACTCAAGAATGGTGATTTTTCAGAAAGCATTTGTTCATCTCAGAACATAGAATTTTTGAAACAGCTCTCAACTGGCATTTTATTGTCTTTTAATATGATATTCTTGCAGTTAAAAGTAACAGTTTGTGACCTCATTCCATGAGTATAACTCAAAAATGACTGCAATTTTGCAACTTTATTGCCTTTGACTGTGATATGAAAATTATAAATTCAAGTCCTCAATGTTATTTATCAGATAATTCTAAAACTTATTTTAGCATTCTCATTCATGTTAAGTAAAATGATATTTATAAATAAAAAGATAGAATATCATCTTAATTGTGACTTTGTAATTTTGATGATAATTTTATACTAAAATATTATTTACATTTTTCAGTTATTCATCAACTAGTTTTTCACTTACTATAATTCACTTGTTTACAAAATATACCTTACCCCTCATAAAGCTTTACTTGGCTATTTTTAAATATTCATGGTTTCTTCAATGTTTTATACTCTTTTTACTGCATTTCCTTTTACCTATATTGCAGTAAAATCCTGTAAATATGGTATGCATTTTTCTTAAAACAGCTCTGCACACTTTAAAAAGTTCTCATTCAATGTTACTAATTTTTAATAAATATCAAAATCTTATTTGCTATCATCTCACTAATTGAGATGGATAGCTATACAGGTAAAATGTATGCCTATCATTAAGCACACACCTTAGCCACTATATTTGAGTAAATGGACATCATCCTGTGCAACAATGATAAAATTTGAAGGAACTAAAGCTTGCCCATCCTTCTATACAAGAAAATCTTTTTAAGTGAGTGCACCAAACTTGTCAAATTATGATTTTCTCACATCCCAACAAAAATTTTTAGAAGCATATTAATTAGTGTCTTAAGTACTTACTTAAGACCTTGAAAAATGATACAAGTACATTTGTAATCATGTTATTATTGTAACAAGTATGTAACAATTATGTTATTAAATTTTCTTTATAAACAGTTAAACTGATCCCATGAGGTGGGAAATAAATGCTAGAAGTTGCAAACATGATTCAATTAAATTATTATTAACAGAATTATAGCTTGCTTATATCAGTTAGCCTATGGTAAGATTGTTTCATTACACATCATCTCACTTAATGTCACAGTTTCCAAGAACTTAATGTTATCAGTAGTGATAATGTTAAGTTAAGTGAAGACTTACTGTATTGACAAAACCTTTTCAAATAATCACAAATTTACATATACACACTTTAAAAAACCCAATAAATTCTTTAAAATACTTGAAAAAATATAAATATGTTGAATATTTATATTTTTTAAGATGAACCCTGAATGGTGTGCTAGAAAAATGTCACTTTGCCAAGTTTGGCATGCATGCAAAGGATTGTCCACCAGTTTCTAGAATCTCCTCTTACCTGAATACCTGCAGTAATATGGTCAAATATGAAGGCAAACAAGTACCGTATGCTATCGGCAATAGATTTGCCCAAAGATGTTACAATTGTCACTTTAGATTTCTCACACTCTTAAATGGCTGAAGGGTGATGTTCTATCTGATTCCATAAATGCCTGATATTGACAAATCTTAAAAATGTGACAATGTAATACAGAACATTCCTGGAAAATCTGTGCTGTGTGCAGCCCTGTCTTGAAGGCAACACACAAGGGCACAGAATTTCTTGAAAGTACCATTGTGCTGTTAAATCTCCCTTGCCCATTACTAGGGATGACAGACTTTCATATAAGATGGCTCCTCAGACCAGCACTGAGGCAATGGGGACAGTATGTCACTCAACAGCAAAGAATTAATTAAATTGCTCATCAGTGCTCCTCCACACTAACATAATAGTTGTTTGTTCCCAAAACAAAACTGAGATTTGTCAGTAAAGATGATATGTTGCCAGCCTGTAGCAGTCCATGCAAATTTGCCTTTGCTAGTAAGAACCAATGGTATGGGAGGAGACAGTGTTTTGTAGCAAAGCGTCCGCTACCAATGTTTCAGTGGTAAACAAAAACACTGTCACAATCTGACAACCAATTAGTCTGTCCTTGTGGTCTATCTTGGACATTCTCAACCTGTTTTTCTTGTGTGTGCACTGTCTTCAACACCTCCATCAGGAGAGAACATCCTAAAAGCAGACAATTTGACAAAACAGCCATCCTGTTTTCTTCAGCCATGACAATGTAACTTTTCTCAAACTTAGATTCAACAACTGAAGTGCCTTTGACCGGTGTGCTTCTTCTCTCTTTCTCTGTAAATTGAAAACGTTTTCGAACCTCGTTGGGTTCTTCCTCAGGCGTAACGGAATTCTGTTCTACAAATTTAAATATCCCGTTGAAGTTGACTATTAATTTAGAAAAGTAGGGACCAAGTAGTTATGTTCCTTGCCTCACACCACTAAGGTCTTGTGTTCAAGTGGGGAGGGGACTCGCCAATGATCCTGGTCTGGGGACCCCGCTTCAGGATATGGGGGCCATGGTCTGAATGCATCAGATAGGCCTGATTAGTGTTCAAAGATCTTCAAACAGTAGGTACCTTGAAAATTCTCAACAGAGCTGCAAGTTTTTTTTTTATAGGATACTGGAGCATATTACCTAGCATGCAAATGGCCTACAGCTCTAATAACTTGCATATCTATCACACAAATGTATGCTGAGTTTTGCAATTAATCTGGCAATTCCATCTGGAATTGTATGTAACTTTTGCCAAGGAGTGTATAATAGTTTTTATAGAATACTATAATACTCACTATGGATAAATTAATTTTACATATATAAAACTTAATAAACTAAAATGAAATAAAACTATTTCTCGTAACCAAAATATTAAGAAATGCTTTCAGATTCAGTTTGGTTACATATTCTAAAATACACAACTCAAATGTGAATATTTTTAGTTAAATATAGATAAGAATACAGAATGGTTTTAATTAATGTATTATATTCAAATTTCATGTAACTTCAGGATGGCCTTAACAAAGTTGAAAATATTTATTTCTGGTAATCAAAAAAATACTCAAATTTTAATGTTCAATAGAAGTCCTAGCTTTTGTATGTTTTATTATACCTTTCATCAAGAAATACAATTGCTGCTCATTTCATAGAATTTGTTTAAATTATAAGTATTTTAATTAATGCATAAGTAAGACTTTCTTCATATGATTAGAAAATAATTGTCATCACCAATTTGCAATATAAGTACAATTATTTTGTTGTTTGTCAGCATTAGCATTTCTAGGTATGTGATACAATATAATTTATATACTTATTGTTAAATATTTTTAAAAAATTCTAGTTTCTATAATCAACACAAGAAAAATTTTTGTGAAGCCAAGCATGAAATTTCACATTATGTATGTTTTGTTGTGTTTACAGTTAACAATATATAAATTATATTAGTTAAAACTAGAAAGCAATAACAATATAGTAACAATTTACATAACGTCTTATAGCTAATCAATTAATAATATAATTTAAACTAAATTCACTAAGATGTACTCATCCATTTAAAATGCAGATGGATATTCATTTTATATTGTAAACTCATCCTAATATTTTGCATCCTATGTTCAGTAAGCATATCTGAAAATTTTGTTACTTAATTCATGATTATATTAAATTCATAAACTTACTAATGTAATGTTAGTAATATTAAAACAAAAACCAATGTTGCATTTACATTTTTATAAATCTAAAATATTTACTCATATTTTTTTGTGTTTAATTGTTTAGAATTGTTAAAATAGAATTAAGTGGGTTTCATGTTAACCAATCTTTTATTGCATTCTTTCATTTTTTTTATAACGTAACACCCCAAGGAGAATATAAAATAAACTGAAATAATATATTCAATAAATTCATATATACAAAAAATTTAATGTTTCATTCAATGCAGTAATTATTTTTCAACAAGTAAAGAAAGCATATTTTATAAAAAGTTGAAAGTTTGAAAACAAGTCAATAGCATGTTAAATTAGAAAATATTTATTTTGTATTTAACAGTTAAATTTAGTGTTTTATTATTTCTATTACATTATAAAAGAGCAAAAGATGAAGTAGGTTAGTATAGCAGAATTCAAGTAAAAATAGATTTATCATTTCTATATAAAGAATGACATAATCAGAAAAATCAAGTTTTACAAAGGTTTATTAGGAATCGGTATTACATCTGTTCGTGTACATAGGCAAATTTCTTCTCCCATTACAACACAATGCAGGAAAGCACACACAAAACTGTTTGGTGAAGCAACCCTAAGATAGATAGATAGGTAAGTAATAGCTACTGGAAATGCACAAAAAAGTTAAGACCATATCTTGCCCCAATTACTGATTCTGAAATGAATAAATCTGTAATGGACCCAACAAAAGTAATCATGAATGATTCAATTAAGACAATGAGCTACACATAATTTTATATTTCAGTCTCTTTTCCTGTTTTTTTATGCAAATAGGAGAATAACTTGCTGAATGGAGTATGCACAAAAGAACCAAATCACAAAAGCTATTGTGCTGCTACATAAACATCCACTGTATTACAGTAAACTGTTTGTGTTATTTGCCAAATTAATCAAATGGGGCACACATTCACAAAATTTCAACCAAGTTATCATCCAAGGACATGTACCAAATGGATTATGATGACTGGATGCACTATAAAGATGAATGAATGTTGAGTTTTATACTACTACTTGCACAAAAAAAGAACACTTCCTGACAAAGACAGAGATAAAATGTTTATTCTACCACTATATGCCTGGATTTCAAAACACCAGTTTCAATTTCTGGTAATGGACTATTTAAATTTGTTGAACAAATGATGAGATTTCATACTTGTAGATTTACAACAAAAAGATGTGGAGCCAGTAGAGAAAGATAATATGAATAAAGCAGCAGCACTGTATAAGTCCCTTGGCATTCAAAGTGCCCCAAAGCCAGAGATTAGTATAAGAAGTGCACTTAACAAAATTCATTAAATATTTGTGAATTCTATTATAGTTTATATAATACATAATTCCAGTATTATGATTTTCACATATGAGCCTTCTAATTATTTCCTAACATACTTAAATCTGTATCAGAAACATTCATTCATGACTTATGAACAGTTAAAAATGTTGATCAAAAATGTCATACAACTCTTCACTATATCTTCAATCAACTTCAGTTAAAAGGAGCACATCACAACATTTATCATCATACATACATGAACTTGCATATACATACAAAAAACACACATTCAAAAAATTCACCTAAGATTATCAAAATCTCAATTATGAAATTTTACATGTAATTATTGAAAATAAAACAAAATAGTAGCTAATAATTATGCTTATAGTTTTTACACAAAGATAGTATGAAGTAAACACATTCTATTATACTTCACATTTATGAAACAATGATTTTTCTAAATACAATATGAAGGAGCATAACTTGCCCAATATAAAAATAAATTTCCATCCTTCAAGAAGTAAAAGAACAAACATAAAATACTTTGGTATATTTATGAGCCATTATGATGATGTATTATATGATAACTGTTGAAATATCTGTTAAACTCAAAATACCTATTTTCCTATGGACAATTAATCCCCAGTCTTGTTTCTTTCAACCAAGATATATGTACAGTGCTGCTGCTTTAATGTGCACAAGATATTTAAACATTTGCCTACACAAAGGGTTTTGTCTGGCCCCCTGCTCACAACACAGCTGGGGATGATATTTCCAATGGCAGTCAACAGATGAAACATCTGTAGATACTGATGAAACCGACTCGATTTTTGTTTTGAGTGGTAAGATGTTTGTGGTGTCTGGTGCAACTACAGCATTTGATGATAAATTCATTCATCCCCTTCTCCCTCACCTTCAGCTTCTGCTCCCTCACCCTCCAGTTCTCCACCTGGAAATGCAATGATTTATTATGTAAGAATGATAATTTGAAAGAAATATTGTGAATTTTCCCCTTTGTATAGTCTGTAATAACGATGCTAATTTTAACACACATGAAGCATTGTAGATGCCACTCAAATAATTGAGCAAAACTGCCATTTATTTGTTGAGACTACATAACACTTATTCACCTGCTTCATCTAAATCCTCTTCACCTTCTCCTTCTTCTTCACCTTCCTCATAGACTTCTTCTTCTTCTTCTGAAGAATGAATAGATTGTTATTTATGTAATTATATATATATAATAAAACAATTAAAGCAAGGATTTTAAAAAAATGCAAAAATTATTATTTAAAAAAAAAATCATTTCATCTTAGTTTTCTGAAGTAAGAATTTTTGTTTTCATGAAAATGAGATTTAAAAAAAATTGAATTTAAACTTAATACTAATTCATATTCTCCTTATTGAAATTCTTTTACATTTGCTACAGGAATAAATAATAATAAATATCAACTGACAAACTACTATTGACATATATATAAATTTAATATAAAAAAACTATTATTTAAAATTATTACACAAAATTCAAGCTGTTTTTAAATTAAAAATTGACTTTCTAAACAAACTTCTGTAGGGGAAAAAGTAATGCTATACCAAAATTTGTGCCACTGCTTCAAACTTTTCTTTTTGAATTATATTCTGTTCAATATGATTCAGAAAATTTAAAAATTCTTTAATTAACACGAATAAAGATTTAATTAAAAGTAACTTTTACTCATAAAACTAGAATGTAATGTTCTTATAAAAATTGGAAAAAATATTTATTAATTAATAGATATTATACAAAAACAATAACATTTAAATATTCAGAGTATTATATGATAATTTAACAAAGAAATTTTCTATAAAAACATTATTTAAAAACTATAGGTATCTAGCTTTATAGCTAATATATTCAAATCACTTCTTCCAATCAGAAAATTATCCACTTATTTTTAATGAAACTTTTCCCCCACTTGCATCAGAATAAATTATAGAATAAAATTATATATATGTAGGCATAACTATTTAAATTTCACAGAAAAATGAATCAATTTTGCTAACAATTATTGTTTGTTTTGCAACAACAATGCTAATATAAAAAATGAGATGAGTCAAAATGACTTAAGCAATTTCTAAATATTTTTACAAAAAACTGATTAGCAATAGCAACACACAGTATTTGAAACAACATCCAAGGGAAAACAGAGGAACATAAAGTACCTTGTACTTTAACAAAATTAATGTTTATAGATCTTTCATGTTCATTGAAAAATATCAAAATTATGTATTGTGACTTGACGTGCCTACTGCAATGGCTTCTGAACATAAGATCTAATGTCTTTTGGAAAGATGAAGAACTCAAGTCTCTTTTGAACATCTACTTCTTGTCAGATGAAAAGGCCAAATAAGTCTTAAAGCTTGCTTGCATGATCTTAAGTACCTTGATTTTTTCTCTGAATTATGTAAACAAAGTTTACATACCACCTTTGCCACAAAACTTGGTCAATCTGAAATCACTTACAGTGCTGTAGTAAGAATTTATTGCTAGTTGCTAGATGTTAGCTAGATGTGATAAGGAATTTTTTTTTGCATGTGCAACATGATATACAGTGCAAACATTAAACCTTAACAAATAAAGTTCAAACAAAATTATTTCAGCTGCAGTTTCAAATAATACAAGTTACATACTTTTGTGTTAAACAGTTTTTGTTAATGAAATGTATCTAACCACTCATATCATTTTGACTCATCTTGTATGTTGGCATCATACATTTTATTTGGGATGATTCTGAAAGTTTTTTGCAAATACTTTTGAAGCTAATAAATATGAATTCTGTGCTTAGTTGTTCGTATACAACTTTCTAACCAAACATTTCATAATGATGCAATTTTTAATAAAATAGTCTGTCATGTATTAAGTTGAAGATAAGGAATAATTACTGAACAATGACAAAAAATATCTTTGTTAAATTATCTTGCTACTCCCTGTACATATAATTACATACATAGAATAAAACTTTATAGAATACATTCATATGAAGAGTACTAATCTATATAATATCAACATTTAGTCCATATTTTTAACATTAAGCGTACAGATGAGAAATATATTCAAATTGTATCATGATTTATTGTAATTATATATGCCATTTTACTCATTTAATCCATTATAATAAGCTGAATCTGAAAGAACATAACTAACACATATTTTGTAAAACATTTTCTAAAATATATCTTGTTAATAATTTTTGAGGAACTATAATTTTCCATGATGTGTCTACACTGTATCAATAACATTTTAAATGATCTTGTTTTTCACTTATTTCATCAGAAAGTTGTCATCATTATGTCTGTGAAAATACACGTAAGACATTTTCTGTTACATATTTCTATGATATTACATTAAGTTTTATATAAAACACACAATTTGATGTACGGTACATATGACTTAAAACATCACAATAATACCCATTCTTAAAAACACAAGGTCGTTTCCATTCAGTATGGAGAAATTAAGGTAATATTACATCTAAAAATGTAAAAATTAGCATTATTTTTCATTATCTCAAATTTTAGACATTGGCTATATAAAATTCACATTAAAAATTGATTAAAATAATTTTAATAATTTATAAATTTACATATAATAAAAATTAAATCATTTAACATTAATGCTTTCATTTACTTAAAAGTTCAAACATCAGTTATTTCATTATTAAAAACCAATAAATGTATTATAATAAAAAGGAGAAATAAATATCATAAAATTTGAATTATTAAATAAACTAGCACACACAAATTTAATTTAAACCATGTGAACCTTAAGAAATTAATTGGTTCTATTACTTTAAGCAATGGTTACATTCTAAGACGCTCTTTATATAAATTAATAAGTAAAATTATCATCATCTTGCTCTTTCGTAATATTTAATTTGAGTAAATGTGAAGAAGTTAACAAAGCAGACAAAAAAATTCAAAATCAGAAGTAATGGAAAAAAGAAAAATCCACATTGACTATATGAGGGGGACAATTTTAAAAAGTAAATACATATAAACCAAAAACTGTTTTACAATTCTTGAGATAACATTTTGATATGGATTTAAGTATAGTAAATAAAACCTTGACTGAATTAATGCATTACCTAGAGTGAGGGGTTCCATTAAAGTTGAAAGTCCGTTATATAATAGAGTAGTTTTCCAAATGCACTTAAAAAATTGACAAATCAGTTAATCTGCTTTACTTATTACAATATACATACATTTGTTTAATATTGTATGAGAACTTTAATTTCACAGAAAAGTTTTCATATGCATTATTGCTTATGTACTGTACTCACTATAGTTCTGAGACACTAAAACAAGTATATATTATATAAACTGAAATAAACAAACATTTTTGGAAAATACACTTCATGAGCAGACTCTTGAACAAAAAAAAACCCCCGTTAATTTAATTGTGTATAAAAAGTATTTTAAAATTAACAGTGTTAAATATAAGGAATGAAATTTTGTCCATTAAATAAAGGTTTTACTGTTTTATCTTATATTTTTACAAAATTAAAAGCAATATTAAGTAAACTTAAAATTTTGAATTTTTTAGATTATTAAATCTTCTAACATTGTGTGTTTATAACATTGTTCACTGTTGTTTTAACTATTATAAACAGTCAATTTAATTAATCTTCTACATGCTTTTTTATTTTTTCTACTGTTTTGAATTATTCTCCTCATATAATCAATAATTTTACCTTAAACTATTTATCTTAATTAACAGAATCTATATATTAAAGATGTTTGAGACTATAAGACTTAGTTTGAGTAAATAGCAAGGGCTAAAAATACAGTTCAGATATTAAATTAAAGCTTTTATGCTGTAAAAGGTGTCACCAAAGAAAGATTTGAGAAAGGTGCATTGGTTCAGGTGTGATAGAGTGGGAAAAAATACACAGTGTTTAAGCATATGGGAAAGCAAATGAGAAACGGCCCACCATGGCCAAGCGGTCTTCGTACCCTGAATACTGGGAGTTCGGTCGCGGGTTTGCGCCTCAATCGGACGGACTGGCCACGTGGAATTTTCCGGGTTTTCTCCACATCTGTAACGTCTAAATAGGAGCCAGTTTCCCTTAAAAAGACCTCCTGGAAGGCATCCCTTCTTAGGCAGATCGCCCAAGTGTTGCATTGCCATAACTTAAATGAGAAACACTTTAGGCACTCACACACCATTTAGCAATTTAGTTTTTCTTAACCATTTGAACCACCCATCGCTCACTACTATTGTAAATTCCTGTTTTGTTTGCTAATTGTGCATTAATTAAGGGACTTTTGTTTTATTTTTTACAAAAAAACTAGTTTTGTCAATATTGACCACAGTGCCATCTACCACTTTAGTGCCAATTTCTGTTTTTATTTTACTATTACTTCATGAGACCAAAACAATCCAGCTCATTACTTAATGCTAATTGATGGCTTTCTCAACAAATTACCAACTAAAAGAAGAATTAACGTAAACATATGACTGTAGGTAGATAGAGTTTTATAACAGCCAATGAGATTGCCATGAGATGGGCCAACACTACCTTCACTATTAACCCAAAATCCTGCCAGTTGAAGTTGACAGGCCTCAGAAATGCTAAACCGTCACACTGGGTCCCGAATACAAAATTGAAAGAAACTATTGAGAGAAAGAGGACTAGTGGAAGGAGCCTCTAGAGAACAGGTAGACATGAATCACATGCAAATGTATTGATGATTTTTGCACAGAACATCAAATTTTAAATGAGCTCACTGTATTTTAATTAAATAAAATACATCCATTTCAACAAGTTTCTGCTAGTTTTAATATCTTAAGATGTTCTGTCCTGGATTTTTTGAATTAACAGCACTGATCTTCAATACCTCCAAAGTATTCTTTATTTTAGATTCAATATATTGTAATTTTTTTTATTGTCTGGCAAAAGCTATTTGACTGTCATGAATTTTACTTTCCTGATTTTTCTCTACTCTGTCATCAGGTTGCCTGCATGGATAATTAATTGCACTCTGAAGTTGATTTGTTTTGGACTACAAAGATTCAATTTCTCCAAAAACTGGGATTCTTTTTTGTTTTGCCTCTTTCATCTCTCTTTTGTGAAAGATAAGCAACACAATTCTATTTGACTTCAGAAACAGTTAACCCATAGTTGTTCATAGATGATATAAAAATTACTAATTTTACAATTTCTTATAATAATATTCTTTTGTGCAATGGTTAGTCTAAGGTTGAGACTCCACTAGTGTAAAATGCACCCTAATTATTTTTAATTATGTGACCTATTTGCATTTAGATTACAGTAGAACTTTGACTCCACTAGTGAAGTTTTTACAGTGATGGTAGTGTCATCAAGTATAAAAAGTAAACAGTGTTTTTAAACATAAATTGATAGAAACAAAGCATCACATCTCAATTATTCACAACTAATTTTAAAACTAATAAAAAAAACTTGACAAGCATCATCAAAACAACGAGAGCAAGAGATAAAATAGAGTGAACAGGTTAGGCTTCTGTACTTATTATTTCAACTTAAAGCTTAGCATATACTACAAGACATTATTACTCTTATTATAATATTTAAACAAGCACCTCACATAGAACATAATTGCAGTTAAAGAAATTAAGTCAATTAATTAATAATTATTGATCTAAATTTAATTAGTTAAATAATTAGCAATTATAGTTATAAATTGAATTCGATAATAATTAGGTCCAAGAAAATTAATATATATTAAATCATTAAAAATTCCTGGAAATATCATTTTGAGGTAAACTCAGTTTCAGTTCATTATATTAAATACATTATTTGTTATTTGAGATATTTCTATTTATAAGAACATTTACATGAGAATTATTTTTCTAACCATATTTTTATTTTCCAATACATGCATCACTTAATCCTTAAATGCTAATAACACATCAAACCTGACATGTTCATGCATTTCCTATTGCACAGTATTTTTAAGAATTAGCCAGAGAGCCTACACTCTCAGCAGCACTCTGGTTAATCAGTTGTTGACAAGACCCTGCCAAGATTGCTCTCTGGAAATGTACAACGAAACAAAGAATCTGTTTGTTCTGAACTCTAGTGCATGTAAACATGCAAGTTAGTAACTAGTGTAAATTTTTATACTTACAGCATGTCTTAGTAATAAGTGTCCATGAAAGCACAAAAATACCATGTTGTGCTCTTCTCCCATGTGTTAGAATATAAGAAAAACTTACTTTCTTTTTTAGAGACAGAGCATGGGTATGCTTCATTTGAAGAAAAATCAGGACCATATCAAATCAATGAGATTTAATGAGAATGATGAAGGAAATGAAAATGAAGACAAGGTAAAGGCACAAAAAGATTTTGACAGTGATGACTGAATGATTGTCTCATATTTCTGGAACAAAAGCAAAGAAGAAAAAATTGAGTCCTACACGAGGTACAGAATGTGGCATTCTGACATCATACACAAAGGAGGAGGAATAATATAAGTAAAGAATTACAATTGAAAATCTTAATGTTTAGCCTCAATCTGCAACTTTGATAAGCAAAGCTGGGAACATATGGAAGGAGGGCAGTTCTCAGAAAAACACCTGCTAAAAATATAATCCATTCATCAGGGTCCTCTGCTGCAATAGCTCTGAATTTGACTGACCCAAGTACACTTCCTCACTTTGTTTATTTCAGACATCATCCTAAAGATACTAAGCACAGAAATGAAGTAAACAGACAAAGAATAGATATAAACCCACAAACTCTACTCTTAAAGCAGTATGTGAACAACTAATAGCTTTTATAGGTCTCTTAGCTCTGTCAGCAGCTCTAAAAAAATCATAACTTAAAACTACAATACTTTTCAATTTATCATTCTGTAGACAAAAACATGCAAATCTCATTTCACAGATAAGATTCAATTTTATAATGAACAGTCTCCATTTTGATTCAAAGGAAACCAGACAAGAGGGTAGAAAGGAAACTAAATTAGTTCCAGTTAGAGAAATGGAAATGTGCCCGAAGGGGATTCAACAGCCCATTATTTTGTGAAAGAACTGGCAAAGTGTGTTGCTGGTTCCACTAGCAACATTACAATATACAACTGGTTTATTAGTATTGACCCTGTCAACTTTTGGTGGACCTTCAGAAAAAACAAAGGAACTATCAGAGGAGATCAAAGACAAATTTTCTGAATTGTGCTATCAATTCTCATATATTTATCTTATGCAACAATATGACAGTTTTGTCATATAAAGCTAACAACAAAGTTGATGATACTTGTCTTGTTTCCTCAGTACATGATTCTGCATTAGTAAACTCCATGTCTTTGAAACCAGAGATTATGAACTACAATGCAACAAAAGGTGGTGTCAATACTTTCAAATGTGCCACTCCAAAACATTTTGTGAGAAAAACAAAATGTTGGCCTCTCTGCTTTTTCTACAATGTTCTAAATACAGTCAAACCTGTTTTTATGTGGTCTTTTTTTGTGTGATTTTTAATGCAATTTTTTATTTGTGCGTTTTTTTGTGTGCGGTATAGTTGGCGACTAGTCTCGTGCGATTTGTCATGTCTCACATTGACTTATTATAGCATAAATGAACTTATTATAGTAATATTATTGCATAAATATGTGAAAAATGAAATATTTTATTTTTTAAGTCAACAAAACACCACCTGGAAAAAAATATGTAAAACAGACGATAGACGAGACAATGCAGTCAAGTGCTGACATCTGTTGTCAATAAATTCTGTCTGTTTTAATTACGTTAATTAAATCTTCAATGTGCTTTCACATTCCTGGACCATTAAGATAAGATTCATTTCAAAGCGTAAATTGAAGGTAAATGTACTGTATTATTTTTTCTATTTAGATATAAAATTTTAGGATTTTTATTTTATGTTTAGACATAATCCCTGAAAATGAATAAGGGCAAAAACAAAGCGAAGAGGAAGGTAATTTCCTTAGAGACTAAGACCGATTTTAAAACGAGTTATTTTCTATGTGAGACTTTTTTATGCGGCCCCTATTGACCACATAAAAAAATATTTTTTTAATTGTCTTGCGAAAATTTTTTTTTATAGCCACTCGTGAAGTTTCATGCGGTTTTTTTTATGCAGTCCCTATCCACCGCATAAAAACAGGTTTGACTGTATTGCTTCTATAACTGTTTATGTAATTTATTTGAATAATTTTTATCAAGAAGTTCCCGCCAAAAACTCATGATTATTTCTTGGTAAGAAATGACAACAAAAAAAAATCCCAACACACTTGAAAAAAACCATTTTGCAACAAACTTGTCCTTTCAGTAGAAATATGGAACTGGAGACAGTTCTACAGGAAAATCAGAGAAAATACTGTAGCTTTTATGATTGGAGAAAAAAAGAATGACTTCTATTCTTTGTGTCTCATGCTAAAATGCCATTTATGGAGAGCATACAGTAGAGAGATGCCCACATTGTCGTTAATTACCGTTTGTTTCTTTTCAATTAAACTGCATTGATTTTTCTAAAATTATATTTATTTGATGATAGAAGATTACACAATCAGTTCATTTATTTAAAATTTTATTTATATAAATATTGTTAAAATCTGACCCAAATCATCAGATTAAGTAACATTAACTTTTACTTGATTATGCAATCAATGCATGAAATCTTTGTCATTAACACAGTCCACTTGAAAGAAAGTTGCCAAGAACATATTGATGTGTTGCAACAAGCATAAGTTAAACAATATTAGCACTCCAGGATTAAGTAGCAGGAATGCACTTTAAATAAAATACGTGTGATATTTAACTGTTTGTTTTTTTATCCCACTCTCACACTATGGCTTATTCACACTACTGTTATTCTTAGTAATGTAACTACAGTGAGAATGTTTCTGCTAAATGGCAAATAGCTACAAGTCAAAGAAACTTGTGCAACAAGCATAGCTTATTCTTTATATTAGTGAAAAGGTTAAATCTATTCCACAGGTAGTGTTTTCTATAGTTTATATGGTAATTTGGGAAATAGCCCTAACAGAAATAAATTTTTATTTACACTAAAAATTTCTGAATGCAAGATAAAAACATGATAGTTTACTGGTATGCAGTTTAGACAGTACCAGCTTGCATTCAGAAATTTTTAGTGTAAATACAGGTTTGCAGTTTAGAAAGTGGTACTATCTAAACTGTATACCAGTAAACTATCATGTTTTTAGTATCTTTTTGTAGGTATGAAGTACATACTAGTGTAGTTTTTATTTCAGTTCTAGTAGTTATTTTATGTTAGGTTATCCACACAAAAACAGCAGTTGTAAGACACACAAATCTACTTTTTACATCACAAAGCTAAAATTTAATGGTTTTTAAAAAATTTACTTTATTAGATTGTAATATTTATAAATTTGCACATAAAGGCATTGTTGATAAACAGTTTTTGGAAGCTAACTGTATACGTTCATAACAGAAGCTACAATCAATCTCCCAAACATTTTCAGACTATTAAAGGATAAGGCCATAAACAAAAATTGTAGAAAAAGTTTAAACACATTCAAGAATGCTTTAAATTCAAAAGCAGATGAAACAACCAACTTTGGTGAAGTGTTGTATCTAATTCCTATTTATATTTTTTTCTTTTTTTTCTTCATATTTAATCAACAGCCACTTATATGCTGCTGTTGGAAAATTTTCAAATTCTTACTCTAACTTCCACTTCAAAACTATTTAACCTTTTTTAAACAGTTAGATCCAAACATTTTCAGTGCTTAAACTCTTTCCTGCTCTTACTTTCTCTATAATCTTAGAAATACTTTGAGGATAAAGCTATCACTTTTTTCATTCCTTTTTGGCTTAACATAGAAAATCTTTCCAGTCTTCAAATCTCTCTTATACCCTTCCATTTTAGTTCCAAGTGTTTTCATCATCTCTCCCTCAATCGATTTTCTTTCTCATTAATGGGGACCTGCTCTATCCAATTAATTAACTTTCTCTTTATAGGGATTCACACTTAGTTCTACAATACCATTTTTTGAGAGCTGACTTTGCAAAGTCATAAATAACAGCACCGAGATAAGTTATTTAAAAATATACCTGTATCAAGCAAAATTCACTAGGAATTAAGATTTATAGAGAAGGAACAATTATAACAATTGAATTAGCATGATTAGTATGATAAACTATAGATGTGTAGCTATTTGTAATTGTTTAGAAATCCATACAAGAAACAATTACTAACAAACAACAACAATAATAATAATACTCAAGTACAGAGAATTTTCACTTTTATACAGTCAGAAAACTCATGTTATTGAGGACTACAAAGTAATTTTGTAAACTTCACATATTTCCATTTAAATTTCACACATCAATAAAATTCTATTCAAGATTAAAAAAATTAAGTAAAATGCATATTAATCATTAACAATACCATTATGCACTATTAACATATTTTGTGCAATATAAATAGTCAAGTATCAGATTATGAACATTAAAAGTACTCTTTATTTTAAAATAAGGACTTCTAGTTACCTTCTGGATCCTCTTCATCACCTTCTCCTTCTTCTTCAACTACTACTACTGAATCATCAACTTCTTCCTCTTCACTAAAACAGAACAGAAACAAAATTTATGAAATTAATATTCAGAAATATTTAGTTTAATCTTCAAATTAATAATAATCTAAAATTAAAAATTAACATGTTTGCTATTTATTTTTTTGTCAAATCAGATAAATTACCATATACAATTGGTTGTTTCAAATTTCTTGATCTATTACTATTTGTAATCTGAAAAAATTTAATTTTATATACTACCAGATTAATCAGATGTTTTCTGTATTTCCTAAAAGGCATGTACACCTTTTATAGAAAACTTAATTTTTAAGGATTTGAGGAAACTAATTCCAGAAGATTATAATATGATATTACTACATAATAGAGAGGTTGCGGCTGAAGCTTTCAGCTCTAAAACGTTAACATCAAACATTGAACGCTGCCATCTTGTAAGCTTAGAAGTTTGACAATGGTGTTTGGAACATCATTGGAATCGTACTCAAACACCATTGTCAAACTTCTAAGCTTACAAGATGGCAGCGCTCAATGTTCGATGTTCACGTTTTAGAGCTGAAAACTTCAGCCACAACCTCTCTAATCATTTGCCGTCTTAACTGGTACTGCAGTGTAAATCAAGATGACAAATAAAATATAAAACTTCTTTGATTTATTTTTACAATTTCATTCAGGAAGTATAGATAAAACATACTGATCTTAGATCTGAAAAATTGTCAGTCCCATGGATGATGTTATAATAAGGTTAAACTGTATTATAATTTATAGATTTTGACTATTTATTAATCCTTAACTATATAAATTATACAACCTTGACCCTGACCACTGAAAATTGTTAATATGAATTTTTGATAAAATGAACTAACCACTGTTTCCCTAGCAGTTTGTATTCGTGAGAGTTGACTGTACAAAAAATTTATTGAGACAGGAAAAAATACCATAAGTTAACAATTTTAAGCAATTACTGAAATTGATCGTCCCAAAAATACAAAGGCATATTTTGTTATATGCCTTTATATTTTTGGGACAGTCAATTAAACAATTAATAAACATGTTAAGAAATTATATTTAACAATAACCCAATATCCAATGAAGCCTCCTTTGGACTTATTTCTTTCCAGTGATAAATTATGGCTTGTTTTAGTTCCTTCACACTATTATATTGCTGCCCATTTGCATATACAGCTCTAGTAAGAATCTCCCAAAGATTTTCCATCAGATTAAGATCAGGTGATAAAGCTGGCTAATCAATAATAGGCACCTCTATTAGCTATTAAAAAAAACCATTCATATATAGTGTTTGCTGTGTGAATAAGAGCATTGTCCTGTTGAAAGAGCCACTGAGTCCAGCAAAAATTCTGTAAAAAGCAAGTGGCATCTTTCCTTGCAAACTAAAACCACCCCAAACCATACATAACTGCTGTTTGTCATATAGTCCTTCCTTCTCAAATTATGCCAGTAGTGGCTCCAACCATCTGGACCATCAAGATTGAATTTTTTCTTGTCACTGCAGATGATTTGTTTCCACATGTCCATCAAGTTCATTTTATCCTTTGCCCATAGTAAACATTTCTCTTTGTGAATAGGCTTTAATGATATATAAGTCAAGAAAACCTGCCCTATGTGATGGTAAGCTTTGAAGGATATCCTGTTGATTTCTTTTGACTATATTTATCTCCTAGTTTAATAAAGTCATCAATTAGTGATGACCTATTTAATTTTTTTAGCAAATGCTCTTGCAGAGTAATTTTCATCTCTGATAGCAACAATAAGTCCATTAAGGGTTTGTTTTGGCTCATTGATAAATTAATAATTCTAACCAATTACAGTCATTACTAGTAGTTTCTACTGGGCTAATGTTGACCTCTTGTATCTTATTATCAACCTGCCTTATTTTTTGGGACAATCAACTTTAAGATAATTGTTTAAAATTGTTCTCTGTCTTAATAAATTAAAAATATATATATTTTAAAAAATAATAAAGATTTAAGTAAACAAAAAATAAACAGGATATGCAAATTTTCCAGTGTGAATGATTTTATACAGAAATCTACTAGTGTCCTTATATTTATGGGACACTCCTTATGTTTGAAGCTACAAAAATAAGATATTTATGTAATTTTTTAAATTTTATAATTTATAACAAAATTATTAAATATAATTACAGCATTATATAATTAATGTACTTCAATTGTTTATGTTAAAATTCTTAAACTTCAACTGTAAAGCATAATTTATGCTGGATGTGAAGGGAATGAAAGCAAAGAGGAAACGAGGCGAGCAAAGTGAATTTCGTTCACACTGCAAGCAATGTTAAGCATGGTTTCAAGTTGTAGTTTTGCACTTATACCAATAGATAGTGTTTTAAAAAATTCAATCTATATTGAGGTTACCACGTTAATGTTCATTTTGTTTCCTGTTTTGTAAGCTTATTGAAATTAAATTATATACCAGTATTATTTTCAATATAGATTTTTTTTAATTATTGAGTGCCATTTTTTTTCCTACTGTAAGTTGAGATGAAAACACATTGCTTTCATTGACTCATACTTGCCAACATGCCATAGCTGTTGCATATTCCCATTTTTAATTTATTTAACTCGCTTTGTGAGATTATATACACTTCGTCAATAGCTCTCTTCACCTTGTTATATTTCATACCCTTCACATCCAGTGTAAATAATGCTTAATGCCATGGCCTTTACATTAACAGGTTGACTGCCACAAGCATTTTGTACAAACATGTCCTGGGTGCTATTTTGATTATGCAATGCTTATTTGCTGTTTTAAATTTTTTTAAAATGTAATTATAAAAGTAATATTTAATATTTAGCAAAAAAAATATCAATGTGAATTATCTTGTAGCAAACATGTGAAGTAACTTTTCTTTTGCAAACAAAAAACTGAAAGATAATTTGGGTAATATTAATAAATATGTTGTTTACTTGTTTAATGTTTTTCAATATTTTTTTCAATAAACTTTCTTTTAATGACACCAAATTAATTTGTCATTTGTATTCCAGGCACAAACTAGCCACTTTGGTAGTACACTCAAACCTGTTTTTATGCAGTAAAATAAACAGGATATGCAATACGTGCAATGTGTTTTGTGCAATTATTTTTGTGCAGTATACCAATTAATTGAAATTCATATACCGCACACAAAAAAATCATACAAAACAAATCGCACAAAAATAGACCGCATAAAAACAAGTTTGAGTGTATATTTACTATGAAAATATTTGTATATAACAATCAAAACAGGAAACTCTTAGTACATTTTAAACTTCTTTATAGTTTGTTCTATGATGCCCAATCAATTGTCGTTCTCATTCCCAACACTCACTGATCAGTTATATTAACTAGTTACTATGGAAAGAGTCATATTTGGCACCTATTACTTGATTGCCAACTACAAGATAATTCATAGTCGACAGTCAACATGTTATGTATGCTGTCTAGCTGAGTTTGCTGAGAAATTTATTACTTAGTTTGTATTGTCAGATATAAACCAAAAATTTAAAATCATGAGTAAGAGGACTTATCTATGAGCATGTCCAAGCAAACATATGATGAAATCAGTCCATAGCAGCTGTTATGCTGATAATAACTGACTATTAAACCAATAAATATCCCATTATTAAATAATATTAATTAAAATTTTTTTTAAAAAAGTAATTTAAATAAAGTGATATTGAAATTAAGAAATCTTCTCAAATAATATAGTAATGAGAGCCTACCATATAAGGACACTTAATATCATAATCATCAGAGAACAATTGTTCTATCCATCATACATAATGACATCATATTCAACCAAGTATTAATACATCCAAATACAGCATTATTTTCATAAATATTGTTTAGAATTACAAACTGATATTTGAAAGAAAATGCCATGAAACTCTTACCTGTCATCTTCATCACCTTCAAGTCCATTTTCTACTTCAATGTCAGGTACAAGAAAATACTGCAGTGGATTTGGCCACATATCATCTTTTATGACCTATAAAATTGCATTATTAAGACAGCATTATGGCAAAATTCCAGTACTTATTTAAAACAACTAAAATCATACCTCTGCAATATCATCTGCTGAAGCATCTCCATGATCAGTAAACCAAGCAAAAAACGTCCTTGGCTGTTCATGCCCACGTTTTCTGCTATTTTTCATTTGTGCTTGCCTTTCCTTGTGGCGCTTAGTCAAGTCCATTCCATCTTTCCATTTTATTGGAGTAGACTGTGAAGCAGGATCACCTGTAAATATTAAGCTTCAATTAGACTTATTAAATGTTCAAAACTGTCAACATTATATTATATTACAACAAAATTACACTCAAAAAAATCTTACATTTTTCTTAATTAAATATTTTAAACTTTGTGCATAATTAATATGGAAACACAACTTCATACATTATAATCCAGTCACAAAAACTTCAAATTAATTCATAAAACAAAAAACATTCATAGTTTACTCTCATAAATCTCATTCAATTAAATATCTCATTTTGACAAGGAGAGTATTCAAATCAGGGTACCAGTGATTTAGTAAATTGATGGTTCATTAAATTTCACTACTTCCTAATTTATCATAAATTCAACTACTGAAAATTTTATATTAAAATTGCCTTATGCTACTTAGCTTATTAGAATTAGTATCTAACTACAGGTTATGGCATTTTGCAAACATTATATTTTGTCCAGATACAATCATTTACAATTTTTATTTCATTGGTTTCATGCTTAAAATTTCTCCTTTGTAATGATAGAAATGCAGTCAAAATCAACTCCATTCAAAAATTCATTGTATTGAAATTAAAGTATTAATAAATAAAATCTTCAAAAACTTTGAAGTATGAAAATCTTATTAAATCCTAAATCTGGAACTATCTTATGAACTGAATCTACTTAACCTGATAAAGGCTACTGAATATAGCCAAAAACATTCATTTTTAAACAGTGAATGCTGGAGATTGAGAGGAAGGTGTAAATTTTTGTGTTTATTAGAATCTTTTAAAAGTTTTAAATAAAGAAACTGGAGAATCAAGAAATATAAAAATTTAGGAGAAGACAACATTAACAATAAAACCCACACCCAGCAGAAATAATAACTGCTAAAATAATCACTAAACACCTTTCAGCTGCTGAGACATTTATTTACTTACACATTAACATTTTCAGCCTAATGCATAGGCCATCTTTATATGACTGATTTTGGAATACCAGTTAGAAACTGTTCCAAAATAGAATGCAATTAATATAGAATATTAAATTTTAAATATTTGAATATAAATGTAACATTCCAATAATTCCAACATAAAGTAAATTAAAAACTTTAAAATTAACATGAAGTGAAATAAAATATAAAATAGAACTAGAATTGTAAATTTTAAATACAAAAATATATCTTAGTAAATATGGTAACTATAAGTTTCTACAAGAAGCTTCTTTTTTTACAATAAACTTCCATACTATGTTCTTTGAATGCTTATATCTGATGAAAAGAATCACTAGTTAGCAACTGGCAAACATTTGTTACAAAGTTTAGAAAAGATAATTTATTTACAAATTCATTATAACAGGGAATGATGCTTAATGAATAAAATATAACCTAGAAAAAAGCAAAATGCAGAATGGATCAGATTAAATTTATCAAAAAATAAGAAAGCAAAATTAATAAAATAAAAAATCAAAGTTCATTGATCATTTATTCTATAGACCTCATACATCACAAGTATGAAGCTTTATTCTAGAGATTCAAACTATTAAAAAAACTTGACAACTCTGATACTTATATCAAGAACACCACCACCCAAAAAACTAGCATATAAAATGTTTAGTATAAGTAAATTTTAGTGTTTAATTTGTTTATAAGATTATTAATATTAGATAAAACGAGTTTTTGTAGTGATGAATAATCCTATCCCTATAAACGAGAATTTGTTACAAGATCATTTCTGTTCTTGTAACAGAATTCTGAAGTTTAGAAATGGCAATTTTCAGTGTTTCCTTCCATATCTGAATATTAAAAATCAAAGCAATATTTACAGATAAAAAACTTACACTTTTTAAATAAAAAATATTTTGAAATTTAATTTCTAATTACTTGATTATCAAAAACTCAGTAACAGCATCACTATTTTATAAAATATGAAATATTTTTCAGCAATAAAGGATTTTAATTTAAACTGAGACATCCTTTTATGCTGTCACATGACAAGAAGAAGGATTCTTCAGAATATTATCAAAGTAAGATCAGTTAGTGTTTTCATGATAAAACAAATCTCTGGAACAGATTACAATGGATCCCTTTATTATCTTTTCCAGAGATCCTTTTCATCATGAAAACATTGTAACTAAATTCAATAAACAGACTATTTCTTAGTAATTCATTCTGGATATCAAAACTTGAACTGTATGTGGGGTTTAGATGAGCAACATTCCTAAACTGTTAAGACAATAAACAAGTGGTTGCAGGGGAGATGAGAACGGGAGAGAGAGACAATGTGGGGTCAAATGTGTGACATTCCAACACTGTTGAGACAATAGACAAGGGGTTGTGGGAAGACGTGGCAGAATGTGTGAGACAGAAGGGAAGACAGCAGTGCAAAAGGGACAAAAGACAAAAAGACATTACGAAGGCGAGAACATTGTCATTCTATCACTTCAGTTATGAACGCTGAAAGATTATTGTGATTTCTAGTTCTATACTTCTATCGATATTCCTACAAATTCTGGGGGCTTGTCCAGTATATTGAGAAAAATTCATATGAGAACTTTTGGAGGGACAACAAAATCCAGACAAGATGGCAGAGTGGATGACACTACGATGAACAATGAAAAACTATGACTGACTCTTTTAGCTAACACAATATAATGACGGATGCAAAACATCTGAAGCATACTGATTTGAAAATTGAAAACTATAAGTAGCAAAAGAGAGTTGGTGCAGATTGGAGGCAGCATTTTTGATTGAGAATGCCAGAGACAACGACAATGCTGACAAAAGTGAGGACAGATAGTAATATTATGCAACATAAAAGTGAGTACTCTAAGCCCATGGTTCTCAATCCATGGTCTGAAGAACACAGGTGCTCCATGAAGCCACTTCAAGCATTCAGCAAAAAATCAAATAGACAATTAAAAATTGTTGCAAAAGAATCATCAATACAATGTAAAATAATTTTTGTATGGGAATGTAATCAGCAAATGCCAATGTCATCACCTACTGGATCAAGTGTGCTTGATTTCAAAAAGGTTTGCCACCCTGCTTTAAAGCTGATATATTGTAAGCGTTCCACGGGAAAAAATGTCAAAATTTAGTGTTCCCCGACTTCAAAAAGATTGAGAACCATTGCTCTAAGCCAATGTTTACCTTTAGAGATGTTGATTAATCTCTTGTTCAGTGGTGATGACGGAAAGAATGTCGTTAAGTGGATCTCCAATTTTGAAGACATGGTGAAAATGTGTAACTGGAATGGTATGTAGAAGATAATTTATGCAAAATGACTACTCAGAGGTTCAGCAAGAATGAACACAAACTATGAACAATGTACTAAATCATGGAGAGCATTAAAAGTTCTTTGTGCTGAATTCTCTCCAAAACTGAACAGTAGGAAGATTCACAAGCAACTTTCGACAGAAGTGAAGTATCAGAGTGAAACTTATCAGGAATATATGCATTGGATGATTGAAATTTCATCACATATTACAACTGAGGAAGAATCGGTGATACAATACATCGTAGATGGAATTCAGGATGAGCAAGTAAGTAAAACAGTGCTTTATGGTGCTACTACTTTCAAAGAATTTTGACAAAAGCTGTAAATTTATGAAAACATGAAATCAAGTTGTAAGCTAAATGATAAAATGACAGTGGGACAAAAACTAGGGCATGAGATTAAGCCTAATAATTGTTTTGGACATGAAAAATGTTGCTATAACTGTGCGGAAAAATCATGTGAGTAAAAGTTGTCTGGAGAAAGACAAAGAATAAAATGTTTTAGTTGTAATAATTTTGGTTATATTTCATCTGAATGTCCTCAAAATGTTGAGAAAAGAAGTTATGAAGTAAGGGGAAAAGAATTTAAGTCAAAGCCTGTAAAAGAAGTCAAAATAGAGGAAGTGAGCTTCATTGCACTTAGATTCAGGAGTGATATAAATTTGATGAGAGCTGATGATTACATAAAGATGGGCACACCAAAATTAACCGGAAATTCATTAGAATTTCATGGAGTTAGTGAGCATAAGAGTTCTACACTGAAAAGTTTTTGGACTATAGTAAGTGTTAATGGACACCAATTTTCACTTCCTATACATGTGGTTCCTAGTTCATTCCTTGCTTATCAGTTATCATTGGGAGCAGACTTTCTGAAACTAGTTCATATCAGTTTAAAAGGCAGTTATGTTGAGAAAATTATTAAAGCAAAAGATGCAGAAGTAAACATTTCAGACATATACAATATTGATGTTGCCTGTGTAGATACTAGTGGTGTTGACATGAGCCATATCAATGATACAAAATATAGAGGAGAGCTAGATCTAATAAAAAAAATCACAAAGCAGCCAGAGAACAAGAAACAGGGATCAAAATGAACATTATCTTAAAAAATTATCCAGTTTGTCAACATCCAGGATGACTATCTGCTAGTGAGAAGGCTGAAGTTAATAAGGAAATGGAAGAATGGTTACACAAAACATCTGAACAACCCACAGATGATGAAGGAAAAGTAGAAGTAGCACAATGAATAATGAAACTTTGTGACCAGTTAAAAGCAGAAAGAGAAGCTTTATAAAAATCTTCAGAACCTAATCATTGGTTACAGCAACGTCATGCATCAAACATTAAGCAAAGAGTAGAAATTGCAGTTGCTCAGGAGAAACAGGTGGAAGTTTGCTGTGCATTACCAACTATCAAAAAGGCACCACAAAGCATTGATGATCATTCAATGGAAAAACAGCATGTTGTTTATGAAAGATTAAAATCAGAAGGTGAAGAAATCAATATATATTATAAAAGTAAGTGTACAATGTGCGTGCCGCTAAAACTCAAAAACGAGTCCCAGTACGATCAAGGGAGTTATATGGTGTGGTAGCCCTCTATCCTCCATCCATGAAGAAGGTTCCCATTTTTACCCAAAGAGCATGCTGTTGAAGATATAAAAGCTAGAAATTTCCCACTGACCAGTTTTCCAGTAGTCCTAAGAACTGGGAAGCATGTCAACGCTTAGGACTACTGGAAAACAACAACCACTGGAAATTAACACTACAAGAAGCATCAATCACAGCCTCAGCTGAATAAATGAGAGACTTATTTGCCATAATTCTAACAACATGTAACCCATTGAATCCAAAACAGCTATGGGACTTCTTCAAAGAGAGTATGAGTAATGACATGCTGTACCAAATCTGACAAGCTCACCCAGAACTGGCCATCGAATTCAACAATGACATCTTCAATGAAACACTCATTCGCCTAGAAGATAAATGTTTAGCAATAAAAAACCAGACCTTAGTGCAACTTGGGATGCCAGCACCATGGAAAGATGCTTTCAGTGTGCTAAACTTCAAAATTACAAAGGAAAAAAGCTACATCATCTACAAACTACTTCAATATATTGCTCACAACAAACCACTCCTCAATGATAATAAAAAAAAAATTTACATTATCATGGACTGGATAACGACAACACTTTACTTGGACGCACCAGGCGGCACCGGGAAAACGCTTCTAATAAATCTATTGCTGGCAGAAATAAGTGCTAAACAACACATCGCATTTGCACCCTCTGGCATTGCAGCCACACTTATTACCAACTATCACAAGTATCAATATCACAAGTATCAATATCACAAGTATTATGGAAGGAGAACGAACTGCCCATTCAGCCCTACAACTACCGTTGAATATAGCCGAAGAACAATTCCCAGTATGTAAAATCTCAAGAGGGTCTGGATGGGGGTGAACTTCTAAAACAAGCTAAAATTATCTTCTGGGACAAATGCACAATAGCACATAAAAAAATCACTCAAAGCCATGGACAGAACATTACAAGACTTGTGAGGAAACTCTGAAGTGATGGGAGGAGCTCTACTCATACACTCAGGAGATTTTCAACAAACACTTCCAGTTATCCCCAATTCAACACCAGCAGACAAGATCAATGCATGCTTTAAAAAAAAAAAAAAAATCACATCTCTGGCCACACATACAAATACTGCAACTAACAAAAAGTTAGAGAGTCGAACTCTTGAAAGACAAAACAACAGCACATTTTGCTCAAAAACTTTTACAAATAGGCAAAGGCACATATCCCACTGACCAGACGACCGGCCTCATTGAACTCAACAGTGATTTTTGCAACATAGCCACTACTGAAAACGAACTCATCGACCAAATTTATCCAAACATTGTTCACAACTATACCAATCCGGAGTGGCTATTTCAAAGGGCAATTTTGACAACTAAAAATAATATTGTCAACGATATCAACTTTAATATTCAAAAGAAAATTCCCAATGAAAAGAGAATATACAAATCAATCGACACGATGGTAAACGTTAAAGTGTCAACTTCCCTACAGAATTTCTAAACTGTTTGCAAGTACCAAGGAATGCCATTACACTGCCTTCGATTGAAAATTGGATCTCCAATCATACTACTCAGAAATCTGAACTCACCAAAACTATGTAATGGATCAAGGATGATCATCAAACAGCTATCGAATATCATCATCGAAGCCGAACTTATGACTGGAAAGGACAAAGGACACACAGTATTTATCCCCAGAATACCACTGATCTCTACTGAACATTTCAATTTAAAAGACTGCAATTTCCAATCAAATTAGCCTATAGTTTTACAATTAACAAAGCACAAGGACACACTTTAAAACATTGCGGCATCAACCTCAAAGACTCCTGCTTCACTCACGGTCAACTATACGTAGCTTGCTCTCGAGTAGGAAATTCGAAAAATTTGTACATATATACCCCAGATAACAAAATGAAAATGTTGTTTATAAACAAGTATTGTAAATAGTTAAAAAAACTTTATTGAAAACATATTCTACCTCTTATATTTTAAAGTTTATCCTTTTATTCCAACTACCACACAATCTCATATCAACTCCCTGAGCAAAGCCGGGTACCCCAGCTAGTCATACATATGAGAAAGAGAGCGAGAAAACGAAAATATGACATGAGATGAAGTAGACACTCAAGAAGCAGAAATAGATGTGAGGGCCTGGATCTAAGAAATGACGAAATTCAATTTGAATACCTTATTATTTTCATTTACCGTTTTTCCAAACGATTTTAGAAAGTTAGGGTTAATTCAACCACCGAGAAAAAAAAAAGGAAAAAACACCCGACAAATTTTCTCATAAAAATCAATCGTAACCCTTCGTTCCCACGACAATACTTCCTTATAGAAGATGAGTTAACTGTTGAAAAATGATTATGTCATTTTATTCACCATTGGTCCAAAAGGACTATCACCTCTGACGTACATCGCAAAATCTCGAAAAAGAGAGCCCTAAATAAAGAAAAAACAATGACGTACGAGAGAGAGAGAGAGAGAGAGATTCTGACATTTGTCAAGTATGTGTGTACCGTGGATTATCGTCTCCCGCCACTGAAGAATCCCGTCTGACCTTTCCTGTTTGATTCAAACTTTCGTTTACTCGACTCCTCCAATCCCAACGAACTTACGTTCTTCAGAACTGTCTGTCAGCATCCAGAGACTATCAAAGTATCACCTGCATTTCAAGGTACAGTAGAGACTCGTTAATCAGAACCCCGGTAATCGGAATCTCCGGTAATCAGAACGATTTTCAGTCGGACTGTGTCATGCTGAATTGAACGTTTTTGATACTAAATTTACTTCTAAAGTATAATTTTCGTGTTTTTATATTCTTCAATATATTTATTTTGTTTGTACAAAATGCAGAAATAATTTTTAACGATACGATAGCCTCGATTATTATTATAAAAATTTTCGTTAGGCTTAAAATCGACGAAAATTCAACACGAAGCGACACACAACGGAGAAAAATTTGAACATCGGACAGGTTAATATATTTATTCGTACATAATCGGTAATCGGAACAAATCACTAATCTGAACAACCCCAGTCCCCAACTGATTCCGATTTTCGGTTCTCTACTGTATTTACTCTACTCACGATGTTTTGTAAGCTCTCTCTCTAGTCAATTGAAACGTGGTCCGGTTTGATAATGTAAATAATTCTTCTAATTATGTTAAATAATGTATATTTTATTTGTTCACTAATAAACGGGTATATTTTTGTCGACTTACGAGTTGGTGTGCATTTCTTCCTCCATTACCATCTCCCCCATTCGAACCTGGAACTAAGTACAAGGTCACTCGCGCTTAATCAGTCATCTTTTCCCTTCTTCGATCCCGAAACCCGCGTATCTATCCGCGAGACAATCGATAGATTGGTGTCAGTTCCTGACGTGAAAAAGGATCAAACGATCCTCATTCGAAGAGAAGTTAGACCGCTCGATCCTTAGTCATCCTTTCGACAAGCGAGATCGGACCCCAAGGTCTTGTGCCGATAAGAGGTAGGGAAGGAAAGAATCATCTTCTATCTCCAGCCCTAGGTTAATCTCACATAGATAATATCCTCTTCTATTATAATAGGATCTATGGGGGAAAAGAAAAAATGGAAGAAAGATTGCAGATTGCTTGATCTACATATTTAGAAGTCCTAATCAAAGATGACGTGACAATCACACTCAACCATGTGATTCAAAATATCAAAGACAGTCTAGAAGATGATCTCCAGAAATTAGAGCAAAGGAGAACATTAAATTAAGAAACTGCAAGCAAACAACATGAAACCATGGGTCCGTTCAACTAACAAAGTATTCAACAGGTCAGACGAAGACATCAGGGATGAGTCAACTGTCAGATTGGCTGAATGTGGAATTTAGACGAGCAACATTCCTAAACTGTTAAGACAATAGACAAGAAGTTGCGGGGAGACATGGCACATTCTGCCATGTCTCCCCGCAACTTCTTGTCTATTGTCTTCTTGTGAGGGAAGACTACGGTGACAGCACGAAAGGGACAGAAGACAAAAAGACGTTACAAAGGCAAGAACATTGTTGTTCTATCAAGACAGTTAAGAACGCTGGAAGATTATTGTCATTTCTAGTTCTATATTTCTTATCGATAATTCTACAACATATGTGTAGGAGTATGGTGGATGCACACATGCAGCAGGGCAATAATAATAACAACAATAAAGAAAGAGGAGGGGCTGCCTGCTTTTGCAAACTTAGCCCACTAGGAAGAGAAAGGGGTATAGAAAAGGTTGAAGAAAGGGTTCTGAAGGGATAGGTATAAAGTAAAAGGGGGAAAAGTAAAGGTGAAAAAGTTCTTAGGACCTCAGAGCACTGCATCAGAAATTATTAACAACCATAATTACCAAAGATGACAATACTGTTATACAATATTAACAATTACAAGAAATGGCCCGGTTACAAAAATGCAAAACCCAACACACATGGGTAGGTAGAAAGTAACCTTGAACACTGCAATGATTCAATAATATTATGAACAGGTTACAATTTTAATACACAGAGAGAATGAAGATAGCAGCTTACTATGATATAATATAATAATACAGAATACATGGTATGGGAGGACTCGATACATATTAATGGGAAATCAAATATAATATAGCATTTGAGTATTTTTTCGGCATGGAACGCATTATCATATTTTGCATAAACCCATTATGCAGGCCAGATCGGGCCCACAGGCTGTATGTTGGCCACCCCTGGGCTAAAGAGGCCCTCTTGGTGCCCATAGGGCAGAAAGAGTTTAAAATATATATATATATATTGTGGGGAGCAGCAGAATTATGCAAAAACGTCAATTATGCTTGGTTAGTCAAAGTATACAATGCCATCTTGTAGAGAGTAGCAGAGTTAGAGTCTGTACTGGAAAAATTCTGCTGCATGATCACTTGTCTGGAAGATTCAAGTACAGTAAGACCCTGATTAATGCGAGGGATGCATTCCTAGACAACAAAGCACTAAGCAAAACAGCGTTAAACAAGACCATTTTAATATAGAATAAATAGAGATAGGGGAACACGCAACCAAAAAATAAGCAACTTTACTATAATTTTAAGTTATTATATTATTATACAAAAATTTATATATGTTAAATAACAAACATATGCGCACAGAAATGTAAAGTTAATTTTTTGTGACGAAGGTTCTGGCTCTTCTGAAATTCTTGTTTTTTGTGATGAAGTTGTGTAGTTTCATCGGTCACTTTTTCTTCCTTCCTTAAGCAAATGTCAGTAGCAGAAGATTGCATCCAAAATGCCTCGTTTTGCTTTGGCATTCCTGTCAAAATCTGGATCATTCACTACAATTTGATCAACGATTTTGGTTATCATTACCAAACTTTTCCTAAGGAAATCTGTAGCAAGTTCTTTGAGTTCTTCATCTTCAGAATCTCTATTTTCTAGTCCTACACAAATTCATTGTTCTGCCAATTCTTGAAGTCGTCATTGGTAAGGCTCTTACCAGAAACCTGCAGTAACTCCCCAATAACCTGCTCATCTACATCTCCTATATCGATTAAGTTGACAATCTTGTCAACCTAATGATACACTGATAGGCTCTTCTCAATGATAATTCTTGGATACCTCCAGCCATAACTTCTTCCACACTGTTCATGCATTTATCAGTTAATTCTTGCCAAGCGAAGTCGATATTTCCTATGGCATCCATGATGTTATATTTTTTCCAAAATTGAACAAAACAAACGTAGATTTAAGGGAAATACACATTTTGCTGATTGGTTCGTGTTTGGGAATAATTGCATTATATACGAATCAATGAAATACTGCATTAATTTGAATCAGCATAAATTTTGAGCGTTTTTTAGGCATCAAGGAGACTGCGTTATATTGAATCAATGTTAAGCGAGGTCTTACTGTACTTTCAAGAGTTTTTGAATATGTTCTATGCACCGAGGACGTGTGGTACAAATACGGGAGACAACCATGGGTTGGACAGTTCCAAAGTTTGAATTCAGAGCGACAAGTTCAATCTGAGAAGTGAAATATAGTGCAACTAGTGCATTTTGTGACTATAGTTTCTTAGTGAAAATACAGTGTGTTTAATTGCGAGTGTTTAATTTAATTAAAGTGTCTTAAAGATAAATCCAGTGCATTTTGTTTACTCAAAACACCTGCTATTAATAGAATTAATTGGCATTATTTTGATCTGAAGTTATATCACTTTTGTGTGGATTTGTATATATATGGAAAAGAAACAAAAGATAGTGAGTGCAGAACATTTAAAGAGCAATGGGGATATCAATATTTTGTGATTGAATCAAGTAATAAGGCAATGTATATAATTTGCAATAAAACAATATCAGTCCTCAAAGAATACAATATAAATCTTCATTATAAGACTAAACATTCTCAAAACTACTCCAAATTTACAGGAAGCCTACGGTTAGAAAAATATGATCTTTGAAACACGGGTTGAAATCTCAGCAATTGTTTTTAAGAAAGTAAATGCTGAACAAGAAGCAGCAACTTGTGCTAGTTTGTGTGGCTCATTCAACAGCAAAATATGGGAAACCATTTACTAATGGTGAATTAAGGATTGCATGATTGCAGCAGAAAAAGAAATGTGTCCATAAAAAGCTAATTTATTTAAAAACATCCGTTTGTCAGCCAACACTGTAGGTCAAAGAGTAGATGGTATTGCAGAAAATATATTAACTCAATTGTCTGACAAAAATCGGCACTTAGAGTGGTTCTCTTTGGCCATGGATGAGTCAACAATGTTTCATATACTGCTCAGGTGTTAGTTTTTATTTGAGGCATAGATAAAAATTATGAAGTGTATGAAGAGCTTGACGTTCATAGCACTCATGGCATGACCACTGGAGAAGATATTTTAAAGGAGTTTAAAATGTTGTTCAGAAAAACAATCTTCAATGGAAAAACTTGAAGTGTATCACTACTGATGGTGGCAAAAAAGTGTGGAAAAAATAAAGGCATCGTTGTTCTTGTATCAAAGGCTATAAAAAATGATGATGGTTCAAAACCATTAATTGTACATTGCATCATTCATCAACAGTCTTTGTGCAAAAAATGCTTGGATACGTCAGAAGTTTTAAAGTCAGTCATGTCAGCTGTTAATTATATCAGATCACATGCGCTCAATCATTGTCAAATCCGCAAGTTTATTAAAGAATCAACACGTACCTGAACCTGTTACCGGTGTTGGTGAAAGGACAGAAAATATCGTAAACATTTTTGAACCTTAATAGCTCCTTGGCAATCAAAATACGTGAGCACAATGCTGACATTCTACATGGAAGGAGATCTACTGCTCTTGTGGTTTACGTGGCCAATCCTGACATCGAGCCAGCCTTCAACCAAGCAAGGCTCATCATCACCTCGCCCCACCCCGAGCACCTGAGGTGGTTGGAGGCTATCTCCATTTATAAATCTAGCCACGGCCCTCACTGACACGGATCTTTAATCGCCGTCTACCCGCGTCGATTGCGCATGTCCGATCCAACGATTTTACACAAGACTTGGGTTCGATTCTATTTAAATATCCATGTTCTATTTTCTGCGTTCTGTCGCTTATCTTTTTTCATATTGTCTGAAGAACTATTAAGGTTTGAAAATGTTTACGATATTTTCCATCTTTTCACCAACACCGGTAACAGGTTCAGGTATGTGTTCATTTCATCCCAGTGTTCTTTGTTTAGTGAAGAAATTGGAGAAAATGACTTATCATATTATACTGCAGTATGCTGGCTTAGCTGCAGAAAAATTCTAATGCAATTTTTTGAGCTCCAAGGAATAATCAAAATTTTCTTGAATGAAAGGGAATTGTCCTCTGGCTGAGTTACAAAACAATGAGTGGTTACGCAAGTTATCATTTTATATAGATTTAACTAAACCTATAAATGACCTTAATTTAAAATTACAAAGAGAAAACCAGTTTCTGCCTGATTTATACACTCATATTAAGTCCTTTCGACAAAAAATTGTTTTGTTTCAATATCAACTGAACAAAAAATGTTTCATGCATTTTAATACATGCCAAACATTCAGTCAGCAAACTGAGACTTCATTTCTGGTAGATTTTGCAATTGAAGCTTTGTGTGCTTTAAAAATAAATTTTGAGTCTTGTTTTTCAGATTTTGAAGCAATTGTAAACAATATCAAGATTTTTCAAAATCCTTTTAGCACTGATATAGAAACCCTTGCCCCAGAACTTCAAATGGAAATGATTAAAAATACTGCTACACTGCAAATCAAAGAAAAATATTTAAAGTCATCATTGCTGGAATTTTAGAAGTGTCTTCCACTCACACAGTTTGATCAGTTGCAAAAATTTGTTTGTGGCTTTTTCCCCCACTTTCAGCACAACTTATGTGTAAAAAAAACATTCTCCAAAATAAAATATACAAAAAATATTTACAGATCCAAATTAACTGATGAGCATTTGAAGTCACTGTTGATAATTTCCACTAGTAAACTTCATCCACAACTGCAAACAATTATCAGTGGAAAGTTACAGCTATAATTATGATTAATAAGATTTATGTAATGTTTAATTTCATTATGTGAATTACCTATGTATGTCACTTATTGTGTTCTTAATTGGTCGTTAAATAAAAACATCTGATTATTATTTTGTATGATTTACTTACATTGTAAAATTTACAATGTAATCAAAATAAACTATGGCAGGCCGGATACCGAGCTTGTCTGGCATGCTACCGTGGGCTGGATTGGTGGTGCTAGTGTTAGCCCATGGGCCGTAGTTTGGAGACCCCTGCCCTAGGTGACCTTGGTCCCACCAATATTTTTTTGATAAAACTCACAGGGTAGAAAGAAAATCAATATAGACAATTTCTGGCAAAGTTTGAAAATGCAATTAGTAATGGTTTGACTGCTAGGAGGTAAGACATTTTTTACATGTTTACTCAATTCGCCAGGTGGAGCAAAAACAAGTTTTTGCACCACCTGGTGAATTGAGTGGTGAATGTTCAAACTCGAGATTAATTATTTGTGTATTTTCTGTCATAACTCATTGAATAAAGCCAGTTCCTAGCTTGAAATTGAGAAAATATGTAAAAAAAATGTCATACCCCCTAGCAACCAAACCAAACCATAAGTAGTTGCATTTTCAAACTTTGCCAGAAATTGTCTATTCTGACCTTTCTACCCTGCAAGTTTCATCAAAAAATACTGTTGGGACCAAGATCATCTTGGCCAGTGATTCTCAACCTTCTTAGCTCCGCAACTCCCCCACACAAAAGAATAACAGTAAATTTTTTAAAATTATAATATAATCACATTGACTAACTTTATACATTAAGAAAATACCGACAGTATAAAAAATGTAATACAACTATTCCTATTATTTTATGTCACTGAGTATAAAGCAATGGGTATAAACATGCATGTATGACGTGTACATACATGAGCAATTTACAAGTTCTAACTTGATGTGTACGTGCTCTTTGTAATTTGATCTCCTTCTATAATACTTGCTGTGAGAGCATGTTTGAACATGCGTATGGATGTGTTTGAACAAGTCGTGTTGTCACTAGTGTAAAAGAGGTGCTGGCAATTGCACCACTTCAGTTAAGTTTTGAATGCGAAGCATGCTCTAGTGCTTTTATTTTAGTGTGTGGTCAACCGTAAAACTGAATTTTTTTAAAATTTCTAATGCAAAATAGATATATTTGTGAAAAAACAAAGTGAGCCATCTACATTCAGTGAATCGGTTGGTAAAAAGACAAGGTTGTACAAGTTATTTAAATTATGGTTTCTCCTCATTGGATGGAAAGCCACAGTGCGTTGTTTGCTCTCAAGTTCTCTCCGATGAAAGCATGAAGCCATCAAAATTAGTTCAACACTCGGAAATTAATCATCCGGCTCATAAAAACAAACCCTTGGAATTTTTCGAAAGAAAATTACATACAAATAGAAGTTTGTTGATTTCTCAAGGTAAGTTAAGCCATACTGATAAAAGTGTACTTGAAGCATCTTATTTCGTAGCATTAAGAGTAGCTAAGATGTCCAAATCCCATACGATCACCAAAAACCTCATGAGATTTTCCGGCATATTTTTTGCGACAAGAGCAGTGCGTCCATTCTGCCCTTGGTATAGGACGATCTCTTAATATTTTCATTAATCCACCTCATAAAAACCAAAAACCTCATATGGTCAGTATTTTAATAGGTGTGGAAGAAGCAAAAAAATTGGAAAACATTCTGCTTTCTAACGACACAATATCAAGGCAAATCGATGAGACGTGACTGCCGATGTTCGTGATCAGATAATTCAGCAAGTGAATTTTTTAGTATTCAATTTGATGAATCAACAGATGTAGCAAACATGTCTCAGTTCTTATGTTTTGTGAGGTATGAATGTGATAGGGACACATCAATCAAAGAAAATGTTTTCCAAAACAGTACTGGGTCATGCAACAGTACGTCTTTTTGATGTTTTTTATGAAGCTACGAGAAACTATACTAACACAGATTGGACAAAATGTATTGCGGTATGTAGTGATGGTGCAAAGGCAATAACAGGAAAGAACAGTGGATTAATGAAAATATTAAGAGATCGTCTTATACCAAGGGCAGAATGGATGCACTGCTCATCACAAAAAATATGCCAGAAAATCTCAATCAAATTCTTTGTGAAGCTGTAAAGTTGGTGAATTTTATTAAAAGCCAACCATTTCAGAACAGGCTGTTTGCTAAACTATGTGATGAAATGGGCAAAAATAAAAAATCTCTTCTTTTCCATACAGAATTTAGATGGTTATCGTGAGGGAAAGTGTTAACCCAGGTATTGGAATTGCGAGATGAATTATTATTTTTTCAGAATAAACAAATGCCATTCTCATTGCTTTTACAGAATAATGAGTTTGTATGTTGTTGGCTTACTTAGCTGATGTATTTTTGCACTTAAACAACTTGAATGTGAATTTACCAAGACATGATAAAAACATTTTATTAATGACAGACAAAGTTCATGCGTTCATTAAGAAGCTTGATATCTGGATTATTTGCCTTCAGAGCAAAAATTTGGATATGTTCCCACTCACTTCGGATTATATTGAGAAAAATTTGAATGAACGAGACACTATTATTCACCACAGTTTGGATTTCATGAAGATGCATTTGCGTGAGCTAAAAACTCAGTTGACGGAGTATTTCCCGGAAGATAAAAATGATTTCTTGAAGAGATGGGCACTGAATCCATTTAGTGAAAATGTTATTGCCGCTGCTAAGTTACCAGTTGAGACACACGACCAGCTCATTGAAATGTCTGCCGACAAAACGCTACCACTGCAATTTACATCTGAAGATTTAAAAAATGTTTTGGCTGCTCGTCGACATGAATATGGAAATTTAGTCACAGAAGCATTGAAAATATTAATCCCTTTCGCCACGTCTTATCTCTGAGAAAAGGGTTTTTGATCTATGGTTGCACTAAAAACTAAATACAGGAATCATCTTTTATCATTCAAAAACAATTTGCTTTTGTGTGTTTCTAACGTAGATCCACGTATGGAAAAAATGTTTTAATGAAAAACAAATGCAACCATCACATTAATTTCTTTTATTGTAAGTAAAATGTTTATAAGTTTATAATAAATGATTTTTTCTTATAAAATGATTTCATTATTGTTTTGCAACCCCCCCTTTAATATCACGACGACCCTCCAGGTTGAGAAACACTGATCTACGCAATCAAAAAATCAGATTTCTCCCATAGAGCCAATGTTAAGAAAATTGATCTTTTTCAATTTTTATTTTACTCTAGCACTAGTAGGGAGTCATTATGGGCTATTGATTGAGCCAATTTTGAATCCAGTCCCAATCACAATGTCTTTTAACCTTTATTATAATTCATAAAATACAGAATTATAAATATCAATATTTCATTGCTATATACCGGTACTTATGACTAACTTATCTACATTCATTATCTAATTAAATGCCATATTCAAGAACACAATTGAAAAAGAAAATTATGAGTTGCATACAGCTTACACACAAAATGCTGAAAGAAATTTCTAGTGTACAGAATTGCATACTTGTAAACACAGAATAGTTCAAATTTTCAAACAAGCTTGCTGTGAAAAATAAGATGCTATCATTATTAGAGAAAAAAGCTTTCTATATAGGGAGAAGTGTACAATCTATATTGGTAAATCATATTATAGTAACTAAAAAAAAACATTTATTAGAATAGCAAACCAGATAATTTCGTATGAACTCTTACATCAAAATTGCATTGTAAGAGTACCATGTTATACAAGAGTTACCTGCAAAATGTTTTACTGATGTCAAAGTTCAGTAATTAATTTTTCATTACAAAATATTCCCACATGCAAAAGTTGAATTTAATTAGATAAAATTTAACTTAAAAATTATTGAAGAATTTATATTAGCTACATTGCTTCTTAATTCATATTTTGAAAAAACTGAACATAATGTATTAAAAGCTAACAAATTAAAAAAATATTTTCAAGAAAGATTGAATTTAAACTTTTCATAATATAATTTCATTCATTTACTAATATTAAAGAAATATTTACTAACCTGAAGATCCCAAGTGGAATTCTTTCACAAGTATATCATTTTCAAAATAAGGATTCTCATCAAAATAAAATTTAATCCTGTAACCTGACTTAATATCTTCAAATTCTTCAACTTCCAACTTAGTGAGAAAATGCAAACATTCTTCTTCTTCTTCATCCAATACAGCAGATATTTGTGGATGATTTACAAACTTGATAACAGTTAAGGTAACTTTATATTATTAATAATTATAGCTATCTATGAAAAGTTTTTATCTAATCAGGTATTCATTTAAACTTAAATTTATATAAAACAAATTTTATCATTTATTTATTAGTTATTTCACTTATTTCAAAAATTTAAAATACTTTTCAATATTTTCAAACAAACTGTTTTCATAAGAATAAGAATCAGATTTTTATTATTATATTTGAATCTTATACTCAATCACTCATTAATTAAATAATATCAAATTAGTAAATATCAGAAAAGTTTACAAAACAGCTTCATATTAATAATAAATTGAAGTTCACCAATAAAATCCAATCTTCAATTTTTTTGAAGACTGAAGCTCCAATTAAAATACAAGAGAAACTAGACTTTCAGAATTTTCTCAGAGCTTACAAAGGGATGCACATTCAAGCAACAAACTTTATGTAAGCATATAAGATACTAGCATCTAATATGGTGCAATTTCAAACATGTCATATGAAATATTACCCTTGGAAACCAAAACTTTGGCATTATCAAAAGTGGTTAAGACAATATAATTCAGATAAAATAGAAATCCAGATAATTTCAGTATGGAAATATGGAAATTAAAGTCAAGGTTACATAAGATGGAGTACTTAAGAAGTTTAAATTTCTAAGAAACTTTCTTGGGTACTTGAAGGCTAAAATTGAAGAATTAAGGCAGAGTGACAAAGTAACTAATAGATTATGTTTTTTTTATTTTCTGGTCTTGCCACTTCATTTCATGTACCAGTTGCTTTTTATTTTACTCAGCAGATAAATGAAACATAATTGAAAGTCCTCACAAGTAAAGCAATATACAAAGTGGAAAAACAGGCTTCTAGATATTGAGAATTGTAACTGACAATTGTTCAGTTAATGTCAACATGATAAAGAAATTGTGATACAGAAGAATGTCAGAAGTCCTGCATCCTCAAGAGAGAAATAGGCCAGTATTTTTGAGCTTTGACTCTAGCCATATCCTGAAGAATATAAAGTTCAGGTTTTGCATGAACAGATGTTAATTTCACATTTGCATTTAAAGAAATTGTACAACATGCAGAAGAGCTGTATTATGAAACATGTTTGTAGTTTGATAAGGTAGGTCTTGTTTTCTACCAATAAAAATAATGAATTTGCAGAAAGCAAAATACAGTGGAACCTCGCTTAACAAGCATAATTCATTCCAGAATCTTACTCATAATACAAAACATTCATTAAGCAAAAGTTTTTTCCCATAGAAATTAATGTAAAATACAATAATGCATTCCATGCCAAAAAAATACTCAAATATTTTATGTATAACGTTTATTAAAAGAAAATTACACAAGGACAACACCAGCCAATGGGCCTGGGGTGGGGGCAAAATGATGTAAATTGATAGAGGATATGAATTGTATGTAGGTAAAATAAAAATGATTCATAAAGTTTTAATCATTTACTATGTACCAGAAAAGAAATATCTTAATTAAAACATTTTTTTTAACTTACAAGAAGCCTAAGATTATTTTAATTATGCAAACATTCTTCTTCCAGGGGGGAGAGCTTCCCCCCTGGCAATGCCCTTGTTACACAATATACATTGTTAAGAAGCATGAATCATCTTCCATCTTCATCTCTTCTAGTGCAGAATGAACCAATTTGGAATGTGAATTTGATTTGAAAAAAAAAAAAAAAAAACACACACACACACACAGGTAATAGAGAGGTTGAGGTGCATGTATTCAGCCCAAATATGAACGGCGGATGAACAAGCACGGCCATCTGGCAATTCTATACAGTCGATAATGGCGTTTGCTATGTCTAGAATGGTGAGTAGACAATCAGCTTAAACTTCATTTTTTTTTTGTGTGTTTGGGGTTAAAATTATGACCTATTTTATTAAAATAATGATTATTTAAGCATTTACGAATAATATCGTAAAGAAACAGACAACTTTAATCCAGAAACTATTTAATCATTCAATTTTTTAGCAAGTGTTGTGAAGTGCCTATAGAATTTACATATATTTGTCTTCATAATAGCTTATCTTAAGGTAGGTTTGTTGTTTTATGGCATCTTCTACCATCAACAGCATAATATGTTTGTAAATTTTCTAAAAATTAATCTTCAGAGCTGCTTTCAAATTTACATAAGCCACTACTTCCCTTGACAAAAGTATGAGGTAGTCCTATCATATGGTAGGAGACATGATGTTAATTAAAAATAATTATTTAGTGTTATTAAACATCCTATAAATACTTTTAAACAGTTTAATTTGTTTATTTACCTTCACTGGTAACCCTCAATGTTAAATGTATCAGCCATTTTTTCAACAAATTTCCCATGAGTCAATGCGTGATGTTCACTAAATCACGTGATGTTGTGAATGAGCACCGCAAGGTCTTTTACTTGGACTTAGACCATCAAATGTGTACTTCTGCTTGCCGTACAAGTTTAATGCTTGTACTTGTGCCTCAACCTCTCTAATATGTCTGATGAAGATGCCAAACAATATGCCAAATTTTTGGGCTATGTAAAGGATATAATTAAATATTAGAAATTAATAAATTTGACTAGAGGTAGGCAGTTATGCTGCCATCTCATACTAAATTTAATAATTATAAATAATTAATTTTTAATTTAGACATTTTAAAATTTAATTTGGAATTGTCATTAAATTTAGTATGAGATGATGTGTTTGTTATATAACAGACTATGATTGTCAATGTTTATACGTAATATGTGTGAACACAAGTTTGGAAAAATGTGTGATCACAAGAGACACTAAGATGCTAGCAGAACAAGTGCTAGACAGACTGATGGAGCATGCGCACAATCTAGGATTTACCCTCTCCTTGTCACTCGTTATGAGAGTCAATTTCTTATAATTTGTTTTTGCTCATCATGCAAGGTGCTCGTTAAGCAAGGTTCCACTGTTTCTTCCAGATTATCACAGTTGCTTTGAAAATGTTATCTACTATTGCCCCTGAGCCAGTCTTTAAAAAACATAGAATTCTTAGCAAACATAAGAAAACAGCACAACATGCATGATGTTTTCAACACTAAGAAAGTATATATACCCAGAACCCCCAAATAAGCATTTTAAGAAGTTGATGAAAATAGGCTTAATTGGCTAATCAATGATTTCCTGCCACTCATTGAGGAAATCTAGAGAAACAAAAATCAAAGCAAATGGAATAAGCAAGAAGACATTACACTTGTCATAACCCAATCAACTATAAAATGCATTAAACATCTTTCATTGGTTTTCATTATTTGTTAAGCTGAAATCTTAGCAGTGATAATATAGTTTATCAGTCACCTATACAGAAGAGATGGTTTCAAGCTTGATGAATCCATCAGATACAACAAATGTTAAAAGACAAATATTTAGATCATTAAACATGGTTAGGATACAACAAATAGAAAATGACTTGCAAGCCATTACTTGATAATCAAGCAAGAGCAATAACAATGACATTGTAAAGAATTTTGTCACAAAACCGTTAAGCAGGAAAGTTTTGAAGTTATAAGTGAAGTCTGTATTTTTCTATAAAAAAAACAGTCTATCTTTAAACATTTAATTTTTTTCATTCATTTACTGTGTGTATTTTAGCTATTAATTAATTTCCTTCATGCTAGAAAAATTTCTACTATTCTATCTTGTAGACTTGACCTATTTTAACAGCACAGAACAGAGCATTCTAGCAGATTGCAGTTACACTGAACCCATATTTTGAACTGTTATTTCCCCAGCCTTGAAAATCTTGTAGGCAACAATCAAAGATAATAGTTGCTGTAAGAGACTGTCAACTTTGGTTTCTGAAGAAACTATAGTTCAGGCTAGGTGTATTTTTAAGGTCAGCAGAAAACATTCTAACAGATAAGTTAAATTCAAGCAAGCTTTCATTGCAATGTGTCCCAAAGTTGTGCAAAAACTTCAATTTTTAAATAAATTTTACCCAATCTAACGCTTTTCTAAACAGGATGGTTACAGGTGATAAAACTTAATTCACTAGCTTGATCCTGAGAGCAAGCAACAATCAAAGCAATGGTTACAAGTTTGTGAAATTTTGTATGGAGGATTTCCCAAATTCCCAAACCGTATTGTAGAAGATCTGTGTTGTACAAGGGATACCTATTTATATGAAAATATCTGTAAAAAAATTTATGATAATCAGAAGACAGATTCTAGTGACTGATTATATATAGGGTAGGAATACGTCTTGGCAACCACTTCCAGTAGTTGATTATTTAAACTGAAATTCATGTGTAATTAGTCATCAGAGCAAGTTTAGACAAGCCATCTCCACAGGAAGCATCATAAGACGATCCCATTCTTAATGACATGCAAGAACAACAGGTTGCCTTACGGTGATGGAAAACTTATAGCACAACACCCCATCCGGTCAACCATGTAGTAAGGCTCTCATGAAAGCTTGGTTGTCAATTACCATAAATTATAGTCGACTACTGTGTGAACATCCCTGCGATTATTATTATTATTTTTTTAATAATGTAAACCAGTGATTCCTGCCCAGGGGTATGTGCTTGATATGCAAAAAATATAGTAACGGCAGATGAAGGTCTACTGCAAGAATATTCAATTTCTGCATTGAGACCTTTGGCAACATCATGGCACTCAATGCTTAGTTTTAAATAAAAATATAATTATATTTATGTGTGTCCTTCAATACTTTTTGATTTTTAAAAAAAATCTTTTTTTTTTACATGCAATTGTACAGTGCTGTATAATTGACTAAGTGGCACTGTTTGAGAAACAGGCAAAATAAAAAAAAGAAATGGAAAAAAAAAAGAAAAATGGGAAATGGACTGCCAAGGGGTACGCAAGTCAAAAAAGGTTGGAAACTCCTGATGTAAACAAAGGTCTAATAAAAAGTGTTTTTTCCCCAACAAGTATAGAATAAACTTCATTTTCATATGAATTTTGCTTTTTGTGTTATTACACACTTAATAAAAAAATATCAAAATCCAAAACAGCTTTAAACAGTTAACTACTGATGCCATTATCCTATATAATGTACAGGGGTTGGACAAAAATATGGAAACACCAAAAAGAAACCTATTACTAAGCACTAATACAGTGTAGGAAAACCATTGGCATTCAAAACAGCCTGCAGTCTTCTTGGAATGGATAAATACAGGTCCTGTATGGTTTTCAAAGGAATCTTGTACCATTCATCCTGCAAAATAGTGACAAGTTCAGGTAACGATGATGGAGGTGGATAGTGATCACACACCTGTCTCTCCAAAGTAGACCACAAAGGCTCAATAATATTGATGTCTGGTGACTGTGGTGGCCAGAGGAGATGCGACAAATCATCCTCGTGCTCACAAAACCACTCTTGGACGATGTGAGCTGTGTGAACAGGTGCCCTCTCATCTTGGAACACAGCATCACCATTGGGGAACAAACATTGTACCATGGGATGGACACAATCGCCCAAAATGATTACATAATCTTTGGCAGTAATGTGACCTTGCAGAGTAATCATGGGGCCCATGGAATACTACGATATGGCTCTCCAAATCATAACCGAACCCCTGCCATGTTTCACTCTTGGCAGCAAGCAGTCTGTATCGTAAGCTTGGGACAGCGTTCGCCAGACGTAAACTCGGCCACAGGTTGGAAACAATGTAAAACAAGACTCATCTGACCAAATGACTCTTTTCCATTGCTCCATAGTCCAGGTTTTATGGCTTCGGCACCACATTTTCCTCTTCTGGGCATTTGCATTACTGATTAATGGTTTTGGAATTGCAGCTCGCCCTGAAATTCCCTGCTTATGGAGCTCCCTTCGAACTGTTTTGGTGCTGACAGGATTTGTGAGCTCCATATTCAGTTCGGCAGTGACTTTTGCAGCTGTAGTCTTCTTATTTTTTGTCACAATCCTCTTCAATGACCGTCTGTCACGATCACTCAACACACACTTTCGTCCACGTTGTGACTTAGCGGATGATGTTTTTCCACTTGTTCTGTATGCAGTATAAATCTTTGATACGGTGCCTCTTGACACACCAAACATTTCGGCCACCTTGGTTATGGAAGCACCCACCATACGAGCACCAACAATTTGCCCACGTTCGAATTCACTTAGCTCTGACATTGTGCACTCCCACCTACACAGAACACAGTTCTAACAATGACTGACATGTGCAATGTATTGAGGAGATTACACAGGTGTCATTAATAGTCAAACACAGGAGCACCACCTAGAGGCTTGGCTAGAATCAACATTTATGTTCGACTATGCATTTCATGAGGGGTTTCCATATTTTTGTCCAACCCCTGTATATGTGCCTGTTTGTAGAAGGAGGTTGTATCTATTGTATATACAAACAGTAAATTTTATCATATTGTACAATATTGTTTTTGGTCCACCTGACCATTTTATTCTACCCAGCAAATTAAAAATTTATGGAGAGAACACTCAGTTTCATTTCATATCTAATGCATTGTACTGTAGCTACAATGCAATATCAGTACATAAGGAATGCTACCAATTAATTTCATCATTTCACAACTCCCACAAGCACATTTCTACCAAATACAAGCAGAGCTATTTTGCAAAATTTTTTTCTATCCTAAACTTCAATTTTTAAAATTTTATTTTATTTATTAACACAAGTGTACTAAACAGATTCTAGCTAACCTAAGCAATACATTTCTAGTGTATCTGCAGTATTCATTCAGAGTGGCATTTTATAGACCATGAGTAGTAATTGATATATTGGGTTGTTTGGAAAGTACGTGGCAATTTTTGATAGCCAACAGTTGAAACACGATTGATGTGAAAATTATTAAATTGTATAAACTAATGAATATTATGAAAAATGACCTTGAGATGTGTCAGTTACAAAAAAAAAATCTCCACCATTAAGTTTATTAAAATATCATTTGTCAAATTTAATTTGTCTCATGAAAATGGATGCGAACAATGTGCATTTTCAACACTTGTTTCTTCTATCGTAAAGGCAAAAATGCTGTACAAACAGCAAAAGAAAGATGTGATGTTTATGGTGGGAGTGCTGTAGCAGAATCAACTGTTCAAAAGCAGTTTGCTAAATTTAAAGCAGGTAATTTCTGCCTCAAAGATGCTCCCATTCAGGAAGATCTCCCGTTATTGAAGACGACCAGATCAAACATTACTGGACGAAAACCCTCATTACACAACTCGAGAGATTGCAGACATATGGTACTGTTTGATGACTTCACTATTTCAATGTCTAAAGAAGCTCAGATAAGTGAATTTTGTTTCGACATTTGGATACCTCACGACGTAATGAAAAAGAACTTACTGGATCACATCTCCATTTGTGATTCTCTTGAAAAACAAAATGAAAATGATCCTTTTCTGAAGCGTTTAGTGACAGGAGATTATAACAACATCAGCTGAAAACAAACTATCATGGGGTAAGAAAAATGAACCACCATTAAAAACTCCAAAGGCCAGTCTTCATCCAAAGAAGGTCATGCTCACTATCTGGTAGGATTGGAAAGGAATCCTATACTATGAGCTGCTTCCAAACAGAATCAAACAATTAATTCTGATAAGTATTGTTTCCAACTGGATAAACTAAACATGGCAATTAAAGAAAAACATCCAGAACTGGCCAATAGAAAAGACATCGTGTTTCATCAAGATAATGCCAGCTGCACACGTCTTTACAAACATTACCAAAAATTATTGGAACTAAGCTGGGATGTTTTACTCCACCCCCATACCCAACCTTGTCCCATCGGACTACTATTTGTTCCGTTCTCTGCAGAATTCCCTTTGCAATAAAAACTTTGATACTTTGGAAGCTTGCAAAAATCATGTGAAACAGTTCTTTTGCAAAAAAACTGGAAAGTTCTATGAAGAGGGTATCACGAAGCTCCCCCATTGATGGCAAAACATCATTAAAAACAAGGTGCACACGTAATAGAATAAAAGTATATTTTTATTTTAAAACAGTTTCTTTTATTTCTTTCTTTTCTTTTCTTTCGAAGACACAATGTAGTGACGTAAACTTAAACACTGGGCGAATTTTTCATCCTTTTTATTCGGTTGGAACGCTTTTTTATTACATAACGCGTTTCGGGCCGATGCCCCTCTTCAGCCAACTTCTAAATCCTGGTAAGAGCTTGTATACCGTTAAAAGCTGGTCCGTACCTCATTCGGTAGTTTAGACGGATGTAATAGTCCAAGGGTACGAATCTTGATAAAAATTCCATAAAAAAGGAAGGTTTAGTATCAGTCTGTAGAAGTATACGGGGTTATTCTTTCACAAATCATATTCGTGAAACCATACCTGAGATTCGTCTTCCGGTGTGTTGTCTAACACTGAGCTCGTACTCCTCCACCTCAACTGCGGAGCACGATCTATTTTTAATTTGCATATGTCTGGTCGAGCATTAGCAGGGGAATGTTCCTTTTTTTTTTAATAGGTTTCTTTTCCGATAAAATTATTCGGGGGGTTTAGCGGTGATTTTTTTAGAACATAGCACGTGGCCATTGCTATTTTTTCCCGCTTTTAGTATTTTTAATATTTGTCGCTATGCAAATGACGTAACAGATCGTAAAACAGTTTTTTATTTTATAGTATATTTTATAGTAATTTAATCCAGTTTTCATTGATTTTTATGCTTAGATTAGTATTTATGCAGGTCTTATTTTTATTTTTAATGATTTCTACACTTTCTTTGAATTTTCTGTTGTATGTCTTCTTTTCTCTATGTAAAATGCTTGTTTTAGTATCATCGATTTTACAGTTATTTAACACACAATGGTCATGGAATACTGAGTTTAGTCTGTTGTACTTTAAATCGGCTATATGTTCTTTCACTCTTATTTTGAGTTTTCGTTTTGTTTCTCCTATATAGAAGTTGGTATTTTTGCAAGTGCATGGTATCTTGTAAACTATGTTTTTCATATCTTCTTTTTTTATCGTCTGTTTCTTTTTTCTTTGTTTCGCTTTAAGTCTAGATAACAGGTTTACGTATTTTGGGGCAAGTTTTATATTATTTTTCCTCATATCTATGTCGATTTCTTCATAAAGGTTCCTAATGTATGGGAAGCTGGTATATTTTGGTTTCGATTCGGTTTTTTTATCTTTTATTTTTGTTTGGTTATTAGTAATTTTATTTTCCCATTTATTAGTTTCTTTTATTAGATAGTTTCTTTTATTTCTCTTAAAAATTGCTATGAACTTTCCAAACAAACCAATATTTGGGTTAAGTATTCTTAATAGGATAGATATAAATTGAAAGTTTGTTTTATTTATCTAAGTTCTTAGTTATTTTCAACTTATTGTAATTTTTATAATAATAAATTAATTTCTATATCACCAAAAGATACAAACAAATGCAACTAAAAACTGGTTCACATTATATACATTTGTCCAACACATTACCAGATGGTGGAGATTTGGCCATTCACATTACCATTACAAGCTGGTTGGTAGCAGTGAATAGAATAGTCAATGAAGGAAGGAAATAATAAACATATTATATAAAACTGAATTAATTAAGTCAAATGCATGTAAATATATTAAAAAATATCCAGCACAAATTATACCGTTTGAAGGAAGAAAAAATAATTTAATCAGAAAGGTACATTGGCTTACACTTTATTCTCCAAATTTTCCTAATTTTTTTTCAAATTTTATCACAACACTTTTATAGTTTTTGATTTTGAAAGCATTTAGTTTCCTTAATGATTGCCATCAATATCACTGCTTACCATGCTTCGATGCAATAAAGTTTCTGATTCATCACTCAATTGACTGCACGTGTCTAGCATATATGTCTCATTGGCTTCTATAATAGTGATGCTCTTCAAGCATTGCTACTCTATTGGCTATTGGATTGCATTACTCTTTTATCATAACAAAAACAAATTGGCCGCATAATCCATCATGCAAATTTGCTGACTGATAACACTATCTGCAAAAGCAAAATGCTGTATACTACTGGATAAATACTGTGAACCACTCTTATTGATAAGATGCAACTAATGCATTTCAGCAATTTTAAAAACCTATTTTTTGTTCGTACAACATATTCCAATCCCACATTTTGAAACTTGTAATATTCTTATATGTCTATCATAAATACTGAAAACAGTCTTACAGTGTAGAATACAATACATACAATTTAAAATTATAATAAAATATAATTTATCTATGTAATTTTTAGATCTTTCAATAAAGATATTCATGCATAAAAAAAATGTACCAACAGTTACCATCATACATTCACTGATTTTAAAAGGGGAATAAACTTGTCGCGCCATCTATTGGTGTAAAATTATATTAAAACTGAACTAACAAATTGAATACCTACAAATAAAAAATTTTAGTTTATGCATTTTACAAATACATATGCAGATATCTAGCACTCACACATCATTCACAAACTGATGACTTCTTTTTAAAAAGGCCCAAACTTATGCAAATTAATTATATTGTAAATATGAAAAGTTGTGTGAGAATATTCATTTTTTCATTATTAGTAGGATGACAGATACCATTAAGTTTTAGTATTTATTACGTATTTTGTCAAAATCTAGAATGATTTTATCAAATTTTACGACATTATACGATTTGCCTTTAGTTAATGATCAAAAATATATAAACATCATGCACTCGCAATCTTGATATGTTTTTGTACCGACAAGATACCAATGCACTACTGTACTATTAATAATTTTAAACCAAGAAAAAAAAATGTTACACAAGTTTTAAATGTAATAAAAAAATCGACAAACAATAAAGTAAAACTAAAATATGCAAATTAAATTAAAATACCCTAATTTTTAATATTTATTATAATTTATATTGTTTGAGAGAGATGACATTTTACTAAAATTCATCATTTGATATGAAATATTTGCAAGTGGTTTTATCAATTCTGGTGTTCAACAGTTAAAATTGAATTCTATTCACCTTATTATAATAAAATAACGCTTTAGGAAACAGTTAACCATTGACTATAAACTATACAAACTTATAATAAAAAAAATTAATCAAGTAATTGCAAAGTCTACAAAAATTTGTTTAGTAACTAATATCTATCCTATCAGTAGCCATAAATAAATAAAAAATCCTACATTTTCTGGTATACTAATTCTTTAACTTATTAAAAATTAAATAAATTCACTTTATTATTATTGTAATTAAATAAATTAACCGGTTAATGTTAATTTATGCAAAATGTAATATATTTGTATTACTTAATTTCCGTTAAATTTAAAAAATTAGTTACTAGTTTTAATTAAAATCTACAGTTAAATTGCTGAGGTCGAAAGACATGACCGAAATGTACAACTGTTTATATACACACGTGACGAAAATGATCTTAAGCCTAACTCACTTACAAATTCATTAATTTGTATATAAGATATGAAAAATCGAATTAAACTTATAATTAGCATCATTATACTCACATTGGAAAGAAAAATAGCATGTTAAATTTCACAACTGTAATGATTTCTTTTGATCATTGGGTTAACACTAAGCCTAATGAAGAACAAAGCATAAGAAGAACTGTTCATTGCTAACCCTAAACGTTAGGCTTAGGTAAAAGGACTATCTAAGCCTAACTTGGACTTGACGGAAAAGGATACAGCAGTTACCCAAAAGTTCGGAATCTTTTTAATCAGATCATTTCTTTTTTCAAAAAATGGTTTCCTTAACTTGTTGTATTTCTGTTCTACTTTAAGTATTTCTTCGCTAGCTTTCTCGTTCAAGGCGTCTATTTCGTTTTGGCATGCGTCGATCTCTTCTAGCGCTTTCTGTGTTTCGGCATCATAATCTCTGCTTTCATCGCCTTCCCCACCAGAAACAGATCCTTCGATCTTTCTTACCTTCTTCGGAGTTGCTCCACTGGTCGACATTACGAATATTTGAAAAAATTAACACAAAACCCAATATTAAGGTGATCCACAGTACGGTCTTTGAATCGCGATCCGATAGACACTTAATGAAGAACTTCAGTACGCCTGCGCAATTACAGTACAACCTCGTCGTTCAACAAGAGACTTTAGCGCCACAATGAGTCCTCCTCTCTTATTGGTTAAAATATTTCGAAACAACCAATAACGTATAAACTCTACTGATCATGTCCATTCACGTCATTTGTTGAAACGAATGAGAATAATTCGTCTCTTAGAGACTATACAACATGCGTATACAACGTAAAAACTTATAAATGAAGTTTATTATTACTATTAATAAAATTTCATTTTAAAAAACAATTCATTTTCCAATCAAATTATTATTATTTAATTTTAATTGTAATTTAATACAATATTCTTAATAATATCGAAGAAAAACTGTGTTAATTTTATATTTATAATTAAAAATTTCATTTTCCATACAATCTATCGACATTTTGCATAAATTATTAAAAATACCAATCAATTATATTATGATAAGAAATATAATTTCTTTTATCCAAAACAAAATATTCGTTTGCGTAAATAATCGTTTTTAAATTAAATTTCGCAATTTTTACTTATATTACAATGATATAATGATAAATTATATAAATATATTTTGCGATTTGTTTTTATACATATGAAATGAAAATTTTTCTATGTAAAAACTTTTTATTACATTTCAATAAAAAAATGCCATATATGCTATAATATCAGTTTACAATTTTTAATTGTTATTTATAAAATATTAAAGTTTATTTACTGCTAACTCATTACAGAAATCAATTATAATTGGATTATTATCTTTTTCCAGTAATAAATTTCATGGTCAAAATGAAAGAAATAAAAATATATATATATTCTATTTCTTATTATAATTAAAACTAAATAATTTAGTTTTCCATTGATTGATTTAAATTGATTTTTCGCTTATATGATATTTTACCAGATTAAATTATAATAGTAACTTAAACAGTATATTTTATATACATATCGTAAATATAATTCATGGTTTTAATCTATCATATATCCGTTTTATTGAGTAAATGAATATAGGAAAATTTAATTATATACCATACTCAAAGTAACATTAAATGAATTTATTTACCTGGAAAAGAGTCATAATTTTTTTCATATTTATTAGTTCTTAACGTATTTCTAGATGAAAATATGTAAAAATAAAATAGATATGTAAATTATTATTATTTAAAAAATGTAGTTCCAAATTTAAAGAGCGATCATATTTTTCAATTAAATAAAAACATTAATAAGATACACAATATGATTAAGATTGAATTGATAATTTCTTATTTTATTTTTTGTTATTGCTAAATTATGGAAATTGAACTTTAATATACTATATTCGCATATAAATGCGACATTACTGTAATATTTTCTATATATCAAGACAAGGTTATTAAATGAAAATCAATTATTAATGTATCTTCAAACTTTATATTCTGAAATGTTTTAAGTGGAAGAATTTGAAGTGAATTAAAGAAAAAGTATAATGTTTAAAAATTTATTAAAACAATTATTTTAATAATAAGCGAAAATAAACGATTAATATCACGGTATCTGTAGAAACATTCAAAATAACTCGACGATATTGAATTTATAAATTATATACATTTAAATATGTTAAACTATATTGTATTTATGCACTTAATAATATGTTTATAGTTAATTACTTGTTTACAAATGTGTTGGCAGTGTTATATTGTTTCCGTTTCACTTATTGAAATACTACTGGTTCCCATATTTCTCCTCCCGTTGATCCATTATATCTCTTCGCTCAGTAGGACCATTCAGTGAATCCAAAGAAATCTTGATATTTAAAAATAAAGAAATTACCAAACTATTGACAAAATATGATTTTAAAAAAACTATTTTATTTTTATATGAAATGTATCCTATAATAAAATTCTTTACTATATTCTAAACCAGATTTTAAGGTAAAAAGTTTAAAGTTTAATAAGCCATACTAACTGCTATTCGTGACTGAAGTAATCGCCCTTGAGATTCACCGATAACTGTGATATTGTTTTGAAAATTAAAGATATGTATTGTATACTGTATATATAAATGAGTAAATAAGTCGCTAATTACAATTTATATTTGAATAAAAATATATTAAATAGTAATAAAAATATATTTATCGAAATATATGTTAATTAATATAAATCTGTCTCAGCGTTCAGTTTTATATCGAGATAATCCATAAAGTAATAATTCATAATGAAAAACCTGTTTTGTAAAACATGAAATATGGAAAATTTTTCACATAAAGGAAATAAAGGACAAAATATCTTAAAAATAATTAATAATAAAAATAATATTTGTGTTGTTACAGCACGTATTAAAGTTGACCATGCTACACATTTTATAAGAAAAGTCTATGAATATTATTAATTGAGATTATGATCTTTAGAATTCGTCGTAAAGAAGAAAAACGACTTATATATAGAATAAGCCTAATTCTTCGACTAAGACACAGGATGCACGTGGAAATTTTCTAAAAGGGAAAATGTTGACCCATAGAAATAATTCTTATTAGAATTTTGAAAAGTTTAGCTTTAACGTATTATCAAAACGTTTAAGTAAATTAGAATAACAATGTATATATTTTAGAAAATTTAGTACGTATAGAGTTCAAAGGGAGGATTAATACAGAATATAGCCAAGGGTCTGGATTACACCGTCGATAGCGAATGTATCTTCAGAAGGTCATATTTTTAAAATAAATAATAGAAAAATTTGTTCATTTATTGTGGAAAATTTAGTAAGCTCTGCTATCAACCGCCCACAATCGATATCTGTTCGATATTGATATATGGGAAAAATTTCTCACATTTGAAAAATAAAACTCGGAAAAAAAAAATATAATAAATTCTCTTTTGTAATATAAATGTTTAGTATAAAATATAAATTTACAATTTTAATCATTCGTTATTTTTCATGATAAATTATAAAATTTGTTTCTTACGTGAAAAAGTTTTGCAATAACAAAATTAAAAAAAAACGAGGTTATAAAACCATTATTTAAAAGTCACGTGCTACATCCTGCTTTGGAAATTGGTGTTTTATACTAAATATTATTATACTTTATTAATATTACAACCTTAATTTAATCGAAATTAGCTTCTATGACGTATTAAATACATAAATTTGCTGTATACTAATGCTATTTTAAAAAACAGTTATAAATATCGAATGAATATATTTATCATTTAACAGTAAAATAATACAAATATTCAATTATTTTATATTTAAAACACGACAAAATATTTCTTTTTATGAACTGCATGCTGTAAAAAAGAAACTAATTTCTACAACAAAAATGTATCACATGCTACCATTAACGTTATATCAGTTAATATTTTGATACCGTGCTCGACCTATTTATTTAACATTAATAATAATAAAAAAAAAAATAGTTTTACTTTCAATTTGTACGAATTATTTAAATATAAAATATCTTGTTTCTATCCGTCAAACTCGTGTTTTAATTTGTCTATGTTCATTGCTTATTATCTGATGAATAATAATAATTATCACGTGTCCACTAGACAGAATTATCAGAAATCGAAATTTGTCATGTGTGACAGTATCTTGTGATTTCTATATTAAAGTTAATACAATATAAGATATAACTTATGCTATAAGAAGTTCAACTTTCAAGAAATGGATCCTAATAGTGGTAAATAAACTTTATTTCACTATAAATATTATTTTTTAATGTAATTGAATACTTGCATTTATTAAATTTAATCTGTAATTCATATTTGATCCTATATGAAAATCTATTGTTTTTTTTATTTATCTTTAATTTTTAAATGTTAAAATATTAGACAATGTATTCATAATGTAATCTGAATTATGCATGAAAAACTAAAAAAAGTGGATGATAACAGACTATTTTAATAAATAGGCTACTTTTATAATAATAAAATTTAATAAAATAATATTCAAACTGTAGAAAATATCAAAATATCATATTCAGTTTTTAATATTTACCACAAAGGAAAAAAATGAGTTCAAAACAATAAAGACAAAAGAATGAAATTAACACATGTTAATTTCATTAACATGTATACAAAGTTGCAATTTTAAAATTTATGCAGAAGATTTAATTATTAAAATTAATTATTTAAATTAGGTTGATTTATTTACTTGTTTATGATAAGAATTTATTCTCTGAACTTATATAACAAAGTTAGAAAATAATAGTAAACATCAAATTACTATCTTCTGTATATTTTAAGATAGCTTTAAAATGCACATTGATATATAAAATGTTATTAAATGAAAACATTTATACTTTTAAAAATGTTTATTTTTAGTTGGTTACTTGGATGAATTAGTAAATTTTCTCATTTAGATATTTTTTTCAAAATGTTGAGTAGTTTTTTAATATTTTATGTAAAATATGTCAAGTATAAGCATATTTAGATGATTCAAATTTTATAATCAAATATGCTTAAAATCAAAAATTTTTGTTCATTCTATTTGCTTTTACTCATTTGAATTAAAGATTATTCACACAGAATCTGATGTATGCTTTAAGTCCATCAAACATATTTCAAGTATTTGCTTAGGTTAGTTTTTGTTTTGTTCAATTATATTATATAGTGTGAATACTTTTAGTTTATGCAGAATCAACAGATTTTTTTTCAAAGAGTAAGCATGCTTAATGAAGATCCATTTAATTCACATTGGGAGATTTAGTTAATTTTGTTGGCATGATATACTTTAATTCATTGTATAAATTTGAGTTTAATTCCATTAAATATCCTTAAAATTTTATCAGTTTTATTTAATTTTTACTACTGTGAACACTGAATCAATAAATTAAATTGAATTAAGTTTAAATTTTAAGACAAATAATTATATCAGTAATAAAACAATTCACTAGTTACGGTACTAGATGTTAGCTGTAATTAAGTTTCTCCTTCTTGAACAAATTCTGGAGGTTAGCTGAATTTATGCAATTATCAACTTTGATTTTACAAGTACTAAACTTTAGAGCATAGTTACTTTCAAATACAATAAGTATTTAAATATTATACTTATTACCATAGTAGTGGAACAATGATACATATAATTCTAAGATACAAATACTTTTTATTGTTTCTTCAACTTGTCCTCTCTACATAGAACTCAAATGTAGTCTGTCATATTCCATCAACAAGGTAATTAATTATGCATCTAATTACCTTATTGATAATTTGGAATTCAGATAACTACATAAATCCTGGACCATATGATCTAATCCCAGATGCATGACAAGCCTATCTACAATGCTAAAAAGATTGATATAATTATCAAAATATTGTTAAGTATAAAATTTTAATTATTGAATAAAAAGAATATTAATAGCAAACTTTTTAATACTATCTCAACCATATTAATTCCAGCTTAAATGACTTAAAGCTGGTTGAGATAATATTGCATTTAGATCTAGTATGTAAGATGTTGAAAAAGCATATTTTTCATTTATTTATTTCCCTTAAACTTTGATATTTGCATATCAAAGTTTAAGGGAAAAAATTTGTTTTTTAAAAACACTTTTATTTAACTTAGTGTTAAGTCCTCAAATCTTGCAATTCAAATTTCATCCACTTCTAATTAAGATAGAAGGTGAAACTTTGAGAACATGCATAATCCTGCTGAAAATGTATCAATATTTGAATGTTTTAGAAGTGGCCACTTCTACCATCCTCCCAACTCTGAAACCTGATAAACATAACCAAATGTAGAATTTAATCATGATATGTATGTAAAAGTACAGTAGTAATGTATATGGTATTTCCCACTCCCAATCTCAAAAATCATGATCAATAAAAGCATTTTTAAAAAGTTTTTAAATGTAAAATTATTTAATATTTTTATTTTGTATTTGAAATTACAAGCCTTTTTAGTTTATTTTGACTATATTTTTAATTGTAAAATTCTTTAATTGCTATTCTATTCAAAAAATTTTCTGTTATAAGCAAATCTGTTATAACAATTGTTTAAATGTCTTGTTAACTGTACCATAATTAAATTGTTCAATTTGATCATTTAGATAGACAACAGAATATCTCTAAAGCTGCAACTTAGCTTTCTATGCCTGTGACTTGTCTCTAACATATTTCCAGTTTTATGATAATTAGGTTTCCTATCTAGCTGTTGTCTGCCAGATTTACTTTTAATATATTCAGGATACTAATCAATGTTTTGCAATGTGTAGGCTATCTGTTGTTAACTGATTCAAAATTTTCACTTACATTTAATGAAAATTTTGAATTTTTGTTACAGTCCACATGCTTGAATCTATGTTCTATTTCTATAATTTTATTTGGGATGTTTGGTGTGAGATCATCTGAGGATGGACTTTGAATATATTCAAAAATATTATCTGACATTAAATTGTTTGTTGGAGATTAAGGTGTTCAACTGTGTTATTAAATGGAAATCAGTTGGCATTCACATTTTGATGCGATATTGCTGGCCAAGGAGTATAGGAAATTGTTTTTTTTTTTCATTAAAACTGTAAAGATATTAAGTTGTAATTAATATAAAATATATCTTGAAACTTGATATCATATTTAAATACAAGAAAACATGTTGCTTATTTAAGGAAACTAAACAATTGGAATCCATTAGTTAGATCAAGGATGGGCAACCAGTGGCCCCTGGGCGACATGCGGCCCGCCATTAATATTTTTTGCGGCCCAAGTCGCATAAAATATGAATAAATATATCAATTTCTCAGCTTAAAGAAGTATGCAGCAAAAATTCAAACATTATTTTCTACAATATATGTATGTGAATAGTTTTTCCGCGATGAATTTAGTAAAAATTAAAACAAGAAACTGGGTAACAGACACATTGAAACTAATTTAAAACTAGCAGTGACAAATATTTAACCAAATATTTCCGATATATTATGTTTACATCAGTTCCAGAAGCTAAATTAAGTATACATATGCTAATTTATAATTATATATGATATAAATAATTGTGATTACCGGCATTTTTTTTTTCCCCTCTTTTCTCTTGTATGCGGCCCGCGTCAGTTCAAAAGTTTTAAAATGCGACCCTTACATAGAAAAAAGTTGTCCATCCCTAAGTTAGAGTATAGAATTTATTCCAATTTTTTGTTTCCTTAAATAAGTAATGTGTATTTCTTTGTGTAAAAAATATATAAAACAGACACATAAATACACACTTTTATACTTTTGTGATTTATCTAATATTTATAATCTATAAAATTTATTAGTTTTTTTATAAGAAATACTTTCCCAAAAATACGGTAAATGAATGTATGCAAACAAAATAAATGTACTGTATATTTTGTATTTAGTTATGAATAAGTGATGAACTGTAATATATAAAATCATTAATTAAAAAATTTACAATTCATTTTTATGCCTTTGATTTTATCACATACCCATTAAAAGAAATATACAATAATTTATAAACCATGATTAATAACAATAATGTTAATATATATCTAGATATATTTATTATTATAATATTGATTAGTGTTTGTAAGACTACTTTATGCTTGTTATTGACTCTAAGATTACTGATCAATTATCTGATGTTGTTAGAAAATAATTTAAATCTGTCATTTTGAATCAGTATTTTAAATTATATAAAAATAGGTAATACTTCCTATTTTCTTGAGATACAGCACTTTAAATTTCTATTATTATTTGTAATATATTATATGTTTTGTGTTAATAATTATTTTATATACGAAAATAACAATTTATATGTTTAGATCTAATATGATTTGATTACTTTGTATCACACAGAATATAATTCTGAAAATATAGACCTATATTTATTATACATATTGTATGACATATATAAGGAAATTATGACACTTTATCAGAAAGTAATACAAACAGATCTAAATATAAAAGCTACAGATGTTTTATTTAGTACAAGAATATTTTTGAATTTCTAGATCTAACTTCAGCTGCTCTGCAGATTTGGAACAGATGAGACTGATCTCATTTAAAAATTTCTATTTCCATAAATCCATTTACTCTTATAAAAAAGATGCAACTCTAACCCTTTGTTTTTTTTTAGCTTTTATGTTAAATCAAATAAAATAGATTTAGTTCTAATATTTGAGTAGTAGTATATGTTGGTTTTAATTTTTGCATCTATTGACATAAAATACTAAAACATATGAGCTTATAGAATTCATTTATTAAGTAACTAAGTTTTTTTTTGCTTGAATAATCATCTTCACTTTTATATTGAAGTAAACAGAAAGTGATTATTATGAAGGGAATATGTACAAATATACATAAACCAATAGCAATTTATAAATATCCAATTTTAGATTTTAGAAAAAAGAAACTGATTTTTAAGTTACTTGTTTTCTAAATATTATAGAATTAATTATTAGTTCTGCAGTCAAATAAGATTAACATCAATTTCTAACTCTTCTATAACTCTTCAGTGCAGAATGTTCGGTGAAGAAAGAGTTTATATTAAACTAAAAATCCGTAAATGTTCTTTTGATGAAAAATCCTATATATATGAAGTATAAATTTAGACAAAGTCCTTTTTATATTTTTAAATATTTTATATAGTTTTTATTTTACAATCATATACAATATTAAAGTGTTTCTAGCAGAAAAGATTTGTTATAGTAAGGAAATATAAATATAAATACGTACTTGCCAACCTTTAGAGTGGGGAATAGCTGAGATGGTAGAAAAACACTGATTTTTGAATAAAAATGCTGACAGCATAAAAAGCGAAAAAAATTATTTATTAACATTGGTATTGCATAATTCTTTTATTAAATACCTTTAATAAACAAAATTAATGTTATCTTTTTATACGATATCTTATAAAGCTGTTGCTATAAACATTGTTAAGAGAATGGCAATAGCTTAACATCATGATTTAAAAAAGTTTAAGTATTTTACGGGACACATCATAAATGTACAGATTTATGATGAGAAATATGATGTACACTATCTTGATGTCTCATGAGACTTGTTATTGCCTGATGAGTGCCTCCTGTTATATGTTTTTGTGCAATGTTTTGCTTTCTTAATATCATCTTTTATTACAGTGTACTTATGACAGTTGTTGTCAGTTAGTTTATTGACTTTCACTGCAATTATTAAGGACAATGTTTTCTGGTTGTGATTTAGTTCATATCTCTATGTTACTTTTTGCTATCATACTGAATATCTTTTCTTTTTGCCACACAGCAATGCAGAGAAGGCTCTGCATTGCTTATGTTGCATTGCTGTGTTCAAATGCAATGCAATGCAAAATCATCAGACTTACTATTTTACAAAGATTACAAATTTTTGTAAAATTCCACAAATCTCAAAGAACTATGTCATTTCGTTTTTTGAGAAAGTTCATTCCATGTGGAATATATATTCTTAAGTAATGAATCAGATGTTTCTTCTTTTTGAGTGGAGAAACTGTAGCACTGCTCAATGATTTAGTCTAACTGTAAAAGTAAACTAAACTTGTTTCCTTCCACTGACAAATTGGTCATAACTCATTTAACTACCAACATGATGGTACTAACATTGTTATAAAATACATATACAGTAATGCCTTCGGCATATATGTTGGTATTAGACTCCTTAAATAAAGTGTTTATGTAATAATATCAAATTTTTTAAAAATGCTGAAAAAGGAAAAGTGGTCTGTCCACTGATGAAGCATACAAAATGCTACTGGTTAGCACCCAATGCTGATAGTTAGCAACTATGTAAATATATGAAAAGATTGAATCTTTTATTTAATATTTAAAAAGTTTCTTTTTAATTTATTAAACTAAAATTTTAAATTTTTATAATGAAGACTCTTTTTGTACAATAATATATTTGAAACTAATCCTTGTGAAATAGAAAATTTACACAAAGATTTATTGATAGTAATGTTGCATTATTAAACTATTTAGGCCTATATAATAAATTAAACTTTTTATACAAATTTTGTTTGTAGGTACTATAAAATTTATTAATTATTTGTTAAATGTTATATTTAATGTGTGTAATTTAGAAGATTCTAATTAAATTTAATAATATTAAAGTGGACACAATTATACATAGTTACTCTGATAATATGAAATGTAATGCTAATAATCTATAATTTCTGAATATTTAATGTAAACTTATGAAGAAAGCATAATTAAATAATGCAACATTTATTTAATTATTACATCATTATAAAATAGTATGACACTATAAATTAAAACTTCTTGAATATATCAAATTGTAAAGAACTAAATAAAAGAATTAATTATTTTTTAGCTTTGTTATTATAATAAGATAACAAAAAAGTTAAATAATAATTAAAGAGCAGATTTTGGAGCAATTGCTCTGGTTTTTGCTTCACAGTATTGAGATGATATTAAATATTTATATATGTTGCTCCAATAAGACTTTTTTTTTATAAAGTTTTATTTTTCTCATCTTTTCTAGTGTTGTTACTTGTTTTTTGCTGTTTTTCCTCTTTCATCTCCTTTGTTGTGTGTTTTACATTTGTTGGTAATTATTGTTCTTGCTTTTCCTTTTTGAACTTTGATGCTTTTTGGTTGGGTGAACAGAATGTATTTATCAATAATTGGTAATATTTAAGAATGCAAACTTGGAAACTATAGAATTTTAGGATAGTAGATGATGCTAATTTTAAGACATTACATGTTGTCAGATTTTAATGAATTAAAAATTCATTATATAGATATTTAGAAATTTACAAAGCCGAGAGAAAAAATGCTACTATAAATTTTTGAGATATAGATTCCTTCTCCCCTGCATGGAAGTCAAACTAAGATTTTTAATCTTACAATCTTTCTCTCTCCCTCTTTTCTCTCTCTGATGTCACCCCTCTTAACATGTGAATGTCAATCCCCTTGTTTTAACAGCTGCAAAGGTCAGTTAGCCTGAAGATGCCCATTTAACATAGTCAAAACATAATTTTTGTGCTGGAAATTGGTCTTATTCACCTTGTTTATTCTATAGAATTTATTCAATTAACAATTTTGTGACATTTTTCACTTTTTTCGCATTGTTGTTTGTGTACTCTCTACCAGAAAGCATACATCATCTAAAATAATATTACAATTTGTCAGTTATCATCTTATTAACTTGTGACATCTAATATCACAAGTTGATAAATAGACAATTAAGTTTGTTCTTTCGATTCCCAAATTTATCCCAAATATTTATTTATTTCTTCATGAAAGAAAGTATTCCTAAAATGCTTGCAAGAGTAGTGATTGAGAAAATTTGCTCCTTCCTAGTCAATAATCACCTGTTGGGGTAATTGACTAGAAGCAGCACTATTTTATATGAAAAACTTCAAACAATTTATGAAAAAAATGTGAGCTCTCTACTGATACCAGTTTGGTTTATTCTTAATTCAAAAAATTTACAGCAGTAATACAAGAAATTGATGATGATGTACTTTCTATTAAAGTATTGAAAAAATTGTTAAATAAAAATACTGTAGAACTGTTATTATTGTGCAGTTTAGTTTTCTAGAAGAAGCAATCAAGATAATTGAAACTTGAGGCCTTATCCTTAATAAGTAAATTGGAATAGTTCTTGAGCATATTCTTGGAGCAAAGGGAGAAATAATTAAGAAAACCTTTTTCAGAAATATTATAGAAAAATGAAGAACTTCAAGCTATGCAACAGAGTTGTTCAGTAAACTTTCCGTTTCTGGTTTTGTTGTGGATTTTAAAGAATTAAAAGCTATGGGCTTCTTTCTTCTGTAACATCATACAAGGAGTATTTGTTGATATTGATTTTAATGGAGGAAATGCATTTTGGGTCTAATGACTGCATTTCAGTCCATTGTTTAGGTTTATCTGGAAATAACAATTGACATTGTCCAATTAATACTAAGTGAATTAGCATGTGTACCACTAACTACAGTTGATGTAGAAAGAAATTTTTCTGTTTAGAAGAAAAATGATCACAAGTTTTTTAAATTAAAAAATTATATTAGAAACTGAAAGTATTTAAGACACAATAAAGGATTTAAAAAATTGATGATATTTGCCCATTTGGAACTGCTTCTTATCTTATTGTTCACTATTACATATATTATGGCTCTAAGACAGCTGCTTAAAACCACATATATTGATAAATACTTTAATGCAGCTATTCACTGCACATAAACTACCAAAAATGTACTTAAACTTGTTGACTTTTTGAGACACCGTCTTCTTATATTGTACTTTTTTCTACAAAAATGTACAATATAAAAAGGAGGTGTGTTGAAAATGATAAGTTTATGTAAATTTTTGGCAGTTTGTGTGCAGTGAATTGTCGTATTAAAGTATTTATCAATATATATGGTTTTTAAATATATGACAAAGAATGTATAGCCAATTTTATATGTTTGAACCTTCACAGAGAATTTGTCCAACTTTTTGTAATTTATCTTATGTAATGGCTGATGAGGTATTTGCTCCAAAATGCATACCATAATAAAGTGTATAAATAGGAAAGAAAAACAGAGTTTAATTTCCTTTTGATCTACATGTCTCCTTGTATCAGTGTAATAAGTCTGATATTGAACATTTGAGAGCCATAATACATATAAAATTAATGTTAATTTAAAATTTTGAAGTAACACATCAACTTAGAAAAAAATTAGTATACACAATGAATAAAGGAAATATATGTAAGTGCTGTTGAGTATTCAAGGAAGGAAAAAGAAATGTACATATAAACTGTGTTCATGGCACCCATCTGCCATCACTGAGAAGTTAATAACTGATGTGTTCATTTGGAAAAACAAGTGCTTTAATAAGATAAAACTAAAACTAGAATACAATTTATAGAAACATCACCAAATGATTACCTAAATAATCAGGCTATAATTTCACTAATTTTAATAATTACTACTAAGTAATTTGCTACTAGAGGTAGACATCAGGTGCCATCCCTTAACTATTATAATAAAACTGATTATTTAGGTGATCGTTTGACGATGTTTCTTTATACTTATTGGGCTTCGTGATGTTTGATATACTTATAGAATACAGTTTACAACAAATACACACAACTTTTAATTTCCAAAAAGTGTACACTCCGTAACCAATATCTGGCATGAAAAATCCAAACATAGGTTGGCAAACGCTTTTGGTGCCCCTCCTGGGCTCTTCTTCAGGCCAAATTTGCTGTAACTGGATTCTTACAATCGAATGTTTTAAATCAGAGCATGCTTCACTTCAAGATGTTCAAAAATGGAAGGCAATCTCGTGCTGTTTCAAAAAAATTATATAATTTTAACTAGTACATTTTTTGTCTTCTATGGTGTGAGGGAAACTTATGTTTTTAACCTTTAATTTCCAGCAGTGTATCACTTTACTACTCAACTTAATGAGTATTTCTTATTGTTTCTTGATCAGTCCTTTACAAAATTATCACTATTCATTTTTACTACCAAAAGATGGGTATCAAAAATACTTATACTGGAACACAAGCAGAAATGAGTGGTTATATATCAGACATTTTTGGAGCATTACCACAAAGGCTATGAATTTTTGGATCAGTTAATAAGAGCAGATGAGACATTGGTCTCATTACATGCCTTAAAGCAAGTAGCAATCTTGAATGGCATCATGCACATTCTCTGGCAAAACCCATAAAAGTCGAGAAGCACCAAATAAAACATGAAAGTTATAACAGTTTTATAGAACTGAAAAGGTGTTCATTTCATTTCAAGGTGATTTTCTGCTTTGAAGAGAAACAATCAATACTGACAGATATTGTGAAATATTGAAAAGAACTATGCACGCTATCCAAATTGTCAATTGAATCTGTTCATTAAAGGAGAATTGTATTATAAACGACTCAACTGACCAGATAATATAATATGAATAACTCTTTATTAATACAACTAAACACTTCTACCTCCAGCTGGTTCCCTCGAGCTACAACATCGCTGTCCTTTTTTTGCCACACCCTCTCTGAACCCTTCCAACCTGTGTTGCACCTCGGCACCTACACAATTACATTTAATGTTTATTTAAATCATCAACATATATTACAAGAATGTTTGCTTCATAACAATGCAGGTCCACATATCACTGGAAAAATGCAAACATTACTGCAAAAGTTCAAATGAAAAATAATCAACCATTTCCCCTAAGTTAAGATCTGGCAATTTTTATCTTTTTTCTAAGTTAAAGGAGATTTTGGATGAAAAATGATTGCAGATGAACAATGATGTTCAGGAAATTGTCACTAAAGGTTGCCATAATACATACATATTTACTGACTTTTTTATTACCAAGAAAATGGTAAATTTTCAAAACATAGTGCTTTATGATCAATTAAAGTCCTTTTTTTTCATTTTTAAACATTATTTTTCAGCAATGAAACTTTTTGAGTATGCTGTAATTTTTTAATACTGCACATGAAAAGTATGAGCACTTGCATTCAAATAAGTGTATTCCATTTTGCCATCTAAAATGTTACTTGACTAAAATAATTATTGTGCTCTAGGTATTGTGTGTTAAGAAACAATTGCCCAGCTGTCCAGCATGATGCTGACAGGTTGGAAATTTGTTTCTTAAAATTGTAAAAAACTGTAAAATAATAATTTAAAATATAAATGACATAAACTACATTTTAAAGTTTAAATAAAAATGTTTTCTGCTTCTGTCTTTAATAAATAAAAATATAAATATATGTGAAAGTATACACAAATAAATATTTGGCTTCAAAAATTATCACATGTCTACCTAGATTTTATCAAATTTACCAGTAAAAAATGTCAAATTATCAGTATATTTACCAATGCATTTTTTTTAACTTGATTACTGGTAAACTGTTAAACCAGTTTACCAGTAAAGCAATCCCTAACTGTCACCAATTGGTTAAATGGACTGACAACAGACTTCTTTAATACAAATGTAAATATCCATTAATCTGATTTTTAGATTAATGCCAAATGATTGTCAGATTAAATTAGACTTCTTTAGTGAGGAAATCATCAAGCTTGTCCCTCATTCAGAGAAATATATGGATGCATGATTTTTGTAGAAAAATAAGAGAAAGTTGTATCTTTGTTTTAAAAATAACAATTTTATTATTTAAAAAATTTTTATTTTTACATATCAAGTTTTTCTTTCTTTGTAACAAACCAATTCTTACTTTGAAAATGATTCTCATAAATATGTAGTACAAACTAGAAAATGTTATAAGATTAAAAAATCTCTCAAACAATGAAGGAGTTTTCAGGTTTACTATCTTTACTATCATTTTTAAGTATTGGCCTGTGTTGTTCTCTAGTGTTAATGAAATATTACCAAATGTTTCATTTTTGTTTTTAATGTTTTTCTATTATTAGTTTTTTTGCATAAGTAATTTTTGTAGTAATAATTCTTTTGTGGTGTTTGTAATGAGAGGTACACGATCCCGCGAGCGAAATGGTACAATACAAAGTAGTTTTATTCTCTCTGAACAGGTTCTTTACATAGGATCCCAACTTTACAACTTCCAGAATTTTATATATACAGGCATTAAAAGTTTGTCCTCAAAAACAGTTATCTTGCACACACGCGACAATCTGACGAGGACCGTATTCACTTACACTAACTTATACTAACTTAAAACTAAAAAAATGGAAGAATAGAAGAAATAAAGAACGATAGGGAAAGTAGTAGAAATACCCGGGTTTCTTTGCGATGTGTCTTTTAGTGGGGAACAACTTCGGATCTCTCTCTTTTGTTTCGTTTGTAGCCCTTTTCCTTAGAGACCTTTCGTCTATAATCTTTTTCTTCCGGACGAGGAAAGACGACTCAGTCCAGAAGAAAAAGATTATAGACGAAAGGTCTATAATCTTTTTCTTGATGTGATCTCTCTCTGCACTTTATCGTCTTAGATCACCCTTCTCCCTTTCTGAAGCACTCTTTTTCCAGCTCCTACCTCTTCGGGATTTCAACCCAGACTCTCACTCTTTCTGTCCCTTTTGCTTCAGGGCCTCACTCCCTCTTTTGTTCTTACTATTGAGGGAAAGATAATCCTCCCCCAAGGGCAAAAGAGTTATACAAAGAAAGTTCTAGGAAGAGTTAGACAAAAGAAAGTTCTAGAAAGAGTTAGACAAAGAAACAAAGAAAATCTAAGACTAATTCAATATAAAATATACAAAATATACAATATCATGGCCGACGGCCACATACGTCCCCCTCATAAGAGTCACACTCCATAGTGTAATCTACGGTAGTTGACTTTACATCTACGCGTATTATAGGGGTGTTGCAGTGTTTTTTCTTTATCATCTTCAGTACACCTTTCACCGGCACCCTCGTTTTCGACCTCTTCCACATCCTGTGTGGGTGAATTTAGTACGGGTCTTCTCCTGGGTAATCATGTCCGTATGTAATCAGTGGGATCTTCATCTTCTTCCTCATCTCTTACGGGTGACTCTCTTCTCTTCACATACTGAGGGTTCCTCCTCCTACCTTCTTTATATATTGGAGCGTAACATGGTTTGATCCGGTTGGTGTGTACCACCCATCTCTCATCTTGGCGGTTACTGCCAAGTTCAACAGTTACAGGACCCAACACTCGTACTATTCTATATGGGCCCAAGTACTTTGGAGAAAATTTTCCGGTGCTCTTTCTCCTCCCTTTCCGGAGTAACCATACCCGCTGCCCTTCTTCCCATAATTTTTCCTTCCTACCCTCGTTTTCTCTTCCCCTATTTTTTAGGTTACGTTGCCTTCCTAATTCATATGCGACTCTCCTGATGTCTTCACTTCGGTTATGACCCTTAAAGTTTTCCCTCGTCTTCCTTAAGAACTCTCCATCACCTTGTGATTCTACTACTTTACTCCAGAGTTCTTTATTCTCTCTTACATTATTATTCACCTTCTTGGCCTTATTGCTATTAATGTTTATCCGTGATAAAGTATCTGCCACCTCATTGCACTTCCCTTTTATGTGACTTATTTGAACATTACAGTCCGCTATCTCCGCTGACCACCTCATTAGCCTTTTATTGTGGTTTCTCATGTTACCTATAGTATCATTTGCATAATCATCATACACGCCTTTACTCCCCCCATTACTGCTTGCGCTTTCCTCCATTGCCCTTCTCACACTACTGATTATTTCATACATTCTCCCGAGTATATCTATTCCCAAGATACCATCGTATTCTATGTGTCCAGGAAGCTGCATGCATGCTACGGTTATCTTGGATGCCTTATCCCTATATCCCACCTCGGTGTACAAAACTTTCTCACATTCTGTTACTTCGCCATTGATGCCTCTTATCCCTAAAAACTCACCCTCAATAGTTGCCCTAGCTATGTCTTGTCTGGAGATACGTTTCATTACCGTGGAACTCAAGACTGACCTTTCGGCTCCCGTATCTATGAGAAAGCACAGTCTAATACCCTCAACTTCTCCATTAATTAGTGGAAGACCTTTTTGTGACTTAAAAACTTTGTCGGCCAGCTTAATTCTTACACAAGGAGCGCTATGCCGGCCTGTATGGCACTCCTTTATCAGTTTAAACGATTCCCTTTTACGATTTGGACAGTTACGGGCAAAATGGCTAGCATCGCCATATACGTAACATCTTCTATCATTCACCCTCCTATCCTGATTCCCTTTATCCAATATCTTATTCACTGCTTCTACTAATGATTCGATTTTCTTTTCCAACCCTTTAATTTTTTCCTCATTTTTATTATCCTGAATTCTTGGATCTTCCCATCTTTCGGCACCCATGGCAGATTGTTCCCCAATGTTCAAATTTACCCCTCTTTGTTCGAACCTGCCTCCACACACTATTTCTATTTTTTCTTCTCCTTCCGCTATCTCGAAGGCTTCTTCCAGCGTTTTTGGCGCTCTCCTTAGTACGTTGGCCTTAAGGCTCCCTCTCAATCCCTTTATAAATCGCTCCTGGATTATATCGTCACGCAGTACACTTATTTTATTATTTTCCCTGGTAGCCCGTGCCAGTAACGTCTTTGTACGGATCACGAAGTCCGTTACAGACTCGCTATGCCCTTGCTTCAAACTTAACAACTTATCTACGAAGTCCCTTTCTGCAGCCTCTCTCTTCCCAAAACATTTTATTAAATCATATTTTATCTCCTCGTATTTTCCAGGGTATTGCTCTACCAAACATAAGAATGTGGCCAATGGTTCACCTTTTAACCGCGACTGCAGTACCGCTACCTTGACCTCGTCATTCCATCCGGCCAACTTAACTATATTTTCTATTGTCTGGAAAAACTGCTTAATGTTGACCGTATCACCCTGCGTTCCAGAAAACATAGGGATCATGCCCAAGAATCCTGTAACGACTAACGGTGGGCTCGGATCGAAACCTTCACCAGAATTCGAGCTCCCCACTTGGTTGTTCGTGGCCATTACAATATGTATATATACAAATAAGATAGACTAAAATTACAATGGGATATTACAAGGAGAAAGATATATGACAAAATGCCTTTGTGTTACAGTTGGTATCCTGTCGCGGACGCCATTTGTGGTGTTCGTAATGAGAGGTACACGATCCCGCGAGCGAAATGGTACAAAATAAAACTTAATACAAAGTAGTTTTATTCTCTCTGAACAGGTTCTTTACATAGGATCCCAACTTTACAACTTCCAGAATTTTATATATACAGGCATTAAAAGTTTGTCCTCAAAAACAGTTATCTTGCACACACGCGACAATCTGACGAGGACCGTATTCACTTACACTAACTTATACTAACTTAAAACTAAAAAAATGGAAGAATAGAAGAAATAAAGAACGATAGGGAAAGTAGTAGAAATACCCGGGTTTCTTTGCGATGTGTCTTTTGGTAGGGAACAACTTCGGATCTCTCTCTTTTGTTTCGTTTGTACCCCTTTTCCTTATAGACCTTTCGTCTATAATCTTTTTCTTCCGGACTGAGTCGTCTTTCCTCGATGATCTCTCTCTGCACTTTATCGTCTTAGATCACCCTTCTCCCTTTCTGAAGCACTCTTTTTCCAGCTCCTACCTCTTCGGGATTTCAACCCAGACTCTCACTCTTTCTGTCCCTTTTGCTTCAGGGCCTCACTCCCTCTTTTGTTCTTACTATTGAGGGAAAGATAATCCTCCCCCAAGGGCAAAAGAGTTATACAAAGAAAGCTCTAGGAAGAGTTAGACAAAAGAAAGTTCTAGAAAGAGTTAGACAAAGAAACAAAGAAAATCTAAGACTAATTCAATATAAAATATACAGAATATACAATATCGTGGCCGACGGCCACACTTTTTAATATATTTCAAAAATATATTGGTTTTTTTTTGTTTTTGTGATTGCTTCTCTGTCTGAATTTTTACTAGATATATTTGTGATAATTTTTTATAAAATGTCTTACATTACTAAAATTTTTTATAAATTATTATTATGAGCTTGTCAGTATCTCAAAGGATAAGTATTGTTGTATTAAGTCATCCTTGTTGTATTAGTCAGGATGACTTAATACAACAAGCTCATCCAACTACAGGATATTGAAACTCCACACTAATATCAAAAATACATTAGAAAAAATAATTTCAGGTAATCCATAACACTTGCTAATCTGAACAGGTTCAGGTCCCAGTTTGTCTGGATTAGTGAGATTTTACTGTAATAATTTATATATTTAATATATATAATTATTAATAATTCTAAAACAAAAGTTTATTTTTAATAGAATTGAGAAATTTTAGTTTTATTAAAACTTTTTGAAGCATCTTTGAGCTTTGATTCTAATGAAAAATGGTGTTCTTTAAGCAATACATTTTTTAACAGTAAGTAAGGTTGTAGAAGCACTAAAGGCTGGTTCATGGTTCACTTCCATTAGATGTTGCTGTTCCACTGAAAGTTGTTGAATAATGTTCTGTTACAGTTCTACAATTTAGTGTACTTATTAGACACTTGCTTACACATGACATAATGTATTCATAATTCTACAATATAGAATAAATAGTGTATCTAACTTTTATATTATATCTTAACTTTTATCTAATATATCTTTTGTTAAATCAAGAACAATATCTATCATAATGTTATCAAGATTTAAAACTATAATGAGGAAACTATTTGAATTAGGCCTATTTTATATCCTTCATTTTTATCAATTATTCTAGGAAACAAATCCTTTGCAATATTTCTCCATATAAAAACCTCTTAATTTTTATTTTCTTTTCCTCCAATGCTATATAAAATTGGATGATATTTTACAGCATTTGTTATGCAGTTTATCATTCATGGCTCAAATATTATTCATTTTACATTTATACAAGATGAGACAATTGAGCACTGCATTGAATACAGAACATGTTTTGCACAGTTTTATTGGTTCTTGACTAACAGAAGAATGTAGAGTTTGATCATGAACTGAATTTTCTGTTAGATTGTTGCAAGGTCCAGCAGTAAGCCAGCTGTACTTAGCAGAACAGGACTGTTTATGTTATGCAGTGCTGTAACTAGATTGGTGCTACACATTCAGGGCCTGGGACAAAGAAGGCCTAAAAATGGAATTGATAAAAAAATTTGTCAAATATACTGTAATACTATTTTTGTCTATAAATAGATATGAATGATATGTATTGTATGCTTCTTGTATGAATTGTATGCTTCTTGTAACATTAAAATTATTTGTAAAAAATTGTTTTATCATATTTGTTTTATTCTAGTGTTTGTTAGCTTGCTCCAAAATTAAATATTTTAAAGAACTAGACCATAAATAAATATAACACACATTCAAACCTATAATAAGTCCAGCATAACAGTGTATATCACTTTACTAACATTTTCAACCTTCTTCTAAGATCTGCCTCTGATTTAAACTTCTAGAATGGAGTTTCCATTCTTATCATTCTAAGATGGAATGTCACAAGAACATTGGCTTAATTTAAAACTTAAATTCAACCACTGACCAATTGGGTGTGAATATTCTCTATTGACAATTAAGGTGATAAAGTTGTATCAAAAAGAACTTGCCATGAATACAACATACATTTTTCATCTTTAAAGTTAATGTATCACCCTTGCTGGTCTGTTTTGAATATTTCAAGAACTTCCAACTCCTTTATTTGGTTAGTGTATGTAATGTCCTTACGATGATTGTCTGATTTAAATTTTCTTGTATGTTGTCATATGAATATATGAATAGGGAGGTGGATTGCTTCCTGTGCTCTGTCAGTCTTTGCTTCAGGGGTCTTTTGGTGGAACCAATACATATCAAATCTCTCTGAAACCTGCCATCCCACAGAGGGATCCTATAAACCTCAGTCTGTGTTAATGAGGTGTGGTTGTTCGTACCGAGAGAATTCGTAGGTCCGCGAATAAACGCTACAAATATGAACAAAAAAAAACTTCTGTATACAATTAAATAAACTTTTATTACTCCCGGCACACGGTTCTTTTCTATCGTATTTACAATAAAATCCCAACGTGAGTATTCCTGCTGGGGAAGGGGGGGTCGCCACTTGTTCGCGTACAAGCGATGATACACGCGCGCGTAACAAAACTTTTATTCCCGACTTAAAAACTAAACTTAATGACTAATTTAAAACTAACCTTAAAACTAATAAGGAAAGGAAACAGATAGACCTAGGAAAGTAAAGATGGAAAGGCAGACAGAAAAGTACCCGGGGTCCAAGTGGTTTAGACGATATCCTTAATGATTTGTGTTCTTACAATCGAAATCTCCTCTCTGTCTCCACTGAACCAGCAGTTCGACGTCTAGGATCTCCAATTCTCCCAGTATTCTATAGGCCCTCGTACCTCTTTCGTTCTCTGGCCTTGGTAGGTCCTCTCTCTCGGCCGCAGTCACCTTTCTTCCACTCTCTCTCGAATCTGGAGCACTGCTTACGACGTCCGTTCTCTCCGAGGTCCAGCCAAAAAGTGGTCGTTCTCCTACCCTTTAGTCCTCAGGGCTTCCTCTCTTCTTTTGTTCACACTCCCCCTTAGTTCTTAGAAGGGGTCATCCTGCCCTCCAGCGATAACTGTCAAATCGTTTAGACAAAGAATAAAGGAACGGAAATAAGAGAATAGAGATGAAAGGAGAAGGAAGATAGAAAGAAATATACATATATGTGTATTTACAACTTATGAACTATATATATATACATATAAACAAAATATGGCCAACGGCCACAGAGGTCTCTTTCTTCTGTAAAAGCTTATATGTAGTGGGATTGCATCTATATGCAATTTGACCACCACTATATTTTGCAATTTCTTTAAATGAGGAAGATGTACCTCTGTCATAAGCTGTTACCTTATTGTCAGTTAGTTCCACCTTTATCATTTACATTAGGGTGAATATTCTTATTAGGGCCACTGTGTACATGTCTTTGGGATGTTTACTTTTGTGCTACTTTACAGATTAAGTTGTTATGGTAGTCATGCTGCTGCACTATTCCCACAATGTATCCAAGTTCTACTTCTGTGTCTGCTAAGCTAGTACAATGAGTATAGGTCATTTTACAAAAGTTCTAAATGCAACACTTTTGTAGCTGTAAGGGTCATTCAAGCTGGTGGGTAAAAAAGGAGCACCTTAAAACTCAAAAAAAAAAAAAAAAAGAAAATTTAGTTTTTCCTTTTTGAGCTTACCTTGCTTCCAAAATTCTATTATATATGCCTAAGAAAAGCAATCTGAAGCTCCAGAAGAGCAATGTATACTAAACTCACCAGCCTTATAAATTTAGTTTTTTGTATTAAATAAAGAATATTTCTAATAAGATGAGGAAAAATGCTTAATTCTGGAAACCAGTGCCAGCCTGAGCAAACTCAGCACCCTAGGCAAATGACTTTGACATCGCCCCATTTAAAAAAAAATTGCAACAATATAAAACATTAATGTAAAATAGAGTATCTAATTTTTATTCAAATATGTAATAAAACAGCATAGTACAGGATTGTGATCAAAAAAACATTTATTTTTTCATTATTTATTGCAATTTATGCATGTACTTTCACCATTCAAGTGCCCTAGGCCATCACCTAGTTTGCCTATATGAACGGGCTGGCCCTACTGGAAACTAAATTAAATTTTTATTCAGTAAGAAGCTTAAGAAGCAAAAGTAAAGTTTAACTTTCTGCTGAACTATCGGGACGAAAACATATATTCTACATCAATTTGGAGAATATACCTATTCCGTGGATGTCTCATTGTTCCTGAGATTACATATGTTGTATCTAAGAAAAGCTATTCAGGCTACACACCACATGAAATATAACCTCTTGAGACAACTTGTTAGTTTGGAGAACTAATTATATGAGCAAGAACCTAACATCTTATACAAAGTCAATGCTAGAGAAATAGGTGTAGCTGATCAAGTGACCATTAGGATGGGTAAAAAGTACGAAAAGAAAATGTGATGGATTTTTTGGCATCAAGCTAACTACATACACTGGCATGTTATCTCCTGTGTTTTAAGTTGGAATAACTTTCCCCACCATTATGCATTATAGAAGCTAGCAAATATGGTCCTAAATTTGTAATGCAACCTAAGCCTAGACTAGAGAAAAATCATCCCCAATATCAAACAAGCAATAGATGGCTTAAGTGATGTAAATAAGATTTTCCAAAAGAAGCTATCATTTAAGTTAAGAAATGACCCAACAGTGTCCACCTGCAGCTTGATATGGAAGTCTATACAGAATAGCAAGAGATGGGTGGCAGAAAATAATACAGTATTAGTAATGGTGGACAAATCAAAAGATAGGGTTATAATGGAACAGTCCACATATAATGGGCTTTTAATGAAATATATCAATGTAACACAATGCACAGCAGCCTTTCTATGTACTATTGACTATAAGTGAGGGGAAAACCATTTGCTACCAGTTAAACTTATATAGTAAATATTAATATCCAAAAATCAATAAATTTATTACACAAAATTTCTTTTTCAGATTGTATATACAGTATGCTTAGAGTTCAGATTATATTTATAAATAATTTGCCAATTATTTGAAAAACTTGAAAATATATTAAAATCTCAAATCAACTGATACAGTATTGGTAACATTCAGTTTATATTAAAAATCAGTTTTAATAATTTGTTAATAATAAAACATGTTATTAATGTTAAAATTAAAAGTTTCAATTACACAAAATGTTTCAAAATCAAGCCACAGAGTGAACAGCAACAGCCAGCAAGATTTCCAGTTTTGATACCCAATGCCAATGCGTGCTTGTGTTGATACTTTTGTAGTATTGGGATATCCCTACATATGATACAGTAAGCTATAGATTAATGGTATTCGGGACTCTTATAAAATAAGCATACATTCATTGCACTAGCTTACAAGATGGGATAAGAGAGCTAGAATACATCAAAGAGATTGTGCATTGATTTGGGTTCATCCGTAAAATGATAAAGAGAATGATCAACAAATGGAGGACAGAAGGATAGATAAGAAGACATGACAGCAGAATGAATATGCAGTTGTGGAATACAAGGCACTCCCTCCACAACATCTACAGAGTAATCAGGATTACTGCTAACAAGAAAATCATGTTTAAGAACTTCTTTATATACAGGGTCTGCTCTAGAGGCAGACAACATGGACATTTGTCTGGGGTAGCAAATCTAAAGAGTGGCATTTTGGTTGTGAATGTGACAAAATATTTATAAGTTAAATACAGTGGTGCCTCATATAACGTACTTAATCCGTTCCAGGTGCACGTCCGTTAAGTGAAACGTCCGTTATACGAAACGCATTTTCCCATAGAAATAAATGTTAAAACATCTAATTCGTTCCGCAGCATAAAATAACCGTACTGTATCATAAAAAAATGAACGTGAGGTGCGTTCTTTTATTCCTCCGCGTAACTGTGCGCGAGCGACATCCGTTAAAAAATTCCTGCAGAACGCGTTCCTAAATTCTGGTGGGAGTGCGCGCCTTCGAACGGCAAAAACGGCTGCTTGTAGCAGTAGTTCACGGTGGAAAGCAACATGGAGTCCTCCATGGCTCAGATAGTTTCGTTTCCAGATCCATTATGTGGTTTTATGAATGAAAATTTAGAAATTGTGAAAGCGCGAGTTAGTGCACGCGGTGATGTAACTGTCTTTACGAATTTTTTTCGAATGGTAGCCGGCATTCTAATTTTTTCATGGCTATTTTGAATGCTCTTTCAACAAATAATCCATTTTATGGTTAAATTTTACAACTGGGGCCCTTCTTTTGCCTTTAAAAGCTCATATTTTAGAATTATAGATTCCTCCATCACGATACTATCGATAGTGCGGACGCTGCCATCTTTTTTTCTTTCATCGTTGTTCCTAAATGCCTACAAACAGCAGCGCACTCCCGTAGTAGCAGAGACGCAGAGCGACCGCTATTAAAGAACAGTCACCAATGGAGCAGTCACCAATTATGCCGGAAAGTCCGTTATTCGAGGCGTACGTTATACGAGGCACCTCTGTACTTAATTAATCGAAATTTATATTTGTCAATTTTTATCTGTGGCTAAAATTACCAGCAATTTACATTTCGTATTTATTATTTTTGCCTAAAAGCTAAGAAAATTTTTGCATTCCTTAATTCTGAAGAAAACAACCATAAAAGAGGTCTTTTGGGCAAAAAGGAAAGCATAAGCAACAATGTTAAATTTTGTCCCAAACCTTAGTGTTACCTTAAGAATACTGTTGATCATACCGATAATTGTAGTTAGTGGGGGAAAGGAGTTTCTCTAAATAAAAATTAATTAAAATTTTTACGTTCCACTACCACACAAAATAATCTTAATGGTTTGGCCATTTTGATGATTGTGCATGAAACTGCCGATCAAGTAAACTTAAAAGAGTTAATGAAAAGTTTTCAGAACTAAAAGTGAGAAAATTTGATTTTAGAATAGTTGATGTACAGTACTTTTGTTTAGTTTTTATAGGATATAAATTTTTTGTTTGATTGTAAAATAATATTTTTGTAATATCATTAAAAATGCATCTAGTTAACAATTTGTAACTAGGTACAGGTATATTTTAATTTTTACTGTTTTGTACTACTTGATTGTTAATTTTATATTACATGTTTCTCTCTAAATAAATTTAATACGACATAAATGATTAAGCGGGTGCTGTCTATACACAAGATGCTAAGAGACAACAAAGAGGCTATTTACACAACATGCATTCCTAGTGTGTACAGAATACCAGTAAAAGACAGCAGAAGACATTATGCTTAACAACTTATGCTACCTAGGAGCTACTAAAAGATCACTAAAACAGAATAGAGGAACATTAAGATAACAACTGGAAGGAATTGTCAGTTACAGCCTTAGAAGTCTATGCAGTAGTAGACCCAGATTTTGTTATGGAAAAATGGAATCAAGCAGAAATAATCCGAAAGGTTCAGGAAAGGTGACAGATTAAATATGCAGAAGCAAGGCACATTCATAAGACTACAGAGAGAGGACAGGCAGTAAATTATAGGGAAAATACTATGATTTCATCAGCCTGGAACGTATTGCTTGATAAAAGTATAAAAGTGAGCTAATTAAGAGGATACTGCAGGATGGATAGATTACATGGTAGTTATTACTTTGATATATAGAGATTATAAGTACTGGAATAAAGTTTGTGAAGTATAATTTAGTTTTCTTTTTGCCTTGTTTATGTCATAATGTATATGTCACAGCTGGATTGTTAATTTAGCCATTCTACAAAGCACTTAGCCATTTGATTAAATGGCACTGTTTTGTAATCAAGCTAACTAATATTCAATCACTTTACAAAAAGGCTAAACCAAATCCTGCCAGATTGAATGACATTTCATGTTTTATAATATGGCTGGTCAAACAATTAGCTGCTCTATAATGCAGTATTAGATAAACTGCCAGATTATCATATTTACTTCTAATTCTTACCACGAGCACTAAGGAATGTTGCCAGATTTGGCTGCCAAAATGGGCTGCTCTTGTTTTAGTTTGGCATAAAAAAGTTATTTGATGCATTGTCTACTTTTTGAGCTACAAAAATTTCATTTGGCTACATAAATTATTTTATCGTTTGTTTCAGTTTAGATCAGCAATATCTATCTCTTCGTGTCATCTTTGGATGCAATTTTTTTAATGCAAAAGTGGGCATAATATACAAATTGAAAGTGAAGAAGTGTGGAAAGGAGTTAAATGGGCTTGCAGAGATGACGGTTGACAATACTGCTAAGAAACTTCCCCTATTATACATTGGAAAAGGTATTTTTCTTAATGTACCAAAAATAGTATGGGAAAAATTGTTGATTTCAGAAACTGAGTTTTCAAGAGAGGGACTAAATCCAGAATAATTAAAAATTGGTTCTGTTGTTATGAAATACAAGAGTTGTCGAATAATTATAATGGTGAAATACCAGAAAGATCAATATCTCCACGAGAAGCCATGACTAACCAATCGTTATTGGATGGTCTAGGATTTCGAAAATCTCATGCAAACCTGCAAAAAATCAGTGTAACACTAATAGATGCACATGTTTTAAAAAGAAAGTTCTTTGCAGATCTAAAAGTCATTCTAATATTATTTATTAATGCAAGGTAAACATCTATTTGATATGTTTAATATTATTTTGTAACTATTGAAGAAATTTGACAGTTTTAAAGGGTTTCCCCATTTTTATAATTTAACTTTGCACTGTTTAGTATGTCAAACTAGCTCTCTTTATTTAAGTTGTAATTTTACAAAAGTTATTCTTAATTATAATAAAGTACTAAATTTTAAGAATACTTAATAGCAATATATGTTTTTAAAGATTTTAAGTGACCAATGAACAGTTAAGTTAATTATTTATATTTTTTGAGACACCACAAAGTGTTGACATTAGACTTTTTCACATCCACTCTATTTTATAAAGTGGATGTAAAAAAGTCCTCATGGTGTCTGTTAAATGCAAAAGTGGGCATAATATACAAATTGAAAGTGAAGAAGTGTGGAAAGGAGTTAAATGGGCTTGCAGAGATGATGGTTGACAATACTGCTAAGAAACTTCCCCTATTATACATTGGAAAAGGTATTTTTCTACAATTAATTGATTGTTTGTGATTTGTTCCAAAATAATATTAATAATATTAATAATAATATACACAAAAGAGAGCACAGTTTCAACACAGAGAAGTTAATTATTTATAATAACCAATCATTTCCTAAAAGCAGGAAGTAATTCAAATAATGTACTTTTTTTATAATTTTCAAATTTATAATCTTTAATCTTCCTCTTTACTAAAATGTGAATAATTCATATTTTAGTAAATGTGAATAATTCATATTTTAGTAAAGAGCTGAGATTTTCACCACTACAATTCAGCTAAACATAGCCAGCCACATTGTAAAACGTGGTGTAACAACAATCTTGCTACATATTAGCTTTATTACAAAGTGGTGCCATTTTAATCAAACAGCTAGATGCTTTGTAAAGTTGCTAAATTAACAATCTGGCCAGTGGCGTAGTGTAGTGGGGGCGGCAGGGGCGGCCCGCCCCAGGCGGCACTTTAAAGGAGTGGCAAAATTTCACAATAAATAATAGTAATACCTAAATAAGGGGGCGGCGAAATTTTCCTTTGTCCCGGGCGGCTGACACTCATGCTACGCCACTGAATCTGGCTGCAATATATACATTTTGTTTTTGCATATTTATATAATTTGGCTTTTTGTTTTTTGTCACTTATAGTGATGTTCCACACAACGTGTAAAAGTCTGACTAGCATGTTTTTAAAATTTGCCTTTCAAATTCCAAAAAGGGAATGTTGTAAACCATTATAAAATAAATGACAGCTTTTTTTTTTTTTTTTTTTTTTAAATTGTAAAATTCAAATATTTCCTGAAAAAGATTATTTAAGATTGAAAATGTTAGGATAATAAATATTCACTTCATAGTAAATGGTTCTGTTTTGTGGTATTTAGTAGCATTTTTGTTTTTTTAATGAGAACATCATCAGCTGTGAAAATTATCAAGTATATTAGTATTTTATATCCAAAAGAGACAACTAATGTATTGCCAAGGGCATTAAAAAAATTGCTACAGCTCTGCATAGGATCATCATACAAAATGCTATGGCAGCATGTTAAGGAGCACTATGGCTTTATACAAAAGAATAAGTAAATACATTGGTGCAATGGATACTAGATAAGAGAGTCCAGGTTTATTTAAGAAGCCCTGTAATCATTAAGAGCTGAATGGATAAGCAAATGATTTGATTAATGAGCAGTGTTATAAGTGTTATGTATGTAAGTTTAGTGTTATTAATGTCCATGACTCCTTTATCTTAGACCAGTGGTTCCCAACCGGTGTTCTGCAGAACACTGGTGTTCCATAAGCATTTCTCAAGTGTTCCGCAGATTTAGTCGCAAATCGGAAAGTGTAATCGTATTCAAGCCGCCGAATATCAAAAAATTAAAATCATAAAATTTTCATAAACTTAAATATATATATGTACGACTCGTACTTATGGAGTGTACTACTGTTTCGAATAAGATAAAGGCAATGATAAAAACTGAATGAAATATGTAAAAAACATCAGGCACAAGTTTCCCATTAAAGTTATTTAGGTATATTTTTTCCTGTCTTAGAATTGGCGTTAATAATATGAGTAGAGATTTTGAATTATACCTGCTCAATTCTAATAAAATAACTGATGACAAGCTTATGTATTTCATATTAACTTAAGTAAGTGTTCCGCTAAAGAAAATTGCTCACAAAAGTGTTCCGCACCCTAGAAAAGGTTGGGAACCACTGTCTTAGACAGTAGATGGACTGCCATTTTAGACTTTCACAGTAATAACTTTTTAAATAAAAAAGTCCTTTCTGAGTTTATCTAGCAGTATCAATACACAGAATGTTTTATTGAATAGTGTGGGTGTGTGGGTGGCAATGAATCTACATTTAACTTTATAGTGTCATGTTTAATTCAACTACTCAAAACTTGAGACTTAAGAATATGTTATTAAACACTGCACTTATAACCAATATTCCGCAAGAAGAAATTACATGAAAGCAAATGTTTTCACCATGTTTAATAGGCATTGTCAGGCTATCTGACCTTTGCAGTTTGAATATAGCTGTTAAAACAAACAGTTTGCACTGAAAAGTTACTAGGAAAAGGTGATTGCTGTCCATGTGTTGAAAGAGGGAGGACGTGAGAGAGAGAGAGGGGGGAGAAGAGGGTTTTAAGATTAAACTTCATAGATCCATGCAAGGGAAAAGGGTCTATCTCTAAAGTTGATAACTGCATTTTTTCTTGTGGCAAATTTCTAATTGTTAATAACAATTTTAAATTAATAAATTTTAAACAATTAATAACAATTAGAAAGCTACAAAGCTGCCAGAAAATTTTTTGTATTTTAATTTATATTATTTATAATTATTTATCATCAATTCATATATAATTTTAATTAAATAATTTAAATAATTTAGAACTACTGGAAGAAAAGAATCGGCCTGGAGCAGGACTCGAACCCACAACTCCTGCTTACAATGCAGATGCGTTGCCAGTTATGCTACCCAGACTTCTGGTTTGATCTCTTTTTCCAGTATATATAAGGTTATGTTATAACCATCAATGGTTATTACGGTGCTGGCTGGGAACACACCTGCACCTGCACCCGCACCCTCGTCCTGTAAACATCTCCAAAGACTCTCAACCGGCCATTGCAAACCCTGGCAAGGCATATATATATATATAAACAAACATCATCACTAAACCCAATTTTCTTCCAGTAGTTCTAAATTATTTAAATTATTTAATTAAAATTATAATTATTAAATTTAGCAAGAGATGGCATCTGATGCCTAACTCTAATGCCAAATTATCAATTCATATGTACAATACTTCTAAGAATGTTAAAATTTAAATTTAAAAGAATTGTATTTGAAGATGGCTACTCAGATCGCCAAATATTTTTGATAAATAAAAAATTATTGCTGGAACAAGCTAGAACTCTAGATTTATACTTTACTCCAGTTTAAGAAACTTATTAACAAATTAACCAGTGTATTATGAAGCCCTAAGTCATTTTCATTTCAAAATATAAAATAATATATTTTTAAACATTAATGTTTAACATATTATCTTTTGGATTTCCTTGTAGGGAAATCATTCATTATATGATACACAAATTTGATCTCACACAGTTTGGATTCATACTTAGCTAATAGATATAACATGCTTTGTTATATGGTGCATCACACAAGTGACTCACTCTGCTAAGACTTGATAACAGTTGGAGAGGAATTCTGTTGGACATACCATTTTATATTTTAAAATGAAGAAGATTTTGGAATTTTGTTTGTTTAAAAACCTGAAGCAGACCTTTGTCAAAATCAAAAACGTTCATTAGATGTTTTTATTAATACACCTATCCCTCGTTTTACACAATACTTTTTTTTACACGTTTTCGCTTTTACACAGTTTAAAAAATAAATGTAGAAAATAAACTGGCTGTGATCAAAAGGAACAATTTTTAACTCTAATCTACATCTATATTCCAATTCACCTTAATTATATGTTATAGTTGATATATAGGATACTAGGTGACAGTTTTATTTCAATCCGTCAAATAGTAGCCGATAAACCGATATAGGGTACTCCCCTATACGCACGAAGTTGCATTCATTGCACATAGTTTTAAACCAGAAAATTTTAATTTTTCATATTCATAAGTAACAAACGATTACATTATTTTTGATTACATTTTTTACATTACATTACACAATTACATTACATTTTTATGAATCTTTCAGATTTTATGTTTTGTTCCTTTGTACTTTGTATTTAATTAATAAAAGAATATATTTTTTTGCCTTTCAATATTTTTGTTTGATTTATGTACCTTCAAAAAATTGAAAAAATTCATAATTAATAAACAACGAAATTATGCGTTTTTTGCATACTTTTCGGTTTACACGGTTTTACATTCAAAAAGATACAAATTCGATTTACATGTTTTTCTCAGGAACCTATCTTCCGTGTAAATCGAGGGATAGGTGTATTTTGTTACTGGATTTTAAACGTTCTTGATTGTTTGTGATTTGTTCCAGTAATTTGATAAGAAGCTAATTTTAATCAAAGATTTAGCCAAAACCATCAGGATCCATTTTCGATAAGGTTGTGTAGGATCCTTTATATTAATTAGAGTTTCAATTCACTTTTAAGAAAATAAATTTTTAATTCTATGGCTCAGCTTAGAATTAACAGGTTTTATTTTTGATGAATTACAGTTTGCATATATGTTACTAAGATTATATTAACTTGCATAATACACCCAAACTCCAGCAGTAATTTGAACTATTTACCTTGTAGAATGAATGTTTTTGGAGATTTTATGTCTCCATCTTCAAGTTCTTCTTTAAGATTGAAAAAATTACTCTGCATGATCACACATTACTAGCACTGACCAACCAATCATAATGTGTAAGTGCTGAATTTTAAAGTTTTCAACATGTAACATTCATTTTTAGAAATTAAAAAACATTTTCTACAAGCATCGTTCTATGATAGGCACAAGCATTGTTCTATATTTGAAAGACTTTAGAACTTGAAGATGGCGACATAAGATCTCTGAAAGTGTTTGTTCTACAGTGTAAATATTTCACATTACTGCTGGAATTATCAACTTATGTAATACACCCAAACGGTGTATTATATAAGTTGATAGTTTCTCCAGTTACAAAGTATTAGTATTTAAAGTAAGATTATATTATAAGAAAGTATAATTTTTAGCATTATATTTTGCATTCTATATTGTTATAAATATTTAATTTTATTAGTTTCATAATTATTAATATTAATTTAAAATTAACGTTATTTTACAGCTATTTATCGTTTCACTATTTTGTTCTTCAATTGTCTGTTGACTTTTGGCTCCTATTTTTGTTTTGATATGCCAAGTGTGTTACAAAAACAGTTTCAAACAGTAAGTTATTTTTATTCAAAATTAATATGTAAGCTTTCAAAGATAAATTACGTAACTTTAGAAAAATGTATTATATATCAATATATTTGTGGTAAACTGTTTGGAAAGTATAAAATCTGTAAAAATAAGTTTTTTGATTTTTTTGTAATAAACAGCCATTAAAAAATGTACTTTACTTTTTAAAGCTTTCATAAAATCATTAAACATAGAGTAATAAATTTATTTTAAATCTCATTGTACTTTTAGATAATTTTATTGCATACATAATATTTTTAAAATAATTTTGAATCTGCTAAGACAAGATAATGAATTTATTTTAAATTATATGCAATGTAATGTATTTGTTATATATTTAATGAATCTTTGTCAATGATAAACCATGAAAACACTAAACCAGGAGACATTCTGCAGCATATTGTGTACAGGCCTAATTATATAAATCAGAATGGTACTAGAAAGTATGCACAAAATTATGGTACTATAATTTTGTTCAAATAACCTATAGCATGTATGTTATGTATTTGTTATGTATGTAAACCTCCAGAGGATAACCCACACCGAATTGCCCCTTGACCTAGTTAGGCGACCCCGCACCTCTGACCTTTGTCTTTGTTGTGTTTCTTTGTCTTGGGCAGTTGTGCGTTAGCTGTTGTAACACTTAGACCTGGAGGCACAAACGTTACGTTGTATTACCACGCCGTTATGTTCTAGTCTAATAAAGTTATTTGTATACGTTAACAGTAATCGTTTATTTTACGGACACAACAATGTATCTTGTAGAAAATTGAAGAATGCAAATTAAACCTTATGAAATATTTCAAAAGCTGAAACTTTTACTCAACAACAAGCAATGAACTCTACATACTTTTCCAGCAGGATGATGTTTTTTAATTTACATTGTAGAAAATGTTTTCAGCCTCATTCAGAGACCTGCATCAGGTTTACACAGAAGAAATGTAAAATGTAATCTGAGAATTTCAAATTTAGAATGTTTTTGAGATTGTTTTCTACGTTCTAGCATAGGACTTTTTAAATTATACATATTCACATGTGCTGGTCAGTAGTCAGACTTTCCCTCTCCATTGCTCAGAAGGCTCCAATTACAAAGAAAATGATACTTGACATACATTGCACAAGAATTCCTTTAATTTTCTTATAGTATTTTTTAAGTCTAAAAAATACATTGACAAAGCTAAGACTGCACTGACCTAGCTTTTGGTGTATTGCTGTTCCTTTCGGCCACATACATATAATGTATTATTTTACAATAAAAATTTTTTACATAAAATATATTCTTAAATATTATCAATGTAATTTAATTGATGATGAACAGAAATAATGCAAGCCTTTTTTTTCACTTTAATATTGTTCTCATTTAGAGAGTTATCTACAAATCGCTGCCATGCTGTAGATATTATCTCACAGTCCTTACTATTTACACCAGCGTTTCTCAAAGTAGGCGATAACACCCCCTTGTGGGTGGTGAGTAAATCTAGGGGGTGCTGGAGGCAGGGTACTGAACAGTGACTAAAGGCAAAAGTTGGGGTTACTGACAGCTGTTCCCTTTACTCTGTTAAATAGATAAGAGGAAACATTGCATTTAATGGTTTCCAGATGTTGAGAACAATGTATGGTAAGGGCACAAAGTGTGAGATTCATAGAAAAGTTTTCCTAAGAATATTTCCAATCCTTTCTCACACAAGAGAAAATGAGTTAGGGGGCGTTGGATATAACTTTATGGAACAAAGGAGGCAGTGGATCGAAAAAGTTTGAGAATCATTGATTTACAGAGTTTCTATTAACCATTGTATCAAAACTTGCCATCTCAAGTGTTAAAATATTGCTTTTTCTGTTTTTGAGATGAGGTCATACTAAATGAACGTCCAAGCCAGTGACTCACATCATTATCAAAATACATTTGTTCTTGTGCACCAGAACCAGATGGTAGCGAAGACCCACTTGATGCACTTAAAACAGCAATAGGTGTAGGTGTAGGTGCAGTTGTTGTGCAAGCACCAACATTCTGCTTTGATTTCTCTTCTCCACCGCTATCACTTTTGCTACTAATTTTAATTGGTTGCTTCCTCTTCTGTCTCTCTAAAAGAAAATAAACAACTACTAACAAAAGAAAATAAACAACTTCCCAAAAAAAATTAAAAGAACTAAGAATTTAAGCTTTTGAACAGACTCTCTACACTAGAACCTTCAACCTTAAAAAAAGCTTTAATATTTTGTACAAATTTGTTTTATTATTTGCAACTAGCAGAAGTAGCTAGTTGCAAAATCATCTAATTAAGCAAAACAGTTGCAACAGTTGCTAATTACAATTTTCAATCATTATTTAAAATTATTGGAGGGTTGTATACTTGTTATTATTTTTTTATTTAATATTGTATGAATTTTCTTAAAATTTCAATAATAAAGACAACATTAAAATCACTATTACAAACAAAAAACAGTCCTTGCATTTCCTGAAGATTTTAGGTTGCTTTAATTAGATTATTTTGCAACTCATCGACTCAAATGAAATGAAATGAATATAAATACATACATACCTTTCATGTTAAAAAGTTTCTAATATCTATTTTAGATTGATATTATTGTGGGATTGCAGTCCAAAAATTAAATAAATGTTCAAAAAACATTAACAAATTTATTAAAACACTTACAACATACAATAGAAGTAAATACAGCACTTATTAATTTAAAACAACATAAAAAATCCAGCATTGCACATGGATGCAACGATGTTTCAAATAACCCTCGCTTGCAGTATGTTCTGCTCAAATGCATCAACTCACTCCACTGACTCACTCGCACTGATTGTAGCACTTAAATAGGAACAGAAGGTACTAGAACTTTCCTTCTAAATCTGAACCTCAAACATTCTATAATCTTCAAGTTCTATCACAGACCATTCAAACCTTGAACTGACAGTTCCCCACTTGTTCACCAGAGAGCGCTCCCATCATCGACCAACATGATAGTGTGGCGATACGCCATATTGTTGTATATATATATGTAGCGTTAAGCCTAGTATTAAGTTTCGTTAATCCTTTGTTCTATGTCTTTTCTTCGAATTCTCTAACGGTCTTTCCTTCCGGCTGGTGGGGACGAAATTTCATAGAATAACACCGGAAACAAGGTGTGAAACAAAAACCCTGAGGCAAGTCAGGGAGCGGGGGTGAGGCATTCTGGAGGCTAGCGTCGAGAAGAAGCGGACGGAATAAGAAGGTGGTCGTCGTCACGGATCGAGACAAAGTGCAGAAGTCGTCTACAGAAAAAGAACTGACATAGACGAAAACTAAAAAAAAAAAAACTGAGAGTGTAGCGATATAAAATTTTTTATTTGATCGGAGCTATTGAAAAGGACGACTACAAGTGACTGCGGTAGAAGTCTCCATTTCGTCAAGAGTGAAGACCAGACAAGAAAGAAACCCGGGTACCCCCACCAGCATATTTTTTTATTCTTACTCTTTATTCTTCCCTCTTCTATTTTCTTTTAAATTATAAGTTAGTTTAAGATAGTTTAAGTTAATTCTTATTATCTCTGTAAGGGCTACAAACAAAGACCAGTGTCGCGTAAACGCATCAATCCCCTTTGTGTGTACACGGTTTCACCGCACAGACCAGAGACAGTTATATATATCAGCGGTGTATAGTTGGGATCACAAAGAATATAGTGTATAAAGGACCACGTGAATTAATAATAAAATATTATTATTTTGTGTAAAATTTCGTATTTTTTTGTACGTCCTCATGTACACCACAATGGCGTCCGCGACAGGATCCCAACTATAATAGGGGTACACGGTCCTTGGTCTATGTACTGTACTGGAGTGATACGTATAGTAAATTTTCTTTAGTTTTAGACGCGTTAGTTATATTACTATTATCATAAGCGTGACAAGTATGGATAGTCAAGTCGGAAGTTCTGTCGTAGCTGAAAGTAACGGTCAAAATCAGCCGTTAATTGTTACGGGCTTTTTGGGGATGATTCCCATGTTCTCGGGAACGCAAAACGATACTGTAAACATAAAACAATTTTTCAACACCATCGAAAATATAGCCCGCTTAGCAGGATGGAGTAATGAAGTTAAAGTTGCGGTGTTGCAATCTAGATTGAAAGGGGAACCTTTAACTACGTTTTTATGTCTCCTAGAACAATATCCTGGGTCTTATGAGGAAATAAGGCGGGACTTGACTAAATGTTTTAGCAAAAGAGAAGACGGTGATAAGGACATAGTTGACCAACTCCTGAACCTAAGACAAAAAAATGGTGAATCCGTGACGGATTTTTCGATTCGGACAAAAACGTTATTAGCAAGGGCAATTAGGGGTAATGATAAATTGAGCTTATTCCGTGATGACATAATTATGGAACGTTTTATAAAGGGTTTAAGAGGGAATCTAAGGGGTAATGTGTTAAGGAGGGCCCCAAGAACATTGGAAGAAGCCTTCGACATCGCTGAGAGAGAGGAGAATATAGAGAAGGAATGTGATAGTCGTTTTGAACGTAAGGGAATAAACATGGGAATAGAGGAGGAAGTTGACGCAATGGTTGGAAGATGCGAAGGTACAGAAACTTCAAAGGATAAGACCGATGAAAGGATTTCAGGGTTAGAAAAAAAAATTGAGACCCTCGTTGAGACCGTTAGTATGCTTCTGAATAAAAAGGATCAGGATAAGAAAGTAATAAATAAGAAATGTTACGTATGTAGTAACTTAGGCCATTTCGCGCGAAATTGCCCGTATCGTAAGGATAGTTATTTAAACTAATGAAGGAGCACCAGATAGTCCAGCATGGGGCTCCTCGCATAAAAATAAGGCTGGCTAAGGAGATATATATGTCGCAGAAGGGACTCCCGATTGTTGAAGGGAGAGTCAACGGGGTGAAGTTAAGCTTCCTTATCGACACGGGTGCTGAAAAGTCGATTTTGAATTTGGCGGCTGTTGCGTGCATACCTAAGGGAAGTGTGGCTAGTGCTACTGTCAAAGGTGAAACTTTGGGAATAAGAGGCATAAATGGTGAGGTGACTGAATGCGAAAAAACCATACGTGCGGAAATCAGTTATGATAATCAAGCGGACAGGGTGACAGTCGCGTGCATGAGGCTGCCTAGACACGTAAGTTACGATGGGGTGTTGGGAATGGATATAATAAGAAAGATATGCAAAATCATCGAGGGCATTAAAGTAGCTGTGCAAAATAGAATAACAAACCATGAAAGACACCTGATCCCACATGATGAATTTAGCAACGTTGCCCATTTGGAAATTAAAGGGTTGGACGGTTTGAACCCTGAAGAAAAAGAACGCGTATACGATATATTTAAGGAATATCCCAAATGCTTTGCAGAATCGATAGAGGAGTTAACAGGTATGATAGGTGAAACGCATAAACCTGTAGTAGATCAAACGAAGCCGATAAGTACCCGCCAATACAGGATCCCTGAATATTATTTAAAAGGGTTAAGATCACTAACCAAGGCATATTTACAGGCAGGGATAATTGAAGAGAGTTCCTCAGCGTGGAACTCGCCTATTCACATCATTGAAAAGGAGGGCGGTGAAATTAGAATGACATTAGATCTCCGACGGATCAATGAGCTGACCGCATCCCAAGAATTCCCCATAGCCCGCGTTGATGAAATTTTAACTAAATTCCATGGTTGCAAATACTTTTCTGTCCTAGACTTAAAATCTGGGTATTTCCAAATAAATTTAGACCCATCAATTAGGCACGTTTACGCCTTTTCTACCCCATGGGGAAAATTTCAGATGTGCCGGCTTCCGCAAGGTGCCAAAAATAGCGGCCGATTTTTTCAGGCTGTTATGTCGAAGATTTTAGCGAGGTTTATAGGAATATCTTGTTACGTTTTTCAAGATGATATAGTCGTGTTTTCAAAATCGCTTGATGACCATGTAACGGTACTCCGCGAAGTCATAGGCACTCTGAATAGTAATAATTTAAAATTACACCCCACCAAAAGTTGTTTTGTTGTTGGTGAAGTAAAGTACCTAGGACATATTATAAACCAAAACGGGGTACGTCCCGATGTTAGTAATGTCAGTGCTATATTGAATATGAAACCCCCCCGTAATGTAAAAGGGGTACGTAGTTTTTTAGGCATGGTGGGTTTTTTTAGAAGTTTTATCCCCACATTTTCTAGCATTGCCTTACCCTTGACGAACTTAACTAAAAAGGGAAGAAAATTCTCCTGGAACAAGGATTGCCAGGAAAGTTTTGAAGAATTTAAACTTATATTGTCGAAACCCCCTCTGTTAAAACATCCAAATTTCGATTCACCTTTTGAATTGTACACCGATGCTTCCGATGAATGTATAGGCGCTGTCCTAGGGCAGCGAGAAGAAGGAAAATTTTATCCTGTGGGATATTTTAGTCGTAAGTTAAATGGTGCTGAAAAGAACTATGCCACAATTGAAAAGGAATGCCTTGCGATAATCTTGGCATTACGCCATTTTAAACCGATTGTATTAGGATATAAAATTGAATTGCATACTGATCACAAGCCCCTTATATTTTTAAATAATATGAATAACCATAATAAAAGGTTAATGAGATGGGCAACTGAAATAGCAAATTATGATGTAAGAATAAACCACATAAAAGGAAAACGTAATGAAGTTGCGGATTTACTATCGCGGCCAAATTATGGTAATAAGAAGTTAGAGAAAGATGTGAGCAGTAACGTTATTGATAATAAGGAACTGTGGCGGCAGGTAGTGGAATCGCAAGAGAGAGATGACTTCCTAATGAAGTTACGTAACAATTGTAAAAGAACTGACAATCAAGGGGTTACAAGTGGTGTTCAACAACCTGAATTCCAACTTGACGGTGAGGTTGTTATGAATGTAAAACCAGGAAGAATGGGGCTTAGGAGGTGGGCCCGTGTGTGTGTAGGGAGAGATATGATTGATCGTGTGATATGGTCCTTCCATAGCTCTACCCTGTCTGGCCACCTTGGGGTCGAGAAAACATGTAATATAATCGATAGATATTACTATATAAAAAATTTAAAAAATCATGTCAAGCGTGTAATCAGGGGCTGCAAGACCTGCCAGCAGCATAATTTACATAGAGGCCGAGCCCCATTTCAAGAAACTGAGACCGCTGATTTTCCCCTCCAGAAAGTGGCTACAGACATCATAGGCCCACTTCAGACATCCCAGAAAGGGAATAGATTCATATTAACCATAGTCGATATTTACACCCGCTATGCTGAAGCAATCCCCATCTCGAATCAGTCTGCTCAGGAAATTGCTGATAAAATTTTTGACCATATTATATGTCGGTATGGTTGCCCCAACGTCATTATATCTGACAGAGGGGCAAACTTTACTTCAGGTTTGTTCCAAGGGGTATGTAATGAATTAACAATTAAACATAATGTTACGACCGCCTATCGCCCGTCCTCAAATTCCGTATGCGAACGTTTTAATAAAACCATATGTGGAATAATTGCCCGGATATCAAAGGGCGACAATCGTAATTGGGACAGTTTCATTCACCCTGCTGCGTTCGCTTACAACAACTCAACCCATTCAGCGACTAATGAATCTCCAGCCTTTCTCCTGTATGGGTTTGACCCTCGTTTTCCTAGCGCGTTCCCAGAAGAAAATGTTGAGGATGTAGAGCGCCAAGAAAGGGGTCCCGAATTTGTAGATAAGTTGAATGTGTTAAGGAGAACTGCGTACGAATTGGGGAGAAAGCGGAACCGAAAAAACAGAATAAGAGAAAACGACGGCAAAAGAATTAGTGTGTGGAAAGAAGGTCAGAAGGTGTGGTTGCTTCGAAAGGGTAAGCAGAGAGGTACGGGAAAATTTTCCCCAAAATATTTAGGGCCGTATAGGATTATTCGTGTGTTAGGCCCTGTAACAGTTGAACTTGGTAGTAATCGGATAAAGGAAAAATTGGTGGTGCATACCGACCGCCTAAAACTATGCTACTCCCCAGTATATAAAGAAAGTAAGAGAATAGCTCCTCGACATCGCGAAATGCGGGAAGCACCAGTAGAGGAAGAGGAATTGGAAGTTGGGGATCCATATGAATACCTGAGGATGGGGACACCCAACAGAGAACCAAGATCAGGTGTAGGAAACCACCAATCGAGAGAATTGGAGGGTAATAACGAGAAAAAAATTGTTAATAGTAATAAAGATGTGATAAGTCCACACCCGTACAATCTTCGTGGGTGTAAAATAGATTACCGTAAGTTGCATTACGGTGTTTGATTCTTAAGGGGGAACATATGTGGCGATACGCCATATTGTTGTATATATATATGTAGCGTTAAGCCTAGTATTAAGTTTCGTTAATCCTTTGTTCTATGTCTTTTCTTCGAATTCTCTAACGGTCTTTCCTTCCGGCTGGTGGGGACGAAATTTCATAGAATAACACCGGAAACAAGGTGTGAAACAAAAACCCTGAGGCAAGTCAGGGAGCGGGGGTGAGGCATTCTGAGGCTAGCGTCGAGAAGAAGCGGACGGAATAAGAAGGTGGTCGTCGTCACGGATCGAGACAAAGTGCAGAAGTCGTCTACAGAAAAAGAACTGACATAGACGAAAACTAAAAAAAAAAAAACTGAGAGTGTAGCGATATAAAATTTTTTATTTGATCGGAGCTATTGAAAAGGACGACTACAAGTGACTGCGGTAGAAGTCTCCATTTCGTCAAGAGTGAAGACCAGACAAGAAAGAAACCCGGGTACCCCCACCAGCATATTTTTTTATTCTTACTCTTTATTCTTCCCTCTTCTATTTTCTTTTAAATTATAAGTTAGTTTAAGATAGTTTAAGTTAATTCTTATTATCTCTGTAAGGGCTACAAACAAAGACCAGTGTCGCGTAAACGCATCAATCCCCTTTGTGTGTACACGGTTTCACCGCACAGTCCAGAGACAGTTATATATATCAGCGGTGTATAGTTGGGATCACAAAGAATATAGTGTATAAAGGACCACGTGAATTAATAATAAAATATTATTATTTTGTGTAAAATTTCGTATTTTTTTGTACGTCCTCATGTACACCACAATAGCATCTTCCTGCACACAATTCAAACATGCTTTCTTGCCGCACACTACTATTATAACCTATTGACCTATGATTTTTCGTTTGACTAAATGAGCCAGGGTGGGCACTCGCCCCACCGTTGCTACGCCCCTGGTAATAATCATATTAATTTCTGAATTATTTGGACAAAATTATATGTTTTGGCACATGAAAAGTTTCTCCATTAATTCATAGTTATCATTTGACATTAATGTTAATTAATGTCAATGTTGTTATAAAAGCAGTGTATAACAATGAATTGTTTTACCACATTTCTAGGAAGTATTATTTATTAATGATTACTTGCCATATTTTGCGTACTAAAATTTTTAATTAGTTATATTTTTTTCAATTAACAATTTTCTGTTTAAAATTGCTGAATAATTAAGATTTAAAAACAGATTTTTTATTATATAAAAATAATTTATTCTAAGTAATTTGGTATTAGAGGCAGGTGTTAGTTGTCATCTCTTGCTAAATTTAATAATTATAATTAAATTAATATTTTAATAAATAATTTAGAAGGTTCTGGAAGAAAAGAACCAGCCCAAAACAGGATTCGAACTCACAACTCCTGTATACCATGCAGTCGCATTGTCAGTTATACTACCCAGATCATTGTTCAATCTTCAGAACTCATTAATTTAGATATAACCATACTTGGTTACTCATGGTGCTGGCTGGAGATGAGTCAGTAACCTTGACCTATAACTCCCACTGTAGCACTCAGCCAGCTATCACTTCTATCTCGGCATGGTACTTCTATATACATATACTAGCATCCCCTGTTGCGGCCTTGCCCGCTCTTATATACATATAGAACAGGCTTGGCCAATCTGCGGCTCATCACGTTAAATTGTGTGGCCCGCTAAGCAATATTATATATCTATTAAAACTTTTGTTTCCCATTATGTGTATACCAAAACAATTAAAAATGAAAATTTGCATGTGTCATTGTTATAATGCACAAGTGCGAGTACGAACTCTTGGTATAACAATAAAATCTTATTCATTTTGTATTTGTTTTACTTTTTTAAAAGAATGTATGCCTAAATTGTGGCCCATCGTAATATTACGTGTGATCAAAGTGGCCCGCGAGACAATATGGGCTGGCCAGGCCTGATATGGAACTTCGAAAATTTGAAGTAATTGTTTATTAATTATTTTTGGGTGATCAATGTGTAGTATTGCAATAGAGTATTGCAACATATAAAATCATAATACTTCTGAATAAGTTATATTTTGAGTTTTGTCACCCATTGGTATCAAAATTATTTGATTTTTATGATTTCCAGTTCTGGAAAGCCCTACATACAATTGATCATGGGAGAAACTCTCTGTATGAAGATCCACTCCAATGTGTTGGAATGTTTGGCTTTGCGATTTGTTAATTGTAATAGCAAAAGAAACTTTAATTGGAAATTGTAAATGCTTAAATTGAAATGGTAGATCAGTAGGAATCATTGAGATTCTAGAAATAAATGCTATTTCCCCAGTCACTGGTCCAGTGAGAATTATAGCTTCAATGATATTATCACTCATAGCTGTAATTTGTAACCTGGTACCATTACAAAAATTGGGAAATTGAACATTATGTAACAATGTAATTGGAGTACCAATTTTTAATTTTAATTTGTGGTGGGAATCCAGATAGGCTGAGACCATTAAGAAACTCTATGTTGTATAATAATAATCGCCAAACAATCGTTTAAATAATCAGGCTAACTATATGGCTGTGGATAATGTCCAGGAGTTTCATCATACCATTTTTTGGCAAAACAATGATCACATATTTTTGATCATTTTACCTATTCGAACCTCTTTCATATCCAAATAGTCATTTTCAGGATGACAATCAAAAGCTGATTTGAAACCTAAAAAATTCCTAGCAATACGCTTTCGATTTTGATGCTGTAGATTCGCGTTGTCTACAATTATGATAAAAATATTCACTTGAGATAAATCCAATAACTATTTCGAATATTTTGTACAATTACCTGCAGAAATTAATGCGTAATGATTTGAAAACCCGCCATAAGTACACATACTTCCATCTAGCATGATGACGTCACTTTTTTAATTCCTCAAGATTTTGCTAATTATAATTTAATATCAGTTCTTCAAATATAATAGTAAACTTCAATATAATAGACTTTTCTTATAGACAGAAAGTACTACTTCATGTGTTGCCATCTAGTGAAGAGAGAGACAAATAGACAGACAAAAATCCATAGAAGTTTTATTTAATTAATAATAAATCTGAAAGTTTGATTAGTGGTAAAGATTCTGGGGATCATAAAGATACTACAGTTAAAATTTGATAATGATTGGTTCAGTAGTTTTCACAGTTAGTGGTCACAAACAGAAAATACATTGTCTCTTTATATAATAAGTATAGATAAACATCCAAACCTGATTGTTACCTGTATGTATTATATCCAAATGATTGCCAGATTATATCAACATTCATTTGGCTTTAATATAGAGCTATTGGATTTGAGTGTTTATAATTTATCCTGTTATTAATCTACATAATTGTAAAACTAAATGACTTTCACAAGAGGAAAAACTTCTGAAAGTCATTTAGTTTTAATTGTTATTCATTAATAAATCATGTACTGTACAGGGTGTTTATAATTATAGTTCCACTTTGAAATGGCCATTAAATGAAAACTACTGGACAGAATGTTATCAAACTAGTAATAGTGTACAGGATGTCATGGGATTTTATTTCCCGCGAAAAAAAAAAAATAGTTTAAAAACTCACCACCAGCGGGGAATGGCTCTGTATGCAATATTGTTAAACGAAATAAGACATGAAGACATTGGTTGAAAATGAAAATGAACAATTTGGCAATTGTAAAATGCAATATACCAGCATGTCCATAACATTCCTCTGGATATGTTGAGCTACTGTTGGGAACACAGTAATGCAATTTAACTTGCTTCAGAAAATGGTGGATGCCATTGAACATGCTTTGTAACACATTTTAGAAATGATTAAAAACTTTTTCAACCAATGTCTTCATGTCTTATTTCATTCAACAATATTGCATACAGTGCCATTTCCCGCTGGTAGTGAGTTTTTAAACTTTTTTTTTTCACAGGAAGTAAAATCCCATGACATCCTGTACACTATTACCTAGTTTGATAACATTCTGTCCAGTAGTTAATTGTTTCTGTAAATTTTGTAATTCTGTAATGTATCTTCTTCATACATAAAACAATTATTTGAAAGTTATAAAATATTGAATAATTATCAAATTTAACTTGCTCTGTCCCAAAAAACAGGTTAGCTAAATTAACTGCAGAGTTTCAAAGAAAGAAACAGATAAACTACAAGAGTCAGGTGTGATGTACAGAATAGTATGTATGTGTAGTGAACCGAAATATTACGTAGGGGAGACTAAGCATTAGTTGAGAAAACGATTGTCAGAGCACATGGTGGCAATAAGATTAAAAATTAATAACTCATTATGGTTTCATCGTTGTGAGGAAAATAATTATAATATTGATACAAATAACAAAATTTTTGTATAAGGAGAAAAATATCACAAAAAGAAAAATTAAAGAACACTATGCAATCATTATGTAGAAAAATGTCATTAATTTAAATACCAGCATGAATGTAGATGCATGCTGGGATAATGTAGTTAGGGGTATAAATACATCTTCACACAAGATAGTTTGTTACCAAAATCATGTCTGTAATGCAAACAATGCTATGAATTATGATGTTATATCCAGTGGAGAGGCCCTGTTATAGTCAGGGCAAAATGCATTTGAAAGTAACATTAAATAAATAAAGATTGTTCCTTGTAGGAGAAAGTTGTAGTCTATTTAAATATTTAGTTTTAAACAATTCTTCTCAAAAACTCAGTAATGATAGAGAATAATAATTTCTCATTGTTTATTTTATGAAGGTTTTAAAGTTTTTTAAGCTTTGACTTTTTTTAAATATAACCTTTTTAACTTGAAAAACAATCGATCCTATTAAATTTTACAAATATTCCTTATACTTGTCTTTGTCTTATTGAGTTTTAAGACAATGGATTAATCCAATCATGTGTGACTAGCATTTTACACCTATCACTCATTTTTACCATCCTTCTATTTAGCTGTTGTTATTTTCTGCTTACACACACACACACATATATATATATATATAACAAATTTGTTCATCCTTCTCAACAAGTGTATGCTATACATAGGGTTGCCACCTTTTCAAAATTGCTGACCTGGACATTTTAAAATTAGGCTGTTATACTTAGAAATAAAAAAAATTAAGTTTTTTTATTGTGAGTAGAAATAAATATTTTTTTTATTAGAAGGTAAACATGTACATATTATATTATATAATATATTTCAAAGTAATACAATAATCACATGTGGCATATCCAAAAATAATTAATAACAGTCTGATGTTGATATTAATTGCAAAAATAATACATAAAAGTAAGAATAATAAGTAATAACACATACCAACATTAATAATAATAAGTTACAAATGACACATTGTATCTGATACAATATACAGTAGGTGATCAGTTAACGAACATAATCTGTTCCAAGACTTTGCTATCCAAATTGTTTGTTATCCGATTATCGATTTACCTTAGGTTTTTATGGGAATTTGATTAATTCGTTCTGGAGACCCCCAAAAATAAAAAATAAATACTTTCTTACTATGTTTATTTATATCTAACAATAAAAATACTTATATACACAGTCTTGCATTTTTATTAGTCATGTTTTTTCCGTTTATGGGGTTAAAGAATCTGTCTAATGTCTATTGCTTTTCTCTCTTCTTCAGGATTTTTCAGAAGTAATTAATAGCATTGTAACTGTAGAGATCCCAAGCCTATTAACCTCAACCTGGTTTGGATGCCATTCTATACTGCTGTTCTGACATCCTCCCACTTCTTCAAAACATCTTTAATTAATAGCAGATGTTGGCATTAATCCTCTTTTTCAGAAGAAAACATATCTTGCTGAGTTTCTTGGTGTTCTTCTTTCAAGAGTTCTTGGCGTATTTCTGTCGTCAGATCAGTTTCAGGTTCCATTATGAACTCTTCAATGTTCTTTATTTCTCAGATATGATTTTTGTTACTCCTTAAGCTGCTTGAGTCTTCTTGATTATACTGTATCTTTCTTAGATAAGATTGAACTGCGGACTACTGTAGACCTGTACAAGCTATTACTGCCCAGCAACATCAGACATCTTTTGCCCACTCTTTACCTTTGCTATTATACTCTCACCTTTCAAAAACAAAAACCTACGCAAAACTTAATGAGTGCCCGCCCGACGGTCTCACGAATACTATAAAAGAATTGTTTCTGTCAGAAAAATAAAAGGCTGGAATTACAAGGGAGAGTTTCAAAGTTTGGAGGAATACTATCCAATCAGTATATACCAGGTTGAGCATCAATGTTGACGTCTCTTGTGCTCTGAAAAGTTTCAAATTGTTGCCTGAAGACAAGGGAAGACCAATCATTATTTGTTGATGTTTCATTCAGGAATTCAGATTCTGAGGAATATGGTATTCATTATTTTATGTTGCTGCTTCTTGTGTTTGTTCTGTGAGGTGTTTGTTGTCCAAACATAAAAATCTTTCGTGAAAGTGTTCATTATCTGATCACCCACTGTATAATATAAATATGAGGCATGCGCAATGTTATTTTGCAGCCAAGAACTGAACAATGCGCATACCATTTTTAAACCAGTTAGGGACTTGTGTTGGAACAAACGTAATATATGCCAGAGATATCGTACTTACAAGTTAGAATTTTAAAAGTATATTTTTTGTTACTCTTAGCCTAGGGATAAGTTTGGGTAGGGTGTAAAGTTAGTCTTTAACCATTAAAATAAAATTGTTGCAAATAATTTTTATTAATTTATTTTCTTTCATCATAATTTCACAATTTCTACAAAAACCAGACAAATCAATAATTAATCTGGACCACGAATTTAAAAACTGGCTTGTCTGGGTGAAAACTGGCCTGGTGGCAACACTAGCTACACAGTTGAGTAGTGAGTGTGCTTGCTATTTCTAGACCAGTAGTTTTCTGTTTTCATAAGTTTAAAATTTTGGGCAGTTTGAGAGACTGTCCTAAATTTGTGAGTGTAACACATTTTTTCATATCTGAAATTGCTTTTCTTCCTGAAACCTGTAAATCAGTTTAATATGAGGAATTCAGATTCTGAGGAATATCTTTTTGAGTAGTGTGAACCATCTTTTATGGGTAAAAATGATGTAGAAAGTAATTGTAAGATGATAAAAGCCAATCGTCATCATATAATACTGATAAGTGAAATAAGTGAATATGAATTTATTAGCGAATCAATACTGGTTGATTTACAAAATACTAAGATAGATGTGCAAAGAAGCTACTATGTCTTGAATGCACAACAAAGATTTGTATGGAATGCACAAAATCATTATATTACTATTGTACTTATGAAATATCAAAAATTATTGCTTTATAAATGTTTTGTATAGAATATCTTTTAATTTTTGAAATAGATGTTAACTTCTGTTGCATGCATAAGGTATCATTAATAAATAAATATTTCTATAATATATTTAATTTTTCAAACTTGCCTTATAACATAAAAGATAGCTTAAAACATCAACTGAAATTTGTCAAAAAAAATTATTTATATGCCATATTTCTTATTAAATGATAATGGTTTGTGAGACTACTCAACTGTGTCTATGTAATAGATGTAGCACAATTGCAGTTAAGGATTAAGCAGTCATATTTTTTTATGCAGTTTTGATGTATTGTTCCTAAAATATTGGAATATACTTTGGAAATGTAATCTGTGAAAGATATTTATTCTTCACATACATCACATGGAATAACCTCTGTTTTATCCAATAATTGGATAAAAATGAGTTATTAATTAAAATTGTTTTATTGGATTTTGATCAATAGTAGATTATGCTAACGAATAATGTGAATATAGTTTATTTTGAACTTTAAGTGATCATTTTAATGTCCTTTGTGTAGTCCTTAAGATTATAAAACTTTTTATTAGCTTATTTTTAAATTTTTTATCTAAAGTAATTTATTACATTATTAAAATTTTAGGATTATCATTGTAATATGTCTGAAATAAACACTACCTATGAAAATTATACATGCTGTAATGACTGTCTAGATATGGCACCTGATGATTATAATCTTTTGTATGCTGTGTATGCTTGGACGTAAGTAAGAGAAATAGTTTCTTTAAATATTAATATGTTTCAAAGTTTATTTTTGGATTTTTAAAAATAATATAATTTTTATTATTTTAATTGTTCCCATTGACCTTTTATCGGAATCTATTTATATTGTTTTTTATTTTGTATTTTTGTATATTGTATTATATTGTTTTTCTTGGGGTAGTAATCATAAGTCTTAGACGATTTTAGCTATTGTATTCAAATAAATAAATAAATATTCCAGGTTATAGATAGTCCAAATATCTAAATGATAATTAACACCAGAGTTATTAGATTAGATTATAAATTTTATTAATTAATTCAGTTTGATGAATTTTAAAAATTTTACATGGCAAGTTAGACAATTACTATATAAACTGCATTATTACAATCACAACAAACTACTTCCAACAACCTTTACTCTGCAGTTAAATTATTTCTTTAATCTAACGTTTTCGGTTAGCTTTACTAACCGTCTTCAGGATCGACAAAAAAACCATTATTTCAAAAACTGCTTTCGAAAAAATCTTTACAATTTAGAATGCTTCTAAACTTTCCAGCTGCGCAATCTCAGATCATTCCCAGCTGCATATCGGCCACTCTCCAAGCGGATGGGATTCGATAAGATTCTTTAAAATTAATGCTTTGCTCTTTTTCATTGTACTTGCAAATACACCATGCCTCCGTATATTTAAACTGCCTTATATTTGCCACTTTTTGTATAATTTTCGCATCGTCCTATTTGATAGACACCTCGTCCGGATCCACTATCACATAGTTTGCACTAAAGAAATAATTTAACTGCAGAGTAAAGGTTGTTGGAAGTAGTTTGTTGCAAGTTAGACATTTCAGATAAGTAGTTTTATAGATAAGTATCAGGTCAGTCCATAAGTTCGTGTGTATTTTTATCTACAAAAAAAGCAGCAAAAAATTTTAATTAAATTTTATTTCAATCTATAATGTATTCACCATTATTTTGTACAATTTCTTGCCATCTTGATGGTAGCTTTTTAATCCCGTCTTCGTAAAATGATTTCGGTTTTGAATCAAAATATTCAGAAATAGCCTTTTTTACATTGTTCTCATCTTCAAAAGTATTCCCTTTTAAAAAATTCTGCAAACTGCAAAAAAGATGATAATCACTGTGAGCAATATCTGGCAAATATGGTGGATGAGGTAAAATTTCCCAGTTGTAGCTTTCAAGTTTCAGTATAGTTATTTTTGCAGCATGTGGTCTGGCATTGTTATGCTGCAAGAGAATCTGCTTTCTGTTCACTAACGACAATCAAGTTTTTTTCAATTTTTCATTTAAATACTCTAATTGCTCACAATACATTTGAGCTGTAATTGTTTGATTAGGTTCTAACAGCTCAAAGTGAATTACACCTGACATATCCCACCAAACAGACAAAAGAATTTTTTTTGGATGCAACCCACCTTTTGCAGTCGATTTTTGGCTGCTTGTCGTGATCCATCCATTGTCGTTTCTCGTCACATTATTATAGAGGATCCATTTTTCATCTCCAGTAACCAGTCTACCAAGAAAAGGTTCTAAAGCAATACGGGGTAAAAGAGACGTGCAAATGTTTACACGTTGCTGTCGGTTAGCTATTGACAGTTCATGTGGTATCCATTTTCCTAGCTTTGAAACTTTTCCGATTTGTTGTAGGTGTCTATGAACAGCTCCATGAGATGAATTTAAACGTTCCACAATTTCATCAACTGTTAAAGATGGTTCTGCTTCAACTAGTGCAGAGACAGCATCATCATCAAAGTCAACGGGTCTTCCAGTACGAGCCTTATCCTCCACACTAAAATCATTGTTTCTAAATCTTTCAAACCACTTCTGCACAGTCCTTGCACTAATTACAATTTGATTATGTACAGTATTTATTTTTTTGGCTGCATTTGTAGCATTCTCACCACTTAAAAATAAAAAGTATAAAACATGTCTTTTATATTCATTGGTTACTTCCATTTTAACGAAAATAAACAACTGAAATGTTCACAATTCTGAACAGTATTATATGAATGAGATCCAATTTAACACTTCAGTGTAAAAATTATCACATTAGACTGACATGTTTAAACAGTAAAACAAGATTTTTCTCAAGATCATAAAAATGGGCATGGACTTATGGACTGACCTGATATTATGATCTAAGTAGCCTACAAAGAAAGGTCGATCATCAAAAGTTTGTATTCCAGAATATTGAAAGTGAATAAATGGTGGTTCCTTTTTAAACAGACTTTATCTTCAATATTCTTTTTAAACATAATTGCCATTCATCCAACAGAATTGTACAATTGTAATAAATTTTTGCTATTATGCAACTACCATCCTTTATATTGGATTGAAGATGCTACAATTGAATAATAATTTAATTATAATAGCTTTAAGGCAACATAAAAAGTGATTATATATATATATATATAATTATCACTATATATAATATAATATATATTATCAACAATATACAGTCAAACCTGTTTTTATGCGGGGGATAGGGACCGCATTAAAAAAAACGCATAAAAAAAAATCTCACGAAACTTCAAGAATGGCTGTAAATAATAGTTTTCGCGACACAATTAAAAAATATTTTTTTTTATGCGGTCAACAGGGACCGCATAAAAAAAGTCTCACATAGAAAATAACTCAAAACCGTACGAAATAGAATTTATTGACAACAGATGTCAGCACTTGACTGCATCGTCTGGTCTATCGTCTGTTTTACATATTTTTGTCCAGGTGGTGTTTTGTTGACTTAAAAAGTAAATTATTTCATTTTTCGCATATTCATGCAATAATATTACTATAATAAGTGCATTTATGCTATAATAAGTTTATTTAGCTATAATAAGTCAACGTAAGACATGACGAATCGCACGAGACTAGTCGCCAACTATACCGCACAAATTAAAAATTCGCATTAAAAAAATCGCAAAAAAAATCGCACATAAAAAGAGCGCATAAAAACAGGTTTGACTGTATACAGTAAGAGACCTTGCTTAACACTGATTTGATATAATGCGGTCTGCATTGAAGCTTAAAAAAAAGCTCAAAATTTACGCCGATTCAAATTATCGTGGCTTTTCATCAATTCGTATATAATACGATTATTTATGAACACAAACCAATCAGAAAAAGGTGGCAATTTGTTGTAGCGCTGTACCGGTACTTCCCTTAAATCTATGTTTGTTTTGTGCAATTTTGGAAAAAATATAACATTATGAGTGCCATAGGTAGTATCACTTTGTTTGGCAAGAATTAACCGATAAATGCATGAACAAAGTGTGGAAGAAGTTATGGCTGGAGGTATCCAAGAATTCTCAATGAGAAGAGCCTATCGCTGTATCGTTAGGTTGACCTAATCGATACAGCAAGGCTAGGAGATGTAGACGAGCAGGATATTGAGGAGTTACTGCAGGTTTCTGGTGAGAGCCTTACCAATGACGACCTTCAAAAACTGATAGAACAAGGAATTCATACAGCACTGGAAAACAGTGATTCTGAAAACGAAGAACCCACAGAATTTCTCTATAGATTTCCTTAGTTAAAAGTTTGGTAATGATAACCGAAATCGTTGATCAAATTGTAGCAAATGATCCATATTTAGAAAGTAGTGCAAAACAAAACAAGGCATTTTGGATGCGATCTCCTGTTACTGACATTTGCTTAACGAAAGAAAAAAAAAAGCGTAAAATGAAACTACATGACTTTATCACAAAAAACAAGAATTTTAGAAAAGCCAGAACCTTCATCACAAAAAATGAACTTTACGTTTCTGTGTGCGTATGTTCATGTGTTATTTAACATATATTATTATGCAAATTAATATTAAAATAACTTAAAATTAAAGTAAAATCTGTTTATTTTTGGTTGCATGTTCCCCTTCCCCTATTTACTCTGTGTTAAAATGACCTCGTTTAACACTGTTTTTTGTTTGGCACTTTGTTGTCTGGGAACGTATAAAATTCAACAATATATATACAGTAAGACCCCACTTAACGTGGAGTCTTACTGTATATATATTTTATTTAGGTTTCTGTTACTGGTTTTTTGTAGACTTTAAGAATTAAAAGTTAGTGGCTTTCTTTCTTCAGTAACACATCATACAAGGCACAGTTGATTTATGTATTTTTTATTAAAGGAAATGCATTTCGGTTCTTAATGACCCTTCTTCAGTCCTTAGTATATATTGTTGAATTTTTTTAAAATTCAAACTTTACAGAATGAAATGTTAAGAAATAAAAACCAAAAATATAATTTTGTAATATATGAATATTATATTAACAACATTGTTTTTATTCATTTTATAAGTGTTAGATTTTTATGCATATACCTGGCTCATGCACAAAACTTTTAAAAGAATGGGGTTTAAAAAAATCGTTTTTTCATGAAGAAGTTTATTAATTTTTATAATACAAGTACGGTACATACTAAGAGTAAGACAATATTAAAGAGGAATTGAACAGGTACAAAATAAGTCTGCTATATATAATATACTGTTTAATTTTAATTTAAAAAATTTTTTTTTTCAAATAGGCATGGTTAATTTCCAAAACTCCATGTGCATAGCTTTGACTTATCATGTATAAGCCATGCACATACAAAATTATATTTTCTATCATAAAAAATTTTTTTTTTTTCATTTTCATTAAATCCTTCATTCATAATGAATTTTTCTCTTTTGTTTGTTGCTAACCAAATGAATATATTTTCATTACCTATCAATTGAAAATATTGAACTAGAACCGTGAGTATAATTGAAAAGAGACTATTAACAAATTTCTAAAAAAAAAAAAACATTATTAAATTGATTGAATACAAATAAAGACACTTTGCTTTAATTAGTATATTCCAACAAGTTATACAACCAGCACCAAGATGTATTAATTACAAGAAAAAGAAACTAGGTATTAACAAGAAAATTTACTCAAAAACCTTTACACATTGCAAGTACTTTTGGTTATCATTGCATTATTGTCATTAGGCATATAGAACAGGAATATAATGGTAACTATTCAGATTTAACTGCAGATGATGATTGATTTTTGCTTAGTAGCAATTGACATTAAAGTACAGTAAATAATAAAATTAAAACAAATATATTCTATTTGTTAAAAATATAGAAATACAATAAAAATAAATGGATAAATACAAAATACAAACTGAAAAGATTGTACTAGTAATAAACTAGAAGCACTACAAATTGTAAAGCTTATTTTAAAGATCTAATAAGTACTGTCCAATGCTCAGGAAGACTGTCAGAGAATTATAAGGATTGTTAAGTAAAATGTAAAATTTTTCAGAAACAAATGTTAGTCTGGAATCAGTATATGACATTAATATTTACACATCATTCCAAATAAGCTCAAAAGTACTTAAGAACTTCCTACATACTGTACTTAATTCTGTTTTCTCCTTAGCTTGTGCAACATTTTTTTGATGCTCAGCTATGTGTGTAACTAACTTTCTGGGTATGGCTTCTATATGACTTAATGTAATTTTGTTAAGCTAACCTGTGGCAGCATATAACCTGTGATGGCATATACCCTGCAGAAAATTGCAAGAACAGAAATAAATCTTTTGTATAACCCACAACATTGTATGCCTGATGCTTCCAGAGCAGCTGTTGAAAGCAAGATAATTATCAGTATGTAGTTTAGAAGTTATCTCAAGCATTAAAATATTGCTTTATCTGTTTCATTTCTGTTAACAAATCATTGTAGATTTATATAAACAACCAAGTTCAAATTTTATACCCCACATTTTATACTAATCATATTAGTTTCTGGATTATTTGGACAGAATTGTACATTTTCAGTGCTAGAACTTTTTGGCACAAGAAAATCTTTATTCATCATTATCTTTTGACGTAAATGTTTAATGTCAATGTTATTGTAAAAGTAATGTGTAATGAGTTTCTTGTTTTAATATTTTAATTCTGTAACTCATCAATTATTTTTAGAATTTTGTTGCAAATTGATGATTTTAATATTTGTTTGAACCATTAATGTTCTTTTGTTTTAATTTGTGATTGGAATTTAAAAGTTGCATAAAATCTGCCCCATTGTATAACCTGCAGCCTTTTCAAATTGTCTTTTAAACACAAATAATCCATAGATTATCTGCACAAAATTATGGTATATACATTACTAGAGTTAATAAACATTAGAACTTTATAAACTTCAGACCTTTTCATTGAAATAAGCATGTCTTTATCATTTGATAGTATTCTCCTTAGATTGGATTGAGGATGTGGAACTCTCCTCATAAATATATATTGGTAATTAGCAAAACATATGTCTTAAGTATCGAATAGAGAAACTTGTGAGAGCCTGGATGAAAAAATTTTATTGAAAAAAATTTTTTTCGAAAGAAAAAAATCATAAAGGATATAATTACAACTTTTCCTATGGACTTGCTTCCTTGTTTAAGATGATACATTGAATGTGTCACTGGGAACTAACAGAAAAATTGCCATTAGACCATAGAACTAAATAATACAAAAAAAGGGCAAGAGCAGTGAGGGAAGCAGGCCCAGATTTAAGGCGATTGGAGCGATTGGGCCCAATCGGGCCCCGCACTTGATGGGGCCCCGCATCACCACCAAAATTAACAAAAAGTTATTTTTCGAAATTTAAAGCAAATTGCTTTTGACGATAAAGGATAAATTATAAATTATTCAAATAATTAAAAATATATTTATTTTAAGTTCGCATTGATGGATGAGATTTATTATTGTTTATTATAATATACAGTATATACATTATAATATAGAAAATGTAATTGTTTTTGAATTTTGTGCATTTTTATTTTTTAATGTATGTAGAAGTTTACCTATCTTATGATCCATGACATTTGATTTATATATATATTATATATATAAATGCAAATTCTATATATAAAATGCATTTTATATATAGAATTTGCATATATATAGAATTTGCATTTTTTTAAATATTTAATATATAGAGGCCCCGCAAAAAAAATCCAATTGGGCCCCACACTTATTGGATCCGGGCCTGGAGGGAAGGACCCCCAGAGTAAAAGAATGGGTCCGATGATGTGACAGAGAGTTCATCATCATTAGTTCGCCACCTTTGAACTGATGTTTGCACCCGATCCCTTTTGAATACTGCTCAAGCCATCACCCATCCTCTGCCCTTCTCAAGACATCAAAAGACTTCCATCCTTTTTGATTCATCAAAGCTTATTTTGAACCACCTTGCGGATCAGGAGTACGTCGATTCTGCGATTCTGAAAAGGGACCAATTTCTACTAAGGTATTTTACCAACATGCAAATGATTGTAAATTTTCTCTCTCGTAGTCAGGGACCCGCGATCTTAACGATAAGGGTTACCTTTTCCTCTACATGTTTTATAAAGTTAGTTCCCACAAAACATCTTAACCAATTTCTGTATATTATTGATATGTAAATAAATGGATATTGTGAATTGTTAAATTCGTAATAGTATGCACTTCTTCCAGTTGTCTTAGACTATCTCCATCCCAGGCCCAAGCACCTACACATGCAACCACTCATGAAAAATAGAAATAACTGTTTCTGTGTTTGTCCGAAAGACACAGCGGTATCAGTCCTGGCAAATTTGTCATCGTAGTCATCAGTAACATGATGTCGACCCTTCGGTCAAGTGGTGCCGAAGCATGGAGGGGGCCTTTGCACATTGTCACAAACTGTTATATTTCAGTTTTGGTTTTATAAACTAGAGATGGAATAAGGAAATTACAAACTTTATACTTTAAGTTAAACTTGCCAATAGAATAATTTGCTTTTGGGACTGTTGACTTAATATATACCAGCTCTAATCTTTTTCTTTAGATGTATAAGGCAGAAGATAAGATCTGAAGACAAAAGCAAAAATTGCTACATTTTTGTAATTGGATGGTAAATACCTTAAACTTGTAATAAATACCTACAACTAAACTAGCTGATATTCTCTCAATGGAAAGATTTAAAAGGGAGATAAAAGAACTAACAGCAAAAGTTAGAGTTTGTATAATGATTTCCATACTGTTAATAGAGTTGGCATCCCTGTAGTTGATATAAAATTGCTTTTTATTTTCTTTATAAATTTCTAACATCTTTAAGTACTTGAGTGAGTTAGGATTCTTGGAGGGCCTAACAATCCTAGCCTTATCCCATTTAATACACTCATTGCCATAAAAATTAGTGCATCAAGAAGGATTTGTCAGAATTGAACACGTGTGAGTGTAACAGTGATATAAGTAAGTGATTACAAAATGAATGCAAAAAAATCGTTTATTGCAGAAAAAACTACAAATGAAAGGAGGTTTTAGTACCCTATTGGGCCACCTCTAGCATGAATACACAATATGATACAGGTGGGCATGGAGGCATACAAGTGCTGTATGGTGTCCTATGGCATCTCTGTCCACAGTTGCTGCAAGTGGTCCTCTACTTGAACCAAACTTCTAGGCTGTCCAACTTGGCATTCCAGATGGTCCCAGACATTTTCAATTGGTGAGAAATCAGAGAACTGGGCAGGCCAGGAAGTGTGGCAATGTGGCAGAGGCAGTCTTGTGTAGTGCTACGCGATATTTGTATTTTATTTCTATATTGTTTTGTAATTTTTATTTGTATTTGTATTCCATTAACCGTATTGGTTTTTTTTTTTATTGTTTCGTTTTTTTCGTTTGTCACATTTCACCATGTATCGCGTCATACAGCTACGCTCTGCCAATTGGTTTACCCTGTATCACGTGACCTAGAAATTCCCCGGATGGAGGGAAGTATAAAAGGGAACATACGACCTAAGAATGGACCTTTTTTCGACTGGCACTTCGGATGATTGGACAGTCTTCAAGGGAAAACAAATTACCAAAGATCAACAAGCACGTGGTGGACATATACGATATTTTGAAGACAAAGGAAGGATTGCTAACTATCAATAGAAGGGTCTCCTGTTCTGCGCCAGGAAGACGGAAGTACACGTTGTATAATTATTGTAAGTTTACATGCTCATTTTGAGCGTTATTTTTGTCCGATTTGTCGGAAGGACCGAAATTTTGTAATTAATTAAGCGTATGTCTAACCTTTGTAATATATAGCTATAAGTTAATTGATACTCGGTGTATATGTAAATAAACGTGTTGTTAATTTCCTGTTATTTACCTTGTGAAGTCTTCATTTTCTACCCATCTCATAGAAATAATATTAGTATTATTTTCTTCATATTATTAGTATTACTTTCTCGGTATATTAGTTTCTTCACACTTGTGACACCCTTGCTGTGTGTGGTCGAGCATTGTCCTGTTGGAAAATGGCTCGTGGGAGCTCTGCCAAGAAAGACAACACATGTGACTACAGGATGCCACTAACATACCACTTGGTTGTCATGGTCCCTTGGATCACTACTAGAGGTGACTAGCTGTTGTACATGATGGCATCTCAGACCATCACAGTACCTGTGGAGGTGGTGTACCACTCCAAAACATAGGCAGAATTGAGGTGTTTACCACAGGACCTCCTGACACAAATGCAGTCATCATCAGTGCCCAAACTGAATCTGGATTCATTGCTGAAGAGACAACCTGGTTCCATTTTGTTATGATCCAATCCTGTTAAGAGCAATACCACTCCAAACAAAGACAATGGTGGGTGGTGTGAATGGCAGCTCATGTAATGGCTGCTGTAATACAAATGTTCCTCACCCAGGTGCCTCAAAATGGTACAGACAGACATAGGAGCCTGTAATGACGGCACCACCTTTATCAGGATGGCAGACAATGATACAGCCGGCTGTGTGAGTGCTTATTAGAGGACCAGGTGGTCTTCTTGGCTAGTAGTCTGATGAGGGCATCCTGAGCTGGGGACCATGTCTGCAAGCTCTCTCTCATCCACTGGTTCCTATACAACTTCACAGTGTTGTCAAAACAGCCTAGATGGTGGGCTATTGGCTAGATGACCATCCAGCTTCTTCCTTTCTCAGTTTGGTTAGAAACCAATCCTCATACCGGTACTCCAATATCCAATATCACTTCCTAAGCCTTTTAAATTTCCGGTACTCCATACGAATGGCAACGTATTATCATATGCGTGGCGGTATGTATCCGAAATGCACCCGCAATGGTAGCATCTCAGAATAGTGTAGTATTCCTGTATGGATGGACAGAGACATTTTTATGATGGTATCAGGGAGATTAATTGCATGTTAGATCATTCGCAATTATTGCGCGCGGGAGAGGTTCGATCGTTTGAATTTTGAATTAATTCTATTTGCATTCTATTTCAAAACCGTCGATAAAAACCCGACGAAGATTGCGGAGGCGATCGAAAACGTTAGTTAATTAGTTGTTAATTTTCGTATGGGGTACCGGAAATTTAAAAGGCTTAGGAAGTGATATTGGTCAGTTTGGTTAGTTGTTCATATGGTCTTTGATTGCAATGTAAAGGCATATCTAGTGATACAGCATTTCTCTGCAACAGGTAAACTACAGTTAGAATGCCTTTGTGCACTTTTTTTAAAGGACAAGGGGAACACACTTTAATGTCCTTTGCTGGCATTACACAATGAGTCATCATGCTATACTCTAATTATTTCCATATCTGCTTGTGACTTATCTGCATGCCAAGTTTCACAGTGATATGACAACTCCTTAGTGTGCTAATTTTTATGGCAGTGGCTGTACATATGCCTTCTGGGTGGCATAAGCCATTAGTGCTGTACTGTACTTATGTTTCTCTGCTGTGTACTTGTGTTCTTTAATTCTGTGATAGACTTTGTCCAGTAGCTCCTACATACATTAGTTGTCTGTTAAAATGGTGGTTCTCTAACAGTATGGTGTAAATGCTTGAGAAGTTGGTGTGGCAATCTTGCACCTTGTTTTTCAGGGTACTAAAGATGGTTGGATTATGCTTATAGAGAAAGTTTGTTATTTCTCTTAACCAGCTCCCTGTGAATTTTTCTTAATGTGGGAAGGTAATGTGACTTAAGTCTATTACAATCAAGTTATGAACACTGGGCTCTTGGTGTTTCAAAGCTGGCAATTAATCTTCATATCAAGTCAGTTAGAAACCCATGTTATTTGCAACATTCTCAATGTTATCCAGCTCAATACATTTGAACATATAAAAGGAAAAGTAAAACAGTGTGAAATTAAGTCATGTACCTTTAAAAAATTGATTAAGTTTTTATTTGTTTCTTGTTTTTTTAAATAGACATGGTACAGTATGTGACATCATGTCTGTTGTATGTCACAGTCAGTACTGTGACATTAGGTTCTAGATAGAGTCTAAAGCCATTATTAATCATGCTAAAAATATTTTAAAACAGAAGAAAAGAAATTGTAATAAATGAACATGATACGAAAGTAAACAATATGAGTCCCAAGTGTGACTCAGACATGTTAAGCAATAAATCAGTGTCAGGCTAGAGAGTTCAAACTTTCACTCTAACACTCATGAACAAATGATCAAAGTTAAACTGAGTCGTCAAAGGCAGTTTGACAAAAGGAAAATGTTGTGTTTAACCATTAACATTCCAAAATGTCAGAATAGAGGACATAATGATCAAAAATATGAGTGCAAGTTTCGAAGTTCTATCAACATCTCCTGGTCAGAGTTGAGGCAAATCTCACATGACATACTGGTACAGTTTGTGACATAAGTAGTTTCCTTCTGCTGAAATTCCAGTCATGTGAAAGAATGAAGAGTAGTTCACATTGACAGCAAGTGATGAAAATGAATAAGAAACTAGAAAGTGATTTTATTTACTCAATAAAATTGGTTCATACTACAAGGAAAGTAAAAATTTTCAACATATTGGACTGATGGATGATTTGTTAAATGGGAGAATTCACTAGGTCAGAAAAAGCAAAGTGAATAATATATAATATGGTGATGTGTGACAACATATATGTATTATTTGTTTTGCTTTTTTAGTTTTTTAAAATAATTATTTAAAATTTTTCCGTTGTAAAGTGAATAATGCATAATAGAAAAAAATGCTGCAGGGTACTGAAAAATATGACATATAAATGCAAAATTGTATAAATGAAAAATATATAACTGAAGTGTTTTATGATGGAGAAGGTACTGTACAGAAAATAATTAATGTATAATTGCAAAATACATACAATTGAGAAATATATAATTAGGGTTTGATTGTATAATAAAATTACCATTATTTTTTCATAACAAAATCAAAAATCTTTATTAAATGTTATGAATTTATACAAAGAATTAAGTTATATTTTGTATTCTGAATGTTTCAATTGTTGAAGTTGGCTTAAATTCAGAAGATTGTCAAATATGGATTTAGCATAGATTTTATGAATTTGGCTTTCTTGTTGGTTTATTTCTATATAGTTGTAATTTGTTAAAAGTATTACAGAAAGTACAGAAAAATTCTTGGATTATTGCATATTATGTCTAAACAAAAGCTTAAGTTATAAACTTGATTTAGTGTACAGTAGAGCATCGATTATCCAACCCCCAATTAACTGACCACGTTCTATTCGGCAAATTCAAGTGTCCGCTAGTGATGTGGCGCTATAATATTTGGTTATGTCTTGGCTACTTTAATATTATTTTTGTTAAATTTTTGCATGTTTTAGCTGGCAGCACTGGCTTGACCATGAAAGGGAGGCTAGTATTTAAACCAGGCCTAATACACTATTCTAATAATGTATATTTTCATACTTTTTGGTTATCCGACTTTTCAGTTATCCGACCAACCCCAGTCCCCAATTAAGTCGGATAATCAATATTCTACTGTAGTTTTTCAGTCTTCATAAACCACAATGTTAACCTTATCACATGTAATGTCTTTTGATTTTGCATATCTGTGAGGTCCTGGACAGGTCTGAACCATCACAAATTTCATGAGAATTTAGTTGATTTAGAGAAAAATGTTGTTTGTTTTAGAAAGGTTAGAAAAAAATGTTTGTAGTCAGACACCCTTTGTTTATATTAAAACTGTGACGCAAAGTCATAAATCATAAAAGGAATGGTTACATAACTCTGGATATCTTCTATTTTGAAGTAAAGGACTTGATGGTGTGGCGATTGTTTGCCATGTTGTTCCCTTAGCAGACAATGCCCTTTGTTTGTTGCTTTCCTAACGTTCCATTGTCCGTTAGACCCGGAAGGGACGATTAACTCAGCAGGGGGAGGCAGGACGGTATAAGTAGCAGAAAGGCCGACGGAACGGGGCCTTTTTTCGGAACATCTGAGATGCAAGCGGGAGCAACAAGGAATGTCGAGTGAAGCGGATCGACGATTGAAGGGGAAGAGGAATAAAGAGTGTGAAGATAGTGTAGTGCTTGATCACTAAATGTATTGTTTTTTTTGTATTAGTGTCAATTTTTAATTGATTGTGTATTGTAGTTGGCGAAACGGAAATAAATTCCGTTCCGTTTATGTTGTCGCATACCAACCCTTGACGGGTGAAGCTTGTAAGCGGTTATTGGTGAATTGGCGGGTCACATGGTACAGAAGTCCCCGGATGGCGGGAACATATAAAACGTGCGTGTGGAGATATTATTTTTACATTTTTCTTGGACATTGGCCTGGAGGAACCTCATCAGGGGCGATCGAGTGCGAAGGTTGTTTGCTAACGGAGTGGAAGGCAAGAATCGGAGCAGTGAGACTGAGAAGAATAATCCAGATCCATCGGCGTGAGGAACCGGTATGTGCCCTTCGTAACAAGAGTATTGCATAGCGGAGGAAGCATTCATTCAACCACCATATGTATTTCGTTGGTAAGAACTTTTTCCCAACACGTGTGGACACCCCATTCTGAGTCGACTAAAATTATCGTGTGACTCGAACGTGTGTATATATCGTCTATAAAACTTTTCTTTTGTATCTTATTAGGTTAAGTCCGCGTTTTTTCTCACTCTTATTTTATTTAATTAATAAATTTGGTTATTGTGTAAAGTTATATTGTTAAGTCCTCGTCATTCTTACCGATCTTTATGTCTAGATCGTTTCGTCCATCTAAGACACTACAATAGCATCTCGACGGTCTCATCCATATATAAAATTGTATACGGTATTTATATGATAGTTTTTGTGTAAACATACGCATGTTGGGAGAAAGTAATTTTGTCGCGAAAACTGATATTTTATTGTAGTTCTGTTCAAGCCAGATGTTAACTCATTTTTCTGTTGAAAAAATAAATCCTACAATGGTATGGTAAGAAAATTGTACTTCTGTTTTTAATGTAAAAACGTCAGATCCTCCATAGAAAGGCTGATGTTGATATCGTTTTAACCATGTGAATTTTCTACTTATTATTTGTCTTTTTGTGAAGTTTTTCTTCATGTGATTTTAACTGTTACTTCTGTGGCTGGTGGAAATGGATAAAACATAGACTTGAAAATGTATATATTTTCTTCATTGTCTTAACTTCAAAACATAGAAGGAAGTCGTCCATTTCCGATTGAAAGATCAAGTTCAGCCTTGAGTTTGATCCCTCCCTCACTCCAGGTAGGTAACCTCAGTCACTTGGAAAGCACAGATGAGGATGATCACCCAGTCAGAATGGCCGATTGAAAGACAGAGATTGATATAATCCTTGCTCTTCAAGGACGAATTCACTTTCCGTAAACTGTACACCTGCACACGGTTAGTCAACATGCAGGGCCAATTTTTGCCTATTGTACGCACAACAAATTTGTGTCGTTTGTGTCCCATCATGGAACTTTGACATCGTTACCTCACTTCAACAAGCCACTGTCTCAACAATGGACTGCATCATCATTATCATCACCTCTCTCTGCCCCAGGGCCATCTCGAAACCTTTGTACAGGGATCAATGGACTTACTGAACTTTACCATCCTTGAAAGTGACAGAATTGTTGAACTATCTTTTGACGTCAACTACCTGTTGACATTCATCTAAGCAATAGTTTACTGTAATAAACAGTTTTGTTGTAAGGACATGTCATCTTTGCCTCCAGCACCACCATCCACATATGATAAGCCCCTAGGCTTTTCCTGACATGGGGATTAACTGATTCCTCCTAAAAGTCAGCAAACTTACATAACAACACACCCAACAGCCGTAAGTGAACGGGTTAAATTTAGTAGCGCCATCTCTTGCGCAAACCAATAATTAAATTTAGAATAAACTGGAAGAAAAGGGGTTGTGTGTGTTGTTACTTATATTATTGGGTTTCGTTGGTGTTTATTTGTTTAAACTTACATGTTTTTGGAATTTAATACATTGAAAATGTAATCCTTAGATGAATTTTTACCTCAAATAATGTTTTCCAAAAAATAGACTTGTTTTCGAACCTTGTTGGTTCTTCGTCAGGCGTAACGGAATTCTGTTCGACAAAATTTTAGAAAAAATTTGCATTCTGGAACGCTGTCGCGTGTAGCCGATGTCGTCATATTAGACTTGCGCGATGTGAGTATAGCGCTACGTCAGGGATCTGTTGAGAAGCACACCGGTCAAAGGCACTAAAGTTGTTGATTTTCATTTATTTTCACTCCGGTGTTGTTCCTTTATATATTTTATATATTTAGACTTGTTACATTGTTACTTAATACATTGAAAATATATTTCATATTGGGCAGTTATAAGTTCATCAAATCATTTCATCATGTGATAGTGAGAGGACACCATATTTTATAGTTTTGGCACATTAGCAGCCATTGCTGAACTCAGAGATTGGCATAACAACTAGAATAAAGCAATATTGAGTCAAGTTTTGAAGTTCACTATTGATTCTGCAGTCCCAGATATAGTATTTTTTGTAAATACAAACCTGGACATTATGGCAACAAGTACAAAACACAAAAAAAAACTTAATGCACAATAGTTTTAATGATATTGACAAAAATGTGTTTCTTTATGTTTAAAACTTAGAAACTGTAGCGATTAAAATTAAAACTTATTAAATCTTAACAGAAAACAAATAAATCTCCTTGATTACTTTCAAAAGACAGTTTAACAATTTATTATCTTTGTATAAAACTTGTCTAGAGGTGCAGATTATTGTATATTATATTGTATGAAATAAATGCTTTCGTGGAAGTGTTTATTCTGATAATTTATGATTTTGTCTTCATTTTATCCATTCTGAATACATATACACATCTAACTATTTGGCATGTTTTTTAAAGAATTTTTGGATTTTATACATTTTGCAATTAATGTGTTTTTTTCACTGGTTCTTTGAAAAATATTAAGTTTCTACTGTATTTTGTTTCTTACAGTTTTATATATATTAAAATAATATAAAATTACAACATAGAACTGTTCAAGATTTTTATTTTAACCAAAATTACAGTATCAAATTTTTATTATTATTTAGAAATGCAATTGTTGTTATTGGTGGAGGATTTCTAATAGATAAAATGGGAAACAGAGGTAAATATCATTAGAAATAAAATATTTTTATTATGTTAATATTTGAAAATACCATAAATTAGTCTATTAGCTACCTTTTACTATTTTGTCAATCTCTCTTAAAATTTATTGTAACTTATTGTTTACTAGATAATTTACTCCCAAGAACTTTTGGATGCATTTTTTATCATGTAAGCGAGACCATTCCACATGCAAACAGTTCCACCAATTGATAATTTAAGTTTCTCCACACACATCTTGTCAAGAGACCCTGAATTTATTGCTAAATAATGGCATCTGTATACTGAATCTGCAGTATGAACTTTGGCAAGATGGGGGCAACCATGTGTACGTAAGAAGTGATAAACTAATTTCAGGGGTCTTTAACGTTTTCAGGTAACACTTTTAAGATTCTCAGTCAGCATGTTTTGTAGCATTCTAATTGAAACTAAGCCACGAAGAAATATGTCTGTTTTAATACATGTAGATCCCTGTTAGGTTGTCAAATCACAAATTTTGTCACTATCATTCATATAGCAAAAAATCCACTCCTTTTCCAACATCAGAAGATATTATACATACTGTTCCACTAGTAGATTTTTTACTAGGTGTGTTCCAGTAGTAAAAATGCATCCAGTGATAGAATAGATTTTTTGTTGCAGCAGGCTTGCATCAACATTGAATCTTATAAAAATGAATTATTATTAAGAGCTACATTTACATCATTTAATAAGTTTTCTAGTGATCTTCAAAATGTTATTGCTAAATATTGCCTGAGTAGAAATATAGGATGAGTTTGTATCTGATTACCGTATATATTGGCAGATAAGATGACCTTCAGATAAGACGATGTATAAATTTTCGTCGAAGTTTTATAGTTTTAGCATATATCTGTCCTATAAGACGACCCCAAACTATCAACGAATTATGAATTTAGTTTAGATCAGCAATCATTATCTGAATAATAATACTGTATAGCATATATGGAATTATGTCTTATTTGTAATTTTTTGAATGAACAAATTTTATTTTCTTGCATCTGGCGATTTTTGCAAACATTCGCACTAATTTGGGCATTTGGGTAATGATCTTGACTACTTACAAAAACATCTTATGGACTATTCTATTTTGTGCACATACCCTTAGACAAACCGTAATTATTTACTAGAAGAGAGTGTCTTTTTATAATGGTTTTAATTTATATAAATTTCAATCTAATTTTTTTTGTATCTATCATATAAGACGATCCCGGATTTTCGGGGCCATTTTTTATGGTTCAACTATCGTCTTATCCGCTGAGATATACGGTAATTTGTTGTCATATATCTCACAAGGAAAATTTGTTTATGGTTATTTACAGTCACAGATGAAAAGAAATATTTGTAGGTGACAAATCATATATTTGCCAAGCCATCATAAATTAACTGTAGTTTCTTCATCCTGTATGGTGTCAGCAACCTTTTTATTTAATGTCATGTCTTTTGATGGGTATGACAATGCTGGTTATACATGTTAGTAATAAAATGTTTTAATATTAGCCTATGCTTTTAAGTAAAAAGTGTATATTATGTGTTAAAAACTTTTATATTGTCAAATGAGTATCACTCCTTTGATTCTCAAGTCATTTTGTAATTATTAAATACAAGGATGATAATTGTAAACTTTTTACAAAATGTGCATGATATTTGAATTTTCTCTGACCTGAATCTTTATCTGAAGATGGGATGATACTGTCTTGTTCTGTTTCATGATTGGACAATTTTCTGTTTTTAAAAGTTAAGTTGTTTTGGAAAACCAACTTTTGATACTGATGAAATGGTAGCTTCAAAAGTTGGGCAATGGACAGGGATGTGGAAGTGTATAATTAAATTTATACTCTATAGCAGCGATTCTCAACCTTCTTAGCTCCGTGACCCCCAAATAGTAAATATAAATAAAATTAATATTTTGCGACCCCCACCCAAAGGAATAATAACAGTAAGCCTTACTATTACTAATTGAATTTTGACTGTAATTATAAATATAAACAAAACAAATGCAACCATCACATTAATTTCTTTTCTTTACGTGCGTACTTATTGTAAGTAAAATGTTTATAAGTTTATAATAAATGATTTTTTCTCATAAAATGATTTCATTATTGTTTTGTGACCCCCAGGAGAAACACTGCTCTATAGGTTCAATTCAAATGATTGTAAACCAAAAAGCATTCAGATGTGGAATGGTCTCCTCTATATAAATTTAAGTTTATAAACAAGGAAATACATATTTTTAAGTTTGCTACATTTAACAATTAAAATTGAAACATACCAACTAAAGTCTTGATATGTTTCAATTTTTATGTTTTACTGCCATTAAGATTCTCTCTCTCTTTACTATAACAACTTCAGTTTTCCTATATATTTTGAGTCTTTAAAGTAGATAAAGTTTTGTTTTTTTAACATGTGTTTGAATTTATTGAAAACAGTTGGTGTATTTCTCTTCTCCTTATTGTGTGTTCTTGGGTCGTCAATATTTGCGTTGGGCACATTACTTCGAGGTAGAAATGCAATGCTGCCTGTAATGCTTCTTGGTAGACTGTTGTTTGGAGCTGGAAATGGATCATTAACAGGTATGCAACTAATAATAATTTAACAGAACTGTTTGAAAATTAAGTTAAAAAGGAAACTGTGTTTTTTATAGCAATTAAAATATAATTCTTAATATATTATATAGTAAATAGTATTATAACCAAGAACAAAAATACTATAAAATTTAACATAAATGTCAGTAGCGTGCTGTGACATTTGATAATAGGGAAGCTGTGCTGGCCCTGGATAGAAACATTGGAAGCGTTATACAATATTTTGGTGTGTAGCATCTACTAGCTAAACTGCATGAGGTTGATGATCTGTATAGCGCATGCATGAATGCATATAATCTGGCTGTTTTACACCATTCAAATATTTTTGCCGTTGAAGCTATCCCGTATTTGACAATACAGTGCTTCCATTGGGAATATGCACATATGAATTTATATTCGAATATACAATAGCAATCTTATCATTTTTTTTCACTTGTAGTATAGAAATTTGTAATAAAATACATAACACAGTTACAATAAAATATTAATTTTAATTAATTCAAAGTACGTTAAAATATGAAAATAATCACACAATACATATTCATATTTTAGAAAATACAAGGGAAGCAGCGCTTCCACATGGATCAGCGCTTTCCATCGGACGGCATGCCACTGATAAACATTAATTTTAACAAAAGTTAATTTAAAAAAACAAAATTAAAAATTACACTGATTATAAATCAGAATTAAATTTTTTACTTTATTTAATTTAATTTATAATTTTAGTTAATGAATATATTAAGTAAATAATTTGAAAATTATGGATGATAATTAAAGACAAACAATTGCCAGGTTATATTGGGTTATATTAATGCTGCTATTAATAATTAAATGTTAAGCAATTTTGCCTAGAGGTTGGTGTTATGCACTATCTCTTGATAAATTTAATAATTATAATTAAATTAATGTTTTAATAATTAATTTATAATCTTCTAAATTAATCATTAAAATATTGATTTAATTATCAATAGCAATATTAATATAGCCTGATGTAATCTGGCAATAGTTTGGTTTTAATGGAATAATTGGGTTTATGGATATTTATATTTGTTACATTGATGATAATTTTGTTTTTGTGTACTTCTTTTCTTAGTTGTACAGAATCGTATATCTGCATTTTGGTTTGCTGGAAAAGAGTTGGCTTTGGCATTTGGAATGACATTAACTTTTTCTCGACTTGGGAGCGTTTTAAATTTTTTTTTAACTTCTCATATTTATTCAAAACTTGGTCTTACTTGGACTTTATGGATAGGTAATTAAATAAATAATTTTAATCATTTAAAATTACATTTATGAATTGATTTAAATTAAAATTAAAGATTTTGAAATTTCAAAATTTAAAATATTTTAGGAACACTGCTCTGTTGCGTAGGACTTGTGTCAGCTGTTATATTAAGTTTCCTTGATAGAATGGGAATTAAATCATTAGGACAAGAAGAAAATGTTGCAGCTCAGTCAAAGAGAATGGTAAAAACATGTTTTTTTCATAAAAATTATAACAGTAGTTTAAAACAAATATAATAAAGAAACAAATCATACTATTGCAAATCTAAAAGTAAAATTGGCTTCTCTATATATTTTGAAGCATTAAGCTATTAACTATTTACAATGCATAAGCATTATAAATTATATTAAGATTCCCTCGTTTTTAGAATGTTTAAGTTGATTTGAAAAATTTCTTAGTATAAGAAATAAATCTAAAAAACATGCTGATACAGATTTGAAATTAGCTCTGTATTTTTAGACATCTTTAAAATAGACTTTGTTCTTAAAAATATGTTTTAATAATAGCTAAATTCTAAATACAATATCTTCTAAAATGAATGTAGGAATTAGTAATTGTATCATGAAATCCTTACATACATATACAATTATCCTTATCCTTATATAAATACACTATATATATATATAAAATTAATTTCAAGAATTTATAAGAAAAAAAATTGTATATATATATATATACATATACAATTTTTTTTCCTTATAAATTCTTTAAATTAATTTTCTACATAAAAGTACAGTCAAACCTGTTTTTATGCGCTCCTTTTATGTGCGATTTTTATTTGTGCGATTTTTTTAATGCGAATTTTTAATTTGTGCGGTATAGTTGGCGACTAGACTCGTGCGATTCGTCATGTCTTACGTTGACTTATTATAGCTAAATAAACTTATTATAGCATAAATGCACTTATTATAGTAATATTATTGCATGAATATGCGAAAAATGAAATAATTTACTTTTTAAGTCGACAAAACACCACCTGGACAAAAATATGTAAAACAGACGATAGACCAGACGATGCAGTCAAGTGCTGACATCTGTTGTCAATAAATTCTATTTCGTACGGTTTTGAGTTATTTTCTATGTGAGACTTTTTTTATGCGGTCCCTGTTGACCGCATAAAAAAATTATTTTTTTAATTGTGTTGCGAAAACTATTATTTACAGCCATTCGTGAAGTTTCGTGAGATTTTTTTTAATGCGTTTTTTTTAATGCGGTCCCTATCCCCCGCATAAAAACAGGTTTGACTGTATACTAAAAAATTAATAATTTATCCTTAATGGTTTTGAAATTTATTAATTTCAGTTTCAGAAAACAACAGAGCACAAAAATCAAAATAATTTGAGTGGTAACTTTTTAAAAATATTTTAGTACTATTAATTTAAATTAAAAGTATTCCGTTTTTTAAAAAAATAAGACTTGTGATTTATTCATTAGGGTTTATAGTTTGGATAATTTTATAAACAATATCCAATGATTTATAAAAAAACAATAATAACATTTATCATTTTTGCAGTTTATTTGAATTTATTTTTATCAAAATGATACAGCACATTTCATCTAATGAAATATTTTATTAATTTCAGTTTTAAAAATGTGATTATTATGAATCTTTTTTATGATTTTTACCTATAAATTTGACTGTAAAAATAAATATTTAATAATATGAAAAATATCTTACATATATCAGGTCAGTCCATAAGTCCATGCCCATTTTTATGATCTTGAGAAAAATCTTGTTTTACTGTTTAAACATGTCAGTCTAATGTGATAATTTTTACACTGAAGTGTTAAATTGGATCTCATTCATATAATACTGTTCAGAATTGTGAACATTTCAGTTGTTTATTTTCGTTAAAATGGAAGTAACCAATGAATATAAAAGACATGTTTTATACTTTTTATTTTTAAGTGGTGAGAATGCTACAAATGCAGCCAAAAAAATAAATACTGTACATAATCAAATTGTAATTAGTGCAAGGACTGTGCAGAAGTGGTTTGAAAGATTTAGAAACAATGATTTTAGTGTGGAGGATAAGGCTCGTACTGGAAGACCCGTTGACTTTGATGATGATGCTGTCTCTGCACTAGTTGAAGCAGAACCATCTTTAACAGTTGATGAAATTGTGGAACGTTTAAATTCATCTCATGGAGCTGTTCATAGACACCTACAACAAATCGGAAAAGTTTCAAAGCTAGGAAAATGGATACCACATGAACTGTCAATAGCTAACTGACAGCAACGTGTAAACATTTGCACGTCTCTTTTACCCCGTATTGCTTTAGAACCTTTTCTTGGTAGGCTGGTTACTGGAGATGAAAAATGGATCCTCTATAATAATGTGACGAGAAAACGACAATGGATGGATCGCGACAAGCAGCCAAAAATCGACTGCAAAAGGTGGGTTGCATCCAAAAAAAATTCTTTTGTCTGTTTGGTGGGATATGTCAGGTGTAATTCACTTTGAGCTGTTAGAACCTAATCAAACAATTACAGCTCAAATGTATTGTGAGCAATTAGAGTATTTAAATGAAAAATTGAAAAAAAATTGATCGTCGTTAGTGAACAGAAAGCAGGTTCTCTTGCAGCATAACAATGCCAGACCACATGCTGCAAAAATAACTATACTGAAACTTGAAAGCTACAACTGGGGAAATTTTACCTCATCCACCATATTTGCCAGATATTGCTCCCAGTGATTATCATCTTTTTTGCAGTTTGCAGAATTTTTTAAAAGGGAAAACTTTTGAGGATGAGAACAATGTAAAAAAGGCTATTTCTGAATATTTTGATTCAAAACCGAAATCATTTTACGAAGATGGGATTAAAAAGCTACCATCAAGATGGCAAGAAATTGTACAAAATAATGGTGAATACATTATAGATTGAAATAAAATTTAATTAAAATTTTTTGCTGCTTTTTTTGTAGATAAAAATACGCATGAACTTATGGACTGACTTGATAGAAATGTAAGATATATTTTAATTTTAAAATATTGACGATCATAATTAAAGTGCATCCATTCAGTGCTACCTATAGATATTTAGCAGTCTAAATACAATGAGATCTGGTATGATGATATTTCAAGACATGCAGAAAGCATTTCTATAAAAATAAAATTAATACTAAAACTCATCCCTCTCGCACTTTTGGTACTGCAAGAAAGAAATATTTCATTTGTGGAAAACATCTATGCTATATAAATACTTTAGTGATCCAGTGTAAAACCTGAGGGCAGTGTGTTCAACAGCTGACCATAAATCAGTGTTTTCCAAAGTGTGATATGCATACCCTGAGGTGCATAAAAGTATTCAGGTGGTGTGTAGCAATTTTTGGCTGTGTACCACTGAGGCATAGAATCATTATTAAAATAAATACTGTAGTAACAAATTATTTCAAACATGTATATTTTATATGAATTCAAATTGTTTCTTGCACACAAACATGGAACTTACATAATATAATTTTGTAGTTTTTTTATATATAGTATACCTTCCCCATGTGGAAGTTGTTCTATGAACTGTGAGCTTACTATCCACTCCCACTCCTTTTCTTACATCACCTCCCCTCTTCATACTTGTATGGCAATCCCTTGTTGTTTTAACAGCTGCAGGTCATTTAGCTTGATAATGCCTTTTTCAACACAGGCAAAAATGTTACCTCTTTCACCTCTTCTGGTTATTTGGTTTTTGTGGCTCATTTTTATTATACAATATTAAAAATAACAATGACATACAAAGAAATAATATTAATAAAAGTAACAGTGCAGTAGAGAGTCGTTAATCGGAATGATTTTCAGTCGGACTGTGTCGTGCTGAATCGAACGTTTTTGATACTAGATTTACTTCTAAAGTATAATTTTCATGTTTTTATATTCTTCAATATATTTATTTTGTTTGTACAAAATGAAGAAATAATTTTTAACAATACGACAGCCTCGATTATTATTATTATAAAATTTTCGTTAGGCTTAAAATCGACAAAAATTCAACACGAAGCGACACGCAACGGAGAAAAATTTGAACATCGGACAGGTTAATATATTTTTTCGTACATAATTGGTTATCAGAACAAATCACTAATCTGAACAACCCCAGTCCCCAATTGATTCCGATTAACGACTCTCTACTGTATATACATACACATACAGTGGTACCTTAACTTATGAATTTAATTTGTTTCGTGACGGAACTTTTAACTCAAATTACTTGTATGTCAAATCAATTTTCTTCATTGAGATGAATTAAAATGCCGTTAATCCATTCCGGATCCCCAAAACATCGCAATTATTTTGTTACATGTTTTTAAATAAGAAAAATGTACTTATAAATAATGAATATTGTATAAAAACACAATGGACTACTGCAATAAACTGGTTTTGTGGATGTTGCAGCATTCACTGCATAAAGAAAAAAAAAATGGAAAATTCGAGAAATGAGAGACGGTGGCACCGCACATAACATAGAAGTGAACTAAAGCCTATGTCACTTGATCATGCATTTTTCTATAAGCTAGCCTATCAAACATTGGAAGAGTAACGAAAATGATAAAATTATGGCAGTTTTCCATCTTTTTCTTAATCTGATTTGCTATGGCATCTGCTGCACCAACTAGCAATGGGGTATCTGAAGCTGGCTTTAACCCAAATTTTAACTCTCAACTCAAAGCAAAAAATGCTTTGAGTTGAGAGTTAAAATTTGGCTGAGAGACAGCTCATATCTCAAAAAACTTGTAAGTTGGGACACTTGTAAGTCAAAATACCACTGTATATGTATTATGTAAGTTCCATGCTAAAGATCCTTTATGAACAACTTTATATGAATTCTCTGACTCAAGTTGTGATAAATCTTTTTTGAGTAGTTTGTAAAATATTTTTTAAACAAAAGAGTACTTGAAACATTTAAAAAGGTGTACATAATGTCTAAACTTTGGGAAACACAACCATAATTGATTTTCTGTGATGCTTCTCACATATAGTGTGAGACTGTCTTTCATAGCTGTCAAATTTACAACATATCTTTGATAAACCACACTTTTTAAGTGTTCCAACACCAGAAATCACACAGTTTAGTGGTTACCTTGTTCTTAGATATTAGTCTGTAGATTACAGCAAGAAATGCACGACTAATCATTCTGTTATCAGTGAAATGTTGCAGAAACTACTGTACATGTCTGATATATGGAGGCACTTCATATATTTCATGTTCATTCAATACAGAGTTTAAACAAGGCATTATTGATGTTGTAGTACAACAATGACTGGAAGACCAAGACAGTTAAGGTGTCAGTCTATTGCTCTCAGGGTTCTGGAATTGAATTTGGGTGAGTAAATCCAGGAACTTTTTGTAGGCAGCCTGTTATGGATATGTGAGCACTGTCTCTCACCATCTAGCTACTTCATTATAGACTTGGCCAAACTCATGGAGTACATGACAACTGGATGATGGTCAAGTGGGTGACAGAAACTTAAAAATTTTTGCACGCTTAGCAAGCATACAATTTGATGGATTTTTTTTTGTAAATAATGATTTAAAATATATATAAATATAATATGGTTGACTTATGAGGTACCATATATGTTATAAGTTATGAGTTATTTCCAACTTAGGAAAAGGAAATGTTTTGGAACAACATACTGTAACATCATTAATTATTGTATGTCAGAAGAGGTTAACAAAGCACATCAAAGAAAGAAAGAATTTTAAAGAATTTGTTTTCATATAACTTTTTATAATTTTTTGTTTAACATGCATTATATTTAATGTAATGCATTTTTAATTTTATGTAATTGTTGTTTTTATGTAGCTATATTTGTTAAGTTTGAGGGTAGATATTAACTGTCATTCTGAACTTCATTTATTTTTACAAGTAAATAGAAAATAAATAATGTATGTAACATGTAGAAATGTTTAATTACAAAATTGTTCTTTTAATTCGTTTAACTTGTTTCTTAGAAAATGTAATTTAAATTTACTGGGAAGTGAATCAATAGAAAAAAATAGTGATTTTAATAAAACACAAAATTTTTTGTTTTCTTTATCTATTATCTACCTTTTATTTTGTTGCCCAGTTGACAGTGTCCCAAAGTCATGTTGAGTATGGGGGAATAAAAACTCTCTCTTAATGTGATTATATAGAGAGGGGAGAATTATTGGAAATTTATCAGTTACTAAGATTGAAATTTAAGTAGGCATGTGTAATAATATAAATTAAAACATGAATTGATGCACAGAAAACAAGTTATAGAGGACTAAAGGCAGGATATGTATATGTAGAACAGTAAACAGAGATAATGCAAACACCTGCTTCACCCTAGGTCAAGATGTTAGAAAACAAAAGGGTTGTGGGAAAATGACTCAAAGAATGAGGGCTCTCACAATTACACAGAAAGGAGAGAACAGACATTCTTGGTCTAAGGACCAAAGCAGACAGACAACCAACTCTAAAGTAGAAATTGAAAGGATCGAAGAATTTACATATATACGTCTCATAGTTTTGGGGAAAAAATCAGTGGTAGTTGAATGTCTAGATTGTGTAAAATTGTTTTCAATTTTCCAAAGCAGCTCTTGGTAAATTGAGACAAAAGAAAAGCTTTATATAACTTACATCTACTTTCAAATTGACTTACAAATATAGATAACCTGTAAGTTATAAAACTGATAGATGATCTTCATCATTTTGATGAATTTGTAATTGTGAGTTACCCACGTGAAATTAAGGTAATTTGTTTAGTATTTATAGATAATATGAAGTTAAAATAGTTATAACTGGAATATATAAGCATTAAAAAAAGATGATAGACTTTTAATTATAAAAGAGATTTATTTATAAAAAAATGTTTAAAATTTGTATTAAACTAATAATAATTATTGTTAATTTCAGCGTTTTACAGATATAAGATATTTCTCACTCTCTTTTTGGTTATTAACACTTACAATTATGTTCTTCTATAATGGTGTTTTCCCTTTTGTTGCAGATGCTAGGTAAGAAATTTATTATTATTATAAATTACTTAAAAGTTAAGATTATGTTTAAAGTTTTGTTTAATGTTTTCAGCTGTTTTAAAATTTTATGTAATTGCCTGCTTTTTTATTTCATTTTATTTGATTTGATAATTAATAATCATTTTTTATCATCAGTATGAAAATACATTACACTGCTGGCCATTAAAATTGGTAGACCATGAAGGCAGCTTGCAACAAACAAAATTTGCATGAAAGGTACAACATGCTGGGATATACAAATGATTAGCATTTCAACGCATGCTTGTAAAGCAGGTAGGAGTAAGGCCACCTACAGTCTATATAAAAGGAAAGATTGTAAAGCTGTGGTTTCTCATATGGAAATCACATTTGCATGTTGGTTGCTTGTGTAAAAGTTTTGTTATGCCTCATGTAAGGAGGAGGAATGCCTACCAGTATGTGTCAGAATTTGATCATGGTAGAAGCGTGGCCTACAGGAACTGTGGTTTATTGTTCCATGCTATTGCTGCTCACATTGGTTGTGATTCTATGGCTGTCATGAGAATATGGAATTGACGGGTCTAGGAGGGCCATACAGAATGCCGTGTGGGATTTCGGCAGCTCCTGGTCAATAACACCTGAGAGGACAGACATATTTTTCACATGGCCTTGTGGGATTGTACAGCCAGATCATGTACTGTACCCTGAGTTAAGAACTTGGGTTGCTTTCAGAACAACAAGTGTCTGCACAGACTGTGTGACAAAGTCTTTAGCACCACAGATTATCAGCATGGTGACCATTGCTGCAGCAGAAACAGGTGCACCTACAATGGTGTGTTCAGCAATGAATGTGGACACAGGAGTGGCATCACATTATCTTTTCAGACAAAGCCCTGTTCTGTGTACACCATCATGATGGCCATATCAGTGTGTGGAGGCACTGAGGGGAATAATCACTGCCAATTTGCATTCATCATTCAGCTCAGCAACTGGAGTGATGGTATGGGGTGCCATTGAGTACATATCTTGGTCACCTCTTATTCACATGGCTGGTAATTTGGACAGATGCCATTACATTTGTGATAGGTCACAGCTAGGGTCTTAACACATCTTTGAGGCCTCCGTCACAGTACCTTTCAACAGGACAATGCATGATCGCATGTTGCCCATGCCATCCTGACCTTTCTGAATAGAGAGGGTGTTTGGCTGTTGCATTTAAGAGAAGACAGATGTTATATTCTCCAGATCTGTCACCAATTGAGAATGTCTGGTCAATGGTTGCCAAGAAACTGGCACATTGCCATTTGCCAGCCAGTACAATAGATGAACTCTGGAATAGAGTTGAAGCTGCATGGACTGCTGCGCCTGTACCTGCCAAACTCTGTTCGACTCTATGCCCAGCCAGATTACAGCTGTTATTGCTGCCAGAAATGGCTGCCCTTGGTACTGATTTCTGCATGTTCTGTACCTCAAAATTAACTGTCAATTTAATCATGTCTTTCTCCCATTATACTGTATGTGTACAATAAATATGATTCTGCTATTTGCTTTCCTGGTGTAACATTTTTAATGGCCAGTAGTAAAGTTTACTTTATGTAAGTTTTTATTTTCTCAACTCAGAGTTGAGTTAACATCAAATCCTTTACACTCAATAATTGGAGGGTATTCAAAAAGTACAACACTTTAGGTTTCTGTCACAATCGGTCATTATGTCTTTTTGCAATCAGTCTAATTTGCAAATTTTCTTACAAAACAGTACTACCGTTGTAGATGTTCAAAAATGTGGAAGAGGAGGCTGTAATAGGGTTTCTCATTTCCTGGTCTTTTGCTTGTCCCAGGATTTTGGGAAAAAAGTGAAGTTTCCCAGGATCTCGGGAAATCTCAGGATAGAAATAATTATTTTTCCTTTTTTAATCATTTGATTTCAAGATATACAAAATATCTTAACAATAATTAAAAGTAATTTAATATGTTTTGCAACCTCCAAAATCATATTAAAAATTACCTTTGAATTATGTAAAAATTTTCACAAATAGAAAAAAATTGTTTGTTTGCTGGAAACTGCATACAACAACAAAAAAAAACTACTTTGAATTGAGTTGGAAATTAAAAACAATGAACTTAGATCAAACTTCTAACTTAAAAGGTAATTTTCATTTTTTAAATAAATATTATTGTAAATTTTTATATTACATTTTTGTAATAAGATTTTAAAAAGCAATGATGATCAATACTCCAATCACTCAATCTTATTCTTATTTTAGTAAAGAAAAGTCCTGCTACCGAGAATGTTCTTTCCAATTCAATTGATGTGAGTGGAATTGTGTCTAATGCATTTAAGAGAAGACAGACGTTATGTGTTTTTTCACCTGGAGCCTGGAAGATTTCTAGTTCGTTTTTGAGATTGTAGTACTTCTTTTGCTCTCTAGTATTCTTGATTTGTCTACCTCGGTTGCTTTAATAGAAACATCAAGCTTATAGCCCAATAATTTGGCAGTTTGTTTGTTTTTAATAATCAGGTTTATGAAAAAGTTTGTATCCTTGCCCAATTTGCACATCCTGGCATTATGCAGTTATTGAAGTTACTGGGCTTGGTAAAAAATTAAGACAGCATAAGCACAATTACTCCAGGTTCTGTCAAGTAAAGAATTTTCAGAGTCCTGCCACAAATAAGTTACATATTGATTATTGACCGTTTGTGACATGCCATAATGAGCAAAAATTTTAAAAACTAATAAGTAGGTTTAAAATTAATAAATACAAATATATTCTGTCAGTTTATGAGTTAATTATTAGTGATGCAATGAATATTCGGTTACTATTCGGTATTTGGCCTATTCAGCCTATTTTTTGCTATTCGGTTGAATACCAAATATTTAAATCACTATTCGGCCAAATACCGAATACCTAAAAACAGGAGTAAGAAATAACAAAAACACACTAAATTAACATTAAATCTAAATACCAAAATGATTATCGGGTTAGTGTTGTTTGTTTATATTTATTTATAACTTATAACCTGCACAAAATAAAAAACAAAATAATATTAGTCACACGTATTCACAATTTATAATTGCAAAGATCAGCACATGTACACACCTATTCGTTTGAAAATCGTCGCACATCTGAGGGTCTGACCCTGCCTATCCTTCTTTTTAAGTGCTTGTCTTTACTCTTCCCTCTCTCTTTCCTCTAACGCTCTAGACCACGTATGTCTATGCATACATCATAATGTGTGCACACAATACTTTCAATTCATCACTTTTTTGTTGTAGATTTTCCATTTTACAATTACGTGACTCATAGCCTGGTGATAATGGAGAAAAGAGACAGATAGGACATCGGTATAAGTCAGTTATGATTTCGCAGATTCGAGACAGCTTGGTAGCCCAAATGGCCCCAGGCTTTCGCCTGTGCACACTAAGTGACTTTCATTACAAGCATTTAGCTTTCCGAAGTGTATAAGAACAATTATTTGGCATTGATGGCCGCGAATTTCGCGCCAATAAGCTGCCTCAACTTGTTCGATTATGTTATCAACTCAATTTCATATTTATTTTCTCATTTACACTTTGCAGTCCTTCTCTGTTCTTTTTCCATTATTTACACATGTAGTCATTTCATTATCATCCAATTTGATATCATCACTTATCACATACTGCCATGATGCTCTTGTCTGTCTGCTACAACTGTCAAGAATTAATGCAATTGGCAAAGTGTAGTGACAGTGGGCCAGTAGAGAGCAGGGTCCTTGCCATAATGCGGTTTGCATGCCAATTTTCGTACGTGCGTTAATCAAGCCGAATATTCAGCTATTTGGCCATGCTCTTGGCTGAATTTCATATATTTGTTGCAACACTATTAATTATACTTTCACTTTGCAAAATTTCCTCAACCTTAACACAAAATAAGACAAAAATGAACTTTTAAGAAATTTGCAGGATTTCCCGGGTTAAAAATCAACCAGGAGAATCCCATTTGAGAAATCCTAGGCTGTAGTGTGAGAAGTTCTTCAAATTTTTGTTGTGTAATCACTGTCTTCTCCTGGTCATCTTGTCAATTAGAGCAGAGTCTATTGACTTTCATAACTCTTCCTTTGCAAAGTCACATTGTTGCTGGTTGCCTTCATGTTCTTCCCATGATGGCAGTGAAAAAAAAAGAGTGTTGCTCTCTCAACCACGAGTCAATATATACCCTAAACAAAGGCTTTATAACCAACGATTTAATTTTATATACAGAAATGATAAACAGTGTCAGTGTACAAATAATCTACTGTATATAAATGTAATGTTAATGATTCCAGTTAGCACTTTTGCTGTTGCCATTGAGTAAAAAGTTCATTTTTTCATAAAATATTTCATTTTATCAGTGTATTACAATGATAACTTTTTTTATTTTTAGAGTGATCTTTATAGAATTATGTGATGTTGCAAAACTGAGTCATTAGCATCTACCTTAAGACAAATTTTCTTATTGTTTTAATCCATTGTACACTAGCTCTTATAAAAATATATGAGATACAAATTTATGAAATTTTTATCATTTAACTTAACAATTTATACACAATTGGCCAATGATCTAGTAGAAAATAACTGAGTTAATTGATAAGATCATGTTTTAGTTGCTTATTTTCCCTGCTTAATATTATCAGTCAGTTATTGTTATTGTTAAATTCTAAAGTGATTTTAAAACAGCAGAATCTGCTTATTGTAATCTAAAAAATGATAGTTTAATAATGATTATATAAAATATACATTTTTCTTTAGTGAATTTATTCAGGATAAATATAACTATAATCAAGATACTGCATCTTACATAGCTGGAGCAGTTTATGATGTATCTATGGTTTTATCACCATTTCTTGGAGGTATTATTGTAAGTATTCTGTTCAAAATACTAAACAATGTCCATAAATTTTTGTTTTAAATACAAGTAATTTTTTAGGATTTTGTTGGTAAAAGAGGAATATTAGCTATAAGTTCTGGAGCTCTTAGCATACCAGTATTTGCATTATTAGCTTTTACCAGTGTTCATCCATTAGTGTCGACTATATGGTTAGGCATAACATATTCTATTGCAGCAGTAAGTATTTAAATTATACAATAATCATTCTTTAAATCATAATTAATTTATTAATGATTTATTTATAGGCAAGTATGTGGCCCTCAATACCACTAGTAGTTTCACAAGCTACCATTGGCACAGCAATGGGATTTACTACTTCACTTCAGATGATAGGAATTGGTGTGTCAAATTTAATAGTTGGAGAGATTCTTGGATCAAGTGGCAAGTGAGTAGTAATAATAATTTTTAACTATTTTATTTTACTCAATATAAACTAAGACCTCTGGAAGACATCCAAAATTTGAACTGGCATTCAGAAAAGAAAAATTTTGAGATTTATAATATTAAAGAATTGTTTGAAACTTGGCACTGTGTTCAAAATATAATAAACAAACTTATTAGTTGAAGAAATCAATAGTTTTATTTAAAAAGTAATATTTGACTAAAATTAATATTAATATGTAACAATACTTTTAATTATGACAGTTAATTATTGATTACTTTAATAAACAACAATTTCTCTTAGTAATGAAAATGAATACTACACTTTTGTTAACTTCTGGAACATAATTGTACAGTGGAACCTCGCATAATGAGCAAAATAAATTGTGAAATGATTTGCTTAACAAGTGAATTTTTGCATGAGTGCATGAGTGGGCAGAAGTCCTGGATTGTGCGCATGCTCCATCTAGCACAGGCCTGGCCAACCCACAGTCCGCATGTGTCCCGTCACGTTAAATTGTGTGGCCCACTAAGCGATGATATATATCTATTAAAACTTTTGTTTCCCATTATGTGTATACCAAAACAATTAAATAAATGAAAATTACCATGTGTCATTGTTATAATGCACAAATGTGAGTACGAACTCTTGGTATAACAATATCATCTTATTCATTTTGTATTTGTTTTGCTTTTTTTAAAAGCATGTTTGCCTAAATTGTGGCGCACCATAATATTATGCGTAATTGCGTGATCAAAGTGGCCCGTGAAACAATTTGGGTTGGCCAGGCCTGATCTAGCATCTTAGTGTCGCTTGTGATCACACATTTTTCCAACACATATTATGTATAAACATCAACAACCATAGCCTGTTATATAATAAACATGCCAAACAATATGTCAAATTCTTAGGCTATTAATAAATATTAGAAATTAATTAATTTGAGTAGAAGTAAGCAGTTATGCTGCTATCTCGTATTAAATTTAATACAAGATGGAAGCATAACTGCCTACCTCTAGTCAGATTAATTAATTTCTATTATTTAAGTATAGCCTTTACATAGCCCAAGAATTTGGCATATCATTTGGTGTGTTTATCAAACATATTATGTGATTTTGTTTTGTTTTATGCAAATCAAATTCACATTTCAGGTCGGTTCATTCCACACTAGAAGAAAAGATGATGATTCACGCTCCTTAACAATGTTTATTATATAATTTTCTTTGGATAAACATTATACATAAAATATTTGAGTATATCTTTTGGTGTGGAATGCATTATTGTATTTTTCATTAATTTCTATGGGAAAAATTGTTTCGCATTATGAATAAGACTGGAACAAATTATGCTTGTTATGCAAGGTTCCACTGTATTTGTATTAGTCCTTTGTTTCATATAGCATAGATTTGCATAACATGGCACTTTTTTGGAACATAACTACAGGTATACCTTGCCTTATGTTGGTAATTGGTTCCAGGAGAGGCAACGCAAGTCGAATTTACTTGTCACTAGGCTAAACCACAAATTACCATTCCCAGTTCTGTATTTTATTTATAAATGCATTCTTATTAACCATATATTATTAAAAATCTACTTTAAGCTTACAAACAAATAAATTTACTTTTTTCTGTACTGTATTAAAAACTAAATCTGAATACATGTACTGTACTGTACGTATGTACAGTACATGTATTCATAAATTTAGATTTAGTTTATAAGTATGTACTGTACGTACAGTACATATAAACTAAATCTAAATTCACATACCAAATTGTAAACATGTACATTTATAAGTGATGTTTACAGTACACCGCAGACACTTTATTTGTGAATGTGGTTTCTCTAAGACATTATAAAATAAGATGATTTTTCAAGGTTAAATAACAAATACAGTTATTGAAATTAGTTTGCAATAGTAGAAAATAAACTAATTTATGTCAAATTTACCAATATCGAGTGGTGCTGACGCCACTGCCAAACGGTACATATTGAAACTACCGTGGAAAACGCCAATAATGAGCATTTAAAGACTGCTAAATAAGACAACACAGATGTTTTCATGTTTCCTTCTCTAGGATTTATGATGATAATATAAACATTTACTGTAAATGTACTATACATATTTAATATGATTTTGTGCTTTTAATGCTTTGCTAGTGATATTATGACTTCAATATTTGTGGCAGATGGATGTAAAGTCGAATAAAATGACAAACTTGATTTTTATTTTTCCATATACTTTTTTGACAAATGACGTAACTCAAGGTATACCTGTACCATGTTATGAGGGATACATGTATTTGAAAAAAACTTCTTGACAAATAATGTATGTCATCTTGTATTTTCAAGTGACTTAAAATTAGCCTTTGTGTGCAAAACTTGATGTATAATGCAATGAAAACCAAAAACATGAAGGTCAACATGTTAGTTAAATAAATTGACAAAACCATTTTCTTCTCCAGTGATATTAGATGCACTATCAGTACTTACTTATACAATTTAGAAAGATCTATTTCTCTTTCAGCAAGTGCATTTATAACTGCATTGTAAATATCTATTCCTTCTGTTGTTGTTGCTAACAAAGTTAAACTGATCAATTTTTCTTTGATATAGTGAAGATCTCGTGTTGTTTCCCAAACTCCGTCTTGTTAAATTGGGTTCCATGTGTATCACGATCCGATAGTTGATTCAGGTTTGATGGAAAGTACACCTCCAAATAAACTGTAAATATTCTCTGAATTGAGTGTGAACTCAATTCAGAGAATATTTAGTTTATTTACAAAACAAAATACATAGAATGTACAAATTCAACATAATATATATATAGGACGACAAAATGTGGTGTCTCACGTATTGGATTGGCTTCTGAGAACTATTAAACTCTGAAGAGGCCTGTCAGCTTGTGGACATCCAAGAGTTCTTATGTAGTTAAGTTTTTTATTTTTAACTATATTATAAAATGACAAAAATTTTTAATAAAATATCATAACAGCTGGTGCTACCAAATATTGCCAGGAAAGTTAAGTAACTCGTTGCTGGATTTTTTTTAATATAGTCACCATTACAATTTAAATACTTGTAGTACAACACTAGTTTTTGGATTCCTTTGTCATAGACTTCCACTACCAATTCTTTCAGCAAGTTAATAACAGCTTTTTTCATCTTGTCATCCGTTCCAAATCCACCTTCCAGCTTGGGAGAGATGAAAGTCACTGAGGGCTGTATGGTGGATGGTTGAAAATGTCCCAGCCAAATTTAGGAAGCAAGCACAGCTTGTGGGACCATACTCTACTGCAATTAGTCATTATCTTCCTCGATTAAACATCAAACACCACTTTCTCACACATGTTTCATTTATGTGATCAGCATACACTTCCATGATTTGTTTATGAATTTCTATGGGACAAACTTTCTTTGTGCTTAGAAAATGAATAACACTTCACATTTGGCAGGATTTTCAATTTTTGTATACATTTTAACCCTCGATAAAACAGTAAAAAGCTTGCCATTATTGAAATTCTACACATGCTAACACATCAGAAAGCAAACTGACCTTGAATTGACTGTCATCAATTCAAGGTCAATTTGCATGAGCAAATTTTTTTCTGGATGCTTTCCCTCATAGTTTAAGTTCTGCATAAAAAGCTGATTATGTACCAAAATTGGGTGTGAAGATGTTACTTTTCAAATTGAACTGCTAAGTTATAAAAACCAATAGTTTCTTTTAACATTATATTTCTATAAAATATTTTATTGAAATAAATTTAAAGTAAGGAATTTATATATTCAATAAGGAACTTATGTAATTTTTGCTTTTTGGATTTCAGCACAAATTTGGTTACTATATATTTTGTTATAGCAACATTTTCAAATTGATCAAAAGTAACTAACTACATTATGGGGATCTTATAAATATTAGTATGAGGAAAAAATCTCATTATTGGCTAAATTCTGATACTTTAATAACTAATAAAATGGTAAAAATAAAATCAAGTGAATGAATATGTGAATATTAGTGTCAAACAAATGTATTTATGTAAAGGCGAGTTCAAATGAAACCTGTTTGAGATGTGTAAACATTGGGTGAGAAAGAATGGAAAAGATGAAATAGAAATAGTATTTAATGAAGCTTAATACATACCACTATGTTTATTAGAAGTCACCCATGCATGTAGACAGTCATCCCATTGTTTGCAGATGAAATCTTTGGGTTGACAATGAATTCTAATAGTTCAAGATTTATTCAAGCAGCAGTGTCCTTTCCATTCTCAATGGTGTCAAATCTTTGTCCCTCTAGAAATTTCTTTAATGATCTAAAAATATTCTACATATAGTCAAGATTTGACAAATCTTGACTATATGTAGAATGTTCAGACCTCCCACTTCTTACAGACTAATGAATCAATAACATTGGTGATGTGCAGCCCTACACTCATTGTGAATGATGACTCTTAAAGACAGCATACCATATCACTTGATAGCTGTGTGCAGAATATTGAGAGTTGGGTCCTTAAACTCCAGTAAGATGGTTCCCTACATTCTTCAACATGCAGGAACTCATCTTATCAGTGTCTTTCTGGCTGATTGCTGCATTTTTAACTTCTTTGGGTTTGATGAGCTGGCATGTTGATACGACTTTTCTGTGAAGTGACACTACATTTTCTCCCCTGCCACTGTGGTATAGGAATTGTTCACCCTCACTGCTGCAAGTTGACATCCACCTGCTATTCCTTGTGTTCAATCAACATGCAGGGTACCTATTGGCAACACTTTCCAGTACTCAAGGTTATGGGAGACAATCTTCTGCATAGTACCAATGGAAATGTCAAGTTCACAAATACTTCTTTGTCGACAGTTTACCTTGATAGCAGTCAATGGATGCAGACTATTGATCACAACTTTGTGCCTGACTAGGACACTGCAAATCTGCCATTCCTCTGACGACTCTCCACTGGCTTGCATCCCTTGGCTATGTGGTTAGAAAGCCATCCAAGCAGGTAATTCAGTTTTTAACAGCTATCTTCAATATAATGCCAAGTGTCTCAACCCAAAGCCAGTGGAAACATTGCATCATCACATAGTTCCACTGAGCATTCACATTTTCCTTTACTTTCAAAATATAGATCACTCTCTTTTGCCATATCGATAGGGTTAAACCAGCTCTCGCCCTGATGAATGCTTATATGACCTGCGGTATCGACATCGAACATCTGGAATAATCTATCTGACACGATTAGTTGTTTTAAGAGTTTCAAACTCCTTGACTTTCCTCAGCTCACAATAATATTTCCAAGTCAACACTAGTCTCAACACAAATTGCATGAGAGTCTTGTTAAGCCTATGGATAGCGCTTTGAAAATTTTTCAGGCAGTATTGAGCTGATGATTCATATTCGCATAGTACTAATTTCTTAACGCTTATGTAATCCCTTAACTCGTCTATGGTTATATAAATTAAAATGTTTGCGGCCTTTTCCCCCAGAACATTAATCAGTATCTCCGCCTCTCCTCTGGAACATTCTTTAATTGGAATGCACGCTCTAAAGATAAGAAAAATATTGGACCCACCCGAAAATTGGGACCTATCACTACAAGTTGTGGAATTTTTCTTGGCAATTACTGAAACATGTTATCTGCTATGACAAATTAAATTTCTACTGTTATAATCTTTCAAATAAAAGAAGAACTTCTCAAAAATGATCTCTAAGTGACCATCCATTAATTACATATACAACTTTTGAGTTAGTTTTGTTGTTATTGATGATATATTAGTATACAGGTAATAAGAGAATAAATAATAAAACTCACGCCAAAATTGTATAGACTTCTGCTAATTATCACTGAGTTCAGTGTTAACACAAAACTTTCCTTTTTTATCGCAAGTACTTTCGACGAAGTTAAGCTTGTCGTCTTCAGGTGAAAAAAGAACAACAAATTCGAAGAAATGGCACGTGCAGAGTGTTCCAAACGGAAAACGGAAGAATTTCTTTGGCAATTTTTAAAAAGAACTTTTTAACGTTTGGAAGCTTTTAAATCTGCGCGACTGGCAGCGCATGCATTGAGGAGCGAACGTGCTAACTGTGCGACTCTCGGCGCGTTTGGTTGTTTAGACGCTGGTACAAAGTGACCCATATTTCGGGCAAGTCCAGGAATAACAGAGATGTATATAGGAGCAACGACAAGAATGCTTGCTTGCCGTCTCGCAGAACATCAGGAGGATATAAACAAAGGAAGACAAACCACAGAGTTGGCCAGAAAAGTTCTACAGCAAGGTTACATCCCGCTATGGTCAGAAACAACACTGCTTAAGCGCTGTAATAATAGACAGATTTCATTTATCTGGGAAGCACTCCTCACAATGACCTCAGACACATGCAACATCCCCACCCTGGACTTGCCCGAAATATGGGTCACTTTGTACCAGTGTCTAAACAACCAAACGTGCCAAGAGTCGCACAGTTAGCACGTTCGCTCCTCAACGCATGCGCCGCCAGTCGCGCAGATTTAAAAGCTTCCGAACCGGAGTTACCGAACGTTAAAAAGTTCTTTTTAAAAATTGCCAAAGCAATTCTTCCGTTTTCCGTTTGGAACACTGCACGTGCCATTTCTTCGAATTTGTTGTTCTTTTTTCACCTGAAGACGACGAGCTTAACTTCATCAAAAGTACTTGCGATAAAAAAGGAAAGTTTTGTGTTAACGCTGAACTCAGTTATAATTAGCAGAAGTCTAGTATACAGGTGATTTGGCTTTTGCAAAATGAAATTTATAGAAAACTCAAAATATTTTTGAAAATAATAGAAAACAAGATTCATTTAATAGGTCTCTCTCCTTTTCAGAGTACCAACATCTGAAAGATTAGTAAGATGGAAGTATGTCATGATCTATTTGCTCATAAATTCTCTAGGATGTATTTTGACATCCACTGCTTTAAATATTATTGACAGAAGAACAGTAAGTAGTGACTATGCAATAATTAAACTACATTATTGAATATATTAACTTTTACTTGTTTTCAGGGAGGCATTCTGAATTTTAGTCAGCAACAGCTGAGAGAGATACTTGGTATTTCAGAAAATATGGAAAATGAACAGTCAGAAGAAAATCATGAAGAAGAAGAAGCAGATGATAATGGTCCTCTAATTCAAAAAGCTAATAATATCATCAGTTAATTTTTGGTTTAAATTTTTTAAAAATTAATTTTTTTATATAGACAAAAACACACAAATTTGTATAGAAAATTTTTATTTAATCACACTTGGAGAAAGCAATCATCTTCACTCTGTAAAAAAAATTAAAAGAATATAAAAATAAAGGATGGATGTTTATTGATTTTAAAAAAATATGTTTTATTAAAAAGACAATTACCCAACATTCTATACTGTATTATCTCAACCTTCTAGCTTCTCTTTCAGATTCCAGCAAAGTGAGAATATCACCTTCTCTCACTGGACCTTTGACGTTCCTGATGATCGAACGATTCGACTCATCTAAAAACTCAACTCTCACCTATATAAGTTAAACAATATTTATAGGTCAATGATATGCTTTTAAATTTCATTAAATTTTTTCAGTTAAACTACAACACAATCTCAATATAAAGGGGGCTAAAATTCACATTTTCAAATGAAGGTAACTCCCTCTTGCCTTAACCAGAAGGCAACTTGTAAAAATGTATGTCCCACTTCTGTTGTGAATATTATGATTTACTTGGTAGCTGATTTATACAGATACAAGGTTCCAAGAAAGTTCAGCACAACAACAGAACATTATGTAACACAAATTTATTAATTTTATAAAATTAATTTTGTTACTTTTGTAACAGATTGATTAATGCAGAATACCTATTACCAATCAACATTTTTTTCAATTTTTATGATAATGGTTTAAATTACATTTATTTATTGTTTTAATTTTTAAATTGCAAAAATCTGTTTCCAAATCCATTCTTTTAACCTGAAGATGGTTGCTCAAAGCAATTGAAAATGTTTGTTTTCCTTCAACATTTTGTTTTATGAGCTGGAGTTTTCATTTTTGTAAGTGATATTTATAAAGTTGTTTTGTTGTAAAGTGGCAAAAAATTGTTTCATTAATGAACTAATCTACTAATTTAAAACACAGTATTTCAAAAACAATTTTTTTTTCATATTTATTAATAGTTTGACAAAAATGCTGTGTTAGTTGAGCAAAGTGTTTCATCAATTGGCATATTTAAATTTTATACTAGGAACTCAGCCCCTAATATATAGGATAATAAAAATTTTATGGCTGTATCCTTATTATTAAGTTCTAATATTTTGGTCTACTTCATAGACTATCAGGACTAATCAATTCACAACATAACCAGCAAGGGGTCTTCCCAGAAATTGTCCCAACATATATTCTTGGAATTTTGTGATTTAAAGTTTTTTTTCTCTTCACTGACAATAGCAATGCTTCAGCATTTAAGATAATAGTTATTCTGATGAGTAACAACTGTATTCAATTACCTGTATGCACATATACAATTCTTAGGTTCTCAAAGTAACTTGATCAACTCATGTGTTACAGGAATTACCATTTTTAACTGGGAATTTCAATTACAGTATCCTTGGCATGCACTTGATGTGATAAATTTTTAATAGGTTACACTAAAGATGTGCCAATAACCAATATATCAATTTTTAATTTGCTATACTTGTTTCAATATTTTGTAAAATATATTAGTTTTAGCTTGATATATTGGGTTATTGGCAGAGCACTAATTGTGAGAACTGCAATAACTCTCCAAAATTTTTAACACTAGGGCAATTTTCTGATTGCTGAGGGAAATAAGTATAATACTATATGGACACTATAGGAAATTTTTCTCAAAAATCACCAAATACCACTCATTTTTCAAACAATTGAAACCAAATTTTCATTAAAACTCAATTTTGATACTTTGGAAGTTTCTAAAAAATGTTCAAAAATGACTACAATTTTAAGACAAAACTTGATCAAAATGAGACCAAACAGTTTAGGAATATATTAATTTCAACTCATATTGATAATTTTTCATTTTTTCTTTACTATATTTTAATTTGCAATCATCATTATTTGTTTTCTTTACTGGCTTATTTCTTAATTTTCCACATTTCTTTGAAAGATAAAAAGCATTTTCTTCTTCATCAATTTCTAAAGTTGCAAGAACTATATTTCTATATTAGCATTTAAAAAGTCCATACTAATCAGCTGATATGAATTTAATGAAATAGAATTTGGAAAATTAGATTATATTATGTACAGTAATTAAATTAGATTATATTATATACAGTAATATTAGATATTATACATAGTAAAACCTGTCTATGGTGACCACCTACGGTTCCTTCAAAAAGTGGTCTTTTAGACAGATGGTGTTGTAATACCGTATTTCCTCACGTATTTTGTGCACAGATATGGCTAAAAAGCCATATCTGCTAAGCAAAACTTGAGGTGAGCAAATATAAGCAAATTTTTCAACAATAAAGCTATATTGGTATTGTGCTTTATTCTTATCAGATAACTCAATTAACAAAAGTGGTCATAATTTTATAAGACAGATCTAATACCAGTATTTTAAATATTAATACAGTATTTGTATTTTCTCAACTATAGGGCACCCTTTTTTTCCGACTTAACTAATTTCAACTAGGTTCTCTTTGTTCACTCCTCAGTTGTGTGTATTATATCATCAATACAGAAGCGTGTGATATGTCTCCACCACTTCGGTTTTGGTTTTCGTTAGTTTAATCTTATTTAAACTTTAAATATTAAAAAAATATAGTATTTTTAATATTTTCTTAAGTACAATAAAAAAAATTATTAATTAATAATAAAATCATATTATTTCTCCTCATAATACGATTTCATCACATCTATGACAATCACAGAGTCGAAAAAGGAAGGTTGCCTGTAAAACCGAGTTTTGCGTTAATGCATTCATTCTTTTTTGAATATTTTGTGCACAAAAATTACTTGGATATTATTTTTCTAAAAATATTGCAGAAATAAGGTAGGTTGACACAAACTATTTATTGCACATGTACTGTATATGAGCTTCAAAAAAATAAATTTTATCAAACGATGAGATCAGCCAATTAATTATAGTGTGTACAATATTTTATAATCTTAAGGAAAATACTGTAGGTCTACGGTAAATAGATTGCATTTTCCCACAGTTAAACTTTGCCACTAATTTTGAACAAACTGAAATGAATTTCCTTTGTTGCTAGACTAATTCATTAACACCTGCATCCAATTTCAAGGGTGGGAGAAGTGCCCAAGATGGGTGGGTTCGAACAAGAGTTTAGACCAGATATATTTGCAGAAATCGGTCGCTTATTACAGTTTATATTGTTTTTGACCAAAAATCGATGCCTGCGGTTGCATTACACAGGTGGTCATTTAATACAGGTAACTTATACGAAGACTATAAATTATTCCGTGCCAGAAATTTTTCCTGTCGAATGCAGGTGGTCGCCTAAGCAGTTTTTACTGTATATATATATATTTTGGTAGGATCCACTGCTATTGAATTTGTCCATTTACACAGTATTATTTTATAAATACTTATAAACTGTTAAGAAAATTTATAAAAATATTCTTAAAAGTAAAACCAACTTTCCATTCTGCCTTTTGTAGAGGTCATAATGTAAAATTAACATTTAATTTAAACTTTGTTTTCCAACAACTAGTCGTATTTTTAATTAAAAAAATTTTTTTTTAAAATTAACTCAATTTTGCCATACCAGAACTACCTATAATCAATAAACTTCCATTTCTAATGTCATAATGCATTTTAGGCTACTATTAATAATTATATTTTTGAAGGGTTTTTAAAATTATATATATAAAAACCTGTTTAAAGAAGAGGTCACTTTAAAATAATGAATATAGTAAAAATTACACTGATCTTTTTAAAAAAGGACTGCTGAAAAGATCAGTGTAATTTAAAATAATGAATATAATAAAAAGTGACTTTTTCTTTTTGAAGGCTTTTAAAATATATTTTAATTGATCTGCTGGAATTTACAAATTATTAAATTTAATAATTATACTCAGGTGATCGTACCTAACATCTACCTCTAGTAACAAATTACTTAATAATTAAATTTTAATAGCAGTTTAAAAATAGCTTGATGCATTCTGGCAATTGTTTGGCATTAATTAATAACATCGGGTTTTGAGATGTTTACACACGTACTTCCATTTCTTTTCATAATTAATTCATTAACTGATATATCTTTGGCTTCAATTACATCTAATTAATGTAATAAATCTGCATTAATTATATATAAGGAATGTAAAGTTCTCATGTATCTAAATTGTGGTCAAATATAATTTAATTAAATTAACACTGAGAAACCATGTGTATTCATTTAATCCAAATGTACACAAGTACAGTACTTTCTATTTTGCCTGAAGACATTTTTAAAATGTTGAATGTATTTAGAAAAATAACCAAGTTTTAAATGGATATGTTAAATAATTCTTAATTGAAAGTCATACTTTCACGATCATGTACGAAAAAATATATTAACCTATGTTTTTCTCCACTGCGCATCGCTTCATGTTGAATTTTTGTCGATGTTATGCCTAACATAAAATTTTTTAAAATAATAATCGTGGCTATTGTATTGTTAAAAATTATTTCCTTATTTTGCACAAACAAAATATATACATAATTATGATGATTTATTAATTGTACTAATGTGATATCCAGTGTGTTAATCAGCTTTATATATAATGTCATCAAATGACTTAAAATATCCTTGTAATTAACTCAAAATATACCTTAATCCAGTAACAAAAAACAAACATTAGTTGTTATTAAATTTTTGATCTTATTTAAAGATCATCAGGTAGAACAGAATATGAGAGAACAGAAAACAACTTTAAAAATAGAAATGATCATATGATTTGAATTGTGTTACATATTACATTCCCAAGAGTTGAATAGGGTAGATGTACCAGTTTTGGCCAGTGTACCAGTTCTGGCCAGAAAACAAATTTAACTTAGAAATATAATCACCACATATTCAAATATGTCCAATGAAACAAACTTTTATTGTTAACTGTTCACACAGTTAACAATAAAAGTTTGTTTCATTTGTGATTATATTTTTAAGTTAAATTTGTTTTCTGGCCAGAACTGGTACTACACTGGCCAAAACTGGTACATCTACCCTATACAAATTGGCAAATATTTAACATTAAAATACATACAAAATGAATATAAATAAAAAGTACATTATATAAATGAGTAAATATATAACAAGAGGAGGTTAAAATTACTAAAAGTGTAATAATAACAAGGACAATAAATGTAATTAGACAACTTCAACCAGGGCCAGATTTACATAGGGACATTTGGGGCCGGTGCCCAGGGCCCACAAAACTATGTTTAAACATAATTTTTTTTTTCCTATTACTGCAACAGCCTAGTGTGGCCTAATCATGACGGCCACAGGCAGAGAAAACCAAACCCGGGAAAAAACCTATGAAACATCGGAAAATTTCGGGGGAAAAATTTCACATAGGTATTTTTGTATGTTTACAATAACCTTATTTGTAAATGAAATTTACAACTTCCTAGTTGAAAGTACAGTATTTTGTGTAAATTTTCTAAATCATCAAATTTGCCTACTCTTAAAGGGGGGGCCTCCACCGAATTTGTGCCCAGGGCCCCTGGATTGGAAAATCTGGCCCTGACTTCAACAATCAAACAAACTCTTCCATGCATACCACAACAGCTCAAAGTATCTACTGTTAATTGCAGCCCCTTTACAAATTGATTTATAGATTTAGATTATTTCCAGATATTTTAGATAAGGAACATCTGATACACCTGACTTCTCATCAAAAAGACATTAGCATCCTGGTCAGAGGCAAAGGCCATTAAGGTAGTTACAGTTGGGTATTTTTCTGATTGAGTCTTAACATTCTTTGATTCTGATAAGCAGAGATCTGCATGTGGCACCAATTAGGGATTGCAATTGCTGGATCCCTCATCCAGCAATCCAGCTGGATCCAGCGCTGCGGATCCGCATATACTCAATTAACTTTCTAAACAATGGTGCAAAAGTCTACGTTCTCGTGTTGCTGCTTTGCTAACTACTAGACTGCTACTAATTACTTACTCACTACTTTACTAACACTAATAATTAAATTACTTATAAATAAACTATACCTTAATCAATCCAGCAAAATTTAATAAAATAAACGTATTCAATCGCTTTTAATGATCTTCCTCAGTTACAAAAAATACAACATTAACTATAGAACATAAAATGTGTTTGGAATAAATATAAAAAGAATAGTGCTTAATTACATCCCATTTTTAAACAAGATACATAGATGTACTGCCAGGTCTAATAATTTTCATATTGTATACCGATGTAATCCCACTGTTTTCAAACTTTTAAGAAACGATAAAAAGAAAGAGGATCGGAATTCAACAACGGGTATATATTCAGTGCCTTTACACAACCAATGTTTCAATTCCAAACTTGTTTATGTGGGTGCAACGATGCACAGTTTAAAACAAAGGCTCAAGAGCACAAATATACAATCAGTAAGAACCTTGACAACACTGCGCTGGCATCATACGCAAGACAGAAGGATGTTAACGTGCAATGGGATCAAGCTGCAATTATAAAAACAACGACGAATAGGTAAATGGTCAAACATCTTGAGAGATTGGAAATCTGCAAGGCGCACATGACAACTGGTTGTATAAACCATAGAGATGCAGACTCATTGTCTACCATGTGGAGATCCTTTTACATTAATTAATGTTATTAATGGACAATGCTGGTTCGTTGTTATATCTTATATATACATATATATTTTTTCCGCTATTTATTTTGTTTATTTATCTATATTTTGTCCGTTTGGGCATTTTCCATTAATTTTTATATTTATTCCAAACACATTTTATGTTCTATATTTAATGTTCTATATTTAATGTTCTATTTTTTTGTAACCAAGGAAGATCGTTAAAAACGATTGAAAACGTTATTATTTTATTAAATTTTGCTGGATTGATAAAGACGTAGTTTATTTAACTTATTCTACTTCCAGTACATAGTTTTATATACTTATAAATAACTACAGACTAATATGTAGAGCCTATATAAGAAAACTGGTAAAACTGATAGCCACTTAGCCACTGATTATCCGCCCTTACATTATTATAATATATTAATATAAATTAATTAGTAGAATTACCTTTGCTATTATTTAACTTAAAGATTACATAATAATTATAATCTAACTAGACATTTAAAGTTAATTATCTCTATCTCAAGTGTTAAACCGAACCAAAGTTAAGTTTACTACCTAAATGTGTAAGAAGTTTTACTGATTTATAGTGACCAGTCTAAATAATAAAAGCTTCTTAAGTATTTTTTTAAAATGTTTTATTTCTTAAAAAAAAAACAAATTTCTGGGTAGATAAACAGATAACACTTTATTGCACCAAAAATACATCCACACTGGATCCAGCTGGATTGAAAACACTGCTGGATTGCAATCCCTAGCACCAATATATTCAAAGCAACAATCTATTCTATTGTCACATAAAGATATTGAGTAAATGTCTAGAAGAGTAATTTCATCCACTGGATCTTTGTCGTTCCTGAGTAAGGAGAATATACTCGGGCTCTTTTTATATGAAATTCAATTTCTATTTCTTTGTAGATCTCATTCAAGAGTTTGTTGTAGGTGACTGTTCTTTATGGCTTTGTCTCCTCAAAGCTAGAACTTAAAATGAGACCGATAGTATTATATCAATGAGGAGATAAAGCTGGGCCAGTATACTAATGTGGTAGCAATATGATAAATACAGTGTATTTCTTACAGTTCTAGTACAATTTTCAAGCAGCAGGAAATAAGATATTTGCACATGTGATTTGCAATACGATTCAAATCATTGATCATTTGTATATTTAAAATTGTTTCTGTTCTATCATAAGAACTAATGATGATCTTTAAATAAGATCAAAAACATTAGTTCAGTAATTAAATTCATTTTTATTAATGGATTAAGGTATTTGAGTTAATTATGATAGTACATCCAGCTTTTATGCAATAATTAAATGTCCTTATATAAATTTGTTTTAAAAAATAAAAAATATGGTAAAACTTCTCTAACTTGAAGCTCCAACGGACAGGAAAAAACAAAGAAAAATAGAGTAAAAAATGCTGATTCTGAATAATTTTCATTTTATACCCCTCTTGCATTAGATAAAGAATCTTTGATAGTTTTTTTGTTTTAAACAGCCTGTTTAACACCTTACATTAAAATTCTCAATGTAGCTAATGGAATAAAAGTTTTGTAAGTATAGCAGAGCATCGATTATCCGAATACCGATCAACCGAAACATCGGTGAACCGAAAGCGTTCCAGTCGGCAAATTCAAATTTCCACTAGTGCTGTGGCCCTGCAATATTTGGCTATGTCTTGGGCTACTCCAATATTATTTGTTAGTATGGTATTCATGTTTTAGCTGGCAGCACTGGCAGGACCATGAGAGGGTACTTAAGGATATGCCAGTATTTGAACGAGGCTTTTTCCCCATTGTGAGTGGTGAGCTTTGCTTGTTTTGTGTGATGTTTTTCTGAGGACTGTGTGTGTGGGGAAGGGGACGTGTGTTGTGCCGAATCAGAACGTTTTCGATACTACATTAAGTTCCGAAATATAATTTTTAATGATACAATAGCCACGATTATTATTTTTAAAAAATTTACGTTAGGCTTAACATTGACGAAAATTTAACGTGAAACGACATGCAACGGAAAAAAATATAGGTTAATATATTTTTTGTACATGATCAGTTATCTGAACATTATCTGCAAATGAATGTTTGAAACCATACATACAACTAACTGTCTGAAAATTTCATGGAAATCTGGTAATTAGGATAACTGTATAGAATAAATATTAAAATTTGAGCAAGGAAGTTGAAGGTTTTCATGGTCTCCTGACACTGATTTGTTACTTTTGAGAGAATTTAAGGAAATTCAATTTTGAGATGTTAAATCCCTATGGCTAAGACCTACCAAGTGCTTCATTTTTACTGAGCACAAATATTTGATTTAGAGAAGTTTTACTGTACTAGTATAGTACAGTAAAACTTAAATACAGTAATCCCTCGCTACTTCGCGTTTCATTTATTGCGGCCTCAGTATATCGCGGATTGTTCAAAAATATTCACCAAAAACTCAAAATTGAGGAATTATGGCGCGAAAGTTGCTCGCACGCTAGCAGAAGGCAGGGAGTGCCCACACAATTCAAAATCCACGTCTCTGATTGGCTGGCTAGCATCCCGCCATTTGATATCCCTTCCGACTCGGGAATCTCGCAAGCTGATTGGCCTAGATGTTTCTTCCTAGACGAATCTCGTTAGCTGATTGGCCCAAGAAATCGACGACAACATGGTCAGAGCCGTAGAATTCAGTAACCGTATTGACGGTGTAATGGCGTTGTACAAGGGCATCTTTGCTCAGAAAAAAAAACAATGGTCACAACTCCCCATCACGATGTTCCTTGTGTGCCAAAAACATTCTGCAGAAACTCCTTCTGCTGCCTCTACGCCACCTCCTGCAGTTACCCCAGCTCTATCCGAAGCTTGCCCGCGACGATCGCGTTAAAAATGAGAGGGTGACACTACTTCGCGGTTTTTCACTTATCGCAGACGGTTCTGGTCCCTATTAACCGCAATAACTGAGGGATTACTGTACACTGATTTAATGGGGATCCAATTTAGGAATAAAATGCAGCTACGTTTACTAGTAATAAGTTTAGGAAAACAAAAATCTAATGTAATATAACTTTTATATTTATGAATGCATTTATTGTCATTATTATTGATTTTAACTACATGTACTGTACAGTAAATATTTCTTTATATCAGATATTAATTAAATATAAATAGAAGTCTCTATTATTTAATTCATTGTAGAAGTAATTCAAAATTTTCCTACTTTCATAATTCAATTAGTCTTAAATGATTCAAAAGGCTTTAATTTAAAATACATTCATTTGATTTATTTTAATTATTTCAAGAAATGAGGCTTAAAAATATTTAAGTGTCTTATTTAGAATACAATAAATCATACAAACTATCTGAAGATTTACGAAAAATTTTTGAATTACCTGAGTACACTGGCCCTGAGATCCAGTTCGTCCTAGGACTTTAGTTACCTGCAATAAAATAATTATAATTCATTTCAAGATATTTTTTTAAAATAATAATTCAAATTGTGTATGGTAAAATTAATATGCTTATACTTGCAACTGATTTAAACAAAAAATTTTAGTACTGAAACTATTAAATTATCTGATAGTCATTTTTAAGTAGTATACTGTAAAAGTCACTGATCTATTGTGTACATCATCATCAGATTATCATCTCATTGCAATAAATAATTATAAAATAAAACAGTATATTTTTAGCAAAATGAAAATTAGAAAATAAATGACAGGATAGCAAAATTATTTTTTCCTAATTTTATTATTATATTTTGAGAGTTTATTTTCACAATAGGTCAGGGAATCCCAATGGAACCCTAAAAAACTTTATAAAATGTTTTTAAATATTTGTTTCCTATCAAATAAATTTAGGAAAACACTTTTTAAAAATAATGTAAGGGGGTGTTGCATATAGATCTATACTTATATATAATATTGTATATTGTACAATATTAAATTTTTTCTTAAAGAGATTGATATACAAGAAAGGTTAGGAACTACTACAATAGAGAATATTGATATATGATACTGAAAAATCAAAACAAACATTCTGTGACTTTAGAAGAGATTAATATTTGTTTAATTTCAAATTTATTTCTGTAGAATTGCTAAAAGAGAATAAATATAATAATAAATAATATAAACAAGCAATTATTTATTGTGACATCGTCACAATGCCCAGCTACAGTTTTAAATTTATTTAATTTAAAATATATGCTCTCTACCTCAAATTAATAGTGTCTTCCCCTGTACAGTACATCATACTTTTCTGTTAGCAATGGTGACATTTTAATCATCCATCTAACAATAGATGACTTAAACGATTGCTAACACCTTTCTGGGGAAAATTTTTGAATTGAAATAACATGACTTATGGTATGCACTTGAAGTTCTTATATAGTTAATTGGGGCCTCCTGCCCCTAAGATTTCCATAGGTCTTGTCTTTCATTTAACTCTGTTCTCAAGATTTTTTTAAAACTCTTTCTGCCCTGTGGGCATTAAAAAGGCCTCTTTTAGCAAGTCCATTATAGGTTCGGCCAGGCCCACGATGGGATGGCTGGTGGTAAGGGACAGGGGCTGACATATCCAGCCAGACCACTTCCATGAAAAATTTCTGGAGATAATAACTTCACACAAACCAAGAACGGTGCGTTATCACATATAATTACGATTTTCACAAACGTTTTCGAACATAAAAGTTCTTCATCAGGTGAAAAAAACGGACAACTTATAAAAAAACGTTTGATGGAACAGTTTTCGAAAGAGCCATGCGCAAGATTCGAAATGTTACTCGTGCGGATGTCGTCATCGCTGCGCATGGGCGGAAGTGGAAACTTTCCTGTAATGTCATCCGTCATATATGAGCATTTGCCATGCAACGGATAACGATAACTCCTCTTTGCTGTTAATACATTTTTTATCCCAGGCGGTTTTGTGTATGTGTACTGCCTCCATCCATCTCAAATGGTGTATAAGGGGTGTGGTGTGGATGATCCTGGCCTCGTCAAACCTTGGCTGAATATCCGGTTCCGTGGCGTAACGTGCCAAAGCGGTTGTACATCTTTGGTGACGGATGTCTGCTTTATGCTCTTTAATTCTCGCTACTAGCGATCTTTTAGTGGAGCCGATGTACCATAAGTCTTCGTCACACCTGTGGTCTTTCAGCGGGATGGCATACACTCCAGATAGCTTGTCTTGGTTGGGGGGATCTTTGGCATTCCGTAGCAGCTGATATATATTCGGGCATCTTTTATAGGTGATGCTGACTTGTTTCTTCTTGGCAACCTCCAAATATAGCTTCCTTAAATATGGATTGTAGGTGAGCAGAATGCTGTCTTTATGCTCTGTTGTTACCTGCTCATGCTGGTTGGTATGCGTTGACAGTTGGTAATTCCCCCATTTTTTGGTTAATTTACTTATAAGGTTGTAGTACCCATGGCTTTGAGCAATACTGCGTAACGTGTTAATCTCTTTCTGCAGAGCGTGCTTGTTGAGGAATGGGTGTACGCCCGTTTGACTAAGGTGTTGAATGCTGCTAGTTTGTACTGTATGGGGTCACAGGAGCCTATGGGGATGTACAATTGGTCTGCAAGCGGTTTCCTGTACACTTCTGTGAGGATGGAGGTTCCTTTAACCATGATACTAACATCAAGAAAATGAACATGCGTGTCATTCGCCTGTTCCAGGCCCAGAGTTACGCCGTAGCTGTTGTTATTAAATGAGTCGACGAATGCCGCTATGTCCGGCTTGCTCTTCCACAAGATGAGTATGTCATCCACGTATCTCTTATAGAGCTGTATGTTGTGGAGGTGGTTAGGAAGGATTTTCTCTTCGAGTTGCCGTATTACCAGCTCGCACAAATCTCCTGCTACCGGGCTCCCCATTGGTACACCCCTTCCTTGTTTGTAGACCGTACCTCTAAATTGAAAGAATGAGTTGTAGCATAGCAGGTGGGCCAGCTCTAATATTTGCTGGTGGAGGTTAGCATCAGCGACTATTTTAAACAGTAGATCTCGGATGGCACAAAATGCTGGTGGTAGAAGGATCGACGGATATAATGACTTAAAGTCGAGCACCGTAATAAATTGCGGGGGGGTGTCAATCTGCTTGAGGAGCTCTATGAGGCATTGGCTATTGGTTACGGTGAACTGGTAGTCTTCTAAGTATGGAGCGATCAGACGGTGCGTGAATTCCTCTAATTTATGTGTTGGTGCTCTTACTTTATCAACTACCGGGCGGATCTGTTGGTCTTGTTTATGTGTTTTGGCGAAACCGAATAGCCTGGGTGTGTCAGGCGAGTCCATTACAATGTTCTCAATTGCCAACCTCTTAGCCAATTTAGTGTTGGAGAACCTCTTCAGCCTTGCATGTAGTCTTTCTACTGTGTTAGTATCCACCTTTTCACACTGGGTAAGATTGATGTACTCCATTAATAACTGGTTATGAGTATGCTGTTTCATCAGTACCATAGTTTTCGCCTTGTCGCCACGTCGACGAAACAGCATACTTATAACCAGTTATTAATGGAGTACATCAATCTTACCCAGTGTGAAAAGGTGGATACTAACACAGTAGAAAGACTACATGCAAGGCTGAAGAGGTTCTCCAACACTAAATTGGCTAAGAGGTTGGCAATTGAGAACATTTGTAATGGACTCGCCTGACACACCCAGGCTATTCGGTTTCGCCAAAACACATAAACAAGACCAACAGATCCGCCCGGTAGTTGATAAAGTAAGAGCACCAACACATAAATTAGAGGAATTCACGCACCGTCTGATCGCTACATACAGAAGTCGCGTCGCTCTCTCTGCTCTCGTATCGCGTATTTAACACTACTGGAGATGACCGTAGTCCGACGTCATGGTTTGCAGACTTTACCACAAGATGGCAGTACTAGCAACTATGGTGCCATCTTCATGAGAGCATTAAAAAAGTATGGTAACTTAAAAAGTATGATAACTTTTTTATTTTTTGTCTCCGGTTTAAAAATAGGGTACTGTTCAACGGTACCCTATTTTTTAAACCGGAGACAAAAAATAAAAAAGTCCCAAGTTCAAATATATAATCAAAGTCCTGAAATTCCATAGGTGGTAATCTATAGTACACCTTTCTGTATTTAATAATTATTAATAACAATAACATCACCCAATTTAACCCAGTAATCATTTGGTTTTAATATAATAATCATCAGGCTTTAAGGTATATGAACTTTCCTAAATTTGTCTATCCGAATTTTCATAAATATTAATATTGAAAAGTTATATTTCGATTCTATTTTAACTTCAGGTTTGAGAGCAGATGGTTCTATACAGTAGTACAAAAATGTTGATAAAGACTAAGAAAAGAAAGATATTGCAGCAAAGTTCAGAATTGTATCAACTATAATAAAAATAATCACAAATTTAATTTTCTTAAGTTAAATTTTTTGAATCAGTAAACAAACGACAATGTTTGACTTACAAGCCTGTATATTAAATATAGTAAAACCTTGTTATTTCAATATCAGATAGTTCAAAGTATCACATACAATGAAATTCAAAGTCATTATATGGTCTGGTTACCCACAAAAATATCGTTTAATTCAAAATCTTCCATCATATTATGTATTTATAAGAAAGTTTTCACTCTCAAGTGACAGTTTCGGTTTCACCAATTAAACATTGTTATATATAATAAATATTTGTAAATTTAGATGACAAATCTATATTTATTTATAAATGTATAACCATTTAATCCAAATTTTGAAGTAATTTGATAATTTCTGTTTTTTTACAGAGTTATCCTAGAACAACAAATCTTAAGTCGATGAGTTTTATTACAGGATGTTACGGTATTACGGGAACATAACAGAAGCAATGTTTATCAAACCATGGGGGTATTTGGAGATAGGAAAAAAAAAAATCATACTCACATTGTAGGGTTTGGAATCGCCTAGGCGAGTGATTTCCGCCCTGTTTTAATATAACGAACTTTCGTAACGGAAAAACCGTTAGAAACGGCCGTTGGAAGCGTCCGTTGAGAAGAGCCGTTAAGTTTCAAATCGTCGACAGACGGACGATTGGCCGACGGAAAATGACCGTTGGCCGGACGTTGTGAAAACATTCGGATTTGATTGGCGGAGGATTTAAACGCCGATCGCTATATAAGCAGCAAGTTTCGGCGGGAACAAGGGCTCGTATCGGGAGATCGGATCGGCTGGGATCAGATCGGATTCGGATCGTTGTTATCGAAGTTCAGTCTCGCTCGTTGGACGTTACGTGGTTTAGTACAAACTTGTTCCTGCTGGGGAGGTGTTGTTAATTAGAGGTCTGCTAAAGGAGATCGTAAGGAGTTTCTTTCGACGAATTTGTACGGGAATAGTCGGTTGTTGTTGGATTAGTGTTTGTGCATATTTAATTGTGATCCTAATTTGTATTATTTTGTACATTTATATTGTAAATATAAACTTTGTGTTACGTTAAACCGACTGAGTGGTTATTTTGAACATTACTCACATGACAGTAATTTTTTTTTGGGAAGCTATATCTCGCAAAGGGTCGCTCATAGAGGTATGGTTCCTTTGACTTTTTTGTTCCTACGAGTATGCTCTACAGCTGTTAAGGTCCCAAACATATCATTCATCAAATTGAGCCGTTTTATGAACACATTGCAAAATGTTAATGAACTTTTATCATTCAATTAAAAACAAATGCTTTAGTAAATGTTTCGTGAAAAAATGAATCATCTCAGAAGTGATTAGTGTTATATCCAACATTTAAAGTGTAAAAATCTAGACATGAATAACAAACATCGGAATATAGTTAATTTAATCAAAGAAAACGGACATCACACAATGGCGGTATACCCGAAACATTCATTACCATAATTTAAACGATAAATTTAATAATAATAATAATAATAATAATAACAACAACAACAAATATACTTTAAAAGTTTCTTATAATTAATGTCGAATAATGATCGAAAGCATACATATTTTTTAATTCCTGATTAAAAATCAGAAAGAAAAATTTATTTCAGATCTTTGAATTTAAGTCATATATTAACTTTGTAAAAACTACATTTACATTTTTAAAACAAGCATTTTAAATAATGAAATACTTACTCTAGCCAATTTAACCTTATCCATTTTGCGAACTCTACACGTGGAGAAAGAAACAAAATGGCAGGAATGGCAAAATTACCCAACTGACGTATTGTTCAGTTACGTAGAAAATATGTAGCCCAATACTCGATAAAATATTTTTGAATCTGAAAACTACATAAAAATTTTTATATATTTATGCTAATACTTTTTTGAATAAAATAAAAATTCTAAAAATTAAAAGAAGTAAAATACAAATTACGTCATAAAATTAGAATACCAAAATTTAAATATTTCGAACGCAATCTAATTTATAGTACTAAATATCGTTAGACGAAGACGTCTAATCAAATATAATAAAATCCCCGTGGAATTTTAATTTTCTTATCTTCAGAATGGAAGAAACAAGTAACAAAACCGAACATGATCTTAGCGAAGAGGAAACAGATGCTAGGATAATGGAATCTTTATTAAGAGCAAAAAATTATTTCAGACAAACAAAAGTATTACGTAAACTCATCGAAGGAATAATAGAAAATGCAGTTATTCGAGCACACAACATATTAGATATTGGTCTTTGGCATGGAAACATCGAAAGAATTAATTATGATCCGGCACTATTTGAAGGGACCGATCCTTTATACAAAATATCAAAAATCGGAAATCCTTTTAATCTGACGGCAAAAGTATTCAGTGTTAATCTAGGTTTAAAACTACTTTTTGAATTTGTAAAGAGATGGAATTTACCAAGAAAATTTATAAAATATATAATTTTTGATGAAAAACTTGAAGAGAAATACTGTACGAGATATAAATACCGCGTCATTTTTGGTATGCCGACTCTAATACAACCGATGCCACTTGAAACTGAAATTGGATTTTTCACGTTTGTTATCCTTAAATGGAAACCAGATGATTTTCCCGTTGATTTTTACTATAGACTAGAAGGAAATTACTTTGTACACCGACACGGAAGTATGGTCGATTTTTGTATCGAATGGATCGAAAATTTCCTTTTGAAGAAAGTTCAGATGAAGCAAAAAATAATTGCGTATTTACAAAAGTCAGAAAAGAAAGAAACAGAAACGGATGAAGATACAAATGAATAGAAATGCCATTATAATTTTATTACCTTTTAAACGTGATATACTGCACTTCACATACAATAGTACTACATTTACTATAAAATATATTAATTTAATTTTTAAAATAAATACAAATTAATTTACTTGTTTGCTTATTATATGCAACCGATTTATCTTTTATTATTAAATACAGTATTAAAATTGTTTAAATCACTCCAAAATTTCTGCTTATTAAAATTTGTTTAAAACATAAAATATGGTCAAAGGAAAGTCAGATTCAGTATATTATGTATAACAAATTTCTACTTTCTGGACTATTTACTTAAGTTGAGATGAATTGTATTGGATTTCCAGCAATGAATCCTTTTTATTTTTGCCTTTTGTCCGTCAATTCTCTGTTCACTTTACGGTTAACCAGTGGTATCTAAACTTTTTGCTTGTCGAGCCAAATTGCGCGTAAATCGTACGTAGGAAGGTCATAAATATTTTATATATTCTACTTGTCCGAGACAACTCGCGCCATTTTAAAAAGTTTAAAGACTATATTCCTATTGCACGAAATAGTAAATTCTCGAAATCAGAACACTGATATTTTCTCGTAAATAGTAAATCGTATTACAATGAGCTTTGTTAACTGACATACACGACATGACCTAAATTTCTCATATTTAACGCTGTCTCAAAAATACGACATTGTAACTAACGACACTTTCGTGAATTCGGGACAGTCCCGGGTGGGATTATTCCTTGTGATTTTTCAATTTGTCTGGATTCATTCACAGATCCAAACGTAGTAGACTGTTCTTAACTGTTCGACCATCCAGCCGTCAAATTCATTTAACTGAATTATATTCACTCAATTCTCATATGTGATAAGATTCTTTAATACATTATGACAAGGATACAGGGCCGGATTATCGAGTAGGCAAAGTAGACAAATGTCTAGGGCCCGTAATTCGGAGGGGCCCGGCTTCAGTGCAGAAGATTTCTCTGTTTCAAAACGAGTTAAAAATTATTTAAGAAATTCGATAGGACAGAAAAGGCTGTATTTAAGAATTCCTAAGCTCCGCCCGACTAAAAAAAAAAAAAAAAAAAGTCAACAGCAACCCGTACGTCAGAAGTAACGTACGCACCATCTAGAAATATTCCTGATATATGGTTATGATTTAGGTTCTAAATCTAAATTTATACGTCGCGACATCGCATATTCGGTATAGCGTTCAAGTTTCTCGAGTGCGAAGATATTACAATTGAATAGTATTTTATAAAAGAGTTAAAAAGGGTGACACTACGGTGTGACTTGGGGTGACACCACGATATCCGCACCGGGTGTCATCCATGCTAGCTACGCTAATGTCACATTATATAAGATTTGTTTAGAAGCAACTTATTTAAATGGGGCCCCAATTTAAATTTTGTTTAGGGCCCGCTAGAGGCTTAATCCGGCCCTGCAAGGATACCAACATTTCGACGGCCGGATGGATGAGTGTTTAGGGTAGCAGCCTACCACTCTGGAGAGACTCGGGATCGAAAGTGAAAAAAACCCCAGGAATTTTTCGAAAGGTGGTCCGTCCGGATATGTCGGCCCGGCCGAACTCATAAAGGGCTTGCTAAAAACTCTTAGTATTAATTTGTTAAAAGTCTTTTTAAACTCTTTCCGCTCCTACATTTTATCAATAGAATTTAAATTATAATTTTAATTGCAGTAATAAAAAACACAGATATTTAATAAAACTCTTTGCTAACTAAAAATTATATTTTCGTTAGAAACTTAAAATCAGTAGAGCGACATCTTGTAGCGAAAAAAGTTAACACACTATTAAAATTATTATGGTTTGGAGTAGAGAAACTGATCAGAAGGTTTGATTAGTTAAAATATGACGAAAGTTCAGCCAAGGGATGTTTCTCCCATATTGCAGATGCTTAGGAACTTCTTGCTGGGGGTTTGTATACAATTAAAATTTTGCAGTCTGCAAATTTTAAATGTATTCATAAATGTTACAGAATGTTTTCAAAAAGTTCAAGTTCAAAGTTTGTTTTTTAAATTAAAATAAAATACGCATATTTGTTCAAATTTTAAGTAAACAAATGTATTGTTTTTTTTTTTTTTTTAAACACTGTGAAGTGTTAATATTAGACACTGGACTTTTTCTGTTGGTAAGAGTATCATGACACTCTCCTAGGGACATTCCAGGGGATGTATAGACTTTTGTTTATACAACTGCGTTCTTGTACAGTACAGTACTTCCTACCTTATCTCCCCTCGTTTTGGTATGTGTAGTATATACAGCTTACTTGTTAGATTAAACTCTGTGTTCTAACCGAGCAGTTGCTTTTTCACTTTACTCCACTGTCACACCCTGCATTTATCACAACAGGTTATGGGCCCAGGAGTAGCTTTCTGAAGAAGAATAAAAAGAAAATTCCCAAGGAAGAAGTGTAATTGACAAAACTGCAACAAGTAGTGAATTTTGTTTGGACTATTTCTCACGCTCCACGAATCCAATCGCTACGAAACTCAGAGAACCAACAGAGAACAAAGGTATGAATCCTTTTTTATAAAATTCCACGCCTAGTATTGAGAAGTCAACTTCCGGCCAAGCTAGCGAACAAAAACGCGGCAACGGATTTATACGGAACTGATTTTGGTGGGAAATTACTGATATATATAGACACTGTACCCATAGACGTATCGTTTCAAAACGATACGTTAATTTTCCGATTATAATAGTCGTGGTTTTTTATCATTCGATCATTAACAACTAAATTTAATAATGATGACCACGATCAAAATTGAGCCTTTAAAGAAAAATAACTACGATACGTGGAAAATTCAAGCGAAGGCTATTTTAGTTAAAAATGGAACGTGGAAATACGTGAATGGAACCTACCCAAGACCCATCGATGATGATGAAAAGGCAGCCACATGGGACGAAGACGATTCCAAAACCCAAGCCGATTTAATTCTCACGATCAGTTCCAGCGAACTAAAACAAGTCAAGGGATGTAAAACTGCATTGGAAATTTGGCACAAATTGGAATCTATTTACCAATTTAAATGTCCCGCGCGCAAGGCCACACTCTTCAAACAGCTCATACTGCATAAGATGGATGAGCCTGATGACGCCAGAGACCACCTAAACAAATTTTTTGATGCTGTCGATAAGCTTCAAGATTTAAATGTTAACATCAACGACGACCTCCTCGCTATAATGTTGTTATATAGCCTTCCGCCATCCTACGAAAACTTTCATTGTGCAATCGAATCATGCGACAATCTGCCAAATCCAGATGCCCTTAAGGTGAAGATCCTCGAGGAGCACGAATCTCGAAAAGGCAAAAATACCAGTGCAGTACCGAATGCCATGTATGCTGAAAAAAAGAACTTCAAAAACAAAGATGGTCATAGGAATCCAAAAGGCAAAACTCCATTCAGATTCAAGAAAACAAATCCAAGTGGTTCGAAATGCGAATACTGCGGTCATCGAAATCATGGGTCTTCTGACTGCCGTTACAAACCCAAAAGTAGTGAGCATGCAGGTAAAGCCGTCGAAGAATGCTTTCATGGCGAGACAACTAATTCAAGATCAACCAAAAGGGATAAATGATGTCTCGACAGTGGTGCATCTTCCCACGTGTGCTAATAGAGATGATTTTACAGAAATCAAACCTGATGGACGAATCTTGAACCTAGCCAGCAAAGAAAACACTGCACCGATCGAAGGAATAGGCTCAGTGCAACTAGCAATTGACGACGATACAGCAGGACGAGTATTTAACTTATCCAACACTCTTCTGGTTCCAGACCTTTGAACAAATCTCATGTCTGTAAGTAAGATTTGTGATAAAGGCTATGAAGTTTCATTCCGCAAACAAGTTGCATTTATCATGGACCAAAACGACAACGTTGTTGCTACTGCTGACCGAGTGAACGAACTCTACCATATTCATAAATGGAATCCAGTTGCTGCCATCGCTCAACCTAAGTCCATCCTAATGGATTGGCATAAACGCCTAGGTCATCTTAATCAAAAGAGCCTAAGGATGATATTGTGTTGTCCTGGAATTCGAATCCCATCTGATGATCGTTTATCCCCGTGTGAGACATGCCTCAGAGCAAAAATGGTGCAAAATCCATTTCCCTCAGCAGACAACCAACGAACTACCAATATACTTGAAATAGTACACACTGATATCTGCGGTCCGACTCGAATTCAATCTTATGTCAGGTGCCAGATATTTTGCTGTCTTCATAGATGACCGATCTAGATGGTGTGAAGTACGTTTCTTTTGCAACAAAAGCGATATACTGAATGTCTTTAAACAAGTAAAGAAATTTCTAGAGACACAGTTCAGCAAGAAAATCAAATGTCTTCAATCCGACAATGGAACCGAATATTGTAACAAAGAATTTGACGAATATTTGATAGAATGTGGAATAAAGCGACGCTTAACCGTCCCCCATACTCCACAACAAAACGGAGTGACTGAAAGAAAGAATCGAACATTAGTCGAGATGGCATGATGCATGCTAATTCAGTCAGGACTTAAGGCCTCTTTTTGGGCCGAAGCCATCCACACTGCAAACTTTATCCTGAACCGCTGTCCTTCTAGAGCCTTAGACAATGATACACCCTATAGAATTGTGAATGGGAGGGATTGCAAAATTTCTCACTTTCGAACCTTTGGTAGTCCCACTTTTGTACTCAATAAGGACCCAACTATCGGTAAATTTGATCCTCGCTCTGAAGAAGGCATATTCATTGGATATTCTGAACAATCCAAAGCCTATCGAATTTGGATGCCAACTCGGAAGAAGGTAGTTGCGACTCGAGATGTTAGGTTCCTTGAGCTGAAAACCTCGAATAACAACTTTGAGGAATTCATCTCAAGAGAATATTCATCACAAGAAAACAAAACTCATCGCCACGAAGTAATCACTGAGTTAACTAAACCTCCATCCCTAGCCATTGAACAAGGGGAAGAGAACATCTGTCACACTATCCAACAAGATGACGATGGAAATATAATCTCCAGGGATAGCAAATTAAGGAGGGGTCTAGGTCGCCTGCGCCTACTCAAAACTGGCTTAAAAGGTAGACCTCGCAAAAGTTTTAACATGACGATGACAAATTCAATTTCGCAACACCAAACCGAAAGGCTGAATCGAGAAAACATCCAACAAAGGAGCGATACAAGTGAATTTGCTTCTGTCATCCAGGATATGGCATTCAACACCAAAATCTTCGTCAAGGACGCCCTCTCAAGCTCGTTTGCTCAAGAATGGAGAGACGCAATTAAAAGTGAGTTTATCTCCATCGAAAACAACACACGGCGCATTGCCAACTGTCCTAACAGAGACATTGTAGGTTGCCGTATTGTCCTTCACAACAAATACAATGCAGATGGCACTCTTGAAAGACGAAAGGCGAGATTAGTAGCAAAAGGTTACACTCAACGCCCTGGAATCGACTTCCATGAAACTTTTGCACCAGTTGAAAGGATCAACTCCATTCGAACTGTGCTGGCTATTGCTGCCGAACAACATTTACTCATCGACCAATTGGACATGAAAACAGCGTTCCTTAATGGAAATGTAGACCAGGAAATTTTCATACAGCTTCCAGACCAAATCGAAATAATTCTAGAAGACATAATTAAAAACTCAACGGGACAGACTAGAACCAAGGCAGAACAAATGCTGCAATCTAGTCTGTCAACTTAACAAGGCCCTCTATGGTCTACGACAAGCAAGTCGCCTATGGTATAAACGACTGGATGATGAACTCAAACAACTGGGTTTAAGACCATTGAACTTTGACCCCTGTGTTTATGTTCGAAATGAACAGAACAACTTGACCTTTGTCATCATCTATGTCGACGATCTCATAATTGTCTCACGTGACGAAATCGAAAAGGCCAACCTAAAGAAGACTCTCATGTCCAAATTTGATATGAAAGATCTAGGACAACTTCACTATTGCCTGGGCATCGAATTCTTCCAACAAGAAAAGGAGGGGAAGACGATAATTCAGATGTTCCAAAAGAGATATACTGAGGAAATCTTGGAATGTTTCTTGATGGAAAAATCGAAACCAGTCACAACTCCTCTTGACCCAAGCTTCAAACTTCACAGACCTGAAAACCCATCAGTTTAGGAAATGAAGCAATTTCCATATCAAAAACTAATTGGTTGTCTTCTTTATCTTTCTATCTGCACCAGGCCAGACATTGCACATGCAGTAAGCAAACTGAGCCAATATAACACCCAACATGACCAGACACACTGGACTGCAGCGAAACGTATCCTTCGATATCTGAGAGGAACGACCAATCATGGTCTGACGTTTGAGAAGGCGAAGACCGGAGAGCCACTTACAGGATTCTCAGACTCTGACTGGGGAGCATCGACAGACGATTGGCGTTCCTTCTCGGGATACATTTTTAAGCTCGCTGGTGGACCAATATCATGGGAATCGAGAAAACAACGCACAGTTGCCTTATCGAGCACCGAGGCCGAATACATGGCATTATCAGATGCTACTAAAGAAGCTCTACACCTACTAGAACTTTTCGATGAACTCTCAAAAAGCAATAAATCCAAATTGACAATTTATTGCGATAACCAAGCAGCACTATTACTTGCTTGAAATCCAATGTTTCACTTGCGAAGTAAGCACATAGACATAAGACATCATTTCGTGCGGGAATGCGTTGAACGAGGAAGAATAGACATCGCATTTATTCCTATGGATAGGATGCCTGCCGATCTTTTAACAAAACGCTTACACTACCCAAAACATGCTAATGGACTAACACTTTTAAATATGAAGTCAATCTTATAAGTCATGTATCAAGACCGCATTTATTATTACACCTTTGTCTGTAATTTAGTAAGAACCCACTGGAATGAGGGGAAGTGTTGGTAAGAGTATCATGACACTCTCCTAGGGACATTCCAGGGGATGTATAGACTTTTGTTTATACAACTGCGTTCTTGTACTTCGTACCTTATCTCCCCTCGTTTTGGTATGTGTAGTATATACAGCTTACTTGTTAGATTAAACTCTGTGTTCTAACCGAGCAGTTGCTTTTTCACTTTACTCCACTGTCACACCCTGCATTTATCACATTTTCACATTCACTTTATTCTCTTGCATGCTTTACAGTCTTCAAACCAGTCTGTAAAGTACTGTACAGGTACTTAGAAGAATAAAAGTCCAGTGTTTAATATCAACATTAAATGGTGTTTTTAATTGAAAAACTGTCTAAAAAAAAGGGCATGGTTTCAACACACAGAAAAAAAATATAACTCTTACCATAACAAATATATCAGTTACTGTAAAAATTTATTTCACTCAACAATTTTGTGGTTAGATTTCTTACAATTTAAGAATGAATATTTTGTGATTTTCCTGTTATACTATTTATGTTTTGTTCTTCCCATTACGTATCTATACATTTTGATGTTATCTTTAAATGACGCAAAATTAATTTTTATTTACCAAAAGGTTAGGCATGCCAGAGATCAAGGTGGCGAAAATTACTAGATGCTGGTACAGGAAATCCTAGTCAATTTGAACTTGGATAGTTCAAAATCTTGTTAGTTTGTAGCTGTACTATTTGTACCAGCCAAGGATATAGAGATTTATGTTTGGTTAGTTCAAAATAAAACTATTTTGAAATTTGAAGTGAAAATTCTGTCCAAACTATGCTTTATGTATATTATTAACTCATGTTTAGATCAAAGTTCACATGCCTCCATACTATAAAGAATAATAGACCACGAAAAACTCTAATCTGGTCAACATGGCTTTGCTTTTACAGTAACACATAGTTAATGGGGAAGGTGAACCTAAATATCCTTTTTCTCTTATCTCAAAATATGGCAGGGTTTTGGGGTTGCAAGATTGGGCTGCAAGTAGCAGATTGAAATATCTGTAGGATTCCCTACTACTAGATTTGGATTTTTTGGGCTACTTTAAAAATAATTTGGGTTACTTTGCAAGAATTCTGCTTTACTTTTTATAAAACTTATCTGGCAACCTTTGAGGTTCTCACCAGACACGTGTCTACTATCTACAGTTTATTTATAATAATGATAATAATTGAGAAGGTTATTTCCATGTGGATGCAAGTACGTACGGAAAGAAAGAATTACAGTAGAAAGAATATGTCAGTTTGTAAACAAACATGAATTAGAGGTTATTTTTTCTATTGTATATGGGTCTATTTGACACACAAACATCTTACATATACAATAGAGCTTGCAATGAGTAATATTAAATCAAATATCACAAATTTGACACTTGCATCCATTTGGAAGTAATCCCTTCAACTATTAATTTACATATGTGAAATATTACTTTTGTTGTCATATTCTGTTTGCTTAAATTAATAAATTACATCAGTTACATAGCTTTTGGCATATTGTACAGAAATATGTAAATCTCAAAACTTGAACACTCGTACACCCTCGTTGAACCTTTATCTCCGGTACTGCTTAACTTTCGGAAAACAAATGTTTTCGGTCTCACCCGAGGTCTGCTTCAGGTTAAATAAAAAAAAAAACTGGATTCCAATCTTTGAAATTGTTTCAAAAATCGTTCTAACGTTGAGTTTTAAAATAAATTTGAACATATGCATGTGTTATGAAGCACCGGCAATTTCTCAAAACTTGATAATTTGAAGTCACAATTATTTTGTCCCTTGAATTTCAAACTTATAACGCTTTCCTGTAATTGGTTGTGTGTTCAGACTTGTCAAAGCATTCACAGAAGTTGGAAATAAGGTAATTTAAATACTTTGGTTTCAAATTTAAATTTTGTTTACCTTTGGCCAATTTTAAAATTCTACTCAACAGTTCTTCAGGCTGGAGTGTAATGCATCTAACCACTTGGACAAAATGTTAGTGTCTCTGAGATATTATCATACAGAAAAAGGAGTTAAAGTGAAGGTGTTAGAGTTAGTTAAGTTAGGTGGTGAAACTTCAGAATTGTTACTTTTCTTATGTGTCGGTAGTGTTAAAGAAATTTGATCTTGAAAACGTTATAGCTATATCAACAGATAATACAAATATGAACTTTAGTGGAAAGAGGAGAAAGGGAAAGAATAATTTGTACTTCAAAATGCAAGAAAACACTACCAATAATTCAGTTGGTATTGGTAATCTTACCTATGTAATACATAATACCAGTGGTGATATTCGAAATATTTAACAAAAGGGTTTGCTAGCAGAAAATTTTTCCCTTACAATCACTGACAAACAAAACGGAAATAAATACAATACCTTTTCTTGCGATATATCTAATAATCAGTGGCGTATTTGGAACGTAACGAGCCCTGGGCGAAGATCGGGTAACAATAGTATATTAGTGCTGTCGACCTTTTTTTTTTTTTTTTTTTTTTTTAAGGCAGAGAAATTTTTCACCCCGAATGGCACTGCTGATAATAGACAGATGTCATCGTCTCTCGAAATACAATATACTTTTTATTTCGCTGTCCATAGCCCGACACGTGTTCCGCAGCCATCTTGTATTATCTCGCGCGCGTGAGATTGTGGGATCTCTCTTATAACTGGATCTAGTTTCAAATCGATCGCGATTAAACCTCGTTTCGGTCGAGATTGAAACGGTCGAGAGAGATCGCACCAAGACATAGTCCCCGACCTTGCTCACAATCTAGATTGAAATGCTCAGTGCGAACGGGGTATAAGGCTCTAGTTTAGTAGTGTTACAGAGTATAATACGTATATTTTAATATATTTAAAAAAAAAAAAAAACAAAACCACTGAGAAACATTCCATGTGTTTAACAAGGTTCGGAAAAACTGAAAATTTTAACAACGGGTTCGGCCGAACCTGTGCGAACTCGCTGAATATCACCACTGCATAATACTATACAGACTGCTGCAGATTGCTTACCTGCAGCAGTCTACTGCAGGTAGAGCAAATATAGAGGAAATGTGAGTAGAACAACTAAATAAATTAGTTATTTATAATGTTTATCCAGATCAAGAGAGGGAATTGATCAGACAGTTCATTGATGTTGATTATTGGTTTACAGCAGTGGTTCCCAACCTTTTCTAGGATGCGGAACACTTTTGTGAGCAATTTTCTTTAGCGGAACACTTACTTAAGTTAATATGAAATACATAAGCTTGTCATCAGTTATTTTATTAGAATTGAGCAGTTATAATTCAAAATTTCTACTCATATTATTAACGCCAATTCTAAGACAGGAAAAAATATACCTAAATAACTTTAATGGGAAACTTGTGCCTGATGTTTTTTACATATTTCATTCAGTTTTTATCGTTGCCTTTATCTTATTCGAAACAGTAGTACACTCCATAAGTACGAGTCGTACATATATATTTAAGTTTATGAAAATTTTATGATTTTAATTTTTTGATATTCGGCGGCTCGAATACGATTGTACACTTTCCGATTTGCGACTAAATCTGCGGAACACTTGGGAGATGCTTACGGAACACCAGTGTTCCGCGGAACACCGGTTGGGAACCACTGCTTTACAGGTTTATTGTATATAAGTTGAAGAACTCCAATTATTTTGTGAATTCACCAATACAGAGTATAAAACTGTTTTGGTAACAAGACAAGATGGCTCTCTCTCTATCTTGCCTGCAATCCAGCAATCTATGCTTGCCTGTTAATGAATTTTTTCCAGCATTGAAGTCATATATCCATTCCGTTGATAAATGTCCTATCAATCTAAAAAATGTCTTTGAGAATCCACTTTCACTTATACTTTACATTTCCTTGCTAGCCAATTAAAAACCTTTCTGATACCATCAAATATGTTGAAAAGCAAAGAGAACAGTAATTGAAGTGAAGGATGGAGTAAACAAACTTGTGGAAAAGTTAAATTGCAGGAAGGCAGAAAAGCTTATTATTACTGTGAGAAATCAGTTGCAAGAGTTAGAAAAAGAAGGGCACATAACAGTTGAAAAGTTTGAAAGTTATGCAATAGATTTCTATGGCACTTTCATTGAATACATTCTGGAGTGGTGTACACTGTTTCTCATGCCTGTCCAGTCTGTGAATTGGGTCAATTTGAAGAGAAAGGAGCCTATGACTTGGAAGAATATACAAAAATCTGACACTTTCTTCATGAATATGTATATTCATGAAGAAAGTGTCACTAAATGAACTACTGTGAATGAAGAGGACTTATTTGATGAGTTTGTATGTGTGAAAAAATATTGTGAAAGCAGATTTGAAGTGTAGAGTGAACTGAAAGATCAAAGTATCAGTGAAAAATGGTGTGATTTATATACTGCTTTGCCAAATGAGCAAATATATGTTGAGAATCTAAAATGCCTAGTTAGTTTTTGTTTGGCACTGCCAGGATCCAATGCAGCTGTTTAATGTGTTTTTTTATTAATAAATGCACTGTGGACAGACTTAAAATTGAGACAGTGAAGGCTTTAACCATTTTAAGGATTTTTTTTTTGTGTTTAGTTCTATATCTGAATATCAAAAGAACAAATACTTCTTGAACAGGTCCATAAATCTGAAATATTCTGATGAATCTAAAATATAAAATTTGACTATTATGTAATTTTTTTAAAGTTACAACATTTCTAATTGTGTTTGTGAATATTTTTTGTAATGAATTTATTTTTGCAAAAACAATTATAACTTTAAAAAAATAAGACATTATGTTAATGTGTGTATTGTTATATCAGTATGTTATTTAAAATGTAACATATAATATTTAATAGATTTATTTTTGATTTTCTTCATTTTTAACATGTCCCGTATTTTTTACAAAATGTCCCAGTTTTTTAAAATAACATTATGGGAAATGCACTCTGGCTCCTAAGTGTTCTATATTATCTGGTCTTGATTTTCTTCTAGCTAACTCCTTTCTTGAGATTAATGAAATATGGATGGATGATATTGAGCAGTGTTTCTCAACCGCCAGTCCGCAACTCTAAGCTGACCGGTCTGCAAAATCTTTAAAAATATGTATTTTACCTGTCTTGTGGTGTTCCGGAAAATTTTTGTGTTGACCTCATTGACCTGTGTAGGCGACCTCGAAAATTTTTGTGTCTGCACTGGAACGTTTTTGATACTTGCTCAATGTATTTTGCAGCTTTTTTTTTACAACAGAAACTTTTTTTAAATTAAAAATGATATTGTTACCGGTCCGCATAAAATAAGCAGATATTTTCCGGTCCGCGATGAGTTTTGGGTTGAGAAACACTGATATTGAGAAGGGATGATTGAGCTGTAATTTTCAAATTGCAGCCCAATCATCCCAATCTGGTGAATGTAGAAGGAAATGAGAAAATTTTAACAACTCTTCAATAATTCTTGTTGGTTATCAAAGAAATATTTAATTTAATGAAGATGTCATGAGAAATGATTCTTTTTTTGATTGAAACCCTGTACTGTACATAGTTGGAACATATAGAGAATTGGTCAGTCTGACATGTTTTATATAAATCACTTATTATAAATATAATTTTAAGAAAATACTCTGAAACAGATATACATAATGTAATATTTGGATTTATTTTTATTCATTAAAAAGTCATATAAATTATATTATAGTTTTCAAAAAACAAATCAGTCAAATCTTTAATATTTATTCTTTTATGTGTATAATTGTATATTATATCATCATTAATAAATGAATTTTACATAGTTATGTATTTAGTATATTATATATTTACAGAGATCCTTGAAGAATGCACTCAGATTTCAAGATTATGTGGCAACAAGGTATTTTCTGATAAGCTATCTTCTATAGTAATTTAGTACTCTGCTATTAGAATATATTAAAGTAAAATGTATATATAAATCATAAATTGTTCCTGGCATGTAACTAAAGGTATGTTTTTATGTAGCTCTCAAATACTGGTTGTTCTGCAATATTTTATATCATCACTTTCAGTTTACATTGCCTATGGATGAACAAAGATTTTCCAGAAACAAACATTATTATTGACAACCTACAAAGGCTGTTTCTTTTTCAACCTCCAATGGTCCATAAAAAAAAAGACAAATGTAAATAACAAAATTAATTTATTATCAAAAGTTAGGTACAAACATCGTTACTTTTTGACATAATCACTGTGAAGATTGAGGCATTTGTCTGTCTACAGATGAGCTTTCTGATCCCCTCTTCATAGAATGTTACAGCTGTCGCAAGTCACTGGCAGCAATGACATTATTTGAAGATCGTCATTAGTCTCAAACCTCTGCCCTCCTAGCCACGTTTTCAGTTCAAGAAAGAGGTGGAAATCACTTGGCACTAAATTGGGGCTATACGCTGGGTGTTTAAAGGTGGTAAAGTCTTAAACTTTGCACTTTGTTAAAGAATACATCTTGGAAATCTGTAGCAATCTTTCCATAGTATACAAAAACTTTTCATTTTCTCTACAACAAATGTGAACTTTGCTATAATAGCAACTGACTTTGTCTCCTATCTGTGAAATTTTGGAATATAAAACACACTTCCTCAAGATGAATAGAATAAATCTGTATTTTTGACAGGTTTAAAGGTCTTTCTTTTGATTTTAATAAGATCTTTTTACATTAATCTAGGATTATTGTGTGGAAAATAGAAAAATAATTTTCTTTGCAAAAAAGGTTTTTGATGCAATGATTAGAGCAACCAAAACCACAAGAAGTTGGTATTATAGATGAATTTGTTGTACGTGTATAGCCAATGCTCTTTCTTAAAAAAAAATTACTGCTGATAGCATGTAACTTAGCCACTATATATACATATCTGTTTACAGTGTACCATTCTGTTCCAACCAAAACAAATCCCTACTAATAGCTCTAATAAGAATGTCATTGAGTTACATGAGAAAAACTTCTGACATCACATGCAAATAGTCTGTTGAATCTATTATTTAAATATATTTATAAATCTAAATATTGATAGTTAAATAAATCTATTATTTTTTAAAAATTTTCTTTACAATATTAAATACAATTTTTAAATAAATAGGTCACCTCCAATGCCAAATTTACCAGAGGGTCCGTCACATAAATTATCTAGTAACTATTATTATACAAGAGATGGAAGACGAGAGAGCAGACCACCTTTGGAATTAACTCCAACAAACATGAAATCTATTCCCTCAAGTGAAAAATCTGTGTAAGAAATTTTGAAATTATTTTTTATTCAACTTTTATTCTTACTCATTTTTTTTAAACCCTAGCACAGGAAAACCAAAACCTTTGTCAATAACACCCGGAAAAGGATATGTATGGAAGAAGGTTGAGTCGATTCAATAAGAATAGATAGATTGAATGAGTCTTTATAGAACCTTGTAATTTAGTGAATTGAAATGAAATTAGTATTTAAAATATCTATATTGTTTTAATAAAAGAAAATTGGACATGATAAAATTTCGTATTTAAATGCCTTTATTAGATATACTTTGTTATTTCTTACATTTATAACTTCTACTTTAAGCTTTTACATAATTCTTTCAATAATGAAAATGGACATCTCTTTTCATTAAGTTTTTACACAAGTATGTACTGTGTATGTAGGCCTATAGGTCAGCAATTTGAAAATTGCAGACCTTTACATTCCCAGTCATTGTCTGCCCGTCGTTGAACTTAAGAATGGATGAAAAGCGAGACTAGATATAGATAGCTCGGACCGGAGGCCCCGATTAACTATGTACGAACTATCGGTCTGGACCGGAAGTCACTTGATTTCAATTCAAAACCTCCAGAACAGAGTTAGATGATCGGCACGACTCGATTGTTATCAAGCGAAGTATGATATACAGGGGCAAGACTAAAATCGAGGCTAGACGTGGAAAGGTTAGGAACTGGAGACTTTGAATAACTGTCCGGCAGATCCAGGAATTTCATTTAGGAGGTGTACAGTACTTCATGTCAATATCGATATCCAAAATCGATTATTTTTAGTATCAAGACTGGTGTTTATAATAATACGGTTTTCATTCATCAGAAAAAAAGTACATTATTGGAATCGTGTCAAATTTGACCCTTCACGTTCTTTTGCAAATTTCCACGTTTTGAGACCACCTGAACCCAAAAAAGTAAATTACAAAAAAAAACAACGAGTTGTGTAACTTTCCCGGCTGTTACGAAATTTTATTTTAAAAATAACATTTCTTCTTAGTACGGTTTCATATGGAGATTATAGCCTTTGCGGCTCTTTCTCCGAAAAGCGTCGCCTGTTGGTTAGATGAAGCGACCTGTAAGATAGATATATCGTTCCAGCGCCGCCACGTGTTGGCGAGGGGTGATGGAAGTAGTGGGCCAATATATAAAAATAACATTTACATTATTAATCATAAATAAAATAGTGTGTGACGCCATCTATTGTGAGAATTTGTTATAAAAACTTTGTATATTATTAATTATTATAAAATGGCAAACAGCTTAATTTTGATGGTAGTAATGAGTTTTATATAAAAAAACGAACAAAAAAATTGTAAATAGTTAATAAGGATAAAATCTCCATTAAGTCTGATCCCTCCCGAGATGTGACATATGACTTCTACCTCCGACCTTTAACAACCAAAATTTAATAGCATCGATGCCCCTTAAACATAAGCTACCATGCCAAATTTTGTTTCTTAATCATTACCAAGAAAAAGTGAAACTTATTTTTTGCATTCAATATTTTATGTAAGTGCGATTATTTGCATGGGTACTACTAGTATTTAAAAAATTTCATTAGTAAATACATTTTTCAACTTGTTTTTAAGTTTAATTTTTAATTATAATTTTTTTTACTGATATTGCCAATGTAAAAGCTTCCGGGTACAAAAATTAGCATTTATTTATACAAAAGGAAAGCAAAAATATATTCTAAATTTAATGTATAGAATTTAATTTTTTCATTTCGTTCCAAGAGATGGCGCAACTGAAAATGTAACTCGTACCTGCTGTAGTAAAATATAGAAGTGCCCTGTTAATATTAAAATAATAATAAAAAAATACTAAAATATCAAATATTTTGCTCTTAATTACCATGCAGAGGAAGCTAGCTGATCGTTTAATAACCAGAAGAAGACGTGTGATTTGTGGAAGAAATGTTCCTTCTTTAGGTATATTTTTATTACCTTTCCATTAAATATTAATATATAATAAATGGAAACTGTTTAAGCCGGATTCTTAGTGAGACAGAAACCTACTTAAGAATTTTTTTCTAGTTCCTTTAATATACAAGTTAACGTAATTTCGTCTGTATAAGCCGGAAACTGCTTAACACGAACAAGGAAAGCAATTTTTAAGCCCGCAAAAAGTAAAACAATTTGCATAAGACAAAAGCGAGTATAATATTCATAACATGAACAACATTTCGATACTTTGACTTGAACTGTCATTGAGTGATAGACTTGCTAGCCAATACTTTTTTAAAACTTCACCCTCGTCTCTATACCCGTCGTGGGGTCGACCAGACCCACAATGGCCGGTGATGAAAGATGGGGTCTGATATATACGGAACAAACCGCTTGTAAAAAATTGTTGTGTGGCTCGAACGGTTCGTTCCGGTTCCTCCAGAGCAGTAAGCTGACGCCTTAACTAGGCCATTCTACCATTCTGCTAGCTATAATATTTAATAATTTTTATGTATTGGCATTGACAAAACTTAAAAAAAATTAATCTGACAAAATTTGTTATTTGCATTTTCATCAACACACAATTTTAAAATATGTTTAAAAATCAAATGATACAGTTTATATTATAATAAATTGAAATAACGTAACTTTCGGCGCAAACTGAAAGTTTGTATATAGTTATAATGTATATAGTATATAGAAGTTTGTAGTCCGGACCCCTTTGCCCCAAGCTTTCCATATATGGTCTCGATTTTAACTATCTAACTCCGTTCACGAGATTAAGAAAGGACAGACAGCAGCTGACAATGGATGACATTGGGAATTTACAGCTATACAATTTTTTCAAATTGCAGCCCAATATGAAATAAAAATTTAATAGTTAACAAGAATTATCACAGAATAAAACTGCAAATATACGACTAACCAGTGTTATATATGAATAGAGACTAAGTAGGACCAGATAATTGACTCTCGTAAATCTCTGCAATAAAGTCGCCATATTTTTGCAAACCGGACTGACGCTTTTCATGTTTCATCAATTTTGGATATATATACAAACACACAATTGACTCCATCTACACCCTCAATGGCCGTATCATGCTTTGGTTTGGACCTTATAATTTACACCACCCGCAAGCAGATGCGGATTTAACGCCGCGCGCGCCCTGGGCCGCGACTTCTGCAGGGCCCCACAAAACCTAAACTTTACACTTTTTCTAATGACACCATGTTTGGTTTCATGTGTGCAATTTTAATTACATACAAGTTTATATTCACATTTTATTGTAAATAAAACATTAATAGTATATAATATTTATTTATTTAAAAATACGGTTAACAGTTATTTTTTATTTTCCCTGTCTTTCTCTTTTTTAAGGGGCCCAATGTTTTCTGCGCCCGGGCCTCAACCGTTCTTAATCCGCCTACCCGTAAGTCAACAAGACTAAGGTAGCCACACAAAATACTCGGGAAGAAAGGAATTTTTTTTGAATAGCATCCGCTTAAATCTTTAACGAGATGTTTAATTTTTAAACTTCAATTGACTCAGTAACCCTGTTACTTGCGAGTTTATAATAATTACAGCGGACACCAAAGCAGATTACATAAGATACCAGGATTCTACAAAAACTGAATTGCGAGAATTGTAAATCTAAATTGTCTCGTGAATCACCTCAATCTAACTGCTGCGCAACAGATGATTCGCTCGTAATTGTTTCCTCTGTGGAAACACATTTATTGCACAATATTTCACCTATGACTGAATTTTTCGCATAAGATCAGTGCTGTATGAGTGCCTGTATGTGTGTTCTCGCACGAACTCCCAGTACCAGAAGCATGAAAGATGGGGTCTGATATATACGGAACAAACCGCTTGTAAAAAATTGTTGTGTGGCTCGAACGGTTCGTTCCGGTTCCTCCAGAGCAGTAAGCTGACGCCTTAACTAGGCCATTCTACCATTCTACCATTCTGCTAGCTATAATATTTAATATTTTTATGTATTGGCATTGACAAAACTTTAAAAAAAAAATTAATCTGACAAAATTTGTTATTTGCATTTTCATCAACACACAATTTTACGAAGTTACACTTCGCCAGAAGCAGTTCTTCGAGGTTTCAACAATAAGGCTGCGACTATGCAGATGCGAGAGAGCGAGAATATGTGGCGAGAAGCGATAAATATCAAACCCTGTTAGATATGTGCGAGAACCAGAAATTCGTTCTCTCCAGCAATATTTCTCGCTTTTCGCTTGTGCATGTTTTCATTTGCGACAACTATATCGCTCGCAACCTCTCGTTCGCGTCTGCATTGTCGCACTCTAAGGGTGCGATTATGCAGACGCGAATTTAGAGCGAGCGATAAGTTGCGAGCGATTTAGTTTTCGTAAAGGAAACCATGCACAAGCGAGAAGCGAGAAATAACGCTGAAAAGAGCGAATTTCTGGTTCTCGCACATATCTAACAGGTTTTGATATTTATCGCGTCTCGCCTCTTCTCGCCACATATTCTCGCTCGCTCGGAAATTCGCTCGCTCGCGTCTGCATAGTCGCACCCTAAGTTGGTTTCTCGCTTGTTTATGTAGTATTCACATGAGAGATCCTTTCAATGAGTTAGTCGCAGGGAGACAGAGGAAGCTGCCAGAGGGAAATATCAGCTGTATCACTCAAGGCCGTATGTTGGGCTTTTGTATTGAATTATTGATTGATTTATATAAGTTATAGTTATAACGTATACACGCTCGATTTTACGACAGACTGTTCAATCGACTGTTAATGCACTCTGAACAATGTACTAGCGTCATCGTTCACTCAGCAAATCGAGAACATCAAAAGCCTCCTGTCTTTGAGGGACGTAGTGTCCCTCAAATGATATATTCGTGTGTTCCGCCGAGCATTTGGAGGACAGTGTGACCTGAAACTGAAATGCAGGAGTGTCCTGCCTAAATCGGTATGCACGGCCACGTTAGGCTTGCTTCGTGTAGTCCAAAGCATACATTTACGTCACCTTAATATCATGTTTAAACTTGTTCGTTGTAAAACTAAAGAGATGACGTCAAATTGACATTAAAATGTGCATTGTTTGGACGAAAGAAAAACAGCTTATGGTAGTTAATAAATTGACTCAGCAATATCAGTATAAATTATTTATTGATGTTAAGCATAAATATATATTTTTTTAATACATAAACACAAAATGATATAAGTTATGCTTATCATTACAGAATTAAAAACTTATGTTCAGAAATGCATTCGAATTTCATCTGAATGAACTTCGTGTATTATTTATTAAGATTAGAAAAAATGTAGATTAGATATTTTTACCGAAATAAAATCATTAGTCATCAGACAAAATACATTATGTTGCAAATACAACACTTTTACAAAATGAGGCGTTTAGCTTCAAAAATAACTAATTCCATAATTTCAAAAAGCGAAATGAGCATTTGATCTTTCGTATTTTTCTTCCTCATTTCAAATGGTGATTGTTGCAAGTTTCTAAATTCGCCATAAAACTGGAGAGAGGAATAGAAAAAGGGATGATTATTGGAAGTTAGTTTCAAAATTAGCCACACTCAAATGTGACTGTTTCATGCCTGCAAAATTAAGGTAAATGGACTTGGCTAGTTTAAAATTATACGTCTCAAGTTTACAATATGATCTTATACTGGCTTATCCACAGCAATTAGCATGCATTTTTTGATAATTTTAAATAATTATCAAAAATGCACACAAACCAACAGTCTGTATTTGAGTTTATACTGAATTAATAAATATAAAAGAAAGTACTGTACTATTTGATTTTTCGATAAAATTCCGTTCATATATGTTGTTTTAGTGTGTAGTAAACTAGAGATGACGTAAATATCGTGACTATAAAGAGGAAAAACTTCGTAAGTTTTAAGTCGTTCGGAAAGCAGTCGAAGACGTTGTCATGACGACGAGTTGATTAGGTTATGGTTCGGTTGGCTCGTTTCTTGTATTAATTAGCATATTCATACTCTCATATAAAATATTATAATATTCAAAACAAAATTTAAACTTTTCGAAAAAATAGAAATGCAATTTTACTTTACCGCGAATCGATTGTTACTTGGGCTGCAATTTGAAAACATTGTAGATCTATAAATTCCCACTATCGTCCGTCCGTCTTTCCTTAATCTCGAGAATGGAGTTAATATAGATGAAATCTGAGACCAAATATAGAAACCTTAGGGGCAGGAGAACCCGATCAACTGTATATGAACTGTCGATGCAAACCGGAAGTCACGTTATTTCAATGAAAAAATTTTTCCCTGAAAGGCGTAAGATAGATGACCGGTACGACCCTATTGTTAAAGGAAAAGTATGATTTACAGGGGCAAGCCACTACTAATTTGAGTGGAGAACATATACAGGGTGTTTTTTTAAACTGACAGTACTCAGAGACATCTCTAGAGCAATCTAACAGCCGGACTGTCGCCAAATTTGGGAGAGTGACTAAGGGCGACATGGGAAAGAGATTCCGCGAAGAAAAAAGTAGTACCCAAATTCGCCGGTAGGGGTGAATTTGGCGTTGTTGCAGCGAAACAGCAAGAAATGTCAGAGCAAATGTCAACCGTGTAGCATGGTCGATTGGTTTTAATTCTTGCAGGCGGTTTATCTTGTATGGATAGAACTTGAGAACTTCTCGCAGAACTGCATACCGTCGAAGGCACCGTTTCCGATTGTCGTGCCACTCCCCGGGCGCTGCTACTACCAGCAACGGTCCCCTGTAAACCTTCAACGAGTACAGTCACAACATCACTAACTGTCTGTGCAGACAAGGGCGTCGCCAGAAGGGGGGCAGAGGGGCAGTTGCCCCTCCCTAGACATGCGAAAAAAATTATTTAAATGCTAAGTCATTTATTGCCCGATTTATAATTCCCGCGCGAAAAACCCAAGAAGATTATGTTTTAATTAAAATAATCTTCTTAAGCTTCTTAAAATTTATGAATCGTTTTTATTTTACCTACATACAATTCATATCCTCTATCAATTTATATCATCTTGCCCCCCCTGGCCCATTGGCTGGCGACGCCCTTGTGTGCAGACACCAGTTTCCGCCCTCTACCAAGTTGAACTGCTAACGATCCTGTCTCTTAAAATTTCTTTATCAAGTCTTTCAATGCATTAATTGATAGAAGACCTCTGCCCAAATTGTTACGGGTTCTAAACTCACGAAGAGCGCACGGTGCGCTCGATTGGTTAAGATAATAAAGTTTCACAAGAAACGCACGTTGGAGGTAACGAAAGATGCATGTTGAACTCTGCTGATATCCGGAATGCGCTTCGGACTTTTGTCCTTGTCTTTTAAGCTCAAATTAGGTGGTGCTGCTGTCGATTACGTCATTGTAAATTTGCATTTTGAGGTGTTATCAGCGCGTTATGCAAATTCTTAACTGTTTCGCTGCAACAGCGCCAAATTCACCCCTACCGGCGAATTTGGGTACTACATTTTTTCTTCGCGGAATTCTTTCCCATGTCGTCTTTAGTCACTCTCCCAAATTTGGCGATAGTCCGGCTATTAGATTGCTGTACAGATGTCTCTGAGTACCGTCAGTTTAAAAAAACACCCTGTATTTTAAATTAAATAAATTAAAAACATGATTAAAAATTGAAGCCCGCATTGTGACTATGCCACAAATAATTGCCTGTTTGAATTGGGGTTTATATGCATTATATTCATATTTGAAAAGCAAGTAAATATATTTCTAATTTGTAGCCAAGCCCGCGAAAATTTTGGGTTCGGTCTTGAACCCATTTGGAAATAATTTAAAAAGTAATACAGTAGGCCTAATACAAAAATAGCGCCTCTAACTATCATGTAACACTTAATACAAAAAAAAAAAAGTCCCTATGCGTATATTGTAAAAAGTAGAAAACTACGTTATGAATAAATGTGTTACTTTTTTAAACTTTATCTTTTGTAAAAATCAAGCGCACGGCCTGTTTGTAGGCCACATATCCTAAAATTACAAATTATATCATTAAAGCAATGCCTAATAATATTTTAGTGGTCGACGGCCAAGGAGGTAAAGGCATCACTCTACCGTTTTGAGGGACTGGGTTCGAATCCTAGAGGAGAATTTCGGGAATTTTTCATAGGCGGTCCCGGATATTTCGGATATTGCTTCTCACCACGTGGCCGTCCAGTGAGGTTGGCCAAACCATGATGAGCATGATTACAAAAGCCCTTTAATTCCTACGAGATGAACAGAGATGATTATTCTAAAACTTTTGTTTTAATATTAGAATTATTTTATGAGCTAATCGTTAAATTAAGGTCCGGATAGTTATGCAAATACATTTTCCTGTACTTAAATCGTATGCTAACTGGGATTAATGAACAGTATTCTACATCAAAAATATTTTTATAAAATATACAGTGGTACCTCATATAACGTACTTAATCCGTTTCAGGTGCACGTCCGTTAAGTGAAACGTCCGTTATACGAAACGCATTTTTCCATAGAAATACATGTTAAAACATCTAATTCGTTCCGCAGCATAAAATAACCGTACTATATCATTAAAAAATGAACATGGGATGCGTTCTTTTATTCCTCCGCATAACTCTGCGCGAGCGACATCCGTTTTAAAATTTCCTGCGGAACGCATTCCTAAATTCCGGTGGGAGTGCACGCCGTCGAACGGCAAAAACGGCCGCTTGTAGCAGTAGTTTACGGTGGAAAGCAACATGGCGTCCTCCATGGCTCAGATAGTTTCGTTTCCAGGGTCCATTATGTGGTTTTATGAATAAGAATTTAGAAGTTGTGAAAGTGCGAGTTAGCGCACGTGGGGATGTAAGCGTCTTGCGATTTTTTTTTTTTCGAGGCTATTTTGAATGCTCTTTCAACAAATAATCCATTTTATGGTTAAATTTTACAATTGGGACCCTTTTTTTGCCTTTTAAAGCTCACATTTTAGAATTATAAATTCCTCCATCACGATACTATCGATAGTGCGGGGCCGCCATCTTTCTTTCTTCTTTCACCGTCGTTCCTAAATGCCTACAAACAGCAGCGCACTCCCGTAGTAGCGGAGACGCAGAGCGACCGCTATTAAAGAACGCACCCATGGAGCAGTCACCAATTATGCCGGAAAGTCCGTTGTTCGCAGCCAGTCCGTTGCTCGAGGCGTACGTTATACGAGGTACCACTGTAATTAATTTGCACCAAATTATATAAACTTTTTGATTTAGTATATATTACATATTTTAAAACTTTTGTAGTAAATGAAAGTTACTCTAAATAAATTTTTCTGTCTATGTATTGAACTTTTGATCCTAGCTATGGTTCATATACTTTTACATGATATATAGACTAGTATTGATACATTATGAAAAATCATCTTACTAACCAGCAAATAGGTTTTGATGTTTTATTTACCATTATAAGTGCTATCGGTTACTCTCATTCATAAAAATAAAGCTATGAAACGATGCGAGAGGACAATCCCGTGATGTCGAGTATAGTAAGCATACATGCGCTCAACTCCCCATTATGACAACTGACCTTGCTATCACCAGTAAGGCATGTGGTTAAGCAATGCGAAAGGACTCGGAAATTTAGTTTGATTGACCGATTAAATTTAACTTAATTATCTTTAAAAAAAAATATAATAAAATTCTTGGACTGCTTCTAGAAAAACACAAGACCAGCTCCAATCAGTAATTCCTTGAATCTAATTCAACAAGTTTCTGAAACACAAAGTCCAATAGTTGAAATAGCAAAGAATACGAGGTATACTTTGAAGAAACCAGGATTCCAAAATATTTCGGATATTCAGTATTAACTGTGAAATCAGATATAAGTATCGAAACAGATGTGAAGATCGGGATCTTTATATTGTGAACTTTAACATCTTTATATAAATTTTATAATCTTTTAATATCATCTTTATATAAATTTTATAATCTTTTAATATCATCTTTATATAATCTTAATCAAAATATTTAACTACATTTTATACAAAAACGGAACGAAGTAGACCAAAAAGGGTTAGTTAATGGGAAATCAACTGATAAAACTTTCTGATAAGATCGGTTTAAACTCGATTCCCACGAGTTGAGTTCCTTGTTAAGATGAATAAAATTTCTGTGTCACGACTATGTCACCCATCACTTTATTGGTCCAAGAAGATCATCTCCTCTGACGAAATCAAGGAAGGGCCTGCAAAACACCTCTCCATATAAAAAGGGTGTACGATGAATAAGACAGGAGAAGTTGTCACTTGACTGTGTGTGTCTCTCTGTTCGGATTTACCCATCGTCGTCAAGCTCCTCCACCACTGTTCATCCTCCTCGGACTAGCGTACAATTGGATTGAAATCTAGGACAATTGGATTAATCTACATTTACACCGAAATCTAGAATCGAAGATATTATATCATCTATCAGACGTTCGTCGATACGATCAGCATATATCCTAAGGTCCTACCCGCGAATATCCTGTAAGCTCTCTCTCTAATCTGCGTAGAATTTACGTTCGCGATCGTGAGTCAGGTATCTTATCAATCTCTCTGTAAAGTAACAGTTTTGTATTTAATTGGATATATGGGAAAATAAACGGGTATATTTTTATATATAAAAATCTCCGAGTGCGTTCCTTCAGTCATCCTCTCCACTTGCTTCATTCCAGGTCTAACCCATACGTAACCGCTCGCGCAATTTTACGATTCTCTGTATCAATCTAAGGATACAGTGGTGTCATCCTGACGTGGTATCAAAGAGATACCGGCCCTACGGTCACACAGATATGATATCGCTGGAATTGTTCCGTTTCCAATTTAACTCGGTCACTTTCTATGATCTGGAAAGAAGTTTTTTCCTTCAAAACTGTAGAAACATTTTATAAAGTTTTGAAGTTAAAAAAATTTTTGTCACTGCAATGCAAAACCACTCGAGCCAAAATAGACGTAAAGATTGTTTATTGTATTATTAAAATCCAATCATTTTATTTTAGTATATTTCATTGAACATTTGATATTTTATTTGAGTATAGTTAAATAAGCATAAATTATTTCAGACGTTTCCAATGCTTAACTATCTGGGCCTTATAATCATTTTCATTACAAGAATCAGAAATATTAAAACTTGTCAAAATAAAATATATTGTTTATTTTATATACAATGATCTTTCCCCTCTAATAAGTTTTGCTAAATTTTAACTTAGATACAAATTAAGACAAACTTTTAATTGCTTAACAAGTAAGTGGAAGACAGACGGTGCGGTAGATTTTCTCAGTATGGTGCAACTCTTCGAAATTCTGCCTCTTAAATGTTTTTTATGCCGCCCCCTTACCGTGCCGCCTGATGCGACCGCCTCTCTGCATCATAGCACGGCACGGCCCTGGTGGAAGAATGCAATTCATAAAACAAACTTTCATCTCAGTTAATGAGCTCAGCTTCAATTGGAGAACTGTTTTTCTTACGTAAAATAATTTGTAAAGCAGCAAAACTGCTGACATCCTTTAAAATTCATCCGCAACAGTTCTTACTTTAAATTAATGAAACCTGCTTCAAGCGATAACTAAAAATAACACACTTGTTTTAAAATGTAATACATTTTAATATTCGTTTAAAAAATATAATTGAATATAAAAATGTTCCAATTAAATTTTATTATTATATTAATAACTTAAAAGAAAATATTTGAATAAAATACGAATGTATTGATACGTTCATAAGAATTCATATTTGAATTTACGTATAAAGAAATCTAGTAAATCTCGTTATCCTCTAAAATGGATAAGGTATGGATTTTGAAGGATATTTACGCTATTTATACTTACATGATATAGAGGAAGAATTTTATATTTAGAAAATTTCTTTCTTCTATATATATTATATATAATATGTATATAAAAAATACAAAAAGTTTGTGATATTTTTAATTTATCCAACAATTTATAAATACGAAATTTCATAAATGCAGTTAAAATTTTCTGATATTCTAAAAATATATTTATTGTTAAACAATGAATTTTTTGCGTTAATTGCTGAATTATCAGAAAATCATAATATTTATAATCAGTTATTGTGTGTACCTACCGTACTATATAATACTATAACGCTATTTAGGTGTATTGCACTTAATTATCTAATTAAAATTTTAAACGTGATATTTTATTAACTAATAAAGATTGAAGAAGGGTCAACCATGTTCAAAAATAATACCGAGGAAATATTCGTGTGGAATTGATGTTCTTTTACTTATTATTAATTTACTTTCTGAAAACAATGTATTTATTTATATAAAATATAATGTAAATATTTGTATAATTATATAAAATGATATTTTAATTATACGAGTGTAATGAAAATAATGTAAAGTATTTATATTTTAATACATTTTGTTTGTTTTGTAGATTTAGAGAAATATATCAAAAATCTTACGCAAGATTTATTATTATTATTCTTTAAAATGAAGTTAACATTACCTTATTAATAACTAAATGCGAAGAAGCTGGCGAAATTGTTCGACTTTCTTGGCACTTTCGGGGGGTCAAGGAGATCAAGAAATCCGATAATTTTTGATTATATTACGATATACAATTTAAAACGATAATAAAAGCTTAAAAAGAGTGATTTTGTTGAATTGTGATAAATTTCTCTATTTAAAAATATATTTTAGCTTAAAAAAACACTAACACCAACTCTATAGTTAAAATTGTGTATGGCGCCATCTGTTATAAAAATTATTTTTTAATAAAATCTCATATTATTAATTACAGGTACTCCTCACTTTACGACCTATCTGCTTAACGACCACTCGAGTTTCGATCTGCAATTCGGGGAATCCCCTTTCTCAGCTTGAGTGTCGGTCAGTGGCGAATGGTGACATGCGCACTAAGCGTACTATAATAGGCTAATAGCGTACTATAACAGTCTTTTTATGAATAAATGTGAAGTTTGTTGCATAATTTGTATAATTTTACAACGATCCTATATTCCCGGTGCAAGCTCCTCGCTTATCGACCAATTCGCTTAACGACGCAGTCGTCGGGACGGTATTCGGTCGTAAAGTGAGGAGTAGCCTACCTGTGTTATAAAAAAGGCAAAAAACTTATTTTTAAGAACAGGAATGAGTTTCAAAACATTTTAAATACAAATAACCAGTAAAATTAAGTCCGACCTTTTTGAGATATGATACATAACAGGGAAAGTATGGCAATTGGTGGAAAAAAAATGATTCAGGAAAACGTCGAGAAACGCAAGAAAAAAAATTCGGTTGTTTTTCTATATGTGTGGATGTTAGTGTGTGTATGGGGACACGATTTTGCTCACCCACTTTGAAGCTTAATGATTTCTGTCTATTGTCGAAAATTTCTGAAATTTTGCAGGAAAGTTTGTGCATTAGGAGCATTGATGCTATTAAATTTTCATGGTTAGAGGTCAAAGGAGTGGTAAGATAGAGTGGAATCGTGTGTTATATCTCGAGTAAAATCGGAATTAAAGATGATTTTACTCGTTATTAGTATTTACAATTTTATAAAACTCATCACTACCCTTAAGATTAAGTTTTGTGCCATTTTATAATAATTAATTATATAAAATTTTTTTAAATAAAATACCATATCGGCAACAGATGGCACCACATTCAGTTTTAAATGTCGTTGCCGGAAAAGTTACACAACGTGTTGTTGGATTAAATATGTACAAGTAATACGAATAATTTGTTACACTTTTATTCAAATAAAAAATATTCATTCAAATTTACTTACTTATTTAGTTTAAATAAAATTATCGCTATTAAAAATTTTGTCATATATAATTACATAACAGATTAAACAATTAAAACATTTCAACGTAAGTGAAGTGTTTCAAATCAACTTCACTATACAGGTTGATTGAAACATTTTATTTAGGACTACTTTAACTTTTATTTCTAACACTTAAAATGAAATTATTCGTTATTATGCAATTTTAAAACTTCAAAGTATATAGATAATAAACCAATTTACAATAACGTGATTTATAAAACGAATTAAAAATTCATAAACAGAAAACGTTTTAAGAACTCCATTTTCCATCAATAAATAAGTAGCATATTGTGGAATGAGCTAATACTGTATATTAAAATTTTGGCTTCTTCATCGCTCAGAACTTTTGGATAATATTTTATATTTATACGCTTTTATAAATATTTGAGTAGATAATTTATAAAATGTATTTCGGATTTATATTTGTATACGAAATAAAAATTTTATAATATTTTCATATTATAAAATAGATGATGCAAAAGAATTTTGGATGGTATTAAAATCTAACTGATTGCCATTTTTGATGTAATGATGAATATCCGAAATAAAATAAAATACATAAAAGTTTTCTAAAGTACTCTTTAATTCCTAATTCGGTTTCTACAGTTTGAGAAGACTTGATCAATAGGATGAATTAGAATAGATTCGTCCTATTCAAAGTAAATAAAAGATTTTTTATATATAAATCTTAATGTTTGATTAAATCTCGAAAATCTGATTTTACGTAGAATTACAGTTTTGCCTTTTCATCTCTAATAATAAATCTATTTCTTCACATTCATTACAATAATATTAAATTAAAATCAGACCCACTACATTGCATAAAGACCCACTTTGACGACAATAAAACTGATTAAATATACAATACGAAGTTTTCTATAATACTAAATATTAATTCCATACGTCTATTAACAAATCATTGGGAATGTTTGTTAAATAGATGATAACATTTCAACATGTAAATAAGTTGCATAGTTAAAGGAGCTGACACTTTTGTCGCATCACTTTTTATACCTAATTTGGAAAGAAAAATAATGATAATATTTTTAAATTTTAGTTTATTTATTTTTATATAGCTATTGTATTACTATAAAATTATAGTATTTTAAAAATTTTCTTTTGACAAACTTGTAGTTTAATAATTGAGGGAATAATTTAACAATACGTTATAAAGGGAAAATCTCAATAGTTTAAAAAGCTTTCACCATGAAATGTTCTTACATTAAATATTATGTTTGTTTGATAAATAAATAAATTTATTAAAATTAAAATTAAATTAAGCTGTTATAATTTTACAGGAAAAAATCGATGCCGTTTATGTTTAAGTCGGTTCTTGTAGTTCAACACAACAGAGTCACTTTTCTTTTATTATCTGTAATGATTTTTTAATGAAAATAGTTACCATTCCTGGGATAATAATGTATGTTTGTTTGTCGAAAAATTGTTTAATGAACAAATTTTACATACATTTTCACGTTTTCGAAAATTTACATTTAATTATTTTTAAACTTGAAAATAATCAGATTTAATTCGGAATTTTAAGTTTGGAAATTATTCAAACAGATTAAAATTTCATTTCACGTTTACATTTAAAAGAACCAAAAATAACAATACAAGCAGATTTATTTACAAATCTCAAGAAAAAGATGTTAAAAAAATTTTACAATTTGTTTGTTTTTTATGGTATAAATTTTAACGTAAGCTTGTATTTATTAATTTTCTGTAAAATTAACATAAAATGTAAATAAAATATGTTCTACACTTTATATAATTAATAAAGATCAATCTTCAACCACACGTTTCCAACATTATTTTAATAAACCAACAGCGGGTTGCTCGACTTTCCCTGCAACATATTTTATTAAAAAACTTTTCTATTTTTAACTATTATAAAATGGCAAAAAGCTTCAATTTTGAGGGTAGAGATGGGTTTTATCAGAATTGTAAGTGCTAATAACGAGTAAAATCGTCATTAAGTCCGACCCACACACGACCCTTATTATCTTCCCACTCCCTCGACCTTTAACCACCAAAATTTAACATCATCAATTCCCCTAATAAACAAACCTCGCAGCAAAATTTCAGAAGTTTTCGACAAAAAGTATAGGAGTTATTAAGCTTCAAAGAGGGTGCCACACAACCACACTCACTAACATCCACACATACAGAAATTACCGCCGATTGTTTTTTCCGTCATTTCTCGACTTTTCAAGGTGTCCTAAGTTCAAAATGTGAAAATCTGGGGGGGTTATTTTTGCCGGGTCGCCATACTTTCCCTCTGTATAACAACCGGGAAATTAAAAATAAAAAGTAGAATATCAGTTAGCTTCTATTCTTTGAACCTTTCAAAATAGTTATCATCATTTATTTTTTAGAGTTCAAAATACGTATTTCTTACTATCAAAACAAAAATTTATTTATTTTATTTTTAAGATTCCACAAGATAGAACACGGAGGAGAATAAACTATTATTTATTTTTTTTTTCAAATCGATTTTCGATTCTGATAAAAAAAAGTTTTTATTTAAGTATAAAAAAATATATATTTTTATATACGGTAAAATAATTAATTAAAAATGTTTACATTTAAGATAATTAAGGAAAGTTTAATAAAGTATTAATCATTATTATTTTTATGTTATGTCTTAAATAAAAAAATTAATGAAGAAGCATGATATGACTTCATTACAGCTGATTTTGAGTAAGAGAATGTTTAACTTAAATTTTTTCTATTAATTATTATCGGTTTTTCTAAATTTATAATTAACTTGTCGTTTAATTGGATGGATTTATAACTCCACTAAAGAGTTTAAAAAACTAATACTTAAAAGTTACAATCGAAAATTTTTTTCAATAAAAATGATAAGTTGTAGGATTATATTATTAGATACGGAACATCCATCAATGTCAGTAACTAGTAGAAGCTATTAGATGTTAAATATATTACAAAAGGATAAATTTGAATAATTGAAAAATCAACGCCTCTACGTTGTTTATATTCTTTATAAATTTTAAATGATTTAATCATTACTATGGTAAAATATATATATTTAATTCGAATATTTCAATAGTTTTTCCAAGAAAAAATACGTTTAACTTATATCAATACAGATGTTTATTTTCCTATATGTAGTGACATAATTCTTACTTTAAATATCTATGTATAAGATTGACAAAATAATTAAAACTAGATTCATATTTTCAGATTTTCAATGTTTTTTTTCTATTTATTTTTATAAATTATATCGATTTACAATTAATGTAATTATAAATAAATTTTGTTCATAAATTATTTACAAAATTTGAATTTTTCTATTAAAATTGAACTTAGTATAGATGAAAAATGAATAGAATTAATTAGTAGTGAAATGCTTTACATTATTAATATGGCAAATTGTTTCATATTTTTAAATGGATGCTTGTAAATTTTACAAGCATCCAAAAAAATATTGATAATAAAAATAAATGTATCAACTAATGAATACAAATAATAGATGAAATAATATTTGAATGCTTTGGAAATTATTTTATGAATTCAGGAAATAAAATTAATGTCTCCAAGTTTTAAAAGATTATAGTTAATTTAATAAGGCATTTTTATTTAAATATTTTATTTGTTTTAAATGTAAAAATAATAACTTTTTTTGATACATGCAAAGTGAATCTCGCATCTAAATTTTTTAAAATTTAGATGCGAGTTTAGTTTCTGTTTCTTCAATTTAAAAACAAACTAATTTAGCAATTACTAATTTTATTGAAATTATTCTCAATTTAATAAGAATATATTTAATTTATCGATAAATGATATGTCTGACTTGATAGACAGACTTTAAATTACAAGTAAATAATTATAAATAAATGCGATTAATAATATTTTATTTCTATATCTGATCATTTCAGTAAAATATTTTCATGTTTAAAGTAAATGAAAGTAATTTAAAGTGTATGATGTACTGTACTTATGAGTTCGTTGCATAATAAATGAAAGTACTTTGGTTTAAAATTTTGAAAATATTCAAGTAAATTAAGTTTCAAACCAAAAGATAAATATTATATTTTATTTGCACGCAGGAACAGACATATTCAGTATATTAAATATATATGTTAAACATATTATTATAAAGTTAACTGAAAAAAAAACTTTTAACCTTCGAGATTAAGACTAAATAAACACTCTCTTACATTAAGTTTTATAATACAAATTGTATTGTGTTGTTGTACAAAGTTTTCCTTATATCATATACTTACAAAATATAATGCTTTAGATCAAATAAGAACAAAATGCGGTCTTACGGATATGTTTCAATGTACTAATGGAGATACATTTAAGAATTGTTTCATTACTTAAAACATTCAATTAATGTACAAAATATAGAATTTTTGGCTAATAGTTTTAATATATAGATTAGTATCTCTACTTCCTGTAACAAGGTTATTCCCTTATTACCTAGATAATGTTTTGATTAAGTATACTGTATATCGTCGTTGACACACGAAAATCTCGTAAGCGCCAATACAGATCAAACAGCATATATCACAGTTGTGTGGGCCCTTGGAGTATGCATGTTTTTCAAAAGTCTCGGAAACATTCGACCAAGAAAATTGGCTGTACTGTTACTTGTAATTAGCTCATATATAATTGGGCCGCCCGCCACCACAAAAATTTAGTTATCGTAATTACCTGATATAATCAACCCTCACACGGGAATATCTTACGCTATTATATGCAATATTAATTGCCTTTTGTTTCTTCTTAAAATTTGATTTTCGGCATTTATGGGGTTTTCGTATGTTATTAATATTGTATAAATCGATATTAGTTATTATTTTGAACATTATTTTTCTTCATAATCTACTAAATTACACGTGAGTAAAAGAGAAAACTAAAATAAAATATAAATAGTAAATAAACAAAGTGTATAAAAAATAACTAAAATAATCTAATCTTATTCTTGACTATAGTAATAATAAACATAATTAACGCGACTACATTTTTAGTGAGCATATTTAATTTAAACAAGAAAGGTTTTTATTGTTGTTCCTAATAAAATTTGAAGATAATTAATTTTGAGAAACAAATTTAATTAAATGTATTTTTGATAGTTTCTTTAATTATATACAATCGTAATAATAAATGTAATTCTAAATTGGATTGACTAGAAGTGAATCCAATTTAGAGTTAATACTGTATATATAATAAAATTTAATATTGTGTTATATGTATTTAATTTTATTCTGTAAATTCGTATATTTTAATTATCTTCGAGATATGGATTATTCATACAGACTTCGTCGTTGCGAAGGAGTGAGAAACGACATGAAAAGTAACATATTGTCGTAGGAAACTTCAATTTTCTTGATAGTTCATGTGCAAAGGATTACATAAATAAACAGAGAAAAAAATCGATAAGAAAATAGTCCTTTATATACATACAAAACATATATAACTGTAACATATATAAAACCTTAAATAGACATCGGTGAATTTATGCCTCAGCTTACTGTTTCATAAGGCAAGAGACAATTTAATAAAGTTGTACAGATGATAATTGCATTTTTAATTCGTTATGCTTATTGTTTGTTTAAAGTTTTAGAGGTAAAATAACAAAAATTGAAAGCCTAAAATGTGTTTATTGAAAACAATTAATAATACATCGATAAACTATTATACATCAAGTATACAAGTGTATTAATAATATTTAATGTACCCAACAAAATGTTTTAATTAATAAAATAGTTTTTAAACTTATAAATTTAATTTTAAAATGCCTTATTTCTTTTACTTTCGAATTAATTTACAGAAACTGTCATATTTAAGAACAAATATAAAATAAATTGCTTAGTTAATTCTCCGTAAATTAAAAAATAATAAAGGAACAATGAAAAATTAACTACGACTAAAAATTTTATTTTTACTTTATACTTTAAAACTTTTGTCTTAAAAAAACGAATTAAGATTATAGATTTTTTTTTAAAGTTCTAAAAAATAAACTCTCTCTTAAATAAGATAAGACATTTGTTATAATGAAAATTTATTTTCTAAAAAATTACTAAAAGATAAATTTTGAAAAAAAATATTTAGATTTATCGATTATCACGATTTTTATGAAAACTATTGGTTCAACAAGTTATGACGTCAAGAAAAGAGGTGGCATTTCAGAGCTTCGTTCAGACGTTCAACGTTACTTCTGTAAAGAGGAAAGACGTTTTCGCTCGCAGGTAACTGTTATACTTATATATATTTAAATAAATAAGAAAAATAACAGTTATTTTATTAAAAATATACATATTATTAAATGATTTCATTTTTATTAATATATTCTTAATGTTTCTTCAGATAATCGCTTAAACTTTTTAAACGCGTTTTATGTATTCATTTTTAAATTAAATTTTCAGTCTTTTATGAATAAAAATGTAAACAAATTTATTTTATGAATATCATATATAATATACTTTGGTAAAACGTTTATATACCGGTACTATATTTACCTACGGTCTCGGGGAAGTCGAGTATAACAAATAAAATCCGGTCTTTCTTTCATTTTTTATATAAAAAGTTATTATCTGTAAATTTTACGATAAAATAAACTTTATAAAGATTGTTAAAAGCGGAAAAATTGTGAATCGAGACAATAATGCAGCGAAACTTAAGAGGATAAAAGTTTATAACAGCTGTAAAGATACCAATAAATTGTTAAATTTTACTGTAAATTTTGATCTTATGTGCTTTTAATGGTTATTGATAAAACGTTTTAATGTATTAATATAAATTTTCAATTTGACAGTATCAATATCAAGCATTCTAGTTTTAAAATTTTTTAAAGAAAGTAAATAAAAGCATTTAAACAAAAAATCTTGTAAAATAAAAATAATAATGCCAATAATTAAATAATTACAATATATATATATATATATATAATATATTACAAAAAAACACACACATATATATATATATATGTTTTTTTTGTAATAAAGCAACGATAAAACGGAAACATTTAACAATAATAATATATTTCAGAAATATATACGTATATTTTAAATTATATATAAGTCTTGTTTGTATTAACAATAGAAATATCAATAAAGAATAAAAAAATACATATATGCCAGTAATAATACATCCTTAGGTATAAAAATACAACTGTTTGGAAATAATAGTATACATAAAAGAAATAAAAGGCTTAATCTGGATATAGAAAAAATAAACGATAAATGAAAAAACAGTTTTGGCCATTACCTATAAAATTTAAAACAGGAAAAACACATGGAATATAGCTAAATCGAAAACATTTAAATCGATAAAACTTCCACTTGAACAGGAGGTTAAGGGGATTCTCACTTATTTCAACCATAATTTTCACTTATTTAAGGATATAAAATTTGAGTAAAACAAAAGCTTAAAAAGGAGTAATTTTCTTAAATTATTATAAAAATCACCATTAAAAAAACCACTGCGACATTAGCTCAAAGTTAAAAAATCTAGCAACGAGTTGCTTAACTTTTCCGACAGCATTTAAAATTGCGTGTGTGGCGCCATCTGTTAGTTTTTAATAATAAAATATCATTTCTATATTTTTAATTATTATAAAATGGTAAAAAGCTTAATTTATCTTCCCACCCCCTCGACTTTTAATCATCAAAATTTAATAGCATCAATTCCCCTAATAAACAAACCTCCCCGTAAAATTTCAGAAATTTTTGACAAAAAGCACAGGCGTTATTAAGTTTCAAAGAGGGTGAACAAAATCGTGCCCCCATAACATCCATACATACAGATATTACTCCCGATTTTTTTTTTTTTTTTTTTTTTTACTTTTTGGGTGCAGAGGGTCTCAGAACGTCGAGATTTGCAAGGGGTCAATTCGACTCTATTACAATACTGTGTATACATTGTGTGTTTGCATTATAACAGCTGGGAATTTAAAAAAGGTCGATTGAAAGATAAATGATAACTTTATAAAAAGAAACAAATAAAAGTAACATAGATAAGTTAACGAGTTTAAAATTAGTCTATTCGGTCTTTTAATTATAATGGTGGCACCAATAGGTTAAAAGAGCTATAAGTTTTAACAAATTCTCTTTTAAGAAACTATAAAACAGCATCGCGTTCTGCAAGTTAAATTCATTTTCTGCAAAATGACAAAAAATTGTTCAAACTGTAGTAAGTTCTATTAATATCTTTAGAGAGAGAACACGCAACAAGAGGAAGAAACTTAAATCTCTTAGTTGATTAAAAACCACTAATAAAAACGAATATATCTTATAAAAGTTTACGTAAGCGTATATCTGAAAATAATTGAATTGTTCAATCACCAGAAATAAGTTATAACTGAAAATTGATCTCATAGAAAATGTAATAATAGAAATATAAAAAATCTACAAAGAATCGTAATTCTTCCTAGATTAACTTCGGTATATGCTTATTTCTATTAATTTTAAATAAATCTGAATATATTGCTTAATGATGATACATTGTACTGATTAAACACAAGAAGAATAAATGAAATAAAATGTAAATTATAAAATTATTTTAGAACAGGTTAAGTGTTTTTTTTTTTTTAAATTTGAAATAGACAGAAATAAGTCAGTTGTTAAACATCGAATATAAGTAGATTATTATTATTAAAACCGATAATATATTTTATTATTATAAGGATTTTTATGGTTATAAATCAGTAGATGCCATATAAAGAAAATATAAAAGTTAACGATAAATATATTTACATACTTTAAAAGAATTTATTGATGTCTAGAAAACTGCTTCGCAATTTTTCTTGTAGATAATCGATTTTTTAAATTTTTTGTAAGATAAAACTATGATAAAGGGACACAAGCGACAATATTTTTTATTTTAAATTTATAAGAATAAAAAATTAATGTAAGCATAATATGCTAAGAATTTTTAAATTTACACTTGATATTTGGAGTTTAATTATATTAGATGAGATTAAATAATGATTATCTGTACTTAAACATCAATAATCGTAATACAAATATATTTTTATAAAATGTAGCGCTGTATGATAAGAAAATTTCGTAGTGTTGAAATTTCGTGTTTACATTTTTAAACACGAAATCTTCGAAGCCATAAACTATTAAGAAACTTGTGTTTCGTGTCAGAAAATGTATGTTTGCTCTCGTAAATTTTTAAAATTTATTTATAAAAAAAAATATTTATAAAAATTAATATTTTAAAAAAGACTGTATATAATATTAAAGAAATTGTAGGATTTAATTTTAAAAATAATTCATTTCTTATTCGATATGAGATTGATTTGACATACGCGTTTTGACTCAATAAGTACTATTCTTATATGTTAAGTAATGCCTTAATAATTAAATAAAAATAATTATAAAAAGAAAATTTTCAAATTAGTTTACATCGTAACAGGAAAATTAAAACATAGATATGTACATAATTTTTTATATGTTAAAGTTATGTATTCTTTCTTAAACTGCGTTCTGCATATGCTTCTTAACGCCCAGCCCAGCCATCTATAGACACCACATTATATATACGTTAGTTTGTCCAAAGAATTTAATTATAGAAAATTTGATTGTTTTTAAAATTAGTATATCCTTGAAAGCGAATTTTTCAAAAATAAATAAATAAATAAAACGTATAAAATGAATTTCATCTACTTCGTCATATTAATTTTTAAAATTTCCAACAGTTTGGAACGGTTGACGAGATTTAAAAATGGTATACAATTTAAAGTTCCTTACAGGATTAATTTTTTTCTTTTTGTTAAAAGATTGAAATTCGACTTTAATTTCAGTGTTTTATCAGAAGAGCCGTTTTCATGAAATTTTTTTTTTCTATAGAAGTAATCATTCTTTTTTATGCGAAAATGGATACTCATTACACATGAAAATCTATTTTCATTTTTACGTTATTTATTGTCGGTACGTGCATTCCAAGAGAAAATGTGCAAGATTGAAACAGTTTCTTTAATGATTTTATTCCTTGAATTTGAAGCTATTTCGACTTTCGTAGATTTTCATACCTTTTATTATTATTATTATTATTTAAACGATTACTCGATCATAAAAATTTCTATTCCATTCAAAACTCGATGTATGGAAACAAATGATTGTTTCAATTTTTTGTATTTTCTCTAAAGAAAAAAGAATAAAATTGAAAATAATAAAAATCCGATAATAATTTACAATTTTTAAAATATAAAAAAATATTTTACTATTGATATCAACGAAATAAAGACAGATTTTATGCTTAGCTTGCTAGTCGTAATTATAAATAATTATATTTAAAAGTTTCTCATAAATTCATTCTAATGAATAATAACAATAAACAGATTAAATTTCTGACTTAAAGTTTTGATTACGTAACGGCACAATTAAAATTCACATAAATTTTAATTGTGCTGTTATGTAATCATAACTTTTTGAAGTATTGTCTATATATAGACTATAATTATTTCTTAAAATAAAAATTTCTATTTCTTTTCCTTTCTGCTCCCAATACAATAAATTCGACAGACACGTGAAAGTATTAATAGGCTTATATTTTAAGAAATGTAAGAATAAGACTGTTTTTTAAATACATTTTTTAAAAGAAATCGAATACTTTTTGTCTTTTATAAATGTGAATTTTACTGCCAATAAAGCTTTAATTAAATCTGGTAAGAAAAATGCAACTATCGAATCGAAATAGAATTCAAATTTTTAAATGAAGGCATTTAATTTAGATTTTTTTTTTTTGCCATAAAATATCCTGTTTTGTTGTTGGTAGGTAACTGAAGTTAGAAAATTAGTTTTTAATTCCTGATTTATATGTGTTAAGTTAAAAATAACGATTTTTATTTTAAACTCATTTCGTATTCATTTTTAGCTTTATATTTGTAATAATGATTTTTCGTGACAAAATTATGAAAAAGATAATTTAGATAACTTTCTTTTTGAAATTTTAATGCATTATGTACAGTACAACCCAGATATATGATAACGCGCATATAATCCGACAGAGTCATTTCTTTTCGAAACATGACTTTATTTTATAATTTATTATTATTAATATTCATTTAGTTTAATAGTATATATAATTAAAATAATCACCTCTTTTACGTACATTTTGTAACTTTATGGAAAATCAATCGAACAAATTTATTTGTTTTTATCGAAAATCAATAAAATAACCCATTCACTTTGTAGAAAAAAAATCAATCAAATTTTGACAGAATTTTTAAAATTCAACATTATATAAACTTTTCGAGTTTTCCTAAAATATTAAATTACTTGTATATTTAATGTTTTAATAATTTTATTTGATTTTTTAATATTGTCAAAACCTTTCTATTGATTTTAAACTCTCAATAAACTACCCTAGCATTCGATCGATATAACATCTTTTTTATAACACACACACTTTAGAAAGCTATAGGAATATTTAAATTAAAAATGGATATTTTGAAGGAAACAATTCACTTTAATATGAAACACAGATCCTTATGCATACTGATTTTTCCTTTTAATTAGGTCCAGTGATATAGGCTAAAATAGAAAAAACAAGTATGTAATCCCTAGAGTTACATTTATTTATTACTACTTGTATTTGACTATAAAATAAATTATTTTTAATACGTAAAATGAAATTAAATATAACAAATCATTTTTATATGCAGTAGAATACGCTTATTGTGATCTCAGATATTGTTTTAATCGCTTAATAATATCACATTACGGAATTAGGAACCATCCATTAATTACGTGTATAGTTTAAACTATATATGCACAGTACATTAAGTCGTAAGACGTATTGTACCTAAATGTACAAGATAGAGACGAGGCTTTCCGTGAACTTATCTTTCTTTTTAAAGTGATTTTAGTGGCATACGAATCTGTTGTTAAGAGCCTACTCACTAGTCACATGAATAAATTATCAGTTAGAAAGTACAGTAATTTAAAACGCTTTGAAAGTCATTTCTTCAATGTCAGGGGTTCCACGAATTATTACATACGTATTTAAAGAAGAGAGGATGGTGAAAAGTACATTATTTTACATAATAGAAAGGAACGGGATCAAAGATGACACAAAAGCTGTACAAGTAATTAATGGCTCCTTAACACTTTCAAAACATAAGTTAAAACACAATTCAGTTATTATAGTTGGAGTTTCGATTATAATTATCATTTTCTTCGAATACCCGTTCTGTAAGCTGCTTATTTGCATTATTAATCTAAATACGTGACTGATAACGTTTACGCGTTATCAATGTCATAATTTATAAATTTTAAACTAGTTTTTTATACATTAAACATTAGTCATTTTTATCGTTATTTGTTCGCAGCAAATGGTTAAATTACTGGCATTTCTTACTTCAATTAGTCTACACGTTAGTAGTTAAAGAAATAATTGAGAAAATTAACAATACTGGATAAATTACTATTAATTAATAATAATTATAATTACTAAATAGTCAAGTTACACAATTTTAAATCGTTTTAACGAGCTCTTTTAATGTCAGAATCAATAAAATCAGAATATCTACTAAGGTAGTTCTAATTATAGTCGAATTTCAAAGTGATTACAATAAGCGAATTCTAATGTAATTTTCATAATATAAAAATTTTTGTTAGGTAATATAGATGAATACGAAATCATTAATAATAGGGTTAATAACGAAGTAGATGTGACTGAATAGAAAATGTCATCATGGTCGAAAAATTAGAACATAAACAATACAAACCGAGTCTGTAAAACTATCTCAAAGAATATAACGAAATTAAAATTAATGAAATTTAAAAATAATAAAAGCAACAACAAATGCTTCTGTTGTATCAAATGTCTGCAACTTCCTTGCTAGTATCATTTTCCTGTAGAAATTAAACATATGACGAGGTTTGGTTTTTCTTGAAAATTTTAGTATTCAATACTACTTACATTATTACATTAAGCATTATCATTTTATATACTTGCACTTATATACATACATAAATAATAATTACATATTGAATTGTAATTGGAATTTAATTAGTATTCAATCCAATGTAATTAGTTTTATTTATTTCAGTAAATAACTTGAAATAATTTAATCAACCAAAAGTATTTTATTGACACCATCCCACAGCTACCTCACCCAACTGAAAATTCATTGATTAAAGAAATGAACAAATTTCAATACAGGATAAAAATAAAACTTTACTCATTACTTAAAGTATCATATTTAAAATTAAATTAAACAAAACAAACTTATAAATAACTTAATTATTACATTTAAAAAAATTAAAGTTTCACTATACAAAAAAAAAGCCGTATTTTTAACAAATTTCAATAAAATACAAGCAATAAATATGAAACTTCCAGAAATCAGTGCCGTGTCAAAACCGTGTTAAGTAAAAAAACAAGAAATATGTTATTCGAAACTTCAAAACTACATTGTCTTATCATACGAAGCCAACACGGCATAACATGCTTCTCTTAATGATTATCCACAGTTTTAGAATTATATCTATTGATATTATATTACAAAACTCGTTAATATACTGTTTAGAATCTAAATCCATAATTTTGTGATTCATGATTATAGCAGTTGCATAAGTTTGTACATCGGTCTGCCCAAAAATTAAAAAAAAATCGACATTTGTAGCCAATTTTTCCGTCTCTGAAAGACTGCCCTTTATCTCTAACCATTCCTTGTCTAAATAAGATACATTAGCTTGCAGGAAAATTGCGTTCCAGAGATGCCAAACTAGAAGTAATCCACGATAACTTATCCTAAACTGAGGGAAAACCTGATTCAAATATTCTTTTAATTCATATGCACTCCCACCGTCCCTGCCTCTGACCCCAGGAAGATGGTCACTAGATAATCTTTTACGACAAAAAGATTGATTTAACTCCTTAAATCAGAAATAAAATTTTGCAATCAAACTTTATTTGGAGAATTCCTCAATATAGTTAAATACTTTGGAGTTCAGAGAAAAACGCGCCATTACAAGTGACATAGTAGCCCCTCTCCCTCGTATTGCTGAAATATTAAAATTATAGATGAGAATTTTTATTATAAATTTAAAAGTTAGTTTTGGAATTTAGAGGAAGTTCTATGAAACACTTAAAACAGTATTCCACAAACATAGAAATGAAAGAAAGCATGATCAAGTTATAAAAAATATTTTAACAAAAACATTAAGAAAACTTATAGTATATAACTACAATGAAGGCCGAATGACCGAATTTAAGGATGAATTTACCCCTATGGGAACATAGGACCGAATCCACGTGAGCAAAAAATAAAGAATTTTTATGAGTAATCTGTTCCAGATATGTCAGGCTCATTCTTTACAACCCGATTTCCCCCATTGTGGATCAGGCTATAATGGGCAGAGTTACAATGTCCCTATTACTGGTTTTGAAGTTATGGCAAGAGAGGCAACATTGTGGTAATACTTGACGATAGCCAGCATTAGGTAGGCATTAGCCACTGTTGTATGTTACACTTAAGTAAACTTTACAGATAAGAGGTTCCCAACCTTTCTCAGACCCTTTTAAGAAAAGTTTTCTTTCCATCGACTCCCTCAATGTTATATATATATATATATATAATATACAATGTTATATTATATAAGTATATATGCAACAATCTCCTATATAATTTTTAAAAGCATCACATTTACTTGAGAGTAAAAAATATAAAAAAATGTATTTAAAACTTTGTACATTTGCAAAGTTTTATCGACTTCATCCCTAAGGGATCAATATCGAAGGGGAAATCTGTTGGAAAAACCTGTTATAAATGCATTTGGCAATTGAAAATATGCATGACTGAAAAATCGACGACAAAAAAGGGGTAAAAATCTTTAGTAAGTGATACGTCAATACTTTCTTGAATATTTATTAAACTTCGTGTGGTTATACATGCACACATTTTTATATTTCATCATATTATATACATATATACCGTGTGCGTCTTAAGAGTTTTACTCATTTATGTATTATTATTATTATTATTATATGTATACGAGTATATGGCATATTCATATACAGATATACACTAAATATAGACGATCACATTGTCATTTATGTTGTGAAAAAATTTTCATAATATGCATAGTTACCCAGCTCCAACAGAGCTTAGAAAAATACAAGAAGTAATGCAATGCTTTGAAAGTTCTGAAAATGTAGAAATACGGTATTCGTATACAAAACTGATTGATGTTTTTCTAATTTATCAATATCTTGCCGAAGACATTTTTGTATTAGTTCAATTATTAAAGATTTTCAGATCTTGCTACATTTTTAAAAACTTTTATAAAAGTCGTAAATATTTAAAAGTTTCATTTCTTGTGTTTTGATATATTTTTATCATCGATTCTAACTTCCATTTTGTTCTTTCTGTGTCTTTTCTTTTAGGATAGTTTAATGAACACGTATTTCAATGAACTAAAAACAGTATTAATACGAGAAAAGCGTTGAGAGTGATTAATTTCCTTTGAAAGTAATATTCTATTCAGTAATTTTTTTATTTTGTAAACTAGCATAACAACATGAAAGAATAAATTGTTTTTTATTTCATCTCAAATATATCCAAAAAAAAATGAAATACATTCAGATAACGTATACAATATTCTAGAAGTATGAATAAATTATTAGGATTTCGTCTCATCACAAACTTTCCTTTAGCTTTCGAAAGTTGGATTATGTATTATACTACAAATTACTACTTATAATTATAAAAACTTAAGATTAAAAGAAAAAATTTAATTATTAATAGAAATCTCGATCAAATGAGTTTCAAATTAAATTTAGTAATGCAATCGGACAAGTAAAAAACAAAAAAAAAATACTTTAGTATTCTTCAACAGAGTATATGTTTAGTTATGTACGTAGTTTTAGATATATGTGATTTTAATACATTGTTATAAGCTAAATGAAAAAAATATTAACTTGTATACCGGTTCAGTCGAACATTTTAAAAGTGATTTTTCTGTTTGTAAAGCATGGTTCCGCCGTCTATGAACCAACATTAAGCCGATTTAATAGGATTATTTTTTGTTTTGAGAATTAATACTTACTGTAAATTTAATCTAGATCTAGATGCTACTGTTTCGACTGTATTCGTGTAATTGTGTTAATGCTCAAAACAGTGTAAACCCATTTTTTTTTTTTTTTTTTTTGTATTGCTTTAGCTTGATTGAAAGTTTTCTTATACGTATATGTTAACATAGACTTTTGACACTTTTATCATGTTGTATTGAAAAATATAATCTGATAAAAAGCTATATTAATTTTTAATAATTATAAATCCATGTTGGGAATTAAATATAAAACATTTTAACAATTGTTCTTAAACTATTCTCGGTTTGAGAAAAGTATTTATTAGGTTTTATTATTAGTATCTTTAAATTTCTAATTATCATATTTTTTTTATTACTATAAAACTTTCATTTCAAAATATGAAAACATTATAATATATATATATATATATATATATTATATATATATAACCAGCTGGAAAAGTAATAAAACAGAGGAAAAGTATGGCGATTGATTTTTACATTTTTGGACTCAGGGAATCTTGAAACGTTAAGACATGCAAAAAAGTTCTGTATGTAAAGATGTGTGTGAGCACGATTTTGTTCTCCCACTTTGAAGCTTAACTACTTGTCAAAAAATTCTGAAATGTTGTAGGGAGGTAATGTATTAGGGGAAATGATGCTATTAAATTTCGGTGGTTAAAAGGCGAGGGTGAGAAAGGGTTGTGTCATAGCTCCAGTAAGATCGGACTTAATAAAGATTTTACTCGTTATTAGCATTTACAATCTATACTAATATATAAAGAGGTAACTAAGTTTGGTTGTAACAGGTAATCTCCGAAACTACTCATCCGATTTCAAAAATTCTTTCACCAATATTTAGAATGGACTTTCAGGGTGGACATAGGCTATATATTATTCCGTTAAACATTCATATAAATTAAAAGATAACATCTAGGATTAAGGCTTTTATGTCCAACAGATGGCGCTAACTCCGACGACCTAAGTTTGCTTTTCTGTGAGGCATTATGCTTTTCTGTGAGGATGAACTAAAGCAGATCATCTTCTATCTATCTATATAAATAGAAATGTAATGTTCATCTGTTCCTACCGATTCCTTTGAAATTTTGACACAACGTTGCATTTGAATAAACACAAGTTTTTACATAATATACATGTCGAAATTCCCCACCCACCGGGGGAGATAGACGGGATTAAGGCTTACCATGAAGAACTCTGCTTCTATTATACTATTTTAGATGCGGTTTTTTGCGTTTTAATAGGGTACGTCAACAGAATATACATTAAAAAGGTATTTTTCGATATTCCCCCGCGGAGAGTGGGACAGGAATAAGACTTACCATGAAGAACTCGGCTTCTATTTATACTATTTTAGATGTGTTTTTTTTTGTTTTTGATTGCGTTTTAATAGGGTTCGTCAAGAGAATGTACACTAAGAAGGGATTTTTTAAAATTCCCTCCACGGGGGAAGTTTTATACATTTATAATAGATACATTTTAAGCCACGACAACGCGTGGCCGGGTCTGCTAGTTTGTTATAAAACTCATCCCTACCTTTAATATACAGTCAAAACTTATCTATAACGTAGGAAACCAGTTTCCGCTATACACAGGTTACCTACTATAGGTATCCCTTGATTAATGCGCTTAATAAATTTCTCGACGTTACCGCGTGTATTAAAATCGCATTAATAAAATACAGTGGTACCTCGGTATTCGACCGAACAATCACCACCCGCTGGAACAAATTTTCGATTAATGACAAACATTTTTATTTTAACTTTAATTTCTTCATTCATCCGTAAAAAAGTTCTCTAAGATAAAAATGAGTAACCAATTTAAAAATAAAATAAAATCATACAGCTGCCTACCTTCGTCCGACAAAATTATACTCAATTCAGTTCGTTTTTTCATAAGTGAAAAAAAAACAAACTCATGTGGAACACAATCATCAGCATGTTTTACAACCATTTCAAGTGGATGAAGTGTTTCAACAATACATGTCTGTGACACACTAAGATCTGTTGCAAATTCGTCAATCTTTAACAATTTCTTTCTGCAATTTCTCTTCAACAGCTTTTGGGAATCCGTACGTATTTTTTATCCTTTAGTTCAAAATTTCCCGAACGAAACTTTCAAAACCATATTTGACACATTCGGAGTTTAGAAGTATCTTCCCCATACACGGTACGAGTATTTTTTTTTTTTTACTGTTTTGTATAGCGTGATATCTTTTACGAAAAACTTAAAAAAAAGCATACGTAATATGTTCGATGTGCGTTTTATCTGCAGACATTTCGCCTTGATTTTATTCAAACGAAAATGTGATGTAAAAAAAGTTTAAAATAAGCTTCGAAACAAAGAATACAATCTCACGTGGGGAATAATGTGTTGAATTTCACAACTAATAATTACATAACATATTTATGTTAAGTAAAAATGGCTGTTAATAAAAATACGTAAAAACTTTCCGTTCAAATCCCAATAATATTACTGTAATACAGCTATTTTGCTATTGTGTATTGGATATGTGTATTTTTTGACTTTATGATTTATACATGCTAGACTTGTAAAATTCTTTTTAAACTTGTGTTAAATCACATAAAGATACCAATTTTTCCGTTATACGGCCCGATTTTCCTTTCAGTTTTCGCGTTGGACAGGTTCCGCTATATACAGGTTAATTTACATTACTTTTTGGAAAATATTCAAGGGACCGAAGAAATTTTCTGTTAATTAATGACAGGTTTTCGTTATATACAGGTTCCGTTATAGACAGGTTTGACTGTGTAAACTTTTTGCCATGACTATAATGATTAATAAAATCTCATAACAGATGACGCCACACACAATTTTAACTTTTTTCCGGGAAAGTTACGCAACATGTTGCTAGACATTTTTTTAAAATTTAATATTTTTAAAAATCTTAAGAAGATAAAAAGAAAAAAATATATATAATTCTAAAATATAGAACATTTTTGTTAATTATAATAATGAAAAATTCTAAATTAACTTATAAAACGCATAGAAGCTATTGAAAAAAGTTTCATAGTATATTTCAAAACTTTGTATTTGGATATTCTAAATAGAAAATAATTTTCCATTTAGTCTTGAAACAAATAATAAATTTAAAAAGCAAGAAATTATAGGATAATTTCTTAGAACTTAAAAAAAAAAAAAAAGCTGTTTTTCTGAAAAGTTCAATACTCATTCTCTAGTGTTATTAATAAACAATATGTTTGAAATTTCAGTGTTATAATTTGTATTTGCATTTCACTCTTATATTTTCCGTTTGTAAGCTACTTCTTATTCGATTTAGAAGCACTTCTGTTTCGTATTGTGAATCTGGATTTGGTTTTTGTTCGGAAAAATTCCTTCTGGCTCTCGCCAGAAGGAATTTTTCCGAACAAAAACCAAAAGTTAATGAAGAGAAGTTTTTGAATGAAAAACAATTTTCCGAACAAAAACCAAAGAAATTAATGAAGAGAAGAAGTTAATGAAAAACATTTATATTATTGAATATGTATAAGAAGTTTAGGAATATAAAGAATAGTATGGGTATTTTTAATTAGGTACTTTTAAAAATATGAAAAAGATGTTTATTGTCGTGTCAAAATTTTTTCAATATACACAAATTGATTGAAAAAGCAGGATAAAAATTGTTCGATGGATTTACTATCTTAAAGTTTCCATTTTGTTGAATAATTTACTTTATCCATTTTATCTAAAAGTTAATTTCTTCTAATAAATAAATAATGCGGAATTACAAGATTTTTTTGAGAAAATATAATAAATATAACTAGAAAATTGCATTTTCAATAGTCGAATATAATTTATATAATTCAGTAGAATCCCGACTATCCGAAAACTCGGATGAAACGGACGACCACGGCCATTTTAGATTAAAAATTACGAATATAAAAGATTTCTATGGCATCACTTTAAATTCACTAAGGTATAAAAAGAAACGTAATCATATATTTAAAAAATTGATAAATAACGAGCAATTATGTATTGTGACACGGTCACAATACCAGACTGCAATTTTTAATCATATTTTTAATTTATTTAATTTAAAATATATATCTCGATTTTACTAGTGTCTTGTTCCTTTCATCATATTTTACCTGATAACAATAGAGTCACGCCGACCATCTAACTCACTCCGTTCTGGAGAAAATTTTTGAATTGCAATAACGTCACTTCCGGTCAAGGCTGGAAGTTCGTATATAGTTAATCGGGCCTCTTGCCCGAAGCTTTCCGCTTCTTATCTCGTATCATGCAGCATATAATATATTTATAGTAACGAAATTATTTTCTTACCGCAATTTAATATATTGCTAAAAATGAGTAGTATATAAAATATTTCAAACCTATAATCCTTTATATTTATTCATTTTATCAATTTGCAAAACAGAAAATTTACATTTTTATTTTCAATAGGTATAAGTGTTATATATATATATATATATAACTATTTAGTGTATGGCATTCGAGGGAAAGATATGAAGTTTTCTATAGCTATATTATAGTAAAGATTTATAAGAAAAATTTTTATATAAAGTGTGTATAAACGTATTAAGTACTACATATTAATGACATATTATATATTTTATGAGCAAATGTGGTTTGAAACTTTTAGGGTGTGTTAGAAAGAGTTAAAATTGGACGATTTTAACATTTTTTTTTTTTTGTAATAAAAATGTAATAAATTTTTAAAGTTTTGTTAGGTTTGTTAAAATTCGTCGTCTTTTTGCATTGAAAATTTATGGTTGAATTCTTAAAATAGAAAGAAAAAAATAATAATAATAATTTAAAAATTAATGTATTTTATAAAAGCTATTAAATAAAAAAAATTCACTGAAACATTTTTTGTTATTAAAATTAATTAAATATAGTAAAACTAATTATATTTTAATATTATCTATTAATACAGTATAAAAACCAAATATCTGTTATAATTGTAACAAACTTTTAAAATTATGTTTAAAAATTTCTAAGTGAATTTAAAAGTTATTAAGATCATAATTTTTGAACTAAAGTGCGATTCATTGATTTTGTTTTTAATAAAAATTCATAAAGCAATTTGTCATATTAATGATTATATTCTGATTATTTAGCTTTCTTTAAATTTATGTGAAGTTAATATAATATTTAAAAAATTATATCATAAAAATTATATTTAATATTTTAACCTGGTTACATGTTCTTTTTATTAGTTATAAAGATCCTATAGATATATTATTATTCCGTGGCATTCACAATGTCGAAATATAGAAATGTAAAATATTCAAAGCGTTGAAAGGTGAAATTCCTACCTGCTGTGTGGACAGACCCGTCTAACGCTTTGTTTCAAGACAATCGGTTGCACTTGTTAATGGCAAGGTATGACAATTAAAGGTTAAATTGCAATACTGTATGGACTGTAAACACATTCCATATAACAATTACTCGTTCAATACGAGATCGTAGCATTAACACCCATAACGCGAAAACGAAACTAACTTTATGCGAAATTTCTCGATCTGGGAATATAATTGTAATTTCAATTTTATAATAAGATTAAAGCAAATTAATAATGAAATAAATCAAAATAACAATAATAAAATCAATTCCAAATAAAAACTTCAATACGCTTCTTCGGTACGATTTCTGATTCCTTTGAAATTCGTTGACCTCTAGCCTGTTTCTGTAAATCTTTGTTAACCCTTAATTATTCTGATTTAAAAAATCCCGCTTATATTCTTGTGAGGTCCACAAGCTTTAATTCCTTTACTTTTTTACTATGAAGCACAGTTTGTGCTTCCAACCTTTTAATTCAATTAATAAAATACATACAACGTATGTATTTTATTAATTGTACGAAAATTGTAAAGAACGAAAGAATTAACTAAGAATACAGAATGCTATTTACTTTAGCAGTTTTTGTATAACATTCTACAATGATCCAGACATATTAGTTTTTGGCGTCTTTCCAGAGGCGCGCGCAGACTATCAAAAAGGGAGAGACAAACTATAAAAAAGCGCATCATTCATTATGCAAGAAGAGCCAAGCGGTTCCGTTCCCCGAACACTGGTAGTTCGGTCGTGGGTTCGCGCCTCGCCAGGACGGGCTGATCACGTGAGTTTTCTCCACGTTTCTAACACCTAAATAATGGCCAATTACCCTTAAAAGATCTCTCGAAAGGTATTTCCCGCGGCTCTTCGCGAGTAATTTCGTATGGTCAAGCAAAACGCTTTGGCCGGCTCTTCGGAGGATAAGCGCCTAAGCGATACGCCATATTAAACCCAATACGAAAGATTATGCAAGATGCTTCAAACTCTATGGTTGAACGTTGGATCAGCGCTCGCACAAGATGACACTGGTTGCACTTGGGACTAACTTGATCTTAAAAACAAGGAAATGTGATTTTGTTCAACATACGACAGGGGTGGCGAACCTTTTTATGCGCGTGCCATATAGTAAGCATACTTAGCTTTAAAAGATGTTTATGCGTGCCAACATTTTAAACTTCAAATAACGATATTTATATAAATTAAATGAATATGCTTGAATTACAATAAATTAAAAAAGCTGATTGTAAGAAGGATGATCGGGTGATAAACCGAAAGGGTGATTGAAAAGACATGATAAATCGAAATATGATACGTTACGTGCTAATGATTTCTTCTTAAGTGCCACTTTGGGCACGCATGCCATAGGTTCGCCACCACTGGCATGATATGACAAATAACTACATAAAAATAGTTGCATGGAACAATAAACAAATATCGTTCATTAGTTTCTTTAATATTTGCAAAATAAGCTAGGTAGAAATCATAGAGTTTCTGTTGTTTGTTGATTATGAAATTTGGGGTCCCCTTGAGGATTAGGAAAAGGACAATCCAGACGAAAAAAGGGAACACGTGCCTTAAGAGTGCTCCAATGTACGGGTGCCCCTGCATCTTACACAACTGTTCTTAGTTTTACGGTCATTTTTTTTCCGTAGACGTAGTTTCTTGTTCAGATAACTATTTTTCATCTTCGAAACTAACTTCTGAAATAATCACTGAATTGAAAGTCAACCTAACTTGCAGTGCCTTTTTAAAATCAGAAACAACATAACTTTAATTATCTACGTCAACATCCAGTAACATTCGAATGATATCTTCTTCCGAATAAAAATATCGAATGACCTTCCTTTGTATTTTATAAAATATAAATTTTCATATTTTAACGTACTTTGCATTAATTAAAATTAATATTTTATTATAACTGCATTATGTATCTTTTACAAATTTCTATACTACATGTGAAAAAAAAAACGATAAGATTGCTATTGTATATTCGAATAATTCGGTGGCGGAAGGAATGTCGAAACCGGGTCAGTTTCTAATCAGCCAGATTATATAGGCATTAGCACATGCGGTTTACAGAGCACCAACCTCACCCGGTTTAGCTGGTAGAAGCGACACACGCATACGGAGTCCAACTTTATAACCCGGACGGTTCTGAGCTGTTAGCCGCCTGCCTGTCAACTTCCAAGCAGCCAGATTATAGGCATTGGCGCATGCGCTTTACAGAGCACCAACGTCACGGTTTAGCTGGTAGAAGCGACACACGCGTAAAGAGTACGCGACTTTATATCCCGGAGCGGTTGTGGGCTGTTAGCCGCCTGCTAGATATTCGGCCACCCTCGCCCGATTACGTGAATCATGAGCAGACTAGATCAACGGCGGGCAACCCGCGGGCCAGCTACGGCTGGCGAAAAGTTTCTATCCGGCCCGCGAGATCTTTAATAGATTATTAAATTGGAAAATAACTATTAATTAGTTATTTTTCCAATTCTTTGTAATTTTCGAAAACGATAAAAAAATAAATGTAGTAATTAACTTTTTATTTATTTATTTCATATTTGCAGACTAAAAAAATTACGAGTCACAAGAAGGCGTCAATTAACTACTACGGCGCGGAAAAAAACGTAAAATTTATTCTGGCCCATGTTATAAAAAGGGTTGCCCACCCTAGACTAGATTTATAACAACCCAACCGATAGGAGTTTACTGGCACGTTTTTATGATAGTTCTGTATAGTTGACAGGAGTTTAAAAAAACTCCATTAAAATATTTGATATATTTATTCTGCGTTTATTCCGCTCTCCCATCTTATATTACTTACGGATTTCAATGTTAAACCGGTGATATTACGATTTAGTATGTCCCATCTGTAAGGGGATGCAGAAAAAACGTGTACAATTCTAGTACAGTGTTAAAAAATTAACTGTTACTTTGGCAGCATCATTTACAACCAAATTTAATGAATGAGACGTACAGTACATACAATGGTACAAAAAAAAAGCTCTAGAATTTATTTTCCTTAAATTTACGATTTATATATCCGTCGTCATAAAAATTTGTCTTTCCACTGTTTTCCCAAGACTACAGATATTCAGGTACAAAGTAACTGGTTTCGACTTATTTCTACTTAAGAAGTGACTAAATAATTAAGAGATTAGGGAATGGGGACATAAATAAAATCCTGTTGAAAGAGCCAGAATTTTACTTCAACAAAAGCTTAACAGAACCAATCACTCGCTCAGTACAGTGGGAAACTGATTTCCGTGTACACTTGGTATTAAAACAAATTAGTTAAAACTAATGAGTATTACGTTTAACATAGTTAGATTTTTACAGCTACGGTGAGAAACGTTTAAAATTTACAACAGCCCTGTGGCGTCCTTTGAGATATACTAGTGATGCGACAAAAGAGGCATTTGACATTGACCGGTATCGGCACCCTCGGGATTTGGCACGCACACACTCACTACACACCTACCTGGACCGTCACTAGTTCCATCCATTAGCTACTCGTATCAAGATATTTGACTAAGTGGATTGTTTTAAGATTTAAAAAGTAAAGAATATTTTATGTTATTTTTATGTACGTTTCTTTACAAAGCTATATTTTAATTATAATTTTCTTTAAAAGTATATTAATACAATCGAACAATACATTGTACCAGGTATGTATATCCATCGCACATTTTATTTCACCGAGTAAGTTTTTATAATTTATTTTTAATTTTAGCCCTTATATCGTGGCTAGCGATTCAGAATGTAATTGTGATATTAAAAATACATTTAGAGAAGTCTACAGTTTTTACTGGCTTATCGAACAAATGAATACGAATGGACCCTAGACCAGTGATTCTTAACAGGGGGCCGCGGCCCCTGGGGGTCCATAAGAAGTTTGCCGGGGGCCGCCAAATTATGCAAAATTTCCTTCAGAATATAATAAAAAGAAAATTGATGTATAATCCGAATATCGTATTGAAAAGTGAAATAAGAAAGATAAAGTTTTCCTATTTAGTTTTTATTTATTTATTTTGTATTTCTTCCTACATACAACTTTGTTAGTACAGAAGAAATAAATGTAAATATGCTACTTACACCGCAGTATTTACTTCTTTTATTCCAAAGCAATTTTAAGAAACTATTAATGCTTGGAATTTTAAAAATAATTAGGAAAAATAGTAGGCTTTGAAAATTTAAATATTTTTGCAAAAGTTATGCAAAATCCTTACCACAAGTGGGCGTTTTAGTTTTAGTTTAGTTTTAGCATCGACATTGGATCGATTTATCGACATGTTTCTTATTTTATTTTCTGTTAAAAATTAATGAGTTTTCATGTTTAATTGTGAAGTTTGAATGTTATTTAAATAGATAATGAAATAATAAAGTTATGATTTACATTTATTATATAAAAAATAAAGCAATAATAAAAAAATCAATTTATTATAGATAAATTATCAAATATAAATTATTATTAAAAAATGGGGGTCACAAAAAATTATGAAATATTTGGTGGGCGGCGAGTATAAAAAGGTTAAGAACCACTGCCCTAGACCATCACTGACGCGCAATTAACTGATTTCCCCTGGAAGTCGGCTTCTTACAGAAACACAGCTTCCCTATCATCAAATGATCACGGCACGCCACTGATTTTTATCTACGTCAACATCCAGTAACATTCGAATGATATCTTCTTCCGAATAAAAATATCGAAACCTACTAATGCATTTAAAGCTAAACTACCACAACTAAATGTGTATAAAAGTAGAAAAATTACATTAACGTTCTAGTGTCTTCTACGGGACTTCGAATCATCTCTTCTGTCGAACAATGTCACTCAATTCGTTTATAATAACTGTATCTAAACAACTGATAACATGTGAGAATATATGAATGCACGGCATTCTCTGATTAAAAATAAAAAAAGTCATAAAAAATTATACACTAACTGGGTGCAATCAGATATGTAGCTACGGGCAAGTTCTTCAGTACCCACATGCTGTAGGCTTATATATAATATGTTTTTCGCTCTCATCAAGTAAACTTAGTCTTCGTGTTAATTCTTCGTGTCAATGCTTACGACCAAACAAATTATGTTAATCATCTAACTTGAAGAAACTCCATTATTTTAAATTACAGAAGAATTGTAGTAAATCCAATAAGAAAAGCTATAACAAATTTTAATCCGTGACTTAATATTTTGTTTATATCTAGTAAACTACTGTGATTTAACGATAAAAAAAAAAGTCGATGGAAAAATTACACGAAAATAATATAGTAACGTAAGAACATTTTCAATTTGTTCATTCGACATTTCGAAGTGTAACCGACACAATTATAAGGAAAGGAAAATTACCATCCGGGAGTAATAATTACAGATGGATCCATTCTATTTACAAATTAATCTATTTGTTACAGAAAAAAAACTTTTTGTATGATATTAGATATTATATCTAATGTTATTGATTATTTGATGCCGCTTTATAAATTTATAAAGCGAATTTTTGTTAGTATTAGTTTATAATTTTATATACCGGATATATAATAATAAATATAACAATATTACAATATGTTTATTAGAAACAAACTAGAAAGTTAGAAATAACTGAACCGAACGTGATTCTTTATAAAATTCATAATTTCTGAATATTTCAATTATCTACCTCTTATTGTTTCGAAGAAACTTCGATAACAAGCAAAGAAACTTCGAAATAAGTAAAACGAATAATTTGTTTACCATTATTATTTTTTTGAAAACTAATTTAAATAAAGTATTATATCAATATAATATAAATAAAAAGAAGTATGTTATCCACAAGTTATATAGCAAAATTCTTTCAAAAGTTGGTGAATTTTCATAAATAATTTATATTTTAATTTCTTCAAAAATATATGAAGAAACTGTTTAAAAAAATAATTACAGGAAACATTTCATTTATATGATTTTGATTTTTGAATTATGTACAAATTTAGAAATATTCGAATATGATTTCATTGATTAATTTGATATATTCAATTAAACTAATTATTAATTTATTTCAAATAAGTAATTTTTGGAATAAAAATTTCTTTACAATATTAGAATGAAAACCATGATTTTCAAAACAATAAAACTGCAAAAAAGAAAATTTTTAAATTTTCTTTTCGCCTTATCTCCTACAATTCGCTTTCCATTGTATTCATATTTTCGCCATGATCTGTGTAGATGTGAAGCATTTCATTAAATTTTTTTAATATTGTTTCACATTTGTTAAAAGTTTTATTGTGTCATGTTAAAATATGCATTTCCGAAAATCTCTAGAAGTTTGGAATCATTGCAGATATTCAATTAAATTTTAATAATAATAATACGAAAAAAATATACACAGAAACTATTCTTCATTTAATGTTCTCATTAGTCGGAAAGGATGTATTGTTTATTACTAAACTATATGAAATAAATTAATATAATCATTACACTACGTTATTTCATTTTATTTGTAAATATCCGAAAAAAATTCGCAAAATCATACATTCAAAAGTCATTCTTCACTGTTGAAGTCAAGAATAATTCAAGCCATAAGCTTGAATTATTCTTGACTTGAACAGTTGAATTATTCTTGACTTCGATTAACAATTTATTTTTGCATATGTTGTAAGTTTGTAATGACTTAATTTCATTTTCAGTTTTCAGCTACTTTTACTTGACAATCTGTATGACTTTCCATCACAGCTTTTTGATACAATTGAAGGTAAATTGTATGATTAATCGATTCTATTTAAGCGTTACTCTTGCAAAAATAATTTTATTCTTCAATATCTGAAAGCATTTTCATCACAAAAAAATCATTTCATTTTAAACTGAACTCCAGTTATTTAAGTAAAACTATTCCCAAAATATCAATATATGCCTCAAGATCAACTGCACCATTCATGATATATAATTTTCCAGTTTCATAAACAAACATTCACAAAGTAATTGATTCTGAAACTTTGAAATAGTCTGTATAAATCTTTCCAATATTAAGAAAAATCAGTCTTTTATTATCACCAAATCCAGTATATATTCTAAATTCGTCACCGAGAATTATTTTTTTCCAGTTGTTATATATTTATTTCTTTCATAATCAACTTTACAAAAGTTTGTGAATTTTGAGGAGCTAGGTTAATTTTAGTTTCACAAAATTTTATCATTAAGATGATTTTGAGTAATTCTATTAGAAATAATTATTTTTGGACTTATTTTCCATAGTTATTTCTTTGAAATTGAGTGGCTTATTCGTTTATATATATATATATATATATATATATATATTATAACTAGGCCTCATATCTTTAAACTACTTTCGATAATATGCCTCCTTTTGTGGAGCATCTTATGCCTCGAAACCTCAAAGGATAAGGTGCTCCAAATAAGTATAGAACCGCTGCAAATTTACTAAACAAAGATTAAGAATTACACGTGTGATGTAGCTACCTTTCCTATATTATTCAGGATTTATGAAAACATAATTGATCGAAACTCAGTTTCATATATCGCAGCAAACAGCACAAATTTTAAGCACCACTAAAGTATAGAATCGACTAGTAAATGAATGCAAAAAGCATTAAATACTATAAAATAGTTTAATTTAGTAATTTATTTGCGCACCTCTTTTAACTAATAACATCGAAACTCGATTTGGCATGCTATCAACAAGGTTTTTATAATCGATGCCTCAAGGGAGTTCCGAGCAGTGGCAATTGCCTGTTTTAAGTGTTCAACGTCAGCATACCGACGATTTCGGTCATAAATTCGGCCAACCAAGATCCCAAACGTTTTCTATACGGTTGCAATCAGGAGAACAAACTGGCCAATCCGTTTATTTTCAAACCGCTGTTTCGTATCTCGTGGTACATGGATAGACGCGTTGTCCTATTGGAAAATAACAGGAATTCTTCTGAATCTACGTTTGTATGGCAGCAATTTGTTCTCTAGAACTTGTTTTGTTCACGCGACAGGTAACGAATGCCAAATCAAATTTTCCCAATGCAGAAAAAGCACCCCAAACCATTATACTCCCACCACTGAAGTTCCTTCGTGAAAAGTACTTGGTCTCGTCTCTTTTCGTAAATCACGCCAGTAAAACGCTAAACTATCTGGCCTATTCAAATTAATTTTTCTTCCGAAAAGATTACGTATACGACAAAAAGGTTGTTATTCTTGTGCTAGAACGATAGGTCTAAACGAAACAAAAAACTTACCTTATTCCATTGAGTGGCCATATTTTTCCTAGCAAAATCGAATCGGCAGCTTTGTGCTGAGGATTAAGAACAGGGGCCCTTCTCATTCGGAACCGAATAATGTTGTTATGTAAAACCCTTCGAACGGTTTCGTGATGTACTTGAATACTCAAATTGTCCCGAATTTGACGCATGAACGCGGTTGATTAGAGGCTGCATTAAGGTAAGCTTTGAAGGATGTCCACTTCTACGTAAGTTGCAGGATTTGCAAATAATGCTGAACTACCTTTTTCGAACGCTTGATACTGTTTGCTACTGCCTGATGACTTAAACCAATGCTTCTCAAAGCTACGATTTGTCCATTCTCAAAGTCCGTTAAATAGGTACCACGAGGCATGATGGAAAAAAAATAATACTTTCACACTTCAAACTCGCGAGAGAGATGGCGGTTCTATACTTATGTGGCAGTATGTAAATTGACTTCATCGCTATTCCGCGCTCAACCACGAATTAGAAGTTCAACTTTCCTAAAATTACGTTTTTACAAGTTAGGTGCTGAATTACTTGTAAAAAATCTATTTCTATTTATTAGCGCATGTTCTGACCTCAAAAGATCAATTTGTTGAGCGGTTCTATACTTTTGTGGAGTACTTTATTCAAAGTTATAACATGTGTAGTATGTTAGTCTGTTAAGCTGTAACATGAAATTCGATATTCAAATATGTAACGTATGCTATTGGATATCGAAAGTAGTTAAGATTATGCTTAACTACTTTCGCTATCTTGTATTGTTACGTTGATATTTTTCGTATCTATCGTCATTTCGTAAATCCCTCATCACCTTCCTTATTTTAATTTTACTCATGTCTTAGAAACAATTGACTTCGAGTCTTAAAAATTATCTAGATTTTCCCTTTTTCTATTAACGTAATTAATAAATTTAGCTTTTATGTAATATAACGGTTATTTTAGTTTGCTATAATTTTTCCACTTTCATATCCTAATTAAAATAAAAATACTCCATACAAATAATGATGTCAGTTGATTTAAGTATCGTCTAAATTATAAATTGCAAAGGAATTTATGTACTTGAATCCATAAATTTACACACAATTTCCTATAGTTCCAGTTTTCAAGAAATTATATATATATATAATATTTTCTGCAGCTTCTTAAATATTATCTTACATTAAATAATTTACAAAATATTTAAATATTTTTAATATAATAAGAAATAAATTATTTTAAGCAACTTCGCGCAAAGTATTTTATCTTTGTCTGAATAAACAGACGTTTACAGTTTGCAAATATTGTAAATTCTCTTGGGTAATAGAAGAACTTTTATTCGTTTTTTTCATTTTTTATTATAATTGATAATTTTCTCCGAATTGAAGCAAAAGTAAATACAGCCTTTTGTATTTACTTTTGCTACAAAACAAGAAAAACAAAGAGAAAAGAAGCTTAAAAGAACACTAAGAAATAGAAAATGTTTCGATAGCAGAAATTGTATTTAGAATAAAGTCTTTTATAGCGAAGCAATTTTGAGTTGTTTAATAAAACATTTTATTGGCAATTAAAAAACAGGATAAATAATTTTGACAATGATCTCTGGGTTGAAATATAAAATTTAATAAAAATAAAATATACTTAAGAGAGAATAAATAGATATATTAGAAATACAGAATAACAATTTCAAAAACGTTTTAAGAAATAAAAATAAATTAAAAAATATAAGTAACATAGAATAAAAATTTTTTAAATTATTAATTCTATTATGGAGTGACTTAAAGAAAACAATGTAATTCTCGATTTTCGGGCGTAATGGATTCCTAAAAACGTACGAAAGTTCAGTATTCGTAAATCGAACAATAGAGATTGCCATTCGTAAGAGCTAAAAAGAAAAATTATAAAATCTCTTATAAGAAAGAAAGTAAGAAAATTTTACTTTTTTTACAGTGACTATTATTAAATCTGTCAAAATAATAGATTAAATATGTTAAAACTGAACTAAAATATGTTAAAACAATATATTAAAATGAATAAAATTCAGTGAAACTTTTCTTCTTTAGAGTTGAATGTGATATAAAAATTTGAAACATCCTGTTGTTTCGGAGAAAAATTGTATATAAACAATCGAACTGACAGCAGAGAAACGAAAACAAGTGATTTAAAGTAAAGATGTTCAATAGTTATCAAATTTCCAACTTTTTAAACTTGCTATAATTTTTCTTACTGTGCTCTATAAGTTATACAGCTTGTTACTATAAAATTGATAAGATTTCTAATCAAAATAATTTATGAAGATTTTAGACATAGAAAATTTATGGATGAAAATAAGCCGAACGAAGTAATACGAATATTTAATATGAATACTTTTATAATTTCTGATATACTTAATACACATTAAAAATTAAAGGTAAGTAACAGAATAATAAAATAAGTTATTGGAAGTTCTCGAAATCCTATATTTTCTATTGGTAATATTAAACAAATATTATCATTCTTATTTAGATTAACCTTTAAATCGTATTACATACAATTTCTACTTGTTTTTGTTACTGGCGTTACGAGTTGATTTTCCAGATCTAAAGACTCGATATAAAGCATTTTGGTATGTAAAATTAATGAAATTATTATTTTATTTGGTTATATGAGTTTAATGTAGAGATTACAAAATAATATAGAAATTTAAAGCAAATATTATAAAGTTTAATATAAACTAAGTTTGAGGACCGGATCAAGCTAATCTAATAATTATTATAAGATTCACCTCAACACAAATCTATTTAAATATTAAACAGATTCTAATGTGTAGTTTTTAAATCAAATTTGATTATTTTAAAGTAACGACTAATTAACATAATCGAAGACGAGGAGTAACTTAATATAAAGTTTATATTATAAAATGCATATTTAATAAGTATCATTACTATTTGACGTTAAAAATAAAAGCGAATATATTTTTATAATATTGTTGATGCAGTTTTGTTTATATTTCCAAGGCGGTTAGGATATTGCTATTGATAAAGACCTGGGAATTTTGATGAGCATTCTGAACTTATAACTAGCTTTATCATAAACTATACGAAAATAATTAAGAGCAAAAAATATTTTAAAGATGTTTCCAGTTATTTAATATTGTATATACTTGTATATGTAATATTTATTTTATGACTTCATTGAACAACGATAAGTTTAGTAAAAATTGTAGAAGTTTTACAGTATAGGTAGTATTTTTTTATTTTAGTTTTTTACTTTCAATAATGGTTACTACAGAGATGTCGCTAAATAGTTGCTTTATCTGTATATTTACATTTCGTTTACATCGACACAGCATTGCAGTGCTCTTATAAGCCAAAATAAGCTGGCACACATAAGAATATGCTCTTAGACAAGTATGCGAGATATAAGCGTAGCAGGGCGTACAAGAGCATGCTCTTATTCGCGCGAAAATACGATCGTGTAAAATAGGTTAAATTTTTAATCTGTAAAAATTAACATTAATTATTTATATTACTTTTGTAAATTTATAATCACTTGAAACACTGTCCGCTATTTAATAGGCTAATTTAAATTACAAATTTCTATAATTTTTTTTTATCAGTAGATTCTAGTATCTTATGATCCGAAATTATAATTTGACAACACAGAATCGTTTAGAATAACTCTGCAAATTCTTCTCTAATTCTTCTCTAATATTATTAACAATAATTTATCAGTTTATGTAACGTATAACTATTCAACGTTGCGAATTAAACATGGATAAAGGCTAAGTTCTTCAGGTTGCACGTCTCAAATACTAAACATTTAAAAGTATTTTTTTAACCTTAAAACAAATTTTCACATTTATTCGCACTTTCATAGAAAAAAACAAATAGATAAATGAGTTGAAATTCCACGCTATTAAATGAGCAACATGACACGTTATACATGAAAAATGTAATTTAAAACGTTTAATTTTAATAAGTAGATAATTTTAATAAATCGATTTTTAAATGAATATATGATATAAAAAACGTCAAGCATTGTCAGATCCAATTTAAACTTATCAACTTGCTGAGAATAAAGTTTATAATTAAATGAATATAATATAAACTAGACAGGCGTAAAATTTCAAGTAGATCTTGACATAAAATATTTTATTTCTCAATGAACATTAAGAGTAGTTTTTAAAATTCCTTTCCTTTTTTCCTGTTTTATATTTTCGAAGAAGTTTAATAAAAGAAAACAATAATTGAATTTAAAGAAGGAATTTATCAATAACTCTAGGACGTAACCGACAAAATCATTGTTTCTTCCAATAATGCCTATTTCTTTTTACATTTAAATTAGAAAACTTTTATTAGATTTATCTTTACGAATTTCTTAAAAAAGAGGAGAAAAGAAAGCAATACTTTACTTGAAACGAATTATACTTAATTAGAGCATTTTGTAAGGATTGGCTCGAAAATTCTTCTTTGCAATTTCATCCGAGGGATTTATTTGTTTGCATTCAAAATTTTGCTCCTTATGTATACATTATATTATTTATCAGTTTTAAAATTGAACTTATGTTAACAAATACGAGATAATTTTAAAAATCATAAACTGTAGAATTACAATAATTATACTGTCATTCGAAACCGATATACACGCATACAACATGAAAATAGTATATTCGAAATATCACCTGGTCTCTAATAAGACATTTTTAAAAATATTTATTTTAATTAACGAATGAATAAATGTTATCCCAATTAAACAATTTACCAGAGAGGAATATCTTAATGTTTAATGATTGCAGAAGTTTCATTCTCGTTAATGAATGTCGCTATTATCAGTTTTGTTATCGTTTCATTACATGGTAGAATCAATTATAAAGAGCTTTCTTACAAATGAGCGTTTTATTTCAAAGTTAATGTATCAGCTTTCAAAGGAAAAATACAAGAAGAAAAATTAAAGCTGATAATGAAACTTTTTGGTTAAAAGCTAATTGTTTTAAACTATAAAGACTTTTTGATAAAAAAATTTTGTTCGTTTCTCTTATTACTTATTTATAATTGAAGTCAGAACTAGTGTAGGAATCAACAAAAGAAAAGTTACATATAAAAATAATGAAAGCTCGTATAAGCAGACAAATGTGATTTAATTATTTTTACTTTTTGTACATATAAATTGTGTGTATTTCGCTATCTAAATCTACAGACCTTTGGTCTCCTACATACCCGTTTCGTAAAAATAGAAAATTTCACGCAATCCTAAAAGTCCATAAATTGAAAATAATTAAAGTTATCAAACGGTTTTCAACGGCTGCTCTGTAATCATAGATTTTTAATTATTCATTTGCAATTTAAATCATTGCAATATTTATTTTATTAATATAGCCACGGAGTTAGTTTACAGAAAACAAAGTAACTGAACTTAAACCTTCAGAAATATAAATAATAACGAGTAATTATTTTTTGCAATTTTTAATCATATTTTTAATTTATTTAATTTAAAATATATGCTTTCCACCCCAAATTAATAGTGGGTTACCCCTGTACTTCATATTTTTCCTTTAACAATAAAGTCGTGCCGGTCATCTATCTAACACTTTTCGTTAAACGGGGCCTCCTGCTCCTAAAGTTTCCATATCTGGTCTAGATTTTCATCTATCTAACTCCGTTCTCGAGATTAATGGAAAACAGACGGACAGACGGGCGACAGTGGGAATTTATAGGTCTACAATTTTTTCAGATTGCAGCCCAATAATATCATTTATTACAGGTGTTCAAAAGCAATTATTGAGAAAGAAAAACAAAGTGTATATACTGTTCGCAGATATTAACAAATCACTTGACTCAACAAATGAAACAATATATATGGGTAAATTGAAACAATATCAAGCTAATACTAAATTTATAAATCTAATTGATAAGTTATTTGGAAACTATAACAAAGACTTTGATGGATAATATTAGTTATAGTCCATTTGTTATAGAAGGTTATATAATGCTATGAATAATACAATGATTAGATGTGGGTAGTGGCGGTCCCACTACCCACATCTAGTCAATTTCTACTTACATGACATAGATAAAATGTAATTCAGAACGAGATGCTACTACAATTGGTGAACAAATAATATTTTACATTCAGTATGAGGAAGACATAGCCCTATTCGTTTCCTACAAGAATTTCTCTTCAGAGAAAAAATAATGCTCTAAATAATTATTTAAAAATATTATTTAAAATTAAATCCAAATAAGTCCAAAATTATGATATTCAAAAATGGAAGAAAGACAGATTCATACAAAATTAATCGCATGAATTAATTATCATTACTGGTTAAACACTACTAATATTAAAATTATCTATAAGCTGCATAACTTTTTTCACGATATAAGTAATTGTAACGAATATAAAAATTGTAAAAACTAAAATATAAGGTTGCTAGAAAAATATTAATTTAAATAATACAGTATTTTGTTTGTAAAACCAAAATATAATGTTATAAAATAGAATCTTGCAATTTTATTTGCATCAAATTAATATGGAGACGGGTATCACCTCTTTTATTGTATTAAGTTTTCTTAATTGCCAGCAGCTTTTACGGCTTTGGGTGTGTTTAGAAAATGTTGAGTATTCTATTTAATACATAGGATATTTAAATTTTAAATTGAAAAAAGAAATATTTGCTGATTTAAAATTACATTGCAAAAATACTCCCTGGGATACACATACCCCAGATTAAAAGAAGCGCTTCTATAATCGGAAATAAAGTTTAATTTCTAAATATTTGAAAATTGGTAACATTTCTTTAAGAAAATAGTCTAAATGGAATATTTATTGTCGAAGACACCAAATCCAACGTTTTAAATAAGAAAATAATCTGATTATGAATTTTATATTTTTAAATAATTCGACTTTTTGTTTCGTATATTTTAATTCTTTAATAAATTGTTGTGATTCTATAATAAATGGCTCAATTCTGTGTTAACATTTTATTAGTTAATTCGAAAAAATAACGATTAAACATCGATTAGCAGAGTCATTGTAATGCCGCTAATAAATCAACATAATTGCCATCTGTTTAAATTACGAAGCTCCATCGATCTTTAAAACTTACCACTTAAACTTTTTTTTCTTCTTATTAAAGGCGCGGACAATTTTTTGTTGCTTCAAAATCTAGTTTCGACGCAATCTGTCTCGTAAAGTTCTTCGTCCAGCCAAAACCAATTTCTTTCGTATGCATTATAAACTGAAATTGTTTCCGTTCATTTCTAGACAACAATGTAAGTTTGTCAACATTACTCAATGCAAAATGAAAGTCATTTTCATCATAATTTCTCTTACTTGTTTTCGTCATATATTATCTTTTATAGTGAAATTTTAAATTCTTTTCATGTTACATTTTCATATTTTTTCGTCTTATAATCTAATTTATTTTTCTTTTCGAAGATTAACAAGAATCTCTATCACGCATGTTTTTCCTCACATTCGCTCTCTCTATATATATATTTTTTGTGAATCCATTTTAAAAAATAATTTTCTTCCTATCCATTTTGTGTTGATATAAAATTTTTACAAAATTACCGAATTTATATACACAAATAATTATTATAACAGTAATTTTACAAATTTGCAATAAAACAATTAATAAAGTTTCAAGAAAATGAATTAAGTTATTTGTTTTAAAGCTAATCATTAAAATAAATTAGCCTATGTATTAATTACTGAAATTGTTTTATAATTTTGTTTAAATGAAATTATTCTAAAAATGTAATTTAAATTGGTAGCATTTTTTGAAAGAAATGAGACAATAATTATTCAACATTTAATTGATTTTCTGAACTTGAAGAATTCACAATAAATTATTCAAAATTACTTTCTTGATTAGACAATAATAAAATTGCATGAATGACACTGTTTATTAATTCAAAGATAAAGTTGAAATAATTACGAAACTACTTAATTACTATTAAAATAGATTAAAAAGTTATAATGTTTAGAAATAATTATAAATAAAAGATTTTCAGACTGAATTTATCACAGACTAATCGAAATTTTAACAAATATTTGGCATTTGATTCAGCAGTTCGATTGTAATTGGTTTTATTATTAAACAAATCAATATTCTACATGGGATCATTTCTTTATATCTCATTTAATTCATTTTTAAGCAAGCAGACTTGTATAAAATCCAATGGAATGAAGCAAAATTACTGTACTGTACTGTACATTGTCATCTAAATGTGACTGAGCTATTGATTATTCCAAACTTATTATTAGATCTGAATTATTAAAATCAAAAAATATCTAGTAAAAACTATTAAATTTAGTCTTTCTGATTTTAAATTTTAATTTACAAAACGTATGAATTATAATATCAAAAAATAAAATAATTTAATTAAGTAAAAATACTTATAATGTACAGACTTTAATTTTGTGAATCTTTAACAATTTATGTCAAATATTAATAAATTTATAAAGAAAAAGAATATATTCCATTTGGTAAAAAATTACTCCATATTTTTCAAAAATAAATTGGAGCGAAAGTAAAATTTTATAAGAAAAAAAGAAATTTATCAAGTCTGATTGATCAGAATTGGATATGGACAAAAGTCATTTTAAGATGAAACAGATCAAATTTCAAAATCGTTTGTGACGTTAAAAAATATTACAATACATAAACAAAATTTGAAACTATAATTTTCTATACGGTAACACCAGAATTTAACTTTCAGTTTAAAAGAAATCCTTTAAATTTATTGACTAAGATAGATATCATTAATTTATATATTTAAGTATATTCTTACTAAAATATAATCTAGTTTAGTTTTTTTTTCTTTTCAAATATATGAGTCAATTTAACAAAACAACTTTTGTCAACTGGAGACGTAAATAAACCAAAGCTAGAAAGTGCTTTGGAATACAAACATCGAAATCTGCCTAGAAAAATATTTGTACAAACAGATCCCTGTTGAGAATTGTAGAAAAAAGATATTCAAATTTAAATTTAACGTAACGGAATAAAATTTGGTATAAAATTACATTAAAAAGTTATAAAAATGAATAATGCAAATATGGAATAAAAGTTTTAATGTGTAATAAGTTATATGCAAAATCCGTATTCGAAATTTTCCAAGAATTTTGATATTTATAGTAGAATTTCACTTGGACAATTATACATTTCATATTTTTAATTTTAATTTATGATTAAAAAAAAGATATATTTAAAACTTAAAAAATAATTTAAGTTGGAAAACAAAAAATGTTTTTAAACAATTAACAAACAAAATTTTCAGTCATATTTTTAAATATACGCTCTCGATTTTAGTAGTTCAACGCACCTCCTGCTCAACATAGAGTTATGCCGGTCATCTAACTCCGTTCTGGAGATAATATTTAAATTAAATTAGACGTTTCTATATAATTAATCGGAGTCTCCTGCCCCAAAGGTTTCCCTATCTCGTTTCAACTTTCATCTACTTACTCCAGTTCTCGAGATTAAGGAAGGACAGACAGACAGATGGAAAAAATTTATTGGGCTGCAATTTCAAAATTGAAGCCCAATAAATTTCTTGCTTTGTAAATAAATAAAAATATTTTGAAAGATTTAAAAAATAATTTCTGATAAACTTTTTTTATTTTTAAAACATAAGAAAAGCTTCATCGGAAATATTTAAAAAATTCTGTATTATAAGATACAAAATAGATTTACATATCAAAGGCCACAGGCCACATTTATTTATAGAAATGATTTTAAAAATTTTATATTTCTTATTTTAATTTAGTTTCTTAAGTTTTTCGGGAAAGAATTACGCTAAAACGACATTAAATTCGATTTTCTACTCAGTCACAGATGCAAGATACCGTGTAACAATTTAACATGTAAATTAATACGCTTAAGAGCTATCAATAAATTTGACATAGATTAATTATATAATCTCAAAATAATTTATTGATTCAATTAATTATTTAATTATTCCGAAAGCATTTAATGGTTGTTATTTTCTTCATTAGAAAATATTTTAAAAAGTTAATGGCCAATGTCTTTCTATGAGTTAGCTGTTATTATTTGAAGATAATTAAATTGCTGCAAAAATAATTAGAACGTGATAATAATTCTTCCCTGTTTATTTTCGAAAGATTTGACGTAGAGATTTTGTCTGAAATGAAAATAAAGTAAATAAATGATTATTTTTCACAGCTATTGCATTACTATTGATTATACTTCTGAGCTTTTAATTTTTATTTTTATTTTAACAAGTTGAAATTTCGAATATAAATTTAATTGAATTTTCTTATCTACATTACAATTTCTAAAAGCTAATCGTGAGAATACTTTTCAATGCTGTATATTTTCATTTTTATCGCTTCAAAATTAGTTAATAATTCATAATTCACATTTTAATATCATGTAGAAAAATATAATTAAACCGATTTTCGGGTATCGAATGGTGATTTTTTTTTCCTGGAAATATTTGTTTCAGTTTTTTTATTGTGTTTTTAATATAGCGACGGGATGTCTGTTTGCTTGGAATAAAGCAATCGTAGGGATGCATTCTGATAAAATAGCTGGATATTTTTGAAGGTTTCGCTCCTGTTCTTGACAGTTTAATTCCTGCGATGCTGCTTTAAGAAAAGATTGATTAGAACAGATACGAAATTCCTTTTCATTCGCATCTGCTAATGGATTTTCCCCCTCCACTCAAATACTCACTTTCTTAATTAAAATTTTTAAAAGGTAATAAAATTTAAAAATTATTTTTCTTCGAGTGAATATTAAGAATAAACGCTTTATTTGTTAATATTAGAAGCGAGATTTAAAGTTGAATTTTAATCTAAATCGTATTATTTTTAAAATCAGAATTTTCAAATTACTTTACTAAAAAGAAAGATAATGTAATGATAGCGCGTTAATGAAATTAGACTGATGTTCATGAAATGAAAAAATCCTTTATTATATTTTTTAATAAATTACATTTATGTTTTATGAAAATGTTATTGTTTATACATGGCTACGACACTCACGGATGATCTGCCGAGGTGGGATGCTTTCCGGGAAGATTTTTTTGGGGAAACTGACTCCTTATTTAGGTGTTACAAACGCGAAAAATAACCCGAAAAACACGTGTCCAGCGCGTTGATGAGGGGCGAACTTACGACTACAGTAGAGCGTCGATAAGTGGAACCAATTGGGGACTGGGGTCCTTCCAGTTAATTTTTTCCAGTTTCCGACTTTGTACGAAAAAATACATTAACCTGTCCGATGTTCAAATTTTTCTCCGTTGCGTATCGCTTCCTGTTGAATTTTTCTCCGTTGCGTGTCGCTTCGCGTTGAATTTTCGTCGATTTTAAGCCTAACGAAAATTTTTATAATAATCATCGAGGCTACCGTATCGTTAAAAATTATTTCTGCATTTTGTACAAACAAAATAAATATATTAAAGAATATAAAAAACATGAAAATTATACTTTAGAAGTAAATTTAGTATCAAAAACATTCGATTCAGCACGACACAGTCCGACTGAAAATCGTTCCACTTTCCGGCCATTCCACTTACCGACGTTCCACTTATCGACGCTCTACTGTACTAGTGTTTTAGTTTTTTTTTATTTATTTATTTCTAACTCTATCTGTTTGTGAGCCCTAAGAGGGCCTTTTTAGCCAGTCCATTATAGGCGGTCGGGTGGTGAGGGGTGAAGTCAGACGTATCCAGAAGACTTTCGGACCAGGACCAATCTCTGGAAATTGTGGGGTTTTTCGACTCATCGGAATTCAATCTCGGGTCCCCAAAGAGATAGGCTGCCACTTTAGATGCTTGACCATCTGCCGTCACCGGCGTTTAGAAGTTTTATCCACATGGCTACTTGTGGTCGTGTAATAATGTAATTCTGTAAAGAAATTTATGTATTTATTTTATTTATTTCTGCACAGAAAGGTGAATTTATCAAAAGGGAGGAAAACAAAACTAAGCACGATATGAACTTTTTTTTTTTAAAGAGGCATATCAGTTAAATATCACACAAAATTTAAACATGATGAAATTCTCATAGAAAATTTTCCGTTACAACAAAATCCCGACAATGCAAATTTTTGATAAATATAAACATTTTATTGCAATGTTTCCCAAACTATTCTAGCAATAATATTCTCGAAGCCCACTTCTAAAGTGCAGTAACTTATATATACCGTATATCATTTGCATTTGACAAGTTCTTCACATCTGCATCTTACCATGTTTGTGATTGTTGCACATTATTATTTAATAAGATTTCATTCATATAATAATAACGAGGTTTTAGAAGCACCAAACTTATTTTAATTAGAAATTTATTATTCTGGCTATTTCGTGTTCTAATTTGATTTGCTCACTGTAATTTGGTAAACGTTTAATTTAATACGGGGTAATCATAATTAAAAAGTAGATGCTCAGAGTTCTCCGTAGAAGGAACTAGTAAGCAAATCTCAATAAAATTTGATATAGGGCCTACACGCTGTCTCGATTATGCGATTTTAGTTTCGGAGAAAAGTTTTACTTCAAAATTTAGCGGCTAGTGGGCGAGATTTGGCACTGACGTGCCTCAATGTGCATATTTTTTTCTTCCTTTTTTTTTTATAACAAATTTCGGGTGTAAGAGGAGTCGCAAAACATTCTCTCAGCTCTCAAGAGTTGGCCCATTCCATTGAAGGTCAGTCATGATCTTAATGGACGAAATTGCGGCCATATTGTTTTAATTTGCTAGTGCTCGCGTTAACTAATCATTCACTCAATCAATCAGTTTAAATCGTGATTAAAATATATTTTTACAAATAAATTAAATGCTAAAATAAACTTAACTATTAATATTTATAGAATTCTGCATTTTCAAAGTAAATTCGATCAGTCTTGTACACATATTCTTTAATAAAAGATAATAATATAAATAAATAAATTATTTATTAATGCAATTGCAATACAATTAAATAAAAGTTTCGCATAATATACGGAATATCTAACGTATTAAACTATTAATCAGATAAAAAATTAATAATTAAATAAAATTGCATTTTTGTCACAAAATATTTTTAGAACTCGTAAGTAAATATAATTTTTCGTTTCTAAATAGAAAAAAACAGTAGAAAAATAAATATTATTTTAAAATTTTTTAAAAATCAAAAACAAAAATAAATCCTTCCTCTCAATCAGGCTTAATCGGGATTTCGACTTTTCCAGATTTTGTCGTTCCAGACAATTTCTCTGTCGGGATTTTTCATATCGGGAATTCATTGTATCGGAATTTAATAATATTGGGATTTTGAATTTCGGAATTTCCAATGGTACCTATTTTAAATACGTATCAATAGCTTCGACTCCGTCATTTAGAATAACAGTGCTAAAAAATACAATTTCATAAAGATATTATTCTAGTAACATACACTATATATTATTTTATAATGATATTTAAACATTAACATATACAGACTATATATACATTTTAAATTATATTAAATACATATTGTTAATTTTGCTCAACCCGTTTGTGATAGTTTGGAAATGTATTGGTTTATTTCATTCTACATTTTTCAGAAATTACTAGCAATCTACGGATATTTAAAACGTGTAAATTACAATAAGGAAGTCAGAAGTAAGAAAGAAAACTTTTTAAGTACAAAATAATACAAAACATATTCGGCAAAGGAGCAGTTTTGCATCCCGTATCAAAATTAAATCAGTAACTCGCTTATTAAAGATAATTAGGATCTATTGCTGGGACCAGCAATGCCATTTGGCTCAAGTTTGGCATTTATGATGCTTCAGAAATATTTTTCACAAATTATTCATATCGTTGCAATTCTTGCGTATTAAGAAAAACACCATTTTTTAATGGAATTTTAATATTTACGAATATAATACACCTGTTTTTAATGTTATTTCGTTTTTTTAGTATGTGAGGGTCTCAAAATAGGTTCGGGCATCTCTCGACCTCTACGGCTCAGAATGTAGTAAATATTAATAGATTTTTTCTTAGGCTACTTATTTAGAATTAGAAATTTTAAAAATAAACAATGTTTACAATATTGAGACAATTTATTCAGTCTAGATCATAAAGTAAATCTGCAGCAAGTCAGTAGAAGATATTTTGGTTCAACTAAGAACGCGTTAATGCATTATTCATAATTTACTTTTTCGAAAAATATAAATTTTATATGTTAACAATATCGAATATGTTATTGAAATGACCTTATATCCTAATACCTATATATATCAGTGTGGGTCTGAAAACTAAATCTCGGTTTATATGAGTATCTATCAGGTAAAAAGGTATTTTCGAAATACAACATCTTCGGATGATGTAAGAACATAAAATATTTTCAGAGAAGAAAAATAGTATTTTTATGATTATTGTTCATTTTATTATATGCAAAATATAACTTATTTCAAGCAGAGCTTTCAGTTTATTTCATTTAAAGTAATAATCTATATTTTCTCATCGAATCGGACTAATGACGTTTTACTCTCATTACCAATCGAATTAAATCATCCAGATTAAAATTAATTACGAATTAAGATTTCGTACAATGAGTAGAAAGATTTTGTATAATTAAGATTTAAGATTTTGCACAGATTTATATTTAAAAAAACAAATTTTATTTTCTCTGTATCGAGCTTTTCTGTTCATCAACGTTGGCACCACTTCGAATGAAAAAATCGATTTGGAAAGCTGTTTAAGTGAAAAAAAGACTTAAAAAGAGGTAACGACATTTTCAATTGATATTTTTGAAACATCCTTTTAAGTTTCACTGTACACAAAAGAGGGTGGCACGGGCTTTAAACAGACAACTTCAGATTAATGACAGAACTTCGATTAAAGCACACACTATCCAAGTTTTAAAATCAATAAAGATTAAGGAAGTGAGCATCGAGTTAAGTAACGCTCGATAAAAGTATACAATATTTATCTTGGATAATGATATCGGAAAATAAAATTAAACGGTAGAAGTAAATATTCTCTCTTCAGGCATTCTTCCTGCATTATATTACTTTAATTATATTGAATATTTATTTATTTTTTCTAGTTGAATTTATTAACATTTTTCTTTTTATCAATATCACTAATCCAAATATCAAACAATGTGTGAAAAGGTAAGAGATTTAAAAAATAATATTTAATATAAAATTTATTTTTATATTTTATTCAGATGTCTAACAGAAACTGTACACCGGGAAATTTTCCATGCAAAGACCAGAGTTATATTTATATGGACAATCCAGAAGATATGCTGAATCCCTTGTCGATAAACTCTTCTTTCCTCTCCATTATTTTAACTCACATGATAACTTTCATCATTGGAGTAACAGGAAATAGTATCGTGATAGCTACCTGGACTGGGATGAGACCTTCGAGATCCTATACGTGCACATTTTTAGTGAGTCTGGCGGTATCCGACTTACTCCTACTTCTCATTTATTTCCCGTTAGAAACTATTGAATATTTTGTCATAACGTGGGACACAGATGGTGGAATATGTAAAGTCAGCTCCTATTTTGAAATGTTATCTAGTATGGCAGCTGTACTTAATTTAACAGCAGTGAGCTTTGAAAGGCAAGTCGAGGGGAAAAAAATCATTTTTCGTTTTAAAAATATTTTATGGATAGTTTTTGAAAGTCGGTAATTAAATTTACATTTTAAATATTAATACTTTTATTATTTCTGAATTTTTTAGATTTATAGTTATTATTTTCCCGATGAGGGCTCGACGTCTTTGTACTCTGAGTACGTGCAGAAAAGGTTTATTTATTGTTTGGTTGCTGGCTGTGTTATTTTCTATTCCAGTTTTACTCACTAAAGTACGAATTTTAAATATAAATTAATAAAATATATTATTGTAAGTATGCTTTATAAATAATTTCTTTTACTATGTAATTTCTATTTTCCAGAAAATATATCCTATAACTTATTACAACAATTACACAAGTATAACTGCTTATTACTGTTTCGATTCCGATGATTATTTAGCATTTTGCGTAGCAGTGTATCAATTGGTATCAATTTTTGCATTGCCCGCATTTTTTATGTCGGTATTCTATTTCTGGGTCATACGCGAATTATGGAGCAGCACAAAAACTATAATAAATATAACTAGAACGGCAAACAGGTAAGAACATTTCCGTTTTTTTTTCTTTTTTTACTTTTATATATAAAATGATTGTATAGTAAGTAATTCGAATTTGTTAATCAGTGAAAATCGTTCGAATGCCTGCTGCCGGCATAATCAGCCTACTACAAGATTAAATTCTGCCAGGCAACGAGCTATATCTATTAAAGTGTGCAGTCTACATCGACAACAAGTGGAAGTGAGGAAAGCCAGACAACAAGTTAGTGTAATCAAATTCATTATTTGCAGTTTATATACGACATTATAAATGAAATTTTGTATCTTTTACAGGTTATCAAAATGTTAATATTTTGTGATCGTCCTGTTTATGATCTGTTGGGGTCCTAGGCTAATGATGAACGTGATCATTAAAAAAGGACTAACGAACTTCAATCACTCGGCATACAGTGCCAGAATCGCTTGTAATTTATTGTCTTTCGTTCATTCTGCGCTCAATCCTTTCGTTTACGGTTTTATGTCATCAAATTTTCGAAAAGTTTTAATTCGGGCCTGTTCTTCTTACTCTATTCTGTTTATTTTTTGCGGTTATTGTATGGTCCCGAGGAGTAGGACGGAAACGTTAGAATTTAGTACTTACACGACGAGTATTCGTCGATCTCGAACGAGAAATTCTCTAGAGTTAACGACTAGAGGACAGAAAAATGTCTTAGTAGATAGATATTCGGTATAATTAATTATATAATTATTTATTTTTAAAAATATTATGTATATATTTTCGTGTAAACCTTAAAAATAAATAAGAAATTCAGTTAGTGAAACAGAATGAATGCAATTAATTATTTAGTTGTAATTATTTTATGTAAATTGCTTTAGATTATCTTTTACAATAATACAATTCAAATATATTAAAAATTTAACATATTTTTAAACATTTAATTCTAATATATAAATAACTGCATTAAATTCTCTTGATTATTATTAAATTAAATTATTATAGATTATTCTTCTAGTACATTTTTTCAAACTAATTTACTTTTATAGTTTTCAGAGAAGTCTTCCAATCTCGGAATAAACTTTCCAAAATAGTTAAGATGTTTTATTATCGACTGAAGTAATCGTGTAGTTCACCTCAATACAATGGACACTTCGGATTTTCTTTTATGCACTTTTCGAATAAAGCATGCCGCTGCTAACGAAATCACTCGGACAACTTTAATAAATAAAAACTCCAGTCGCTTGTTAATAATCTCGATTCGAAAAAATATTAAAATTTCATTAACTAGACGGAAGATAAATCAAAATGCTTAAAAATTATCGGATGTTTTTCTATTAATTAAATTTTCGTGTAGCCTAAAGATAAGGTAAAATCAAGGTAAAATTGTTTGGTGTGTTGATTGACAGTTTCCAAATTTAATATTATTCATTTATCTATTCTTTAGATATAATCCATATCAAAATAATAAATTATAATTCTGTAAATCGAGTAATAATATAGGCCAATTTATAATAAGAATAGTTAAAATAGGTTTTATCTAATAAACACAAAGAATCGTTTAGGGAATTTTGGGTTTCTAAATTATTTAATGATATAATCGGTAAGTTACATAATAAAATATTCTTTAACCCTTTTTAATACGAGTTATCGAGTTATATTTATGGAACTTAAAATAAAGGTGACATTTTAATAATACTAATTTTTATAGCGTAAATGAATCAATTATTGAGAAAATTAAACAATAAAAAATTATTAAATTTCATTTTTTTTATTGAAAACTTTCATTTTCATTTGGCAATTGCAAGCAATTACCAAGTAAATATCAATATGGATAATAAATATAACCAGGGTAATCTATACTAATATATAAAGAGGTAACTAAGTTTGGTTGTAACAGGTAATCTCCGAAACTACTCATCCGATTTCAAAAATTCTTTCACCAATATTTAGAATGGACTTTCAGGGTGGACATAGGCTATATATTATTCCGTTAAACATTCATATAAATTAAAAGATAACATCTAGGATTAAGGCTTTTATGTCCAACAGATGGCGCTAACTCCGACGACCTAAATTTGCTTTTCTGTGAGGCATTATGCTTTTCTGTGAGGATGAACTAAAGCAGATCATCTTCTATCTATCTATATAAATAGAAATGTAATGTTCATCTGTTCCTACCGATTCCTTTGAAATTTTGACACAACGTTGCATTTGAATAAACACAAGTTTTTACATAATATACATGTCGAAATTCCCCACCCACCGGGGGAGATAGACGGGATTAAGGCTTACCAGGAAGAACTCTGCTTCTATTATACTATTTTAGATGCGGTTTTTTGCGTTTTAATAGGGTACGTCAACAGAATATACATTAAAAAGGTATTTTTCGATATTCCCCGCGGGGAGTGGGACAGGAATAAGACTTACCATGAAGAACTCGGCTTCTATTTATACTATTTTAGATGTGTTTTTTTTTGTTTTTGATTGCGTTTTAATAGGGTTCGTCAAGAGAATGTACACTAAGAAGGGATTTTTTAAAATTCCCTCCACGGGGGAAGTTTTATACATTTATAATAGATACATTTTAAGCCACGACAACGCGTGGCCGGGTCTGCTAGTTATCAATATATCTCTTATTTAAAAAGTTTCGCATATTAAAATGAAATGTAATAAAAACATTAAAATTGTTTTCAACATTGCAACAAAAGCTTTATTTTTAATACGACATTTTGTTCTTTTGACTCGGATTTCTATATCAACTATTCTTAACACCCGTTCTCGTCCTTACCAAAAAATCGCCAATAATAAAAAAATATATTCGCAGTGCAAAGGGCAGTAGAATATTCATTGCTACATTAGCAACAGATGGGAACACATTTCTCACCCACATTAAAATAAATATAAAAATTTTAGCATATCTACATATTTTACCGCACGCTAATGGTACTTGTTCCGACACAGCACGCTTGTGTGCATTAGAGCATCACTTGGAAATTCTCTAATAATATATAAGCAATAGTCGAATGGTTGCAAGCAGTTATGTTATCAACCTATTTATCAATTTCGAACCAGAAGGAAATTGATAACCACGCTTTAAGATGTAAAGGATAACGATCATATTGTTTATTAATAATACATTAGAACACTTTTACTGATCACGTAATTGATCCAACGTTTTCATAAGTAAAGATTCGATATCGTTCAACCAAATTATCTACACCTTAATTTTAGTCACGTCTTTACTTAAAACTATTAGAAATATCGATTCTAGTTACGTAAATATATAGGTTGGACTGCGTAAATGGAGAACGTTTAAGATTTCGATGGTCCAATCTAGTGTAATTATGCGAGTAAATATTTTTCATTTGACATTATTTATCTATACTTAAGATCCTTTCAGTTGCCCCAAAAAGAAACATACTGAGTTTTTTTTTATATTTAAAAATTAAATATTTTTGTACACATTTCAAATTATTCGGCACTATCCTTACGTGCGGAATAATTACGAACCGTGTTCGCCATTACTCCAAGATAGTTTATGATAGCTTTTATTGAGTTTTTACTAATTTTTAAGTAGGTAAATAATAAAACAGTTATTATTCTACAAGGTATTATAAGAAAAAATTATTGATACTATTTGAAATAAACGTGTTAAAAGTGAATTTTATTAAAAAATGTTGATTATAGTATCATAAAAGACATGCAAAAAATTGAAAACACACACAAAACTAACGTTTATGTATCTATGTAACAGTCACAAATGTAGACCTTGCTATTGGAGCGATCCCATCCATTGCGTTCAGAATGGTTCCAATCGGTATACTATAGTTTTGTATGTCATTGTACTATAGTTTATTATGGCTAACACTCCGTTGGTGGTTGCCCATATTGATCTTCAATTAATTTCATTGCACAAACATTATAATTTAATTTTCGTATCAAAAAAGGCCGTGTCTTGATATCAAAGAATAAAAATAAAAGAAAATTATGAAAATACGTTACTTATCTTGGTAAAATGGACGCAGTCTTATAGCGAAAGTATTAGAAAGCATAAAACGTGGACTCATCACTACAGTTTAATTCCGAAAGGCACCAAAACACGCCAAACGTTTTACCATAACTTAGCACTAAATGCTATCTACTGCTAGGATCGAATACGCGGTAAATTCAAAACGGCCTGTTCGGTTTTACCTTAATATTCTCAATACCGTTAATCATCAAAACTTCTATTGTCAAAATATTAAGGATTTTGAATTATTTTGATTATAGACTGTTTACAGATAAAAAGATCGTATTAAGTTTTATCGATTGTTTTTATAATCTTCATTTTTTTTTTTCAAAAATGGACTTGCCTTATTTTCAAAAGTTTTTTATTGCCTTGCCTATAAAAAACGGTTCGCACAAGATTTAATTATTTCAGCAAATCTCTTGTAGACAAATCATCATTAATTCAGCAACATTTTACTGAAATCATTCATCTTAAAAGGAAATAATTTAATTTATATAAGATAAAAGCCTCTTCTTTTACTCTGATAATTTATATAGTTTCTTTAGATTGGGTTAATGAATAAATTTACATTGTATATAGGGCCTAAGTAACTTATAAAAAAATTATTTGATTCTTACATCGTTTATTCAGCTTACAATTATAATTTAATGTATTTTCTCTTCAAACAAAACTTACATATTGTTACATGTTAAATTATCACAATTTTCAATAAAAAATGTATAAAACTTTTCCTCGGAAGTCTATTAAGTTTGATAATTTGATGTTAACCACAAAACCTAAAATAAATTTTAGGTACCGATAACACCCATAAATGAAATTTTGTTAACATCAGAAAAAAACTTGTTTAATTTATGATTTATAAATTAAATATAAGACCTAATAGTTTATAATGCTACTAATACATATAGTTAGTAATACTACTATAATACTATATAATATGCTTATATGCCATAAACTATTACTGTATAATTAAAATCAATGTAATTATCACGTAATTTAAAGTTTTGACATTATTGATTAAACATGCCTTATAATGTTTTAGATGTGGTCAGAACGCCCGTACATTGGGGTACTTGGGACACGTTTCCCCCTCTTTTCGTCTCGGTTGCCCTTTTCCCAATTCCCAAGAACCAATTCCCAAACAACAAAAAAATCGTAGCCCATTCTGCAAATATAAAAGTAACTAATAAACGATATTTGTCCATTGACCCACGAGACTTCGTCGTATGTTGACCAAAACCCCAGTCCTTGTTTACAAGGCCAAGTTAACTCAGAGCGCTAATCTGACGTTGAATCATAGAGATTGAAGCACCTTGCATAATGTACGATGCGTTTTTTATAGCTTGTGTCCCCTTTCACATAGTTTGCGGGCACCGCTGGGTGTGGTCGCTGCCTGCCTGGCTTCAACCGAGACAATAAAAAAACTGGTTTAGAACACCATCTGTTATTCTTACCTCCATTATACACTAGTCGAATACCCCGAACAATTTCCATCACAACTGGCACGTTATCACGTTTATGACCGTTGTGAAATATTATTCAATATTTCATTTAAATATATCGAATTTATTTTAATTAGAAATTTATTTCTTTTTAGCCATTTCGTATTCTAACTTTCAGTGGTGAAGCGTGGGTTCGAAACTAGGGGAAGCACCTAACCGGTAAAGGACAATTCTTTGTAACTCTTTCGGCCTTGTGGGCATTAAGATGACCATTTTTAGGCAATCCGATTATGGGTTTGGCCAAGCCTACAGTGGGGCGGCCAAATGGTGAGGAATGGAGCCCAGCGCATCCAGACGGACCACCCCAGAAAAATTCCTAGAGATTTTTCGATCCGTCCGGATTCGAATTCGGGTCCCCAGAGCGGAAGGTTGCCACCTTTAACCGCTCGGCCATCTAACCGGTAAAAGACTAAAACCAGTGAAGTTGTTTCTACAGAACCGGTAAAGAATTCGCTCCAGTTCACACTCCTCTCAATTCTCATTACCCACGTGCTCTACACCTGCTCCCACTTAGTGGAACTGGGGAACTAGCGACGAGAGCTGTTATCAAATAGTCGAAACAAACAGGCAACTATAAAATATAACGAATCTAACAGTTAAAACAAAACTTGATAACTTACATAAATTAAGCACCATAACCCTTTAGAGCAGCCACATTAACTTGTAAAAAATTACGATGCACTCTCTCGGGTTTATAATACACCATTTCTTTTGTTTAATTTACAAAGATTACAACAAAATGAAATTTATTTATATTTCCTTACTTTATTTGTCTGATAGAAAATATATTTGTAAGAGTAAGATATGATTTATAATAAAAAATATTAATAATCTAACCTTGTTGTATTTTGCAATAAAAAGACTTCGTTGTTTTAATTAGATCCAAGCTCAAACATTAAAATATCGATATATCGTGACATCATTTTAAGCGGCACCATGCGCGACGTTTCAACTCTTAATGCCATTTCTTGATAAATAGGCTACAAATTTTGTTTTTGGAAAAATATTTTATTATTTTAAATTTTAAATAAAACAAATTACAATAGAACCCGATTATCCGAGACAATTGTGTAAGTGAAAAAATAATTTTTCTTATAATTCATAAAAGCTTTAATGAGACAAACCATTCATATTAAAATGTTTGAAATAGGAAAAGGTGATATTATAAAGGTCTTTTATATTTGTAATTTTTTATCCGAAATGGTCGTGGCCTTCTGTTTTATCCGAGATAGCATCGTCTCACTTACATCGATAAACGAGGTTCTACTGTAAAACTTTATGGATAAAACGATTAAAAATATGTAAGTTAGTACAGTATTTATTAGTTGTTGAGAGCTAAGAATGAGTGATTTTTTTTCGTTATCAACATACTTAATCAAACAAAATAAAGATTCAGAAGAAAGAGAAATGGGTTCACAGTCAAAACTCAGTAAAACTGGGGAAAAATTAAAAATTTGAGATGCTATTATTGTTGAAGCTCCCGATTTTGGGCCAAGAGAAAATATTACATAACAGTAGTTCAGAGCATTATTCCAAGTAGGGTTTCTCAAACGGGATCCAAATTGTTTTTTTAATCCGGAAAATTTTTCTTATCCAGGGAAATCCCGTAAATTTCTTAAAAATTCACTTTTCTTATTTTAAGGTTGAGGAAATTTTGCAAATAGAGAGTATAATTAACTCGTAAACTGTCAGAATACATTTGTATTTATTAATTTTAAACCTACTTATTAGTTTTTTTTTTAATTTTTGTTTGTTATGGCACGCAACAAATGGTCAATAATCAATACGTAGCTTATTTGTGGCAAGACTCTCAAAATTTAATATCTGGAATAATTGTGCTTATGCTGTCTTAATTTTTAACCATGCCCAGTGATTTCAATAACTGCGTAACGCCAGCTTGTGCAAATTGGGCAAGGATACAAACGAGTACGAAGTCTGCAAGTATGAAGTTTTTCTTCATAACCTGATTATTAAAGACAAACGAACTGCTATGATGTTTCTATTAAAGCAGTCGAGGTAGACAAATCAAGAATACTAGAGAACAAAAGTACTACTACAATCTCGAAAACGAACTAGAAATCTTTCAGGATACAGGTGAAAAACACACATTTGTCTTTTCTTAAATGCATTAAACGATTCCAATCACATCAATTGAATCGGAAAAGGGATTCTCGGTAGCAAGACTTTTCATTACTAAAATAAGAATTAGATTGAGTGATCGGAGTATTGACCATTTTTGCTTTTTAAAATCTTATAAAAATTTACAATATTTTGTACTATATTTTATTCATAAAAAAAAACAAAAATTACCTTCTAAGTTAGAAGTTTGATCTAAGTTCATTTTTTTAAATTTTCAACTTAATTCAAAGGCATTTTTGTTGTTGTTGTATGCAGTTTCCAGCAAACTAACAATTTTTTTTTCTATTTGTGAAAATTTCTACGTAATTCAAAGGTAATTTTTAATATATATCTTACACAGCATTATTAATATGATATTGGAGGTTACAGAACGTATTAAATTACTTTAAAAAAATAATAATTATATCATTTGATTTCATGATATTTTGTATATCTTAAAAATAATTAAGTCTATCCCGAGATTTCCCGGGATCCCGGGAAACAGTTCACTTTTATCCCGGACTAAAACGCTATTCGCGTTTTTCATGAACTATAGAGGGCGCTGAATTTTTACAAAATGGCTACTTTATCTGGGTCGCTTGTAACTAGTAATGTAAAATTAATCATATATTACTGCCCGATATAATGATATATGCTGCTTGTAGTTGTTTATCGAGAAATTTTATAGTAGCAGAACAATTATTGCTAGCGGGATACGTCATTATGTGGTATCGAAGCAAGTGAGCGAGATCGTTCTATGCATATTTGTTCCCTTTGTGTTAAAAACATCAGCTTTGACATTGTCCTATCAGGGTTAGATTTACAAGTAAAAAGCTATGTAAATTGTTGCTTAGGCTTCGACTATCAAGGAGCCTCAAACATTTGTACAAACAAAAAAAAAAATTAAAGTGGAATTTTGTAATAAACATTTTTTTACAAACCAACAAAACATACTTTACTTTTTATTTTGTGTAGTATTTCGTTAATTTTTTTCGAAGAATTAACGTAAGGTCTTTTTTTAAAAAAAAATGATAAAACCAATTTTGAAAAAGATTTTTAAAGGAATGGGTATAACAATAATTAAATTTAGTTATAAAACAGAAGACTAGTGAGACCTCACATCTTTTTCTTCCAATAACCGTATTGAATCAGAGAGATAGTCTGATTTAATTTTTTTCTTTTTATGATTGACTTCTAAAATTGTGAAGGGTTGGTAAGGGGACTTACATTCAGCTTAGGGCTTCGAAATGTTTAAATCCGACCCTGTGTCCCACACAAAATAACTGGCATTTTAACTTTAAGAAAATATCTTTTAAAATTGACAGCATAACTTGTTCGTGTAAAATTGGACAATCGGGAAACTGCCAATTGTTAAATCTAATTCACTCTTTCACAATTCGGAGAAGCTCATAAATATAACCGACCGATTTCCTAATATCATCTGTTTTTCGTGTGAGAATAGACGAAAACTTATATTAGGCTCCCGTAAATCTTTGAAATTGCAATTTGGAACGCAACAGAAACCTTTGCTTTTTCTATTGTTATTCATATTTACTGCTGATAATACGCAATAATTAATCAAACGACCCAGATAGAATAGTTTTGTTTTTAAACACCAGAGGGCGAGCATCCGGTGAAAAATGCGAATTAAATTTTGAATGGGGGAAAGTTAAAGAAACCAAATATTATGATAAATAAAAGAAGAGGAGTATTTGGGCAGAGAAATTCTAATCAAGAAGCGAGAGACAATCAAAAGAAATCCTGAACTGTACTTTATCTTCAAGAATAATAATAATGCAGATATGACGAACGAGAAAAGACGGGTTGCAAAGAATGTGATTAGTATATCAGGTGATTAGCATTTCCTGATGGGAATGTCTCCGTACAAATGAGATATTTTGTAGTTAGCACCTATAAAAGTTGAAGCTAACTGTTACATATTGATTTTATTGACGTAGATTTTACTTCAAGTCTTTGACGTATTCTTGAAACGATCCAGTTTTACGGGAAGAATAAGTTAATTGTTTCTGGTACGCAGTTAGTCCATAAACGATGTTTTCATGATTAATTACAAAAAATCAATATGTTCGTCGGAAGTCTTGCAGACCCAGTTAATTAATTATCTTACTAGTTTCACATTCAATGGGGACATCTTTAATAATAAACTGGATAAAGAAATTTATCTGACCCGTTAATTATGACTGATGACTTAACACGTTAAAGAGAGTATATTTTCTGAAAAATCTACTTACTAGCTTCTTCCATTTAATATTTGTAATAATAAATAGAACTGTACACAAATTTTCCTAAGATATTTAAGAACCATTTATCGATTTTGTACAATACAAGTAGACCTATTGCAATGTTACCTTTGTAATAGAAAATCGGAATACATAAAGAAATTGTGCTGGATGACAAGAATCTGCAACACAAAAAATATCTTTATAAAATATTAATAAGAAATATTCTTAATCAGTCTACAAAAACAATCTTTTTTGTAAAATTTCTTTCTCTCTAATTCAAATACAGTAGAGCATCGATTATCCGCCCGCGTTCTAGTCGGCAAATTCAAATGTCCGCTAGTGATGTGGCGCTACAATATTTGGTTATGTCTTGGCTACATTATTATTATTTTTGTTAAATTTTTGCATGTTTTAGCTGGCAGCACTGGCTCGACCATGAAAGGGGGGCTAGTATTTAAACCAGGCCTAATACACTATACTAATAATGCAGTGGCGTGCCGTCATTGGAAGCGATGGAAGCGCCGATTCCACCTTCCAATGACCTTCCCTTGTATTTTATAAAATATAAATTTTCATATTTTAACGTACTTTGCATTAATTAAAATTAATATTTTATTATAACTGCATTATGTATCTTTTACACATTTATCGTTTTTTTCACATGTAGTATAGAAGATTGCTATTGTATATTCGAATAATTCAGTGGCGGAAGGAATGTCGAAACCGGGTCAGTTTCCAATCAGCCAGATTATATAGGCATTGGCACATGCGGTTTACAGAGCACCAACCTCACCCGGTTTAGCTGGTAGAAGCAACACACGCATAAAGCATCTAATTTTATATCCCGGACCGGTTGTTGGCTGTTAGCCGCCTGCCTGCTAGATATTCGGCCGCCTTCGCCCGATTATGTGAATCATGAGTAGACTAGATCAACGGTGGGCAACCCCCGGCCCGCAGGCCAGCTACGGCTCGCGAAAAGTTTCTATCCAGCCCGCGAGATCTTTAATAGGTTATTAAATTGGAAAAATAACTAATTAATAGTTATTTTTCCAATTCTTTGTAATTTTCGAAAACGATAAGAGAAATAAATGTAGTAATTAACTTTTTATTTATTTATTTCATATTTGCAGACTAAAAAAATTACAAACCACAAGAAGGCGTCAATTAACTACTACGGCCCGCGGTAAAAACGTAAAATTTATTCTGGCCCGTGTTATAAAAAAGGTTGCCACCCTTGGACTAGATTTATAACTTAACCCAACCGGTAGGAGTTTACTGGCATGTTTTTATGATAATTCTGTATAGTTGACAGGAGTTTAAAAAAAAATTTATTAAAATATTTAATATATTTATTCTGCGTTTATTCTGCTCTCCCATCTTATATTACTTACGGATTTCAATGTTAAACCAGTGATATTACGATTATAGTATGTCCCATCTGTAAGGGGATGCAGAAAAAACGTGTACAATTCTAGTACAGTGTTAAAAAATTAACTGTTACTTTGGCAGCATCATTTACAACCAAATTTAATGAACGAGACGTACAATGGTACGAAAAAAAGCTCTAAAATTTATTTTCCTTAAATTTACGATTTATGTATCGGTTGTCATAAAAATTTCTTTCCACTTCTTTCTTGGAAAGAAGTGGAAAGAGACTACAGATATTCGAGTACAAAGTACCCGGTTTCGACTTATTTCTACTAAGAAGTAGTTAAATAATTAAGCGATTAGGGAATTAGAAACATAAATAAAACCCCGATGAAAGAGCCGAAATTTTACTTTATCAGAAGCTTAACCGAACCAATCTCTTGCCGATACAGTGGGGTCTGATCTCTTCGTAATATTAGACGTAATAAAGACAGAAATTTTTCCAGTTCAACGAGAGTGACAGAGAAGTTGTAAATTTTAGAAATTTCCGTGAACACTTGGTCCTAAAACGAATTAGGTAGAAAACGAACGACCAGCAATCTGTTAAGTTTAACATATTTAGATTTTTACAGCTATGGTGAGAAACGTTTAAAATCTACAACAACCCCGTTTGATATATACTAGTGATGCGACAAGAGGCATTTGACATTGACCGGTATCGGCACCCTCGGGATTTGGCAACCCGCGTGCATGCACGCGCCGCACACCTACCAGGACGTCTCTGATTCCATTCATTAGCCACTCGTAGGGAGCTATTTCACTAAGTGGATTGTTTTAAGATTTAAAAAGTAAAGAATATTTTGTTATTTTTAAGTACGTTTTTTCACAAAGTTATATTTAATTATAAGTTTCTTTAAAAGTATATTCGTACAATTGAAGAATTTTTGTACTAGGCATGTATATTCGTCACACATTTTGTTTTACCAAGTAAGTTTTTCTGATAATTTTAATTTTAGCCCTTATATCGTGGCTAGTGACTCAAAAATTTATTTTAAAAAAGTTTTGGCTCGAGACCATGTAATGAAAAAGAAAATATTATTAAAAGAGAAAGACCAATGCCTAAATTAAATATAAATACATCGACAAAAAAATTTCGACATTTTGACGATAAAATTTATGACGAATGACGATTCTTTCGTAAAACTGAAGCAATTTGGAAATCAAAGCGGAATAGAATTTAACATTGGTAGACAATATAAAATAAATATTGAAAATTATAACAAGATAATTACGATTAATAGATATATCTAAATTAATAGATGTTATATGTTTTTTCCCAAAGCAAGAATTGGCATTTAGGGGCCATAGGGAATTTATTGAATCTAATAACGGAGGTAATTATATTGAACTTTTTTATTTATTAAGTACGTCGGATAATCTATTAAAAATACATTTAAAGAAGTATACGGTTTTTACTGGCTTATCGAACAAACGAATACGAACGGGCCCTGACGCGCAATTAATCGATTGCTCCTGTAAGTCGGCTTCTTACAGAAACACAGCTTCCCTATCATCAAATGTCACGGCACGCCACTGTAATAATGTATTTTTTCATACTTTTCGGTTATCCGACCAACCCGAGTCCCCAATTAAGTTGGATAATCGACGCTCTACTGTATAGAATAAAACATATATCAATCTTCAACTGAGTAAACACTTAAATCACACGATGACATTTTATGAACTCAGTAATCTATGGAATAAATTGTCTTCTGATTCCAAGTTATTGAATTTTATTTTGGGAAAAAGATTAACATTTTCATCTTTTTAGAAAACACTACGACGGCATTCTGCAATCAACGTTCCATCATTATCATTTGAGTGACGCAAAATCTGATTTAAGTATTAATCAGAAAATTAATCTTCGACAACTCTCTCCTAAACAGTTTTTTCCCGAACAATTTTTTATCACTTATTTATATTAAAAATCGATTTTTATAAATTTAACTTCCTATAAAATTAATTTTTATTTTTTGTTTACACATCATACGTTTTTAATTTTGTAAACGGCGTAAAAATTAGAATAAAATCTAATTATACTTAATAATTAATTGCATAAAGGATAGAGAAAGTTATTATTATAAATCGTGTGCAGAATATGTTATAGTAAAGCACTGCGAAAAAAACGAGTGTCAAGAGATTAGCATATAAAGTTATCATGTGCGAGTGTCAGTGAAAGGAATAATAACTTTTAATGCAATGTTTTATGCTATAAAAACATCAACAATACAGAGCATTGTAACATTTTTTATTGTAGCAAAATATTTTGTTAGCAGGTGTAAAATGTGTTTAGTAAATCGACCATAAAATTAGTTTATACAATAGTTAATCTTATTAGTTAGGGCTGCAATTTTCGAACTGCAACCTTAACTGATAAGATCACATTTCCACTGTGTCTGTCCTTCGTTAACCTCGAGAACGAAGTTAGACGACCAGCACGATTCTGTGAGAATCGGGATTTATTTAATTAACTTGTTGACTCCCATTGGATTGATTTCGTACGGACTATTCACCCCTCTACGACTCGGACTTACCCGCGACCTTCCCCACTCATCAACGTAAAGCCTTCCTAACTAAACCGATATAGTAAACGCGTAATACGGCGCGAACCTCTATCCCTATCTTGTGTCGGGAGTCTGACGGGAGACGATTTTATGATCCACATATTTCGTTAAGTAAAATTAAACATAAAATTTAAGCCATCCTTCGACGACAGTGAGCCAATCTCACAATTCTACGACAAGGTATTACCCCTTCAAATGCGATTTCACAATTCGATTGTTATCAGAAGAATGATGCAGAGCTTAGGGATCGGAGATCCCAATTATATACGAACTTCCGGCCTGAACCGGCAGTCACGTGATTTTTTTTAAATTAAATGATGATTAAAAAACCGCAGCCCGACATCGTGACATTCACAATAAATAATTGCTCTTTTTACTTATTTTTTCTCAAATCTGTTTATACAGTATAACATAAATTAGTTTGAAGAAATGCGATTTTTCATACTTTGACAAAAATACAAAAGATACCAAAAGAGCATATGAAATTAATACAGGAAAAAAAAATTCAAAATGACAACTAAAAGTAAAAAGTAAAAAGAATAAGTTCCGATATTAGAACGAAATAATTCCTAGTACACGAAACCACTCACTTGAAAAGGAATCGTATACGTTAAGTCTCGATTATCCGGCCTAGAACGGCGATGGCCCACGGATCGAATCCGGACGGGTCGAAAAATCCCCAGGAATTTTTCGGGGGGTGGTCCGTCAGGATATGTCGGTCCCCGTCCCTCACCACCCGGCCGCCCCATTGTGGGCCTGGCCGAACCCATAATGGGCTTGCTATAAGAGGCCCTCTTAGTGCCCACTGGGCGGAAAGAGTTACAAAAAAAAAAAGTACACGAAACCACTCACTTGAAAAGGAATCGTATACGTTAAGTCTCGATTATCCGGCCTAGAACGGCGATGGCCCACATATACGAAATTTTCAAATAAATTTCGTATAATTATGAGACGTAATTAACTCGCTTTCGATTGATCACCCGATGGCTTTAGTATCGTAAGGCCTGAAAGAAGAAAATATGCAAAATTAGCGAATCGTCTATCTCAGCTTTAACAGATTTTTTTTCTTTTTCATTTCTCTCTCTCTCTCTCGTTTTAACCTTGAAATATCATTAATTTTCTTCTTCTGTAAAGGGCATGGAGATTGATGAAGATCTTTCAGATCCATGAATATTCCAAGACCTTTGGGAGTACAAGGATGAGGAGAGATTTGTCAATCAATACGTAATCGCATACGTGTCGTCTGTAGGAGAACGATGTGCCTGTCGTTTTAATTAAAGGGGTATAAAGTTTGAATTAAGAGCTGACGATACGGACGTGTTCCCGAGTGATTTCGACGGTGTTACTCGACTGGACCCTGAACAAGATTTGCGTCCCGAGGATTTTGTTGGTATGGCGATTTCCTTGAGGGGATTAAGAACTGTCGTTTATTCGCCGAAGACCGATCGGTTAATTATCGCGAGCTTGATCAACTTATTCAAAAAATTGTGCAGTGTAGCACTGAGTTGAGTTACTTCTATGTAAGGTTCTTAGGCGTAGTCCATGTTCATTTACCGAGTTGTTTTCTTCGTCGTAAACGACGCATAATCACTGTATCCGGTTATAAAGAACTTGGTTCACGAGATATTTGGCGTTAAGAATTTTGTTATACAAAATTTGGTTAAAATAACTATATACTGCGTAAAACCGATAACCGTCATTTCCGAATCTAAAAGATTCACACTTAAAGCTGACGAGTAGAATTATTCTCAAGGTTAACTATTCCAGAATGCCTTATCTGATTATCAAATTTTACTTTATGAGAATAATGATTTAATCTTTAAAGTTTTAAGATGTTAAGGTCGATAGAAGAGTAAGAATACACCACGATACAATATGCATTCAACGAGAACAAAAAAATTAGTTCCTACCTCCATTGAACAGTTTGGATTTCTGGTAAGAATCTAGTGTTAACATATTAGGAAATAACCTTAGTACTTTGATATTTCTTAAAATCATTCACTTAATTTGGTGCCTGTTAATATTTAAAATAATGCCAATAATACATTTTATTTGCAAATATTTATTTATATGATTGTTAAATATTGGGAAGATTAAATCAAATGATAATACACATATGTTAATTTGTTCAAACCAAAATAAAGTATTTTTTAACAAATTCAAAATGACATAGCAAAGATATGAAATTGAATTAAAAGTTAAATTTTTAAATATTATGCATTATTTTATATTATTTTCGATCTTGTTTGAATATACTGTATTTAGATTGATAAAATTATTAAAGTTTTAGAGTATTTCTTGACGTTATCTGAAATATGCTCATCTTTATATATAATTTGAAAAGTTTATTTATAGTATTATCTCTGTCCACTATAAAAAGAATATAGTTACAAATAATTTATTTCTATAATATAGGATACTTTCAGATTATGGTAATTGTATTAGCATTCTTCCACACTTATAAATGGCACTATTACTTTTTCTTGTTTTAAATAATCATATTGGACTTTACATACAGGAGATTTAAAATCTTAGAACATACAATAATTTATTAAAAAATTTCAGCTATCATTAAATTAAAAGTAATATAAAAAATAACAACTAATTTTAAAATACTTTTTCATGCTCTACAATCACAAAGAACAGAAATGTCAAAAACTGAAAAATAATTCCATAGTCATCAATTTAAACTATTTTAAAACAACAAAAAATTACATTATTAACAAAGAAAAAAAATATTATAAAAATGAGATTATTATAATAAATGCATAAAAATGAGAAACAAATACAATGTTTCATAATGATATGACCATAAGAGTTTTTTCATATCAATTCAGTAAAGATAACAATCAAGCTCAAATAAGGAATAATATTTAGCCCTTAATTATATGCAAATGATTATTAAGGCACACAAAATAAAAATAGGGATTATTTCAAGCCCTATTATCTCAGAATGTTTGTTTTGCAAAATTATATGACAATTTCATAAAAATTGGAATTGCTATCTTGATATAATGCATAGAGTAGTTAACTTGTGATGTTTTCTTATCACCATGATTTATGCAAATTACTTCAACAATAAAAGAGGTCATCTGGATGGCTTTTTTTGTGTGCCAAGGAAAATTGTTGAGTGAATTTGGAAATGTTACATTACAGTTTAGAAAGGTTGTGGCAAATCAGTGAGATCAACTGCTAAAATGTTATGTCAATCTCAAGGCACAATCATAGATTTTCAAGTGGATAAGAATGGCATTAAAAATCACCACATCAAAAAGAAAAACTCTTCTGGTAAGTATAAAAGAATAGTTTTGACAAAGCTGTGGCAAAGTGTATTAAACAAGTAACAAAAGAGCCACTTCTTAATGTCTTTACATCTGCCTTGTCCAGAGTTGTCAGAAGTGGAAATTTAATGTATACAAAACAAAAATTACAACCGTGAATGACAAAAATGAATAAAAGAAATTGATCTTAATTGGACATGGAAAAAAGAATATCAAAAAGATATACAGGAAATAATAAAATAGATTTAAAAAAAGCTTGAAAATGTTTGTTATGGTTAATAAATAATTCTCAGTGAGATAGGGTGTTTTGCTTAGGTATAACATAAAAAAAAAATCTTGTAAAACTTAGAAGAGCAGCTTATTTAAACAAATCATACAAAGTCTTTTGGACATTAAGGTTAGCAACTTGATCATATGTGGAGCCATCACAACCTGTCTAATTCAAATATTAATAGTAGAGCAGTATTAATTAGTAGTAGTTGACCATCCCCTCTTCTGGGAGATCAACTTCTACTTTTCCTTGAATTACTTCAACTCCCTTCTGCAACAGACCCTTCTTTCTATTGGACTAGCAGTAGGATAGCATTAGAACTGGAAAATTCAAAATATGAGGTTATTGGCCTGCACAAAATATGATTTAAATGGTTTTCAAGGGTGCAGAGTTTAAATATTCAGACTGTTTTTTGCAAAATTTGAATTGTTGTCAGATGACCATTTGATATTTGGCTGTGAATAGAACAGTTTCTTACATGTAACATTCTTAGAGGTAGAGAAAAAATTATGATATTTGAAAAAAACTAAGATACCATACTTTCAAATGGTGTCTATGTAACCAATGAAATTGTGCCATTTTGTGTCGTTCGGGAATCGTGATAAACGTGACAATGGTAGGCTAAAATAACCAAACTCTTTAAATGGTTTTCATCTTAATATTTATCATACTATAGTATTTGACTTATGCAACTGTAGAGGTTTTCTTAGATTGTTCACTTGGTATGATAAACCCTTACCTAACACATTTTCAATATTCTTTATTCCTCTACTGTACAAAATTTGAAGAATTTTTAAAATGTGTGGCATTAGGTGCTTAGTATTTTAAACCCTTACATAAGATAACATTTGTAGTTATATATAAATCAATAAATATAAGAGTTAGAAGTGTGAAAAAATATCATATTATTAATGTTTGTTGTTATTTTTTGCCCAATCAATGCTCAATCATAGCTCAAGCTCATCTGCTAGTAAATAATATAAATAAACTGCAGATAAACAGCATCTAACCAGCGAGAACCTCACAGGCTGACAGATAGGTTTTATAAAAAGTAAAGCAGAATTCCTTGAAATATAGCCCAAACTATCTTTAAAGTGGCTCAAAAAGTAGTAAGTAGGGATTGCAATTGCTGGATCCCTCATCCAGCAATCCAGCTGGATTCAGCACATTCTTCGGCCTGCTGGATCCAGCGCTGTGGATCCACAAATACTCAAGTAACTTTCTAAATAATGGCACAAAAGTCTACGTAGTTGGTGTTGCCGCTTTGCTACATGCGCTATTGCTTGGCGGTGAGAGTGACGTTGCCATTCAGTGTGGCACATGCTACACCCCTCTCTATAATGCACTGCTCACCCTTTTACCTCTGCTGATCTAATTGCCTGTTGACTTTTTGCTCTTGCTAAATAAAGTGTCTTTGCACTAAATAAAATAAGTAACTCCTCTCCTAGTCCTGGTGCATAATTCTAATTTACGGTCAATTGTGACTTCAATGAATCACGTGACAGAACAATTTATGATTATTTGGTGACCCTGAAACCAACTAGTGTAGAGGCAGAAAGGACCTTCTCTGCAATGGGATATATATGCAATTCATTAAGAAGTAGGTTGGGAGACAACACCCTCAATACCATTTGTTTCTTGAGATCCTACTTCCAGAAAAGTAAAAAAAAAAAATAAAATAAAATAACAGAAGTGATTGATTTAATTTTATTTAATCCTTTAAAATACTTTATTCAAGACAAGACTAATATTTTATAACTTCTACTCTAATTCTACTAAGTAAGAGTTTTTAACTTTTATTCTATAAGTGGTTAGTGGGCTAGGCTAGGCAATTTTATTGTGAAAATTAGTGAGGAACTCAGACTACCTAGTTAGTTAAATAGTTAATTAAATTAATGAGTATCAGTATCTTAGATATATGATGATATGAATGTATGTGATTCATGATTGTGATAATAACAACTGACTACTACTAATTACTAACACTAATAATTAAATTACTTATAAATAACTACAGACTGATATGTAGAGCCTATATAAGAAAACTGGTAAAACTGATAACCACTTAGCCACTGATTATCTGTCCTTACATTATTATAATTATATTAATATAAATTAATTAGTAGTATTACCTTTGCTATTATTTAACTTAAAGATTACATTATAATTATAATTTAACTAAACATTTAAAGTTAATTATCTCTATCTCAAGTGTTAAACTGAACCAAAGTTAAGTTTACTACCTATATGTGTAAGACGTTTTACTGATTACTGACCAGTCTAAATAATAAAAGTTTCTTAAGTATTTAAAAAAAAGGTTTTATTTCTTTAAAAAAACATAAATTGCTGGATAGATAGATAGATAACACTTTATTGCACCAAAAATACATCCGTGCTGGATCCAACTGGAATGATGTTGGTCCAGCAAAAATCCAGCTGGATTGAAAACACTGCTGGATTGCAATCCCTAGTAGTAAGTTGCCCAAATGTAATAGTCTAGAATCTTAAAAATACCTCACTCTCTTATTCTCAATTCCAATCCCAAAAATCAGCTGTATTTTAAGAGATAAGAGGAAGAAAAAGGGTAGTCCACGTGTAAGGTGACACCCGAAAATGTGTTACTGTAAAAGCAAAACCATATTGACCAGTTTAGTGTTGTTGTTGGTCTATCGTTCTCTTATAGTATGGAGGCACTTTGATCTAAATGAATGAATTAATGTACACATATCACAGCTCAGGCAGCTCAGACAGAATTTTCAATTTGAATTTTGAAGTAGTCATATTTTGAACTAACTGAATTCCTTAACATGTAAATCTCTATATCCATGGCAGGGTCAAAAGTACAATTACAAACTAACAAAATTTCAAACTATCTGAGTTTGAATTAACAAAGATTTCCTGTACTTACTAACCCAAAAAAAAATTTCATTTAGATGGTTGAAATGGGTGGTGTACTCTGGCATGACCTGTAAAAACTAGAGTTAATACCAAATTGTTCGAGTTTGGACTCCTGTATCGAGATGCCACTATATATATATAGTGGTTATAGTGGTACCTCTATACATATATATAATGCAGCTTTTAACATTAAAAAACAAACTTATTTTTAATTAATCTTGTATCCCTCAAGTACCTAGATGACATTCATAAGAGCAGTTAAAAATTTTAAGCAAATTAAAATTCATTTCTGGAAAAAGTTTAAGTATTTTTTGAGTAATATAAGAAAACTAGCAAATGAGCCCAGCATTGCTTGGACAAAAAGTAATGATAACAAAAATTAAGATTATTAGATTATAGCCAATCTTACTTGTTTTCACCGAGTGCAAGAATTAGGTACCCCCTCTTCCAAGACTAATTAGAGAATTTTTAGGTATCTGCTTACCACACTGGGATAATGATAAATAAGACTCACTGCAACCACTAACCGGTGCATAGTACCACTAAGTGATAAATAATAAATGTTTTTGTTTCGTAACTCTTTCTGGGTTCTTCTTCAGGTTTAATAAATTCGAAAAATAAGCTGGAGCTTCCAGAATCATTCCTAAATACAAATTCAAACATAAAATCAAACATTAAGACAAAGAGTTCGAATAAAGTGAAATTATGCGCAAGCACTCCCTGAGTCAAGTTTATATACAATGGAACACTAAATATTGCTGAGAATTTTTAGAAGGGTCTAAAAATATGTTCAATTTCCCACATAAATGCAAAAAAGGCATCTAAAATAGTACAGTAGAAGCAGAGTTCTTCAGGGTAATCCTTAACACCCCCGTGGTGGAAATTTTGAAAAATCCTTTCTTAATGTGCATTCTCATGGCATACCCTATTAAAACGCAAAAAACTGCATCTAAAATAGTATAATAGAAGCAGAGTTCTTCACAGTAAGCCTTAATACTGTCACTCTCCCCTGCAGAGGGAATTTCGAAAAATCCCTTCTTAGTGTATGTTCTCATGACATACCCTAACCACGTACCAAATTTCAACTTTCAACTCCTAACCATTTGGACTCTGTGCTTATTATTATTATTATTATCAACACATCTCGATTATATTATAAGATAAGAATACTACATTTTATCATTCTTTGCTCTCTGTATGTTTTAAATGATGTTTTACATTAACAACATGATGATTGAAGATGATGTTTTTTTTTAAATAAATTATTATATGATCTAAGGTTTTGGATCAATGATTTTCTATTTATATGGAATATGACAATGCATTCAATTTGCATGTGAAAAATCAGAAATAAATTGCGATGACTGAATACAGGCATAATCTGTAATAGTAGAGTAGTCCAAAAAAATGTTTACATTTTAAATAATGAAGTATGCTGAAAATTACTTTTTATGTTTATTAATAAGTGTGAAGCAAATTTATAGCTTTTTAAAAATAGATATTTGTAGTAAATACAATTGCATGCTTCATGAAAAAATTAACTTGTAAAATAAGTCAGGATAATAAATTCCTCACTATAAAATAATGATATACAGTAGAGCGTCGATAAGTGGAACCAATTGGGGACTGGGGTCCTTCCAGTTAATGATTTGTTCCAGTTTCCGACTTTGTACGAAAAAATACATTAACCTGTCCGATGTTCAAATTTTTCTCCGTTGCGTATCGCTTCCTGTTGAATTTTTCTCCGTTGCGTGTCGCTTCGTGTTGAATTTTCGTCGATTTTAAGCCTAACGAAAATTTTTATAATAATCATCGAGGCTATCGTATCGTTAAAAATTATTTCTGCATTTTGTACAAACAAAATAAATATATTAAAGAATATAAAAAACATGAAAATTATACTTTAGAAGTAAATTTAGTATCAAAAACATTCAATTCAGCACGACACAGCCGACTGAAAATCGTTCCACTTTCCGGCCATTCCACTTACCGACGTTCCACTTATCGACGCTCTACTGTATTTCATAAAATTACCTATGTGTTTAATGTAAATTTTATTTCAAATTTTATTAAAAGTTATTTTTATTGATAAATAATTTTTTTTTAAGTATGAATCAAGTATTACTGTTATACAGTTTAAAAATGAAAATTCATAAGCTTATGAACAATTTTAGATTTTCAAAAACTTTCTGTAATTCTATGCAATAGAGAATTTGATAAAATTAAACTGTAAAACAAGGTATAAAATTATAAATGAACTTTAAAATAATTGATTAATTTATGATGTTAATTCATGGCAGACGAATGATATTCTGGAAAGAAAAAAAAAGGAAATTATTATTATATTTTTCAAAATAAACTTTAATTATAAAACTAACAGCAAATCTCTACCAATCTATATTTAATACATTAAACTCAACTTTTTAGTAAATTCCTATTCTATTTTATTTTCATTATTAAACTTGACTTATATTATAATAAGTTCAAGTATTTACTAATAAATTTACTTGCTATTCACTAAAATCAAATCAATCATAACTGAAATATAAGAATAATAAATAATGACAAAAATGTTACTACAGTAGACTCCCCTATAACACAGTAGATACGTTCCATGTTATCCGTGTTGTACGAGTCACTTGGATTTTACAAATATTTAAGCCGTTCACAGCCCAAAGTGATTAACTTACTTGTTATATTTAAAATAACTTTCTTTAGAAATCAGGCTTAAAGCACTACATGACAACAATTTTTATGGCTGTTGAATAATAATTGTTCTTTTTTTTTTTCACAAGAAAACTCAACTTTTCCGCCTGAACTGTCCATATATACGTGTTCCACTGGACAGCAGTCATCCAATCAGTATCCTCGCTATGCTGGTAGCTCTCAAGTAGGTCCGCTGCTTGTCCACTATTGGTCCATATTCGACCAATCCTGTCGAGATATGAGTCAGCCATGACAATCTGTCTCATTCTTTTACCGTGTTATATGAGCCTCTTTTAGTGTGTAATATGAACACGATCACAATTTTTCCACCATGTTATACAAATCCGTCTTATATACGAACCCGTATTATAGGGGAGTCTACTGTATTATTTAAATAGTTAAAATATACCATGTTTCATTTCTGATTTTTAATAAATTTCAAATATTTAAATTTGTTTAAAACAATAGTAGATAATAAAAAGCAATAAAAATAACAGCATAATAAAGTTATCTATAGATTAAAAAAACTAGTTCTAAAAATGGATAAAGACAAACTAAAAATTTGAAAATTCAATGTCTATTTGTAACAATTAAAATAAGTACAGTGGAACCTCATTTAACAAGCATAATTCATTCCAGAGTCTTACTCATAATGCAAAACACTCATTAAGCAAAACAATTTTTCCCATAGAAATTAATGTAAAATACAATAATGCATTCCATGCCGAAAAATATACTCAAATATTTTATGTATAATGTTTATTCAAAGAAAATTATACAAAAAACATTGTTAAGGAGAATGAATCATCATCTTTTCTTCTAGTGCAGAATGAACCAACCTGAAATGCAAATTCAATTTGCGGAAAACAAAAAAAAAAAAAAAAAAAACATAATATGTTTGATAAACACACCAAATGATATGCCAAATTCTTGGGCTATGTAAAGGCTATACTTAAATAATAGAAATTAATTAATCTAACTAGAGGTAGGCAGTTATGCTTCCATCTCGTATTAAATTTAATAATTATAAATAGTTAATTTTTAATGCAGACATTTCTAAAATTTGGAATTGGTCATTAAATTTAATACAAGATGGCAGCATAACTGCTTACTTCTAGTCAAATTAATTAATTTCTAATATTTAATTAGTCTTTACGTAGCCCAAGAATTTGGCATATCGTTTGGCATGTTTATCATATAATGGGCTATGGTTGTTGATGTTTATACGTAATATGTGTTGGAAAAAGTTTGGAAAAATGTGTGATCACAAGCAACACTATGATGCTAGCTGAACAAGTGCTAGATGGAGCGTGCGCACAAGCCAGGATTTCCCCTCTCCTAGCCACTCGTTATGCGAAAATTCGCTTGTTAAGCAAGTCATTTTTTCACAATTTATTTTGCTTGTTATGCAAAACACTCATTATGTAAGGTGCTCGTTAAGTAAGGTTCCACTGTATAATGTACAAATTAAAAAGTTATATAAAAACCATTATAAATTTATAAAAATTTTATTTCTAAATTTATAATGGTTTTTTATATACAGTGTTCCACTTATAAGGGGACATCCAAACTTTGACATCCTGGATTTTCCTGAAATTTTAATACATTTTAGTATATCCCTTCCACTAATGCATGGTAACATAACTTATACCAATGAGCAGTAGTTTACAAGAAATCATTGTTTAAACTTTTCCATGTGTATTACACATTGAGTTCTATAAAAGAATCATAACAAATAGGCATGAGTAAGTAAGGCATGAAGTTGAAAAGCTTGTTGTCACAGGTTTGTCCTGCTTTTTTTTCACAATTTTTTCTGAAGTGTGAAATCCAGTGAATTAAAAATATATATTAGTCCAAAAATACTATTTTGTAATTATTAAAATCATTTGCATATTTTTAAATCAACAATTGTAAATAGCGAATTACCCTCTTTGGTACAGAACTTATCATAAAGTCATTCAGCAAATTGTGTTGCTAAATAAATTAGTACCATGTGATATTCTCAATAGGTTCATGTTGCTACTCACATAATTGGAGACTAGACATCTGGAGTGAAGCAGTCATCCAAGAATGTGCTGACATTAGCAAAGTGAAGGGAGTCCCATCTTGTTGGAAAATTGTCTCTTCAGGAAACTGAGAGACAGAATATTCCTATAATACATTCAGATATATTAGTCCAGTTATCATGGCCTCTCAAGAAAAAAGAGGCTGTTGATTTTGTTCCTCATGACTCCACATCAAATAGTGAGCATGATTATTCAAACCACAATGTCATATACAGCAGGTGGATTTTCAGACAGACAGATGTGGTAGTTATGTCTGTTTATTTTTCCAGACAGGTGGAATGTTGTATTGAGATGCTACAAAATCTGTAAGGAACCGAGTCTGAGCGTTATTTTTATTTTATTATTATTTTTTGTTTTATTATATTTTGTTTGGGGCTTATGTATAGTTAGGACGAAGGTTTCCCACCACTCTCTTAGTAACCAAAAAAGAAGATAATAAACCAACTCATTGTAGGAAAAATCACGCACACTTGCGCTGCCCAGCGGAAATGAACAGTCCGCAGAAAAAAAAAATGGAGGGGGGAATCCCCACACTCACTAGAAAAGAAATACTTACTAAACCGTCATAAAACATCCCAGAAAATTGTGCTGAATGCTTTGTAAACAGTTTATAAGATTTTGTCGGAGAATTGAAGCTGCCAGAAAGAAATTTGATGTTAGAAAAATTAAGTATGTAAATAAGGGGAGTAACCTAGTTGAATTGTGACGTCACCTCACAGCATAAAACCAGCATGCTAACCGAAGATGATAGAGGTGATTCCTGATCGAGGTGTACTACTGAGTGAAAAATCCAAGGCAAAGTCCAGATTGAGAATTAGGCAATCCAAGAGGTTTAACGAGGAATTCGATTTGACGATAGCGAAAGGATTGAGGAAACAGGTTCCTAGTATAGTGAGGTGACAGATGTTTAGTTCATAAGAGATTTTGTTCATAGTTCTTAAGTATTGATTTCTCAAATTTTCAAAGGAGAATTAAGATTAAGTTAAGCTAAGTAGCTGAGTTTTATTGTTGGGTTGACTTGTTGATTTTCGTTAATAAATTTTGTTTTGGATTACAGACATTTGTACATAGTTAAAATCGATTTACTAATTAAATATATTTGAGACTTTTTCTTTGACTTGATATTTGTCATTATTCTTACTAATTTTTTCGGTGCACGCATAAAAGCTCAGGCCTGGCAAACTAATCTCGAATCCTCATAAAGTACCTGTTAGGTTAACGGAAGTTTTACCGACCGCAGTTAGTGTCGGTTTCCTGAGATACTAAAAATAGTACTTTACAAATCTAGGAAAGTATTGTTGGCATCAACTTTTGAAACATTGTTTGTACTGTTTTTTCCATGCTGTTCTGTCTTCTAGCTTCATTTGAATCTTGTTTTCATGTAAATACATGTTCTATCTATGGTGTACCATAGGCACTGCTGTTAGTGTGTTGCTACAAATCTCACTATCTTGTGCAGCTTAGATGAATTTCATTGAGTTTCTCTGAATTAACAGTCAAATTTGTTCAATTTTTCTTCTGTCCTTGGCTTGTTTATGAACCATCCGTAACAAGCATCCCATTTCACTGAGTTTCTTGTCTTGTTTCATAATGAATATGTAAGTTGGAACTTATACTGTCACTCCAAGGTTGTAATTTGTTGGGTTTATAAATTTTAGAGCTGCTATTTACACTAGTGCTTACCTTCTGTCATTAGAACTAACACTTAGTATGTTGCAAATTTCTGTTTTATTATATGTCTAAGTAAGACATCCTGTCAAACAGTCAAATAGTCTTATAATAAACTTTATATTTTGAATTTTTCTGTAGAGTGTTGAAAATATGTCGTTTTTGCATTTTTAAAATGTTTCTATTTAAAGAAGTTTAATTTCTAAGATTAAATAATTTAAATAAGTAAAAAAATTATTATTTTTTATATTGATAGATGTTAAATTGGTTATAATTTTGAATCATTTCTGCAAATGCTTCCACCTGAAGGCTGTTATGAGTACATTACGAATGTTACAGTTATTGACTGTACTCATAATGAGATTGAAGTATCTGTCCCCGAGAAGAGTTTGATACATTCAAAACTATAAGAAATGGTTTAAGTTATCAAGAAAATGTTCTGGATAGAATTTTTGATTATTTAAATAATATTCAAATTGATTGTTTAAAGTAAAAAGACTATGTAAAAAAAATAGACATAAATTACAGAATATGCTAAGTAATAATCAGTAATTTTCAATCATAACATTTTTTTTCCTCTCAATTTTGATACAAAATATTAACCTTCTATTTGATTTTTTGACATTTTAAGACTAAATAGTTTTTTCATAATTATATACTGTATCATATCTAAATGTAAATTTAAATAACATTACATATAAAAATTGTTTAGAAAATTATCAATGTTACAGAGTAAGATGAAATTTATTTAGATTGGCTTGTAAAGCAATTAATCTTTTGTTACTAATTTTTTGTTTATCTCACAATATATTAACTATATTTACTAAATAGGAATGAAGAGATAAAAACAAGAAAATATAGATAAAGGAGAGATGACACACACATCATATTTTTGTTTACAATTTTCAGTATTTCCTGTTGGATTTCAAGAGGAATTTGCTAGTGAATGATTAGTACTTAGTATTTTACTTATACAAAATAACTCCACAGAACTATAATAACTGAAATTATAAAACTATCTGTAAGCCAAAAATATTTTAAAATAACATTTATTTAAAATATTACTTGCAGTATATTTAATTTGAAAATATCCAAAAGAAAATAAAATGTCTAATTTAGGACTTAATAATACCATAACATAAATTAGGAACAAGTTGACTGGATCAAGGATAACAACTTTGGATTTTTTCAAATTGTGTAAATGTGAAAATATGATATTTATGATATTTTTTCCTAACACATCTCTGAGAAACCAAAATGGAGGAACTTGTAAAATGAGTTAGGAATATTTATTACACAGTGGAATCTGATTATTACATTACAGATAATATTATCAATCAGCTATTGTTATCATAATCTGTAGATCCCAAAACACTGTGTATAAAATCAGTTAAAAATAATCCACCTATTATAATCACACTTCAGCTATTGTTATCAATTGTGATAATTACTTTAGAAACAAACAATAAGAATTCATACTAAATGGATATTTTCTTCAAGACTTACTTTGAAGTGGAGCATACTTTTTACCTTTAACATACTGTAAGTGTGTGACAAGAATTCATAGAAAACGTGTACTGTAGATCTTTACTTAAAACATAGCTTTGCAGATTACCATTTCTGTTACAATTTCTCTAGTTTAATTTTGTGATTTGTTGAGTTAAAAACAGTTGTTTATAAGAAATGTAGCATATATAAATGTGTAATGTCATATTAAGTGTATAGATTGTGATAAATACAAATTAAACACAATGTTTATACTGTAATTGCTTGCAATAAATTGAGTTCAATAATAAAAATTTTTTTATCCTCTATTTAATATTATCAGTTGGTTATCATTATCAAAAGTTGCAAGTCCCAAAGTGTTCATAACTGAATTTCACTATATTTGATTTTATTGATTCTTGTTTGTATCTAAGTAAATTCTGTAGGATTTATACAGAATATATGTAAAAATGTACATCAAAATATGTAATATATACAGTCGAGTCTGCATAAGTTGACACCTGGATAACTCAACACCAACGGTTAAGTAGTCAGTTTCTGTGGTCCTGGCCGACTTACATAGGCATTAATGTTAAAAAACTCTAGTTTACTCGACACCGTTTAAGTCATTACCACTGGATAAGTAGACATACTTTTGCTGTCCCACACTCCAATAAGTCATCACCCCTCCTGAAAAAATGAATTCACTCTGCACGTTTGGTGCAAACTCATTTTTTTCAGGAGGGGGAGTCGATCTATTTATTAATATGTAATTAATATATTTAATAATATAATAATATATTATTATTATTATTAATATATATATATATATACATATTAATAAAAATGAAAATATACAATCTACAACAACATCACACCAGAATCTAATTTTGCATTTTTTCACGCTAGAGGCATTAAGAATCCTTAGACATTACTTGTCAACAATTGACAATTGCAAAGATGATGGTTTCAAGTCATTCCTGATCGTTGAAAAAGAAAGTCGAGACAGTTAAATGCTCGAAACAAACAACACTAAACGAATTTTTCAGTTTTTCATCTTCAGAGTAATTGTAAATGGAGAACACAATGTATTGTAAGCCTATACTACTGTATAACACACTACTGTATTTTATTAGTTGTAGTTTTCTGGTTTATGGTTTATTTTCCGACTTCGCTTTAGTCATCACATTGGATAACTCTACACATTTTCACTTCCCCTTGGGGTGTCGACTTATGCGGAGTCGACTGTATATATATATATATAACTTCCTTTATGATTTATAAAGAAATTAACCCTTTTACATATTTTATTAAAAAATAAATAAGTATATATTTATTTAATTTATTGATTATTAAAAATTTCAGCTTTACTAGCTGTTTCAAAATTTCTTTACGATAGTGAAAATAGCAGTAAATCAAGAAACTCATTAACAAACTGCAATAATTGAAAAACATCTACATAACTTACAAGAGATTTGTTTAAATTTCAATAATGAAACATAACATACTAAAACTCAATTTTTATATTCATATAAATATGTAGAAAGTTCCAACTTTTTAATTACAAAACTTCTACATAAAATAATACGTTTCATAACAAATGCTATTTATTAATTGAAAAAAAAATTTAAAAATTAAAAAATATTTAAATATTTTTAAAAAAAATAAATTCTTTATTGTAAACAGAAAATAATAAAAGGTGCTTTAAGACATCAAAAATTATTTAGAAAACTGGTTAAAAGCTATTTACTCTCATAAGAAATACATGCAGTTTGTTACAACTATTTAAATTTTATGTAGGAACTTGCATGAATCAAATAGTTGAATAGTTAGCCTCAGTGTGCTTACATATGGAAAATCTATACAAATATGAAGGATTAAATTATTATTTTCTCTCTTTGATAAGGAAATATTTTCTTTTAATTTTAATAATCATAAGTAAATATATTAACCAGGTCCAAATGTTAATTATTTTCAATTAAAAATAGACTTACATTTTTAAACCTTATTATATATGGTATAATTTTTATTTTCCTCCAGATGGTGTAGGAGTTTGAGTTTGCGTGACTGCTTGATCACTGTTATCCAACTGTTTTAGTAAACGAAATAAAGCTGCTGCTTCGCGAATTCGACTAAATTCTATACAAAATGCTTGAACTTCAATAAACAAATCCTAAAATAATATATAAAATTATTTTCATAAAGAATGTATTTCAGTAAATTTAACATAATTTTTTTTTAGTTTTACAAAAGTATATTTTAAAAATTTCTATTATATTCTCATTAATATCGTGACATACACATTCCACAAGTAAATAAATATAAAGTGAATCAACTTATAAGGTTTGAATTTACATGCATTTCACTTAAAACTAAAATAGTCATTCTAACAAATTTCACAAAATTCACATTTTATATTAATTCGTAAATCAAATTTTTAAATTTAATTGTTATTTTTAAAACGTTTGAAGATTTTTCAAGTTCATAAACAATGCAGCAATAAATTTCTACAAAAAGTGTGAGGGAGGGACATATGTTAATAATCAAAAACAGATTTTATTCATATTGATATTTTTAAAATTAATTAAATTTATTATTTAATTATATAGCATTTTAAATCACTAAAACTTGCTATTATACATTAAAATTTAACAGTAAATTTTTATGTCTGAAATAAGAACTTGTTGTAATTGTTTTTGTTTCCTTGACATATGCTGAATTACCCAAAGTCTTTCAATATTTTAGAAATATTTTAAATTTTCTCTTTATATTAATTAACCATTAAATTATTGTATAACTTGAATGTGCAACGGAATGCTGATTTCCGACTATATTAGTTGAGTGTTTAATTGCCAAATGTTTTCATTGAAGTCAATGGAGAAAAATTGGTATTTTCAGAAACAGGTTGTTACATAGACTGCATAAATGACTGTCCATAAACCAGTTTCCAGAGTATTAACTTGTATTCAAAATAATTTTAAATAATAAGATAATTTTTTCATCAAAAACAGAAAGAATATTTTAACTTAAATAGCAAAATTAAAATGATCAAAGTTTAATTAAAAATTCTAAAATTACATTATTGTATTAAAGTAATATATTTTAAACTTATTTACATTATTTATAGAGAAGAAAGCAACAATACAAACCTGAACATTTATGATTTTATTACGAATTAATGATTGTAGAAAAACACAAACTAATCGTACTAAACGATTTTGCATGTAACGATCTTTGATTGTTTCACATGTAGAAATACAATTAGATATATATAAATGTACAAATTCCGTAGGTAGATCAACAGCCTAAAAAGGTTTAATTGATATTTAATTTTTATATATTTTTCTGAATTTTTATTAATATATTTTATAAGATTAATAATTATTATATTAATTTACAATATTTCACTATTAATAATTATAAATATATAAATATTAATATTGTTAAATATGTGTTGAAATATATTATAAAAAAAGCATTATTATTATTATGTTGGGTTAAGTGAGATATACTCGGTTAACACCGGTGGCTGTGTACTATGCCGGACCAAAGTCAAGGCATAGTAACCAAAACAGAAATTAAAGAAGTGTATCAGTGTGTGTGTCTGTATTCAGGAATTTTCTCACAATATGACATGTATTCAATATAGTGGCCTTCTGTAGTGTGATGTATGTATTTCTATTCAATTGTAATGTGCCCAGGCTTCTGTGTAGTGTGTGTGGTATGACACCTGTACAGGAGAGAACAACAGGTACAATAAGCACCCTATCCATCCTCCATAGACGCCTTATTTCCTGGGCGAGTTCTGTGTACTTGCTAATTTTTTCAGTGCATGTGTTTTGTATATTGTGAGTGTTTGGAATGGATATGTCTATAATGTATGTGATTTTATTGTGTTTGTCAATGAGTGTGATGTCTGGTCTGTTGTGGTAAATTGTTTTATCTGTGATTATGGCTCTGTCGTAGTACATTTTGTGCGTGTTGTTTTCCAATACTGTCTGTGGAATGTATTTGTAGTATGGTTCGTGGATGTCTACTAATTTGTGTTTCTTTGCAAGCTCTTGGTGTATTATATTTGCTACTTGATTATGTCTGTGTAAATAATCTGTCTGTGCCAAAAGCTTGCAACCAGAAGTGATGTGTTGTATAGTTTCTGGCATGATGCGACATTTTCTGCACGTGTCATTTGTGAGTGTTGCATCTTTGAGTATGTGTTTTCTGTAGTTTTTAGTATTTATGACCTGATCCTGTATGGCAATCATAAATCCTTCCGTCTCCCCAAAGAGGCATCCCCGAGCTAACCAGCTGTTTGACACAGTTTTGTCAACAAAATCCTGGGCCAGATCATAAGGATGCCTGCCATGGAGTGCCTTTCGAGCCCACGATTGCTTAATGGTGTCTATGCTTTTTATATGTTGTGTTGTGTCCATATGATGTGAGTGTAAGTTTAATGGTGTGTTATTTGAGTCTGCTAGAGTTACTGCTTTATGTAACTGTGATGTTTCTTGTTTTTTGTAGAAAACCTCTCACAGTGACTGTATTTGTTTGTAGTGAAGGTTAACTATGTCAATCAGGCCACGTCCGCCATCTTTACGTGGAAGGGTTAATCTTTCTGTGGCAGATTTAGGATGATGTTGTTTATGCTTAGTAAGTGTTGTTCTTATTTTCCTTTGGAGTTGCTCAAGATCTGTGTGAGTCCAATGTATAACTCCAAAAGAATATGTGAGTACTGGGATGACATATGTGTTTATTGCTTTAACTGTGTGTTTTGCATTTAACTGTGTTCTGAGAATAGCATTTAACCTACTTTGGTATTCTTTAATTAATCTTTGCTTTATTTGTGCATGTTCTGTTAGTTTGGCCTGTTGGAATCCTAAATACTTGTAGAACTCGCCCTCTTCCATGGATTCAATAATGTCTCCATTTCCAAGTGCAAAATCTTCTTTCTTCAGGATTCCTTTTTCTATGTGAAGTTTTTTGCATTTATCTAGGCCAAATTCCATTTGTATGTCCTTGGTGTATGAATGTGTGATTTGTAGGAGTTGATGAAGTTGTTTTTGTGTAGATGCATAAAGTTTTATGTCATCCATATACATGAGATGTGACAGTGTAAACTGTGTTGTTTTTTCGTGTCTGATATTGTAACCATATTGCGTGTTGTTTAACATGTTGGATAATGGATTCAGGGCTAAGCAGAACCAGAGAGGACTCAAGGAATCTCCTTGAAAAATTCCTCGCCTAATAAAAATTTGGTTTGTTTGTATGGAAGTGTTACTAACCCTGAGATGTAGTGATGTTTTCCAGTGCTGCATAGTGTTTTGGAAGAATGTAATGAGTGATGGATGTATTTTGTACATGTGTAGAATATGTAGCAGCCAACTGTGTGGAACACTGTCGAATGCTTTTCTGTAGTCTATATATGCCATGTGTATGTTTCTGTGTTGTTTGTGTGCTTGCCGTAGAATGACTGAATCTATGAGTAACTGTTCTTTGCATCCCATGTGATTTCTACGGCAACCTTTTTGTTGTTCTGTTAGAATGTCATGTTCTTCAACATGTTTGTATATTTTGTTTGCGATACAGGATGTCAATAATTTGTAGAGTGTTGGAAGACATGTAATTGGTCTGTATTGCGTGGGGTCTGTGGTATTGTTGTTTTTAGGTTTCATGTAGGTGATGCCCTGAGTAAGAAAATTTGGCATGTCTTGTGGATTGATGATGATGTGTGTTAGGTGTTTAGCTAGTTCCTGGTGCAGTGATGTAAACTTTTTGTACCAGAAATTGTGAATGTTGTCTACACCAGGTGTCTTCCAGTTGTGTGTTCTGTTAACAGTGTATTGGAAATCATGTATGTTTATTTCAGCACAGGGCATAGTTGGTATGTTATGCAAGTTTCTGTTCTCCTCCTCGATCCAGCCTGCATCAGCATTGTGCATGACAGCACTGGACCAAAGAGAAGACCAATATGTTGTGAGTTCTTCTTCTGTTGGTGTGCCACTGTGCTGTGTATCAGTGTTTGCTTTGTTATTAATTTGTCTGTAAAAGAGTTTTTCATTGTTTGTAAATAATTTATTTTGTTGTTTTCGTAGTGTACATGTTTTGTATCGTTTGAGTCTACGTGCTTTGGCAGCAAGTTTTTGTTTTAGTGTATCAATGTATTCTGTAATGCGTGTGTTGTGATGTTCATGTTTTGTGTGTGTTTTTATTTTCTTGAAAATGTTTTTGAGCTGTTTCCTTAATTTGGGTGTTTTGTTGTTTTTAGTGTATTGTGTCAGCCTGCCTAATTGCTGTCTAATGTCATTTATTTGTGTTTCTATTCTTCTCTGCCAGGCAGGCTTGTGATAGAATTGTGTTTTCTGTGTATTTGTCTGTTATTGTACTTTCAGTCCATGGTGTGTCACTACTGTGACTATCCCAGCATAAACTAATGTATGAATGTCTGCGAGTGTAGAAATTGAATGAATGTAGTGTGGTAGTAAGTGAGTGTTTACATAATTTAGTGTTTTTCCTACTTCCTTTGACGTGTTGATTTTTGGTATTCGTGGTCGTTGTGTGGGATCTGTGCCTGTATATTCAGTGAGTGTTTCCTGAAATATAAGTGAGAGCGTATTAACTAAATCCATGTCTATGTTATCAGTGATGGATGAGGAAGTGTCTGTAGTATCATTAGTGGTAATTGTTGTATGTGTGTTATTATCAATGCTTGTTGCTGGATTATCCTGACAGGTTACATGATCTTCATTAATGTTAGATGTTTCTGTCTGTTGATGTATTTGATCAGCAACCTGTTGTTTGATAAGTTCAAGTGTTGTTTGTGGAATAAGGTTGTTGTGTATAATTGTTCTTTTTTGATCAACAACCCTTTGTTCGGTGGCAGTGAGATGAGGATACTGTTGTGTGAATTTATGGTGTAGTTGTTGTCTGTATGCTGTCATGTTTGTTTCAAGTTTTGTGATGGTGTAAGTAAGGTACGGATGATAAACTCATTCATTTCTACTGTCCATTTCATCTGTTGGCGTGGTTTTTCAGCGTTTGTGGTCTGTGGATGCATTTCCACAGAAACACCAAGGCTGGGTTGGTTCCTCACATCTGTTGAGGGCATTGCAGTAGCCATGCTTAGGCTGATGCTGCTTTTGCCACCGGTAACCAAGGAAGACTGTGACCTATTTTTCGAACGTGAGCCTCTGCCTAACCCACGAACGCGGACCTTGTTAACCCGGGCGACGTCCGAGCCAGTATCACACTTTGATCTAGTTATTACCATAATAAATATCACCACAGAATGTGGGTGTGGTCACTCTTAGCTTCATTTCTCCCCATAAACCTTACTGGCATGGGTGTCCCTACCAAGAGCTTGTGCTCCAGCCTGCATTGCCCTATGGATCAGTAAAATTACTGGGCTCTCCCACCACAAGCAGGTGGTGACCACGGGAGAGTTGTTGTTATTGTTGTTGTTGTTGTTGTTATTATTATTATTATTACAAAAGAATTTTCTGTTCATTATAATATAGTTAAGAAATTTTTTCAATACAGTGATACCTCGGCACATGTCTGCTTTAGAATACGTCCAATTCGGAATACATCCTGTTTGGACGGAACAAATTTTGCTTGGTATATGACTTTTGTTCAGTATATGACTTAATTCAATTATACACACCATCTATGAACAAGTAGTACTATCGGTGTACTAGACCAGACTAGACATTCATGGTGCCACAGTCTATAGCTTTGTTAAATTTCTTCTGATTTTAATTTGTAAGTAAAACTTTATTATTTTTATTAATCATGAATTGCAAAAAGGCAAATGAAAAGCAACAGAAAACTAAAAAAATGACTAGAATCACAATGGAACTGAAAAAAGAGATTGTTAAGAAATATGAAGGTGGCAGGCATGTTCAAGATTTAACTGTTGCATACCGTATTCTGAGAACGACGATATCGACAATCGTGAAAAATAAAGACATTATTAAATCTGCTAACGTTGCGAAAGGGGTTAAATCAATTTCTAAACAGAGATTGGAGACATTAGATCATGTTGAGAAATTGCTTTTGCTTTCGATAACTGAAAAACAATGTGCTGGCGACAGCGTATCAGAAGCAATTATTTGCGATTATTACTGTAATAACTTTAAAAATCTATAATAAAATTTATTTTTTTATTAATGTGCTCAAACAGTGTTTCAATTATTTTACAACCCCATTAATATACCATATCAAGAGGAGTTTTTTTTTTACATGAGAATGGATTAATCATTTTTACATTACTTCTTATGGGAAAGGTTAGTTTGGTATACGTTCCTATTTGGTATAAGTCCAAACATCAGAAATGGATTAAAGTTCTATACCGAGGTTCCACTGTATTAAGCTTTTAAACATTAATTAAAATATCATATTTCATCTCAATTCTAAGATGCACCATGAATATCAAATTAAATTTAAAAATTTTCTTCTTTCATAGAAAATTTTTAAATAATCCATTTTATTCAGTTTTCTTAAGTAACAAGTTAGAAAGACAATACAATAAAATAGATAATGTTTAGCAGTTCCATTTCCATGTTCTGATGCAGAATTAAATTAAATAACCATTCATTTTAATGCTATGTCTTAAAATATTTGTTCTCTTGAATATATTTTAAACATTAACAAGAAGTTTAGTTTAAACCCTCATTACCAGAAAACCTCATTTAAAATGATGTGAATGTTGATCAGTTTGGCCAAAAAAACATTATTAATACAAAATGTATCACATGTCTGCAATAACTATTAATTAGTATTTTGGTCTGTGAATGTGAAATGTCATTGATTCTACAAAGAATCTCTTCTTTGACAAGTAAAAATAGGTTAAAATAGTGCATCTTACAATTGAGGAAATAAGATATATTCTTGAGATTTTCAAATTAAAATTTTTCTTTTCTATAATTAAAAAGTACTGGGTGCTGAATTTGTTGATGGTGTTGGATCTATATAAGCCAGATCTGTTTTAACTACTTGCTTCTGCATCATTTCAATTATTCTGCTAATCCGAACAGGGCTTGGTCCCAATTAGTTCAGACTAGCAGGACTTTACAGTATACATAAATTACCAAGATGTTTGCACCAACTTGTTTGGCAATTGTGATGCACATAATAGGCACAGGAAAGCACCAGTGAAAGCATGACCCAACACAAACAAGACAGTGTTAACAAATGAGTACTTTCTCTCAATCATATCCATCTCAATCTCATGGTCATTGCTTCCATCTTTGCAAGGTGGAAGCAGTAACCATGAGATTGAGATGGATGGGTGCTTGCATTTGCCTTGATTTCCATATGGAATCTTTAGTGTATCATGTAGCCAAACAAATTCTGATGTATGAAATACTGGAACATGAAAGGTCATTATTAGACAATTCTGGATTATTGGATGCCAGCTTAAACTTTTAGTGTATAAATTTTATTGATATACTAATTAATATTTAATTATTAAGTTAACAAAAGTAAAATTTATTAATTTTATTTATATTAACTCAATTATAAACTTAATTAATAAAAGAATCATTAATACTTACTGTTGTTAACCTATTCACAACTTCCATTGAATGTAAAGACATTTCCATATTTACTAATACTGAAAAATACCTAAATTAAAAAATATTTTAAAAAATTATTATGAAAACAAATTCAACAAATTATAATATAAAAATACTTAATTCATAACATTTATTAATGTGAATAAATTTTATTAGTGAAATATAACAAAAGTTTTTTTATTAAAATTGGACGACTGTTTAAAATTAAAATGCTTTGAAAATGGTTTTGTGTTGCTTGTAAAATTAAAATGCTTTGAAAATGGTTTTGTGCTAAGTTTATAATTGAGTTAATATAAGTTTTTCAATTAATATTTTCTTATAAAAGATGATTTTTTATATAATTAAACTATTACAATGTTTTAAAAAGTTTCAAAACTGGATACATTACAGAATTCTGATATTTAGAATTTTGTATGCAAATTTTTTATTTGTTAACAAATCTTGGAGTAATAAAAATCCTGGAATTTATTTCTAATAATAAGAGATTTTATTATGCAAAATATCACCCTGAGAAAATAATTTGGAATATATATAAAAAAAAAAATCTTGTCCAAATCCTAGTCTACAAAAAAAGTTACTATAAAAATCTTGTCCAAATCCTAGAAATCAAAAAAGTTATTATGCAATAAGAAATTTGTAATGACATTAAAGTTATATATATGGTATTGCATTATGAGTAGGGCCAGCCCAAGAAAAAGCTGGGCCTGGTGCAAATTAGTAGTGTGGGCCTTTTATAATAATAATAATAAAAGAAACCAGTTTCAAACAACAAAATAAAATTTTAATGGTAATCATACCATCTGTTAAATAGATCAGTGGAAATTAGTTAAATTAGTGAATAATGAAATGATTAATTTTAAAATTTTGCAAGAGTTGGATCATGCGGGATTATGGGTGGTTGTACTGTTCACACCATCCTCTGACCAGCCCTGCATATGAGACTTGTAACTTGATCACTTGGTACCAGTTGACTGCATGGTATTGCACATAACATACAGATCCAGTGTGCAATATGTACTATTAAATTTAATGTCATTACAAATTTCTCCCTGTACAATAACTTTTCAGACACACCACTGTATATTACACAATTTCACATCATCACCACCAAAAAAGAAAGCATTACTTAGAAAATAAAAAATTAATCCATTTTAAGAGCAAAAACTTTTATATAAACATTTATAGAACTGTAGAAGAAATATTTCAGAAACAGCTGTTGATTTAAGAAAACAACTTCGATGCATTTTTCTTTTTAATCAAACTCATTAACAGATATATAAAAATGACTAATTTTTGATATCATAATTTGTAAATAAAAGCAACAAAATAATAGTAAATAAAGAAAAGAATGGATTGATTAAAAGTATTAATAAATTTCTTTAGTAAAATATCATTTTACATACAAACAAGATAACATAATTACTACAGTTTTCAGAATTTATTCCTATTATTTCTAACTTTATATTATTATTCTTAGAATAATGCAAAACCAGAAATGTAAAAATCTCAAAAAATATAAACAGTTAAGAAAATTTAATATTCAAAAAATTCCAGATATTTTTGTTTGTGTTATTTTCACTCAAGTTTGTTAATTAATAATGCTTCTTTTCCATTTTATATGTACTTTAACTAATAATATCAAATAACAAATATATTAATAATATATTTTATCGTCCTTTTATTTTTGTAATTGTTATATGATTTAATAATGGGTTATGGCTATAAAATGATAAAAGTTTTTATGCAAATTTGTCATTAATATTAGCAGCATTTATTTATATAAACTAATTTGTTTCTTTTCAAGAATACTGTATACAGCAGCATTTAATTTTTTTACTTTAATTTTCTGATGCAAATCAGAAAACTGTTGTAAAATATTATGTAACTCTCCATAACTGTTCCATAACTCTCCTGAAGGCCTGAATGTTCAAAAATGTTTGTTTCATATAGTATAATATAGCAAACTTTAGATATAAAAAACTTTCATTCATAATAGTTCCTGTTTTAGTTAAAAAAATAAAATCACAACACATACAAAATATTGTTTAAATTTATAAATAGAATATTTCTGTAAATCATATTTCACTCAAAGAAAGATTATGCTATTAAATATATTGAAGTACTCTGACAGTATATACAAATTAAAACTAAAAAATTTCCAATTGAAAAATGTTTAAAAAATTTTTGTTCTTTTAATTCATTACAAAATTCTGAATATGAAGTAAAATTTTTATGAGTTCTATAATAGAGTTTTGCTTTGTTGAAAATTTAGACTATAATTAAAATAATAAAATAATTGCTATTTTTCAATTAAGCAGAATTTTATTATATATTACTTTTACATTTATTTGAGAATTATATCAAAAAATTGCCTTACTCAGTAATCTGACTTGATTGCATCAATTTTAACAGAACTTCAATTGCAATTAATGGATTATTTTCCACTAAATCAGGAAGCTGAAAATTTTTAGAATTGGATTAATATGGGATTAATTTATTAATTGTAATCTTTTAATTATATTTTAAAAACTAACAATAATATTTTAAGAAATTCTTATTTGTTTTTTCATTTGTAAAGTAAGAAAAATACTGTATTTGCAATCACTACATGAAACAGCATCCTATACTTTTTTGTATAAGATTATAACTTACAACATGCATACTACGGGTTTTCAATAAAAATGTAAATAAAAAAAACATGTTAAATACAGATTTTTGATTTGAACAACTTTTATCATATCTACTTTGTAATATGTAAAAGTTATAAATCTAAATTTTTATTAAATATAGAAAAAAACACTAATTACTAATTAGTAAATTGTAAAGGATCTTTTCTTCACATTAATACATATTTGCATGCACATATATGGCAAGATAGAAAAAATTCTGCATTTATATCAAAAGAAAATTATAAATATTAGACATTTATTGTAAATGTGTTATAAGCTTTTTTATTCATATTGATATACTCATGTTATATATTGTTAATGGGATTTACCGTATATTTCCACAGATAAGACAACCTTCAGATAAAACGAGATATAAATTTTTGTCAAAGTTTTATAGGAGTGTACTATAGATTACTCCCTATGGAATTTCAGGACTTTGATTATATATTTGAACTCAGGAGATTGAGACGAGTTCAACAGTACCCTATTTTTGGACCGGAGACGAAAAATAAAAAAGTTATCACACTTTTTAAGTTACCATACTTTTTCAATGCTCTCACGCAGACGGCACCGTAGTTGCTAGTATTGCCATCTTGCGGTAAAGTCTGCAAACCGTGACATCGGACTACGGTCATCTCCCGGAGCGTTAAACACGCGATACGAGAGCGGAGAGAGCAACGCGACTTCCGATCATCATGCAAAAAAAAATTTATTATTTTTAAAAAATAAAAAAGTGATTTGCAAGTACACAGGCTTGTTAACAGAAATCATAACACTTCTGTTAATGAGATTTTATGTTTCAATAGTCACTTCTCAAAAATAATTTATAAAATAACAGTTATAAAAGCAAGACCTAGAGCAGGTACACAAAACGATCACAATACTAATGAGTAATTATTTATTGTGACATCATCACAATGCTAAGCTGCAATTTTTAATCATCTTTTTAATTTATTTAATTTAAAATACATGCTCTCCACCTCAAATTAGTAGTGGCTTCCCCTTGTAAGTCATACTTTTCCTTTAACAATGGAGTGATGCTGGTCATCTATTAATTGCTTTCAGGGAAAGTTTTGAATTGATATAATGTGATGTCTGGTTTACATCAGAAGTTCATATACAGGGTTTTTTATCTTGAGACAATGAAATAACTTACTTGGATCTCATTATTTTGAGAAAAAGGTACCTAGAAAAGTTGTAGGGTTTCAAAGGCCCAATTGGTGACCTTGATCTCCAAGGTCATTTGAGGGTCAAGTTTGTTTTTTTCAATGGGAACACACATTTTTGACCCCAGCAATGGAAAGAGGGAGAAATTTCACAACCAAATATACTTTTGACCTTATGGTCTAGGTCAACGGTTATGATTATTTTAAGGTTTAAATTATAAGCTTTTTCTAATGGGAAACCACACTTTTCATTACTGGAATGGGCAGGAAGTAAAAGTTACATTTTTTCATGACCTTATTACTTTGACCTTTAAAAGCATTCACTACTTTTAGCACTATCCAGAAGTAACAATGTGAAAGTAGTAGTTTTCTGCTCCCTTTAAGGTGCTTATTTTCAGTGAGTCCCTTTGCCTCTCACTATCGTGGTGCTTGTTTTTTGTGAGTCACCTTACTTCTTGCCATTGCTTGAGATGTTGGTTTCAGAAAAAATTTTATAACAAATGTTCAAAATAATGTCCTTCCACTTCGATGCATTTGTTGAGCCATGCTTAAAATTATCACGTTGGGGATGACCTTCAGAGGTCAAATTTGGGGTACTCAAGATCATGGCTGATTGTGAAATTTCCCGCTCTTTCGATGTAAATGTAACTTTTACCTCCCTGCTCATTCCAGTAATAAAAAGTATGGTTTCCCATTAGAAAAAGCATATAATTTAAACCTTAAAATAATCATGACCTTTGACCTAGACCATAAGGTCAAAGGTATATCTGGTTGTGAAATTTCCCACTCTTTCCATTGCCAGGATAAAAAATGCGTGTTCCCATTGAAAAAACAGACTTGACCCTCAAATGATCCCGAAGGTCAAAGTAAAGGTCACATCCAAGGTCACCAATTGATTGGGCCTTTGAAACCCTACAACTTTTCTAGATACTTGGATCTCATTATTTTAAGAAAAAGGTAAGTTATTTCATTGTCTCAAGATAAAAAAAACCATCCTGTATAGTTAATCGGACCCTCCTGCCCTTAAGGTTTCCATATCTGATCTCAAATTTCATCTATCTAACTCCATTCTCAAGAATAAGGCAAGACGGACAGACAACAATGGGAATTTGTTGGGCTACAATTTTTTCAAATTGCAGCCCAACAATTCTGTCTGGTTTTGAGTTCCTAAAACTTCAAACTAAATCATTGATTAAAGATAAATTTATATAACACTAGTTATAAATGAAAAACTTTAAGTAATTGTATTATATTACTAAAATTATATTTTACTATTATTCTAGAATATTTTTCTTATGTCTATAATAATAACTGATTTCAATTTGACATTATTATATGTGCCTGATTTTAAGAGCAGAAATGATAATATTCAATACAATAAATATTAAATAAAAATTTATAATGTATATATATAACCTTTGTTGGAGTCAATCCAATATGATATACTAATTTAGAATCTTGCTCTAATTCTGATAATAATTGTTGTTGTTGCTGAATGGTTAAAGGTCCTTTAAATGCTTTAGCCATTAATTTTTTAGCTTCTACTCCTGCTGTGTTACTAACACACATAGACATATCCCATGCCACTTTATGTTCACCTGGTTCTGTAGGATTCATCCAGGCTAACTAAAATAAAATGAAAAATTATAAAAATTTTAATAATATAGATTAAATATTCTATAGATTCATAAGATACTGTAGATTCATAAATATTGTAATTATATAATTTTAATGCAATTACATTAAACAGAACAATAAAATCTCTAATCCAAATACAGGTACCCTTTGTACAACATGATATTTCTACAACACGGTTTGAAAATTAGAAATATTCCCATACAACATGACTTCTGGTTTCATTCTAACATGGTTTTGGAAATCCTCTGTACAAAGTTTGTTTTTAAATGTAAACTTCATTATTCAATAATTTCTTTTTTATTCAACTATGAATGCATGCATGTCTCAAATTTGCCCATGGATTTTTGAATATTGAAATTTTCAATTATTTTGTGCTTTTTCTCAGGTTTACTTTCATGAAAACTGATAGGACAAGAAAGTAAAGAATTGCACTAACTTTCCTATCAACCAAGTGTTGTCGTCATTGCTTTCAAACTTTAGCCCTTAAGATTGTCATGGTGTTTCTTTTTATAGATTAATCTTTATATTTAGTAAAGTTTATTTAAACATTTTTAGGTAAGTGTATAACTAAACTTTTTTTAAAACTGTAGGTAAGTAATCTTTCATAAAATGACAAACAAAATACAGCAGTATAGCAGTACTCAATTAAAAAAAATGCAACTCACTAAAACAAATTTTTGATTAATAACATTTTTATTTTGTCATTCATAATAATTTTTTATGATAAAAATAAAAAATATAAAAGTGTTGCTGATACTTCTGATCAAGATCAACAAAAAAGCTGAGATGACAATGATACTTTGTAAAAAGAAAATGCCTTTGTTTAACTAAAATTAATATTGATGCATAATACATACTTTTAATTGTAATTGTTAATTAATTATTGATTGAAAATAAATTATCAATTGCTTTAATAAACATATTTCTCTTAGTAATGAAAAAGAATAGTATACTTTTGCTAACTTCTGGAATGTAACCCTAAGTTTTGCATTAGTCATTTGTTTTGTATAGCACAAAACAATACACTTTTTCTGAATGTAACTACCATGTTATATGAGGGATACCTAAATTTAAAATTATTTATTTACTTTCAATATTTTTATGAAAACAAAATTTTCAATAAACCAAATGATCATCATAATTAATTGAGATAATTTTTGCTACTATAAATAATTAGATATTAAGTAATTTGGTATTAGAGGTATTTATTAATAGTGGTAAAAAATAGCCCAATTAATTATGGCAATCATTTGGTTTATTATTAATCAAGCTTAGTGATGTTTATATTTACAAAATTTTCAATCTTTTAATATTCAAACAAATAGTTAAAACATATAAAAATACTAGTATTCTAAGTATACTCATTTCAATTAGAAAACAAAATATGAAACTTTGCAAATGAATGAAATATGTCATTAAAATTTAATTATTCAAATATAAATATGTAACTCTAATATATAAACAGATTCAAAAAATAATCAAATGTGATAAATAATATATTCACTTTGTCAATATTAAGCAATATAAATAGTTACAAATTTAGAATTAAAAACTGACTTTCCATAAGAATTATAAAGATATAAGCATAACACAAATTACTTAAAATAATTATTAATTAGTTTTAGAGAGATCATTTTGAACAATTATTACCAGTAAATTTATAAAAACAAAACTGTAAATAGCCTTTTCAAAAAGACAATTTATCAAATTTTAAACATTTTTGAAATAATTTTAAGCTTTAGTATCAATTTTTTTAAATTTTAATGCTGAATCTTAAAAGTTATTTCAAAAACATTTAAATTTTAATAAATTCACTTCTTTAAAAAGTCATTTGCATTTCAATCAAAATTTTATCAAGTCATTTTATTTATATATATTAACTTATTCTTAGAGATTTTAATGATTTAAGATATATGCATAATGTCTCAAATTTTATGATAAAATTTTAATTAATTTTTATCAAGTATACTGCTTAATATGTGGCACAATCCAAAAGTTTGGGGACTGCAGTAATCTATGACAACAAAAGCATGTATTTGAAGTTACAGCATATGAAATGGATTCTACCAAACCATCTCTACATGTTCAGGTTAATTTCACCCATGTCATGTGATTAAACTGCAAGCGCTACTGTTTTTTTCTGGAGATAGTTACCTTTGTTCTGCGACGTAATAAAAGTGGAGTTTCAAGAACAACCTCCAACATTAAAGACAACATTTGTCAGCATTTAGGTAAGACACCTACGGGGGACTTTAAAATAGCTAAAAAAGGTGTACAGTGATTCTACCATGGCAAAGTCGAAATGTTGGTGGTTGTTCTTGAAACTCCATTTTTATTACGTCGCAGAACAAAGGTAACTATCTCCAGAAAAAAACAGCAGCGCTCGCGGTTTAATCACATGACATGGGTGAAATTAACCTGAACACGTAGATGTGGTTTGGTAGAATCCATTTCATATGCTGTAACTTCAAATACATGCTTTTGTTGTCATAGATTACTGCAGTCCCTGAACTTTTGGATCGTATCACGTATATTCTTTAAAACTTTATTTTAAAATATATAATTTTTTTATAGAATTAAAAATAGAAAATTGATGTTACATTTTATAACTATTTTCAAAAGAAAATTTTTATTTCAAACATTATCAATTTAAACCAAGCAAATAACATTTGAATGAAATGCTTGTGCCAAAATAAAATTATGTTAATTTACTTTTTATTTAGCACTATAAAATAAAGTAAATGACATTATACATTTAGCAAGAGATGCTAAAAATTTGTATTTATCTATTAAATTATTTTTTGAATGACAATTTAAGATGGATAAGAAATTCATTACATGCATTAAAACAATTTCAAAATAAAATCTGTCAAAATTTTAGCAAATATATTTTAATTTTACCAAAAATAAAAGCAAAAATATTGTAAATGACATCATACATACATAAACAAAAAATATGACAAAGTATTCTAAACATCCTTATCCATCTATTACTATAAAAATATTTTACACCATTGATAGAAACTTGCTTGCTAAAAGAAATGTGTATTGTTATTTCAATAATAATCACATTACAATTACTTTTTATAAATACTGATTATTATGATTGTCTAGATTAGTGTTTTCCAACTTGTGTGCCACGGCCAAACTGAAGCACAGTCCTATGTACCAGCCACACAGGACTATGCCTCAGGTGTGTTGCAGATATATAAAATTTTTTAGAATTTTGAACAAGCTCTTTTTTAAAATTTCATTTATCTTTCATCTTTTTACCATTGGCCAAATGAAGGGAGAAAAGAATATTTATAAAAATGCTAATTTATGCAACAATATAGAAACTGAATCACTGTGGCAGACTTTATATCATATACAGAATCTTAATTGAAACATCTGTAGATTTTTCTGCATTTATAAAATGCCAATTGTTATAAAATATGCTGCATCAGCATTCCCCAATTATGAAAGTTGCATGCATTTGTGAGTCTTTGAAGCTTCTTTAATAACTGTAGATCACTAAACTTAAATCAATGTTACTCCGTCACTAATCATTTGATTCAAACTATGAATTGAAAAAATATATACTGTATTTTATAAATCTCCTTTATTTATTATAAACAAAGTATGAAAACTTGAGAGATGTATTATTAGTTTTTAATTAAAAAATGGAAAAAACATATAAAATTTACTTTTGCATTCTTTGCAGATGTTAACAATAAGGCTATTTGCATGTAGTACACTACATGCAAATAGCCTTATTACAATAGTAACATATATATTTTGTCAGAATTTTATTGCAAGCATAAATAAATCATACCCTAGTATTGTATTTATAGCATAAAAGTTAAACTATTGACTTGTTTAGGAATAACTGTGAAATCACAAAAATAGACAATACATAACTTGACAAAAACTTCTGCACATTGTCACTAAACATTTGCTTGTTAGATAACAATTATGCAAAACCTCAGAAAGTAACAAATGTACTCTTGAGTTACCACTCTTGGATGCCTTATTTAGATAATTAGGAAAGTACTGTGAATGGCATGGTGGCAGTTTTATAAGAACGAGTCAAATTTGCAAAAGTGGTCAGAGTTGGTAGACTATTAGACAAATGTTTAGTGATCTAGGGTTCCAGCTTACTAGCTTAAATACCAATACTATCTCTAAGCATTAATTCAAATAGTCTTTTTATTTTTATAAAATCTATTCAAAACAGAAATCTGCCAAATCAGAAAAATTATTCAATGCCACGAAAGTCCAGTTTACGCAGGTTTTACTGTATTTGTAAAATTGTGAATTTTTGTTTTGATAATTTAAACTTCTGTATTATAAATATTTTTTAAAATCAACCATAATTTATTTTAAAAATTATGATGTGATGCAGGAATCTAAGTTCAAAGTGTGTCATTAATCCAAAAATGTTGGGAAACACTGATCTAGATGATATTGTGAAAAATAAAATGTTTTATTCAGCATTTCAGAAATAGCTATTTTTAAAATGTAAACAATGTCAAATTTAAATTACCAATTTTAATTGCTATATAGCTCATTTTTTATTTTTATATTATAGAAGTCCCTTTATATGCTTATAAAATGTTATTTGAAAATTATTAATCAAAATTTTTCAGATCATTAATGTCTGTCTTTATGTTGTCATTTAAGAACAGATTCAAATTTGAAATGTTTTAATTATTTGTAAATAGCTTGCTCATTACTTTTTTAAAATTAATTTTGTATAATGACAAAACTATTATATATAATATTTTATTTTATTATTACAATAATTCAAATTTAAGGATAATAAATATTTGTTTGCAGAAATACTGAGGATTAATAAAGTGATAAAGAGATATAGTTAATATCCAAGTTAAATTAATTAACTGTGTAAGCAGAAGAAATAATATTTCTAAAAATTAAAATTATATAGGTTAAAATTATTACAAAATATATAAATTTTAATTTTGTTGCTTATAAAACATACACAAACTCATTATAAGATAATGATTTCAGAAAACTGCCACTAGTAATACAGAAAATTAAATTATGACAACTTAAGATTGAAATAATGCAAATAATAATAATAATAATAATAAATAATAATAAGAAAAAACTGAGCTTACCTCATCTTCACAAGTATAAAGAGGAGGAGCAAGACGAATGAATTCAGGTCTAAAGTATTGCTCAACTGGTGGTTGTTGACCTATCAACAAAGCTTCCATAATTTTGGAAGTATCAGTAGAATCATAAGTAAATTTATTTTTATTATTATTGTTATTATTACTATTATTATTTTCATGGCTATGTAATGCATCAACTATGTCCAATAAATCAGATTTATTTGAACATTTTTGTTCAATTACATAAGAGAGAGGGGTATATTTCCTAAAATAGAAAGAAATCATATAAAATATATAATTATTTTATTTTTACTTAAACAATTCAACAATAATATAAAATGCAATTCAAATTTTACCCTGGATTATTTATATCAACAGGATCAGGTATCACAATTGGTATAGCTGATTTACTAGTCTGAGGCATTTCAGAATGTTGTTCAGCTAATGACACTTGCAAGCCACTAATATCATAATTCTAAAATTAAAAAGTAAATAAATATAAATCATTATTATTACTTAAAACTTTAAAATATTTATACAAAATGGGTGAAAGAAAAGTACAAAATACATATGTAAAATCAATTTTTGTGAAATATATTTTAGAAAGTCTAATTTCTATTATTATATAATTATTTTAAACTAAATAATTGAATATACATAATAGATGCAAAACAGAACATTTATCTTACACTGATTAAAAAAAAATATGTTCTGTTAAACCAAGTGATTTGCAAAATAACAGTACATATAACAGTTTATATAACATCTCATGGATGAGAGATGGTAACAATGTTCTCATCTAATCCAAACTCCCTGTAAAGATTCAAATTCAAACTTAATCCTTCAGAAATAGTAAATGATACGGTAACAGCATAAACCAAGTAATCAAGAAGTCAAATTCAATACAAACTTTAGTAATTAAACAAAGTTTTGCTGGAATTTTAACATTTTCAACCTTGTTCAAAGATCATCAAGCTACAATGTATTAAATTTTAGAACTTTTAAATGGCATTTGTAAACAAAAAAAAAAAAAACAAAAATTTGAAAAATATTGGATAATACAGCATTCTTAGAATATTTTAAAGTTTACTAAGGTTAAAAAATAAAAATAAATAATAATAGAAAAGAATAATAAAGTTAGCAATTATGACCTTTGAACAAGGTCAAGAATATTAGTAATTAAACAAACTTTTACTAAAATTTTATGGTTTGTTGTGAGTTTGACAACAAACTTAGCTTAGTACATAACCATCTCTCTTATAATATGATTAATTTTTTCCATATTTCAGTTATGCTAAGCAGCTTTATAACATGAAAAAATATTCTGAACCAATGTATAATATTATTTTTCAATTTTAATTTAAAGTGTTTTCAATATGTAAAGAATATTTTACCACATCAACTTTTTAATGATCAAAATCACTTTTCATCTTTTTTCTGAAAATAATAAGACGGTCCTCTACTTTCATACCTAACTGGTTCCTGAAATGTGTAAGAAAGTTGAAATGTAGAAAAGTAGGCAATGTAAGAAAAACATCAAAAAGGGTTTTCAAAATATTTATTTTTTTATTGATTAGTATCTGGTGTTTTCTTTATAAATTTGCCAAGAGATGATTGAATTGTACTCTTCTTTTTCTTTTCTTGATAAAGAATTCTGTAACATGCTTTGTCTTTTTCTATTGCCCTTCATACATGAGATATATGCTCTCGATCATATGGAGGTTATGAGACCTTGATTTCTTTTTGTCAGTATCAACACTGCTGTTCTTTCCATTTCATTCATTTTTATGCATTAATAAAGGCAAATTTTTCACCAAAACAAAAATGTGTATAAAGTGATAGCCCACATCTTAACATAAACTGACAAAATACAACTTATCAATACAAACACTAACTCAAGACGCTCAATATCATAATTCTAAAATTAAAAAGTAAATAAATATAAATCATTATTATTACTTAAAACTTTAAAATATTTATACAAAATGGGTGAAAGAAAAGTACAAAATACATATGTAAAAATCAAGACCAGCTCAAGACTAAATCTGTGATGCCAAAAATGGATATCATTAATGTTGGAGAGGGACTAGTGCAGTGTTTTTCAACCTTTTTCATTGAGTGGCACCCCTGGTTGAAAAATAAAAAGTCGTGGCACCCTTGACCGGCAGCAGATCTAGAATCTGAAAAAGGGGGCTTTAACAGGGGGGGGACAGATGAATCTTTTGCAAAAATGAATATTATGCACAATGCTGGGGTGAAGTCCACAGAGGAGACTCCCTCCCCGGGAAGAAAAATTTTAAAAATTGACAGTTTTAAGTAGCATTTTAATGCAAAAATAATGTTTCTACGTGTTCAAAATCAAAATTTAAGTCCATTGAATTTTCTTGAAATACTAACAATGAGTTATCTTGAACTACACTTAAGTAAATTTCCAAGAAAATGCCTAAAGGTGTTAAACTTTGCGACACCCTGGTTGAAAAACACTGGACTAGTGACTAGTAGTTTATGAGAAGGGCAAATCATTACATGAAAGTATGCGCATTTTGTCATATATATAGATAAAAACCGAAAGTATGAAATAGCAAATTGTACAAAAATAGAGGACCACCTTATGCTTTTTGGCAATTATCTTAAAAATTTTTATTGGTTTATTTTTTTTCAAATGATAACTATTTGGTAAAGTTGTTATTATTAATTATAGATATAAAAGTTTTATTTAAATAAATATTCATTTTTAAAAATAAATTTGTTTTTTTTAAAAGTAAATTGTTGCATGTAGCTGAAAATTTATATTATTTCAAATAGTTCTCTTTACAGAAACAAATTTCTTATCTTCAACAATTACAAAACATTTAAACATGTATCTGTAAAAGTAAATTACTCACAGTATTTTCTGTTGAAAATTTCTTAAACAAAACTTTAAAGAATGAAAATGAAATTATTAGGCTTTGGAAAGTAAATAACATTCTCATATTACTAAATCCATCTTAAACAGTTACAATCTTATATCATATTTGTGTTCTTAGCAAGATCCAAAGATGTGAAAATATTTTCCCCCTGATAACAATTTAGATATATTATGTAATTTAATTATGATACAATATTTCAAATCTTATTTTGTATTTTTGAATGATTGATATGAGAGCAGTAAGTGAAATTTATGATTGTCAATCTTCATACAAAATTATATATTCTCATTTTAAAATTCAAAAAGTAATCTCAAACAGACCATCAAAACATGCAAGAAATATTTCATTTAACATGAGATAATTTAAAAATTGGATTACCATGCCAACTAATAATGAAACAAATATTTTATAAAAAAATATCTGAATATCAATTTCAACTAATATTTGCTTTACTACTAATTTTATTTACATCAGAGTAGATAAAATTATTAGTAAAGCAAATATAGATTATAAAATATGCATAAATCATAAATTCTTAATTTGAATTAATTTATAGTCATGATTAATTGATATCAAGTAAGGTAATTTTGACCTAAATTTAATTCCATGTAAAGTATAAACCATTAATGAAATCATACCAATACATTTATATAGGAACTTATTTTCTTAACTGTTCTGTTCTTTTTGATTATTCAGAAATACATGACGCTCAATACAATTATAATAATAAATCAGAACATCTATTCAAAATTAAAATCACTGCATAACTTTTCTATTCTGGTATTTGATTTCATATATTTTAGAAGCTAGATTGATGGATAACTTGAAAATGTTAAAGTAAATATAAATATAGTTGATGTGCCAAGTAAACTCCTTAATCTATTATCATTAGAAATTTATGAATTAAAATTTTCAATTAATTACATCTGTAATAAGAATAAAATAAGAATTAAATAAAAAATCACATAAGAAAAACATTATACATGTGTAGTAAGTATATCAGGAAAAAGATAAAATTATAATAGTTTATTTTTAAAATTTACAAATAAAATATTTAATTAATTTTGTTTAATAAAAAAAAATTATTACTTGCAACATAGCTGCATCCATGTTCACAATATGTTTTGGAGTTTTTTTGAATAACTAGAAAAAATTTTAATATATAATCAAAATAGTAAAATAATAATAATAATAAAATTTTGTATTTCATTTACCTCTTTTGGTGGCATAGAAATTAACTGGGAAATAAAATATTTTTCAGCTTTATTGAGTTTAGGAAGAGCACCAATAAATTCTAACTTCTTATTTATTCCCTTCATAGTTTCTTCAGGAGGGTTCTAAAAAAATATAAATTCAACATCACTAAAATACATTGCATAAATAATAAAATTAATTATGAAATAAATTTAAATAAGTCAATGAAAATCTGATCCTAAAAATATTTTTCATTTAAAATTTACATATAAAGAAAATGACACACAATTTACTTAATTTCATAATACTTGAAATTCAATAGCAATATTAAAGTTTAATACAATTATGGCTGAAGTATGAACCAATAAATTCACATTTTTCTAAGAAATCCTATAATTTTTCAAAGAACAGCCATGTTTATTGCTATTAACTATATTTTACAAGGTCATCTTATTTCATAATATGTAGGAATCTGAGTGCCAGTTACCTAGTGCCATTGAAGTGACATATCTTCACTCTGAAAATATTTGTAGTTGGCACTGATTTGATACTGTTATTAATATTTGTTTAGTATTGATCTGATACTGTTATTAATATTACCTGTCTATAGTTCATAAATGTGTTGTAAGAAATTCTGGCAAGATTAAAACTTACTAGATCTACTGAGTACTTTCTCACTTATCTTTGTATTTTAAATGCTTCCGTTATGTGAAAATAGGCTAGTTTAAGTTAGCAGTCCTGCACCATATACAAGTAAATCTAGCTACCTGTACATTCCAAAATTTCTCAGGAAGTGCGTGCTGAATGATCCACTCACTTTCCAATTTCATATTTTAAGTCAAATTGTGATGAAAAGTCACTTAAAATTTTAGTGAACTATATAGAAATAATTCTGTAATCATTCATTTTATCCAGTACCCTTTCCTTTAAAAAAATTTCATCAAATTCAAAATTACATGAAATGTAGTTAGAATACTCTGGATCTGAAGCAATGATATATATCATTGCTTGCTTCATAAAACATATATACAGTAGAGAGTTGTTAATTGGAACCCCGGTAATCAGAATCGCCGGAAATCTGAACGATTTTCAGTCGGACTGTGTCGTGCTGAATCGAACGTTTTTGATACTAGATTTACTTCTAAAGTATAATTTTCATGTTTTTATATTCTTCAATATAATTATTTTGTTTGTACAAAATGTAGAAATAATTTTTAACGATATGATAGCCTCGATTATTATTATAAAAATTTTTGTTAGGCTTAAAATCGACGAAAATTCAACATGAAGCGACACGCAACGGAGAAAAATTTGAACATCGGACAGGTTAATGTATTTTTTCGTACATAATCAGTAATCGGAACAAATCACTAATCTGAACAACCCCAGTCCCCAACTGATTCCGATTAACGACTCTCTACTGTATATAGGATAGGATGTTAAAGGAAAGGCCTGACTCAATGGTATAGCCTTGGGAAAGAAAGGGGGATAGGTAAGGTGGTAGAGAGTGGGGTGGGTGGGATGAGGAGGGGGGGAAAAAGAGGAGGAAAGGAGGGCTGTAGGGCGTCTGCCGGGAACTGAGGAGGATGCAATTGAAACAGAAGGGACCGCAAGAAGAAAGTAAACAAAAAGGGGGTAAGACGCGACGGTAACCGATTAGGGGGAGCGAGCTACAGGAGTAACCATAGCAGCAGGGAGCCGGAGAGAGGAGGTAGAGGTTAGTAAGGGATAGGTGTCGGAAAATGATGCACCAAGATACAGGGTATGGCAAGGAAGTTACATAGAACGGATGTTGAACATAAAACAGCAGAAATACAAAGACCAGTGGATAAAAATGTAACAGAGGATGAATGGTACAGGATGCGGAGATTGTACATAATACGGGGGGAGACGAAATACAGTGGTTATACAATAAGCAAAGAATGTACAGTACATTATACAATGGTAGCCTTATGATAAAGGATAAATAAAATATAATGGTTAAACATGATGAGAAAGAGCTCGATGATGCCAAAGTTAAACAGGATACAACACACTAGGCTGAATAGGAGCATGGTAACACTGCAACGAGGATGTGGAAATATGAGTTGCTTTTAGAAGGTCTGTTGATAGTTCATAAGATTGAGGTTGTGAACAAAGTTTGTAAAGGCACAGAAGATTTTCCTATTGTCGATGAAGGTGTTTAGTTTACAGGGCCAGTGGTGCCCGTCTTTTTCCACCAGTTGCCTCAGATGAGAGCGGTGAGTAACGTACTTAGTGCAAGTAAAGTCTCTACTGTATATAGATTACTGCAGTCCCTGAACTTTTGGATCGTACCACGTATATACACACACACTGTTGTACTATATATGTATTATTAAAATGGAAATTTTAATTTTTTAAAAAATTTATAAATAAAAAGAAAATTACAGAATTACAGAAAAAGCAATTCAAATTAGAAACATCTGCATCTGAGAAACAAAAATATATATTGTAAAAAATAATATTAAGTTTTATGAACATGAACAGACTAAAGCAACTTACCAATAAATGTACAAAAACTGAGGCAAAAGGATTTGCAGTAATTGGTTCTGTACGATACATTTCATACAAAAGAAATATGGCTGTAAGACGTTGATAAGGACTGGGCAATAAATCTGCTTGCTGTAATAACATTACCTAAAGAAATAAATTTAGCATTACAAACACAAATTTATATAGATGTTTATATAAAAATACTGTGTAAAGTAATTAAAAAAATAAAAACAATTTTACCAAATAATTAATAGAAATATCATAATTATAATAATTAACAGTTATGAATTTTCTTATTATAAAAATTGCTGATTATTAAATACGTAGTATGAATTAATTTTATGATTTATTAAATGCATAATTTTCTATAATTTCTTAAAATGGTAATTTCATTCTGCAATGTTTTTCTGTTAATGTAATCATTAAATCATTTCACATAAAATCAACAAAAATTTCATAAAAAATGACAACTCTTAATATCAGTAATTTCAAAGAAATTTTCTGAAGTGAAATATTTTGTATTTAAAGTAGGAATATAAAATTCACCTCAAAGGTAAGTAGGCTTTTAATAAATAATATTAATATTCTGAGATCATTTGAAGAAAACACTAATTACTGCACAACATATAACCATATAACATTTAACGAACTTTATCTAAAAACTATTAATGATAAAAATAAAAATTTTTATATACTATTTGTGGGAAACAGGCTGTCTAGTCATTATGTTAAAACAATTCTCAGATATAAAGTTGTATCCTTAACTTTCAAAGTAATTTAGGATTTCTGTAATTTATTTTTAAATTCAGTTTGTTCTAGTTGCCCAAAGAATAAATGGCAACTTTCAAATTGGTACTAGATACTTTCATTTATTTTATTATATTCCTGCAGTTTTATACTTATCATTATGCATTTTTTAAAAATGGAAAATTTTAAATAGAAAAACAGATTATTTCATTGTTGCTTTTGCTAATAATATTTTTGTTTCTATTAATAATATTTTGAACATGATCTTTTAACATTAGCTGGAATTAGTTTCCTAAATTGATAATCACCTAAAATACTGTATACACAACACCACACTTCATATGATATTAATTATATATTTCTAGCACTTTTGTCAACTAAACTAATCATTAATAAAATATCTAAAAATAGAATGATAGATCTATGTATAATCTATGTAGATAATTTTCTAAATGTTAAATTTTATATATCAGGAAAATTGAAGCATTATTGCTGAAAATTAGGATGCAGAAAAGATGATTTTACTGAAAGACAATACAAAAAACTTAATCAGGATAATATTCCTCACTGTTAGCTATGATCCAAGACCAGTGTTCAACCAGCTTTTGAATGCCCAGCTTGAAGAAAGATTACTGCTTGGAAGTCATTCACCTTCTTTTCTAACAGCTGTCCAGACAGCATATGCACATAAAGATTATTTTGTAAGCATTGAAAAAGGTAAAAGTCTGATGGAGAAAGATCTAGGTTGGTTGGTTGGTTGGTTAAAGTTTATTGGCACAAGGGCCACATAGGCCAAGCTGCGCCACAACATACGGTATATATATGTACATAAATAACAATAAAAATGAACAAAACAAAAAACAAAAAACCAATAACAAAAATATACAACAGTTAAACTGTGTATAACAACAACATGTATATGGATATAAATAAATAAATAATTAGATTTCTTTATAAATATTTGTAACTTTTAGAAAGTTCAATAATTTATCAACACTTGGCCTCTGGCCCAAAATCTCGTTAAAACTTGCATTTCCAAAATGCTGCCTACGAATCCGTTCAGAGGCGATGCAATTGCTCAGTATGTGCTTAACACTTACAGCACAGTTGCAATACTGACATACAGGCTGGTCATCACCCTTCAAAAGGTATTGATGAGTCAGTCGAGTATGTCCAATTCTCAAACGAGTAAGAATGACCTCAGATCTCCTGTCATAAGGTTTCTTCTGTGTCCAATTTTCTATCACAGGTTTGATCTCGTGTAGTTTATTGTGGACTTGTTCATTCCACACATTTTGCCATCTCTCCTCTAGTCGTTTTTTAACAACTAGCTTCAAGTCACCTCCTTCAATATGCATTGTATGCTGAGAAGGACTTGCTGACTTTGCAGCTGCATCAGCTTCTTCATTCCCTCTTATACCTACATGGCCTGGGACCCAACAAAATTTTATAGAGAAATTCCTCGCAAAAAGATGGCAAATCAGCTTACGAATTTTAATCACTATGGAGTGAAAACTAGGTTCATACGAGATCAAAGCCTGAAGTGCACTAACTGAGTCAGTGTAAATCACGCAGCAACGATGACCTTTCCTATTTATATACTTTAGGGCTAAATGAATAGCCTGCAACTCCGCAGTAAAAATGGAAGAATTCGGTGCTATTTGTTCTGCCACAATTTCATCCTGGCAAACAAAGGCTAAGCCAACATAGTCATCCGATTTAGATCCATCGGTGTATATAGGAATTAAATTCCTGTCACGATGTTGAATTTCTGCGAAGTGCTGTCTATAAACGTAGTCTGGGGTGGTTTCTTTTAGAAACTGCTTTAAGCTTAAATCAACGTTTATCACAGGAATTGACCAAGGTGATATATTATCGACCTCGACCTGCGAAATGTTGCTTGTGTCCAGGTCAATCGTGCTGCTTACATTCTCCATTCTTATGTCAAATGTAGGGACACTACTTGGGCGAGCTGCAAATAATCTCCTCAGCTGACTATCTGAACAATCAGCTAAAAGTTTATTTTGAGATCTCTGTTTAATGTAATAAAAAAGAGACAACTGTTCTCTCCTAAGAGATAGTGGAGGCTCATGAGCATCCACATACAAACTTTGTACAGGAGAAGTTCGAAATGCACCAGTGCACAAACGCAATGCTTGATGGTGGATTGGATCCAGCATCCGAAGAGTAGATTCTCGTGTAGAGCCATACACAATGCATCCATAGTCCAGCTTAGAGCGAACAAGGGCCCTATAAATCCTGAGCATAGAACATTTGTCTGCTCCCCAGGATGAGCAGCACAATACCTTTAATAGGTTTAAAGCTTTTAAACATCTACTCTTCAAATTGCGCAAGTGTGGTAAGAACGTCAATTTATGGTCAAACACGACACCCAAAAATTTTGCTTCGTTGACCATTGGGATTTTAACCCCATTTAGGTGAATTTCAGGGTCCAGGTGCAAACCACGCCTTCGGCAAAAGTGGATGCACGAGGTCTTCTCTACGTTAAAACTGAAACCGTTGGTCTTGGACCAATTGTCTATTCGATTTAAGGAGGTTTGCAGTTGTCTCTCAATAAAACCCATGTTACTAGACTGACAGGAAATCTGAAAGTCATCCACATACAGAGAGTGTTTCACACTGGGAGGGAGACAGTTAGTTATACTGTTAATTTTTATTAGGAACAGAGTTACACTCAAAATAGAACCTTGAGGGACACCCTCTTCTTGTGTGAAAGGCCTAGACAAAGTGTTGCCCATCCTGACTTGGAATCTTCGATTCTGTAGGAAGTTTTTTATAAAAATTGGCAAATTACCCCGCAATCCAAATTTGTGCAGATCACGGAGTATCCCGTATCGCCAGCAGCGATCATAGGCCTTCTCTATATCAAAAAACACAGACACTAAGTGCTGTCGTCTTACAAACGCTTCGCGTATAGATGTTTCAAGGTTTACTAGATTGTCTGTGGTACTTCTGTTCCTACGAAATCCACTCTGATGTGGTGAAAAGTAGTTCTTTTCCTCTAGGAGGAACATCAGGCGTCTGTTTACCATTCTCTCGAAAAGTTTGCAGAGACAACTAGTCAGAGAAATTGGTCTATAATTAGAGGGATTCTTGCAGTCTTTACCTGGCTTGGGAATGGGAATTATGATAGATAGCCTCCAAGAGTCAGGAAAAGTATGTTCTGTCCATATTCTGTTGAACAGATTCAGAAGGTTACTAAGGGAATTGTCTGACAGATTTTTAATCATGCTGTAATGAATTTTATCCGGCCCTACAGCAGTATTCCCCGAGCGAGAGATTGCTGTACATAGTTCTATTCTGCTGAATGGCACATTATATTCCTCATTAGATGGAGAGTGAAAGTTTAGATATTGTTTTTCACTTTGGACTTTATAAGCCTGGAAATTTGTTGTATACATAATATTGCTGGATGAAGACGAAAATGTTTCACCCAACAAATCAGCAATACCTTTTATGTCACTGATTATTGTGCCATTATTTTCCAGCATGGACAGAGAGTGAGAAGCATATTTCCCGTTAATTTTATGGATTTTATCCCAGACTGCTTTTGAGCTGGTGGAAGATGTTATGCTAGAAACATACTTTCTCCAGGAATCCCTTTGGCTTTGCCTCCTTATTTTTCTGGCATTTGCCTTTGCTTTTTTAAAAGCTATCAAATTCTCAGCAGTGGGGTATCTTCTGAAAATCCCCCATGCTTTCTTTTGTTTTTTAAATGCTGCCTCACAATTCTGATCCCACCATGGTTTCGGATGTTTTGGATATCTGGTTGACGTTTTCCCCATTGTTTTTTCGGCTGCCTGAATAATACTGGAAGTGACAACTTCTACTGCATCATTGATATCGGCAGTATTGACCATTTCCTCAGTGATGTTAGCCAAAGAGGAAAATGCAGGCCAATCTGCCGTTTCAAATTTCCAGCGTGGTGGACGGGCTGTTTCACAGCTTCCTCTGCCTCTATATTTTAAAAATATTGGGAAGTGGTCACTGAAAAGTGGATTAGATCCAACCTCCCATGTAAACGCTGAAAACAGATTTGGACTAGCTAATGTCAAATCAATGGCAGTGAATGTTCTTGTTGGGGCGTGGAAGTATGTCACTTCTCCAGTATTAAATAAATACAGTTGGTGATTACCTATGAATCTTTCAATGGCTCTGCCTCGACAATTGATGTCGTGACTGCCCCACATTGGATTGTGGCCATTGAAATCACCAAGTAGTATAAACGGAGTCGGCAGTTGTTCAACCAAGTCATCCAATTCATCCTCATTGACTCTGACATCTGGTGGCAAGTATATGGAACAAACTGTGACAGTTACTCCAATTGAAATTCTGACTGCCACAGCTTGCAGCTCTGTTCTTATTTGTACCGGTAAGGAAGGGATGCAATTTGAAACCAGTACAGCCACACCTCCACTGGCGCGAGTGTGGCTATCATCATCCTTACGGTAAAGATTAAATCCTTTTAAAGTAATTTTTTCTCCAGGTTTTAGATGTGTTTCCTGGAGTGCCACGCAGAGAGATGTGGTAGATGATGTCAAATGTTTAACGTCAGAAAAGTTGTTGCGGAAACCACGACAGTTCCATTGGATTATTTTATAATCCATTATGTGGTTGAGGCAGCATTCTTTGTAAAAGTATCCCTCTTTAGTTTTACAGCCGATTTGCCTTTTGGAGGCGAGTTTGGTGGTGTAACCACCTTATTAGTCTCCTCATCTGAGAAGTCAGAGAACTCACTCATAGACTGAGTCTCTGATCTTTTAGATTTAGAGAGGGCTGATTTTAATTTTTGTTTGTTCAGTGGGTTCTTATTAGCTTTTTTAGAACCCACATTTCTGGTTACTATCCCTGCTTTAGGTAGGGGTGTTTTTTTCTTTATATTCTCTTTTACTTCTGTATCTGTAGATTGAGTTAACAAGCATCTAGCATGGCGAGTAAAAGATTCATTTGGTGAAACGGAAATTTCTGTCTGAACCGCACATGTCTTTGTGGACTTCAAAACAGAAGCAAATGTCTTTTGTTGTAATGATGCACTTTGAGTGACCATGCGCCGAGCCTCTGGGTAAGGTATGTTGTTAACTGTTTTTAGGCGTTGAATTTCTTTTTCTCTTTGCCATGCAGGGCATTTCCGAGAATAGGCTGGATGGGCATCCTGGCAGTTCACACAGTGTGGAGTACTTTTACATTCAGTACTGTTGTGGCCTTCAGTTCCACACTGTGCACATAAGCTTTTGCCTCGGCAGGAGGTCTGGGAATGTCCAAATCGCTGGCATTTGAAACAACGCAGCGGATTTGGAACGTATGGTCGAACTGGGCATCGAAGATATCCCGCAGTAACGAATGATGGCAATGTTGGCTTTCCGAAAGTGAGAATCAAATGTTTAGTCGGTATCAGCTTGCCATCACGACGAATGGAGATGCGTCGAACGGCAGTGACACCTTGATCTGCAAGACCGATCTGGATGTCTGCTTCATCTTCAGACATCAGATCGACCTCAGATATCACACCACGTGACGAGTTCAAACTTGTGTGTGGTGTGATTGTGACATTTATGTCTCCTAGAGATTTAGTCTTTAAAAGCTTTGCTGATTGTTGAGGAGAGGCTGCCTCAACGAGTAAATCTCCTGACCTCAATTTTTGGATTTTTTTAAGATGCCCAATGGTTGATTCAAATAATTTTTGAATCAAAAAGGGGGAACGTTTAGACAGAGATGTTTCTCCCGTAGCATGAACAATAAGGTAGGCTGGTTGGTTAACGAAAGTAAAGTCACTTGGTGGTGATGCTTTGGTACCTAATGTTTTAGATTGTAGTGAATCCATATTGAAAAAGTAATATTCAGCTCCCGGTGACCCCACCCACCATGGGGTCCAACAAGGGGATGCCGTCACATGGGAGACTCCCATAGACCGTCACACCAGGGTTTCCCAGGAGCTATACCCTCACAATGCAGTCAAGAAGAGCACATCTTGTCTGACGTGTCTGCCCGGTCTGCATCGATCGGTTGACTCCAAGCCGAGGTCCAGAATGACTCAACGACCAGCCGATTGACTCAAACGGAGCCTGATTTGAGCCTCCCGTTTATCCGAAGCAGGGGCCAAAGCAGTGTGTTGGGGACGTTATGTTGCCCCTCAACTACCAGGATCCCCCTTTCCGGCATACGGGCCACCACGCACGGCAAACACGTGGGTGGGCGTTCAGATCCCAGGGATGGTAAAGAAGAGTTACTAAACCATCTCTGGGAGGTCCCCTCACCACGGACAGGAACCCACATCGAGGGGTGGAGAAAGATCTAATGAATATGATGGGTGATTGAAAAGTTCTCAGCCCAAGTGATGCAGGTAGCAGATTGTCTTCTTACTGGTATGTGGTTTAGCATTATCTTGATGAAATAAAACACCCTTCCAGTTGATTAACGATAAGTGAGTTTTGGCAATCCTTGCAGCCAGGTTATCAAGCATATCATAGTAGCTGTCACTGTCAATTGTTTTGTTCAACAGCATGTAGTGATGATAAATGATACTTTAACAATACCAGAACATACACAGTAAATCCATTTCTTGTTGTGATAAGAAGTGGATTTACTGTGACAGGTCTAAAAGCAATCAAAGAAATAGCAGTTCTAGTACTGATTCAGAGGTGATGTATTGATACACTTGAAAATTCATCATGCCTGTTCTGTTCAGTGAGAATATGTGGCACCCACTTTCCACCTGTGTACTTGATGCTTAGCTACTTCAGGTCCCATGCAAATTGAGTAAAGCCCAGTTCAAAAGCTTTTTCTGTGTGATCCAGGCATACTCAATGGCCTGCTGTCTCATCAGATCATCATCCTGTGGTCATCCAGTGTGTAGCTACATTTCTGACAGTATGCTCAGATGGTCCACTGTCACCATAAACTTTTGTCATATTTTTGACAATCTGCTTTACAGAGGATCTGAGTTCAAACTCAAACTGTATCTTTTTTCATTGATTTTGACTAACATTTTTACAAACTTTTTGAAGTTTACACAGACTCAGAATAGTTTGGTTACAATTCTTTCAGAAGTTTATGTTTTGAAATACCAGCCGAAAAAACTGTTTAAGAAATTTTGACCCTAATGCCACTACGGCATTTTGCAAATGCTTTTTTTTTTTGCTACAATGACTTTCCAATTGACCTGATACTATAGAGAAAAAATATGAAATTTCTTTAATATATGCTGTGATATCTTTTAACTAGATATTTATACAAAACAATAATATAGGTTTCATATGTTTTAAGCACACAACACATTTCACTTTAAAGCATCAAGAAAAACTATTGACTCTACACCAAGATTTAAATTTTGAACCTTCTAGTAGAAATACTATCATGTATTCATTATACAGCTTATATATTACACTTGTTTATACAGTAGATTCTTGCTAATTTGGCCAATCCTTGCACATTAGGGTACCATATTACTGAGTTTGTATAGACCTAAAGGCAATGAATAACCTGTACTAATTCTTCAGTACAGATCAATTCTTGCCCTTCAGTACTAATTCTTTTTGAAGCAAATATTATGGTGTGCTGATGTGCAACAGTGTACAAAGAAATGAAGCCCAAATAAACAGGAAAACACAATGTGAGACATGACTAACATTTTCATGAAAATGGAAGTGAATAGGCCATAACACTGGAGATGATGGATAACTGAGAGACCAGATTAGCAAGAGAATACTGTAATTTGAGTATATCTGAGTACATATATTGTTAAACTATATAGTGAACTAATTTTATATCAACCAATGTAAATGTTTAAAATACTTACAATGGCACATCCTACATGAAAATAATCAGATTTTCCAAAATGATGATGAAGAGTAGAAGCCAAAGTTTCAAAACTCTGGTGCTCAGTAGCTTCTTCTTGCAAAACACTACATTTAAAAAGCATTTTTAAAAATTAAAAATTATATAAACTAAACTATTAATAAGAAAATTTTATCACAAAAAAATCTATTAAAAAGATTTTATTTTTAAATATGTAATCCTAGGTAAAAATAAAAGATTTTAGATCATATCTTTTTCTTTCTACTATTGAATCTTTCCACTCTGTGGGCACACCCAATGCCCAGGCCCAATAGGCTCACACCTAAAGACAAGCACAGACCTGTCTTTAGGTGTAGGCCTACTGGGCTGGGCCCAGGAGCCTCCTAACATTCGAGACCTTGAAAATATGCAAAATTGAATAGAGCAACAAATAATAAAATTATTATAAACAGTAAACAATCAAAAGATATGTTTGATAAATTTTATTAAACATAAACATAACAATATGTTTAGCAGAGAAAGCCAATTGAAAAAAATTTATGAACATTAACCCTCCATTACGAATTCCTTAAGGGGGCCTCCAAGCTTTTCTTGGCCCAGGGCCTTGCATGTACCAAAGACAGGCCTGTGTGGGCACTAAGAGATTGTTTCAAACTCATTATGGTTCAACTAGCCAACAATTGAGCAGTCAGGTTGGGCCTAACATATTTGGATTAACCCATTTGTAAAATACTTCTGAGCTGACTCTGATTCAAACCTGGGTCAAAAATTAATTTGTTTCTATAAGGTTTATTACAAGGTCTACAATACAGTGGTATCTCATACTTCAAACAATTCACTAAATTTAAATGTTCCAGAGTTAATGTTAAATTTGAGAGAAGTTTGATCTGGATTTAAAAATGCTTCTATATTCAAACTGCAGATAGTGAAAAAAATGTGCTTACTGCATACATGTGATCTGTTGTGTGGCCAGTTGTCTCCTGGTATCACTCTGAAAACATCTCTTGTATTATGATCATGTGTTTGGTTATATATATAACTCTTACCTATAAATCATGACATCCAAGAAGTGTGTGGAAGCAATGAAGCCTAAGAGGAAGGTTGTAGTATCAACAATTGAGATTAAAAAAGAACTTATTGCAGAGCATGAAAGCAGTTAAAGTGTGGTGAATCTAGCAGCCATATTTAGGATGCTGAAGTCAACAATGTATGTCCAGTAAATATAATTTTCATTTTATTATACAGTATTTATTTGTTTTATGTTTTAATTTATTATTTAGAGCATTTATTTATGTTATTGTAACTAGGGATTGCAATTGCTGGATCCCTCATCCAGCAATCCAGCTGGATCCAGCGCATTCTTCGGCCTGCTGGATCCGCAAATACTCAATTAACTTTCTAAATAATTGCGCAAAAGTCTACGTCGTCGCGTTACCGCTTTGCTTACTACTAGACTGCTACTAATTACTTACTCACTGCTTTACTAAAACTAATAATTATAAATAAACTATACCGTAATCAATCCAGCAAAATTTAATAAAATAATACAAAAAATACAACATTAACTATAGAACATAAAATGTGTTTGGAATAAATATAAAAATAATAGTTTGTAATTACATCCCATTTTTTTAAAACAAGATACATAGATGTACTCTTAGGTTTGATAATTTTCGTATTGTATACCGACGTAATCCCACTGTTTTCAAACTTTTAAGAAACGATAAAAAGAAAGAGGATCGGAATTCAATAACGGGTATATATTTGGTGCCTTTACACAACCAACGTTTCAATTCCAAGCTTGTTTATGTGGGTGCAACGATGCGCAGTTTAAAACAAAGGCTCAAGAGCACAAATATACAATCAGTAAGAACCTTGACAACACTGCGCTGGCATCATACGCAAGACAGAAGGATGTTAACGTCCAATAGGATCAAGCGGCAATTATAAAAACGACGACGAATAGGCAAAGGTCAAACGTCTTGAGAGATTGGAAATCTGCAAGGCGCACATGACAACTGGTTGTATAAACCATAGAGAGGCAGACTCATTGTCTACCGTGTGGAGATCCTTTTACATTAATTAATGTTATTAACGGACAACGCTGGTTTCGTTGGATCTTGGTGATCTTGGTGGATACAGGGTGTTTTTTTTTTTTAAACTGACGGTACTCAGAGACATCTGTAGAGCAATCTAACAGCCGGACTGTCGCCAAATTTGGAAGAGTGACTAAGGACGACATGGGAAAGAGATTCCGCGAAGAAAAAAATAGTACCCAAATTTGCAGGTAGGGGTGGATTGCTCTACAGATGTTTCTGAGTACAGTCAGTTTAAAAAAAAAAAAAAAAACACTGTATATATTTTTTCCGCTATTTATTTTGTTTATCTATATTTTGTCCGTTTGGGCGTTTTCCATTAATTTTTATATTTATTCCGAACACATTTTATGTTCTATATTTAATGTTCTATTTTTTTTGTAACCGAGGAAGATCGTTGAAAACAATTGGAAACGTTATTATTTTATTAAATTTTGCTGGATTGATAAAGGTGTAGTTTATTTAACTTATTCTACTTCCAGTACATAGTTTTATATACTTATAAATAACTACAGACTAATATGTAGATCCTATATATGAAAACTGGTAAGCAGTGGCGCAGCGTGGGTGTCAGCCACCCAGGTCGGAGGAAAATTTTTCCGCTCCCTTATTTAGGTATTTTTACAAGATATTATTATTTAATGTGAAATTTTGCCACCCCCTAAAAGTGCCGCCGGGGTGGGCCGCCCCTGCCTCCCCCACTACGCTACGCCATTGCTGGTAAGACTGATAACCACTTAGCCACTGATTATCCGTCCTTACATTATTATAATATATTAATATTAAATTAATTAGTAGAATTACCTTTGCTATTATTTAACTTAAAGATTACATTATAATTATAATTTAACTAAACATTTAAAGTTAATTATCTCTATCTCAAGTGTTAAACCGAACCAAAGTTAAGTTTACTACCTAAATGTGTAAGAAGTTTTACTGATTTATAGTGACCAGTCTAAATAATAAAAGTTTCTTAAGTATTTTTTAAAAATGTTTTATTTCATTTAAAAAAAAAAAAAAACATAAATTGCAGGATAGATAGATAGACAAGATAACACTTTATTGCACCAAAAATACATCCGACGCTGGATCCAGCTGGGATGATTTCAATCCAGCAAAAATCCAGCTGGATTCAAAACACTGCTGGATTGCAATCCCTAATTGTAACCTTAAATTATATGTATTTGCTGTTCAAGTTTATCAAAATGGCATTGTTTAGAATCTGGGAACAGATTAATTCACTTTCCATTATTTCTAATGAGGAAATTAATTTGGACTTCAAACGATTCAGAGCAATTAAGAGTTTTAATAGCTTCCAGATATGAATTAAATTCAAAATAAGAGGCACCACTGTAATTCCAAACATTAGAAGCCAAAACAAAGAAAAACAATATTTGATTAAAATTATTATTCAAATTAATCTCAATGACTATATAGATCATTGTTATAGGAAAGTATATACACTATAACCTATAAAATTTTCATTAACAAATAAAAAAATTAATAAAGATATATATGTTTAATTCAAGTACATTAATTCTGACTTTTAGTGTATTAAATTATTAAACATCAAATCTAAATTTTTTATGATAATAAATATTTATATATTTTAAACGTTGATAGCACTTAATAGTACTGATGCTTCAAAACTGTCAAGAAAAATAATGAATAATATTTTAACTACATTTGTTCAAATTTAAGTTGTCTGAAATTCATGTATACACAAACTTATTATTATTATTACGTATTATAATTACTGTATACACAATTCTCTCCAAACCCTTTTGGCTGGGTGCTCTGACATAGCAAAATGATTCTTACAAATTTAATTTCTGTTCTCATCTATGAAAAAAATAATATAAAAACAAAAATCAGAAATACTTTCTCTGTAACACAAAATATTTTCTTAACTTGATTTTCTGATCCTTTAACTTCTGTTAGTGTAGGTGGGAAGGCAATTACCAATAGAAAATAAAGATGGTTGTGAAGTTTATAGATCAATATGACAGACACAGGACACAGATACCAATTGCAAGACCAAGTTATGGGGGAAATTAAAGCAGTACAAGTGAGGAAACAAGTGAATATTTTATTTTAATTTGAGCTGACATGATATTTTGCCCATTAAATAGTGCCAAAAAGAGTTTTGAACCAAAAAATAAAATCCATTTTTATTTCAAAACTCTTTTTGGCACTATTTAATGAGTAAAATATCATGTCAGCTTGAACTGAAATATTCACTTGTTCCCTACATGGAAAATTTGCAGATTAATAAACTGTGTTTAAAAACTTTTATGGGTTATTCTCATTAAATAAACAACTAAACAAGATTTTTTCATCATTTTATAAACATTACTTTCCTTTATTTTTCATATTTTTTTCAAACATTTAACAAAAAATATTGATGCCAAAATATGTTTTAAAGCATCTTAGAAATATGGTCATGTTTTCAAAAAATAAATAAATAAAATAATGAAAAAGTCAATCAAAAACTCTAAAAAGCTCTTTTGCAAAAAAACTGGTTCATTTTTAAATAATTTTTTAAGAAAGAAATTGTACAATCATTGTTTCATGAACACATTTTGCATTTTTGGACATCAAAAAGTTCATTGATTATTTTTAGCATTGGATGATAATTATTCATAATATCAGTGATGACTTCAATTTTATTTCTGTGAATCAATGTATTGTATATGCCATTCTGATGATGATGACATATGCTTAAAATAAAATGTTCTTTTAATTTAAAAATTTACATTAAATTTCAGTGTAGTGCTATGTGGCAAATTATTTGTATGATTTAATCGGAATTTTCTAAACTATATAGTAATAATTACTAAATGGTTCATAAATTATTGTTTTATTTTGTGCATTAGTGTGCAATAATTTTCAAGGAAATTTTATGCATGTTCAGGGAAAATTTAGGGTCTTGGACAGACATAACAAGTGTTAATATCTTACAAGGAAACATCAATTGCTGCTATATTATAAAGCAATATTCATCAATATTTAACTTTCAAACAAAAAATGCAAAAAAGTTTGGAATCAAATCATTATACACAGGGTGTTTCAAAAAGCTGTCCAACCTAACCTGTGGCCCAACATAAAATTGTAAACTTTCTTAAAACATTGAGAATGTAGTTACTCTTTAAGTTTTTGAAATTTATGCAGTGTTGTAATACTTTTTATTAAAAAAATTGTCACAAGATGCCATTAATATACACTTACAAAACTCTTTAAAAATATAGATTGGGTGTATTTCCTATTAAAACTACTTCCACTTTATGTTAGTCGCTGTAGTGCTAGTGCAGTGAGGTTAAGTGCTAAAGACAGAAGATGGCTGCCTACCATAAATTATATGCATATTATGTACTGTATCTCAAATGAAAAGATTTGGCTAGTTTGCACCAAAATGGGCTACCATTTTTAGTTTAGAAAACGAAAAATCATTTGGTGCATCGGCTACTTTTGAGCCACAAAAATTTGACTTGCTACATTTCTGGTACATAAATTATTTCATTGTTTGTTTCAGTCTAGAATGGCAAATCTACTCGTATCACCTTTAAATGTAGTTTTATAGTTTGTGATGGCCCAAGACAATTATAGATCAATAATAGATCTATTTGTTATATTGTCTTGTATTCATTAATTTTACTCTCTGTTGTATTTAAATTATATATTCAATTCAAACTAAAATAAAATATTTTCTAAAACATATTACTAAATTAAAACTACATCTTTTAAGATTAATATTTCATGATATTAAAAAATTTTGTTTTGGTTTTACATAAAGTAAAATATATAAGAGCTCAGTTTCATCAGAACTGATAATTTTTCTGAAGTAGACAAGTTTTTATTTACATTCCAAATTGAGCAAACCAGACTGTGTTTTAAGTACAGAAAACAATAGATACTGTTATTTACAAAACCTATTAATCATTAAAGCAAAACACCTGAGAAATCATTTATATTTTCATTTTACTTATATGCAGTAGTGAATAATAAATTTTAATCAATATCCAATTAGTTATCAGTATTTGTACCTATTAAAAAGAATTTTACCAAGTGATTCTTGACACGATTTTTAAAACTGTAATCAATATACAAAAAACTGTATATTTTTTTATAACAGAATTCTTTTTTTTAATTGAATTTTTTAACATACCAATATTGGCCTGAATATAAATGAACTCCAAATTTCAGAATCCTTGCTTTTGGAAAAAAATTAGAACTTGAATATAAGTCAACCTTTTATGAACTTGTAAGAAAATAATTATTGATGTAAATTTTCGATTTATTGTTTGTAACATGTATATTTTCTTTTTGATAATTGTAATTACTTAGCCCAAAACTAACAGGGCTTCCACCGTTTATACTAATAAAGATTGATGATGATATAAGTCAACTTTTTATTATTAGTTTTATTTGCATATAAAAAATTAGCAATTTGCATTAAAAAATTTGGAAAATCATTGAAACAACACTTCTTCACTTTCATCTTCATCAGAACTTTTATTGTCATCATTCCTGTTTCTTATTTCATTAATTTGATTTTCAAATATTTGTATACACAATCAGCATAAATGAATATTTGATTGTTTTCTTAGAAACTTTTAGAAATTCAATTTAAATTATTTCTAATTGATTAGAAAACTGTACTCAAACAGTTTACACTTTATAGAAATATAATATAGGTGTCTGAGGCATACAAGTGAAAAATTGTAAGTTATTGTTTCTTGTCAACATCAATAAAAATTATGGACCAAAATTAAAACAATGTTTTATGTACCTAATAGTGGGCTGCCCATACATGATGCCAGAGAAGCAGGTTTCCTTGCATATGTATTCTGAAGTATACTTTCAATTTTATGAGTAACTGTTGAGATTTATAGAAAAATAAGAAAAACAAACTGAAACATTATTTTTCATTTTTCTTATTTTTCTATAATTGTCTAAAACAAGTGATTTTAAATTTATGTATTCAATAAGGTTATAAGAGAAATTTATACTCTATAACAGAATAAATTTTCAACAAGCTTCTCCCAATTTCTGACAATTGTTTCATTAGTAAAGACTAACAGTAAAATAAAGAGGTTACCAAATTAAAATTTCTGTACAAGTTCTGATTCTGTTGAATACAATACGAACAAATTGGCTTAGTTTGGTTGATCATTCAAAAACAATCAACTAACAAATTATTTACAATCATGCTAAACACTTACTTACCAAACCTATTTTTACTGATTGCATCAGATGGATCACAAGTTAGATGAGTTTTAGCATTGCTAAACAATCAATACACCACATTTTAACATCAATTTAACCCTGTACAATGTGTACCACATACAGTTATCTAAACTGGAGGTAATTTAATCGGATCCAAATATAGGTCAAGAGCAATTTTTTGTTTCTTTAAAACTGGGGGAGAAATTTGACTAATATTCAGGGCAATATAGTATATCTGTTTTGCTTTTAGCAGAAAATTGTTATTTAGGTTAAGGATGACAAAATCTTTTGAGCAAATCCTCATTGATAAGCAATTTCTGTAATATTTGTTTTTCCTGCACTTACATAAAGACTGTCACATTGATCTGTAACAGTTCTCATTATGTAGGTGCAACGTAATGATGATCCCTGTTTTTTAGAAACTAACAAATAGTATTTGTATAAACTTCCAATATGTAAAAAAATTCACATAAACATTGCAAAAAGTTCACTGAGTTCAGCGTTATATCCACATTTACTTGTCGCAAGTACTTTCGACGAACCTTACTGTTGTCGTCATCAGGTGAACTCAGTGAACTTTTTGCAATGTTTATACTGTATTTGACGTGAAAATTATCATAGCAAAATTCACTTAAAAAATTATGAACTAAAAATTAATCATTAATGTTTTATTTCACTTTCTGGACAGTCATATTGTAACTTAAGTTAATACAAATAAGTTATTATATCTTGTAACTTATGTTAACATGGATACAGATAATTTTTGATGAGGGGAAAAATATCTTTCAAATTTGACTGAAAATTGATTAATAATGTATGGTTTACTTGAAAATTACAAACACTCTTAATATGGCTACATCTTTTATAGTCTATGTTTTTCTCTACATTAATGATGTTTCAATTACACAGTGGTCATTACTTTAAGGATCAAATGAAATCATAAATGAATCATCTGGCAATTTTAAATGAACAATTCTGCATTTAAATAGAAAAATGATAAAAACTTTTGAATAATTTATCTTAAGTGATAATATCTCCATATAACTGAAAATATTCTGTAGTCTGTTCAACAGAAAACAGTATTCAAAATTTAATTTTACATTTAAAAACATAATGTGCAATAAAGCCATCTATATTAATGTTTACATATTTTTAATATAATTCAGTAATTTATATATAGTAAGTTAAAATATTATAACTAATTAAATATCTTAGTTAAAATAATTATGAACAAAATCCAATTTAAAATATTCTTTTATATATTAATATAACATTCTTACTTACTTTAACAACTGTGATAATTCTTTAATAGTTAATGCCATAGTAAATTATTTATTTAATAAATTCCTGCATGATAAAATAAATTTGGAGTAACATACGAGATAGAGATGAAGAAACTACAGATTTTCATCGCTACTAATTCTTGAAACTTTTCAAGGTTGCAGTAAACCTAAAAATTAATTTAAATATTTAATAAATAAATTACTATGAATGATAGAAATTTATTCAGAAAACTTGTTTTTATTAAATAAAAATTAAATTACATCTTTTAATTTATATTATATCAATTAATATAACTTCAAAAATAAGAGAAATCAGAAAATATAAATATTCAATATAAGACATTTACAATATGACTAGACCTACTTATAAAGTTTTCAAAAATAAAACAACAGTGTACATAAATCAATTTATTAAATAAACTGAAAATACAGATATCCCTTGATTAATGTGGTTAATTAATCCCATGGCATTATCATGTATATCAAAAATGGTATCTATATTGAGTAAAGAGCTGGTAAAGCTGCATTAATTAAAATTTCTGCCATGTCTATAAAGGGATTGAGCAAATAATTTTGTGCATTAATCAAATTCCACATTAAGCAAGGGATACCTGTAATAATTTGAACAGAAAATTGATATAATATAAACTATTTGTATTAGAAGTTAGAGTAATAGACTTTTTTCAAATTAAAAGATAAAGAAAAAATTTATGTAATATCTTTTTCTTCACCATTTGTTTTGAAAACTTAAATTCAAATTGTCTTTAATTAATATTTAAGACAGATTTTAAAATATTCCAAGAAAGAACAAACAAAAGTAGAAGTCGTAGCTGATAAGTAACATTCTGAATATTGGGCTACAATTTGAAAAAATTGTAGACCTCTAAATTCTGTCTGTCCTTTTTTAATAATCGAGAACAAAGATAGATGAAAGTCAAGAACATATGGAAAGCTTAGAGGCAGGAGACACCAATTAACTATATCGAACTTGCAGTTTACACTGTAAGTCATGTTATTTCAATTAAAAAACTTTTCCCTGACAGGAGTTAGATAGATGACCGACACGACTCTATTGTTAGTAGGAAAGTATGATGTACAGGGAAGACACTACTAATTTGAGGTGGAGAGCATATATTTTAAAATAAACAAATTAAAAATGTGATTAAACTGCAACTCAGCATTGTAATGATGTCATGATAAATAATTGCTAATTTTTCATAATTTATTATTAATGAGAAATTCATGCAAAAAATTTAATCATGCATGCTTTAAATGTTTAATTTTTATTATTCAGATCAACTGTATGTAAAATTGTATGTTAAATCATCATTTATTATCATAACATTTTTAAAATATTATATTAAACCTTCTGGACAGACTATGACAGAGTATGACTCACTGTTTTTAGAATCAACATATACAGGGTGTATCAGTACAGCAGTTACAAACTTTCAGGAGAGAGAGAGTACACCTAGACGACAGGAATGGTCAGAAACACTTTCCTGGCGCGGTTGTGACAATACAAAACACAAGAAAGAAAGGACACGAACGGGGTGAGTAAATATGTTTATTATTTTTAGTACAGCAAAAATCAAAGAAGGTGTTCGAAATTACAACTCCGTGCTGTGTTGCAGACCTCATATCTCCAGCACATTAAAGATCTAACATTGTCAAAAATACTGGGTGTGTCTCGGACTTCCCCAGCAGTTGCCACGATGCATGCAACAAGTTCCTCAGCACTGTTAACAGGAGTTTTTGTACACCAGCCAAAGACGTCCCAGCATTTTTCTGTACTAAGAATAATGAACATGTTTTCTCATCCTGTTTGTGTCTTTCCTTTCTTATGTCTTGTATCATCACTACTGCGCCAGGAAAGCATTTCTGACCATGCACTGCTATGTGATTTCCCATTGTCTAGGTGGTACTCTTATCTCCTGAAAGTTTGTAACCACTGTAACCACCCTGTATACAGTATATCTGTGATTTTGAACAGTATATATATATGTATGTATATATAATATATATACTGTATATTAGAGATGTAACCAGTACTGATATATTAGAATGGTTGTGTTCAGAAGACTCAACAGTTCTGGAGCTGTTGAGTATTGTTCTGCTGAATGCCCTCTACAGTAGTGCTGTTTAAGAACATGTTTGGTGTTTTAACATCACACTTAGTAGCATATTTCATTTATGCTACCTATTGCTAGCTGAAACTGACCAATAATGGCTGCTTCCTGTTCCAATGCATTTGTCACTTTGTTCAGCAGATGTAACTACATAACAGCTACTGATTGAAACACCTTTGCTCAGTTACACAACTGCTGACTCTTGTGAACATAGCCAATGCTTCTGATATATCAGAATTAGTTTGTTTTACAAACTAATATGCTAATCTGTTTTTATGTGCATCTTTTACATCATTTTGCCATGAATCAGTTTACAGCAATGGAGATATACATGCTGTAAACTAACCCTTTGTAGACAGTGTCTTGTAAGTGATTTGCAATGATGGTCACATAACATATGGTTGTTGCTTTAAGTGAGTGCCAAATTGGTATGGAACTGGCTTTGTGAGAAACCAAATAAATTTTTAACAATGGACAGGCAATGTGCAGGTATGTTGCCAGGTCTGATGATATTTCAAGTCTGTTGGCAATTTTGGCAACAATTTTTTTAATTTGGTGATTTTCTTATATTATTATAAATTTATACAGTTTATTCAAATTTTTTCCTAAAAACAAGGCTGGAGTCTGGCCTAGACAAACTAGACAATTACAATTGCCTAGGGCCCAGATCTGAAAGGAGCTCTTAAAATCACTTGTAAACTTTTATTTCTGTATATTTGAATTTAATTGGTTAGTGAACAAAATAATTATTCCCTAAACCAATGCAATTTCAGATTTTCATTTATTGTCAACACTTGTAAAGTATGGTACATAAATGCAATGCTTGTAATAGAAGGAAAAAGAATATGATTCTTTCTCTGCATTTTAATAAATTTGAAATGAATGTCTTAAATTGTACATTTATTACACAGCTAATAAGCTAATATATACAATTTAACGAATAAAAATGATTATTATGGTAGTTATATTTTAATGTAAATGATGTGTTTTACATTTAAGTAAATGATTACTGTACTTTGTAATACATGTTATCACTTTAAGACTTTCTGTTAAGAATTACAGTTTAAGAAAAGTAAGGTATTTATTTACAGGTTGATTTGAAATAATAGAGAACCTCAGTTAATTGGGGTTTGGAAAATCAGGATTTACTAAATTTATATTAAATATCTATATTTTAATATATTGTTAATGAACTTTATAATTATGTTATATTTTCATCTTGTTTTATTACCAACAAATTCAATTTTTATGTGCAATATACACAGAAGCATTTTTGAGTTAGAATGCCATACCCACAGATAACATAAAAAGTATCGATAGACAGTACATATTACCAGTAGTTGCTCTGTAGTAAATTTTCTATATATTTAGGTGAGAAGTTTAGTGAATGGTATGATAAAAAGAAAACAACTGGGCCACTATCAGCCACAATGAATACCATGGCCTATTGAAATTGATGTAAAAGACAAATAGGATGGGGCTCTTCCTTTTGTTGGAAACAATCTCTCAATGAACAGACACATTGTCTGGTAACATTGCTGTCCCCATTGCTCTTGTCAAAAAACAAGGTATGGAGAAATGTCAATGATAATATTTTGGAAGGAAAAATATAACCATAGTTACTAAATAGACACCATTTAACAACTGATATTGAATCCAAAACAAGAAATAAGAAAGTGCAGACAGAGATATACAATAAATCTGGAAAATAATATAAATACAATACAATAAAATAAAATACAATATAAATGTTTACATTTATAAAGAAAAAAATAAATAAGTAATGGTATTATAAACACTATTTTTAGTGATTGTTGCACTTTTTCCTAAAACACAACTTTAAATTTTAGAATTAAAAACTGAAAATTAGTTGATATTACATACATATATATATACAAATTGTATTTTACTGTTTATAAAAATCTATAAATGAATAATTTTGCATATGAAATATACTCCAGGTGCTTCCAAAATAGTGGATAAAACTTCATAAAGGTGATAAATTATTCAATTTACAGTAAAAACTGTTGATGTTCACCTGTCTGATTCTCAAAGATAACCCAGTAACAGAAGAATCTCTATTTCAAAACATTTTACTATTTAAGAATTAACTAATACAAACCACCATTTATTTAGAAACAAGTTACACTTAGTTAACTAGCACTTAAATAAAAATTCAATTTACAAGAGATGCTCAGAGTAATTGCTTTCACTGACTATGCAAGCTTCACACCTACATATAATAGAAGCATGTACTACAGTACGTTATGACATTTTTCGGGTCTCTCACAAAGCTAACACTTTTACAAATAATGTGACAGCAGCCAATTTATTTGTTTTGTTGTTTTTCAGTACTAATTAGACTTAAAACTGCAAATGATATGATATAAAGATTCCCTGTAATTCTGTCATCTTTGAGAATCAGACAAGAGTTCCTCCCCTCTGTAGAACACGACAAAGAACAAATAAATTTTCCATTTTCATCATAAACAATACAAATTTTATATTTCAATGAAAGTAAAATGAAATAGAAATTTAAACTCTAGTCAAAACTCACCATAACATCTTAAACATCAACGCCTTCTAACGTTAAAAATTATTTTCTTAAAAGTTATCGTCTGCTTTTATAATAAAAAAACGCCAAAGTTATTGATAAATGATATATTATTATTTTAAAATATAAAGTTAAATGATTTATAAATTATTAATGCAACATCACAAAATCTTAATCGTTCTTCTAAACTATTACATATCTTTTATCAGAATCGATAGATATAGGGTACGTTCGTAAAGTCGAATGAATTAAACGAGAATGACGTCATCGTTATTCTTATTTCGTTAGACTTTTCGACCGATTCATTTATAACTAAATGGCTGTTTCTAAAATCGAAAATATGAAAGTTGCTAGTGCAGCCTTATCCGAAATATTTTTCTTAGATTGCTTCGGGTGGAAAGTTATTTCTATCATTTCACCTTTTAATTCACAGTTTAAACACTTGAATAGATTTAGAAACAGGTTTTGTCAGGCGTAGAGTTGCCACCTTTACAAAATTGCTGACCCGGACGGCAGGTTAGGTTATGTCATTTTACAATGCGAAGAATAACGTGCATGCTGGTTCTAAATCAGTTACACTTAAGGACTAGGGACTTGCGTAGGAGTAACGTATAAGCAAAAGAAAGAAAAAAAAAAAAAAAAAAAAAAAGGAGGTTGAGAGGCAGGTTGCGCGTCACACGTCAGCATAAACAGAGTAACATGGCGGAATGGCAGATGAGTTTCATTGAGTGTGAGGTTTCTCGTTGTTCAAATGTGTAAATTCATAACAATATTTACAAGAACTTTGTTTCATCGTAATTTCACAATTTCTACGAAATTCCCGGACAAAATTAATAGTTCACCCGGACAGTGAGTCAATTCCCGGACTGTCCGGGCGAAAACCGGACGAGTGGTAACACTAGTCGGGCGCCATTTTCTTAACGAAGTGAATTCTTTCCTCCGTGAACTTCGTTAGAGTTTCGTTCGAAACGCCATCACCGCAGAGCACGCGCACTGAGCGAGACTACTACTTTCTGACCGATTCCTTACTAACACGTTTCACTCGTTCGACTTTACGAACGTATGTACAGTACCCATATTGGTCCTTGCGCTATGCTCTCAAGTAGCGTTAATGAGTCAGGTTGCCGATAGCTGGGGCTAGAATCGCATTACGTCGAGAAGTTGTTGGGTCTATCTATTTGGTTAGTAGGTAGTTTTACAGTTTTCAAGCATTTTCAAGTAACTTTTTTTAATTGTTCTGTCAAAACAATTTTATTCGTAATTACATATTTTAATTTTATATCATATATAAAGGTAAAAAAGTATATTTGGTTTATAAAAAAATTAATAAGATGATAATTTTAAATTACAGATGAGGATGTAGTAAATCGGAAATAATTAAATTTTCGATTTTATTTATCTATGTTTTAAATAGAGATCTGTTTAAACCAGGGGTGACAAATTGGCGGTCTGCGGGTCGTGCATGCGGCCCCCTGATGTGATTTTTCGTGCTCTGAAATTAAATAAAATAGTTTCAGTGGCGTAGCGTAGTGGGGGCGACAGGGGCGACCCACCCCGGGCGACACTTATAGGGGGCGGCAAAATTTTACAGTAAATAATAATATTTTGTAAAAATACCTAAATAAGGGGGCGGCGAAATTTTCCTCCGCCCCGGGCGGCTGACACCCACGCTACGCCACTGAATAGTTTACAAATCAAGATTAACTGATAAACATCTATCTGCCATAATGAAGATTGTTTGTTCTCAGTCTTTGAATCTAGATATTGGAAAACTAGGGGGAGGAAGATAGCGCTGGCAAGTTTCCAGTGAAAACAATTTTAGTTTTATAAATATGTACATTAAATAAAATAAATGTTTAAATAAAAGAAATACTATAGCAATTATATATTATTGAGTTGAATTCACTGAACTACATAATGTGTTTTAATTGCCCTATCTATATTCCCACATTCTCACTTTAAATTCTAATTTAAAAAAAAATTTGTAAATGTGATGCGGCCCGCGTGAATCTTACCAGTCGCATTAACTTCCAATTAGTTTTAAAAAAGTATTGAAATTAGTTTTCGAATTTAATTCTAAATTAAAATATCGGAATTCGTCGGCTACGGGTACGCGTGTTCGCTACTCAACAATGGCAACGACATCAGTTTCTAAACTAGACGAAAAATTTACTGAACTGTTAAAAACAGCAAAGGCATCGTTGGACTTGTCCAAAACTTTAGCAAGGAGCTGAAAAATATATTTTTCGGCGACTTAAATCGAGTAAATCAATAAGTGTAGAGCTTATTACCTTTTCCTGCCAATTCGTACTTTGCTCATAGATACCAGTCGCGTTTTTTAAATGAGTTTGACACACCTGGTTTAAACTGTTATATTGCTACATATTGTGAATGAAAGTTTTACACGTAATGTTCTGAGTATAACATATCTGTTCAATACGTAGGTAACGGTGGCGGGCGGTGACATTTGATGATAGGAAAGCATCGGCCATTGATAGAATTATTGAAGCATTTTACGATATTTTGGTGTGTAGCATCCACGAGCTAAACAGCGTGAGGTTGGGGCTCTGTAAGGACATTCGCGAATGCGTATAATCTGGCTGCTTTAGAAGATTCAAATATTTTCGCCGTGGAAGCTGTCCCGTATTCGACACAATAGCGCTTCCATTGGGTGTATGCATATACGAATTTATATTCAAATATACAATAGCAATCTTATCATTGTATTTACCTGTAATATAGAAATTTGTAATAAGATACATAATGCGGTTATAATAAAATATTAATTTTAATTAATTCAAAGTACGTTAAAAAATGAAAATAATCGCACAATATGTATTTATATTTTAGGAAATACAAGGGCGCGCTTCCGTAGCTTCCATGGACCGCACGCCACTGATAGCTAATAGTAAAGTAAGTAAATAAATTTGCATTTTACTGTTTTTTTTTTTAATTTATTACATCTGTATGACAATATAGTTAGGAAAACCATAGCTTATCTTCTGATACATTTAAATAGAAATTTAATCCAGATACAGACAAACTACTTTTTAAATAATTTATTAACTTTAACACTACATAAAGTGTGCCATACAATTTTACTTATTGGGATGAAATAGTTTTGTATTTTTGTCACGAGAAATTACTTTTTTATGACACTCACATTGGATCTATATATTTTGGTAATTTATATAATATTCTGCACTATCAAAAGCAGAATGTGAATGAAGATTTATTGGTGGCCTACTATACCTGTTCTTTGTTATATAGGTCTAAAACATTCTTACTAACATGTCTTTCTTTTAGACTCATGTCATCACTAATCACCATCACTGTCAATATTTAATAATACTGTCTAAACTCTTGCCATCCTACATTTACCTATGTTATTTGTCAACTTCTAACTCATCATCCTCTAATCATATCTAAGTTATTATGTGCCTGTAAATATGTTGCATATGTTGTCTAAATAGTTGGAATTTCCTTTTTTCCTCTAACATCCTTTATTTGAAATCCAAGAACTAAATCTACTGACTTTTAATCTTCTTCTCTAACCTGTTCCAAACTTTTTTTGGCTTAACTTTAATCTCTCGCTATCTCATTAATAAACACAACATAAATTGTGAATAACATATATCATAGCTTTTTCTCACTGCAACTACAATAATTCACTTAATAAAAAAAGATATGGGCTTAATCTTGATAAACTCCAAACCATCCTAAATCCCCTTTTCTGCAACACTTTAAATCTACCCTATCTTAACACATGGTTAAACATTTCTATATATTTCCATAATTAAATGTGTATAATTCTCATCAACCCCTTTTCTTACTGCAATACTCGGCATGTACAGTACAGTACTGTACCTTTGCCTCAAACCGATATGTAAATGATCAAAGTTGTTGTCTGATTGCACACAGATAATGCAACCGGAATGTTTTGAAATTGCTTCCCGAATATCCTATTGTGATTATTCCACAACGACTTTCTTACTTCGTCGCTGCGAGTAATAACTCGAGAGACAAGGTTAAACGAAAGAACAACAACTAGCGCGAAACGACTTTATTATCTTTGTCGCAAAAACTGTACACCTTGTTGTATTTTTAACCTCATTCAGTTGACTAGGGTACGTTTGTTAATAGCGGTCGCTCTGCATCTCCGCTACGGGAATGCGCTGCTATTTGTAGGCATTTAGGAACGACGGTGAAAGAAAGAAAAAGTTGGCAGCGCCTGTACTAATGAAAGTACTGTAGTGGAGGGATCTATGATTTTAAAGTATCCGTTTTTAGAGACAAAAGTTAAAAAGGTTCCAATTGTAAAATTTATCCATAAAATGGGTTGTCTCGCCAATAGAGCATTCGAAGTAAACACGAAAAAGATTAGAATGCCGGCTACCGTTCGAAAAAAATTCAATGACACGTTGAAGTTGAAAAATTAGTGCACACGATGATATAAGTGTCTAATATCACCGTGTGCACTAATGCGCGCTTTCACAACTTCTAAATTTTCATTCATAAAAAACCACATAATAGACACTGAAACGAAACAATCTGAGTCATGGAGGACGCCATGTCGCTTTCCACCGTAAACTAATACTATGAGCGGCTATTTTTGTCATTCCACGATGCACACTCCAGCCGGAATACAGGAACGCGTTCCTCTGATTGTTTAAAAGGATGCCACTCGCGGAGTTACGCGGAGGAATAAAAGAACGCACCTTAGGGCCACATCTATCACTATATTCATTTATCTCCCCAACTGTTACTGTATTCGTGCTAGCTCCACTGCTCCTCAACTGGCTCTCAACATATTCACGGCGCCTACACCTCATATTCATCCTACAGCAACTCATCATTTGCATTTCGTACACAGGATATTTTTTTTTTGTTCCTGCGTATATTCTTTATAAGTTCCAAAACCGTTTACTATTTTTTTGTTCAAATACCCTCTTGTAAACACTCACTTCATTCTTTCTTCATTGTCCCTTACTTTCCTTTAATCATTCGTGCAGCTTCTCGTTTTTCTGTACTCCTTTTCACTCATACTGCCGTTCAGTCGGCCCATGTATGCAGCCTTTTTCTCTTTCACTGCTTGCTCAACTCTGTCATTCCACCAAGCAGTCTTTCTCTTATGGTAAATTCTCGTTACATTCTTTTGCTACTTCTGCCACACAAGATTGAAAATGCTTCCAGATCTCCTTCACAACACTCAATCTTCATCAATTTTCCCCAGTTTCAACTCAACATGCTCTCTATACTCATCTTTTCCAGTCATCAGCACTGTTTTCACTCGCTGCAGAACCACTGTTTTCCTTATTTTGTTCTGCCACCTAATTTTCAGTTGCACCATTAATACCACTAAGTAATTGTCCGAGCTACAGTCAGCTCCTTTCATAACTCTTGTATCCTGGCCGGATGGCCGAGCGGTCAAGGTTAGCAACCTGCCGCCCTGGGGGACCCGGGATCGAATCCAGACGGGTCGAAAAATCCCAGGAATTTTTCGGAGGTGGTCCGTCCAGATATGTCGGTCCCCGTCCCTCACCACCCGGTCGCCCCATTGTGGGCCTGGCCGAACCCATAATGGGCTTGCTATAAGAGGCCCTCTTAGTGTCCACTGGGCGGAAAGAGTTTAAAAAAAAAAAACCTCTTGTATCCTCCACTACAACTCTCAGTCTATCATCATACACAACAAAATCTATTATACTTGTTTGACCTGTCGTACGATTTTCACATATATATTGGTGAATGGTCTTGTGTGGAAAAAAGGTGTTGACACCCGTAGGTCTCTTTCTACACAGAACTCAACCAATCGCTTATCATTATCGTTCAATATTAATCGGTTTATGGGTGGCGTCCTCGAAGTACTCGCGTCAGCGTTGACGGGCTCAGCCTTTTTTCTTTCTATACAATCTGCATCATTTGATATCAGTCAATTTGGCTTTTCCTGATTTCTTTTTCATTTTTCATTTCCAATAATATACATTTATTACATTTTTTATGAAAATTTTCTTCAACTCAGCACACTTATCGGCTTATACCTTTACAAATTTTGTTTTTATCAGTTATTATTTGTAAATAATATTGTAGATCCTATTATCCTTTATAAATCGACACTAATTTATGTGTTGCGTCATTTGTCTCTTTCCGTGTCCATGGGACGGAAAGAGGCAAAAATGAAAAGAAAAAATGATATTAAAAAAAGTTAAGTATTTCTAATGACACATTTCATTAGCCTAAATATAATGAAATAAAATATAGTGTGACAAAGAGAATATAATAAATAACAGAGTACTGTATTATTATTTTTCATAATTGTGTAACTGTTGTCCGGAAAAAAATCCGTACAAGTTTTGTAACGTAGATTTTACCTGGAAAAAGAACTCAAATGAACTAATGTACAGTTTTTCATCACCTTTTAAATTACTTTTATCTTTTGTTTTTGCAATTCTACAAGTCCCGCCAACAAACGCGGTCGATTGGACTTCGAGTGTACAGTGCAAGTTTCTGTACAAGACTGGGGTTCACATTTTTCAGACAGCAGCCATTATGCAATTGATCGACTGATCCATATTTTTGTCTTCCATCCGTTTTCGTAAACGTCTGCCTCAAGAATTGTCCACAAATGTTTGATTGGCCTAATTTCTGGCACATTAGCAGAGTCGTCCTTTTCGACGTAGGTGATATTTTCTTCAGTACAATTTTGGCTAGTGGGAACACTCTTGATCTAAGCAGAATACACATTCTGCCTGAGAATAGTTCTTTAGAATGTAAGGAATCTGGCGACGTCGTTTAGCTTCATTTAAATATTTCTGCCTGGAATTTCCTTTCGATATTTAATACACGTTTTTGTTTTCAATACCTCATGGAACCAACTACGTGAAATTTTCAGTTTCAGGGCTACAGATTGAATTGAAATCCTGTCGCTGTCTTCAAAGATCCTCTTCAATCCTTTCTAATTTGGCTTGCGTTAGAACTTTCGCTTTTCCATCAGACTCCTTTCTTCTCTTTGGTGATAATCCACTTTCGAAACGTTTGAAATGCAATATATAGTTAGTTTTGAAATTTCCTCATTTGCAAAATGGCTTTCAGTAAACTTTTTTCGTAATATTTTATTTAATGTGTAAAAATTGTACATTCTTAGACGTAAAGCATCTTCTTTAGTTGCCATTTTGAAAGAAGCAGAAAAAAATTCTAGAATTCTATAAGATCCTACAGCATTTCGCATGCTTTCATATAATAGTACTTATAGCATAATTAAAAATTCTTGGCCGTTTGTAAAGCCTGAAATATTTTGTGCGGATTTTTTCCGTAGCCTAAACCCGTTAATTTATATTTTGTGGTTTCTAAGTTTATTCTTTTTTTTCCATGCACAATTTTATAACAATTATTATGTAAATATTAGGAATATAGACCTAATATCTACAATTCAAATCTTATCATAAATTTGTCGATATTGATATTATCGAATAACCGAATGTCGATGCGATACTGTATTTTCCAATATCTACATCGAAAAAAGGAATACTGTTTAATATCGTTATTGACGTTCCATGTTACTGATATTATTTTACATTATAAGTTACGGATTTTTTGAAATTAACAATTATAAATTATTTAAAACAGATTTTCCGACTTTCAGAGTAAAAAATTCCGAGTACAGTGTGTAAAAACAACTTTAAAAAGTGAGAAGCGAAAAATCCTCTCTTCTACAAAGTTGGGAATATTTTTCTTTTTCCTTTTCTTGATGTTTATTATGGTGATAATGATGAGACAGCCGTCACATCATTATCATCATCATAAATATTAAGAGCGAATCTTCATAAGGCTTAAAGCCTACAGCTCTGTAAGGAAAAAAAAAAAAAAAAAATGCAGGCGGCCTGCAGGAAGCGGTGTTCATTTGCGGCCCTCATCTACAAAAGGTTGCTCATCACCGATTAAACTACGTTTTGTAATATATACAAATATAATGCCAGATAATCAGTACATATTAAAAAGTCTTTAATACCGATTCGAAATGTAATGAAATTGTAAAAAGCATATTAAATGATACGTCTTTTACAATTTTATTTATTTACATTCTGATACTAATTCGAAATAATTAACGATATTTTCATTTAAGTTTTTATTTCGTTACTGTTAGAATTAGAGTGAAAGAAGGCGATATCGCCGACGAATAAACCTAACATAAAGACAAACATCATTATCAATCTAATGAAGATTACGAATTAATTTAGCCAGGATATTGTTTATCTAAATTGAACAAGGTAAAGCAATTTGGTCTTTCCATTAAATTACCAAATAGAAATTGTTGACATCCTTTTAAACTTTTGCCTCGTCCCACCCTCTTCTTTTTTACGTTGATCTAGGCTTATTTAGTTTAAACTCCAATCAGAAATGAATTTTAATTATGACTTAATTAAATATTAACATTAAATTTTAACCAGATGAGCCAGAATTGATGAAAATAACGATACATTTATTTCGAAAATCTAGTAAATAAAATAATGTTACATTACTATTCATATTAAATGTACTATATATTCGTACTATATTTGTTATGAATAGTAAATAAATAAATTAATACATAACATATGTAATTATATTTCACGTTAATTAAAATTCTTTTTCATTGTTTCAGTCAAAATTCCGATATACATGAATATTTATTATATATATTTTAATTTTTTCTTTAAATCTAATATTTAAAAATAGATTTTATAATTTTCAATACCCTGTAGAATTTGAACGACATAATAAAAATATTGTTATTGAATTTGTCTATCATTATTTATTATTTTTTCAATATTATGAATTAAATAAATTAATCACTTTGACTAAAAGTTTCTTATGAACTTCGTCTTTATCCAGGCCTTTACAGTTCGTGCAAGGGATGTTATGTTGTTAGTTTTAAACTGCTCGAAATATAAAAATTAATTATCTATAATGGCTTGAATATTTAAAAATAAATACATGTGTACAGTATTTATAGGACTTTTAAAATAGCTCGATTAATAGAATATTATGAATATTTTTATTTTAGCAATATATTCTGTATATTTCCATCTATGCTTCAAATTTGTAGGCATATTTACAATTTAATATAATGTATTAATTTTGATATAATTATACGAATTTAAATTTTTGAATAAAATTACACATATAATTTTAATTTCTACAGTTAAATTAAGGTTTATTTAATTTAAGCTGTAAAAGTCTAAGCATGTAAGGCTATGAATTGCCTAATCTGTAGTTATATATGTCTACGTAATCTTAGTGTGTTCTTAACAAGACATTTTACCTTAAGTAAATTAAATCAAAGAGATACGACAGCAAAATTGTCAATGCCATGTTGTTTACTAATGTCAATAAAAATATTACCGGTATATCTGTTAAAAGTTGCAATAAAATAATTATATTTTATTTTACAGTAAGTTTTAACAATATTAGAAAGAGCTGAAATTATAGATCTACATGTTTGGATCAAAATATGATTCATTTTTAATGGTTTTACTAGAAAAACTAACAAAAAAGAGCAAATATTGTCAGGTTTTTTCCATTCGTGGATAAATTTTAAATGTAACAACTAAAGATAGAGACGAGCATTATCTATTGTTTACAATGTTTCTTTCGCATCATTTCTATCAAGCTCCACCCAGGGACGGACCATACGTTCGATTGACAGCTAAACGTCTGTTCATTTACTAGAGTTTCCGAGCTCGTGCCCGTGACGTAACCGAAAATCACTCTATTACTCTAAATGATTGGCTGAAGTGTTGAAATGATTGATGTCTACGGAAAGTCGACTAATATCGAGAAAGTTGGTCATTGTGATCTTTCTGATATTCCAGAAAAACTTGGTGACGCAAAATCTAGCATTTTGTCTACAAGTTGCAAAAAAACTCAGGCGAGTATAGAATGTTAAATAATAAAAAAATTTAATGTAGAGATTTCTATAATAATTTAATATTTCGTGTTGTAGTAGCAATAGTCTTCATTTATAAGACTAAATTTCGAAATTTTCCTAAACTATGCGGAAAGTGCTTAAAAAATAACAAAACAAAAGTCTTTCTTCAATTATTTTTCTTTATTTTTCAACAAAAGCGTATTTAAAAACAGTATGATCTTTTTTAACGACAGAGAAATCATTATAAATTATATTATTTGTATTACAATTTTAAATTGAAAATGTTAGTTTCTGTTTTAGAATTATTGGGAAATCGATAGATTATAATTAGTAAATAAATTAAAGTATAAACACACAACTAGATAATTATATATACTATATATTAATTACTATATACTGTAATTATAGTATATAATTAATTACTATATAATCATTATATACACACACACACATATATATATATAATATTATATATAATATTATATTATACAGTATATAGTTATTATACTAGATAACTATATATACTATATAGGCTATAAACATAGTAGATTTTTATATTTTTAAAAATAATTTTTTGGATGAAAGAACAATTTGAATCATCGTTATTAGAATTGTCTCAATATTACACTAACAAAATAGAAATGACAGAAAATATAAAAAAATTATAATAATTAAATACTCTGAAGGAAAAGATATTAGGTCTTGACATTTAGGTCAATCTAATAAATCTAAGAAATTTATTAAAATTCTGTAAATTAAATCTAAATGAATGAATTTAATGTATAGAACTAATTCATGAAAATTATGATAACTTATAGGCCTATGTAATAAACTAAGTAGTAAATGTAAAAAGAAGATCATGATGTAAAGAATTATTTTTATATAATTTATTTTTGTCAAATTACCAAATTATCATTATGAATTTTGATGCATTTTGAAATGTAACATAAGACTTTGCATAGGTATATATAACGTAATAAACTTAAACTTATTATTATAATCTTAAATAAACTACAATATTAAATCCACGTGAAGCCTCTTTATTAAAACCTGCAACTTTATTTATTTTTTTAAAATATTAAACTAGATTAAATTAACATAAGCCTTTTAATATTTTATAGTAGAGGCTACTTCTATCAATTCAACAAGAATAATCTGATGATATTTCGCGTATAAGTTAATTTTTTTTTTTTATGAATTTGCAATCAATGTTGAATCTATAAGTTCCTACCGAGGAAAATACTTGATGCAAGTACTGTACTTACATTAATATGGTTAAAATATTGTCAACTGCTAAAATTTACTAAATAATTTATTAATTATTTTCTCCAAAGAGATTTTTATATTCCCCGGAAGATATCCTTACTGTAGATTTCATACTCTCTATAATTATGTTGATTCTACATGAAATTAAATGTTATAAAATTATGTAGAAACAGTTTAACATATAAGTTATCAGGCCCGAAGACAAAAAAATCGAATTTATATTCTTTATTATAATCAGTGGCGTAATCAGAAACAGAAATAGAAGGGCAAAAAATTTTTATATTAAAAATAACTGGCATATATAGAAAGGCTTTATGTTAATTTAATGTTGATTATTTTACTGTGTTTTTTTATAATTCTTTTAAAAATTTTCTTTAGGGAGAACACTTACCCCTTGTTCCTCCTCTGATTGTTTATAATATATCATTATTTCAATATATTATGCTACAAATAAAAATGACAAAAGTATCAAATAAGAGAACATACAAAATGTACTATTTAGCAGTAGTTTTCTGTGAAATTCACTAATGTTTTTTCCAGTTTGAACGACTTTTATCCAAACAGCACGTGTGTATAAATGTTTGATTAAACTCTGTATTAATTATATTGATAATAAAAAATAATTTCGGTGTTAACAGACTAAATTTTTAATATGCTAATAATCGTACACTGAAAAAAATGGGTAGAATATAATATAAACAACAAAGAATATTAAATCGACAATTAAATTAACAAAATAATATTATTTATCTGCCGTAAGATAGATCATATAAGTTTGGCTTCTGACTTTTTATTTTTACATTTTAAACTAAAAAATATGTATATTGTTTATGATGACAGATTTCTTCTTTTATAAGTAATTTAATTATTTTTAATTTATATTTAGTTTTAAACGGAAGAAAACTTTATATTAGCCAATATGAAAAGTAATAAATAATTTTTTAAAATAATATGCACAATTATATGCATTTCATTCTATATTATCCCCATCATATTAAAAAAGAAACATTTCTATAAAACGTTATGTAAAACACATTAAAGAAGACTAATAAAATATTTGCAACAGTTTGAATAATACATCATTACCTTAATAAAAGTAGCAGATCAAACGTTTGCTATAAAGATAGCAACTTTATATAATTTTTGATAAATTTTAACTGAAAATTACAAAATACAAATTGTTAAATAAGCTTAACACTTATATTGGTTTCGTACACTAACTATAACAGCATAAAACCCACATTTTCAATTTATAAGACAAATATAATAATAATATAAGGATTTTCTCTATTATTTTTTTATTTTTAATTTATGTTTACACAGTTCTTATTTAAATTTCAATGCTTTTATCTGTGTAAAACCTTAAAATAATTTAATATTTTTTTAAATGCGAAATGAAATGTAAACGTATAAAAATCCGGGTTTAAACAAGTTAATAGAGAAAATAGATGTTATAATGAATAATAGAGCAATAAAATGTTGAATATTTTCAAAATGAAATGACTAATTTCAAAATAAAATTAAAGTAATTTCGTTTTAAAAATAAAGATTAAAAATGATGTTATGAAATCTGATTGATGAAGTTGAAATAATTACGTCGAAAGTCAATATAATTTAGCATTATTATCTGTTTATACGACAAATGATGATAAAATATTCTTAGAACTATAGTCCACATAAATCATTGCATGTATAGGACATAAAAATCTCTTTTTGAACAGTTTATATTCATAATTTATCTTATTAATAGGAAAAAAACATGAATAAAAATATACTTTTATTTATTTAAGAGAAGAGAGAAACTATTTACAAGAATTTGAAATAAGGAAATAGTTACATACTGTGCATAATACATATATAGTTGTCACCTTAGAAAACTTGCCATTGAGAAAAACAATATCATAATATACCCTGTAATAGTATAATATGTAACAGTAATATCAAAATAATTTTTTACTTTCCTGGTTAATTACAATTAGAGAAAGTGTCTACCTGAAAAAATGTATAAAAAATAATTTAAGTTTCATCACGTTTCTTTACCTCTCTCTAAATGTTTCATGAATGTTTTTAACGCTAATTAAAAACGGATCATTGTACCGGATAATATTAATATTATAAGATGTATTAAGACGATAAGATTTTTTTGAATACGGAATAAATAAAGTTAAATTCTCTCAAGAAAATAAAAATGATTAACTTTACGAAAAAATCGTTGTAAGCATTCAAAACTAAAATATAAAAAAGAAACATACGATTTTATAATTTGTTTAATAATGATATCTGTTAGTTTTTAGATTTTTCGTTTTTTATGAAATCATTTTGAACAAAAGAAATCAAGCTATGAACGTAAATTGGATTGGATTGATGGAACAGTTATGAGGAAGGAGCGGAGTTTTAAAAAAACTCTGTTTTTATATACCCATTGTGTGGGCAACTAGTCCCACAATGAGAGAGCTGGATGGTGAGCAACGGGATCTTACATATCCTCTTGAAAAATTCCTGGGGAGTTGCCCGGATTCGATTCCAGCTCCTTTAGGGCGGTTAGGCTGGCGTCCTAATCTCCTCTGACAAGCGGCCGTCTATATGGAGATATTGTATATTTTCTTTTGTTTTTTGGTAATTGAATTACAGTGAAAGGTGTTTGTGTTGATTTAGATAAAATGCTAAAAACTTGTAAAAAGAAAATAATTGCAACAATTCTGTGTAAATATTATTTTTATCGAGTTGATATAAAATTAAATTTAATGCTTTAAAAATGCTTTACATGTAATTAAAACTAGTAAAATTTAAAATAAATTAAGACTAGTAATTAAAAACTATTTAAAACTTAGTGTGATTCCGTGATAAATGGGAAATAAAGGATAATAGTTAACTACATAACGTAAATAACATCAAAATAATTTTACATTTTTTCATTAGTTATAAAACAATCAGAAAAAATATTTATTTTTATTGTTATTTCTAAGAAATAACCAGTCAAACATTATTCTAGGAATATTTAGCCTACCGTAAAATATTGCAATTTTAAGGAGTTCAATTTGTTCAAGTTTATTGCATTTATGTCAAAATTGAGTTTGGAAAATAATTCTAGAAATTAAATTGAACCGACAGATCTGTGTCGAATTTCTTAATCAAATAGTTTAAAAACTAGAACGACTTTGTATCGCGATAGAATTGAGGCGAGACATTGTGTTTTTGTAATTAAAAAGTTTTTAAATCAGTATTAGTACATATAAATTATCTTTCGTTTCATCTAACCTGAGCGCCGACACTTGTTTGAATGTGCATTTGAGGTGTGTGTATGTGATCAGAAGAAAACGGTCGCTGGTCACGCGAGTAAGGGCAATCTTTACAATTGTAGGCCACGAAGAAACGATCTTTACATTCGCTCGGAGTCGATTGTTTTTTATTCTTGTGTGTTTGTTTTGGCATCCATTTTCCGTTAGGCATGCGCGATGCTTTTTTTAACTCTTAAAAAAAAGTTTTAAAAAGTTAAGCTGTACAGTTCATTGCTACTTTGATCACTGTATCTCGAAAAACGAAGTCATAGATCTCCATTTTTTATTACATTTTTGGATTCCAAAAATGTAATGATGAAAAATGGCGAAGTTTAATCGAAATCGATCGATCAAATTTTGAGAATGAACACAATTCTGTAAGCTACGTAGAAGAGGCTTCGCTAACACCCTCTTCGATTAACCGAAAATTCGAATATCTTTTAAACTAAGTAATATTTCCAAACCCGGAGAAATTATAGGCTAATTAAACCTGGAACCTGGAGTTTTAATTTCTTCACCTACTTTCAAAATTCAGAGAGGTGGCTACTCTACATACAATTTTAAAAGGTACTGATTAAAAATATTTGCATGTCTATTATTTAAAATTGCACTCTAGCATTGCACCACCAGTGGTCGAGTGGATAAAATCAATGAATACTGGTAATGCGTTCACGCCTGGCCACGTGGAGTTTTCTGGAGTTTCTTCGCGTTTGCAACACCTAAATAAGGGCCAGTTTCCCATAAAAATCCCCCGGGAGGCATTTCTCTCGGCACCGTAAACAAACCAATTATTTGGTTACGGCATTCTAGCATCGATTTAACATTTAATCAACCAAAGCAAATTTTTTCTATTTTGAATAGAGATCATCATAGTTTAAACGTAAAATTAGCATTCAAGATATAACATGAATTAAACAGTAACTCTATCGGATTTCACACTCTCGTTAAAAATTAATGATAATTTCCCGCGACATAAGAAATGAATTCCATAAACCCCGAAAAATGATTCACTTAATCCATATTGTAATGATCAGCTGCATATAAATATTGGACAGATTAAGCATCTTAAAAGGATAAAAATTAATTTTTCATATTTGCAAATACTTTTCTTTTCTATTAATTCATAATAAATATATAAACATAACAATGGTTGTAATGATCCCACCAATCTTCGTTAAAATCTGAAAGAAACAAACATATTATGTAAAAGACGAGACGAAACGTGTGATGGAATATACTCTATGAACAAGGCCTAGATATACTTTGTAGTCAGATCAGAAGGGTTTATTAAGACAGTGTTTGTGAAAAATTAATTACACTTTATAGTAAGGCAATAAGGAATTTGGATAAAATTTATTGTTACTTTTTATATTAAAACTTTTTATAATTGAATAAACTTATTGATTCGGCAATTATTTTACTTATTTTAGAAATTTCTAAATATAACGTATTTTTGAACTATTTCCTATATTGAATTAAGTTTTATTTATTTATTTATTTATTTTTCCGTCTATTTCAATTCAATTATGTATATTATTTTGTACTTAATCGTTCTTTAAAATATTTGAATCGGTAGAATCACGAATAATTACTGATTCGATATATATTATTTTTGCAAACTGTTTTTAATAAAATGTCATCTCTTGTAAAATATTTTTATTTTATGTATCTAATACATTTTCCACGCTTCGTTCTGTTGCAATATGCATTTCGGATTGTATTCGGTTTCTCTTTAGTATCTTGTAAAATATTTTACATAATTGTTTGTCTATGCAATTATGTCCGTATGTCTAAAAGTAGGCTGTACAGTATAACGGTATAACCAACTTAAAGGAATACACGCAAATCTAGAAATCATCACTTTTCGTCATAACAAATAATTTCATTTCCCGAAATTTCAATACAATATCATATATCAGTTAAATAAATACTTTGTCTATTTTAATTAATTAATAACATTTATCCCGAAATAAATACAGTATAAAAATCTGTAATATTTAGAAACTGTTGCATAAAAAAGCAACTATGTCATTGATTTTTATATTAAAAGTCAAAACTCAACTTTAGTTATTTTAGATTGTCTATTGAATTAATTATACAATTAAACTTAACTTTTTATTCTGAAAAGTATCAATAGAATCTCTCAAAAGTTGTATAACATAGACCAATTGAATTGTTGAGAAAGTTTCTATTTCTGTGAACTTGATGCTCTGATTTTGTTATAATTTCAGACAAATGTTTTAACAATATTTCAAAATTTCAATTGCATAATAATTGTCAATTATACTACAACAGAATTTTAATAGCTATATTGCTTTATTATTATTATTTGATTCTTTCCGTCCTTCAGATATTGAGCCCACGGGAAGGGGAGTCAGGAAGGTCGGAACAATCAGACCCATAGTGGGTTTGGTCTGGCTCGCAATGGGACTGCTGGTTAGTAAAGATGAAGTCCAAATATTCGGAATGGACCATCTCCGAAAAATTTCCATAGGGTTTTTTCAGACTTTTCGGCACGATTTCGGGTCCCCCAGAGTGTTAGTCTGCCTCGGCATGCGGCCGAGTTTTAATAGAAAAGAGATAAGAATCTATGAATATATTTGAAAACTTTTTAAAAAATAATCCAGAAAGCCATTAAAATTCATACAATGTGTATTTAGCACAGAGAGAATACAATCTTACTAAAATATCTGAGCATTTTGTGAGAGAATTCTTTATTCACAAACGTTTTCAAACTACTGTCAGAGATTTATCTATGACAGTAGTTTGAAGCAGGTTTTAAGTAAGTTTAAAACCTGATTCAAATAAAATATTTAGTAATTTTGAGTACAAATTTAAAATTACTAAATAATTTAATTTAGAATACTTTAAACTGAATGTTCTATTTGTGGAACATTTTCTTAAACTTATTTAAAACCTGATGATGGCCTATGGCAGTAGGTTGAAAACGTTCGTTAATAAAGAATTCTCTCATCAAAATGTTCAAATGTTGTAGTAAGATTGTAATTCAGAAAGCGTATTTGTTGTCATTTCTGAAATATTAGTAAATTATCGAACGAATAACTTTATGAATTATTGTTCTAACTGCTATTATTTGTATTTGTAAGCGCTAAATACTTTTATGAACCAAAAAGACATTTCAATACATTTTATACATTTTTGATTCGCAGTTTTAGTTGCTTATAAAGAAAATGCATTATAAAATGGAAAATATGAATGCAATATTCAAAGAAGTTATATTCATATAACTTGTAAAATGTAACTATACGATAATTTCACTACTAAGTTGTGAGTAATATAAAAATAAAAATGGTGGCGATAGTAAAGGTGTCAGTCTTTTAGTTTGAGAAATCGGATGCGAGTCTGAATCATCTCAAAAATATAACTTTTTATTGGTGGGTCGCCTTGATAAGTCAGGTCTCGTCTCTCACTACCGGACGATCCATTATGTGCCTGGCCAAACCTACGATGGGAATGGTAAAAGGTTCTCTAATTCCTGCTATATGAAGAGAGTTAAAATTAAGAAATTATTCTAAGATAGACTACAAGTATTTTTATAATAAATTAAGTTTTACCAAATAGAATGTAGGCCTACTTTAAAAATTTTAGATTTAGTCAATTGAAAAAAAAAAAAAAAAAACATTATTGTCTATGCGATCGTTTTCTATTCTGAACATAAAAACAAATGAAATTTTCATTTAAGAGATTTCGGTTTCGATTCCCTCCTTTATTCCATTTCTATGAACCTCGTAAATTATTATTGATCAAAAAAGATTATCGGATAAAAGGTAAATTTTGTTTTCATTTAATTCATTTCTGTTTAAAATTTACTCGCGGGCATTTGTTATCTTTGTTTGTATAATTGCATTCTTTATTCTTGTTAAACATATTATTCTATAAAATATATAAGTTAAAATCAAAGCTTTAAATTCACTTTACTTTTCATTTCTATGTTTTAAATATAAAGCCTATATAAAATAATTAAAACTATCCTATTGGAATATGATTTTATATAGCCTAATTATTATTTTATTGGGCTACAATTTAAAAAAAACTTGTAGACCTATAAATTCCCGCTGTCGTCCGTCTGACTGCTCTTCCTTAATCTCGAGAACAGTGTTAGATAAATAAAACTTGAGACCAGATTTGGAAAGCTTAGGGGCAACAAGCCCCGATTAACTATAATACGAACTTCCAGTTTGCACCGAAAATCACGTTATTTCAATTCAAAAATTTCCTCTAAACAGAGTTAGATAGATGATCGGCATGACTCTTGTTAAGAAGAAAAGTATGACGTACAGGGGCAAGACATTACTAAAATCAAGGTCTATATTTTAAATTAAATTAATTAAAATTATGATTAAAAATTGCAGCCCAGAATTGTAACGATGTTACAATAAATAATTGCTCGTTTAAAATAATTATACAGTAAGACCCCGCTTAACGCGGGGGATACGTTCCTAGACAACAAAGCGTTAAACGAGGTCATTTTAACACAGAGTAAATAGGGATAGGGGAACACGCGACCAAAAATAAACAGATTTTACTATCATTTTAAGTTATTTTTATATTAATTTGTATAATAATATATGTTAAACATAACACGTAAACATATGCACACAGAAATGTAAAGTTCATTTTTTGTGACGAAGGTCCTGACTTTTCTGAAATTCTTGTTTTTTTGCAATAAAGTCGTGAAGTTTCATTTGTCGCTTTTTTCTTTCCTTAAGCAAATGTCGGTATCAGAAGATCGCATCCAAAACGCCTCGTTTTGCTTTTGCAGTAATTTCAAAATCTGGATCTTTCGCTACAATTTGATCAACGATTTCGGTTATCGTTACCCAAACTTTACTAAGGAAATCTGTAGAGAAATTTTTTGGGTTCTTCGTTTTCAGAATCACTATTTTCCAGTTCTACACGAATTCCTTGTTCTGTCAGTTCTTGGAGGTCGTCGGTGGTAAGGCTCTCACCAGAATCCTGCGGTAACTCCTCAATATCCTGCTCGTCTACATCTAGTCCTGCTGTATCGATTAGGTTTAGGTTGACAATTTGGTCAACCTAACGATACAATAATAGGCTCTTCTCGTTGAGAAATCTTCGATACCTTCGGCCATAACTTCTTCCACACTGTTCATGCATTTATCAGTTAATTCTTGCCAAGTCAATATTTCCTATGGCAAGCATGATATATATATATATATATATAACATATATTATATATATATAAATATTATTTTATATTATTTATTTTATATTATATTATTTATATATATTATATATATATATATATATATATATATATATATTTATTTTTTTTTTTTCAAAATTGCACCAAACAAACATAGATTTAAAGAAAGTACAGCCTGTTTGCTAAATTTTTTTATTTTAGAAAAACATTTGGGCCCAAATAGTTTCTTGCACCCGGGCCCCTTTATCGAGAAGGCCGGCCCTGAATGCGATAATTTCAATCGGCGTAAATTTTGGGCTTTTTTTAAGGTTTCGAACAGACCGCGTTATATCGAATCAGCGTTAAGCGGGGTCTTACTGTAATTCTTAAATTAAAAATTTTGTTTTTAATTTAAGAATTACTGTAATTATTAGTAATTATTGAGTAAATTCATAAACATTTATATTGAATATGAAATGTTTTTGAATTTTGCTTAGAGTAGGCCTAAGGTGAAAATTTTTTCTCAGAATAGGCCTATATTATTCTTCATGTCAAACTCTGTCAAGTGGAGTAAAATAAGATTTTTAATTAAATATCTTTATTATAAAACCTTATAGAAAGAAATATTGTTTAATCTATAAATTCAATTGACAAATTTAAATTTAATAATATAGAATATTAAAACTTGCAAACTTGATTGAAAGTATGCTAAGTTTTACTAACACATTTGTCTGCTAATTTAAGTTTGTATTACAATATTCCTTAACAATTTTTTTTTTTTTTGAATTAATACAGAATATATATTATCTGTTTTTATCATAAGTATTTTTTGAACTTTTTCTTTATAGAAATCATTTTTGTGCTTTTTATACTCGTCGCTCTTGCTGTATTTTCTGTTAAGAATATGGAAGATATTGGGTCTAAACGACAATTATCTCAATCCTTTAAAAATAAGAAGAGACAAAATGATATCACTTTAAAATGGTAAACTATAAAATGAAATTAGTATTTTCATTAATATTTAAATATTTCCCTGTAATAAGTAATTTAATAATTTAGAAACTATTCCTTGTTAAATTGGGGACAGTTATCACCAGTCCTAATGACTTTATTGTAACAGAGAATAAAGAATATAAAGAACTATTCAGCTTTTAATGTCGTCTATATAAATATTGTCAAATAAGTTAAATTAAAAAAAAATACATAATTAATTAAAATTTTCACACATTTTTCTCAGGTTAGGAGAGAATTATTGTTCTTACGAAGGTGTATGCTTACCACGAGGAATCGTTTACGAACATTATTTAGATTTTTGTCGCAAAGAAAAGCTGCAACCCACTTGCAAGGCAACCTTTGGAAAGGTATTTAAACTCGTATTTGATTGTAAAATAAAATTTTCACTTAAAAACATTTTCTAAATGAAATTTTTATTATTATCAGATAATCAGAATTAAATTTCCTAATGTGACTTCTAAGAGATTAGGAGCCAGAGGACACTCCAAGTTAGAAAAAGAAAAACTATGTTGGCAAAACATTGATTTCCATGAATACAAAAGAGAATAACATGAAAATTTTTTAAATTTTAGGTATCATTATCATGGAATCGGTATTCGAGAAAACAGCGAATATTATGAAACAGTATACACTAATAGAGGTCTAACCAGGTAAAAAATTTCTATTTTATCATCGTCTTAATAATAAAAATATCTTCTTTTACTATTATCTATTTAAGTCTGGTAAACAAATTTCAACATAAATGTAATGATAATTTAATAATCTGCATCATCGATAGGGTTTTCTTTTTCTTTTTATTGTTTAGTTTTGATTTGTTTAAAATACAGAACGGGATTTTTCGTTATCACTAATTACTCACATCGGCTAACAATTTTGGTATTTTACCTATTGTTTAGCGCCGGGTATTAAGCTGAATTGGCTTACTTCGTTAATTATCATATACCTCGATGACAGTCCGAGATAAGAAAGAAATTTATGACCCAATAGCGCGTTCGAGTCGCGAGATAAGCGCCTGAATTGGTTTAAAAGGTGCTAAAACTTCAATTATCCTACTAAAATTAAACAATGCCAAGAACGATATATTATATAAGTATTTTCTTAAATGAACAAGTAATTGAGAACTTCAATAATTTTCACTTTTCTCTTTTAGGTTTTCCGGTTGTAAGATGAAAAACGAGGTAAGATTGGATGAAAGGAGAGGTAATTTTTTTGTTAAACAGTAGGAACTTGTCACCTTTTCAACTAATCTGTAGATATTAAACCGGATGTTTGTTCGCGATTGCCATTTATCCGACCCTTGAACGCGTCAAGGTGGGAATCAGGTCTCTGACGTCATTCCTCGCTGGTGCCAAGCAGTCTGGCTCGACTGATAACACCTGATACTTTGGAGTTTTTTTTTATAATAGTCTTTTATTTATAAGTTTAGTAAAATTATCAAAATAGGGGCAAGAATGTTAACTTAATTAATGCACGAAAATGAAATTTTGCCCTATTGTTTGTCAAAATTATTTTGAATTTCAAGAATAATCAATAACCGATTAAAATAACTTTTCATTATTTATATATTCTGACTAATTTATACTACAAACAAATGCTGATAACCTATATTTTATTAAACGACACATTTCTGTTTTAAAAATGAAATCAGTAACTTAATATTGACCCAGATAAACTTTTATTTATTTTTCTAAGTGAATTCTCAATTCTTTAAAATGTGGAGTATGTTTATCGCCGGAAACATCTAAACACGATTAAAGACAAACAATGATCTTTCGTCGGATATTTTTGATCTAATTATTACCTTGTTATATTTAGGGCGGATTTACTAGAAAGTATACATTAAGTACTCGAACCGGAACTCTTCTTCCCGAGTTTCCGGTAGCTTCTCATTTGAAAATCCCCGAAACTATACAACCGGAATTGGTAAATATTAATCGATTAATATTTAAGGAATTATTTACCATTAACATTTAATGATTCTTTCTATTCCGTTTATGTTAGTTGCAGATATTTTTAACCATGTACAAGACTCATTGCCAATGCGTATTGGATACGACTATAGGCGGAAATTTCGAAGAAGTTGGTATAAAGTGATGTTCTTTGTTCTCTGATCAATTAGCAGATTCGTATAAATTTATTTTTCACAGATAAGAAGCTACTTATTGCATTTTTGGCAAGGCCTTCCAGATCATTTGCTTCCTCTAGTCAAACACCAATTTGTCAATGATATTGTTGCAGTATGCGACTGGATCTTGTATAAAGTATCTTTTCCTTTCTTTTTTTACTTTGTATACTTTTCTGTATCAATATTTAACAATATAATTCACTATAATTGAAAATGTGAGCGCTAAGTTTTGGGTATATGGAGGACTTATCACACTATTGAAGCATCCAGACAAAACTTAGCGCTCACGTATTCAATTATAGTAATACTGTATAAAGCAAATCACCAACCAATAATTCACTATGCTATTAAGTTTTGATATAATTGCTTGAATTAAGATCATTTTTGTAAATTTTACTAATTTTATTGTAAATGTTTAATTTTACTTTAGACTCTAATAGACGTATTAATTCCTTCTACATTACAAGAGATGCCAGAAACGTAAGTTTGTGTAGCCTTTGGTTAATTTTGTGGCTTGGAAGAATAAGGCCAATGTCATGGGCTAAAGAAATCGACATTGATCCTTATTCTTCAATCCACAGAATTTACAGTTATGATTTGATTAATTCGATTCATCGTCGTATTCTAAATTAGGTTATTGTGCGAGATCAGAAATTTGGCTCATCACTGGAAAACATGGTTGACTTCCTCGTTAGAAAAACTTCCAGAAGGACTATCCAAAGCTAAACTACCGGTAGCGAATCTTTTTTCGGTGTCTTTGAAGAGACAAGTATCATTTCTCCACCTGGCTCAAGTAAAAAATCATTAAACATAAAAATCGAATGGCATTTATATTATTTGAGGCAAAGACAATTTTCAATGTACTCAAAATTTTACAGATTACGCGTCCCATTTTATATGACCAGAGACACATCAAGGCCATAACAGAAGATGTAGAAAATGTTGAGTTATCTACAATTAGTACTTTATATACATCCGGAGATTGCGACAGCGAAATCTGTTTTAACACTGAATGTAAGAGATCTGTAAACGTCAAAACGTTTTTCTTAATTGTTTACATGTTTAAATATATATAAATCTGTTATTTAATTTTAGTTTTTCGTCAGTTTAAAGATCAACTTAGGCGACAAGCAACAATAGAAGGATTTATCGAGTGGATGGACGAATTAGTTGAAAAGAAAGTATTGAAGGTAGTTACATTTTTAAAATGTTTAGCAAAATTATAGCGTTATAAATCTTTTATTACGTATTTAAGCTAGGAAAGCAAGAAAATTTTCGACAGAGAGCCCAAGATTTTCTTTTAAAATGGTCCTTTTTTGGTGTACAAATTATGTATAGTATGACCATGAATAACGCTGAAAATTTTGGCAAGTGAATTTATTACTAAAATTGACTTTTCAAATTTCCTTTCTAATTATTGTGATAAACTTCTGTTCATTTGTATACAGCTTCTTTTCATTTGCTTCGATTGCTGCTTGATGAATACTTATTACTAACAATGGAGTCTCAGTTCGAGTACGAAAAAGAAACAGAACTACAAGCGCTTCTTCAGAGTTATTTAAAAAATCCTGGCAAGTCTGTTTTGTATATTTAACAATCATTGTTTTTAATGTAACAATGATTTATAATTTAATGTTTCTTTACAAAAGATTTTGGTAAAAATAGACAGAATAACGTTATAAAGCTAAAAACACGATAACGAGATAAAATTTTACATCGACCTACTTGACTTTAAGAGATAAGTTATTCTAACAAAGAATTTTATCGGTGTTGAAAAGATAAGCCAACATACGATTCAAGAACTTTTTTTGTATTAAACTGTATAACAAAAATTTCAGTTCAAATGATTTCGATATTCCAGATAACAATGGAAACCAATTATTTTCGGCTCCAACATCTTGTTACTTGGTTCAACGACATCAGCTGTCACCTGGAGTTACCAATCATTGGCAGAAAAATCAAGAAGGTAAGAAAGAAAGACGACAACCTGTAGCAACTGTCAGACCTACTCGAATCATCAATCGCTTGATAGATGATAGTGTTACATCAGATACAAGGCGCTACAATAATCGAACAAGTCAATCAGAGAATCATTCCACATGGTATTTCAAAGATTCGCACTGCTATGCAAGTAAGAATTATTCGTTGTCATTCTTTGTATATATCTTTTTCTTTTAGAATTTATATGCCATTTATTCCTTAGACCATGGCCAGAATTACGGAGGAGAAATTAGCCAAAGTTTACCATTACAACATTTTCACAATGCAACCACCAGACAGATAAGTTCTCAATCATATTCCATGTATTATCAGCAACTGCCTGAAGAAATGTATAATTCTACCCAGATTCAACAAGGTAAAAAACAAAAAAAAAAAAAAACGTTGATAACATTCAATTTTACGAGCAAAATGACAAATTTTTCTTAAAATTGATTATCATCTTTGCATTAAACTCAAATTTCAGATAGCTGTATGCATTCAGCAATAAATTATTTTCCACCGGATGATTACGGAAAACAAATTACGAACGGTGATAATATGGCTGCAACCAGAATGGCTCATGATTATCCATTATTTGGAACTCAGAATTACGGAGATTATGCATCCGAAAGTAAACATCACCTTGGTAAGATAAGTGACGAATACACTTTGCATAGAAATAAATTTCTTAACTTATTACTTTTACAGTTCATGGCAATTATTACAATCATCAGCAGTTCGTTTCCAATGCAGATGCTTGCTACAGGAATGAATTATCCTATATTACACCCGATTTGCCGTCCATTGGAACAATGTTTGTTCAATGATAATGCTTTTTACCATTTGGATAGATTTGTACAGTTGATAATATAATGATTCTTATTTATTTATTTAAATAATATCTTCAAATAAAAATTTTTAAATTTCTGTGCCAAATTTACTACTTTTATTTATAACTTATTCAAATTATCGGTGAAATCAGCGAGGGAAGAATTCGACAATCTCAATAAAATCGGTAGACAGGAGGAAATGAGAGAATTTATTTAATTTTTTGCATTTTCACGCGAAACTTTACTGAAATTCGTTTTTGCTCATTTCAATTTTGTTTTCATATGCCCAAAATTTCCGATGCATCCTTTATAATTATTTTTATGTATCAGCCTATCAAATATTTGGACATTTAAGTTTCATAAATAATTTAACTAAAAAGTTAAACTTTTTAATTCATAAAAATCGATATACTAGAACTTAATTAGCAAAGTTTCGTATAGTGACTGGTTATCATTTACCATCAATATGTAAATTATTGAATAACTCTTTAGAAAGTATGAAATTTAAGATTATTAAATGTGCATTTTGTACATTTAATAAAATTATTTACAAATATGTATTTGTATATGATTTTTGTTTTTTTAAACCAAATGGTGATTTCTTTAAGTTTTGATTAAAAAACAAAAATTCTAATAAAACTACAATCTTCCCCAAACTCTAAACTGAATCTGAATTGGGACAGACACCATGAAGCTCAGTTTAGTTACATATTCTCAATGGAATTTTATAATCGAAACAGAGTATTTACTATTTTAATTATAAAATTTGGGTTTAAAATATGTTTCTAATAGATGATACAAATTTATCAACTTGTTTTTACTACCCATTTTCACTTATGCATAAATTTACAATTAATAGTTATACTTGTATGTACTGTATATATAAAAAAAAAATACTAATTTCTTAATTCTCAATAAAATTCAAAATTATAAATATTTTCCCATTAATTTTAAATTAACTTTCTTGTAAATGCAAACAAATGTTTGAAACTGATGACATTTCTATTGATTCATACTGAAATACCTGGCTATAACTTATGTATATCTAGTAACCTAAATTATTTTCTCAAAATTTTTTAAAATGTAATTTATACAAAATAAACTTTTGCTACAAAACATTTTTTATATAATTTTATATAAAACATTCTGATTTGCTAATAAAAAAATATTGATATACAAATACAAGTTTCTTTTATTGTGTGAAAAATATGAACAATGATTCAATTTTAAAAACTTCTTATAAAGTTTCACAAAAACAATCTGATTACCAACATCTACTACAATGGTTATTGAAAAAATAATTTATTTTTCAAGAAAAACAGATATTATATTAAAATCAGGCCATATTTTTTTCCTTCTTGAATGGGAAGATCTGGAATTTACATAATTTCCATGATCAGGGATTAAACATATAAAATTTCTCTTATCTTACACACAATTGCACCATTTTATGAACGCGCAAATTCAAAGAAACGAATATAAAATTTTCAATTTTATATATCGTTCATAATGAGGCTTCCAAAAAAATTTTTGGCTGAATGTTATTTGTCAGATCTACTTCAGAAAAATTTATATAAACAAATATGTCACATTCTCTCAAAATAATAAACACCCAAATAGAAGTCATGGCATCATCATTGTACTATATAACTGAGAAGGGATAAAACAGAGTGATAACTTTCTTTTTTTGCACTACGTTTGGACCCGACATTCCTTTATACATGTGGAAGTATTCTTTTCAAGCTGCCGTAGAGTCTCGTTGGACAATATATAATATACATGATTAATTACTCCATTGTTTGTCTGCAGTTAAATTTTTACAGATAAAATGATCCTGGGAATTGAAATGAAATTTGTATGCACTTCAGAAAATGCAATGACTTTAAAAGAAAAACTTGATCATAAATTTGGCTATGAAATGTTGCAATCACTACTTTTCTCACTCTTATCCGATATATTATCTCTTTCTACATCATTAGCCTTTCCTAAAGTCTGAACTTTGCTTTCTTCATTGAATAAATTCTCCATTTTAGTATTGGTTTCCTGAATGGAATTTTTTTACAGTTGGGCAGGGAATGATAATTTCCTTCGTCTTCTTGATTAAATGAATTTTCTTGCGTGTTATTTAAAGAAAACTGTCCTTGAAGTTTGAGTACTTGAGGTCTGGAAGTAATTATTTTTGTCAGTGCTTTGACTTGATTACGTATTGCTAACATGAATGGTTTATATCCAAGACTGAAAGTGAAAAATAAAACTGAAGTTATAAGACAATCAAAATATTGAAAGATGGTAAATAGAATACTTTAAAATTACCAATGAGTATCTATCCAATTTTCCAATTTAGTTAATCCATCCGTCAAGTGTTGAGCTATTTCCTGAGAAAATTCTGGTTGACGTGTGGCATTGACCACCCTTATTATGGCCATGGCATCCCTTAACACAAAAGCAATTAATAATGACCAATCCAAACAACCTGCTTCTAACATCAGTTGTAAAAGATATCTAAAAAAAAATAGAAGTACAATGAGTGAGTTTATATAATTATAAAATATTGAATAACAACAAATTAACTAAAGAGAAAATGAACAATTTAAAAGTAGAAAAGCATAAGACAAATGAAAAAGCTGGATTAAATAGAGAATATTGGTTGAATGGAGAATAAAATAAACTTCTGCAGCTTTACAAAAGAAAGAAGTTATTTATCATAACAGATATCTGAGAAAAACCAGATGAGAATGAAGTTAGTTCAGTTGAAATTTTTATTTCAACTGAGCTAACTTCCTCCATTATAATTAGATTGCATTATTTTTTTATGAGTAGTCTCATGGGAGAAAGTAAATGTACATATGTACTTATAAAAGTACAGTGAAGATCTGAACTAAATTCGATCTTGAATTGTTAGGCTACATCCTACGTGGCAGTATCCAGTGACTGCGGGCAGAAAGAATCTTTGTACATGCGAACGACTTCTGTCCAGAGTGGACACGTATTGTTTACAAGATGGGGGTGAGAAGACTTCGTCGAATGCTACTATGGAAAATATGACAAGCATTAAAACGGTAAATTTGAAAGGTAAATGTTATCACGAAGTAGATACATGGCAAATATAAAGAATATAGAATAATAAGTTAAAAAAAGTTTTATTTTTAAAACATTACATTTATACAAAATCAGAAATTATTAAATTACGTAAAAGATTATTAATTAAAGTACATACACGAGATCTGTTCAAAAAATACGCAGACTGACGCCATAAAACAAAATGTACTGTGTGTAGAATTTACATGTCTGGGTTCCCTTCAAAGTACTCTCCTTCCCAACACACACACTTATCCCAACAGTGTTTCCACTTGTTGAAACAGTCCTGGTATGCTTCTTTTGTAATGTCCTTCAGCGCCTTCATCACATTTGCCTTAATCTCGGGAATCCTCTCAAATCTTCCTTTCAAGGGTCTTTTGAGTTTGGGAACAAGAAAAAGTCACAAGGAGCAAGATCAGGTGAGTGGGGGTGGGGGGAAGAACAGTGATCGAGTGTTTGGCCAAAAACTCACGAGTTCTGAGGGCTGAATGGGCTGGAGCATTGTCATGATGGAGAAACCAGTTGCCACTCCTCCACATTTCTTGACTTTTGCGACAGACGGCATCCCTCAGACGTTTCAGAACATCAATGTAGTAAGTCTGGTTCACTATGGAGCCTTGAGGAGGTACTCATGATGAACAACACCCTTAGCATCAGTCAGCATCACCTTGACATTGGATCGAATTTGGCGAGCTTTTTTGAGTCTGGTGGACGTTTCATCCACCCACTGGGACGATTAGACCTTTGTTTCCAAGTTTAACACAAATTTCACAGCAAGTTGTTGCTCCTTCATGTCATTCATTCTGAAATCCAACAAACGAAAAAATCGCATAGCTAATCAACAAATAAAGATATCTGTAATCGGGAAACGGCTTTATCATCAGAAGATCTGTACAAACCTAGTGACACCAATCGGATTCCCCTGGAACCAACTGGAGCTGTGTAATTCAAACAGTCCGCGTATTTTTTGAACAGACCTCGTATACACAGTTTGTCATTCTGTTTTTATCTATCTACAAAATCAGCCATTTTCTTCTTTGGAAGCATGAGCAGTGGAAGCAGTGATCAAACTTGCTTCATAGCTGCTTCCTGCACGTGCGTGTAGAAGCATCATCTGGTGGTCACTGCATGCTAAACACGGTTACTCTGGATGCGCACATTAGCTTGAATCAGTTTGTCTGCTCTGCTTGGAAGCACATTCACTGGATGCTGACATGTTAGGATGTAGCCTTAGTTGTGCCAATATTTCAGATTCAGACATTTAATCATGGACTTTTTTTTATTTTTATTGTATATACAGTATACTTGAATGATAAAATGGAGTTTAAAGCACAAAATCTTGTTTATAATTAAAACCTCTCAATAAATTTCATTTCTGATTAAAAATTAACCATAGACTATTTAATTAATACAAATTAAATTACAAGTCTAAATTTATTTTTAGAAAATTTTATACCTTAACTGTACTTCTGATTGTGGTGGACCTCTGCTTGCTAATTCTTGGGTCATTACTTCTAACTCAGCTGATAATGAAATTCCAGACCAACCATTTTCAATTGTATTATGCATTTCTTCTCCCCATAAAGAACTATCTTCTGACATGTCAAGTGTTAATAAACTTTCATCTTCGGCTGTTCAATGTTATAAAATTAAAATCAGTTTATGAAATATGTAAGAATTTATTATAATGTTGAATGTAAATGAGTATATGAATGGCTACAGATTGAAACAGCATAAATAAATAAATAAACAGATAACTGATTAAATATTAAAAAGTTATTTTAAATAATATATGATTTTTTAAAAAAAATTATAAGATTTAATGTTTTTATATCTGAAACATTAAAACTTGCAAATAAAGGATTTGTTAAGTTAAAAAAATCTTAATAAAATGTGTAAGCCATTTTAATTAATCATAATTTACATATTTAGCATTGAAATGTTGTTGTAAAAATTTAAATATCATATTTAATATAAGACACATGAAAAATCATTACAAATAATCACCAGTAAAAAAATCATCAACATTATATCAAACTCTAATTTCTTACCATGTTGTGTTCTAGGCAGAAGCTGTGCTTCAATTGGTTGAATATCTGCAGCATCAGCCAGAATGTTATTATTTTCATTATTTTGAATATCCTGACAAGAATTACTTAAGTATCCACTATCACCAATCTCGTGAGTAATTGAAGATTTCTTCTTGGTAGTATTAACTGTTGTAGCTTTCAGTTTATCTTCCATTATCCCAGTTAAACTCACATTAGCACTTGACTGAATTGAAGAACCTAAACAACAAATTTTAATGAATTTTGAACAATAGATTCATACATAGCAAACTTTAGTACTATTGAAGTTTAGTAAAGTGAGGGATACCTCCCTTGCTTTACACCACTTCACTTTTACAAAAGACCTATATTAGTACATGTTTTCACTAACTGAAAGAAATCTGAAGAGGACATTTGCTTTTAAAAAACAGTGGAAGCAAAAATAGCATTTAGCATTTGTCTTGCAGAGACCTGTTTTAGAGGAACTGTGCACTCTAAGCAACAAATAGCAAGAGGTGTCTCCAAGCTCTTTCCCAGGAAAATGCATCCTAGACTAAGCCACCATAGCTTTGAACTGTGTCTGAGTATCTGTGATTTATGTCAATTATCAAAATATTATTTTGTACATCCTTTAGCAAAAATAAAATAATAAAATAAAAAGTTTACTGCTTGAGTAAATTATTGAGTGCACAGAGTGTGATGTCTTGTTATCTTTACTTAAGAAGAAATCAGCATCTTTTCAATAAACTAAAATGGAAATAATGGATATTGGCAAGGAAAGTATTGAAAAAATTCAATTTAAATGTAGTCATGGATGGTTTAATCATTTTTTAAGACAAAGGCAGTTTCAAAGCTTAAATATTAATTATCAGAGAGAGTACTTCTGGTTAGTGAAACTACACCAGAAGTACTCTGTCTACTTTATATAGACTATGTATTTATCATATTATTACTGCTTTTACTATGTGGTTAGTATAATTATGTATAGTTTAATTTAGTAAGTTAATTTTGAGTCTGTAAATGCACAAAACTCTTTCCCATATAAATTAATGGTACAGAAAATCCTTGTAAATTCAAACTTGAATAGTTTGAAATTTTGTTAGTTTGTAACTGTACTATTTTTCCTGGCTACGGGTATAGGGATTTACACGTTAAGGAATTCAGTTTGTTTGAAATACAGCTACTTCAAAATTCAAAGTAAAAATTCTGTCCAAAATGTAATATGTGAATGTTAACTCATAAGTTTAGATTGAAGTGCCTCCATGTTATAAGAGAACAATAAACCAAGAACAACTCTAATCTGGTCAATATTTTTATAGTAACACATTTTCATGTTAGCTATGACTCATCTTAACCATCAACTACTTTTTCCTCTTATCTTTTAAAATTTGACTGGCTTTCAGGTTGCAAGATTGGACTACAAGTAGTAGATTGAGAAATTTGTAGGGCTCTATGCTTAAGTGACACTACTTTTTTGGGCTACTTTAAATATAATTTGGACTACATTTTGAGAATTTTGATTTATTATTTTTTTTTTTATGAAACTTATCTGGCAACTGGTACTGTACATTACAACGATACTTATAAAAAATCCTTAGTAAAATTGATGTAAATTTACCAAACACTATTAATGTTACCTACCTCACGTATACTGTTGTGTGTTGTTCAGTTCTTGATGTTGCTTTCATTTTGGTATGTTCGTGAGGTTCTCCCTAGATACATGCTGTTTACCTTCAGTGCTAGTACAGTACATGATATCATTTTGCTAAAACTAGCTAATGTCCATTTTACAACCAAAAAGTACATAACAAGTGGTTAGAAAGTGAACATTTTTTATTTGTGAAAGTAATATGGCATCAGGAAAAGGTTCCAAGAGAAGCTACAATAAAAACTTGAATGGGGAAAAAAACTGGAAATTCTCCAAGAGATGAACAAGAATGAATGTTTGAAAAGTGAGATTGCAAGCACTTTCAATATTCTTTTTCAACTCTATTAACATGACTATAAAACCATGACAAACTTGAACAATTGGCTGAATCTGATATCAAAACAGGTAAATGGAAATGTCTGCAGACTGCTAAACATAAGAAATTAGAAGAGGTTGTTTTCCAGTGGTTTTGTGATTTTGGACACACAAAAAACATTCCCATCAGGACCTCTGATAAAAAAAAAAGTGTTATGTTGGCAACATACATCAGAATTGATGACTTAAGTTTTCCAATGCATAGTTGTACCAATATCAAAGCTGCCACAATATCTTATCTCTGAATACCTGTGACAAATCTGCATCAGTAAACACCAACACTGCTGAATCATGGCTAGAAACTGTTTGTCCAATACTGCAAGAATATGCTGAACATGACATCTTCAACTTAGATCAAACAGATGTGTTCTACAATTTGAAGACTTTAGCACTGAAAGGTGAAATCTGCTATAATGAAACACAGTAATGAGCAGATTACAGCCATGCTGTGTTGCAATGCAGATGGCATACAGAAATTTCTATCTGTAATAATTGGGAAGTTTGCCAACCTTCCTTGCACGAGGTAGGCGATTGTATAAGGGCAGCTGCAGTTGCTCATTTGCACATTGCTCATTTGAGTCAAATAAAAACTCTTGGATCACTGCAAAAATATTTTGAGATTGGCTGCTACACTTTCAAAGCAAAATGGCAACATAAAAAATAAAGGTCCTGTTGCTGATGGATCGAGTGTCATCCCACAATATTGAAGGCCTACACCTTTCCAATGTGCATGTGCTATTTTTACCAGCAAACACCATCAGTGTTATCCAGCCCTTAGATCAAGGTATAATTTCACAAGTAAAAGCTGGGTACAGGAAGTGTTTGGGGCTGTAAATGCTTGGCGTGATTTCTTGAAGTATACATGCTAAAGAAATCAAAAATGGAATGTCTTGGATGCCCTGTAGAATGTTGTGGCCTCCTGGCAAGAAATTCTGGCCAAAAGCACCAGAAACTGTTTTGCAAAATCAGGTTTTGTTCAACGGCATGCAGATGCTGATCACATTAAAAATAGCCAACAAAACAAAGAAATTGAAGTGCCCACGATTGGAAAGACTTAACAATAAACATTGATTATTTTGTGAATTTCCACATCGTAGGACTGTGGATAATGATATTGCAACAACCTATGCTATTGACTATGATGAGACAACTCCAAACTTGAATGCAACTATAATACCAGCACAAATATTAGATGTTCATAGTAGTGATGATGATGATGCGGCAGCATCTTGAAATCCTATCAATTGCAAGGAAATTTCTGCAAACTTATCTACAATTAAGATGATGCTTGAAGATACTGCTGTGAGTGCTAACAAGAATATTTGTCTTGCCCTTGAGAAGCTGTACTCCTTTGCACATAAACAATACAAACAAACAGTGAAGCAGTCCAGACTTAAGGAATTCTTTCATCCAGCAAGGGAGATGATGCTACATGTTCAGTGAAAACACAGAATAATGTTTTCAGTCTAAATAGATCTTCATCAGATCGTTGAATTCTAAAATGGAATGCATAAAAGGAACATATGATATTTTTTACAGAACTTTTAAAAACTGTCATATGTTCCTTTCTAACATTCTATTTTAGAACTTTCTTACCAGATGAAGAAAAGACAGATACCATGGTAAGTCTATATAGTACAGTAATAGAGTATGCATAACATTGTCAATATTGAATTATACAGTATTTATAATAATATTAATTAATTATTAATTAAAGAAAGTAGCATTCTGTATATGTATCAGTATTCCATTTGCCTACTAAATTACATTAGCTACAAGATATTTGGCATATCGTACAGAAATGTGTAAATCTCGATAATTTGAAGTCGTGATTATTTTGTCTGTTGAATTTCAAACTAATAAGGATTTCCTGTAATTGCTTCTTTACTTTACGCCATTTTGGCTTATGAAACATTTCACAGGAACACTCTACTTTCAAACAGTTAGTGAAACTTGTACATCTTTTTAAAAATAGAGCCTTTTAATAATATTTTCTATAAATTTATTAAATATTCTTTAAAATACTTTAGCACTATTTATTGGAATATTTTTATCACAAATTATTTAAAATTTATAACAAAAAAGAAAATAAATAATGTAATATGTAATAGCATAACAAAGATATATCTAAAAAAGTTGATTAAAGTTTAGAAGCTTTACACAACTTGTTAAAAATATCTTCATGCAGAATATCAAAAAATGCATATGCTTGATTATTAGGTCAAGTCAATGTCTTGTTCTTTCTGCATAGACATGAATATAGTCAAGTCTACATATTGACTATTATCAATGCCTTGACAATACTCAATGTGTAGACTTGTTCTTGATCTGATTGGGCTGCATTTTGAATAAATTGTAGATCTATGAATTCCTACTGTTGTCAGTCAGTCTGTCTTTCTTTTTTAATCTCCAGAATGAAGTTATATAGATTAAAGATGAGACCAGATATGGAAACCTTAGGGGTAGGAGGCCCTGATTAACTATATATGAACTTCTGATGAAAACTGAAAATCATGTTATTTCAATTCAAAAATTTTTCCCTGAAAAATTTTAGATAGATGATTGGCACGACTCAATTGCTAAAGGAAAAGTATAATGTATGGCAAGACACTACTAATTTGAGGTGGAGAGCATATATTTTAAATTAAATAAATTAAAAAATATAATTGAAAATTGCAGTCTGAATTTGTGAAAGTGTCACAACAAATTTTTAAAAATTTTTTAAAAAAGTCAATTTTTTTTAAAGTTTGTTTTAATAAGATATTTATTAAATTTATAATCTTGTAGTTTTTAAATTACATTCTTAATGTAAGAATCATTTTTTTAAACACTGTTTAAAATCTGTTTTGTTATTTATTTATTAATTTTTTAATTGTAGATTTTGAAGTGGAATTCTTTATACAGTTGAGAAAACAAAGATAAAATTAATGTGCTAGTATGAAATTTAATACATACATTTATAACTTGATATATTTTTAACAGAATTACACTATATTAAAATTTGATTAAATACTTGATATTGATAACTTAGAATGAGAAAGATATTGATATTTTATCTAAAAATTATTTAAATATTTTTATATTGTTTTAAAATTATTTTTATAAAAATAAATTTGATGAATTTGAATTTAGTAGTATTAAATTTTTTTAATAAGTGCTAAAAATTTAAAGAATTTTGGTGCTTATTAATTAAACAAATATAAATCTTTTATATCATTTTATAAAAGTCTTCAAAAAATATTTTAATATTGTAATAATATCATATGTGGTTTGATATTTAAAACAATCTTAAATTTTTATTTTAAAAATAATCTTTCAGTTGTCAAAATAAAACCTATAATAAAAATATATATATCATCATTCAACATAAATTACCTGAACTCCTTCTAGGTAAACTTAAATTTGAAGAAGCTGCATAAATAGGAAAGGGCCAGTTAAATTCTCGATGAATTGTTTGAAGTGATGTGATAAAATCATCAACTTTTGCCACTCTGGTTCTAAATAATAAATAAAAATGTATGTAATTCATCTTTACATGTTTGGATATTTGGTGTTATTCATTTATTAAAATAAAACAAAACTAAAAGGATTCTGAGTAGTTTTCATTCTATGTCCTATTTACACTAAAAATGGTTATGAGATTTTAAAATATTAGTTTGTTTTTCATCAATTCATAAAATGAATAAACAAAAACACTTCTAGATTTTTGCTATATAGTAATTTCTTTTTACTGAATTACTGATAAAAATCTCCAATTCTCAGCAAAAATCTTTTCAACAATAAAATAATCTACATATCACTAGAAATACTTATGTATTTATATCTTTAAGCCCATCTCAATCATGATGATGATAAATGCTTCTCAACAGCCAAGGTGTTTATTGATGAATTATTCTTTTTGTTGAGTATTGATTCAGTTGAGACTCAATCTTTTAATCTTCAATGTCCTTATTGATTCTCATCTTTCTCAAAATAACAATAAGTTTTCTTCATTAACATATGATCTACTTTTGATTATATTAGCAATGTCCTCCTTATAAATTGCAATCTTATAATGTCAGTGTCAATATTTTAAAAATAATTTATATTATGAATTCCTTATAGTCTTCAAACATACAAAAAATCTAATTAGCAGTTATTTGTTCATTTTTTTATTAATACTATTTTTCAATCTTCATATTTTGTACAACGAGATACAATTATATTTTCTTATTGCCTTTTAATGACAATTTAGTATTAATAGCTCATTTTTGTCCATGTGTTCAGTGCGTTTTTGTTTATGAATATTGTTTTATTAATAATCTAAGCATTAACGTAAAAAATATTGTTAATTTTAAAGAAATAAATCTAATTTAAAAATTCTACTATGTTTTATGAAACTTAAGTCAGTTTTCTCTGAATATGATGTTTTAAGCTAGAGACAGCTATGAATATTAAAATTATATTAAAATTTGATTAAATACTTGATATTTGATAACTTAGAATGAGAAAGGTATTGATATTCTACCTGTATCTGATAACCCACCGCCCTGCATAAAGCAAGACCATACGATACATTTATTTTTCTTTTGTAACAAATTTTATTATAGTACACATCCTCTATTTCTATAGAATTTGCCATAATTATTCAATAAACAATTATTACTGTTACTTTTAGTATCAAAACCATTTTTATCTGGCAGGATGAAATAGTGTCTACATAATTATTTGGTTGCAAGAAATTGGCCATAGAAAGAGATAATAACCAAAATTAATTTAAAGTGCATCATAATGCATCAATCAATAATAATTTTTCTTTATAAAAACAGAATGCTTCCTATTATCTACATCCTAAATTATAAAATAGTATCCAATTATATTAATCTATATATATTTGAAACCTCCATACACCTTGGAGGTTTCAAATATATACAGATTAGAAAATAAAAGCATCCAATTATATTAGAGTTTAAAAACTACATTTTACATAAAATTATTTTAAACTTTCTTTAAAAAAAGGCCTTTAAAGTTATGAAAAGTAATGTATTCATTTACAGAGTATATCAGATAATGCAGACCTTCTACTGCACATATATTGATATATTTCATATTATTTTATCATAACAGAATAAAATTAAGAAAAAGCCAACAGATGTAATCATTGCATAAAAATGATCTTATGCTATCAATTCCAATGATTTTTTTTTGTTAGGGGGAAAAAAAAACAATATTCAAAGTAATAAATGAATGAATAGCAAATTTAACCTACAGTCAGCTTATATAAGACTAGCTGTTACCCGCAGCTTTGCCCGCGAAGATTTTGCAATTTCATAGAAATAACCCTCAGTTGAGCCCCAAATATATAAAATTACTTGCGTTACACATACCCCTTATTACTGAGAATCTAATGCAATTGAACATTTTCAATTTGATCAATTTTCTAGAACGTTAGCAATCGTTCTATAATCGAACAAATATGTAGTAACAAATTCAAATTTAAAATGGTTTGAACATTTGGTTAAAAAATCGTAATACGTAAATATTGTACGTTTGGAAATTAAGTTATTACCACCAGAAACAAAAAATCACATCTAAAATAGTACAGTAGAAGCCGTTCTTCAGGTTAAGCCTTAATGCTCTCTTTCCCCATGGGGAAAATTTCAAAAAATCTCTTCTTAGTGTGCATTCTCATGATTGTGTACCAAATTTCACCTCTAGGTTCAGCGGTTTGCTCTGGGCAGTGATGAATCAGTGACTCAGTCAGTCAGTCAGGACAAGTAATTTTAATTTTATATATTTAGATATAAAAGTATTTTAACAAAGTTACGTCAAAAAATAAAAAATAGGAGTTTTTATCATTAATAATTTTTATAATCCGATTTTTCATTATCATCATCATCAAAAAATTACTAAAACAAACTAAACCATAAAAATATTTTTCTTAAAAGGATATCCTCTCTTTAGTGGCAGGATATCCTTGCAATAATAAAAGTAAAAACAGAATATACCTATTAAATGACGGAGAGTGGATTCATTTGTTAAAAATTGGCAAAAAAGGTTTCTGATTGTCCAGCTTTACATGAACAAATTATGTTGTTGATTTTACAAGATTTTTCCTTAAAGTTTAAAATGCCAGTAATTTTTGTGGGACAATGTGTTCATTTACATTCATTTGATACTTTATTTGTGATTAAACAAAATAAAATTAGAGTAATATTATAAATCTGATTTTCTTTATTTTGATCTTTAAAGTCTCACCTCATCCTACATGCAAGATCGTTTTATACGCGAGTAAATATGGTATTCTACTTATAACATTACAGTAAGCAATAATATTTTGCATATTATTATTATTACTATTATTATAAAAATTACAATGTAACAATTTTCGTGTTTAAAAAAGAAAATCTGATTAGATTTGTATTATACTTATAATTTTACACCATATGTTAAATAATTTAACATTAATTAAAATTGTTTGTTTATAACAAACATTCTTATATAAAAAATATTAATTATAAAAATAATCTATTAAACATATATTATTATTATTATTACCTTTCTTTCTTCAAAAATGATACCAAATGAAAATCTAAATGAGCAGATAAATATCCTAGATCCTTTAATCTTCCAGCTGATAAAAGTTTTCGAGCATGTCTTGTAAGAATTGTGTCAATAAAAAATTCTTCAGCTGTATCTTTATCTTTGATCATTGCTCTAAGAAATATAAATTAAATAATAAATAAAATGAACATAAAATACATTTATAAGTCATAATCATAGGACATGTAATAAATCATAAAACAACTTTCTCTTTTCATTTGTTTTTTGCAAAAGACTTCTTCAGAGAATCTTGAAATAAATGTTATTTTATTTGAAAGATAATTTATAAAACACAATAACAGAAAAACACAAGAATAGGTAACAAAAGGAAAACCATCTTTTTTTAATTCCAGCAAACTGATATAAGGGATGATGATCTATTAATTAATCTAGATTAATTTAATAACAAGAACATTTTCAATTTGCTAAGATTATGAAAGTTAATTTATGATAACAGTGCTTTCTTCAATGAACTTGAATCTTTTTAAAGTATACATAATATCAGATATGAAAATTTATATCATACAATTTAATAAAGCCTTAATTTATTTATGCAATTATTAAATTTTGTTTAACTGAATGCAATTTATTGATTAACTGAAATTTTTATTTAAAATATCAAATATTCTGTCTGATTTATTATTGTAAATCAGAATAAATCTTTCTCAATCTAATCAAATTTATTTTTAATACAGATAATACTAAAAGAAAAGTGCTGGTTTACAAATAATTTTATAAATTAATCAAAAATAAAAAAAACTCAGATATTTCATAGAATAATCTACAGAAATATACAAATAAAAATTAACACTTCAAATCATATTTAAGATAACAGGAATATGGTACAAAATTAAATGTCTTTCAATAGAATTAATTAATTTTATAACCACTCGAAGTTAAAACAAACCACCATTTTTCTTAAAATAATAAAAGTTTAGTTTTTTCTAAAGTATAAAATTATTAAATAAATAAAATATTTTAAAATTATCACTAATTGGCATTTGTGAGAATTTTAATATTCTCTATAGAGAATACTTCACACTGGGTATTGAACAAATTCTTACCCAAAACCTAATGACCAGTGTAGGAAAAAATGCACTTCATTTTCAGGCTCTTCTAGAATCCTGCTTCAGTTGACTGTTGCCCTTTCTTTGACGGAACACCAATTTAAAATAAAAATAAAAAATTCAAATATTTCAAAAAATATCGAATCATCTCAGTATCTGTTGGGAATGGAAGGGATTTAAAAATAGGATACATTGAAAATTTTAAAATGTTTTTTGAAATGTTTAGGTAGATGCTCCACGCATTCCATTTTTAAACCCATTCCATTCCTAACACATACTGATGATTCAATATTTTTTGAAACATTTGAATTTTTTATTTTTATTTTAAATTGGTATTCTGTCAAAGAAAGGGCAACAGTTACCTGAAGCAGGACTCTGCAGGAGCCTAAAAATGTTTGTAAAGTGTGTTTTTCTAACACATGATATTAGGTTTTGGGTAAGAATTTGTTTAATATTCTCATTTTAATACACTTTAATATTTGAAAAAAGATTCCCACACTAAATATTCACATTGAATTTCAGATAAGAGAAAAATATTCCAAATCTAATATAGCTAAATATAAATATTAAACAAAAAAATTCTTAATACTTTTTTATCAGGAATATTTCTGGGTTCACTTGCTTGCTTCAAATCTTGAGTTTGAATGTGACTAGCAGAATTTTCATTAAAGGATGGAGTCATTTGATGAATCACACTACTGCTACTGTAGGCTCGACGTCTTGTAAGTGACACTGTTCCCAAAACAAATGAAAGATCATCTTCCGTTGGACTAACAGGTGGTGTTGGATGAGAAAATGAAAACTTATGTGGAGGGAGCATTGACAGAGATGCACGTGGTGGAGATTCGACATCACTTGGATCTAAATAAAGTAAAATATATAAATGCAAAATTTATGTATTTTTTAATATAAATTGATTATTTTGGTATTAAAGTCAACTCTTACAAATTAAGAAAAGTAGATGTTTCATTGCTTATCAAAAATATTTTTGGTCTTATTAACAAAGTTTATTAATTATATTCAATTAAATCTTACATATCATCATAAGAAGTATCATATTAAGATTTAATTTTCTATAAAATCTCTTTAAAATTTTATAGATGCTAATAAAATTCATAACAACTGAGTTTATTGATTTATATGTAAAATCTTAAAGATATTTATTGTTATTATTTTATAAAAATAACTCACCTATTGCTCTTAAAAATCTTACAAGCTCTTTTGAAAGCTGGAATGTTATAAATAAAAAATTTATCACTACTTTTAAAGTAACATAAAATATAGAAAACTATTATACTGCAAATAAAGATTAAAATGAGAAAAATCCAATGTTTTAGACATAATGACTGCATGTTCAGCCATATGTTGAGGCTAACAGTGTGGAAATATAGCTTAAAATACCTATTTAACTGAAGATTGTGATAACTATAACTGAAACTTTGATTACAATAAATATATTTTGCAATAAAGTTTTACAAGTGTATTTTAACTTATATATTTTGGAACTTGCTAATTCTGATAACATTAAATGGATTCTACAGCATAAACAATCAAGCCTAAACTTTATGATAAATCATTAAACTTCCGATTAATTTCAGACTATAACTTAACTAAACTAATTATTATTAATCTGTATAAAGCAATTCTAAGAACATGTAGCTAGGCTATCAGCTTGTGCTAATTTTAATTGTAAATGTAATTAACTGTAAAACTCAATTGTAATCTTAATTATAAGTTGATAGCTTTGTTGGTTATTATTATGTTATTTATTGAAAAGGGATTACAGTGAAAAGGAAATTGATGATTTAATCAAGTTTAAATTAATTGTTATATGAATGAACTAATATTTTATAGTTATTTTCAAATTCAATCAATTTTGAACTATAAATATTAACTTTTTGCAATGTAAATGCATATAAGTTAATCTTATAAAAATTGTATGCTTTAAAAACAAACAATTAGCTATCTTTGAATTTTATTCTTAATTAGAGGTAAAGACATTCAATTTTTAAATTTAATTCAATTCAATTCAAAGACAAAATGTTTAAATCTTAGAAATATTTTAAAATCTAAAAAATAATTATATTAATCTTTATAAAATATTCATTATATGAATGTCTTTACCTCTAACTAAGAACAAAATTCAAATTATCTGAGGTAAAGACATTCATATGATGAATATTTTATAAAGATTAATATAATAATAGCTATTTTTTAAATTTTGAAATATTTTTTATTTTAAAAATTTTATTGTATATGTTATGATAAAGTTATCATTACTAACTTAAATGTTAAGAAAAGTTTTAAGTTGTTATCAAATATATGAAATTAAAATCAAATAAATAAATAATTTATTTATCAAATATTCCACAGTTAAAGTTGAAGCAAATAATCTTTTCATTTTCCCCACAGTTTAATTTTTAACTCTTTACATGTTAATGTCAAAAAATCATAATAGTGGTAATTCTGAATATGCTATTCAAAGAATATCAATAAAAATTACTTGATAATCTGGCCAACTTTCACATTATTTATAAATATGCTTATGTATCAGAAAAGTCAATAAAGTCAGTCTAAAGCAGAACCTGAATAAAACAAAACCTTCCTAAATGGAAAAAATTCTTTGGAAAATAGCAATTTTTTTATAAATTTATTGTTATTATTGTTAAAATGAAACATGTTCAAAACAGAAACGTGTCAAACTGGAAAAAATACTCAACTCCAAAATTATCTGCATACTTCCACATTTTTTAGTCTGCATTCTAATTCTTGGCTAATTTCAATTCTTTCAAGAAATGAGAAGCATTTTTTTTAATTAAATAAATATCATTTTTATGAAATAAGACTAAAAACTGAAGGGTAAATGTAAAAATTAGTGATACAACATAATTTTGACAACTCAATAGACAGTTCACTCAGACAATAATTTTCCTACTCATTAAATACTACATAAAAAAAAAATTTGCACATTATATCCATGAAATAAACTGTTATAACCATGAATATTTACTTAAAAATATTTCTTAATTAAAAACAAAATGAATATCTGTTCACAATAACCATGATCATTGCAATTAAGTTCAACTGTACTAGATGAATGCAATTTTTGAAAAATATACAAAATTTTTCAATGAAATTTTACATAAGTCGCTTCCAAATTCTTTTATAAAAATAGTTTTGTATAATTTCTGCTTTTAAAATTTTCATTTTACCGTTTTGTTATAATAAAATAAAATCTAAATACCTCCCACTTGTTTGCATTTAATGCAGAATCAAATAGTAATGTTGCATGCTGTCGGCTTACTGAAGCTACTTCCAAGTTTTGAAGTATAATTAAATATGATGCTGCAGTTTCTAAATGGCCTTGACTGAGACATTTCTATAAGAAATTATTATTATTATTAAAACTGAAAGTTCATTAATATACAAAAATTAAAATATATATATAATCAATTTATTAATTAAATAATAATTAGTTTATAATTAAATAATTAGTCTATATTAACACACACGATATGGATTAAATCAATGTCTGTAGTAAGTAAATTTTCATCATTTAAGCATTTCTTGCAGTACATAGCAAGAAAATTACAAGCATGGCCAGTTCACGCTCATAGCACTTCTCTGACTGACTGATGATGTAAACTCCTCACGAGTTCTTTGTTTGTTTAATTACTCAGTATTATAGGAAAAGTTAATATTAGTATATAGGCAATATATTAAATAGCATATGCATTCAACTAAAAAAAAAGCAATTTTAAATGTTTTCAATAGGCAGAAAATTCATAAAAACTTAGATATTAAATGAATGAAATCAGATTTTATACTAATAGTCTGTCATTACATTAAAGCATTAACAAAAATTATTAAAGACTATTAACATAAATGACCTTAAAATAATGCTATCTAAGATAAATGTTCACATTATACTGCTTTGATGATGTTTAGCATATTGAAAATGATGTAAACTTCTTTAACACAAATTAGTTTTGATGATTATTACAATAAATCCATAAACCATAGTAAGTTAACATGGAAAAAAATGTTAACTTGTTAATGTTGTTACTCACAGATATCAAAAATTTCTTTCTCTTCCTTTTCATAAAATTAATTGTAAAATTTCTACCTACTTGATTTTGGTATATAGACATCATTAAAAGTAATAAAATGACTTTAATATTATTCCAATAATACTTTTAAATTAAAAATTTTAAAAGAGATTTAAAATTTCTTAATATGAAAGAATTACTGTAAAATATACCAGAACTGGAAATAATTAAATTTTTAGACTTCAGATTTAAAAGCATATTTTACTAAGTAAGAACATAAAGAACATAAATCAATTATGTAGTGTCAAGAAGTTTGAAGCTATTATCAGTTTTTGCAAAAATGCTGCTAGCATAAAGTTTTATGATGTAAAATAAAAAAAAACTTGATTTTAAGACCTTTTCATTTTTTGATTTTTTTCATATATAAATTTGGGGGTGCTCTCTCGACTATGGGGTGTCCTCGAAGGTGTTGGCGGCGTTTATCTCAAGAGAATATCGATACTACTTTGTGTGATAGTGGTTTCTTTTTGGCTGAATATGCAACCTCAATTGAAATGGATCTACAAAAATAGACTATCCCTACTATTGATATTACTGTATATTTTCACAGATAAGACGTTAGTTGAATCACAAAAAAAAGCCCCCAAAATCCGGGGTTTTCTTACAGGACAGATACAAAAAAATTAGATTGAAATTTATATAAATTAAAACCATTATAAAAAAAAAAAACAGACAAACCGTAATTATTTACTAGTAGAGAGTAGGGCATGTCCACAAAATAGAATAACCCATGCGACGTTTTTGTGAATAGTCAAGGTCATTACCCGAATGCCCGAATCAGTGCGAACGTTTGCAACAATAGCAAGGCAGAAAATAAAATTTGTTTGTTCGAAAAATTACAAATAGGACATAATTCCGTATACGCTATACAGTATTATTATCCAGATGATGATCACTGATCTAAACTAAATTCATAGGCCATTGATAGTTTGGGGGTCGTCTTATGGGATAGATATGTGCTAAAACTATAAAACTTTGATAAAAATTTATACCTTGTCTTATCTGAAGGTCATCTTATCTGCAGAAATATATGGTATATCTATTGTTTATTTCGGGGATAGAAACTAATCCAGGTCTGTTGTCTAGATCACCTCAATATGATGGCCATACAGATATGCAAAAGAAGGGACGGGAAGGCCTCGCAATGTTAATCCTAAAGTTACAGATAAAACAAATATATCTGAAATTGTGCCCAGTTACAGGAGCCCCCTAGTGGTAAACGGAGTGGATAGTGTGCTTCCTATGTGCTCCGAATTTGAAAGCGATTTCTCTGCGAATTTTTGTCACTGGTGAGTGATTCGCATATTATTTTACTGCTTAAGACGTGCGCTTTCAAACGCCGTTTTATTTTTTAAAATCGGTATATTTTTCGGGAGTTACGGCCTTTTCTTTTTTTTTTTTTGGTTGCAACCACGTGGTTGGAAAACGGTCGTATTTGTCTCGTTTACTCCTCGTCGTACTTATTCGCTGTATGCACCGTTGTATGCCTCTATATACCGTCCTGTTGGATATATTAAATGTTATTTTTCGTTTCTTAGATCATTCGTTATCGCGACCGTTGTTGGCCAAATTTCGGCCGGCTACCTGGCTGATTTATTAGGCTGTTGGTGCTGCTAGTTGGTTAATGCTTAGACAGTGTCATAGTACTAGTACTGTGGTAATTTCGTTTAATTTTATTAACTATTTCTTGAGTTATAGTGACAATAACGAACAAAGGATCAAAGGTCACTGAGCTCGCCACGTGGTTGACCTACTCCCCTACACGACCCTAATTCGATCTCTTTTTTCGTTTCGTTCGTTCGTTCGCTGCCCTCAGGTCGTTCTGGTCGTGTAGTACACCGTTGTATTCAGTATTAATTGCTCTATCTACTGAATTCGCTGTTTTTGTTCCACTTCGTTATTTTCTGTTCCCCCAACTGACCCTAATCTGGTCTCTTGTTTTGGTGTATGTCGCCCTACTTCTGGTAGCTGGTGTGCTTGTCATATATCGTTGTTTCGGATTAATTCAAGTTTCTTGTGGTAATGGAGCCAGCCGATCAACAACCGCAAATTGATTCGGAGTCAGTGAAGATGAGTGTGCCTCTTGAACCTAGTGTTGTCATTGGTTCGCTCGAGGAGTCAATCCTTGAGGAGGCTAGTAGCCAGCTGGGGAGGATAATGAACATTCTGCCTGAAACTTACAGCAGAAACCTTAGAACAAAAGAGAAAAAGGAAGTTAGAATGAGGGTGACACGGTTACATTCATGCGTAGCCCAAATGTTTGGGATCCTACGTGAACTACGCTCGTCTCGGGAGCCCGCTACTAATTCCAGCACTAACAGTGGAGAGATGTCCTACTCTGCGGTGGTGCAAAAAAGCAACTGCATACGTCCAAGCTATACAACGAAGGTGATAAACCAGACCCTCGGCCAAAAGCTGAATAAAGAGGGAACAAGCAGCAGTCATGCTGTTCTAGTCTACGCAAAGGGAGACAGCGACTCAGAACCCAGGCTTGATATCAAGAAAGTAAAGGCTACCATCATGAAAACCATCAAGCCGCAGCAGATTAAAGTTGGGGTAAAATCTGTTAGGGATATCAAGAACGAAGGGATCTGTGTGCGCGTTGGTACACATGAAGAGGGTGAGACACTTATGAATGCTATCAACAGCATAGATAGCATCAGGGGCAAAGTAAAATGTACTGTTTCTACTGGCAGACAGCCTAGAGTTATCTTACTGAATGTACCAAACGCGATCGAGGACAACGATGTCCTCACAGTGGCTTATGAACAAAATAAATGCCTACAAAAAGTTAGCAAGGAGGAGTTCCTTAGTAACAGCAGAATAAGTACTACTATACGCAAAGGAAGAATAAGAGAAAACTGCCGGCATGTAATTATTGCTGTACCACCCTCTATCAGAAAAATTATTGTGACAAATAAACATTTATCTTTGGCCTGGGCCAACATAAAAGCAGACGACTATATCCCAGTCGTCCGCTGTTACAACTGCTGTGGCTACAACCATCAAGCTAGTGGTTGTCCGAGGACCTGAGGTGCAGTCACTGCGCCAAACAGCATCGCTTTGCGGACTGCCGCCGGCTCGAGAAGACTCCTTGCTGCATTAACTGCAAAAAAGCAAATAGTGAGCTTCCAGATGAGAGGAAATTTAGGACAGATCATAATGCTTTTGATCCTGCCTGTCCTACAACTAACAGAATAAAATTTAACACAGTAAGTAGAACCAATTATGGCCAGTAGCTCCCACTCCATCACAACTCAGACAAACAATCAATTGAAGATTCTACAAATCAACCTGCAAAGGGGCAAGGCCCCATCTTCCCTCCTGATCAAGATCGCCGAAGAGCACAACTCTGACATTATAGCTATCCAAGAGCCTTACCTTTACAGTGGCAAGCTTTCTCGCTTCAGTGGCTGGACTGCCATTCCTCCTAAAACCACTCCAACGACTAAAACTGCTATTCTGATCAGGAACACTAACTTGATTGTGCAATTTATGCCCCACCTCTCAACCAATTTCGTTACTACTGGGTCTATTTACATCCAAAACACCATCATATTTATCTCGTCAATATACTGCTCTCCCCTTGAGCGTATTGAACCACTTCTCCACGACTTAGACAGAATCAGCAACACTGTGGCTGACCGGCCATGGGCCATTTGTGGTGACGCAAACGCCAAATCCTTTCTTTGGCATAGTCCCTCGGAAGATCCTAGAGGCTATCTTTTTCAAGAGCTTGTTGCAGTCCTTCACCTTACCTCTTGCAACACCAGTACCCTTCCCACATACTTCTCACCAAGGGGAGAGAGTTGGATCGACGTTGCACTGGCCAACACCCCGATGGCACCGATGGTCAGCTTTTGCTCCACGCTTGATATCCCTAGTGCAAGTGACCACAGGTATATTGAGACGCACCTTAACATCAATGTGGATAGCAGTAAGCCGTCTACTAACGGCTACCACACTCGGTGGCCACTTTTTCAAGACTTAATCCGGGACAATTGGATTATCGACACTCCAATTATAAATATGACCAAAAGTGAAATTGACAACTGTATTACTCGACTGAACAGGGTCATCCTCCATAGCCATCAAATGGCAAGTAAGAAAATCACCAATAAAAAGTCCATGGCCCCTTGGTGGGACAGCGAACTGTCTACTCAACGTACAGAGGTTCACAGGCTTAGAAAGCTATACCGTCGGCAGAACGACATACGCTTAAAGGAGGTTCTTAAAACCCGCTACATCGAGAAATTTAACGCATATAAAACCATGATAAACCACAAACGTCATCAGGCTTGGCAGAGTTACTGTAGCCGTTTTAATACACCTTGGAGTGAGCCTTACTATATCGCCTTTAAGAAGAAAGGCAAGGCGAACACGCCTGCAGCAGTCTTAACCACTGATGGTAACTTTACAAATTCTCTTCCTGACACCATGAGGGAGCTCTTTAGTTATCATTTCCCACATGACATCCAGGACTCGGACAACGACCACCATTATCCCATTCGCACCAGCTTCAGAGCCCCCCCGAGATGAAGGGGATGACAACCCCTTTAGCTATAATGAAGTCTCCCATGCGATAAGGCTAATCAAAATCAAAAAAGCTCCAGGAATTGACAATATCACCGGAAAAATGATTAAGGAGGCTTATAAAGCAATCCCCACGACTTTTATCACCATCTTCAATCGTTGTCTTTCACTGGGTTACTTCCCTACAGAGTGGAAGAGTGCCTCTGTAATATTTATCAGCAAGCGCCCTGATGTCGTGCCTACTTACCCTAGGGACTACAGGCCAATTAGTCTCCTTCCCGTCATGGGGAAGGTTCTTGACAGACTCGTCAATAATAGGATTCTACATCATCTAAGGACAAATAACATTCTAAGTCCTCATCAGCATGGCTTTACCCCTGGAAAGTCGACTATTACTTCATTAACTAAAATTGTTGATCACATTCAGCAGGCAAAGGAGGATGGGAAACACACACTTCTTATCTCGATTGACTTCCAGGGTGCCTTTGACAATTTATGGTGGCCTATGATTCTCCATCAGCTTCGTGCCTACCGTTGCCCAAGGAATCTTTTCCTGATCTGTAGCAGCTTCCTAGAAGACCGCCAGGCAGGCATGTACACCACCACTTACCACCATGTTCACCACGTCACAAAGGGTTGTCCACAGGGCTCCATTGCGGGTCCCGGTCTCTGGACAATCGTCAACAACGATCTGTTGATTTCCCTTAATGGCTCTAACGACGTTCTCATACAGGACTATGCGAACGTCGTTAGAACGGCACTGTCATCTTAGTGTCAAACAAAAACAGTAATAATCTCCCAATCCTTGGTAATGATATTCTCAACAAAGTCTCGAACTGGAGCAAGCGTGTAAAGCTCCCAATCAACTATAGCAAATGTTCTTACATCATTTTCTCTAAAAACACTCCTCTACAAAAAAGCCCAAGGATACTCATTGATGGGAACCGCATACCAAGAGTGACTGAATTTACCTACCTTGGTGTTGTCCTAGAGCAACAACTCCAGTGGACTAGACATATTGAATCAGTTAGTGCAAAGGCTGCTCGGGTCTCAAATGCTCTTTTGAGCATTGCTAAAAACACCTGGGGTGTTGGTTACAAGGCAGCTTGCTATATCTATCTTGGCGCTATCGAAGCCGATCCTTCTATACGCTTCCCCAATCTGGGCCTCAGCAGCGAAAAAAGTGTATATTCAGCGAAAACTCCTAAAAGCTCAACGGATCGCCGCCCTGCGTATCTGTAGGGCCTACCGCACTGCTCCAACATCGGCCTTGCTGGTGACTGCTGATCTCATGCCGGCACACATTAAGGCGAGGATGGCTATGTGGCTGTGGCATGCCTGCAACCACTCAACAAGCTCCTGCAACAGCTGCAAAGACTTTCTTTCCATTCTTGACCAGCAAACTAAAGAGGACCTGAAACACTACACAATAGAAAGTAATTCCTACGAACTTAGCAATAGTCAGGAGTACCCATGGCTCCAAGACCATTCCTCTCAAGTTGAGAAAATTGACATTTCCATCTACACCGACGGCTCACTGCATAGCGGTGGTGTTGGGGCAGCCTTCATCCTTTACAATCACAGAAATAATTTAAATCATAGGTCTGCTTATAAGCTTGGGCCCCACTGCTCGGTTCCGCAGGCTGAGATCCTAGCAATCACTAAAGCCATGGAGCACATACACGAGGAATGGTTCCCTCAGCAGCTGAACATTTGTGTTTACACGGACAGTTTGACTGCCCTCCACTCAATCTATACCCCATTCAAAAGGGGCGAGAACGTCGCTAAGATCCATCGTCTGCTTTCTGCCAACACCCACCACCACACTGTTCACTTCAAATGGGTCCGTGGCCATTCCGGTGTTCCCGGCAATGAGGCTGCCGATCAGCTGGCAAAGCAGGCCGCCAGCTCCACGTTAGGTTACGACTACAGCAAGATACCCATTTCGAAAATCAGGCTCTGGGCTTTCAACCAGGCCTTATCCCTCTGGCAGAAAGAGTGGGACAACGGTGCTACTGGAAGGACAACACACCGTTTCATCCCCAATATTAGTGAGAGACTTAAGTGGAAATTCTTCACCCCAAACTATCGTCTAACCCAGTTAATCACTGGGCACGGCAATTTCAACGTGTACCTGAAGCGCTTTCACATCAAGACAATTGACACCTGTTCGTGCGACAACACCTCTCCACAGGACACGACCATCTTATTTGGGACTGCAAGCTCTACGCGCAACAGAGGATCATACTAATGGGCCACATCCTCAAATCTAACTACAGTTGGCCTTGCCCTCACAACAGGCTTCTGCAGGACCAAGACATTCTCAATGCAGTGAATACCTTCCTGAAGACGACGGCAGCTCTCGACCCACCCCATGTCCAGCATCAAACAAACAACAACTGAGTTCCCCTTCTAATGGACTTCGCTTAACGCGTTTGTCACCTTGTGTTACAGTTTATTCATTCCATTTCTTAGCCCCACACATGTTCAGGTATGGGCTTCGTTCATCACACTACGGTTCATCGTTATCGCACGTTCCTGCTTGTTCTTGTATGTATTGTTTATTACTTAATGTTATACCACTGTAGCACTGTATATCCACTGTATAGCCGCTTCCATTTGCACCCGTGTAACCATTTTCTTGTGTAGTCAAATTTATTTTCTTACTATGTAACTTATTGTTTTAAATAAAATCCTGGTGCGGCTGGTGACCTCCCCTTCCCCTTCTCACTTCTCTTTCACATTTTCATCCCCTTAGGCCTCTGCCACAAATAACTTCCCCTTCTGTCTAACACCTTCTCAATCCTTTTCATCCCCTTTACAGGAAATACCATTGAGTAATGCCTTCTAAACTTTCCACCTACCTATATGCCCAGTCACAGGAAATTCATCCAGAAAAACAAGATTATGATAGAGGCGAACTAATTGACGTGAGATCTCCAAAATTACAAGATTATTTCCACACTGTCCGAGGAATAGACACTTCAACAGCAGAAGAACAAAGATATTCGTTGAAATCCATGTAAGAATTAATTCAAGAAAAATTCACTCAATTAAATACCAAATTACAAAATATCAAAACAGAAGTTAATATACTGAAAGAAGAAAATATAACTTATCAACTGGAATCCAAAAAAATTGCACAAAAACTGGAAGAAATTGATGCACTAAAGATAATTCCCACACTAAAGGTATGCTAGAATTTGAAATAGATCAATTATTAAATGAAAAACATGAACAAAAACTTAGTAATTATAAATTTTCCTTTTAAAACTTCTGAATAAATAAATGAAATAGAACAGTTTATTATAATAGAACTAGGCATAACAAATAGTCCTATAGATAGTTTAATTAAATTAACTAATAATGAATATAAGCCTGTGGTGAAAATTGTATTATCCTCAACATATGATAGAAATTTAATACTTAAAGAATTTTGGTCTAAGAAACCTAAAATTAATTTAGAAGAATGGAAAAAAATAATATTCAAAACAGATCTGTGCAGAAGATCAAGGCTGAAGAGAAAAAAGTTGATTTCAATAGCTCATCAAGGAAAAGCCAAAGGCATCAAATAATAATAAGAGACGATTATTATATAAATAAAGAGACTATCTACACATACGTGGTACGATCCAAAAGTTCAGGGACTGCAGTAATCTATGACAACAAAAGCATGTATTTGAAGTTACAGTGTATGAAATGGATTCTACCAAACCATCTCTACGTGTTCAGGTTAATTTCACCCATGTCATGTGATTAAACCGCAAGCGCTGCTGTTTTCTTCCGGAGATAGTTACCTTTGTTCTGCGACGTAATAAAAGTGGAGTTTCAAGAACAACCACCAACATTTCGACTTTGCCATGGTAGAATCACTGTACACCTTTCTTAGCAATTTTAAAGTCTCCATAGGTGTTTTACCTAAACGCTGACAAAATTTAATGTTGGAGGTTGTTCTTGAAACTCCACTTTTATTACGTCGCAGAACAAAGGTAACTATCTCCGGAAAAAAACAGCAGCGCTCACGGTTTAATCACATGACATGGGTGAAATTAACCTGAACACGTAGAGATGGTTTGGTAGAATCCATTTCATACGCTGTAACTTCAAATACATGCTTTTGTTGTCATAGATTACTGCAGTCCCCGAACTTTTGGATAGTACCACATATGATCTCAACTTAGAAAAAGTTATACAACTAAAGAGTTTTTAGGACTAAGTTAAATGGTTTATCGTATATGCATGCAACAAAATCTTACATTACTATGAATTCTTGGAGTACAGATGATATCACAAACCAAAGAAAATAATAATCAAAAGAGGCATAGATTAGACCAGACGAATATAGTTATAGACATGCCACTAGAAGTTAGATTCAATACTAAAAGCAATAATTCAAAAATTTTCATTGGTTTTTGGAATATTCAAGGACTCCCTAGAAAACTATACATGGACATATTTCACAATTACTTAGAATCTAATATAGTTATTGGTCTTTCTGAAACTTGATTGGTGCAACTAAAAACAAAAGATAAAACTTACTTGAAATGAACATTCTTAGTATTAGAAAGTAAAGGTCAAAGAAATAGTAAATTCAGTCATCCCTCTGGAGGTCTATTGCTGTTAATTTAAAAAAATTTAGGTGAATTGAAGTTTTGGTATGTTGACAACAATTACATCCTAGCTGAATTAGAACTTTGTCAATGTTTATGTACACTCTGAAAAGAAACACGTTTAGGACTCATACTTATATACTTAACACTAACCACCGATAAAAATATCTTACTAGAAATCCAAAATATGATAATACAGAGAACTAATATTACAGATCTGTGGATGATAGGTGGAGACGCTAATAGTCAAATAGGTGAAAAAATGAACACAAAAAATAAAAATAGTAATGGAATAATTGATAATATTAGAATATCTAAAGATAAAGAAATCAACTTAGGAGAAAAATTATTACTAGAATTTGTACAAGAAATGGGTTATATATATTGAATGGAAGACTCCATAACAATTGCCCTGCAGAATACACCTTTCTGTCTCATGTTGGCAAATCCATAATTGATTATATTATTTGTTCAGAATTTGTTCTAAATAAGATCAAGAAATTTAAGGTTTTAAATAATGATATTTCTGACCACTTCCCAATGCAACTAGAATTAGTTGGATTTCCACACAAAAATAAGGAAGACCAAACTAAAAAAAAAAAAAAACAACAGTCAAACCTATAAAAAAAAGAGATGAAAAGATTTAATTTGATAAATTTAAAAATGAATTCAGTAATAGATTGTCAGAGATACTAAACTGTGATAGTAATACTACGGTAATACAGAAATATGATAACTTATGAAAATAATAGACCAGTTCAGTTATAAAATCTCCAGGAACAATAAAATAATACAATTCAAACAAGCTAGGTTTGATAAGAGTTGTTACCTTCATAAGATTAAAGAACATCGTAGCTTACAGTATTTTAGAAAAATGAACTCAGAGTCAGTGTTGAAGGAATATATAAGGAATTAAAAAATTTATCAAAATTTAATTAAAACAAAAAAAAAGAAATATTATTCTGAAATGAGTGACCAATTATTGAAGGCCAGAGATACCAAAAAATTTTGGAAATTTATTAATCAAGACCGTAATAAATCGCAAACTACAGAGCCTAAGTGCTATGTGACATATGATAAGTGGAAGCAATATCTAGTGGAATTTTCTATTACCTATAAAAATAAATACAAAGAGCAGAAACTACAATGTATTATGACTATGATTCAACCAATAACAGAAATATTCAATATAGAAAATTTACATAGATGTATTAAAAAATTGAGAGAGAAAAACTGCTGGTGTTGACTCTATTACCAACTTGATAATCAAAAATTTTTCGATAGAAGGTATTCATGTATTTGCTAACCTTATAATAATTTTTATTACATGGGTACAATACCTAAAAATTGAAATAAAGTCATTTTTCAAATGATATTTAAAAAAGGTGTATGAAACTGCCCAGCCAATTATCGGCCTATCGCTCTTCTGTCTGGGTTCCACAAACTCTTTACAGCAGTATTAATGGAAAAGTTTAATGAGTGGACTGATACTAATAAATTCCTCCATTATACACAGTTTGCATTCACAAAAAACAGAGGTACTCAAATTGCATTATTCACATTGATGGAACTAGTACAATTGCAATTATATAAAAAGAGAGAAAGTCTACACCTTACTTTTGGACATTAGAAAAGTGTATGACTCTGTGGTTATTGCAGTGTTGCTAGATAAGTTAAGTAAATATAGAGCAGATACCTGTATGATTAGAATAATTGACCAATTGTTTGGACACTATGAAGTAATAATAAAACAATTTGACAAAAAAGGCCAGCATTACAAGTGGACAGAAGACTACCCATGGTCCTCACATCTTTTAAATTTTTTTCTATCTGATATAAATGAATGTTTTGAAATAGAAGATGATGGTTTCTATATAGATGGACAAGTAATTCACTCTATATCATATGCTGATGATATCATAATAGTCACACCCACAGCTGTAGGAAAATCAGAAAAGTTCAAGAATATTTTGATAGATTAAAATTAATTATTAACCCAAGCAAATCCTCAATTATGATATTTCGAAATGGTTCCAGACTTGGTAAAAAAAGTACATCATTCTATTTAAATAAAGTACAATGTAAGATAACACAAGAAGTCAAATTTCTGGCAATTTTACTGACTCCCACCCACTCTAACCTTCGAAAGCAATGTAAAGAAGCCATTCACAAATATAATCGACTGATTAATAACATGGTGAAACTTTCTCTCAAATTAAGCTAAAAAATATATACAGCCATTTTAGATTATTTACTTCTATAATTCTTAATGTGATAGCCTATGCCTCACCAATTTGGAGTCTAACAAAATATAAAAAATTTGAAATAATCCAAATATATTCATTCAAAAAATTTTTACTCTGGACTATAACATAGCTAGATATGCTCTTAGAATTGAACTCAATAAATTCAAATTAACTCCCTTCTTTGTAAAAAGATTTATTTTAACTTTCTTTATAAGATCAGAGACAATGGCAATCTACCAACAAAGTTGTTACACTTACTGTATAAAAAATCTTGTCAAAATCCCCAAAAAAGTTCCTGGATTAGTCAAATGAGAAATATTGTCAATGAATATGGAGTTTCTATAACTCCATTGTTAGAAAATTCAGAAATTAGCAATTTAATAAGGAAGAAACTAATCCAAAATACCCTAGAAATTACTTTAGCTCAAGATATTGAAGAAATGCATAGGAGAAAAGAACCTAAATGATATAATATTATGTTGGACTACTCTTTTAATAATAATTATGTTATCTAATATGCCATTTACAATCAAGAAATTTTTTATTCGACTTAGATTAAATACTAAAATGATTATAGTTAACAACAGAATTTATGAATTTTCTAAAATAACCTGCCCAAGATGCCAAGATTTATTTACCAAATATCACATGTTTTATGAGTGTAAAAAGGGACACGAACTAAGAAACAGCAAATTTAAACCAACTAAATTTCTTTAAAGAAGAAAATCAAATGTATAGTTTATTTCATGATGCAAATTCTGTAATGATTTACAAACTATACAATTATGCAAAAACTTTTTGTAATCAACCTCTTTAAAGTTATAAGTACTTGATCTGATTCAACTAATGAATGTAATAAGATGGACTGATGATACCAAATGATATTATTATTGTTATGATTAATGTGAATACTATGTAATAACAGGCTATGGCCTAATATGACTAATAAAAAATAATAGTTGGTAGGAGTAATATCAAGTGAATAAGATAGATGTGAAAGAATTTCTCATCTATGCTTGTTTACTGTTACTTTTATAACTTAATGCATATAAATAAATGCATATGTTAAGGAATAATTTCTTTTTGGTTAAATAAAAGTGCTTCCTTTTTAAACAAAGCTTAATAAAATAATTAAATTATTGGATATAGATTTCATCAATTGTTTTATCTTGAGTGGTTAAAACTCAAAACAATATTTTTTCATCTTCCATCTAATGCAGTGTTTCTCAAACTTTTTTGTCTGGTGGCACACTGAAATTATTAAACAAAATTCATGGCACCCCTATTATTATTATTTTTTTTTTTTTTTGCTTTTTTACGGTTAGTAAAGATATGAAGGATGAAAAGTCTTTGAAAAAAATAAAAGTTTTTTAAAGTAAGTAAGTTTATTTCCAAACATCACAAAAACATTCAAAACAAAAGTTATTATTATAAAGGTATCTGGTGATGAAATGAGCTCTCAATTTTTTATGATTTACTAGTGCTAATTGATTCCTTAGCTTTGCTCATTCCGCAAAACCAGTAACCACTTCTTGATCATTAGAATCTTCACATTTTCTTTTTTTAATGAAAAAATTATTCATGATATTGAATGACATAATTAACTTCAATATTTTATTATAAAATTTAATTACAAGTTAATAATTTATTTTTTCTTGTTGTAAAGAAGAAAAATATTTTTATATGATGCTTTTTTGTTATTGTCTGAACATATAACAATAATAAAAACAACTACTTACTGCATTCAACGCATTTATATTGCACTTCTACTCGCTGCAGGAACAGAAGAACAGACAACTAGTAACTAGTTCGTTTTTTTTTTCTAGTATTTACGTATCGCCAATTACCGAGTCACTGAGACAAGTGGTGACGTAACAAAATTAGTAGAAAAAGCCAATATTCATTTTTTATAATTGTTTTAATTATTTATTTAATTTAATACTTTAATTCCATTATTTTAAGTAATTTTAATTTAATTATTTAAAAATTTCGCGGCACCCTTGTGGGGTACTTGTGGCACCCGCTTTGAGAACCACTGATCTAATGCATGATATCTTTCTTAAATCCATAATATCACATTACCTACTTTACAGAATTAGGTTTTGATATTTAATCATTATCTATCCCTCACTAATGACATTTGATGTCATTAACAAATTTGTTTTTTCTTTTAATCTCCAATAACATTTCATTTAAAATTAAGTACAGTACAATGTCAACAAGATAATAAAGTTGCACATTGATTGTTTTCCTTTACTCAATTCATGAGAGAATTATTTTCAAAATTTTTGTAATTTGCAATCAAATACTTTCAAAAAACAGTTCAATGCCATAGAAAGTTTATGTTATATTATTAATGAAACTTAATTCTATTAAGTTCCACTAATAATATAACTTTTAAAATATAGTATATATACCTGAAATAAATTCCTAGGATTTCCAACAGCTGAAAAAAGATAAGACCATAAAGCTAATTCAGTTTTTCTTGCACACTGTACTACAGTTTGGAGGAACACAGGAAATTCTCTAATAAAATCTATAATTCTTGGTAAAAGAGCATCTACAAAATAAAAATGATGATAAAATATTTTAATAATTTACTTTATGTAAGAATCATAAGAATAAAACTATACAATTCTTTTAAACTTAAGAAAATAGTTTATATATAAGCCTAATTAAAAACTGATAGTCTCAATATTGATCAAATTCAACACTTGAATGATATACATTATATGTTAAAAATAAATTACATTTGAAATTCATTCATGTTCAATAAAACTTAAATACAATTTATTTCTTATACATTATAACTATCTCTATTTTAATGGTATTATTATTGTGGTTATAAATTACTTTATCATCTGTCTCATAAGATTAAATAAGATTTAATTTTTAAGTTAATACAAAAAAATTTCTAGTGCCACGTTTTTATGAATTTTGCTTAAATTCAGAAAATTTTTCTATTAACATTTAAGCAAAAGTTAAAAATATAATGCAATACAACAAAGCTAAATTTAACTGGCTGGATGGCAAAGACAGTTAAGACATCTGCCTACTGCTCTAGGGGACTTCAGGATTGAATCTGAGCAAATCAAATTTTTCAGAGGATGGTCTGTCCTGAGTATGTTAGACCTGTCACTCACCATCTGGCAGTCCCATTGTGAGCATAGCCAAACCTCTTTTTCAAGCCCTATGATGGGCCTGGAAAAAAGGCCATCTTAATGACCACAGGATAAAAAGGGGAAAAAAACTAAAATTTAATGCATACAGAAAAAGAAATAATAAATTTTAAAAATTTAATTATATTTTTTACAATAAATAACAAAAACTATCATGATTATTTTCTAAAAAAAAATCTTTCTACATATTAATTCATAATAGTTGCATTTTATATTCCAAAGAAAAATAAATTATTTCTAATTTATTTTTCAATTTTGGAGGTTTTTAAATTTAAAATAAATAATGATTTTCATCAAATTATATAAAATATTAAAAATAACTGACCAGGAATAGGTTCAGAAGATGTAGCTTCTTCTTCAAGTACTTCATGTAATAAAAGTTCAAGAGAATGAGGAAAATATGGTAATGTTGCACAACTTTTTGCTATTTCCCAAGCATGATATCCTAAACTTTTTGAAAAAATAGCATAAAATCAAAATGCCATAAAAATTTCTTTTATTAAAGAAAATTATATATATATATATATAAAATTTTTTTTAATTATAATTATTAATATATATATATATATATATATATATAAAGAGACTTACTTCCTCTTTAATAACTGTCTTAATATATGATGTAAATAAACTTGACTCTGTAAAAATATAATTTTAGTTATTATTATTAAAAAAAATATTATATTATATAATCAGATACATACTGTTCGAGAAACAATGCATAAAGAATGGGTGGTTGAGCTATTGGCAGAACACAATACAGTATCATTTTCAGCTCCTAATATCACAGCATCTTCAAATAATAATGCTGAAATAAAAATGACTTTTATTAAAAAAATATGTTATTTTCAAATTTTATTAAATTTTTATAATTTCAAAATATTTTATATAAAATATTTACATTTAAATATATTATGATATTTCTATAGTTTAAATTTAAGTAAGTAATTATAATATCAAGAATAAACAAAAAATTCTTAATATTAAAAAATTATATATGTCCAAAACTGTATGAATAACAAATACAAATTAAAAAAAAAATCATGAATTTTCAGATCAAGCATCAGTCACTGTTTATATCACTCTCTATTGCTTAAATCTACTCCAATATATGAAAATCTATATTAAAATCTATTAATATTCTTTTATTTTGTAAAATCAATTACTTGAAAAAAGTACTGGATTAGAAAAAGAATGATATTCATTTAATTTCTAACAGTTTTTAGTCTGTCTGTGACTAGAATTACTATACACCCTCAAATTGGGGAAAAATTAGTCTTCACATATTTTCGCAAATTCCATTTTCACAAAAATTGGGCATTTTCATTTCACTCTAGTGGTACCTCATATAATAATAGAGGTTTTTCTCTATTGGAACAGTGGAATGTTAAATTTAGAATTAAGAAGTTGGCTATCAATTGAGTAACATTTCCACTTCTAATATTACATTTTTAGCATTGTTTTTTGCTTCATGTTTCCAACTTTGATTCCAATCTTTGTTAGCATCTAGTTTTGCATTTTTGTCACATATGGAATGACATGTAGCATTACTTTTTTGTTATGTATAGGTTAACCATTTATGATAATCTACAGTTTATCTATTTAGATTCATCAAAAAAATTGCTTAGTTCATGCACAATAGCAAATTGTTAAAAGAATTAAATCTAGTGACAAATATACATGGACTCAACAATGATTAAAAAAGTGTGAATAAATTAATACCAATATAAACACAAACACCATATGTACTTACTCCAGCAGATGGCATTAATGAAATTACAAATTCTATTTGTGAAATGGTTTTTTTATCTGAGAAAGCACTCTCAAGGCTACTGAAAATGTTTGTAATTCCATCAAATGCTATCTGTTGAAGTATGTATGCATGTATGTATGGTGTTTGTGTTGATGTCAATTTTGAACTGTTCCAGCTTATTGATAAATTAAGTATGAATGACTGCTTTCTGTAGTATCAACATTGTAGGCATATAGTTTAATATTAACAAAACTGATTTATTTAAAAACTGTTACTATCATCAATTATATGAACTTCATATATTAATATCATTATTTATATAATTATAAAAATGAAATACTCTTACCCAAAGGATATATACATATATCAATAGGAAGCATAATCCTTTTTGACATGAAATTATGAGCAAGAGGTTTTTCCCCATCTCTGGGGAATAGTGGAAGCCATACCTTAAAAAAAAATATTTTTTCTTAGAATTTTTTAAAAGCTATACCAAAAAAACTTTAAAACAATTGTTTTTTATTTACTCTCATTCCATGTGAGCCACAAGTAATCCATAAAGCTTCTGTTAAATGTGGAGTTTTCTGGCTGATACGGGAAGATACCCAGACACATTCAACACTGGATGCTAATACTGTAGGTGCACTAAATTGAGGCACACCCTATTTATGATATAATAAAACTATTTATAGTTTGCTATATTTTTATTTTAAACACAAATCAAGTAATTTTTGGAGTCAATACCTGATTATTATTAATTGTGTCTACCTTTCGATGAGCTGGATCTTGCTGAAGTAAAAATAAACGCCCACATACATTTAGAAGTATACTTTCATCACCTTTCTTTGGCCACCTGACTTTAATTTTATATTTATTTAAAAAAATTTTAAATAAATGCCAACAGTAATTATGATCATGCAGTTTATTCAACAATTTATGCAAATTTTTAGAGAATGAATATTATGTAAAAAATTTGAATAAAAATATTTAAACAAAACAATTTTTGATGACAAACATTGTTATGTAATTATAATAATAACTATTTCATCATTTTAATATCATGTTATATACATATATTATACATTATATTAATTGAATAATTTCAAATCAAAGTAAACACCAATTTGTTACTAAATTCAACAAAAAATTCAAACCTTACTGAAACCAATGTTTATTTTCAGTAATGTTTTTGAGTAAAATTTTCTAATTTTCTTCCATCATCAGCAATACAACATACAGATAATCAGTTCTGTAAATTGAATATCTATGTGGTGTAATATTTGTAAACAGTACTCTACTATATATAAGTGCATATACTACAATACATACATATATATTATATATCAATGTAATAGCTAATATCTGATAGAAAAAAAAAAAAAAAAAATGTTTATTTTAGGTTGCAAGATGATAAAAATTTATAATCCAAAACCAGTTTTTGTAATCCCTATTTATATTTATATGTCTACATATATCTATATATGCATACAATACATATATACTGCATATAATCTGCTGCAGACTGAAATCTGCTTTTTTTTATAGAAAAACTTAGCAATTTATAAAACAGCCTGGAAATTTTGGTTCAATTCATAAAAATAAAATTTATTTAAAATTTAGCAATTTAATTTTTGCTTATACGTATATCAATTTTTAAAATATTTAGCTTAAAAAAATAAAAGACAAAATTAAAAGATTTTATGATTAAGGTAATATAAACATGTTTGAGAGGTTATGTAAAAGTAAAAATATTTCTTTCATTTTATTTCTGAAAAAGTGTATTTTTCAGATTGGAGAATATTCACAAAAATGACATGCCAGTGCCATATGAAACTTCATCAATTCTGATTTAAGCCAGAAAAATAAAGGTATAAAATACAGATAAATGTAGACAAAACAGAAAACAAAACATTTTCTGAAACTATTTTCTATTTTTTTTTACATGTTCAGATAATAAAATTTTTGCAGAAATACTAATATCCTCATATAGTTTATTTTTGTTTGAATAAAGCAAGAAAAAGTAAAGCATGTCTTTACTTACTCTTATCTAATATTTGGCATGAAGATCAAACTATATTGTTTTGAATAAAGTATGTAATATGTAAAAAATGAAAGTGTTTTCTGCCAGTAATAATTAAAAATTTTTTCAAATTATTCTTAAACACAAAGTATAGTCAATTTTCGTTGTTGGAATTTTTAAAGTAACACCACTGACAGAGGAGAGGACACTGTTCCTTCTTTACATATTTTAATGTAAGTCGTAGCCTACAATAAAAGATTGATTTGTGTCATTGTTTTTAAAAGTTCACTGGAAGTTTAAGAAGAAATTCTATATAAAAGTTGTTTTTGCAATTGTCTATAATGCTAAACATCGTTTAGTTCTTAACATTTTTTACAAAAAATGTATTTTTTATATGATTACAGCCAAGTGAAAAGCTAGTAGCCAAATTCATTATTGTATCAATGACAATTAATTTTGTGTATTCCACACACACACACACATATATATATACTAAAAAACAGTCTTATTTTTTTTTAGTCATTTATAAGTGATAGGTCAAATATGTTCATGGGCTAAATTTGACCTTGGCAGTGATAATAACTAGTCCTAAATTATGCATTTGACAATTTGAAGCATGGTTTAGACTTGCCTGTAACAGAGTCTTTTTCATAACTTTTATCAATGGTTTTTGATCAATAGGTTTGACTGCCTCTAGTAGAAAGCTTATTTCTGAAAGCAAATTTTAAGAAAGCTGGCCAATGACTTAGACTTTCTGTAACTGGCAGTATGAGTCTACATTTTTAATAATTTTCAAAAATATATATATAAATGTAGAAATTTAAATAAAAAGAATGTATCAACAATTCTATAATTTAAATAAATACTATATATATATATATAAATTGTTTTCTTTGCCACAACACAACATGATTATTCATAATTTATTGTAAATATAATTTGAGAAAAACTATATATATATATATATATTTCAATCAAATGTTTTAAATAATTAAAATAATGATATAATGTTTTATAATTACCTATTTCAGTTCTTAATGATGTCAGTATTGCAGAGACAACACAGGCAGGATGAACAACTAAATTTGAAACATCTAACTCGTGTAGACGAACAATATGCAAAGTTGAATCTAAAATTATATTTTAGATATATTAGAATTATATTTTAATTTATATGACATATTTATCATATTTCTAAATAATTTTCTATAAAATGTTAAAATTTAATTTATTTAATTCAAATGCACTCAGTGATAAACAAACTATTTTCTTTAAAACAACAAATTCAATTTAATTCATACAATTTTCATTCTATGTAATTGTTAAGTAATTACTTTTAAATAGAATTTCTTATTATATACACAGTGCGGCAATTAAATTCCGGGACTGAAGCTATATCTCAGCAACCAGTAGCGACATCTGTTTAAATTTTATGTCATATGAAGTTTGGACATATATGAACATAACCTAAAACTTTTATTTAAATCGGTTGACATTTATCATTGTTTTTGATATTTTGTTTATCAGTTTATTTTGTTACAGGTCGGAAAACAATAATGGAACAACGTGCTGTTATTAAATTTCACGCTAAACTTGGCATAAGTGCCACAGAAACATTCAAAATGATGCAAAAAGTGTATGGAAGTGAGTGTTTATCACGGCCAAAGACTTTTGAGTGGCACAAGCGATTTTTGGAAAGCAGACAATCACTGGAGGACGACAAACGTGTGGGAAGGCCAATAACAATTCAAACAGCAGATTCGATTCAAAAAGTGCAAGAATTTGTATCCAACGATCGCAATGCGACACTGAGAATGATGGAACAAGCATTAAACATCAACAAAGAGACAATACGACAAATTCTTAAAAAAGATTTGGGCAAAACAAAGGTCTGTGCTAAATTGGTTCCGCACACACTAACCCAAGAGCAAAAATTGATGAGACTGGAACATTCCAGAGAGATTGTACGAGCAGCAAATAACAGCTCAACCTTCCTCAAATCAATTGTTACTGGTGACGAGACCTGGTGTTTTCAATATGACCCACAAACAAAACAAAAAGTGCCGAATGGAAGTCAAAATCATCACCTCAAGCCAAGAAAACACGAAAAGTTCCATCAAAAATCAAAATGATGTTCATTGTTTTCTTCGATAGCAAAGGCATCATCCACCGTGAGTTTGTCCCACAGGGTCAAACAGTTACTGCTGCTTTCTACTTGGGAGTTTTACAACGATTAATGGGAAGAATTCGTCGAATTCGACCAGAATATCGCAATTCTGATGACTGGTGTTTGTTACACGATAATGCACCGAGTCACACATCATTGATTGTTCGTCAATTTTTGGCATGAAATCAAGTCTGTGTGTTGAATCATTCGCCGTATTCCCCCGATTTAGCACCATGTGACTTCTCTTTATTTCCAAAAATGAAAATGAAGTTGAAAGGACGCATTTTTAATGATATTGAAACCATCCAAAGAGAGTCTACGCGCATATTAGAGGCAATACCAAAAATTGAGCTTGAGCAGGCATTTGAATCACTATTGAATCACTGTAAAAAGTGTATTGAAGCAGGAGGAGAGTATTTTGAATAATTTAATAAAAAGATTTAAATAAAATTTTGTTTCATTTTTATAGATCCAGTCCCGGAATATAATTGCCGCACTGTGTATATATTATTTGGTAACATCTAAGAAATAATCATTTTTATATTTATTTCAATTACAATTTATATAATTTCAAGATTAATTACCAACAACAAGATAAATGTAAATAGATTCTATTTTATTACTTACTGGAAGATGAATCTTTTTTTTGTAAATGATATAATGTCAGATGAGAATCTGCACAAAAACTAAGTAGACGATCACCAAGAACAGATAACTGAAGAACTTGTGTTGATACTTTGATAACTCTAACAAACTGATTATCTAATTTTGTTTCTTCAGGATACAAACGAATCTGAAAAATAAAAGCATAACATAATAACTGATTAACTAACATTTCATATTCATCAAAATAATTTTATATTTAATGATATATTATTTATAATTTCCATTCATTTTATGATAAAATTATTGAAAATTAATTTGTTAAAGATTATATACAATTTGTCTAAATATATAAAATTAAAAATTTTGAAATAATTTTAGAAATGAATAAAAATTTTTAGATAGATATAATGATAATGGATAATGCAAACAATTCTTAAATGTAACCTTTGTCTTTGATGTATTATTATGTTATACTGTATTTTTGCAGAATGACCAGCATGTCACATATAAATGAGGGAGACCAACATGCCAGAAATCCCAAGTTACTGGCATGCCAGCTAAATTGACTAAAAAATAAAATTAATCAGATGTAACAAATCTAGTTGTTAAACAAATGTTAAAAAAAATTCTTTGGAGTACAATATAATATTATAATTTGACTGACTTAAAATCAGGAAGAGAGTTTTCATTTACAAGACCATAAAAGAATTAACAACTTATTGACACTACTACTACATAGCCAGTGTGGGCTACATTGACCATTCACTCCAACCTTCAAAATAACACCTTCCTCTCAAATTTCACAAAGTAAATGTTAATGGAGAATAATTTAGGGCCAGTTTCTTAAATTTAATATGTTTATTAAATGTGAATGAAATTACCATAAAATAAACATAAAAAAAAGCACTTTCGGAATTCCACAAGTATTTTTTGTTATTAGAAAAAAAAGCAACGTGAAATTAAATGTATAATTGTAATTTTTGATGTAATGCTAACAGTTTCACAGTTTTAGAAAAAAATGCATTCATTTTTACCTTAATTAACTCTAGTTTTTTTTTTAAATCCCACTAGAGAGGGATTTTAAAAAACTGAAGTGATAAAAAACTAAAAGACTTTTATCACTTAAACTGGCATGCTGGTTTTCACCATATGGAAATATTTGATTTTCTGGTCTCCTTCAACAGACTGGCATGCCAGTAATTCTGTGAAAATATGGTTTAAAGGGTGACGACAAAATTTTTACACTAGCACAAATAAAGAGAAAAATGTTAATGATACAGTCTCTCTCTCTACCTGGATACATTAACTGTAGCATTCTAAAAGTTTTTAAGAGAAACAATGAAAATGTTTAAAAGGAAAAATATTTCATTTAGCAATTTATACTTCTTTTGATCTTTGATATTCTGAAATATCTTCTCTTTATGGATAATTTTTATGTTAAATTTAACTGGTAACAAATTTGGATGAGAGCATTATCCTTCAGCAAAAAGCATGCATCTTTTCTTTGAAGCTGTGGCTTCATCTAACAAATATACATCAATAATTTTTGAAACATCTACAAGATATAAAGCCCTATTGATTTTCTTTTCTTCACATACAAATAAATTTTGGATCACTCCTAGTTTGTTGGAAAAATATGGTCCATTCAACCGATCATGGATTTTTACAAATAACGCTTTCTGAACTTTAATAAAGATTTTAAAATTTACATTGCATGCTCTTCTATTTTATTTCTGAATTATTTTGAAATATCCATAACTCATCTTCAGTAAAAATGTTAATTGAGAAAATTCAGAAAATCTTGACAAATGTGCATGAAATCTTTATACAATGTAACTCTTCTTGGATTCTGCTCATTCAGGAAAAACGTTACAGATTTTCTTTTCTTAAATTTTTATGCAGAATAATCTATTCTGTTATGTTCATTATATTCACTTCATCAGTTAGTATTCTGAGATATATTTAGTAATCTCTTATTACAATTTCACGAACTTGTACAACGGCATCCACAATAAAAGATATAAAGGAATAGTGCTTCTTAAAACATTTTAACTATCTTAATGTTTTATAAATTCCTTATACTATTTAAATACAGAAAAAATAATGCTATTATTACAATAATGAAATTTCAACATTTCATGTTTCAGTTTGCATTTCATCCAAATTTACACAGCCTTTCACTTCTCAACAAGATGTACTTGCAAAACTGTCTGATTCCATTAGTTACATTGAATATTTTGCTGAAAGGCATTACACAAGCTGTTTAAAACAAAAAAACTATCAAAGATTCTTTATAATACAAGAGGGATAATAGAAATCGATTCAGAATCAGCATTTTTCGTTCTATTGTTCTCTAACTCAAAGTTTTTCCTATCCCTTGGAGTTTAGAGTTAGAGAAGTTTTACTGTATTGAAGAACAAAAAATATGCAACCTTTGCTAATTTTATAGAAATCATCTTTTATTTGTCAAAGTTTACAGAATTAGTCATCATCATTTTAGGTTTATTAAGAAGTAATCAAATTTTCTATATTATATACTCTGAATGTTATTTGATGAAATTGTTTAAAAATTCATTTTTAAAAGCATATTATGTTAATTTATAAAGTCTTTGAAAACAAAGTTAAACAAATTGTTCTTTTTATCTTTAGTTTAATTATTCTATTTCCCAAAATAAATAATAAATGATGATGATAAAAATCTATTATCGTTATTTTAAGAAAAGACTATTTATCTCTTTACACCCTTCTTATGTTCATCTAGTCATAATATTACTTTCAGAAAATTCAAAATAATTTTTTCCTGCTCTTTTTTAAAACATAAAGTTTTATTTCTTCCTTGCTTATATTAACTATTATTTAAAATAGATTTAAATTTAAGACAAATTACTAACTTTTAACATAGGCCTAATTTTTATTGCATACACAAAACTAAACCAAGAACAAAATCTGTTTTATTGGAAATTATTTAAATTAAGTAACAGTTTATAAATCAATGTGAGCAAGCTCTAATAATGATGATTTTTCTTACTACTTTAAGAAATTGAAAATTGTGTTAATTATTTATGAAAACAAAACTATTTGCTTTAATTAATAAAAAGTTAGTTTTGAAAGTTTTAATTATGATTAGAATATAATATGTATTGTTTACTTCAGAATATGTAATAATTTAAATTTCACAATAAAATTTGGTTTGTTAATTATTCAATCATTTGAATTTTTTTTTTTTTTTTTTCATTTTCATATGAAAATCCTGTCCTGCTCAATGCTTTAGAAATCTAATTCATAGTTAAACATGCTAGTATAACAGTTAAATATGAATCACACAGTCAATATGTGTTGATGGCAATTTTCACTGTGTATTTTTTCATATAATGCTGTGTCTAAACTTTTTATTACATAACCATTCTGTATGATAAACCAATAGATATTAAATATAATTAGCTTAGTTGGCAAGTTATTAATAGTACATCAATAGAATACATATTTTAAAAAAATCTGATTCCACACTGCTTTCTTTAGAAATACAAAAAATTTCAAAAAAATGCCTTAGTACTTTTGAGCTAAACAGTTCATCTTCAAAGTCAGCATGAAAACTAGATTTGAACACATCCACAAAACATTTAATAAATGCACACACCTGTTTTATATTCACTGAGCTTATTGTTTTATTCCGAACATTTTCAGCCTACTATAATAGGCCATCTTCAGGCTTTACATTTTTGTTCGTTGGCCTATGGCCTATTATAGTAGGCTGAAAACGTTCGAAATAAAACAATAAGCTCAGCGAATATAAAACAGGTGTGTGTATTTATTAAATGATTTAAACAGTGCTGAGAAGGAGATAGTAGATAGACATCCACAAAATTTCATTCGTTTGAATTTAGATTTTTTGTACTGCTTCTGAAGATCAGGTATTTTTGAATTTTTCTGTACTCCTAAAGAAAGAAGTGTGGAATTGTTTATTTACAAATTCATAGAAGTATTACATGAGTTAATAGATTATTCTTTTGATTTTTTTATACGATTATTTTCTAATAATTCAATTTTAATTAATGCAATAAAACAAATATCTCTTTATTTTTGGAAGTTTACACTGAATAAATTATCATATAAAACTTTAAATAATAAATAATGATTAAAGACAAAAATTCAGATAAATGGAAAAGAAAAAAAAAATATTATTTATAGTAGACACAATACACAGCATAAACTTTCAGAAACTCTATTCTATTTGGAGTGATTAATTAAATTAAAAACTTTCTTAAATATAAAGAGTTTGTGCATAACAAATTAGATTTATTAAGCTTTATATTTCTTTAAAATAAGAATAATGAATAATACCTCATCTCTCATATCTCTCAAATTATAACATCCAAGTATAAGATAATCTTCCCACCAGAGTAAACCTCCCATCACAACAAAATCCTGTTCCTTAAAAATGTTATGAAATATAATATATTAATAATAAAATAAATTTTGTATATTTCTATTCTAATTATTAAATTTTAATTAAAGCTTTTGAATAAAAGCTATTTGAATAAATAAGTTAAATAAGTTTTTTTTTTATAAAGCTTTAATTTTATTTATTTTTGATAAAAAGTCTACTTGAATAGTTCATTTTCAATACTAAAAAGTATAAATAATACTAACTTGTGTTTCATTTCCAAACAGTTTCCACCTTCTATATATAAGAGAATAATGAGCTAACCCACTTCTACCTGCAACAGCAACATGCTGACCAGATGGATCAATGCATGCATGCTAAAATATTGCAATGTTAATAATTAGGAAAATTAATAATGATAATTATATGTATACAAACAAGTTAATTTCTAATACTTTTAATAAACATTTATATAAATTATCAAATTTTTTTTAAAGCAAAAATTGTTAATTATTAAAAATATATAGAACTTACTCTTATGGGCCAGTTATTTCCCAGATATGAATAAGGAATCTAAAAATATCAATGTTGGAAATTTAATTATGCCTGGCTAAAAATTTATACTTATAAATTAGGAAGAAATATAATAAATTGGATTTATAGTAAAATTAATAATTATTATTAGGTACATTTAACCAATGAAAGAAATACATCAATACATATACAACAATGACCAAAGGAATTTCATATTAAAAACTAAAGTTAATCTTATAAAAATAAATGTTACTAGGACATTGCATGGCTGTCATAACATAATCCAATAACAAAGCAATCACCAACAATTACTGTGTTCTCGTATTTTGTTCAATTTTCACATCTATTTTCCTTTAAGTGCACAAAATGCTGTTTTTATTTTTGTCCGCTAGGCATAAATTCCATTAGGAGTGCTCAGTTGCATCAGAGAGCATGGACATTGTCACTTTAATATATCTTTGTATATTGAAAAATAGTCATGAACTCTTCAATATAGGCTTCTAATCTGTATTATCAATTAATTTGCAATAAATAACTATGAACCTCATTGGCTTTTCCATTATAGTTAGATTCATCACACACCTTTGTGATTTTTTTATTCAATCAATGCAAAATTTCCTACAATGCATTTCAACCTGTTCAAAAAGCCCCTCCTCAGCTGGGTAACTTACATATACATTTGACATTATGATGTTATAAATAAAAACCTATAAAAGAATCTGATAAAGTAAAAAATCAATATTCATAAAAACCGACAATTACCATACATTTTTACCATGTTATTGTTGAATATGGCAAAAATGTATGATAATTGTCGGTTTTTATGAATATTGTATTTTTACTTTATCAGATTCTTTTATAGATGTTTATAACACTATAATGTCAAATGTACAGGGTAAACCAAAAGTAAGCAGACAGTAGGTGAAATAGGGTTTGTGTTAGGGTTATACTATAACAATTGTGTATATTTAACTTGGTTATGGTTAAAAAATTACATCAGAGATGCATTTCAAGAAATTAATACATGAAGGTACTTGTGCAAAAATGCTCGTGGAAGCATGAAATGGTTAAATGTAGATTTCAAAGCTGTTTAAATTGTGATGGGCAGTAGTTTGAGCACCACATTGATAAAATTGTATTGTATTGTATTAGTAAATATAATTGTATATGTAATTTCAATAAATCAGGGATGCACAACCTACAACCCCCTTTCAATGTTTATGCAGCCCACAGAAGGTACAGGCCAAATCCCTTCTTTCAAGTGTGTCTATGAATTATTTGCTCTGTTGCAATATGGGTCCTGTTACCTTAATACAGTGAAACAAACCCTTCCTATGTTAAGTCTATGGAGAACTTTTTCCACTTCATTGGATGATAAAATTATTGCTTACATTTCTTTTAAGCTCAGATTGGCACTTTTAGGCTTGAAAGACTTGGCTTTACCCAATAAAAGTAACCAAGAATCTGACGCCTGGAAAAATTGCTGCCAAAACCATGCCCACTCGAGCTCTTTCATTGAAGTGTGCTTGTAAACAAATGAACTAAAGTAGCTATATTTTCTGTTTTTTAGCTCTAATTTTTATGTTGATAGACTATTTAATAAAGCCATTAATGTTTTATCTGAAACATTTAGCCATAAAATTTTTCTTGAGGAAACTCACTTCACTATGTAATAACATAAAAATGAATGACATAAATATAACATGAATGACATAAAAATGAATAACATAAAAATAAGTGAAAATAGAGCTAAAAACCATGAAAATAATGATTTTTTGCATTTGTTTACATTCTAGATTCTTATTGGTATAGTCGCAGAGGGTGTGGTACTTCCTGAGAAATTTGAAACAATCTTTTCTGAAAAGAAACTTATTCGCCAACCTAATGTCATTCAAACTAGAAAAAACCAACCAGAGTTCAGAAAGCAATGTACAAATGCTATAACAACCAATTATTTACAACAATGTCTCTTCATAAACTAAAAATAGAAAAAATTTTTTTGGGCAGACATTTTTAATTATTACATTGAACCAAGAAAATTTAATTTTATGACTCTATTCCAACTATTAAAGGAAGCTGATTGCACTAAACAGTTTTGGATTTAATAATTATTCCAAACCATGTCAAGCTATAAACTTTCCGTGATTGTCAACACTGCCCACGACTAAAGTAATTAGACCTTGTGTCAACAAAGAAGGTTGTAAAATGGTCCGGCTCCCCTGGTCAGTAAACTTAATCCTAACTTGGCTCTTCTTCAGAAAAGGTTGTGTATCCCTGAATAAATGTTGTCAATTTACTGTCCACTTACTTTTGGTTCATATAATAGTTACCTGGCTGAGGAAGGTGTTTCAAACAAGCCAAAATGCATTCTGGGAAATTTTGCAACAATTGAATAAAAAAATAAAAAAAGTGGTGATGAATCTGTAATTCTAATGGAAAAGCCAATGAGGTTTGTAGTTATTCATGGACTCCTATTTTTACCTTGCTGGTTCTGTTATATATAATAGTGGAAAAGTATGGCAATCAGTCATAAAATGATCCACCTCAAGATTTTTATATTTTTCGATTCAGGGGACCTTGAAATGTTGAGAAACACAAAAACATTCAGTGATTTTTTTCCTATGTATGTGTACTTGTGTGTGTTTGGTACCGTTTTGTTCATCCTCTTTGAAGCTTAATAACTCCTGTGCTTTTTATCTAAAATTTCTGAAATTTTGTAGGGAGGTTTGTGTATTAGAGAGATTGATGCTATTAAATTTTGGTCATTTAAAGTTGATGGGGTGGGAAAATAAAAAGTCATGTGTTATATCTCAAGTACAGTAGGATTTAAGGATGATTTTACCCATTATTTGCATTTACAATTTTTTATGAAACCCATTCCTACCCTGAAAATTAAGCTTTTTGCCATTTTATAATAATTAAAAATATAAATTTTTTTAAAAAATGAAATATCATAACAGATGGCTCCACTAAAATTTTAAATGTCAGGAAAGTTAATTAACTTGTTGCTGAAGTTTTCACATTTAGATGGACCTTACACTTCTACTACCTTACATACTCCTCTCATCTCAATTAATGGAAAATGGAAAAGTTTTATCAAAATTAGCCTATTAAATTTTGAAGATGTGCTTGCAACTGTGAAATGTTGCATGACAAAGTTGTACAATTCATGAGATTTAGCTTTGTCGTGTGTGATTGTGAAACAACCCTATATCTCAAAAATAAAGTCATAGATCCCAATTTTTTATTACATTTCTGGATTCCTCATCACAATTAATGGAAAATGGCAAAGTTTAATCAAAATCGATTGAACAGATTTTAAGAATGAACACAATTAAGAAGCCACATAGAAGCTTCACTAACATTCCACTTCAATTAAACCAACAAATTCTTTAATTTTTCAGTTTTTAAAATATTTTCAATTCCTAAAGATATCTGATTTTTAATATTTCTTCAAATATAGTTCAGTTTTCTTCCAATCTATTTAAAATTAATTGTTTTAAATATAAATTTATGTAGAAATAAAAAAAAAATTGAATATATGATAATGCATTACAAAATTATATCACTAAAATGATTACATAGTCTCAAAATCTACATTGCAAAATCTAAATTGTTTCAATCATATCATATCTAAATCTTATTTTATGAAATTTTAAAAAAATGTTTTAATGTCTAAAATGTTTAAAAAATATTTTAATTTTCATTTTGTTCTGGAATACATTACTGATTCTAAAATAAAAATTATCACTCAGAATTATAATTTAAATCCTTAAGTTATATTAAATCTTTAAAATTAAGTAGCAATCTTAATAGACTTTATAAAAAAAATTAGCCTCCAGTATAAAATAAATATTAATTTTAACAGATTTTATTGAAAAAATATATTTTACTTTAAAATAAAGTTTCATGCTTCTAAAGTTATCATTATACAATAATTTGTTTTAATCAAGTCACTATTATTTATATTATTATAAATGATCTACAATAATAAGCCACAACAGATCACCTTCTTCACTTTTTCCCCACAAATTTTTTTTATTTCAAAACAAATGTTTTCAGCCTTCTTTAGCGGCCTGAGGCAGGTTATCAAATGGAAAAACAAGTTATAATTTAGAATGCTTATTTTTTTTAATCTTCTAATGTTTTTCATTTTTCCATTCAATAACTTGAGGCAGGTCACTAAAGGACAAAAACATTTGTTTTAAAATAAAAAATTTGCTGGAAAAAGTGAAGAAATTGATCTGTCGTGACTTTTTAGGAGGAATCTGCATTTTTCTAGAATAAGAAACCTATAAATGTATAAAAACTTTTATACATTTGTACATTTATTTTTGTATAAACAAGAAAAAAAAAAATTCCTAAAACAATTATCCAGAGAAAATAATTTAATTGAATACACTATCAATGAAGTGAAGACAGTAAAACCTGTGTAGACCAGAATCTCACAAAATGATTTTTCCATTTTGAACAGGTATGTTTTTTTTATCTTTAAACTTTATCAGATAAAATCACACAGTTATCTTCATTTTTACAATAAAATCACTTTTGTTACAAACATAAAAAACAATTTATTAATTTATACATTTTATATTCCATTTACTCAAATGAATCCAAAGTGATTCCAAATAAAGTTGAAAGTATTTGAAAGTTAAGAATTATTTGATTCTAAAAAGTTCATGTTGTTCCTGAGAACTTCATCTAAGTTTTCAAATACTTGGATTTGAATATTTGAATATCTAGATTGAGTTCTCAAATGTGTTCCTTATGAGCTCACACAATGTTTTGTGTGAGCTCATAAGGAACACATTTGAGAAAACTGATTTGAAAACCAAGAACTAGTGTTACTGCTGGATGGTAAAAGCAGTAAAGCATCAGTATACTACTCTGGGAAATAGGGATTGAATCCAGGTGAGCAACTATCCAGAAATTTTTCATAGGTGATCTGTCCTAGATATGTCAACCTCATCCCTCGACACCCAGTCATTTCCATTGTGGGTACAGAAAAAAGACCCTCTTAGTGTCCACGTGAAAGAAAGGGTCAATAAAAAAGAAAAACCCCTCTTGGTTAATTCCAGTAAAGACTAAAATTAACAGATAGCTTTAATCTGTATATCCTTCATCATATTATCTTCATTTTTCTGAAAAGATTTAAACACATTCTTGGAATACAGTTTTTACTGTTCTATTGTGACAATTATACCTGGAGATGATTTTGTCTACAAATGGAATTTTAATTTTCTTCTTTATTCAGGTTGAATTATATTCTTCATAATCAAAAATTTTTCCATTTTCCTGGTGAACAGGTTTAAAGCTTATAGTAAAATTTAACTAGAAAATTGCTCTGTTAGAAATTTTTCCATTCATGCAGGTTTCTGTTTTGGACAGATTTTACTGTACTGATTTAGTATATATATATTTTTTACACATTGTATATGTAGACTTAATTATCAAAGTATTAAATGTAATAAAATAAGTTGAATTATTCTAAAAGTACATTTTTATAAAATACTAATACACTTATAAAATGTACAAGAACAATTTATCCTTATCCAAAAACTTACTGGCACTATTATCCATTGTTTGTTTCCTATAGTCATCTGAGTGTTATTCCATATATTTTCTGACCTTCCCTCTTGATATCCATTTTCAATATCAATAAATTCATTAAACTTGGAATGATAATCAACAAATGAATGGTAGGGAGGGGAATGAAGCTGATGTACAATGTCAGCTCCAGCACTAATAAACAATCTATCTTCAGCTTGTAAAAAAACATGTTCTTTTCCAGTCTGAAAAATATTTTTTTAATACTAAATAATTGATTGTTACAGAGCCTTCAATAAATATTATTACCATATTAGTCTATTTTAGGGGCATCTTTCTAAAATTAAAAAAATATAAGACTGTTATAAGAATTCTACAAAAGCATATGAAATAAAAAGTATTATATGAAAAAAATGGAATAATTAATCTGAATTAAGTGAATATAAGAATTGATTATTTTATTTATTTGAAAGGTTAAGTAATAAAATTATTTTTCTAAATTGCAAAATTCTTTACACCATATTGTAAAAATAGAAATCCACACTGTTTTTTTTGGGGGGTAGCCAAATGTTTTACTTCATGTAAAAATGACAAAATTATATTTTTAATGAACTTTATTTTACAGCAATAGAAAATATTGATATATACTAAGTTAATGATTTGAACTGTATCGTCCAACACTTTTTATTTTATATAAAATATTCTCTATAAAATATTGTATTTGCTTTTGATTTACTAAGCCTAATTTTTTTTTTTTTTTTTTGTAACTTCAATATCACACAGGGATACAATAATTGGATATGTAGATTATTATTGTATTTGGAATTGCATTTCAGGTTCTATTAATAGAACCCAAAATGCATTTCTGAATACAATATTAAAGGCTACATATTCAATTAATGTATCTCTGTGTGATTGATGTTACTAAAAAATAAGACAAAATTTAGGCTTATAAAATCAAAAGAAACTAGTAATGAAAACAATCAACCAAAAGTATTGTATTTTCATTCAAACTGAGTCTAATTTTCTAAATTTTCTTGTTTTATAATTATAATAACTTAATTAAAAATTATTTAATATAAATATGAAACTTTATGCAATAAATATATATTAAAATAAATAATCAAATCAATAATTATTAAAATATATACCATTCCAGCATTAACAGTTAAAGCACTCTTGGCAAATTGCATAATTGCAACTTTTGTATTCTGTTCATTATTTAATACAGAACTATTATTGGAATCATTGCTTTGTCTTGTTAGCATCCATAGATGATAGCCTTCAGCTCCCCATTCCTATAAAGTTAATAATACAAAGTAAAATTTTATAGCAAATAATAATTTTTATTTTGATATCTATAAGTCAATATCAAATCTGTATGTTTACAATATCTCAATGACAATAATAAATTATCAAAAAATGTTGATTTTCAATATTTTATTCCAGTGACATGTAATGATATTAAAATAATATTTTAATGATATCAATTGTATAAATGAAAAAATAGCATAAGAATTTTTCTTTATAGCTGTATTTAGTTAATACATTATTTGTTTTTATTTCATTATCCAAAGTTTTACAGTTTAAATCTCATCATCTATTGCAATGCTTCTTGTTTATTAGTTAATTTGCACAATCTTATCGGATTTTCATTCCATATAGATATTAATTACAAACAATGGTTTTAATAAATTAATATTTATCACTAATATTATCATTGTGAGTACAATATTGTAAAATTTTATAAATTTCAAAAGCTTTAGGTAAATTCATAATATATAAATAATAATGATAAAATTGACAAAAGACACTTTTAGCAGTGAAGGTATAATCATAACAATAAAAAAAAAATGAACGACATAAAAAAGATGTGATCTGGCCAAAACTTATAGAGGAGAAACCAAAAGAAAATTAAGCACAAGAATAAAAGAGCACATATGTGCAATAAGGGGTAATTATGCAAATTCTGCAGTTGCAGAACACTGCAATAGTTATGGGTGCCAAATCGACAAAAATACTATAAAAATTAAGAAAAAAGAATCAAATAATTACAAACGTCGATTATACGAACATTTAAATATAAAGAAAGAAAGAAATAGAATAAACAATAATTTGGGTCGTATAATCCACCAATCCTGGAGCACCATACCTGATGATGTTTATAAAAAAGCATAGTTAATAGGCTCCTTATCATAACGCTGTTGAATGGTGGCAAACAAAACCTTGATGTAAGTTTTTAATGAAATTTTTACATGATGTTAGATTTTAATAATTTACAGTCTTTATTTACTTTATTTATTTAATTTTAATTATACAGTGAAGTGTTTAATTGTAAAACAAGAAATATTATCCAGTTATACACAGGATTGGAATATGTATTTACAGTAAGTTTTAAAATTGTATTTGATTGATAAGAAATTTTAAGTTATACAGTAACTTATTTGTTTTGTTATTGTTACTTTTTAGTGTTCGGTAGTAATACTGCTGATGAGGAGCATGCTAGCCCAAAACACGTATAATATGTGTACAGAAATTATTACTACAGGTGATATAATAAAGAAATTTTGTTCTTTCCTGAACTAACTCTCATTATTGTGCCAATCTTTAAACACCAGTATAAAGTCCTATTAATAAGTAAAGTCCAAGTAGACAATTAACAATAATATGACATAAAAAAGAATTTATAAATTATATAGAAAAAACTAAACTACTGAAAACTATAAAAACCTTATGCCACAAATAGTGATACAGGATAGAGAGCAGCCTTGAACACAAATCATTTTAAACTGATTATAGAATGAATACATGTAAACTATATTTTTTCATCTTCAAGAAAATTTTCCTGTTATTCTCTACAGGGTGTATCAGTACAGTGGTTACAAACTTTCAGGAGAGACAGAGTACACCTATACAATGGGAAATCACATAGCAATGCATGGTTGGAAATGCTTTCCTGACACAAAACACAAGAAAGGAAGGACACAAACAGGGTAAGAAAACATGTTTATTATTCTTAGTACAGCAAAAATGCTGGACGTCTTTGGCTGGTGTATGTGATAGATGTCGCTACACCAGCCAAAGACGTCCCAGCATTTTTGCTGTACTAAGAATAATAAACATGTTTTCTCACCCTGTTCATGTTTTGTGTCGTCACTACTGCACCAGGAAAACGTTTCCAACCATGCATTGCTATGTGATTTTCCATCATCTAGGTGTACTCTATCTCTCCTGAAAGTTTGTAACCACTGTACTGATACACCCTGTATATACAGCCATACTAGTGAAAATAAATCATAATGTTGATTTTGTGCTAGAAGTCACATCATATACATAAATAATAATAACAAAGATTAAAAATATATATAAGTTTTGGCTTTGTTAGAATTTACTAACATGTCAAAAGAGTATATTAGCATTTTTTCATTTTTTACCTTTTGCATCCATTTTTGGGCACACTCAAATTGGTTACTCATGTAAAATGCTTCAATATTTTCTCAATTCTTCAATTTTCGATAAAATAAAATATGGAATAACAAAAAGTAAGTTTTCACGATTTCTGCTTTTTTTTTAACTTTAAATTATCCACTTTGTTCAAAATTTATTTTTTTCCAAAGAAAAGCTTGTTAAGCTTTTATGATTTATTTTTGTGCAAGAGATATAGTAAGATAGTAAGCACTGTGAATGACATTTAAGTTATATACAGTACTTATCACCAAATGATTTTTAAAAGTAGCACAACATTAAAAAGAGAAATAAAAACAAGTCATCATAAGTTGCCAAAATGCATACAATATCTGTGCCAAAGTGATAAAATAAGTTAAAACAGTAACCCAATTGCAACTTTTTGTTCAATCCTAGTCATAGTCATAAAATCAATCAGTTATGGATCTCTCTTCTGCAAGTAAAGAGATTCATGCTTTTAAAAGAACAAAGACTGAAATTCATCTTTTATCTATTCGATATCTAAGCAAATATTTCCAGTCAAAGTAGTCCTTATCTTATACTGGTATACTTTTAAACAATGCAAATATAAGAGCTGAAAGACTTCCTTCACTAAAATATCCAATTCACATTCACAATAATTGAGAAAATATGAAAAAAATAAGTTTTAGATCATGTTAAGAAAAAGTTTTCCTATGGTCCTCCACACAAGGAAATTCTTTCTCAGAAAAATCATCAGTTCATTTTAAACAGAATTTCATGTTAAATGTATCTAGTATGAAAATATTAATAAAAAGTATTTTAATCCATATTGAATTTAATGAGGAATTGGGAAACAATTTGTAGTAACAATAATTCTTGGTAACCATGTTCACATTAACAAGTTTTGACTGTGTACATTTTTAATAATAACTGATCAATTTAAGTATAATAACTTACCAGAGAACTGATTCTGAAAGGATTATTCTTTAGACTTTCTACAGAGCTAAAATGGAAAAATGTTTAAATTTTTAATCACAAAGATATATTTTCAAGAGATTTTAGTATAATAATTTTACCCATATTCCCATCCCAAAGTGCACATTAGTAAAGATCCAAACACACTCCAAACTGCTAAACCACCTTTTTCCCATGCCATAGCTAATGCCATCCCATCAGGACTCCATTTAAGGTAAGTAACTGCACCTGCTGCTGTAGTAGAATCTAAAATATTCAATTCAATTAAAATTGTTTATATATAATACTTTTATACACTTATTAGTTCTGATTTTATTTAAATATAAAAATACTAATGAATTTAATGAATGAATGAATTAATGATATTTATCAAATTCAAATAAGTAAGATGATTATAAATACAATAAAAATTTATTGACAATATGGAAAAATATACAGAAAAGTAATTTTAACATAAACTCATTCCAAAATATTTATTTAATCATACTTAAATATTTATTCTTTCATATTATTCAATTAAGTTATAAATAACTATCAGAACAATTTGTGTTAATAATTAACCTGTAAATTTTGAAATGAATAATTTATTCAAACAGAATAATCTTAATTTTTTAAATTTATTATTTATTTTAGTTAGAAATTTTAATTAATATTATATTATACAAAACATTAGATATATTTTCATTTTTAAATAAGGTTTTAGGTTTGAAAAATTACAATATATTTTTATCTGTAACCTGTACAAATTTGATCATTCAATTCTAGAAATTACAAAGAGAATTTAATTATGAAATCAACTTATAAAATCTATTTGTGAAAGACAAAAAAAGGACATTTACTTTTCTATGATTTGCCACAAACGTTTCTAATTTGACTATTTTTGAACTTATTATGATATGAAGTATTATAAACATCTAGGAAAAAAATGTCTTCAAAATCTATACTATTTCAATATTCATAAATTATAAATGTTGCTACCAAATCTACTAAAAAGAGACTTTTAAATTTTTAAATCTTCTTCCAAAAAAACAGATTTTTGCCAAAACTTTCAAAGCATCTCATATCATTATAATGAATGTATTTAAAAATTTGCAATTTACTCATAACTGTCCATTTCTTTATTATGCTCCACTGGTTATTTTTGATTTTATAATATCTTATAATTTTAATTATTATCCCCTCTGTATGTATATTTTTATGATTCCACACTTCAGAGAATTTCCTAATATTTATGTATTGAATAGAAACTTGTACATAACAATTAAAAGTAGTATAATAATAATTTTTGCCCAATAAAATATAAGTTATTTCAATAAACTGTGTACAAACAATATCCTTTTATCAACTGCATTACAATTTTACGATACCAATCCATGCAATATGGTATATTATTATTTATGAAAATTAATATAAAACTGAAAGTTATTAATTGAATGTTGCTATAAATTCTCAATGACTGTTGTATTATATATCAGATATGTAATCAAGTATAAAAGTCATTCTTAAAATATATTGATTATTCTTCTATGACTATATATGAAATAAAATATTTTGTGGCATCAATACATGCCAAGGATTAATGCATTTATAGTTTCTGAAAAATCTGTGATGAAAAACAACAATTTCCTAAAATTTTAATGAAAATTTTATTTGACTTTGTGGGAGTATGTCTAATTAAACTGAAAAATTAACTTTTAGTAGATTGAATATCCTTAAATTTTTTCATGTTATCAAATACAATTTCAGAATTCTTATTTAATTTTATATCTTGAAAGACTTTTCCTAAATTAAAAATTTTTATTTCATCTTGTGCTTTGATAATTAGGTTTGGGTTCAAAAAAGTTTAATTTAGAAAATATCATTTGAATTTTATAACAAACAACATTAAAACATTTTACATAAAGTATATTCTAAATCAACATAATTTTAAAATATAAAATTCAATTTCTTCTATAATTTAATCAAATTACCTGGAAAATCTTTTGGAGATAAAACAAGTTTATGAGTTAAAACTAATGCACCCGTTAAATCATCAAAGCAATAAACAGCACCATCTGCACTATAAACAAAACAAAAATATTGTTTCTATTATAAAGATTATAAAACTGTTAATCTATTTTTCAGATTATTATAACTAAATTTCATAACTTTACTAATTTATTATATAAATGACATTATAAAATAATTCTTTCAATTAAACCTTGAATATTTTTAAGCCGTTAAAAACATTATAAAATCAATTTTTAAGTTTAAAATTTGTAATAAAAAGTCTTATGATATAATACTGTATTTAGATACATGCATTCTTAACTTTAAAATAAATATCTTCATTATACCTGTAACTATGTTTAAAAGATTTTTTTAACTTGACAACTAAAAATTTTATGTTAATTTATGAAAAAGTCCAATCCATTATTAATTATTATCATTTAAATCATTACTGCTTCTTTCTTAGACAGGGTGGAGCAAAATAAATCATACAATTTTCTTTGTTATGAATCTCAAAATGAATTTTTTATTTGAAGCATAAAATTTTTTCATATTACATGTGGAAGATGGCAGGTTAGTGCTTGAGGAAACATGCCTTACAACAATACATCCAATTCTATAGTAAGTTTTTTTAAGTTTTGATCTCACCAAAAAGATTATAGATACTTAATCAACTTAGTAATCATTGCTGCAGCCTGTTACTTTATTGTGCTTTCTTAACTAATCTGCTTATTTTAAGTTTATTAGCAGATACACTGTTAAGCCTAACAGGATACTCAACAGATCATCTAAATTGCTTTCCACTCAAAGAGGTCTTCGTTCTCAGTCAGGATAACTGAAAAAACATTTTTAGAGACATTAGCATGTGTACAAAATTGATCCAACTACAAATAAAAGACTGATAAATCAAACTGAAACATTACAAGTTAGACATACTATTCACCAAACTCAGAGAAGACTATTCCCACCTTTTAGAAAAGTATGAAACACAAGAAAAACTCATCCAACTCTAATAAAAAGGTATGTCTTACCAAACTAGACTCCAAACATATGTGATTGTCTCAATAGCAAGGAAAACTTCCCCTAGAACTGAAGTTTATCTCTTAAGACACTAACTGTGATCTTAAAACTGACTTCAGATGACACAAAAATGCTCTAAAGAGATAAAGAAACTATTGATAAAATCCTTCAACAGTAAAGAAACAACAGTATTTGTTGAAAAGTATGTTATTTTAAATAATGGAAACATTAAATTAGAAGTTCTTGATGCCAGAAATGTTCAGAAAGTGTCAGAACTAATTATATAAATATAAACCTACCCTACAAGGTGGCTTCTCCTTTCTCAGACTTCATAATAATGATGAAAGCCATTAAATACATTTTGTCTCAGAATGATAAAATTAAATCTGCAATTAGTAGTGGAGGTATTCTTGAGGTTCTTGTGAAAAATAAACTGGTTAAATATGCAGGAATATTTGTGATCTAGATTCAAAAATATGAGAATTTTGATTCAAGCGATTTTGCCTTTTAGCCTATGTTATTCTATATGGTTTCATCATGGGGACATGTCCTTTGAAAGAAGTACATTGCTGCAAGATTCTTAAGCTAAACAAAGAATCTTTGCTCAAAAATTACTAGAGATTATAGAACAGTTTCTACAGATACCCCACTTGTACTGTTAAAACTTGCTCTGTGGCCTCTAGTAGAAAACCAAGAAACACTAAAGTTCTATTTATGAACCTCTTATGTAAAGAAATTAAATTCAAACTTACTATTAGCCAGTTTACCACATATGCTGCCTAGAGATGATGGAATTGCTACCAAGGAGTTCCCTACATATAAATGGAAAAATCTGCAAATCACTCTTGAATGTTCATCTGCAAAACTGCAAACATTATTATCTATATAGATGGCTAAAAAAAAAAAAAAAAAGACAACATGGTGGGATCTAGTATATGTATTTACAATAATAAAAACTTCACATTTTTGCATGTTATTCAATACAAATACCCATGCTATACAACTGTTTTTTCAAGCAAACCTCAATGCCATCTACAAGGTAATCCTATAAACCTCCAAACTACAATACTGAGCAAACTAGATATTTTTATAAACTTCATATTAGCTTTAATGAAAATGAAAAATAGGAATACACAAAATAACAAAATCAAAATCATACAACAACGTCTGGACTTTGCCTCTATTTTTATTCATTCCTGGTCACACAAGAGCTGGAAATTAATTAATAGATCAAATCAGCTACTTCTAACAATAACCTGAATATTAAAATATACCATACTCTAGACACTACCTAAACTCATATTTATATCAACAAACTTTGGAGAACTGAAACATTTATTAGAATAATACACATACAGAAAAAATAATAAGATTTATTCCCTTCAGTAGATTAAGCATTGTCTCAACCCAACATTACAATTCAAATATTCATAGGTCATGGAAACTTTCATAGCTATCTGGCAAAATATCAATATAATCCCACTGATACTTATACAGTTTTTTGCACATGTAAATCAGAGACAGGAGCAAATACATCTAATCTACTGTTGTCCAATCTATGCAACAGAAAGATTACTGTTTTGGCTGGAACTGCATACCATAAATGTAAATTAGCCTTGCATCTTACAGACCCAAATACATTCCTTATTTTCCTGTCTTTTATGAAAAAGCTTCTTATAACAGTACTTAATTAGCCTTTCATGCTATAATTAAGTGTTATTCTTTTTTGTTGATATATTTCTCAACTGGTCATCATATTACACTCAATGTGTGTTGCATGTAATGACAGTAATAAGAATAATAGTAAATATTACATGTGGAATATGGCATCTGACATGTTTACCTTGAGATTGATATGAAGTTGGATCTTTATTTTATAGCATTTTTCTATTACAATTTGCAATGTTTATGGTGTTATATTTTCAATATTAAATTCAATACTGTTCTCTAATATCTCCAATATGTACATTTCTAACAAGTGCGCTTGTTAAAAATTGAAGTTATCATCTTAGAAATATTTCTTTCAGTGTCTTTACATGGATTACAGTATTTTTAAAATTAATGAATGTTATGCAACTATAATTGAAACAATTATGATATAAAAGAATATTTCATGGTGGAAACCTTTTGTGAGAAATGTATAACTTTTAACTAAAACACTGAAATGCTACTTTTTTTGTAACAGACATTGATTACAATATTTGCCTTATTTCCATTCATCTCATGAGGGCAAACAAGTTGAAACATATGAATTTTGAATATGTTTCTAATGCTATTGAATGTCTTTTGGTGTAATGAAAATATAAAAAAGTATTCATTTGGATATTCTTTATAATTTGTTAACTTTGAATCAAATATTAAATATTTAATTTTTTTTTCCTGAGTTGTGTTTTTAAGTAAAATCAGCAATGAAATTTTAAAAATAAATTAATATTAAAATACAAAATATATTTTTTTAGTATTTTCACAGAAAATAAATAAGATTAAAATCTAATTCTAATTACACAAAGACTGGATCAAGGTGTGGTTGACAACCAGAGTTGGGTTCATCTTAGTGTGGGATTGGGAGATTGGGAGATTGGGAGTATAGGGGAGATTGATAAGACAATACATCTATTTGTTTTTCTTAATTTGTAATCAAGAATTTTTAATAAATATAAATATTTAATAGAAGTAATAATGCTGATGTAATTAACTAAATTAATGACATTGTAAGAATTGGACTTATTAGGTCAATTAATGTAAGAAAATATATTATTTCTCTAAATATTGTTTACAAGAGGGGTATTAACATTCATCATTTTTGGAGAAAAGGGAAATCAACGTCCTTTCTCACACGGCTTTATCTGTAATTTGGATGGCCATATGTCTGTTTACCCTCTCTGTACTCGTCACACATCACAAAGAAATCGCAGTCCCCCTGGGATGCTATTGGCTAGAGAGTGCGGTAAGAAGGTTGATTTTCCCTTCTTGCGGGACAGTCACCAAGCAGTCACCAGAGCAGTTCATGAGAAGTCAAACATGCCATAGAAGACGATCGTCTGACATAACAAGTCTTGCTTCATATTTAACTTATGCACTATAAGTTCCCACCAAGATTTTCATTCTCCCATCGAACTTCACTGCTGTCGTCCAGAATATCAACGCTTCATAGCTGACCAGAAGAAGACTACCTACTGACTTACATCGTAAAGTAGTGTGATTTTTAATATACTTATAAACTCTTTCTCTTGAGGATAGGATAGAAATTGTTACTTTCTCATTATAGATTAACTGTATACATTCAGCATAATAATATATCTATCTTTTCAGCCAAGTTTGAGTATGCTAACTTGTATTCGATTTGGAGCAATGTATATAGTATATTTCTTTTATCTATTAAACACTAATTGTTCTGTTTACTCATAGATTCCATTTATTGCTAAGTTCGAACTACATATCCACTATGACTCAGATTTATCCATGTACCCTCCCACTCAAAAGAGTTATCATTTTATTTAATGCGTGGTAGGACATGATTATCTTCCCTACCTGGTGTCAAGAAAAATAACTTACAGGGGTTCCTTACAAACATCTGTATTCTCAATTTAACTCATTAAAACCCATCCTATGCACCGGATGGGTTTTAATGAGCACCTGCAGCGGATCTAACGGATAACCGGATAAGCAGTAGGAAATGAATTTGCCTATCCTTGGTTCCTACAACATCCACAGACCCTTTTCAAGACAAAATGAAACCCAAGGGAGTATATATGTAATCATAAGAAATTCTTTCATCCCTTAAAGATGGAAAGATGAGCAACAAGAACCAACTCAAAAATTATTTCTTAAAATGTTCAAATTATTATACATGATATAAATACTATAATATATATTAACTTTGATAAGTCATTTATATATGTATAAATTTAATCATGTAATAACCAAATGTTATTTAAGATTTTCTTATATATCTTATTAATTAATTGATTTTAAAAATATATGCTAAAAACTGTATAAAAATAAGACTTCAGATCAGAAATTAAAAAAATTATAAATGATTATAAAAAAAAGATTATAAATGAATAAATAATCTCATTAAAAATTATACAGTGTTAAATGAAATGAATCAGTCCCATGACTTAGAAATGACTAAAGATAGGAGAATCAGACGAATTATGTCAAAACAAGGTGCAAGGTGCAAACATGTGCTAACAGCAGTTGCATCCATTATAATGCTCATCTACTTGTCTTTCCTAACTTACACATTTATGTTTACTTTACCCAATAACAGTGAAAGTAATCAAAAATTGCCCCAGAATAAACATTATTCAAATTTTTATGTATTTTCCAATGGCAATATTTTGTTCCCAAATACTATTGGAGTTGATACCACCAGATTATAGGGTCTTATGGGGAGGTTATCTGAAAAACAATCAGCTTCTTTTGAACACATGTAGTGTATGTATGTATATGTATACACACACACTAAAATAATATACAGGTAACCCCCCGTACAACATGGGAATTATGTGGGTTAGGTTCCAAAAATTAAAAAAACATGCTATTATATTTTCATAATTAAGATAAATATCTTTATTAAAATTTTCTTAAGAAGTGATACATATTAATATAAATTAAACAACACCAAAAGCAGAAGCGTCAAGACCTGGCAACATGAAACAAGTTTTGAGAAGGACCACGTGTATTGACAGAAGGGAGGAAAAGAAAATTTACATACTGTACTTAAGTACTAATAGTTCACAAAAATTATGCAGGAAAATCTGATAGTACATATGCACTCAAATGAAAAATGTCAAATGAGGTATCTTTCGCACTTAAAAGCTTTATCACGTTTATTGAACTGTTGTACGAGGATTTCCCTAATTTCAAATTAGACAAGGTTCACTTTTAATAGATTTTATTACATTTCATGTTGTATGAGGGTTTTACCCAATACTCGAACTGTGTTAGAGTGAATCCGTGCTATGGAAGTGCCGTGTTATACGGGGATTACCTGTATGTATATATATATCTTTGTATCTTGTGATACTTGTTGTAATTTGTATGTAATAATTCAAATTTAGTGATATTTACCTTTTTAATCCATAAGCAATGAGTCGATACCTATGATTAAGAGCTGTACAAGTTACAGTAGTTAGTTCTTGAGCCCAAATTCCTACAACTTGCTAAAAATTAAAAAGATTTTACTTAGTTTGTCAATATTATTGATGATTATATAAAAAATTTCAATACAATAATTATAACCATGCTTGAAGTAAATATTATTTTTAATTAACATCAATCTTAACTGCTAAGCAAAGGATCTAAAGAACAAGTTTTTGTTTTTGCTTCCATAGCCATTTTTGAGTTACGCATTTAAATTTTCTATAAAATAATAGCAATTTAAATTTAAATTCATTCATTGTGATGTGTTTACAACAACATTTCAACAACTGAATAAAAATAAATTTTACAAACTGATTTCGTAAAAATTAGAATTATTCTATTATTTTTTTAATAAATAAAAACGAATTTATTGAAAAGAAAACAATATTTGGAATGAATTTTTTAAGAAATTCACAGTAAAAAATTAATTAATTCTTAAGTTAGTTAATCAAAAGTATTTAAATTTTCACATCCTTTTGTAAATTTATTTAAATTATATGCATATTATTACATGATATTCAACATGACCATAACTTAATTTGAATTACATATGTTTTACTGAAATTTTATGGTATTTCTTATATTGTTTGCTTCCAGTTTGTATGATTACTGTCAAGATTTGTCATTTTATCCATTGACAAAACAGCACTATTCTATAAATCATAAATATTTATTTGTATACAAAATTTTGATACTGAGCCAAGTATCTTTTTTTCGAGGAAAATTTTTATAGCTTTTAGTTTTCTACTGAATAGAGTTTTTATTACAGTCATTAGCTTTAATTTTACACAAAAAAATGAAAAAATATTTTTTTCTTTATTGTACAAGTTTTTTAAATTTTCTTTTTCCTTTAATGAAAATTCTATGTTTTAAGTTTACAGAATCAGAATGATTACTAGTTACTTTAAAACTTAATATTTATAGTTAGAACCATAAGAAAAACTCTTTATTAAAAAAAATTATAAAAGAATTGTAAAAAATTACATTTTGATCATTTCAAAACTTAGTATCAGTTTTTCTGGAAATGAGAATGTTAGAAAGAATTAAGTAACAAATTATTCCCTATTAAACATTTTCGAGTAAGACTGATAAAATTTTGATAAGTTATTGGTCATGAAACTTATTCATTTATTTCTTCTAAAACTTAATTTTTAAAAGTAATTTAATGATATTTAAAAACATATCTATAAAACTAAAATGTTCTTATTATTGCTATATATTATATTGTGCAGATACTTTTATTTTATCCATGAAATTTAATACTCAATCTTTCCATACTTAAATATCAAGCAAAAGACACTTTTTGGTTAATGGGACACTGACTATATGTACAGCAAAGGGTAAGATTCAAGCTGTGAATAAAGGATTTCACACCACCCCAGAATTGTTGATCCTTTGCGAGACATTCATCTCCAAAGATCAGTTTTTAACACATATCAATCTACCACCTTTTCTACATGCTTCATTTATGTAGATGTTTCCTCGGTGCTTGCACCTCAGTGTCCAGGTGGGACAAGCCCCCACCCCATAAACTATATAACATCAAGTACTCTATGAACAGTCAAGTGGGCTACTTGAAACTGGCAGTCGCATGAGCTAAATTGTTAAACACAATAGTCTTCTGGTGTCCTGTTAACCAAAAAGAATCAAGCAAATAATCAGTGTAGAAAATCTATTTCAGGTTTGCAATTTTTGTTTTTTGCATTTCACAAATGTGATAATATCTAAAAAAAATTTCTAAGATTATTAATAAATGAAAAATTTTAATATTTTGTAATAATAAAAAGAGAAATAATCAAAAATAATATATAAGATAACTGCAGACATAAGTAAATTAATTTATATATAAATTATTTATACTTATTACTACTAGATAAATATGAAAATTTTATACTTATGTATGTTTATTTTATAATTTAGATTTACAATATAAGATTAATAATAATCTAACATAAGAAAAATAGCATAATTATTATTTTTATTCTACACTTACATTTGGATCAAATTTCAAAGTTGGAGCAGTTATAAATGCTGCTTTACCATTAGAAAGTACTATTGAAAATCCACCTATTAATGGTGAGTATTCAAATGTTTTTATAAATAAACCAGTTTCTTCTAATGGTAATGCTAAAGAAAAAAAAAATTTTAAATTAAGTAAATACTATTAAAAAATATGATTAAGATAATGAAATGTCTATGATGATAGTTACTTTCTAAAAGTTTATATTTCAACACATTACTGTATAAATGAATTTTGAATTGAAAGTTTTTTATAATTACAAAAATCATAAAATTATTTTTCCTTATTGTATAAACAAACATAATTTACAGAAAGTGAATTACCTCTTGAAAGTTGTTGATCAGCACAAAAAGGAATCCTAAGAAGATTTAAACAGTAATCACGATTCAATGTCCCATCCCAATGAACCCTCCAAATATGTCCATTTGTAGTAGAAACCATTAATTCATCGCGTATACACACTAAGCTTTAAGAGAAAATAAAAGTTTTAAAATATCCATATTATGAAAATTATATATTGCAATATTTAACTAATAATGTAATAATTAGTAACAGTTCATAAAGCAGTAGTGAATGAAGCATTAAGAATCAATACTAAGTTTCCTCATACAAACATTTTCATAGCTATATTATGAAATACTACTTATAAAATTTAAAAATTATTTTAGTTTTTAATGACAGATGACAGTAACATTATATGAGTAGTGAGATAACTAACTAGAAATGTAAATACATTAAAATATAATTCTAGCAAACAAAGTCCAAAACTCGTACTAAATTCTACTGAATAAGAGAATTAACATAACAGGAAAATTAACAGATAATGAGGGAAAAAATTACGTATTTAGTTTCATTGATTTAGATACAGTAAACTCATAGATTGCACATATAAAAATTATTATATACTATATATGTAGATTGAAAATTATATCAAAGACAGGAAAACAAATTAATTATAATTTTAATTTCCTTTTATTTCTAGATCATCATCATCATCATATACAGTCAAACCTGTTTTTATGCGGGGGATAGGGACCGCATTAAAAAAAACGCATTAAAAAAAATCTCACGAAACTTCACGAATGGCTGTAAATAATAGTTTTCGCAACACAATTAAAAAAATAATTTTTTTATGCGGTCAACAGGGACCGCATAAAAAAAGTCTCACATAGAAAATAACTCAAAACCGTACGAAATAGAATTTATTGACAACAGATGTCAGCACTTGACTGCATCGTCTGGTCTATCGTCTGTTTTACATATTTTTGTCCAGGTGGTGTTTTGTTGACTTAAAAAGTAAATTATTTCATTTTTCGCATATTCATGCAATAATATTACTATAATAAGTGCATTTATGCTATAATAAGTTTATTTAGCTATAATAAGTCAACGTGAGACATGACGAATCGCACGAGACTAGTCGCCAACTATACCGCACAAATTAAAAATTCGCATTAAAAAAATCGCACAAATAAAAATCGCACATAAAAGGAGCGCATAAAAACAGGTTTGACTGTACTTTTCTTTTATACTTACATCATCTATATATCAAGATAGACATATTCATATATTTAATTTCTAAAAGCAATAATTTTAAAAATTTAAAATAATTAGAATTTCTTGAATATAAGTATGTAATTCACATCTAACTTCAATATATAAAAAGAAAAATCTGAAAATTTGATATTAATTTCTTTTTCTAAGATTATCAGATGATTCTGATTGTTATTTGATAGTTTTTATTTGGATAATTTTTTATTGTAATGCTGAGAATGTCTCTTTTCATCCAGTGGACATTGCAATATAATTTTATAAATAAATAAATAAAAGACTACTTTTTTGAAGTAAAATAATATTGTATTGCTGAACTGACAAAAGACACAGTCATTGGTATTTATTTTGTAATTTCAGTACAATATTCTATTGTAAACAGAATTATAGTATTTTTTATTGGATATTAACTGTTTTCTATAAAAACATTTGTTTTCACTATGATTGATGTTTATATTACAGAAATTTACCCACTCAGCAGTGAGGGACGTATATATACGTCGAGGGCAATCATGTGGCAGTGGTAAGGGACGTATATATCCGCTAAATTCTTTTGGAGGTATCACCAAAAACTAGCCAAAAACTACTGCAAAAAAAAAATTTATATAAAAAATGAATTATGTAACAATAAAAAAAGACTTCTTTACTACACATAACTGTTTACAAAATCTTTTTCCAAAACGGTAATGAGAAAAATCGTGTGAAAAAATACTTTAAAAATTTCCCAGGTATATTCTCCACTATTAAGGGATAGCACCATACCTGACTAACCCACTGCTGAAAGGTTAAACTTAAGAAGTAATCTAATTATCAGATTTAAATAAATATAGCCTATGTCATTTAAATTCATTTAAATAGTTAAGGACAAAATGTTAGATGTAACATATTGGTTTTTATATTACATTTAATATAATACGAGATTAGAGAATAAATTTGAATAGGCACATACAAAAACATTTAAAATGATTTAATATGTAATGAAGATAACTTTTAATTTTACAATTTATATGACAGTAAATCTTTTTATCTACTATTTTTAAATGTTTATATTACCTTGTTATATTTCCTGGTACATTAGCAGAAAAGGCTTGAATAAATAAAAGGGGCGGAATTTTCTCTTTAATAAAAAGCTCTGCACTTTCTCGCTTCAAACTAGCAACTCTAAGAAAATAATATTAAGATTTTAGTTATTTTACAATTATTTCAATTTGAATTAAAATTGATAAAAATTATATTTTTTCTGGATTAAAACAATTATAATTTAATAAAAGTAAAATATTTTTTTAAATTTTATTAGACAACTGAGGCAGTTAAGGTGTCAGCCTAACACTCTGAGTACCCAGGACTGAATCTGAGAAAGCAAGTCCCAGGAATTTTTTTATTGGTCCTGGATATGTTGGCTCCATCCCTCACTACCCTGTCAAACCCATTGTTGGTCTTACCAAATGCATGATGGGCATGGGAAACAGAGCAGAAAGAGTTAAAACAAAATATTTTATAAAATCAATAACATTTTATATTAATAAAAAACATAAATAAGAATAAGAAAACAGTTATAAAATAAGAAAATTATTAGCCTGGCATTTTATATAATAAATAAATAAAATACAAATCACTGCTTATTTAAAGAAGGCAATACTTTTTATTAAGCAAAAGGAACATTTTTGGCCTTTTAAATATCTGACCATTCTCAGAATAATTCTATTTAATAGTTTAGAATGATATATAGGTATCTCTCATACAAAATAGCACTTCTACAACATGATTCAAAACTTGGGGATATTCCTGTACAACACGACTTCTGGTTTTGCTCTAACACAGTCCAAGAATTTTGAAAATCCTCCATACAAAATTTCACAATTTTTAAGTAAAAATTCAGTCTAGATGGTGTCATTGTTCAAATTCAGTTCAGGTGTCATTGTCATTACTTTCAGACGTGAGCATTTAAGACTGTCACTGTGTTTTAGTTTTATAGATTAATCTTTGTATTTAGTAAAGTTTATTTAAACATTTTTAGGTAAGAGTTATTCAACTGTTTTTAACTATAATTAAGAAATCATTTGTAAAAACGACTAACAAAATAAAATAGTATTTCAGTACTCAAACAATTTGGTATTTGAACACAAATTCTGGGAAAAATTCACTTGTACTTAACAAATGTGACTCGCTAAAACAAATTTTTGATTAATAACATATTTTCATTTCATCACCCATAAAAATTCTTTATGATAAAAATTTAAAACATTGAAAATGTTGCTGATATTTCTTATTAAAACCAACAAAAAAGCTCAGACGTTGAAAATACTTTGTAAAAAAAAAAAAAAAATCCTCATTTACTAAAATCAATAATGATGCATAATACAGTAATTTTAATTTTGATTGTTAGTTAATTATTAATTGGAAATAAATTATTGATTGCCTTAATAAACATATTTCTCTTAGTAATGAAAAAGAATAGTATACTTTGTTAAATTTTGGAATCTAACCCCAATGTTTAGTATTAGTCCTTTGTTTCGTATAGCACAGATTTTGCATAATATGACACTTTTTCTGAACATGTATTATACAAGGGATACCTGTATTATATAAGCAGAAGTCTAGAAGTATTATATAAGTAGATCTGGAACAAAATTCAAAGTAAACATTCAGAATTTCAAAACATTTTTATTCAGGAAATAAAATTCTCTGAATAAGTTAGAGTTTCCATTTAAAATGAAGATCCATATACTGATAATATTTTATTTCTAATAATTGTTGACACTTGATGAAAGTTAAGTATCCATTCATTTTAACAAATTTCATATTAATTTTACTATAAAATATTTTTTTCAAAATTATATTACTGTTCAAACCAACAGGATATCATATGTCCTGAATGATTTATTGAATAATTTTAAAATTTTACATAATTAATCCTCTCCCCTCACTAGTGAAAATTTTGTAATAAACTTAAAACTATTTCCTTCTGCAGGAATTACAAATTATTATTTCCACGGTAGTAATTCAGACTTCAAATGGCCTCCTGAAAGGAATTAAATTTGAAGTATGAAGAACCACTGTATTTCAAATTTAATTAGCTAAAAGATGTTCTAATTTATGTAATAATTTTAAATAAATTTGATAAAAGGAATATTACATTATTGCCCTACTGGTATATTTTCTATTTTAGTATTTTCATAACATGATTTTTAGTTATTGTGGCATTAAATGTTGTAATAGTTTATTCACATTACTAATTTAAAATTTTATGCAGTCATATTGATTTCAATAGATATTTGCAACATAATGTTACTGAAGTCACAGAGGTTCATACTATCGTTTTCCTGTAAATATGATCATGATAAATATGATAGTTATTTTAGATTATTATTTCATATAAACTCTTCTTATCTTCCATTACTAATCTGTCAAATCCAACTATGGTGGTTAAAAACTTTATAAAACATCTCAAACTTAAAGTAATAACATAAGGTAAAAGTGCAAAATGAATAATTTTATATTGCTAATTTTAATTACTTTATATAAATTAAATAATAATAACTTATTGGAAAAGATTTTTACAGAAAAAATAACCTGTGTAAAATAAATTATTAATTATATATACAGTAAAACTTCTCTAACTTGAAGCTCCAAGAAAGCAGGAAAAACTTTGAGCTACAGAAGATTCAAGTTATAGAGTAAAAATGCCATTTCTGAATAGATTTGTATTTTTACCTCTGTTACATTATGTCAGGGCCGGATTATCGAATAGGCAAAGTAGACAAATGTCTAGGGCCCGTAATCCGGAGGGGCCCGGCTTCAGTGCAGAAGATTTCTCTGTCTGAAAACGAGTTAAAAATTATTTAAGAAATAGGACAGAAAAGGCTGTATTTAACAATTGTTACTAAGCTTCACTCGACTGGCCATTACCTAAAAAAGAAAAAAAAAAAAGGGTCAACAGCCACCCGTGCATCAGAAGTAATGTACAGTACGCCACGGGATCTCTCGCACCATCTAGAAATATTCCTAGGGCCGCGTCTCGTGGTAGTACTGATGTATGGATGGTTATGATTTATTTTCTAAATCTATACTTATACGTCGCGACGTCGCATATTCGATATAGCGTTCAACTTGCTCGAGTGCGAAGATATTACAATTCAAGTGTTTTATAAAAGAGTTAAAAAGGGTGACACTACGGTGTGACTTGGGGTGACACCACGATATCCGCACCGGGTGTCACCCATGCTAGCTACGCTAATGTCTCATTATATGAGATTTGTTTAAAAGCAACTTACTTAAATGGGGCTACAGAAGATTCAAGTTATAGAGTAAAAATGCCATTTCTGAATAGATTTGTATTTTTACCTCTGTTAAATTACGTAGAAAGAATCTTTGATAGTTTTTTGTTTTAAACAGCCTGTGTAATGCCTTTCAGCAAAATGTTCAATGAAATCAAACAGTTTTGCAGGTACATTTCATTGAGATAAAGCAAGAGGTTCTTTTATTTCGGACTGGAATATTATCTGCAAATGGGTGTTAGACCTTAGATAAAACTGTGTAAAAATTTCATGGAAATCCGATAATTAGGATCACTTTGGATAGAATAAATATTAAAATTTGAGTCAGGGAAATTGAAAGTAATATAAATTGGTATCAGGTGACTATGAAAATCTTCAACTTGGAGAAAATTCAAGTTAAGGAAATTCAAGCTGGAGATATTAAATCTCTATGCTGTTCCATTGAGACCTACCAAGTGCTTCATTTTCTACAAGTTAAAGAAATATTCGAGTTACAGACATTTGAGAAGTTTTACAGTATTGAAATTTATCATTATAATTATTATTTCAAATATATGATTAAATTAGAATATTTTGATAAGCATTACATATTTAATTTCTATAGTTTTTATTTATTTTTTTTAATAAAATAAAGTTAGTTAAATTATTTTATTAATAAATCAACATAAATTTACTTGCTGTCTTGCTGTTCATAGAGACCACGAGTAGAATCATCCATATCCAGTTGGTAAAACAATAAATGATTTTGAGAAGTCTAGACAAAAAAAAAAATCACATAAATAAATTTCAGATTTTTATTTATATTAAATACTCTGCATTCAATATTACTGAATCATTTAAACCTATAATAAATTAATAAATTTTATTTCAATATTCTTATACTCAAATATATTTAAAGTATGTAAATTTCAATGTGTATAAAGTTTCATAGTACATCTTAATATTACAAAATACATTTTAGCAACATTGAAGTAATTTTCTTAAATAAAATCAGTACACACCTACTAAAGCTATTTATTACACAGGCTATTTGAACTAGTGAAAAGTTTAGAATAACAGGATTAAACATAAAGAAAAGAAGTCAAAAACAGTTGCAGACAAATATACACATATTTTAGAATGTTACATGTACTAAATGTAGTAGTACAGTACATGCTTTAAAATATGTAATACATAATGATCAACTACTGCCGAATTATCGGGCTAGTTGAGTGCCTTTGGGAGGACATGAGCAATTAATGTGTCCCCAGCCGGCATTGTAATGACCGTCGATGGTCGTACGGTAATCTTATATCAGCTGGAAGAGGAGAGTGGATCAGAGGTCCGGGTAGCGTAACTGGTAACGTGTCTGCACGGATAGCAGAAGTTGCGGGTTCGAGTCCTGCTTCGGGCTGTTTCTTTTCTTCCAGTTAGGCCTAAATTTATTTAAATTATTTAATTAAAAATTCTAATTATTAAATTTAGCAAGAGATGGCACCTAATGCCTAACTCTAGTACCAAATTACTTAAATTATTAATATTACTATAGCCATTTGCTAGCCCAATAATTCGGCAGTAGTTGATCGTTATCTATAACGGGCTAGTAGTTGTTTATTTGTATATGTAATACAGATTAATTTTAAGAAAATAATCTGTGATTCCTTTCTGAAACAAAAAAATTATAACTAAAATAATCTTACATATGTAAACTGAGATATATTAATCTTTATCATCATCCTTAAAATGATAAATCTTTATTTATTAATATTGATAATTTGAATTGAATAATTATGTTTTTCAGATACTTTTTATTTTTTAATCTTAGTTTATACCAATTAGACCATATATACATGAGGGCTTATCATACCGGTGAACGAGAATTAAATTACAAAACCTTTAATGATTATCTACAATAAGGTACAGCTTTTTTTCTCTCAGTGATAAATCCTCATGTATGTGTCTAATAGATATAGAGTAAGATTAAAACAACATTATTTATACATGTTTGTAAATTTAATCTTAATTTTCATAAATAATTTTATAAAACATGAAAATATTGAATATTTCAGATTTTGCTAACCAAAACATATAAACATAAAAAATTTTTTAAATAATGAAATTAAATACTAATAACTTATTGAATTTAACTCTAACATTGAAAAGTTTTATAAATTTTATCATCATAATTTTTGAGATTTTATTGTTATGAAATAAGATATTTTATTTTACCTACTTTATTCCATAAATAAAGAAAGATAAGATAATACACAAACAATGATAATATAAAACATTCTGAAAAATCTTGATTTATTCTAAATTATTTATTTTTTATATATAATCTTATGCAATTAAAATGAAAATTTATATTTATTATTGATAAATAAGCAAAAATGATACACCAACAACTGCCATAAATCATCAGGCTATAATTTGGAAATAATTATTATTATTACCAAATTATAGTGAGATGATTTATGGCATTTGTTAATGTATCATTGCAAAGCATTGGGTTTCAGGCAGTATAGATGTTTATATAAATAAGCAAAAGTTAATATCTTGTGCAAATGAATGACACACACACGCATATATATATATATATACATACATGTCATTTAATTAAAGTATAATTTAAGATATTAATTAGTAAACTATTAAATATATCTATTATAAAAATTTCATTTTTTTTACTAAGTACAATCAAAATTTTCTTAACAGAAGACTTAAAATTACTTAAATCTAACAAAATTTCACTATTTTTGTTTAAATCAGAAATAAATTTCAATTTCATACAGAATAATGACATTCTATTTTCATAACTGAATTCAGTACATAATTTATGCAAATTATTTAATAATTTTTGCTTAATTTATCCTTTATAATAATCCTAAAAATTTATTTACAACAAGAAAAACCATCAGAGAAGTTAAAAATGATTACTTATGACAGAATCATGTGTTATAAATCTTAGAACCAATTTAGGTCAATGACTATGTCTGGCAAAAGTTCCTCTCATTTTTTCTGTATTTCATATATGTAAATACAGTAATGTCTGAAACACTCCTTGAATCTAATAAACTACTGTACTGATCTTTACAATTTACACATTTCTACAAAGTATATGATTTTAGATTGTAACCTTGACCCTTACTTTTATTAATTCATTATCAAAAAAATATGTTTTTGCTTCTCTTGCTCTCCACTTAAACCATCAACTTCAATTACTGTGTGTCTTTTCACAAAAATATATTCTTAGAAACTTTACAAATTACTTTTAATGCCAGTATAATGGTTTTGTCAACTAATGAAAACTGGTATTTGTCTTTGTATTTGTATTTGGTATCTTAAGTCTTAGATCGAAAACATTAGCCAGTTTTGTTTTGTACTGAAGAATTAAGGTATTTAAGGGGTTCTTTTACAGTTTAATGCCAGTATGGGATATATTTTTAATTAATTAATTCATAGCCATCACAAAAGACAATTTAATTTATTGAAGATATATATAAAAAATATAATTCATGAAGTTCTCAAAATGATTTTGTAACACTCATTTTCTACAGTGAATGCTTTGTTTTGAAAGAATGTATATGTTCTTCACTATATAATCATTTGTTTTTTTTATTATTCAAATGACAAAAATTAATGATTATTGTTAAATTAATTCTGTTAATGCAGCAATTTCTGGGAAGTAAAACTACTAAAATTAAATGTAAAAAAATAAATAAATAGTGGATAAAATCACTGAAATTGGTAGTTGGTCATGGGTTTGTGTCTAACCAACAGGCAGGATGCATGAACTTTTCCTAGTTTTCTTTGTGTGTCTAACATCTAAATAGGACTAGTTTCTCCTGAGAACCCTGCCAGAAGATACCTCTCTTGGCAGATTGCCCAGGTTTTGAGTTGGCTTATTACATCAATCTAATCTGAAAAAATAAAAGTGAACTCTCATTGAAATTTAGGAGAATCACAAAAATCATCTATATTTGCAATTAACCCAGTCTGAAAGATTCCATGTTCCAGTTTCTGATCACAATAATTTCCCAAATACAGTAATAACTTATCTTTTTGCATTCAATATTTTGTTTCATATATGTGCAAATAATGTGAAAGTTATTTGCACTTATTCACAGGCACAACTAATTTATAGTAATTTTTATAATAAAATAACAGAAAATTAATAGTTATGACTTTTTTTAAAATCTAAATGTGTTTTGTATGAAAAAAATTTATTTATTTCTTCATACATCTTTGTATTTTTAAAAACTAGAATAATACCAATTATTACCTATCATATATAAATCTATATTTAACCTTTAAAATGATGTTTATTGAACAGATCTAATTTCTACAATGCAATATCTAGAAGTATACATTAATAAAGTCGCAAAGAGAGAACGAGATGGCCAAGATGAGCCTACTGTTCTAACGACATAATCTTATATAACTGTTATATCAAGGCTTATTATTTTGTTGTTGTTTTATTTTAAATTAATTAGTTTTATGTTAATTTGTAATCTTAAACTGATTTCTTATTTTGTTTAAAAATTAGTATATTCTGATGTATTTAGTTTAAGAGAACTGCATATTATATTAATCATTTCTAAATTAAATTTTTTTTAATCATATTTTACCATTCAAAGTTTGAATTTAAATAATCACGGAAAAAATGTGTGTTAAATAAGTGATTAAGTAAAAATTATTAACAAAGTTATTTATTTATTTTAAATAACGAAAAGTTTTTTAAAAAATACTTCTTTGAAATTTATAATGTATTAAAGTATTTTTTATTTTCCTCACAATATTCAACTTCATATTACTTTTGGTCAATTTATTTTCATTCATTTTCAATTATTTTTGTCCAGAAATAACAAAAACTGAATGAAAACAATTAAGTTCTATAATTTTTTATGATTATTTGAATAACTTTCTTATGTATATATGTAATGTGTTACACACTAACACGAATGACCAAAAATAATAATAAAAAACTAAAACAAAGTTATTCAGCATTAAACAATCTTGTTCAGATTGTTTTATTATTTTTATGCATTAAAAACTAAATATAAAATGTAAAGGAGCATTTTTTCTTTGCATTTTTATAAATATTAGAAGTTTTTAATGACAAAATATAGAGCAAATATCAATGAACAATATAAATCCAATAATACTAATAAATAAAGTTTTTTTCATTTAAAATAACAACAAATCCATTATATTTTCTTACTTAAATTTTTGTAAGTATTTATTAATCAGCTGTTTTAAATTATTAAGTAATAAAAACAACAAAACATTTAAGTAACTACTGTAACAAAGTTTTAAGCATATATACATATATGTTTATAAATTTATGTTTATTTTATAAATTTATGTTTATAAATTTATAATATATGTTTATAAATTTTCTATTACAGTAATTACTTAAATGTTTTGTTACTTTTATTATTTAATAATTGAAAACTGCTGATTAATAAATAATAAGCAGATGTTAACAATCAAAAACAAAAAAACAAACTTTAAAATACAGGTTGAAAAAAACTATTAAGTTTGCAAAAGTAAAAAGGATATAGATATTTGACTGCTTTATTGAATACATAATTTAAGTCACTTTAGTATAAATACAAATAATTCATTTAACCATTTTTAAATCAAAAATTTTCTTATTAAATTGTTATAAAAATATTTTACATAAATGCACTTTGTTAAAATCCAAATATTAATAATTTATTAAAAATATATATTTATAATAATATGGAGAAACTGATACATCAAATCTTTAAATTATTAGAAGTGTAAAAAATGCAGTTTAGAATTGTATATAGTCAAATATATTGAATATTTATTTTTGATAAGTAATATGTATCCAAATAAATCTAATATAGATTCTACTGTATGTTATTTGAAACACAAGTAACTTATTAACATATGAGATTAAAAAAATTTGAAACTTGCCAATTTAATTTTATTTAAAATATAAATAAAAAATGAAAATAGGTAGATCATATGATATATATGTTACACTTAATCCATAAATGTTGCTTATTTCATGAAATAAGCATAAATTTGCATAATTTGTAAAATCTGCAGATTAACTGTCAATTTCTTGAATTTGCACAAATTTTCTGCTTTAATTCATAAAATGGCAAATTTTTACTGCCTATTTTGTGAAATTAGTATTTTATATTTTCCAATAAAATACCAATTTGTTTAATTCATTGCATTGCAGCTTTGAAAACATTAGGCAAAGATTATTTTAGTATTTTCTTTTTTAAAAATTACTCAGTGATAATATAAATTTAATTTAATGCACTTCCTGTATATTTGTAAATTCTCAGTAAATGGATAATATTCTGTAAATTAAGAAACCATATGGGGTGTTTAAATAAAAGCATTCAAACACTTAGTATGATTTCTTAATTTACAGAAAGTATCTATTTACTGAAAATTTATAATTTATATGATATTTTATACTTCCTAATGATGTTTATTTATTTAAAACAGATTTATACATTTTAGAGTTAAAAAATTTAGTGAAATAATTAAAAGTGTAATGAAGCTATACAATATTTTCATTCCTTACTGTAATAATGTAAATATCATTTCTACATTTGGGACACAGAGGATGTTTGTCACTGCTGACTAATAGTTTAACATTTAAACAAATTAATACAATTCACCAGGAACAGATAATATGTCATTATTACATATTATTTTTTGAATAAGAGTATTAATTGAATAATCAGTATTAAAACTAAAAACATGACTTAATATACAGTATATTTTTGTTTAATTAGTAAGTTACTTCATTATTGTTTCTAATCTGCAATTATCATGGCATCATTTTCTTGTATTAATTGAATAATGTAATTTTTTTTAATTTTGTTATTTAATTAATATCAAGTGAAATAGAATAAATTCTGAGTTAGGCTTAAAATTCAATACTGAGTTGGATGTTTGTTAAAATTAAATATTGATTTTACATTAGTTAGGCATTAAGTAGATGTTATGTTAAATTATAGATTAAAGCTTATGCATATTGCTCACATTAGGACAAAAACAGCATCGTGAGGATGTTTCAATCGAGTGTTTGGCAATGTTTTGCAGCAACAAAGCTGAGTTTTTGCGTCGATTCATAACCATGGATGAAACATGGGTCCATCACTTCACATCTGAGATGAAAGAACAGTCAAAACAATGGACTGAAAGAGGAGAATCAGCTCCAAAGAAGGTGAAAATAGTTCCATCAGCTGGCAAGGTCATGGCATCAGTTTTTCGGAATGTGTGTGGGATAATTTTCATTGATTATCTTCAAAAAGGAAAAACAACCAACGGCGAGTATTATGTGAACTTATTGCAGCACTTGAGTGATGAAATCAAGAAAAAGCGGCCACATTTGGCAAAAAAGAAAGTGTTGTTTCATCAAGACAACGCACCAGTTCACACATCCGTTATTGCAATGGCAAAAATCCATGAGTTAAGGTTTGAATTGCTTCCTCACGCACCCTATTCGCCAGATTTAGCCCCCTCAGATTATTTTCTCTTTCCAAACTTGAAAAAATGGCTTGGTGGTAAAAGGTTTGCCAACAATGAAGAGGTGGAGTCTGCGGTTGATGGGTATTTTGAGAAGCTCGGCAGTTCTCACTATAAACAGGGGATTGAAGCTATTGAACATTGCTGGGAAAAGTGTATCGAGCTAAAAGGAGACTATGTTGAAAAATAAAGATATGTTTTCCCAAATTTTTTGTGTCTTCTTTGTTAGGTTGGGTACTTTTGGGACTACCCTCGTAATATCTTAATTCTCAATTTTTTTCAATTGGATATTATATATCTAATTGAAAAAATTGATATACAGTACAATATTGGTAATCAGGTAGTTCACTAGTTCAACATATACATTAATCTGACACAAGTCAACTCTTGCATACTACCAGCATGTTTCCAAGTTGTAGACAAGCTTCCCACTAGTTCATACTCCAGTTTCTACTAAATTTGAACATCTTCCCACTAAACATAACATGATATTGAACCTGAGCTTGAGCACAATATTACAGATTGTTAGGCTTGTCATCTTAGGTTGTTCAAGAAAGGTACAATACATTATAACAAATGAGCAATTATTTGCAACATCATAACAATGCCAGGCTACATTTTTTATCATATTTTTAATAATTTTTAAATTTAAAATATATGATCTCCACCTCAAATTAGTAGAGTCTTGCTCTTGCATATCATACTTTAGCAATCATTAGCAATAGAGTCGTGCAGGTCATTTATTTAACTCCCTTCAGGGGAAAATTTTTGAATTGAAATAACATGACTTCTGGTTTGCACCAGAAGTTCATATACAGTTAATTGGGGAATCCAGCCCCTAAGATTTCCATATCTGGTCTCAGCTTTCATCTATCTAACTCTGCTCTCAAGATTGAGGAAAGACAGACGGAATTAAAAAACAAAAACCTTAAATTTCCAGCAATAAATAACATTTAATAATAACGTTTTCGACTGTTTTAAACAGCCATCATCAGTTAAAACGAACTTAAAAAACAAAAGAATGCAGAAAAAAGAACCCAAGCAATACAAATATTTAAAATTCAAAATAATTCCAAAGCAAAAATGACGTCGTATATTAGAAACGAACAAACAGCGCATGCGCTAAATATCGTAGTAAGAATAAAAAATAAAAATAAAATACAATAACAAAAAATACTGCCACAAAAATATTTCTATTACAAGAAAGAACGTTATGCATTTCGGTAAAACGACTTCCATGCCATGGATAAACCGTCTGCGTCTCTATGGTTAATGCAACCCGTGTTAACGTGGGCTTTGTAGATTTCAAGCTTTTCTAGATGTTTCAGCATTTGTTTGTTGGTCGTGGCCCTAATAATAGATGCTTTGTCCCAATGAACGTCGACCTCCTGATGCTTAGCGAAAGCTGCTAGCACAGTAGTATCCAAGCTCTTATTGATGGAGTATCTATGCTCCTTAAGCCTCTGCTTTAAATGTCTCATAGTTGCACCAACGTATACCAGATCTGTATTAAATCGACGATCCTTTAAAGGTATAGAATATACCCGTCTTAAAACTCTGGTTCTCTTTTTTCTTGTCGTTTCTCAACAATCGATATATTGCAGGATTACGTCGATACAACAAGCTTATGTTGTTATTTCTGGCTACTTTCTTAATCATCGTGTGTAAGAAAGGAAAATAATTGAGAATCACTTTTCTTCCTTGATTCATAGGAGGAAGCTGCCGATTTTTTGTCTTCCGATATTTGTCGATAAGCCTATCAATCTCCTTACTCCGATATCCATGTTGTAATGCTGCCGTGCGAATGTAACTTAATTCCTTATAGGTGTCAATAACACTGGTGCAATGTGTGTGAGCACGCTTGATCCAGGCATGAAAAGCTGCATATTTAAAATTCATCGGATCGAAAGAATTTTTTGGTATAATAATGGGCTGATAGCTGGGTTTTCTATAAATGTCCGTCCATATTTGACCCTCCTTGCATGTGATTGAAAGATCAAGGAAATTTACATTAGAAGCACTTTCTTGGTCAAGCCCTAAAGTCAAACCATATGGGTTTTTGTTGATTTCTTGAAGGAAATGCAGAGCCGTAGTATCATTTTTCCAAAAGATGAAAACATTATCAACATATCTTGTATATAAAATGATTTGATGTTGAAAGATGGGTATGACCTTGTTTTCCAACCGACGTAATACAAGCTCATATAAAATAGAGGACATAGGGCTCCCCATAGGCACCCCTCTTTCTTGCAAATATGTTTTATCTTCAAATTCGAAATCTAATGAATTTTAAATATGCAGCTTTTCATGCCTGGATCAAGCGTGCTCACACACATTGCACCAGTGTTATTGACACCTATAAGGAATTAAGTTACATTCGCACGGCAGCATTACAACATGGATATCGGAGTAAGGAGATTGATAGGCTTATCGACAAATATCGGAAGACAAAAAATCGGCAGCTTCCTCCTATGAATCAAGGAAGAAAAGTGATTCTCAATTATTTTCCTTTCTTACACACGATGATTAAGAAAGTAGCCAGAAATAACAACATAAGCTTGTTGTATCGACGTAATCCTACAATATATCGATTGTTGAGAAACGACAAGAAAAAAGAGAACCAGAGTTTTAAGACAGGGGTATATTCTATACCTTTAAAGGATCGTCGATTTAATACAGATCTGGTATACGTTGGTGCAACTATGAGACATTTAAAGCAGAGGCTTAAGGAGCATAGATACTCCATCAATAAGAGCTTGGATACTACTGTGCTAGCAGCTTTCGCTAAGCATCAGGAGGTCGACGTTCATTGGGACAAAGCGTCTATTATTAGGGCCACGACCAACAAACAAATGCTGAAACATCTAGAAAAGCTTGAAATCTACAAAGCCCACGTTAACACGGGTTGCATTAACCATAGAGACGCAGACGGTTTATCCACGGCATGGAAGTCGTTTTACCGAAATGCATAACGTTCTTTCTTGTAATAGAAATATTTTTGTGGCAGTATTTTTTGTTATTGTATTTTATTTTTATTTTTTATTCTTACTACGATATTTAGCGCATGCACTGTTTGTTCGTTTCTAATATACGACGTCATTTTTGCTTTGGAATTATTTTGAATTTTAAATATTTGTATTGCTTGGGTTCTTTTTTCTGCATTCTTTTGTTTTTTAAGTTCGTTTTAACTGATGATGGCTGTTTAAAACAGTCGAAAACGTTATTATTAAATGTTTTTTATTGCTGGAAATTTAAGGTTTTTGTTTTTTAATAGTTTATTTTCCAGTAGCTAGTTTACTTATTGACAGATGGAATTTATAAGACTTCAATTTTTTCATATTGCAACCCAAATACTGTATAATATAAAAATCATTACCTCAAAGTTTCCCAGCAAAAATACCCTCTCACTAAATTTAGCAGAATCCACCAACTTGATAATACTGATTACCAATGACATTAGTGCACTCTAATGTTGTGATCAGTACCCCAACTTGTGTTTTGCCACATTGTTAACAGTTGACTCCATGCTGTCAAATTTGTTTATGTGCTATTGAATTCATTTTACTTCTAATAATCCAACACTATTCCAGTACCATATATGTCAAAATACTTAAACTGTACTGTAATCATTGCAGTACAATTTTGGTAATTTGACATATATGGAACTGAAACATTGTTCAACCTACTACTGGAAGTAAGGTAAATTCAATAGAACAAAAAATTGTTAATCTTATTAATCAGAACTTATTTAATTATTATAAATATAACATAATGTATTGATTATTTTGTTACATAGTCATGTAATTATTAAGCCAGAATTTCATTTATCTCTGATATTCTTTAATGTAATAGAAACTAAATGAGTGTACAAAAGTGAAATCATATACTAAAATATTAAACAGAAATGAAATATTAATATTATTTTTTTTCAAATGGTATCAAAGTTCTTTTTATACTGTTTACATGCAATTAATATCCAAAAATAATAAGAAACTTTAATTAAAAATAATAATAATACTCTAATTAATCTTTATGTTATTTTATTTATCTAGCCCAATTTGAAATATTGAATATACCATTTTAAATCACTAAATGTTATGATTAGAAGTTAAAAATTAAATTCAATAGAAATGTTTCAAATTTATATTTAAAATACTTAAATAATTATATTTAAGTATTTTAAATATGGATTTTCTTTCTAAAAAAACTCTTATACAAAACTTTTTGTTTTTAATTTTAATTCTTTAGTAAACAAATTTTTCATTTTGTTAGAAAATAAATTTATGATTTTAAAACTGTAAATTATTAAAATCATGCCCATCTTCTTGCATAAACTGAAAATAATTGAATAAGTCTACAATTTATTTTTATAATGAAAACCAATAAGTGATTGAATTTTATTTTAATAATGAACTGTATTGCATAAAATACTAAATACTGTAAATTCAAAATTTCTGAAAATACTAAATTTTTCATCATGAATAAAAAGTTTATCATCTTACTTTAAAACTTTATCTCAAACATAAAGGATAGTTATTCATAAATACTAACTCATTCAATATTATTGGTCATAGAGTAAAATAAAAGGATAGTAAAATATAAATGTACATCTGTTGTATAAAAAATGGAATCAGTAAGAAACTATGTAAAAAATCTAATAAAATTACTTTGTACAGTAACACAAATGATATTCTGTACATATATTCATTCATTACAGATAATATTTTTCTTTGCTCTGTTTTCTAAAATTATTATTTTGAATAAAATAAAGACATTTTTATTGTATATAGTACTCTGTTTTACTTTATGATTAGCAAAAGAAATAAGTCTGTTTATGAGTATATTTATACATCTGGTTTCTATTTCATCATATGTAATTATGAACTATAAAATAGATTCTCAGGGATACATCTGCAGTGAAACAATGTTTGCTTGAAGAATTAAATTTATATTAATTTCATATTTATTTAAAATTTACATTAAATTTCAGACCAGTTTCTTTATTTTAAGAATATGATAATAAGATAACAATCCTATTAATCTATTTATTATTTTAAATTATTAAAATTGAATAAAGTTTTTAATCAAATTTTATTTTATTTATCAAAATATAAATTAAGAATATTTCATTTTCGCATTTTGATCAGATATATCCCCTTTGTTTCATTTATAAAATAATAATATAATGCATTATAAACACTGATGTAGTGGCAAGTCTTTTTGATTACTAACAAATCTAAGTGTACAAATCAGATAGTAACAGTAAATTTTTTAGTTTTAAAATTTATTAACATAAAATACAAATAGTTTTAACTGAGAAATTCTAATATTTGTAAGAATTTGTCTATCAATAAGAAATTAAATGTAGTGAATATTTATTATACTTACGGCCACAACAATGGCTCTGTTGTCTGGTTTCCATTCTGCTATTTTATTAATACCCAATGACAGCAATGATTCATGTGAACGTTTATGGCAAACAATTTGAACACAGGGCTATAAAAGATATTTCATAATTAATTACACAGTTAATTGTTATGCATTCATAAAATATTTTTTAAAATACTTTAAAAAGATTAAATTATTATTTAATTTTAATTAATATAATTAATTGTAGTATTACTTAATTACATAATAATGTATAAATTAAAAATTATGTCATAAACAAGCTGTATTATTTATTATACAGTTTGTAAAAACTAAACATACAATAAATCTTTCTAAGACCTTGACATAGAAATAATCTCATCTATTATGCATTCTAAATCTTAGGTTAAAAGTAACCTTTGAAACAAAAAATTTCAAATGAATTTAAATAGAAGCTACATATTAATCAAAAAACATTTTTAACAATTACCATACCACAAATAAGATAATTTTCATAATTTAAAGACTGAAGCTGAAAAAATTTATTACATTCAAATAAAGTGGTTACAAATAATAATAATTTAAATGTTTATGTTTACTTTTAAAAAATTTACTGAACTATTAATTAAAAATTTTTTATAAAACAATTATATTTCTAGAACATAAAGCATTACTAACACAAATCACATGTTAGTATTTATATAATTGAATTTTATAAAAACAGAATAAGAAACAATTTGTGAATAAGAAGAATTTGATTTCTATCATTATTTTGAAAAAAGAGGAAAGGATAAATAAATGCAATTATCACTGTAAATAATGAACATAATGATTATTGACATCCAATTATTAAGCTGTAAATTTAAAGAAAATTTAATAGAAAATTGCTCTTTTATATTGCTAAAGTAATCACTTTGTAACTATTTTATTATTTTCTCAATTGTAATTATAAATTAATTTAGAGAACTGTCAGTGTTAGATTTTAGAAATATACAGTTTTTAAACAAAATACATATTTTAATTGTTAATTTCAGATTAATTACATTAATTTGAAAAATTTTGACAAAAAAAAACATTTTATTACAGTAAAATATTACATAAGCTGCTTCATACTTTTTGAAAATTACTACAACAAATTTATTATTTATTTTATTTTAATCAGATTATTGGTAAAAGCTAATTAAATAGACTTTAATTTATAAGTAGCATAGCTAAACTATAACTGAAATATTAGGGGTGTCCAGAAAATAAAGAATATTTGCACATAGCACTCCGCACAGGTAAATGACTGCCATTGATTCAGGTTCAATTTGTATTCTGATGTGTTAGTTAGCTACACATGTGGAATTTTGACAATGGCAGATTTATTGTTAGTTTTGTCAAGGATTAAAGTATGTACAAAATTTGAAAATCCTGTCAAATGCAAAAAAAAACAAAAAAAAGATGGCCTAAAGATATTCATATTCAAATCACGAAAGTGTATGGTAATCACATTATAAATGAAGCAAATATGAGAATTTGGTCTGTAATGTTTGATCAAGAAAGATAACATGTGACTACACTGTTTGCTATAGCCACTCAAGCTGTGCTTCAGAAATTTGGTTGGAATGTTATCAACCACCTACCATAGTCACAACCTGGCCCCTCAGTGACTTTCACCACTTTTCTCAAGCTGAAAGAGTTTTGGGTGGATTTGAAACATTTTGGACAGATGAGATGAAAGCAGCTGTCACTAACTGATTGAAATAATTGGTGGTGGAAGTCTATGACAAAGAAATAATAATAATAATAGTAATATAGTCCAATATAATCTGGCAATCATTTAGCTTTAATACATAGATATCCGTAAGCAAAGTGGCATTCATACATGAGAAACTATATCTTAAAACTTCACTGCCAATCTAACAATGAGATAAATGGTGTAAAGTAGTAAATAAAACAAAGCATAGTTGTTGATAAATAATGTATCTTTTTAATAAAATTAGCTTGGAAAGAGATAGAATAATATAATCAGTTTTTATAAAGTACTAAAAATCATTCATTCTAACCATACATATTTAAAGATAATTACCATTTAGAATAGCATTTTTCTAAACATTCAACATGTTTTTGTATTATGCGCATTAAAAAGATTTAATTTTACTTGATCCATTCCAACAAAGCAACTTGATTTTGGCATCTGACAAAAAGCACTGATCTTTCAACATCCTTTTTAATAGACCAACATCTACAAACCTGATGTACATACATAATAAGCAATAACTATTGGATTATATTGGACTCTTATAACACAATGAAACAAATTATTTAGTAATTAATTTAAAATAATCACATTATAATAGCCCAATATAATCTGGTAGTTGTTGGCTTATCCCTTTCAATTTTAGGGCAATCAAAAATCTGATAGTGTCAGATCTTGGCAGTAAGGAGAGTAACTTTAGGTTCATAAGTGCCTTCATTATCCTTACTGAAGAATGGTTTTGCATTGTCATATCAAGAAAAATACTCTTTTGTAGCCTTACCCTGTTAAGTCTTTGTAAGGTTTCACAATACTTTACTAAATTGATTTTTTCTCTTTTGCATGAATCTTCTAATTTAAATATTTGATTGCTGTTTTGTACCAAATACAGAAGATGAATTCATGTTTAAACGTTATGCAATGACAGAACATGATGATAACAGGATCTATTCCTACTTTTTGAAATACTGCAGTAGGATATCTTATTTATCAATCAACCCTCAAACACCAAATACAAGAAATCTTTTAAGATTGTTCAATATTTTTGTATAGATTCATAGATTCCAAGCTTAGTCCATATTACAATATAAAAGGTTAATAAAAAGTTATTAAAAATATAGATATATGAAAAATAAAACAATAATTATATAGATTAAAAGAATATGATTAATATGATAAAAAGATAGATAATGTTAAAATAGATTACATCATTCTATCTTATTAATCCAACACTTTATAAATAAATTGTTATTTTAATTTCATATACAAAAGCTATAAAATAATTTAGTTTTCATATAAAAAAAATATTTTTAACATAAATAAATTTTAGTGTCAGTTTATACAAAAAATTTTAAATAAAATAATTTAATTTTTATGATCGCATTATTTAAAAAAAAAAGCAATTTTATATAATTCAGCAGAAAATAGATAGCATAGAAAATGCTTTAATTATAATTATTACTGTTACCTATCAAGCATATAACAGAATAATATTTTCAATTTTTATACGTTGCTTCTTTTAATTGAAGTTAATTTTATTAAATGAATTTTTAAACTTATAATTAATCATCACATCTGCTCTGTTCTTTCATGTGAAAATTTAATAACAGTATATTTATAAATGTTTTAACATTAATTATGTGTTTTTTTTTTTTTTTGACTCAAACACCTTATGCCTCTGAGAATTAGTATTTATTATATTTAAAAAAAAATTAATTATGTGTATTAAAATAAGAATATAAAATACTTAAAACTAAATTTTTTCATATTGGAAAATTAAATTTTTTATGAAGAAAATTATATATTTAATAATAACTATTACAGATTATCATTTAAGTATTTTTATACTTATTTAGCTTCTTAAGCTAAAATATAGACATATTTTTATTCATTTAAATATTTTCATTTTGATGTTCAAGTTTTTGGTTTTCACTCTATTCAATTATTTAAATAATTTCTAAAAAGAAACATGCAAATGTTCAAAAATATTTACATGAAACTTGTTTAAAACCTTTTTTTGTAAAGTTTTTAAATAATTTATCAGAAATGACATATATCTACTATAAAACTTAACAATAATACAGTATTTATTTACTATAATTTTCTATATAAATATGATATATTTCAAAAATATGAGAAGTTAATAAACAATTTAAATATTTACAGAGCTTAATCTTTTTATTATATTATTCATGAAGATTCATAAAGAACAAATATTTTAAATTAATCTGAAACATGTTAATTTTATTTATATATTCAATAAACTTCAAATTAATGAATAGTTTGTGTGTAATTCTTATGAAGCATAAGATAAGTTGTGAAAAGGAATAATATATTAAAGTAAAAGAAATAGATAGGAAATGTTTTTTGATAGTATAAAAAAAGAATTAAGAAAATAATAGTATTATTGTAACAAAGCATGTTTATTAAAAATAAGAAAATTTAAGAGATTAATTATTGTTATTGATCAATGATTTTATAATAGTAACTCATTTGCCATCTGCACAACAGTTATTTATTATTGTAGCAGTTTTAACTAGTGAAAATAAAAAACTCGGTTTATATCAGATTACATTTCAATATCAGAAAATCTTGACTACATAATATATTAAACTGAAGTTTTTTATGTTTTAAATAAAAATGAAAATTTTAAACACTTTGTACTATTTACTTTGTTATTTTGAAAGTCAAGTTTTAAAAATGAAATAGAAATATATGCAGAGCAAAATAGCATTAAAATATAAATTACAAATTGGAAAATGTTGGTTTTCAAGATTTGAGTACTGAAAAAATTAAGTTAAATGAAAACTAAAACACAAATAAAATGAAAATTTCATCTCACTATAAAATCTGCAGTATAGTCAAAATATTATATTTATTTTTCTTTTCAATTAATAAATTTTTTCATTATGAAATTTATAATTGGCATAATTCATTTGTTTTAAATTTATTCCTAAAATTATTATTTGACTAAAGTATGTAAGACTGGCTTTCTTTTAATATATTTAATATTAGATCTGAATTTATATTTAATATTTTTCAATATAGCTTTTTAACATATACAAAAAACAAATTTACAAAATTAAAAATTCTCATTTACAGAAAATTAAGTTAACAACATTAGTTTATTCTTTCAAACATGATAACATGATAGTTTTTATCATGTTCTTTCAAAAGATCATGTTCTTTATGTTATCTCATAAACAATAATTAAAATTTGTTTTGTTTATGATTTTTTCCAAGTCTCTTTTTAAAATATTAACCCAAATATACCAGTCTCTATTTAATAAATAAGAACTTGTAATTTAAAACATAAATATTCTATTTAAGGTAAGTTACAAATCTACAAATTTTAAATCCCAATGAACATAAACCAACAAATAAATTAATATTAAAAAAAATTTTAAGTTCTAGCAATTAAAATGTTCTTTGCAATTCTTAAAATGCTGCAGAGTACATAGCAGGAAATTGCCTTCTGTCTTGATGTTACTGACTGTTGGAGCACACATAAAAATGTGATTTTTTTCAATAAAATTTGGTAAGTTTTTCTCATATAAAATTTTTGGTGAACTTGTATCTTTAACTGTTACTTCTTTTGTAGCCAAATCAAATTGGGTACTTTCAAGCAAATACCTGTATATCATTTTGTTAGAAATGTTTATTTTGAAAATGTTTTTAATGAATCAATTTTTGTATTAATATGTACAATATTTTCCTGTTGTATGTCAGTGGCGTGCCGTGACATTTGATGACAGGGAAGCTGTGTTTCTGTAAGAAGCCGACTTCCAGGGGCAATCAGTTAATTGCGCGTCAGTGATGGTCTAGGGCAGTGGTTCTTAACCTTTTTATACTCGCCGCCCACCAAATATTTCATAATTTTTTTGTGACCCCCATTTTTTAATAATAATTTATATTTGATAATTTGATAATTTATCTATAATAAATTGATTTTTTTATTATTGCTCTATTTTTTATATAATAAATGTAAATCATAACTTTATTATTTCATTATCTATTTAAATAACATTCAAACTTCACAATTAAACATGAAAATTCATTAATTTTTAACAGAAAATAAAATAAGAAACATGTCGATAAATCGATCCAATGTCGATGCTAAAACTAAACTAAAACTAAAACGCCCACTTGTCGTAAGGATTTTGCATATCTTTTGCAAAAATATTTAAATTTTCAAAGCCTACTATTTTTCCTAATTATTTTTAAAATTCCAAGCATTAATAGTTTCTTAAAATTGCTTTGGAATAAAAGAAGTAAATACTGCGGTGTAAGTAGCATATTTACATTTATTTCTTCTGTACTAACAAAGTTGTATGTAGGAAGAAATACAAAATAAATAAATAAAAACTAAATAGGAAAACTTTATCTTTCTTATTTCACTTTTCAATACGATATTCGGATTATACATCAATTTTCTTTTTATTATATTCTGAAGGAAATTTTGCATAATTTGGCGGCCCCCGGCAAACTTCTTATGGACCCCCAGGGGCCGCGGCCCCCTGTTAAGAATCACTGGTCTAGGGTCCATTTGTATTCATTTGTTCGATAAGCCAGTAAAAACTGTAGACTTCTCTAAATGTATTTTTAATATCACAATTACATTCTGAATCGCTAGCCACGATATAAGGGCTAAAATTAAAAATAAATTATAAAAACTTACTCGGTGAAATAAAATGTGCGGTGGATATACATACCTGGTACAATGTATTGTTCGATTGTATTAATATACTTTTAAAGAAAATTATAATTAAAATATAGCTTTGTAAAGAAACGTACATAAAAATAACATAAAATAGTCTTTACTTTTTAAATCTTAAAACAATCCACTTAGTCAAATATCTTGATACGAGTAGCTATTGGATGGAACTAGTGCCGGTCCAGGTAGTTGTGTAGTGAGTGTGTGCGTGCCAAATCCCGAGGGTGCCGATACCGGTCAATGTCAAATGCCTCTTTTGTCGCATCACTAGTATATCTCAAAGGACGCCACAGGGCTGTTGTAAATTTTAAACGTTTCTCACCGTAGCTGTAAAAATCTAACTATGTTAAACTTAATAGTCATTCGTTTTCTAACTAATTCGTTTTAATACCAGGTGTACACGGAAATCAGTTTCCCACTGTACTGAGCGAGTGATTGGTTCTGTTAAGCTTTTGTTGAAGTAAAATTCTGGCTCTTTCAACAGGGTTTTATTTATGTCCCCATTCCCTAATCTCTTAATTATTTAGTCACTTCTTAAGTAGAAATAAGTCGAAACCAGTTACTTTGTACCTGAATATCTGTAGTCTTGGGAAAACAGTGGAAAGACAAATTTTTATGACAACGGATATATAAATCGTAAATTTAAGAAAAATAAATTCTAGAGCTTTTTTTTGTACCATTGTATGTACTGTACGTCTCATTCATTGAATTTGGTTGTAAATGATGCTGCCAAAGTAACAGTTAATTTTTAACACTGTACTAGAATTGTACACGTTTTTTCTGCATCCCCTTACAGATGAGACATACTAAATCGTAATATCACCGGTTTAACATCGAAATCCGTAAGTAATATAAGATGGGAGAGCGGAATAAACGCAGAATAAATATATCAAATATTTTAATGGAGTTTTTTTAAACTCCTGTCAACTATACAGAACTATCATAAAAACGTGCCAGTAAACTCCTATCGGTTGGGTTGTTATAAATCTAGTCTAGGGTGGGCAACCCTTTTTATAACATGGGCCAGAATAAATTTTACGTTTTTTTCCGCGCCATAGTAGTTAATTGACGCCTTCTTGTGACTCGTAATTTTTTTAGTCTGCAAATATGAAATAAATATATAAAAAGTTAATTACTACATTTATTTCTCTTATCGTTTTCGAAAATTACAAAGAATTGGAAAAATAACTATTAATTAGTTATTTTTCCAATTTAATAATCTATTAAAGATCTCGCGGGCCGGATAGAAACTTTTCGCCAGCCGTAGCTGGCCCGCGGGTTGCCCGCCGTTGATCTAGTCTGCTCGTGATTCACATAATCGAGCGAGGGTGGCCGAATATCTAGCAGGCGGCTAACAGCCCACAACCGCTCCGGGATATAAAGTCGCGTACTCTTTACGCGTGTGTCGCTTCTACCAGCTAAACCGTGACGTTTGTGCTATGTAAAGCGCATGCGCCAATGCCTATAATCTGGCTGCTTGGAAGTTGACAGGCAGGCGGATAACAGCCCACAACCGCTCCGGGATATAAAGCTGTACTCTTTACGAGTGTGTCGCTTCTACCAGCTAAACCGGGTGAGGTTGGTGCACTGTAAACCGCATGTGCTAATGCCTATATAATCTGGCTGATTGGAGACTGACCCGGTTTCGACATTCCTTCCGCCACCGAATTATTCGAATATACAATAGCAATCTTATCATTTTTTTTCACATGTAGTATAGAAATTTGTAAAAGATACATAATGCAGTTATAATAAAATATTAATTTTAATTAATTCAAAGTACGTTAAAATATGAAAATTTATATTTTATAAAATTCAAGGGAAGGTCATTGGAAGGTGGAATCGGCGCTTCCATCGCTTCCAATGACGGCACGCCACTGTTGTATGTGTTATTTTCATAAAATTATTTAATTTTCTTAATAAATATTCATTCTGCTGAACCTTTAATAGAATTAAAAGTTTGTTAATTCTAAAGCTAGAACTATCTTCTAAATACTAAAATTTCACTTTCCAGCATTCACTGATTAAAAACAATGTTTTTGAATGCTGGAAAGTGAGAGGAAGGTGTGAATTTTAGTATTTAGAATTAATAATTTTGCAGCAATCATTAATTAATGATTTCATCATTTCTATTCTTCATTTAGTATAATTTTTTCCTTGTTTTCTTTCATATTTATCATTTATTAAAGCAACATAGTTATAAGTTAAAGGAATAAATCTTTTCCCAATTCTTAATCATATTATTTTATTACTAAAAAAACTATTCAATCTGATACATATTTACAGTAATGATTTTGTAAAAAAATTATTATTGCAAAATTTCTAAGTTCAAAAATCTGCCTGAAACTGAGTTTGAAAATCTTAGAATTCATTTTTAATAGTCATTTTTATAATAAAAAACTGGAAAGTAGCAACAACAAAGCAAAAAGTATTATAAGATTTTAATATTCTCAGAAATTCCAGTAAGATAAAAGCACAGACAGAAAAAGCAACATCAAAACAACAGATTATTAGATTTAGATGGAAAAAAATTAGAAAAGTTTTTGAAATTATTATTTGAAATTTACAAAAGTGCATAAATTCTAATTTCAGAAAAATTATGAAAGAAGTTTATGATCATATTAAATGAAAATTTAATAATAATTGTATTATTTCTCATTTGTTTTACATCTTTCGTGAATACTTAAAACTGTATTCCTTTAACAGTTTTATTTTTCTTTTCTTTCTTTTAATAGAATTTTACATTCTTATTTTTATTGCATATATTAAAAACAAATTCTTATTTTCTTTAAAAATATGAGATTTTTTAAGATAAATTTGAAAAACTTCTTATAATTGATTTTATTTAAGTTTAAAATAAGATTTATGCAGTGAGTTTGATAACATTCTACTTGATTTATCTTCTTATCAGTGACAGTTGAAGGATTTCCCGTAGCTTCATGAATAAATGTCTTTTACTTAATTTTTAAAAGAATTCTAATGTCAATGGTCAAGTAAACTTAAGTAGAAAAATGAAACTGTGTCTTTTAACATGCTTCAGCATCCAATTTCTTTCAGAATAAATAAGTTTTAAAAAATAAATAAAATAATACTATGAACTTAAAATTATCTCAGTTCTACTAGTGCTCAAATATATTTAATAACTTTTAGACCAACTTAATACTTTATCTTGTTTTTATTAAGGATATTTTCATTTCTTTACTGGCAGTTTTGTTAGTCTTCTTGACATTTAGATATACAGTGGTTTTTTTCATTTGTGGGGGTTAAAGAATCTGTCTAATATTGATTGCTTCTCTCTCTTCAGGATTTTTCAGAAGTAATTAATAACATTGTAATTGTAGAGATCCCCAAGCCTATTAACCTCAACCTGGTTTGAATGCCATTCGAAGACCATTGTTCTGACATCCTCCCACTTCTTCAAAAGATCTTTAATAGCAGATATCGGTATTAATCCTCTTTTTCAAAAGAAAACATATCTCGCAGAGTTTCTTGGTGTTCTTTATTCAAGAGTTATTGGCATTCTTCTGTCGTCAGATCAGTTTCAGATTCCATTATGAACTCTTCAATGTTCTTTATTTCTCAGATGCAATTTTTGTTACTCTTTTAGCTGCTTGAGTATTCTTGATTATATTGTACTTTCTTACATAAGATTGAACTGCAGTCTACTGTAGATATGTTCAAGCCATACTGCCCAGCAACATCAGACATCTTCTGCCCACTCTACCTTTGCTATTATACTCTCACCCTGAAAATAAAAACTGAAGCAAAACCTAACGAGTGCCTGCCTGACAGTTTCACAAACACTATAAAAGAAGAGTTGGAGGAATACTATCCGATCAGTATATACTGAGTTGAGCGACGATGTCAACGTCTCCCATGCTCCAAAAAGTTTGGAATTGTTGCCTGAAGACAAGGGAAGACCAATCGGTATTCATTATTTTACATTGCTTCTTCTTGTGTTTGTTCTATGAAGTGTTCATTATCCGAACATAAAAATCTTTTGTGAAAATGTTCGTTATCCGATGACCCACTGTCTTAATCTCTCCTTAAAAGTGTTTGCAGTTTTTATGTAAGTAACATCTGCTAACAACAGCTATAGTTTTTTTTTTGTTTTGCTAATTTAAAATCTAAATGCTAATGACATTAATGAAAAATTCTTTATGACTAATTTCTTCTTGTATATCTGATAAAATCAACAAATGCCTTGTAACTGGATTTATAAGAACAGTTATAGAAATTTGAAAGAAGAAAGTTTAATATTTCATACGCACTTACTCGAAAACCTTTAAACGTGCAGCCAAATTTATTAACTTCAAACGTTTTTGGTCTTGTTAAAAGACCTTTCTCAAGAAGAAAAATACATTGTAAAATTCGAAGACAGTACGAATACAAAAACGAAACGGCTTTAGAACGTTTTTGAACGATATTCCGTTGCAAAATTACTCGCATCATCGTAATAAATAACTAATATAACGATATGAAACGATACAAAAACGTTCTAAAGCCATTTCGTTTTTGTATTCGTACTGTCTTCGAATTTTACAACGTATTTTTCTTATTGAGAAAGGTCTTTTAAGAAGACTGAAAATGTTTGAAGTTAATAAATTTGGCTGCACGTTTAAAGGTTTTCGAGTAAGCGTTTATCTATTAAGTTATATGCAGTCTCGGAAAAATTAATATTTCATACTAATAAAATATAAAATTTTAATTTTAATGTTTTTTAGGTATTATATTTATTAATTTTTAAAATGTATTTAAAAGTAGACTTTGACAAAATCTGAAAATACTATAGGTCTATACTTTAATATAAAAAGCAAAAACTATTTATAAGAAGCAATTCTGTCAATGTTAATGTGTTTATCAAATATACAATATGATAAAACACTATTTAAAAACTTTAAAACTACTTTGATAGTTTTCATATCTGTCATCCTCAAGTGAAGAATTTGAAAATTAAACAGTATATTACAAATCCAAAGCTAATATGAAAACTGTTAAAAGTACTTGTCTGGTTTTAACAAGGGTAATCCTGAAAGTAAGGTCTCATAATTTTTTTGAAATATAAAGAAACGTTTATACAAAAATAAAGTTCATATCATTTTAAAGCTTGAACATTTATCAATTTTTCTTCATAATCGCTATTTCAGTCAATGCATTTTTGTATGCCCATGTCATACCAGCTCGCCACCATGTCGCGTTAAACTGATTCATTGCCAATTGACAGAAGTGTGTGGCAAGTCGTGCATAAATGTCAAAAACATCTTTAAGTGGTATAGGGAGTTTGCAGCTGATCATACTGAAATTCACAATGAAGAAAGAATCAAGAGACCGTCAATTTCTGATGAGACAGTCATGAAGGTTGAGCAAAAGATCAGCGAATCACTCTGGATGATCTCTGCATTTTGTTTCTCCAAGCACAATTCATAGGATTTTAGTGGAAAAGTTGCAATATCGGAAGGTGTGTGCAAGATGGGACCTGCAACGTGGCAGCGAGCAGGTATGACATGGGCATATAAAAACTGCTACGGCGCCTACAAAAATGCATCAATTGAAATGGTGATTATGTAGAAAAATAGATAAATATACAAGCTTTAAAATGATATGAACTTTATTTTTGTATAGACATTTCTTTGTATTTAAAAAAGTAGAAAACCTTACTTTTGGGATTACCCTTGTAAATTGTGTTTTAACATATACTTAATAATATTAACATTGATAGACAGATTTGCTTATTATTTGTATCTTTTTGATGTTAAGTGTCACAAATATCTAAGGGGTAACAAGATTATACAATTATTTGTTATAGATTTTAAAAACTACAAAACTTTTTTGATTTGACAATTTAAAGTCAGGTCCAATAAATATAAATTTCTTCATACATAATTTTTTTTTTTTTTAACTCCTCCTACCTTATGGATACTAAGAGTGCCTCTTTTCCCATACCCATCATGGAGTTGACAAAGCCCACAACGGGAGTGATCAGGTGACAAAGCATCCAATATATCTTGGATAGACCACTCAAAAAATTCTCGGGCTGCTCACCCGAATTTGATCAAGTCTTTCAGAATTCTTTATGACTAATTTTTCCCTGTAAATCTACAGATAAAAACCAATAGATATCATGTAACTGAATTAATAATGAGAGTTTGTAAATGGTTGAGATAGTAGACTGATGCTTCAATCATCCAGCTATCTATACTTTAAATTTCTATTGATTTAAGTGTTTCAAAATAACCTAAAACAACATCAGTTTCTTTTGGTACAGATTAACTTATAATTAAGAGCTATACAAAATAATATATTATAAAATTTCAAATTTTTACATTTAAACTAAATGTTTATTCATAATTACATAGGCTGTTATTTAATTTTTATGAAATACAGTACTTAATTTTATACAAACAAAAAAAAAAAAGACACTCAAAATTTGTTTCAAATATCATATAGCTTCTAAAAAAAGTTATTTTTAAATGTTATATAACTTCTACTTCTCTTAAAATATAATCTAAGTATTAATCATAAAGATTAAACTTTGTGACAAAATCTAATATTGGACTAAAATCTTATGTATAGTTTTAAAAAATTAAATCTGTACTTCACTTAATAAAGCAAAGGAAACATAATAGTAGAAAGCATTTGGAATTAGAGGTCAACGACATTAGAAATCTAGAGAGAGACTTACATAGTGTACAAACAAACTGTAGTAATAGTGTACAATCATAGTGTACAATATTTAAAATCATTAGTGTAATTTTTATGCTGTTTGTTTCATTTAATAAATATTTTGAAAACAACATTTTTGTAATATGTTAAATAAAATTTAAGAATTTTTTAGTAGTACAGTACATGTAATAGAAAACAGATGGATCAAGTCTACAACAACATAAAAATATATACAAAATACAGCAGTGAAATTAACTATACATGAATTATGATAAATTTTATTCATAGAATATACTAGAAAATAAGGTGTATATCTATGTCTACAGAATGCTTAGATATAGAATCAGCTCATTTTCAAGCAGCTTAGCTATGCAACTTTGATCATAATCTTGTTCACTGCTGACCATCCAGATCGCGACAACTTCAGCCAATTAAACTCATACGAAGCTATCCAGATGCAAAATACTTATCAAATTTTCTTACAAAAAATTCATACAAATACCATTAATACAAAAAGTATCAAAACAAACTAGTGCTTTTAAGTTATGGTTAATAAAATTGGTATTTTGAGGCACTGTTTGAAACAATCAGTACAGTAATAAAGGTAGTCTGCTAATGTAAATAAAGTATTAAAACAATACCTGCATTATGATGTATTTTGTCTGCCAAGTATTGTAAATATGTAACTTTAATTGCAGAAAAAATTAATTAAACAACAATAAATTTAAAAAAAAAAACATCAGTAATTGATATCAAATAATAAGCAAATAAATTTAAAGTAATAAAATCTAACAAAATTCTGATATAATTAAATTATATTGCTTTTTTATTAAATTAATTAAAATGAAGTTAATTTATTGAATAACTGTAAATTAGTGAAAAGTATTTTGAGGAATAAATTATAATAGTCTCTTTGTTTATAGTAATGGAGCATTTTTCTTCCGAAATAGATTATAATTAAACCATACTGACCAATAGACTGTTTACGTTCTAACATCTGTAACACATTTAAAAACTGATCAACTGAAATTTAATACGACACGCCAACGTTTTAAATATATTGTTGCTGTACATTTAAAAAAAAAAACAAATACACTTTAAACAGGAATTTCAGCGAACTTACTTTAGCAAACCAAATTCCAATAGAATCTTCTGTCAGTACACCAAAAAGGGAACGATCACGATTACTAAATAAGTATATTGTACGTGTACTGTCTTGCAAATGAATGTATTTAGGCCATCCGATAGGAAAATACATTCTTTAGTCTTTGTTTACACCACTGTTTTAAAAATCATTCTCCTTGTACTTCTCTCGACGTCTGCCATCTTGACAGAATTCTTACTGGCAAATATGACGTCAAGCACGTTACTTCCTGTTCTCAGCAAATCAACGTCGACTGCTTAGGCGGAAGCAGAGTCACCTAACCGTAAAAATAATCATTTAAGAAATGATATTTTATGGTTCTAAATTTAATTTTACCAAATAAATTTAATTAAAATAAATTAAAAATTAATTATAATTTAATTTTGGTTAATTCTTACCTTTTGGGAATATATATATATATATATATTTTGTAATTTTAGCTTTTATAAAAATAATAAATATATTAATTATGTAAAGGTTATTTTTTATTTTATACAATTATTTATAACAATTCTTTAATGCGATCAAATTAAATTAATTATTATATTATAACGCATGCGCTCTGATAACATAAAATGTCGGCTATTAGGAGTATATATACATTGTATATTTTTTATTATTTTATTTTCCTGTTTGACGCTTTCTAATTATACGTTTGTTTGAAATCAAAAGCCACTGCTATTGTTAATGAATAACCTGATTTCTATGACATGTCTAAGTTTTTTTGTATATATACAATTGCTGTAAGAGATTGCACGAGATAAAATGTTATTTTATAGCAATACATAATACACAATACTTTTCAATTTAATATTAAAAAAAAATATATATGTGAATGACACTTTATATATCAAAATATATTTAATTTTATTAGAAAGAATAATTTAATTAAAAATGTTATAGTTAGAGGATCAATTTACATATTAAAGTATTAACCATCATCAATTAATTGGAGAAATTATATGTGAACGATTGAATAAAACAGAGTATAATACACTTTATTCAATGCTTTCTATATAAGGCCTGCTATGTGTTCATTTAATTTTCTAATCATTAGCGCTGCGGTTATGAAGAATTACATTATTATAAACTAAATGTATGAAATGAATTCAGTTGATTTTGTTTTATTTTAATGTGTTTTACTATTCGTATGATTGGTAAATACATTGGTATTACAGTTGGTAACTTCTATTGGTAAATAGTTTTTATAATAGCGAGGTTGAGGTCGAAGTTTTAAACGCGAAAACGTGTACGTCGGACGTTCAGCGCCGCTTTCCTGTAAGCCTAGAAGTTTGACAATGGCGTTTGGAATGTTGAGCATGATTCTACTGACTTTCCAAACACCATTGTCAAACTTCTAGGCTTACAGGAAAGCGGCGCTGAACGTCCGACGTACACGTTTTCGCGTTTAAAACTTCGGCCACAACCTCGCTATTATTGATGAAATATAAAACCTATTTTAAAGATACGTCCTACGTAGCAGGGTCGAGAGACAGCGGCGTGAACGCCACGCCGAATGGAGTGAACAAACCGAAACAAACGAATGTGCATGCCCGGAATAATCGCGTTTAGAGTGCATCGACTACCAGGTGACGCTTCTGCAGAAGCGTCTAGTCCACGTGCGACTAGAAATCCGGATGGCACAACGCGCTGATTGGTCAGCTGAATGACGTCAACCCACTGAAATGGGAAATGCTGATCGATTATATTTTGTGGTCCTCAGAACGAAGTCATGCTGGAATAGATTGTTTTCCTTTAGTTGTAGTATGGAGCGAGTATAATACAGTACATATAACATTAATAACGTGCATTATAAAAATACAAAAGAAATCTTTTGTTCACATTTAAAATATATCAGAATCAATAGATTTTCTTTAAAGTAATAATATATTTGTACTTTTATTAAAGTGTTGACTTATAAGTTGGCAAACTACATTAAATTATTATTTTTTAACTATATGATTAATAAAACATGCAAGCTAAATTTACAAATTTACAGGAATGTTTTTAAAATGGCTTACTTTTACTTAAAAAAATTACTAAGGTTTATTTATTTCTGTTTGAACGAATTTTAACTTCACACTTGATCTTTATGCACCTCTCAACCAAATTATACATAATAGATCATTTTAATAGTGTGATTACTTTTATAAATTTAAATACCTCGTATGCGTGCACAGATAATAAATAACAGAAAAGTTATACTTTGTGACAGTTATTATTCATGAAAAATTCAAAACAAGATGGAATTTATAATTAAGACGAGCCATTTTAACTAAGTTTTGTATACCTCTGAAGAAGGAAATTTTCACAAATCTTGCTTAACAAATTATAAAGTTTAAATGTAAAAGTTATTGAAGAATTTTGAATAAAGACTATTCTTCATATATAACTCATATCAAAGAAAATTTTTGAAATGCTTCAGTTAGGATTGAGTTCTTTTGTCAATAGATATTTTTGTGCTTTTGAATGTCAGTTCAAAATCAGTGGGTTAAGAAAACACATTTTAAATTCACAGAAAGTTCATATATCTAGTTCCATAATATCTGTAAATATGTTTTAATTTGAAAAATGGTCATACAAATTTGACTAAAGTATAGTATTCCTGTATAAATTGTTGAACAATCAATAATACTGTATTTAAATTTCTTTGAATATAATAGTTATATGTTCTAAATAAGAATTTCCATAAAATACTTCATATTTAAATTATCATGATAATATTTATTTTACATTTCCATATTTCATATCAATATGAATGTCAGGAAAAAATAATGTTGCATTTGTACTGTAATATCTTCATAGTAAGCTATGTTTTAACCTTTTTTTTGTTAAAATAATACCACCATACTAATGAATAACTATTTCTAGATGCCTCATATGTGCTGTATACCTGGTTGCTAGGAACATATAAAGTGAAGTGATATCCAGTGTCTATATTTGTTTCCACAGGATTTGATTTGAAAAGCAAACCAATGGATTACAGAATTTGTACAAAAAATAAAACATTTTAAATATTAAGTTAACAATTATGCATTAAAAAGAATGAATTATGTTTAGGTGAAAATATATATATATTAAATTGTTAACTAATCTGCCTTTCCAGTCAGGACATTCTGTTGTAATATTTTTTAAAATATTACATAAAAGTTTTCTGTAAGGTTAAAAATATATATTGTCTAATGAAATATGTACAAAACACTTAATTTGCAATTTAAATTTGTTGTTTTTGATGATTTTATTACAGTAAATGTACAAAAATGCTTTATTAAAATATGATTGAGTGAAAAGGTCTACCATCTTTAAAACTACTTGATAAAATAAATCAAATACGGTAGTAAATCCAATTAAATGTGTTCAATTTAATATCTGTAAATACAAGCAAAATGTAAATGTGCTAGTATACATGATCATTATCAGTATGGATCTCTAAAACACTTTCTCCTTTATTCTGCATCATTTTCTGAATGTTTTCCTTTTGTGCTTCGCTAGGTTTTTTTCATGGAATATGCTGAATCTCTCTTCTTGGATTTCTGTTTAGTTGATTTGTATCTAGTTTGCTTTGTAATATTTTTATTTGCAGGTATATTGTTGCAGGTAGTGCTTGAATTAATGTTAAATGAGGATTCCACTGAAATTTTTCTCAACCAATCATTAAGGAAAGTGTTTAGCTCACACATTTGTATTTTATTGAGTTTTCTTTTTTTCACTATTGCATGAACTGCATTTAAATTTTTTTCCAATTCACAATATTCAGACGATTGATCAATAGTTTTAGTTTCTTTACTTATGCATACACGATAATTTTCTACACTCTTAAAAAGTGTATTCGGATCATCAGCCAAAATGTCACAAGATAATTCATTTGTTGCATTCCTGTTAGAAGTTTCTTTTTCTATTTTGATTACAGCATGAATGTGCTTACACATGTTTAAACTCACTTCGTAATCCGGACATGTACATGAATACACATGTACGCACACATTACATTTGTTACATAACAACTTGCATTGAGTATGGTCTTCAATGTTCTCATTTTTTTTCTCCACCACATATATAGAATTTGTTATGCTTTGTGATTTTACTTGCCATTGTATACTGTCAATGGCTTTGGTAATATCACAAAATCCTATTGCTTCACTTTCTTTGTGACTTTTATGTATTTTTGCTTGCCTGTGTGAAATAGTCCCCTTGCACATCTTTATGATGCGTTCAAACAATTTGTCACGAGTCATCTTTAACAACACATCAATACAATGGTCCACCCTCTTGTTCACTTTACCTTCCAAATAACAATGTTTTAAAACTCTATGCATGGCCTCCAAATACATGTTTGTGTTTATGCCAAGACCTTTTCTATAACAGTATGCCCACACTTTAGGACGAGAAGCATAAGTATGAACAAAATACTTTTGAAATTCTTTAGTTTCTTTTTGGTTTAATGATTGAATGAATTCCTTTATCAGATTTTCAAATTTTTCTGGATTTGGTTCTTCAAGAAGAACTCTTAGCATCTTGTACATAAGAGCTTGTGTAACCTTATCAGGGAAAGATGAGAGAACTTTTTTACGCCAGGCCCTATCTACATGCCATGTGCACAATAACTGATGTGTAGCAGGACCCATAATATCTTTCCACGCATTGTAAATCGCAGAGGCATCATCAGACATAAAAACAGTGGTTTCCAGTTTTCCAAGCTTTTCTCTGACGGCAGCAAAAAACAAAGAATATGAAGTTGTGTCTATTCGATTGCTTAAGCAGTATGCACATGGTAGACCACTTCCAAACTCATCAACTGTTAATACAGTACTAAGATAAAAATCATATGCAGTAGTGCCATAAGTGGAGTCCACACAGATCATCTGCTGTCCTAGCATCTTTAATAATTCTTGTTGAATAGGTAACATGATTATCAATATAAAATCTTCATTACCAAGTTTCTGTTGAGCATCAACTTCCCCTTGCTGTTTAAAATATAAAACTGGAGACTGTTCTAACGATTTCATTTTATCCACCCATAACTGCACACTGATCTTATCTTCAGGATGCTATTTCTTCTCTTCCTGAAGGTTATATGCACACTTAATGTTTTGCAAATCTTTTCTTGTCACAAGATGAATGCGAGAAAGTTCATTACTTGCAGTATCTCGAATATCATCTAAGATTCTCTGCAGGGTGACTCCATTAGCAAGTTTTCCTAAAAAGTAAAGTATTGATAATTAATCATTTATTACTTTTTGCAAATCAACCAGTAAAATACACTTTACCTGCAATAACTGCTTTTTCACTATCAGACAAATGGATGTGTGCAAGACTGAGATCATGTCCACAGTGATTTTTATGGTATTTAACTATTATTGAATTTGATGTGATGAAAACCTCAATAGAAGCAAGACATATCTTTCCACTTTTGCAAGATCCCTGTGATTTTATTTGACGTTTCCCACATCCTTTTGGAACATAATTTCCTGATCGATGACATGTATAGATTTTTTTAATTCTGCCATCGGAAAGTGTTGTTGGACCATTACGTGATATAAAAGATGATTTTACCAACTTCTCTTCTTTATCTTTCCAGACAAAAAATTCTAGTGAGAGAAAGTACAATATTAATTAGTTTCTCAGATGAGTAACTTTTATACATTTCTTTTTTGTAACTTAAGCAGCTTATTGTAACTTATAAAATTAAAATTGTATTATTATTTACTCCAATTAAACAAAGACTGTCCACAAAAAGTTCACTTTTAGGAAAACAAGTAAGAACTGTAATTTACAGTAAGTCTTGCATTTACACATAAAACACAACTTATAAAAATCCAAACCAGCTAAAAACTAAAAAGTAGTTATAAATTAACTAAAATTAACTAAAAGTAACTTCTACCAAAAAGTAGTATTCTATTCACTGTTATACAGTGTTTAATCTTAATACTTGTCATACTACAAAACTTTATCTGTTAAATACACTTTTAACATTACATGTTTCAGATATAACATTAATTTAAGAATCGCCTATACTGAGAACTACTTTAAAAACACTCAAATTATGGTTTGACACTTAAAACTTACCTGACATATCATTAAACGTTAGCTGTTCTTCACATTCTTCATAGCCGTGTTTTTCAATACAGTGCTGTCTTAAACTTTCAATTGAGACACATGCCAGGTTCAAACATTCCTCACTTAAAGAAAATGGACAAGGCAAATTTTTTCCTAACTGACATGTCACAACGTTGTGTAAAAGACGTTGATGTCTAATTAAGCTTTTCTTTGCCTTGTACTCTTTTTCACAAATGTTGCAAGGAAACATTTCGAATGCACGCTTATTTATATGTATATTTGAAAAGAAAAATCACAAATGAAAAACCAATTTAAAAATAGCCGTTCCCTGTCACGACAATATGAGGACTAGACTAATCGACCAGCATTTCCTATTTCAGTGGGTTGACGTCATTCAGCTGACCAATCAGCGCGTTGTGCCATCCGGATCTCTAGTCGCACGTGTCTAGTCCCAATTCGAGCATTAGTTCTAAATTAGGCCGCTACGGCAAACAGCGCCAATAACGGGACCCAATTTGTGGTATTTTCTGGTCATAATTAACTAATACAAATTACGAATAAAGCATTCGTAAAAATGAAAATAAGTTAAATTTTTTGATTACCTATAAATGAATGATTTTCCTCATAGTCAACGTCAGTCTTTTCGCCTGATGCAAAGAGGATACTTTTTAGCCGGACAATGCCGCACATATCTGCTATTTACTAATAAAAACAAGTAATTAGAGAAGTTGCGGCCGAAGTTCAAACGTTAAACTTGTACGGCAAGCAGAAGTACACGTTTGACGTTTGAACTCAAAGTAAAACACGTTGCACCATACGTTCACGTCGCGCACTGGCTCATGGGATAATGTTAAAAAATGGCGAAAACGTTTAACAACGATGAATGTTACCAGCGAAGGTAAATAAACAAATTTAACTATTTTAAAGTGTTTATAGAATGTTTGGTAACACTAAAAAATTATTTTTAATTAGCGTCGTGTCTCCTACCGTACGATAGGACGATAGGACTATCTCAGGTTAATGTATACCTAGGTAGTCCAAGATGGCGGCTCGTCTCCGATTCCAGAAATCAGAAGACAGGAAACAGTGGGGACGCACGTTCTAACCTAACCTAACCTATTCTAATAATTTGGTTGCTAATAATTATGGTAATTTATTAGAACAGGTTAGGTTAGGTTAGAACGTGAGTCCCCACTGTTCCCTGTGTTCTGATTGCTGGAATCGGAGACGAGCCGCCATCTTGGTCTACCTAGGTACACATCAACCCTACCTCATATTTTTGTTGAGGGAAGTAGTGGCTTATGTAAATCCGAAAGCAGCTCGGGAAATTATTTTTAGAAAATTTACAAACCCATTACGCTGTTGATGGTAGAAGATGCCGTGGAAGAACAAACCTACTACTACAGAATTATGATAAGCAGGTGTATCTAGGGTATCTGCCGCCCGGGTGCGAGAATAATTTTGCCGCCCTTCCCCCAAAGTTGTTAAAAATTTACAAATAAAAAAGATAAAGTAAATTTAATTTAATCAAAACAAAAAAATATTAAGATTATGCTAATCTTTAATTAAACTATATTTTACTAATAAAAAAAAGAAAAATGTTTTACTATTGTTATTATGTTGGTATTATTATTTAAGTTATAAATTTGTTACACAATATAAATTTAATTTAACAAAATATTATTTAAATTTTATTTAACCGCGCAAAAGCAAAATATAATCAAATTAATGTATGTACTCACCTTTAATTTTTACTGTCTCTCTAACCACGATATCAAACAAAAACTTTTTAAGCTGTTGCGATTTACACGATTACACGTTTAAAATTAAAATAAAAGAAATTATCCCGGTGCGTGCATTTCTATGCTTTGACCACAGACGAGTATTTTCCTGTAAAATCTTCCTCGCGACCGACGTGAATAATAGCTTAAGACGAGTTAAAACAAGAAACTGTTATACTTGCCAGTTGTTGTGGCCTGAATAAGTTGTGTATATAAAATTTGAATTTGAAATATAATTAATAATATTTAGAATAGTACATATATTCAAATAATATTAGAATAGTAGTATTTTAATGATAATATTTAGAATAATATTTATGTATTATATTAATTTAATGATAAATTAATTTTTCCCTTTTTTTAAGGCGGCTCGCGCCGCCCCTAGGCTTGCCGCCCGGGTGCCCCGCACCCTCTGCACCCCCGGGTCGGAACGGCCCTGATGATAAGCTATTATGAAGACAATTAATACGTAAATTCTATAGGCACTTCACATCACTTGCAAAAAAATTGAATAATTAAATAATTTCAGGCGTAAAATCTCTGTTTCTTTACAATGTTGTTCATAAATGCTTAAATAATCATTATTTTAATAAAATACGTCATAATTTTAATCCCAAACACAAAAAAATGAAGTTTAAACCGATCTCGCCATGATACTCGCCATGCTATACGTAGCGAACGCCATTATCAATTTTATAGAATTGCCAGATGGCGGCTCTCGAACGTCAGACGTTCATGTTTTGGGATGAAAACGACAGCCGCAACCTCTCTATTGTGAACTATAAATAAAAATATAACATATCTTTATAAATTTAATACTCAAAACTAATTTTATTATTCCTAAAAATTAGTGGAGTATGCACTGCACTAATTTTTAGTACACGGCAACGCGACCCATGGGGGTCTGCTGTGAATCTGCGATGCCTCCCAGAAGAACTTTCTATAAGAAACTAACCTCTATTTAGGTGTTACAAACTTAAAGAAAACATAGAAAACTCCACGTGGCTAGCCCGTTGGTAAGCGACGACCCACGACCCAAGACCAGAGTTCAGTGGTTTTATCTATTCCGCAAACTACTAGAGTTCATTGGTTTTATTTACTCAGCTACTGGTGGGCTCTAAAAACTCGTGGAACACTTTCATTTAGTTCGACTCAAATCCATACAAGGAATCCACTATTCCGTGAAAAGCCGCATTCATAAAGCTACAGAATGAAGAACGCGTCGGTAGTTCCGTTCCGATTAGAACTGTCTCGACATTCAGTATGGAACGATTTCTAGTAGTTTCAAGTCCGGAAAGATTTCGACTACTTCTAGTTGTCATGTAACGGCGATGTTTCGACGTGCATTTGTCGCATACTCACAGCAGTAAGAGCCGGGCATATCACTCTACAGCAGACTCAAACTTCTCAAACTTTCTCAAACTTTTTGTACCGCGACCCCCCTTCTTCACTTAAAAATTTCAAAGGACCCCCGAAGAATAAGTATGTGTCAAAAAACATCCCGGAGGGAGGGGTTAGGCTCGTATTTAAATATTTATATTATTTTTATTATTTATATGTGCAATTTATTTAAGTAAAAATTATTTTATATATCTTTTATTTCTATTATTTCTAAACATGAATCCATAGTAAATTTATAAAATATTTTAAAAAATTGATCTGGCATCAATTTTTCAGCGACCCCCCAAATATTTTTCACGACCCCCACTTTGAGAATCACTGCTCTACAGGACCCGAAATTGAATCTGGGCGAGCTATTCTCCAAGAATGTTTCTGAGCGGTCAGTCTTGGATTTGTCGTTCTTCTCTCCACACCGCCCGCCGCTTTCATTGTGGGTCTAGCTGGACCCGCGATGGGTATGATTAGAAAGTTTTTATTAGTTGCTACTGGGCGAAAAATTGTAGGATAAGGCAACGAAATACAATGAATATCTGCCAATAGATTTCCTATAGAAAACTGGTCCGTATTTACATGTTTGTGCCAAGAAAGTCCAAAAAACTTCACGTGACTAGCCCGTTGGTGAGACGCAAACCCTGTCTTCAGTGGCTTTATCCATTCAGCTATTGCTGAGAACGAGAGAAAAAATGAGTTTAAAAATATATAATGAGTTTAAAAAGTGATTTTCTATTTCAATAAAGTTTTGTAAGCTCTGAGCAAAAACATAATTCGAAAGTGCGAAAGAAAATTTATTGCAAAAATTTTCATATTTTGAATGTTACATTACTCCATTACTGAAACAGGTAGCACTTGCCGACGTGGAATCGAAAGTGTTACTCTGTAAAAAGTCTATTGTAAATATATAAGTATAGTATTTCATGACTACATCTAAAGATCGAGTTATAAACTCCGTAACGTAACCGTATTCGTAAATGTTTGTATTACTTTTTATTGAAATAAATAACTTTACACGTGGACTTCACGAGTAAACGACATGGCTGACTTGCATGTGGGTTGTTTACATTTAAAAAAACGTTAACTCTGCTGCTATGCGACAGAGGGAGCCTTGTCATATTTTTTTCTTTTTATTACAACAGTTTGCTACACTGGATATCTATAGTAAGGTGACCAACTTTTTTATAATGAAAAGGAGGACACATAAATTGAAAGAAAAAATATTGTAAATAAAAGAAATATTTTATTCATTGCAATAATAATACATTATAATAATCTCTACTGCATGCGCATTGGCATAGCTAGCATGGGTGACACCCGGGGCGGATATCGTGGTGTCACCCCAAGTCATACCGTGGGTGTCACCCTTCTTAACTGTTTTATAAAACAGTATCGGATTATTGAATTGTAATATGCCCGCACTCGAGCAAACTTGAACGCTATATCGAATAAGCGATATCATCACATAGATCTATATTGACTAGCGTGAATCCGTTGACTTTTTTTTTTTTTTTAGTCATGGGTTGTTGAGTCGGTCGAACTTTCCATGACTTAATGTTAAAGCGCGTTGTCAAGGTTTACTTCGCGACTTATTTTTTGACAGTCGGGTGTCGAGGGAGGACAGAACTTACAAAAGGAGGACGGTTAACTATAGCAATAGTTATAAACTACCGTAAAGCCTTTTCCGTAACAAACTTTTCTACGGTTTGCGAAGCAGTCCATCGTGACCATGCGCAAAATCATCGGTAGTTATTGCCAGATCTAACACTATAATTATTTATTCATTTTATTATTTTTTTATGACCAAAGTAATTCTTATATTAAAATTTTATATTACAGTAGAGAGTCGTTAATCTGAACCCTGGTAATCCGAATCGCCAGTTATCTGAACGATTTTCAGTCGGACTGTGTCGTACTGAATCGAACATTTTTGATACTAGATTTACTTCTAAAGTATAATTTTCATGTTTTTATATTCTTCAATATTTGTTTGTACAAAATAAAGAAATAATTTTTAACGATACAATAGCCTCGATTATTATTATAAAAATTTTTGTTAGGCTTAAAATCGACGAAAATTCAACACGAAGCGACACGCAACGGAGAAAAATTTGAACATCGGACAGGTTAATATATTTTTTCGTACATAATCGGTTATCCGAACAAATCACTAATCCGAACAACCCCAGTCTCCAATTGATTCGGATTAACGACTCTCTACTGTATTCAGAAGCGGCGTTGTCGGTCAAAAGTTACGTTTCAACCAATTTGTCAAAGTTTTGTCGGTTGCTTCCAGCACAACTTCCGATTGTATATCGACCGATGGCGACTTAGCGCATGCGCAGTTGGTCAATTTTCCGTATCCCTACCGTAAAAGTTTGATCTATCCAAACTTTTCTTACGGTATGTGGTACAGCCATACGGATACGATACGGAGTTTATAACCATGCAATACGGATACGCTTACAGCTACGGATACGGTTACGTTACGGAGTTTATAACTCGACCCTAACGATTCGGATATTTTCATTCCTGAATGGTACTTTCTTAATTCTAATAAGCGCCCTCCAGTAGCCGAGTGCGTAAAACCACCGAACACTGGTAGTTGGTAGGTAGTCGTGGGTTCGGATATGGCCATCGGGCTGGCACGTGGAATTTTCCGGGTTTTCTTCACGTTAATGACACTTAAATAGGGACCAGCTACACATAAACGTCTTCCCGGGATGCAGATCGTTCACGTGTTGCGTTGCCGTAACCAAATAAACCAAACTACAGGTATACCTCGAGTTACGTCGCTCTCGAGTTACGTCGTTCCCGATTATACGTCGTTTGTCAAAAAAGTATATGGAAAAATAAAAATCAAGTTTAAGTCAGTTTATTCGACTTTAAATCCGTCCGCCATAAACATTGAAGACGTAATATCACTAGAAAAGCGTTGAAAGTACATAAAATCATATTAAAATATGTACATTTACAGCAAATGTTAATATAATCATCATAAATCCTAGGAAACGAACCATGAAAACATCTGTGTTTCTGTGTTGTCGTCTTATTTAGCGGTCTTTAAGTGCTCATTATTGGCGTTTCCTCCATTATTGGCGTTTAGTTACGACAAAAGTCGAAACTACGACTTACGTCGTAACTACATAAGTAAATTCGACTTACGTCGCCTCTCCTGGAACCAATTACCGACGTAAGACGAGGTATACCTGTAATTCTAAAGAGCGATTATTTGTTGTAACATTGTCACAATCAGCGTCGGATCCAATAGGTGCGAGGCCCGATTGAATTTTTTTTTTTTTTTGCGGGGCCCCTCAAACTTTAAATAACAAAATTAATTAACAGTTAATTTACAAATTGAAATATGTTGATTTATTTTTAATAATAATATACCTAGATATTTATTTTTGTAACATGTACTATTTTTAAATATATAAATTTTGATGTGATGTGGGGCCCCTTCAAGCGCGGGGCCCGATTGGCACCAATCGCTCCAATCGCCTCAAATCCGGCCTGGTCACAATGCCGGGCTGCAACTTTTCGTCATAATGTTTTCAATTCTTTTAGTGTTGCCCTGTGTACATCATTCTCTTCCTGTTAACAATAGAGTCGTGTCGGTCATCTATCTAACTCGGTTCAGGGGGGAGGTTGAATCGAAGTAACGTGACTTCCATTCTAATCCGGAAGTTCGTATGTAGTTAATCTGGGCCTCCTGAAGCTTTCCACTTCTGGTCTCAATTTTCAGCTGTCTAACTCCTTTCTCGAGTTTAAGGAAGGGCAGACAATCAGAATTTATAAGTCTGCTATTTTTTTCAAATTGTAGCCGAATGATTTTTCTATAAATAAGAACACTTTTCCTGCAGTTTATGCAGTTTGTTGTCAAAATTTAAACACTATTATCACACCAAAAGAATTATTTTAGCATTTTTACAAGATTTGTATTTTAATTAAACAAGTTTTATATGAACCCTTCGGACAAGTTTTATATAAACTCTTCGGACGTTAAGGTTAGCAAGTTCGATCACATGCTGGGCCATCACAACCTATCAAACACTTTTTAAATATTAATAGTAGACTGGTATTAATTGGTATTAATTAGGACCATCCTCTCTTCCAGGAGGAGAACAACGTCTACTTTTAATCGAATTACTTCAACTCCCGTAAGTCTCTTCTTTCTATTGGACCCAGCAGTATGGTGGCATTCGAATAGGAAAATTACATAATGCAAGATTACCGGCGAGCCCAAAATATGTTTTAAGTGGTTTTCGAAGGTGTCGAGTTTAAATATTTGGTCTGTTTTTCGCAAAATTTGATTCGTTGGCAGATACCCTTTTATATTCGGTTGTGAACGGTAGAGTTTCTTAGAGTTAACATTAAAGAAAAAACCAATGAAATTGTCATTTAGTATCGCAAAAAACGTGACAATGGTAGGTTAAAATAACCAAACTCTTTATATGGTTTTCGTTTTAATGTTTGTTATAGTATTTTATTTATATAACTACAAAAGTTATCTTACGCAAGGGTTTATCATACCAAGTACCCAATCTAACACACTTTAACGTCTTTTTAAATTGTGTACAGTAGAGGAATAAAGAATTTTTAAAATGTGATAAACCCTTACGTAAGATAACCTTTGTAGTTATATAAATCAAATACTATAATATAATATAATATAATAGAAGGATTAGAAGTACGAAATTATCTAATAATCTTAATGTTTGTTGTCATTTTTTGCTCGGGCAACGCTGGGCTTATCTGCCACTAATAATATAAACTGAAAGTAAACAGCACTTATCCGGTAAGAATCTTACAGGTCGCCAGATAAGTTTTATAAAAAAAGTAAAACAGAATTCCTCAAAATGTAGCTCAAATTATTTTTAAAATGGCTCAAAAAGTAGTAAGTCGGCAAAATCTAGTAGCCTATAGCCCTACAAATATCTAAATCTGTTACTCGTATCTTGCAATTCCGAAACCCAGCCGTATTTATGAGATAAGAGACAAAAAGGTTAGTCCATGAGTATAGTAACACCAGAAAATGTGTTACTGTTAAAGCATAGCTATATTGACCAGATTAGAACTGTTCTTTGGCTATTGTTCTCTTATAGCATGGAGGCACTTCGATCTAAACGAACGAGTTAACATATGCATATCACAGTTCTGAGAGTAGCCGTTTTTCGAACTAACCGAATTCCATAACATGCAAATCTTTATATCTCCGGCCGAGACAAAAGTACATTTACGAATTAACGGAATTTCGAATTATTCGAATTAACGAGGATTTCTTGTACTAGTATTCAGTGATTTTATCAAATCGGCAGCTGGTGAACCAATGAGGACTATAGGATGTGTTATAGCGCTTTTCTTACTCTGTCTGTCCCGTAAACACTAAAAGAATTTTTTTCAAGCCCATCGTGGATTTGGTCAGACCTACAATGAAGCGACCGGACAAAGAATCAGAGTCTGACATATCTGGGACAGAATAATTTTTTCAACGGTCTACTAGTAGCCGAGTGCATAAAATCACTGAATACTGGCCGTGGGTTATTTCCCGATCAACAGGCTAATTACGTGGAGTTTCGGACTTTTTTTACCTTCTAACACCTAAATGGCGGCCAGTTTCTCTTATAATACTCCACAGAAGCACCCCTTGAAAGATCGTCCATGCGTTGTGTTGCCTTTTCCCATTAATTTAATCGCAAATGCTTTTTAAAAAATTAATAATGAATTTATTTAAATTTATTATTTAAGATCTATTTACTCATTCATCATTCTTACTTTCCCGGCTTTTTATGAATATAACACGAGAAATTATTGGAATTGTGTCAAATTTTACCCTCTTGGGTTTTTGTAAATCTCGACGCTTTGAGACCCTCTGAACTCCCCAAAAAGTATATGTGTATGTGTTTAAGAAACGAAATTTGTCATGGTACCTTATATATAAGGGATATTGACGCTATTAAATTTTAATGGTTAGAAGTCGAGGGATGGGGAGATGGAGGAGGTCATGCGTCATATCACGAATGGATTCGCACTCAATGAAAATTTAATCGTCATTAGTATTTACAACTTAAAAAAAAAATTTCTTTATCCTCAAAATTAAGCTTTTCGTCATTTTATAATAATTAATAATATAAAAGTTATTTTTAAGCAAAATCTCATAACATGGCACCAAAGACAATTTTAATTTTGTGTTAATATGTCTTACTTGTTAGTGTTTTTCGCAAGAAAAATTACACACTCGTTGCTGGATTTTTTAAATGTGGAAATACAGTATATGTAAATAATTTTTTATTAACAAATCATTTACTATTTATAATTAATTCTAATAATTACAGCCTCTAAAAACAAAAATAGTTATAAATTCGTAAAACTATTTCGAGCCAGCTACCTCTTTCTTATGAAAATCTTTTTGAAATAAATGAAACGTATCCAAATTGAATTAGGTAATTAAGAAAGTTTTGATGTTTAGATGAAAATCGCATACAGGCTCCTGTTCTGGGTAATTTTCCAATCCTGGTTTTGAAATAACAGTTTCTACCAGAATTAAGTTAAGGAAAATAGTAAGAAAAATTTTTGATTTTCGTAATATTTAATATTTTAAGTAACGATAAATTATGTATTTTGAAGCGAAAGAAGAATAAATATTTTTTATATAAAAGTTTTTTTTAATTAAAAATACTACCATTTTTAATTAATGTTGAAAATAATTCATCGTAAATTAAACTACTGTTACCAATCGCATATTGTATTGATCATTTTATACTTTGATTTCGTAACAGAACGTACTGTATGTTTGAACTTTAAATGGATATTGGGAGCATTATTAATACTCTATAAAAAACTCAAAAATCAAAATAGTAATAAATAGTAGAGCAAAACTTCCATTTCTTAGCATTTTTTGTGATGCTTTTAAATCAATTTTGAAACAGTTTTTTGTCAATCTCAATTTTGAAAATTGTGATTTACAGAAAGCTTTCCTTATACTGGTATATTTTTAATATAACATTAATCCTTTTTTATTATGAAACGTAATTCAACGTCGCGGTTTACTTTTCCCTAATCGCTCACTAGCAGCCAAGTAGATAAAACCACTAAATGCTAGTTTTGGATTCGCGCCTGATCAAAAGACTGGCCACACGAAGTTTTCTGGATTTTCTTCATATGTGTAACATTTAAATAATGGCCAGTTTCCTATTGAAAGATAACATTACGAATATCAATCTGGAACTAACAGTTACATTACTATTTCAAGTCGACAGCCAGAGATAACTGTCGACTTAGAATAGTATCTAAGTAGGTTTAGTCTGGAACACTGCAACTTCTGTCTCTTTTAATTAGAGAGAAAAGTTGACAGAAATTCTACTTTTTTCTAACCTGCACGAGATAACATTCCAGAAGTAAGAAATTGCTTGAAGATGACCTGTGGAACAAGTGGAAAACGTTTGCATAATTAAATTAATAATTTCTCAGAGGTATAAGGTGTCTGAGTAGTATCGTAATTTATCATTTATGCATTTTAACTTAAACATATCCGAACAGATATTATCTTTACATAGGCCTATAAATATCAAAAATTAAGGATCAGCTTTCTTAATTTCTTTTATAATAGTTTCCGTTCTTTTTTTTCGGAAATTTCTTCCGTTATTAGGTTATATTAGTGAGACCAAGCTTCTGAAAACAAAAAAATGTTTGGAGATTGCAATAAAATTGATCTAACAATAGTATAGGATAATTTAATATGGGATTTTGTAATTATTATTATTTAACACTAAGTAGAGTTCAAGATTAAATGCTTGTTAATCTAGAGACAGGTATAATTACTGTAACTAAAATGTAATTTTTATAATTATGAGAAAAATCAGAGATAAAAGAAGAGATTCTAATGAAAACAATTTTTATAATTACAATTAATTTTATGTAAAAATTACGTATGTACTGTACAGTACGTTGAAAAATAATGATGATTTTGATTGTTACAAAGATAGACACAGGTGTTTTTAATAAATAAGAATATTTATTCAAAATTCTAATACTGTATTTAGAAACATTTCAGAAGCCTAAAGCAAAGTTTGTCCTTCATTTTGTCATGAATTCATAATCGTAAGTATGCCTCTTATATGAGTAGGCATACTTGTCGAATTATTGATAATTGCTCGGAGCTGTTACAGTCATGGCTTGAAACAGAAGCAATTAAATTTCGTAAATTATGATAAAATTTAAACATAAGTTTACAAATTATAGAACAGAATCTATCAATTCATTGTACGATTTCATGCAGTCAGAAATTATGGTAGGATCAGAATGAACTTTGTTGGAATGAGTGAGTGCACTGAAGTTCACATAAATTAATAATAAAAAATAAAATAAAATATAGACTTCCCTCTAACACTAAAATTGCGATTTATTATCTTAGTCGATGTTTCAATTATTTCACAATAGGAATATGAGGAAGGAAACTAACCGTTATCGGTTTTATCATTGTAGCATCCTATTAATTGAAGAGTCGTATTTATTATGTTTTTTAATTTTAAATGTTTTAAAATATCAATTATACGTTAGAATTTTCTCAATTTAACGAATTTTTTTCTGTTCACTTTCATAATATTTCTTTCAGAAAATTATAGAATAAAAGATATTAAGTAAATAAATTATTAAAATACAAGATAGATATAACTTATATTCTTCATGTCTCAGAATAACAAAAATAACTAATGAATTGACATTTTCTACCAGAAAGGAATAAGTTACTTGTCATATTAAAAGGTTTTTGTGGCTTTTTAAACATAATTTCATATATAAAAAATCCTTGCTATCAACAAGAAGTCCTTTTCTATTATGAATACTTTAAATCTAAACCTAATATATATATATATATATATATATATATATAGGTTTAGATTTAAAGTATTTAAAGTATATATATATATATATATATATATATATACACTTAATTAAAACTATACTAGGAAATATGTGCTCTAATCAGACTCCTAGTATTAAATAATTAAAATAACAAAGAAAAGCATAAAAAATGCTTAGTTTTCTTTTTATAATTTCGATTTGAAATAATTAATAAAATAAGTGATTACATTAACAAATTCTTTTAATTGAGAGAATTAAGTGTGTTCTATTGGATGTCTGTCATTCTGAAATACTTCATTCTAAAATGTACTTTAAGGGCCATTAAAACTCAGTATATTTATATCTCGATGACAGTGGCTCACTCAAGACTAAATCTTGAGTGAGAAATCAAGAAATCTTGAGATTAAATCATCGATGACCAAAGTTTTGTCATTATTTTTTCATTATTTTATTAAAATTAAATTTAAGTTATTTATTTTAATTAATTAATCTAACCGAAAATTAAAGACTTCAGAACATTTTAATTAATTGCAGTGGCCAACGCCGTGGAGAAAATTGTAGGAAGTATAGCTCATGAAAGATGAGTTTTAAATAGAAATAGAAAATAGATATGTAGAATAGCATTTTTATTTAAAACTCATCTTTCACAAGAAATAATTACGACAATAATAAGTAAGAATACATACACAATACAAGAATAATATAACATTAATACAAGAATATATTATATCCTACTGTCATTTAATGTTAAATGTTTTAGTTAGAGACAAAAATAAAAATAATTTATTAATTCTAATTTATTTGCTAATACATCAATACATGCGTCATAATTACATTATAGATTAAGAATTTGCTTTGAACATTACTTCAATGAATTTTTCTGGCTAGATCACAGACTTATACAGGTATTTTAGTGATACAAATACAATTGCTTATTTTATTAAATCAATAATTATTATTTCTTATAAATCAAACAGTTATTTTTATTATTTAGTTTAATTAAATTAGTAATAATTTGTTACAAATGGTTTGTCATTTTAATATATCATGACATAAAATGAAAAGAATAAATATTCTGTAACCTCAGTGCTCTTTGAGTAGAAAGAGGTTTTATGCTACCGTATCGTAGTATAAAAAAGTTACAGTATTTAAGAAATAAATTTTCTAACAACAAAATTTACAACTCATGCAATTAATATGTTTATTATTTATGTTAGAATAAACTTTTTCATTTTTAAATAGATTTTGGACATATTAATACATTCAAGATTATATGGAAGCAGTTTATAAAATTAACTGTTTCTATATCATTAATTTCACAGATTTTATCAGATTCGATATATGATGAAAAGAGTTATAATTTCAAATTTTTTAAATCCAAATCTAATTTTTCACACATTAGAAATGATATTTTAATCGTAACTTATTAACTATTTCTTTAACCGAAGAAAGAATTTAACCAAGATTCTGTTTATACATTTCTTGTAAATGTTCAAAAATTAATGTCAAATATTTAATACGTTGTATTTTAATTTCAATAAAAATGTTAATATTTTTACTTTATATAAATTTAGAACAAAATTTAGTTATAAAAAGTATATACAGTATTATCAGAGAATCGATGATATTTAAATATTTTAAATTAGATTATTTTGTTATTAATTCTGCTGGAATCTTAACTTGAATAATGAGAATTTCAAATAAATTATCCTTAATTATTACACTTTTTAATAATATAATTATTAAATATACATGCTACACAGTCAAAAAATTCTTAAGCACAGATACATACACGAACAGCAGATAAAAACATAATAGTTTGTTCTGGGATGCATATACTTTTGGAATCAAACTGATCCAAGATTACTATGATCTTTCAAATCGTGTATACAAACGAACTATAGCGATCTGTTCAATCTCTACCCGTGTATATAAACTCCATCTAGGATCAACTGGATCGCGATCAAAGTAATCCGAGCGGAGGGTAGGATCGTTCGGATCGGATAAAAAAGATTAAAGATGGCGACCTCCTTGGTCAAAGTCAATCTTTTAGTTGACAGCAAAGAAATAAGTTTAACTGTCAGTAATGAAAAATATTAAAACTTATAAATGGTAAGTAAAAACATCATTATTAAAATATCCGATAAACTGAAGGAACTGAGATGAAAAAAATAAGTATTAAGAGACAATTTTGAGAGATTGTATGGCAAGAATGCATAACGTGCATCTTCCCATTTTGCTATTTTGCGAGCAATTTTGTTCACAAAGTAAATGTGATTTGATATTACTTGTATACTTTCCGCCAACTAATATACATGACGATGTCGCTTTTGTCACGTAATACAGATCAAGCGATCTGTATCACGTGGCAAAGGCTGATCCTATCTTACAGATCGATCCATCTGAAACGAAAAGTTTATGCACCCTTGTAGTTTACGTCTTGACCCTTATTAAGTATAAGCAGAGTGTGATACAATCCAACAGCACCAAACCATAATAATTTTATAATTATATTAACTTTTATGAAGGTTACAGATTATGATGTTAATTAATTTTTAATGATAGAATTAAACCTATAACTATTAGAATTTTTCAAAAAATTATGTAGAAAGTAACAAAAAATCGAAGTTTAATAAAAGAACCTCATGGTAAATGTTCTATCAAACAAAATTTATAGATAGTTTATAAATAAATATTAAATTTATAGATTTATTCAAAGATATAAAGATTCTTTTCATTCTAGAAAGACGTTATTAAGATGCGTATAAACTTCAGCGCACACGGCATGAGCATACATACATTCGTGCATGTTGTAAATTCATGTGCTCGAGTATTTTTGCGAATATATTTTAATTTTTATATTGACAAGAAGGCAAATTGTATATGCTCACATCGTTCCACATTCATTTGTGTTTATTTTGGTGAAAATATGGAAAGAAATGATTATAGCTGCCGCTGCTGCTTTTCTGCTGATTAACTCGGCAAAGAAGAAAAAGAAACTTTTAGATTTCACTATCTGTGCAGTCGAATGTTTCGTGATCTTGTTTAACGTGTCACTCTTGTTTTTAGAATAGTAATAAGTATTGTTTGAGGTCTCATAATACAAGACATTTTTTGTAAATATATCTCATTACTCTATTTCATTCTTTCCAGTTATTTGAATAACAAAATAAAAACTATAAAGAATAATAAATTAACTAACTAGGGCAAGAGCAGATATCACAATAGTAACGATCAAACTGAGAACAGGTATGCAAATGATTTATTTATTATTGTTTTTTGTGCGGTGACGACAAGCCGAAAATAAATGGCTTGCATCCGCATGCATACTCAATTTTGTATTCACCTACATTCATAATTAAGGCTAGGACATCTAGGTACTCAAAATCATATAAGTTATAACTTATGTCCTTTTGTCATGTCATGCATTCTATTTTCCTCTCCATGCGGGTTTAATTTCTGTGTATAGTATTACATATTAACGCGTCGTATTATTTTTCTGACTTCCTCCAAAAAGAATCAGTATCGTAGAGCGACAGGTAACATCATTCATTGCCTTTAAACAGTCTTTAGGTCCATGCACTATCAGTAATTGGGCATCACTCTATACAAGGAATGGCCGAAATTGAGAGAGTATATATAAAAAATAAGCATGGAAAAATGTATTAATAACACATAGCCAATTAGAATCAGTGTTTCATCTACAGCACGAACTATATTCTACTAGTCATACAAGTATAATACTGTACTCCAGCAAACCGAAGTGCCGCCGTTATTACTATTGTGCATTCAAGACTTTATCGAAGATTTAAAGTACTTATGATCATTTTGAGTTAAAAGTTCATTGTAATTTGCGTGCATTTTGGGAGTAATTATATATTTATTAAATATTTTCCTAATTGCTTCGTGTTTATAGTTGTGTGAAAGGAAAATGACTTTTATTCCGGTCCAGGCATTATTTGCGTGGAGATTTTTAGTAGTATTAGGGGCATGTAATTTGTCCTTTAAGCTTATTTACTTGTCATGTGAATAAACTATTAGTTAGAAAACATTTTATAACTTTTTGAGATCATTTCTTCAATGTCGGGGATCCTTAAACTACTGTACACATAATTAAAGGGGAAAGGATTCACCAAAAGTACATCATTATACATAACAGGAAGAGAGGAAATCAAAAGTGACAAACGCTGAACAGGTAATTAATGGTCAGCCCATAGCTAATCAACGTAACTAATTTTAAATTACTATTTGTTTTATAAACGCATGGCTGTCCATAAATTACGTTATGTAAATATGGCGGTATGTACCGTATTTTACGGACTATAAGACGCACCTGAATTTTGGAGGCAATTTTTCGAAGAAAAAAGTGCGTCTTATAGTCCGTAAAATACGGTATATGATGGTTACACTGCTAGAAAGAGTTTACAGAAACGTTACGTAATATTGTACTAGGATTTCAATCCTTGGGTAACAGAATGATTCATTTTTCTTTCCGAAGAATTTCATAATGAATCATACTGTTTCTCACTGTTTTATACATAATTAACATGGTCTTAATTAAATGTTCTGGAACAATTGTAACAGTATCCAAAATTCATTGATTAGAATAATCGATTTTATGTTTTAATGGAATCGTAATGCTAAGAATTAGTAAATGATTCAGAATTCTCATATATGAAAATGGCAATAGCAGGCTAGGTGTTCAATAAAAACTATTCGATATAGCAACATTTACTCTATTAAATAATTAAATTAACGATTGCACTCGCTAACGGCACAGTACAAGGTAATGCAGTGTTCCAGCTACCGACACCCTCTGTTACGTGCAGTAATTACTTCCGGTCGTCATCTTGTTTACAAATATGATGTCTAAAAGCAAGATGGCAAAAGGTGCCATTTGTGCCTATAACACGAATAATAAGTGCATTAATAGGATGTTCTGCACAAATCTCTGATACTATAGAAATTTATTATGTTTTTAAATAATTAATTTACGTGAGCTGAGAAAACGAACAGATAATTGTTAAAATTTATCTATTTGAAAAGACAGCTTTAAATATCGGCCGATATAGTATGAAGGAAATGCTGTATATAAAAATAAGATCGGAAATTAATTGTTAGCTGCAAACTGAAACATTAGAAGACCATAAGTAACAAATATACTGAAGATAGCCAAAATAAGATTAATATCTACATAAAACACGTTCAGTGCAGAAATTCTAGGAGTATCTTGAAGAATGCTCATATAAACTCGGAATGCAACTTCTTGCATAGATTTATCAGTGAAAGATAATGATATTTTATATAAGGAAGTTCCAATATTCTTCGCTGCTTTAGTCATTTTTGAAGAGGAAACACAAATATCACAAAACATCAAAAAATGAAAAAAAGAGAAAAATATTAATTTACAAGTACTTACAGAAGTGTCGCTAGCTTTCTTATTAAAACTAAATCCAATTTGGAAAATAATTGATCCACCTCCAAAAACTAACCACAAAAACAATATCGAAGAATAAATATCTTGTATTTCATTTATGACATTCATCAATTGCATGTATTTACGTGATGTCATAATAACTTGATTAGATTCCTTGGTTTCATTAATCATCCTATTATACAATAGAACAAAAGAATTCTCAAATTCTTTGCATATAGAAGCAAAGAAAAGCAATAAAAAATTGAATTCGGGTACAATGAAAAAAGTAAACATGGAATTAGGAAAATGTGAAAAAATAAAGCCGTAAGAACCTGAGAAATTAGTTTCAAATAAGATATTTATATTATGTAATGATTTTTCTTTTTCAAGATTTACAACATCGAAGTATAAAACAATATTATATATCAAGCAATCTATCCATATTGCACAACACTTAAATAAAAGTATTCTACGGTTGATAACATTATTTGAGCTATACTGTAAGTTCTCGTATATTTCGTTCATCTTAAGTAAAATTTTATTCTTATTGAAGTGAAAATGATATACGGAAAATATAAATACAAAAAGAAAACCAAAGAAATACGCATTTATAAAACAAATAAATGCAGATGGCTTTTCTTTTCTCCAGGTTATAAAACATCGACAAAGATAAAGTATTACATATATCTTAGCTACTATTAACATTAAAATGTTGTGCATAGAAAATCGTTTTCCTCGTTTTAAACCTAAAATATTCATATTTTTGAATAAAGGTGTCCAATTTCTCTCAAATATCAAGCTTTGGTTATCGATATTTTGAATCTTTGATTGATGATTCATTACTTCCAAATAATTCTGTTAATTAACCTGAAAATAAGAGCGACGATTAGTAAAGTGAAAACAGCGGTGGGAAATCTACCTCAATAATAATAACAATAGCCATAGTAATATCTTTATTGTATAAATACAAAACAGCAAATGAATACAAGAATTTGTATGAACTTGATTTATAATGGCGTGTCAGTGTAAACTATAAGATACAAAAATTCGAAAAATAGTACGAATCATTTTAGTCGGATTTTCACCTAGCAAAAGTTATGAATATATTGGAACTTTTTAATATTAAATTTAATTAAAACTTATTATTATTAATGAACAGATTCAATGGCAGCCACGGTCTGTCAGATACGCGTGCGAGCGCACAAGTGAATTAAAATGTAGTTGTTAAGAACAACTGTATACAATAGGAATGTCTAGATGTAATGCTCATTTATATAAAATTATTATTTTTATAATAATTTTATGTAAAGGTAATTTTTATTATAACTTAAATTATTATTGTTTCCATTTGAATTATTTTGAAGTCTAATTTATATTTTTGATATTCTCAAAAAATTTATTAATTGCAATTTTTCTACTAAAGAAACAGATGATACAAAATTATAGTTTTAGGTTATTACTAAGTTTTTTCATCCCTATATGAATACATCAGAACTTAAAACTTCAAATTAGAACTTTAAGTTTTATATTGTTATGTTATAGTTATACTATGTAGTTAGGAACGTCCCGATACTGCCGATACCGATACAGTATCCATACTTTCCTTCGACACCGAATACTTTTTATACTCGATACTTTTGGTCCGATACCAGTATCGATAGTTTTCCTCGAGTATCGGATCTCGCATCATTCCATTTTTCGCAGACAGATGAGATCCAAACGAAATGGGATTTTGCAGCTGAATCCAAAACCGAAATCGAATTTGAGTTTTAAAGTCAGTTTCGGTCGAAACCGAAATCAAAGCTTATATTATTTTTAGTTAAGGTAAACCTATAGAGTAAATACGTGGTATTAATGACTAAAAATCAATAAATTTATTACGTCAAATTTTATTTTCGGAATCTATATGCAGTGTGCTTAGAGTTCAGTTTTCTATTATTAAATTATCTCACCAATTATTTGAAAAAATTGAACGTATATTAAAATCTCAAATCTACTGATATGAATACAGTATTGGTAACATTTAGTTTATATTAGAAATAGTAAGCTGTAAGACTAAAATTTTATAATAAAATTTTAAATAAATTTTAAAGTTTTATAATTTGTCATTAATAGCTAATTAGAATAAATCATGCTACTTATTTTTAAAAAGTTCCAATTACACAAAACGTTTGAAAATCAAGCTACAGACTAAACATCACAGCCGGCAAGATTTCCAGTTTCGATATCCGATACCGACACCGACACCGACACCGATACCGATACTTTTGTGGTATCGGGAATGCATGTGTATAATATGTATAATATTTATTTTAACAAGAATCAATAATGCAGTGACAGTAGATTTAAAACACTGGGCAAATTTTCATTCTTTATTCGGTTGGTAATAAATATGCTTTAATTAGAATAAATGTATAGAAACTAATTAAAAAAAGATGCTCGGGTGATAAACTGAAAGGATCCTTAAAAAGGACAGATGATAAACCGAAATCACATAATTAGTTATGTGCCTGATGATTTATCCTGACGTGACATAAATTCGACATCCCGGCCTAGAGTTTATTGTTTATCATGAAAATACATTAAATCAAATAAAAATTTGTAAATTCTAGAATTTTATTGATTTATTTGAATTAGATTCAAGAAAATGAAACTAACCTCGGTATTGGATGTCCCTTTAGAGAAAAGTTATGGATTATTTTTCGTCAGAAAGATGACTGAAACTATCACAAAACCACTTTGAAACGTTATGTGGAAGATACCGCTTTTAGTTTTGCAAGTTCATACTGAGCATGTGCGAAAAGCGTCGTATTCTCCAATTCCTTTTGTTCTTTCGTTTAACTTCTTTTTTTTTTTTTTTTTTAATTTGGCAAAGAAAAGTTGTATGTTTTGCATCTTTACATTAATGTTTCATTTTCTTTTCTGAGATGAATAGCTAGAAAATGAATTATCGATTCTTTAAACTTCTTTATAAATTATAATTGATATTAGTAAATATTTTTCTTGAAAGGTTATTAAGTTCTATGTTTAATAATAGAACATATTTTAATTGATCCCATCTTATAACTTAATATCTCATTAAATTCTGCAGAATATTGAACGTATTTTTTCTATAAGTTTTTGCGGTTTTATTTATTAAAAATCTAATTTTATTCGCAATAAATAACGAAATTTTTTAAAGAAAAATTGTTACACGTTCAGTGACAAAAATATTACCCAGAGAGAATCGTTCAAATACTGAAAAATTTGCTATGCAGCTGTCAGACTGGTTTTTTAAATGATTATTGTCGTGATCCAATTGTATGCCTGGTAATTCCGTTGGAGCGACTTAAAATCGACACATCACTATTCAGTGAAAGACTCGCAGAGACTCTGTTCAGTTTTCATCTGTTGCTTAGACATCTTTGAATGCCAGGTATTTCTGTACGACAGTTAAAACATTACGCGCATCTGACGGAGTTTGACGAAAGTCGTATAATTAGACTGAAGGAAGCAGGGTGTCCTTTTGCCAAATTGTTTACCATCCTGGGTCGTTATGATTTGAGTGTCAGGAATTGTAAAGGCAGCGGAGACGTGATGGTACACATATACGATGCCCAAGTTCTGGATACACCAGACAGACAGCAGAGATGATCACTTAATCATGGGCAAGTACAAACGGCCTGAATACCGTCTTTGTCCACCATCCAGAAACGGGTAGAAGTTGTCATTGCATATTTATTAACTTTTATTCGATTTATCAATAATAGTGCAGAAAACATTAAAATTTGTAAGTCATTCGTTGACTGTAGTTTATTTAAAACGTATTTATTTTCATAAAGAAATTTAAGCGTAATACATGTTTACGAAAACAAAATATATAAGCGACAATTGATTTTTCCGAATAAACATGAAACAATGTAGGTCATAAGCTAATATTACTAAAAATCGTTAAAACATTTTTAATAGAGAAAATAGACAAAATATTTTAAATTAAAATTAAATAAATGAAATAAATTTTAAAACTTGAATTTTATTGCTGCATCTTATCGTATTATCTTTATAAGCATGATAAATTCTCTCATTTTACTTTCCTGGCTATTATGCATAAACAACAACGGAAAGTATTAGCAATCGCGTCAAATTTGACCCTCCGAGTGTTTTGCAAATCTTCACAGTTTGGAACCTCTAAACCCAAAAGAAAAGACAAAAAGAAAAAAAAAATTCGGGGATATATATGCATCCCCGGATATAGATAGATAGATATAGATATAGTGTGTGTGTATGTGTGTATTGGCACTTATTTCGTTTAATATCTCAGGATGGGGTAAATTTTTAAGAATTAAGAAACGAAATTTAACACGGCAGCTTGTGTATAAGGAGCTTTGATTCTGTCAACTATTAATTAAAAGTTTGGTAATTAAAGGTCGAAGGGATAGAGAGATAGAGGGTGGTCAAGTATCATATCTCGAGTGGGACCAGACTTAATGAAGTTTTTACTTGTTAGCATTTACAACTTTTTAAAAATAATACCCCTATCTTTATCCATACTTTTTAAAATAATATCCTCAAAATTAAGCGTTTTGTCATTTTATAATAATGAAAAATATAGAAAATTTTTTATAACACAATCTCATTACAGATGGCGCCACATACAATTTTTGGTTAATGTTACCTATGGTAGCGAACATGGCGGCTCGTCTCTGAAACAGTGGGGATGCACGTTCTAACCTAATCTAACCTATTCTAATAAATTGCCATAATTATTGCCAACCAAATTATTAGAATAGGTTAGGTTAGGTTAGAACGTGCGCCCCCACTGTTTCAGAGACGAGCCGCCATGTTCGCTACCATAGGTAACATTAACCCAATTTTTATTTATTTATGATTAATAGTATAAAGTTACTTTGAAAATAAAATCTCATAACAGCCGGAAAAGTTATGCTATTCGTTGCTAGACTTTTTTCTTCGTACGTTGTAGAAGCAAAACTTTATTCGTTTTCTTATATGCTTGTTTTGAATTGCTTTAATTATTTTTGTTATTTTAATTGAATTTGTTAACTGTTTCTGTGGAAAGCTTTCTCCATATTTGCACAAGCACAATATTTTATTCTTTAAAAATATTAATTTACAATTCTTAATTATTTTTTAAGGAAAAAAATCAAGATAAATTCTATTTTGCTTTAAAAGATGTTTAATTTTCGCTATTAATACAATATGCTTTTTAAATTAAATATGACGATATATAAAATACAATGCAAAGATAGTTGTCACATTATATTACAGTGTAACAATTTATTAAAGTTTATAATAAATAAAATATTATACAGCTGAATTTTATTTTATAAGCTAATGTTTTCACTATAGTTATTACATTTACATAATCATCATATATGTTTCTTTCTTATTAACTCATAAAAATATCTAATTTGAAACTTCTAATCAACAGAAAATTTAATTTTATTTAATTAATACATTGTGTATCGAGAATAGAATTTTCCCCATACTGTATGGTATTATATTTTGCATCTTGAAATATAAAATTACTTTTCTGTAACCAAATTAAAATTATAAAAAAAACAATAATTAAAAAAGTATGTTAATGAATATTCATTATAAACTTATAACTAAACGTGATAAAATAAAAGAGAACTAAATATGATAACACTTTTTGTTCTGTACGAGTATATACATACATATTTACACCTATCTTGTGTAATGTGAAATTCCATGCTTGACAAGATATCTGGTGTCAGCCAATCAGCAAGTTGACATCTGGAAAGCTGAAGATTATTTATTTATTTTTTCTGAAGGAATATTGTGATGTTTGAGTTTAAATTTAATAGATTTTCTTGAAGACATAACAAATGATTTGACTAAAGACACAAATATTATTTTACATGCAATAAATATATATTATTCAACTTTTCTACTATATAAACATACAGTATATAAGCAAACCTTTTGGATTCAATACCTAGAATCGCATACAGATGCTATTTTGTATTATGTATAACTATGCTTTCAAAATAATGTATTTACAGATATTCCTCTGAACAATTATGTAATGAAATTTTCGATTTCACTACAGATTTATGTAGGTTGTTTATTTTGATTTTATGATTTATATATAATTTGAAGATTTTTGATATTCTTGCACATCTTGCTAGCTGTTTTGAAAGATTATTAATATGATTTATCCACTTTAGCTTGTCTTTACAGAAATAATGATAGTCATTTCCACATTTGTTTTTGTTTCATGAGAATTGTTTAGGACTCCGGATACAGATCAGCATAATTATATTGTTTATATACACTTGCTATTAACAAATATACTAAATAATATTGAATTTAAATATAGAGTTTTATTGATTTCATCCTCAGCTTTAAATAATTATGATACTGTTATTTATTTTCATGACACATTTTCTTTGCACTAAGTAAATTATTAACTATTGTAATGGAATATTTCTCATCGTAGAAATGTCTTTAATTAAGCTTAAGAAGAAATATAAAATCAAGTGTGTTTGAGGAATCGATAAAAATACTGAGACTCATGCGTATTCAAATTTAAAGTCAGAGTTCGTGTTGGTTCGATACCAACACGAACTTAATGTTATTAATGCGGAGATATCATTTCTATATCCGGTTTATGGCATCTGACGTCGCCTTCCGACCTCCAAGAACCCTCTCTATCCATACACCATTCCTCTTTAATCCCGTTTTCACTACATGCTAACTTTACTCGGTCGTACCAAGTTCGCCTGGGTTTTTTTTTTTTTTTTTTTTTTTTTTTTTTTTTTTTTTTGTAGAATGTATTTCATTTACATTTTCGGGAGTCTCTCATCACTCATTATTTTCACATGTCCAAACCAAATAAGTTATTTCCTCTGTATTTCTTCCATAACCGTCTCCTTCAATCCCATTAGGTCTTTGATCCTCTCATTAGTTATTCTTTCTCTTTTTGAGATTCGCCCGATCTTCTCAATGAATCCATTTCAACTGTTGTTTCTTTTTCTTTTCCAGTCATTCTCCATGCTTCCGCTCTGTATAATAGAATGCTTTTAAGAATAGCATTATATATTCTTTTTGTTCTTGATCTAGTTATTTCTTCACTCCACCATATTCCATTTAATCTTTTAACTGCTCTCTTAGCTCGTGCTAACCTTGTATTAATTTCTAATGCATCTCTCCTATCTTGATGAATTTGTATTCCAAGATAATTGTAACGCATACATCCGTCAATCTTTTCTCCTTCTTCCAGTTGCATGTCTGTTTTAGCCTCTCCTAAGCATAAATATTTTGTTTTACTCATGTTTATATATAAACCTTCTTTAAAATATTCCTCTTTTATTTTTCTTGTCATGTATTCCAGACCATCCTTATAAGATATCATTTAAAATCTTAAATGTAATTGTTGATTAATTTATACTTAAAAAGGAATAGGTTCTTACTTTTTATACACTATTTTTTAAAACAGTTTTTTAAAATAAATATGATCATTCTTAGACTTTTTATTTTTCCATTTTTTCTTTTTGAAACATACATTTAGTATGAATTTGTTATATGAGCTAGGAGTCTGAATAATGAACGTTTTGTTTCCTAAATTTCTTACGAGCCAGCTACATTTCGTTCGGATTTCGGCAATTTTTTCAGTAATGTACTCTGTAACCCTCTTCTTTCTTTTCTTTATGTCTATCTTAAGTATTTTATCTACTTATGAACTTTTTAGCTACCTCCACCTGGGTAACTAACTATATGTTTGTTGTCAAACATGTGTTGCAATGCTCTTCGATTTTCAGCATTCATAACACCTGTGTACTTTCACTTTCCCACTTCTTTCCCATGTTCAAGATATTTCATATTTCTTGAAAATATTAAATACAATTGATTTACTATAGTCTTTGCCTAAAAAATGTTCCACCATCAACAGTAACATTTCGAATAAATTTATTTTGAGAACATATAAAATAAAATTCCACGATGATTTTGAGTCTTTTATTTAATCGAAGATTTTTCAGTAATTATTGGACATTTTCAAAACTCTAATTCTGTGATGCTGGTAAATGTGTTTATATTTTAACATTTTTTTTTCTGTAGATAGTTATATTATGATCTTTTAATTGCTTAAATAATAATTACTTTTCTTCAAAAAGGTTGTTAACTTTGTCGTTAAGGACTTTTTACTTCATTTGTATATTCATTAAAATCAATGAAGGTGTAAATATAATTTTAAGAAAATGAAAAAAATGATATTTTCTTATTTAATTCTTCTATATAGTTGTATATTATGCTTTGCATAATATACAATTATAGCTTCATAGGGCCCAGGAAGTTTTGAATTAGTGATCGCAGTGTTTACTTCAGACATATTTCTTTGGGGGAATTTTTGGAGGAAAATATTTCTTATACAAGATTGATTTGTGCCTCCTGTTAGTGGGGCCCCAGGCAGTTGTCCTATTTACCCATAAGACAACGTGCCACTGTTTCCTTGTATAAAAGATATAATTAGTAAAATATGTAACTCTTCTTTATTTCGTTCTTTCTTTTTGTTTTGTTTTAAAAAGACAATTCTATAATTTTAGGGAATTAAAAGTATATACTGCAATGCAGTGAAATAGAATAGCATGCGTTTTTAATTATTGGAATATACAGATTTTAAATGTATAATTATTAAATCACAAGAAATATATTCGAAAAAGCGTTTCATTTTATAACTTATTATAACTGATAAATTCGAAAAAGCGTTTCATTTTATAACTTATTATAACTTGATAAATTATAAAAACTTCACTTATTATAACTTGATAAATTATAACTTTGATAAATTATAATTATAACTTGATAAATTTTGATATATGTATATTAATAATTAGTTTTATTTGAAAACTGATACATCACTAGACTATAAGTAAAAACTACACTTAAAACTGCTATAATTAAATTACTGTCAATATGAAACATGTTCCATGCTGAAAATTGAGGCAAATCTTGCAAAGCTTTCAGACTAAATTGAAAGGCAAATTCCTGAAGTGATTTATTATAATATAAAGATGCCTTGTACATGTCATTTACTATATGTTTTGATCTTCTGGTAATATTTGAAGAAGAAAAACATATATCTGAAAATAAAAGAAACGGAAAACAGGCAAAGCAGAAGAAATTCATAACGTTTATAATCGTGATGGATTCTTTAGTGCTAAGAAGAACACCAATATAGAAAACCATGTTGCCACCTACGGAAACCGACCATAGAAGTAATATCGGCGAATAAATATTTTGAATTATGTTTACATAATCTAGTAATTGTATATATTTAAATGATATAGAATGAATCTGTTCTGAAAGATCAATGCTTGAAAGATTTGTATGCAATTTAACAAATGAATTTTGAATAATTTTGCAGATAGAAATAAAGAAAAGAAATAGAAAATTGTTTGGAATGAAAATAAAACATATAAAACTGAGAAGTGGAACATAGGAAAACATAACTGCTTCGTAACCTACAAAATTAGTTTCAAAAACATTGTTTAGATTCCATGTTCGAAATTTTGGTGCTGTAATATTATAATACATAGAAATGCTAAAAAGGATGCCATTTATCCAAATTAAGCAACATTTGATTAACAAATATTTATGATTAAATGTAACATCTTGATTCTCTGAAATTTCAATTAAGACGTTGATTTTGCTGAGGAGCGCTTTCTTATTGATATGAAAGTGATACATAGAGAATATATATAGGAAAAGACAAAATTCGAAATACACAAATATAAACCAATCAAGTGAAGACGATTTGTGTTTCAACAATCTTAGAACACTTTCGCAAACAAAAAATAGAGAATAAAGTTTAGCTGCCATTAACATTAAAATAATATGAAAAGAAAACCTGCTCTTAAATTTCAAACCTAATAAATTCATCGATATTATCAAAGGTTTCCAGATTTTCGATAAGATACGCTGTAGTTCTTGTTCTTTAGTCTTGATTGTCTGTTTACCATTATTTGCTATTGTAATCATTTTTGTGCTGTATTGTAGAATTACCACTGAAATTATAAAAAGCAATTGTATATAATATGAAATTAATAAGTCATGATAAATTGGAAAAATACCTTCTATGAATTCTCTTGATATTTGATCCTTATTTTTTTCTGAGAAAAACTTCTGTAAAGATTGTATAATGAATATTTATTTTAAAATGGTTAATTGATTTAAATAAAAACATTTTTATACATTAAATATAAGATAATTTATTTTGGAAATTATTATATTAATTATTATACTAATTTAACTGATTTTTTCGTTATATAGCAATCAGTTAAAAGTGAAACATTTATATATAAAAATAGTAATTAATGTAGACCAGAAGAAGTTTTACAGTTTAATTAATCGGGTCTTCATTAAAAAATAATTTTTTTTTCATTTTATTAGTTTCAAATATATGTAAAATTATTATGATGAATTATTTGAATTTGGCAACAATATAATACTTATCTAAATTTAAATAAGTAGAGTATTAAACTATTTCAAATTCAAATTATTTACTTATTATTATGATTATTTACTTCGATGGATGAGGCCACGAAGTAACTGCTTCAGATACCGAATTTAAAAGGGAGACAAAAAACATTCCATATTTTTCAAAGATAATATAAATTTTAATCGTTATTGTTAAGCATTAGTTAAGAAATTTTAAAATATTAATATTAAAATAAATATGGCATTTTACGGAAATGTATAAGTCCATATACATTGCCATCGTGGTTATTTCATGCTTCAAAACTTCAGCATTCTTAAATTTTCATATATATAGTTCTTTCAAAATTTTAAATTAATGCCTAATTTATAAATACATACCTGAAAATTTAAAATTAATTGTAGATATTTTCTTTTAAATTTAAGAACAAAACATTCTGACCTCTTATATGTAGCGCATCTCTGTAAATGCATAGCGAGAAATAATATGATCGATATATTTGCCTTTTGTATAATGAAAATCTTTACAGAGAATATGTTTTCTCGAGTAAATATTTATTATAATAATAACACAGAATATTACGGTATAATAAATGAGAATACGCAGTACATGATAGATTAGACAAATCATTACAAATAATATCGCAGAAAACCTGAAACGTACTTTAAAATATTGTGCGAAACTTCCATTATTCTAATTTAAAATATTATTTGTATCTTAAACTAAATTAAGATAAATAAGAAAATTATTTTAAGTAAATTTTTAGTAAAATAATTTACCAAAACTTATAAACAATACATTGGAACTATAATATGAATATACTGTTAATTTCTGCAATTTATCTTATATAAATCTTAAAAAAAATTTTATAACAGAGATATCAGAGAAAATCAAAGTGATCGTTTATAAAAATTTTCCAAATTTATTATTTTAAAATTTTATTTTAAAAATTTTAATTTCATATAATTTAAATTATCTCTGATTGATGTAGTCATTGAATAAATATATAGAAAAACAATAACTTATTAGCAAATGCAACAAATGAATTATTACTACTAATAACAATTAATTTCTTAATGACATTTTTATTGTTCTTTTATTAAAGAAAAGCTGTATCATTTCTTACAAGTAGGGTACAGTCTTATAAATAGTAACATAATCCTGGAAATTCGATTTAATAAATCGCCGATTTTTATAAAATTATTGCAAATCAGTCGAAGGGGAATTTTTATTCTAAACTTTGCTTCTGTATAAATACTTTCTAAATTGAAATGTACAAAGTAAATGTGTTTTCAACAGGACTCTGTATTTTTAATTAATTAATCCAATATAAACTGTAGTAACAAAATACTTTTTTTCAGCGTTCTAAAAGAAGCCCTAATACTCCTTCATCTCCTGAAGATGGCGATACAACAATTGTTATCAAGCATTCAACAGTTTGTATAAACTTTATAATTTATTTACTTTATTATGCTTTTAATCATAGTATTCATAAGTTTATGAAAAATTTATATAGTTAACTCTTATGTTTTTAGAAATAAAATTGGATGTCTAAGCTGAATATCATACAACTTATACATTTAATTATTGTTTTTCAGTCAAAACCAAATGTTAAATTCGAGCCAATGGAAGAAGAAGATTTTGAAGATTTCACTGTAAGAAAAACTAACTTTCGTTTAGGATTATGTTATAAACATATAATTTAAATCTTTATTATGAAATATTTTAGCCTCATAAAACTCCATCGCAGCTGTCAGTTAGAACTACAATCAACATTGATGATTCTCCCGATGTAAGATCTTTATTGTTTAAGTAGCATATAGATACACACATACACATGTATATAATCTTACAAATGTAAAACAAAATCTTAAAATTTAATAGGGCAAATATGGCTCAGATGGCACAACTGAATCTGAAGATGTAAGTAGTACATCCATTATTCTTATTCATTGATATACTATGAAGATTTTGAATACTTTTTTTATTATAACAGGAAGGAACTGTATTTTATCCCAGAGCGCATCGCCCAAAGAAAAAACAATTTATTCCAGAGCCTCCTCCCGAAAAATTACCTTTCATTCGTTATAAAATAGAATTAACTGATTCTGATGACGACGATGATGATCACTTTATACCTGTTAAACCTGCTTTACATGAAAGTTTAGGAAAACGCAATGTTTCGAGATTTAGAGAACACGGATATAACGTAAAGCATAAAATTTTAGTAGGAAATGACGGCGCACCAAAATAATTAACGTAACATTAGGTTTAATTGCTGTATCATAGATTGTTATCTCGTTAAAAATTAAAATAAAATAAATTTTTTTAAGCAAGAAATTGTCATAATGTAAATTGCGTTTATCTCAATCATCTTGTAGTAGGAAACTTGAAAATGTCTGTTTGGTCTATTCCTCAGATTTTGCCACTCTAGGTGACTGTCTATATCGAGTCTTGTTAAGTGTGCACCTGGAGTATTCTGTGCATGTGCTGATAATCAGAACAGACATTTATCCGCTGGCGGGAAATTTGAACTAAATTGATAGTTATACAGTATACACAAATACAACAAATGATTACAAAACGCTTATATATATTTTTCATTAAAATTCAAAAAGCAAAAAGAAAACAACGATAAAGAAATTGAATCGCATTTGTTTCTTCAGCAGATGCTTATGCGAAAATTGAGCGGTAACGTGACCTTTCAGAAAGATGGCGTCCGAATTCTTGAACATTTAACTCAGACCAGCGCTCATTCATAGTACGTCACAATAATACGTCACAACAAAAATGGCGTTTGGTGATATGTAGTTTGCTACATCTATATTGACGGAAGAGACGTTTTGGATAATTGCCGAATTGTTTTTTAATGCATTCTATACTGGTAGACTAGGTGAACAAATCAGTAATAACAATATTACAATGTTAAAAAAAAGAAGTTCAAAGAAAAAAAAAATCTAAACTATATAGTCACAATTCACCTGTGTAGTGAATGGATTTTAAACCTTATTTTACGATTAAAAGAGAAATATTTGGAATAAATATCAGCGGTAAATTTATAATAAATAATTATGATACTAATAAATATTAAAAAAAATTATTGCTATTACTTTGCTGGGAAACTTAGGGAAAGTATGATGATCAGTCAAATTTTGACTCCCTGGTGTTTCTGCATTTCTCTATGTTTTGACTGTTAAAAAACCCCAAATGTATTTACTGTATATGTATATATATTTTTTCATTTCAATCATAATTTCATTTCATATCAATATATATACACAATTTTGCATTATATTTCAGGATAGAATGAATCCTAATCTTGAAACTTGGCAGAGTTATTTCTACATATGAATCATTGATGCTATTAAATTTTAGTGGCTAAAAATCAAGGTGTGAGAATAGAGTGGAGAGTGTCATATTTCCAGTGGGATCAGACTTATGAAAATTTTACATGTTATTGACATTTACAATTTTTTAGAAACTCATTTGAACCATCAAAATTAAGCCTTCTGCGTTTTTATAATACAGTGATTAATAACAAAAATTATTTTAAAGTAAAATCTCATAACAGCGCCACCCACAATTTTCCTTTTTCAAGTATGTCTTAGTTTTTTTTTTAACTTAAATATTCTATTAAGTAGAAAAATTTATAATAAATCAACAGAATTACCCCACTTAACCTTTAGTTATTATTGAGCTGCAATTTCAAAAAAAAATATTAGACCTATAAATTCTCACTCTCATCTGTTCGTTTGTCCGTCCGTCCAACTGTTGTTCCTTAATCTCGAGAACGGAATTAGATAGATGAAATCCGAGACAAGGTTTCGAAATCTTATGGGCAGGAGGCCGCGATTGCCTATATATGAAATTCCACTTTTCACCTCAAGTCACGTTCTTTTAATTTAAATGTTTTCCCTGAAAGCAGTTAATAGATGACTCTATTGTTAAAGGAAACATATAATGTACAGGAAAAAGATACTACTAATTTGAAATGGAGAGATATATTTTAAATTAAATTAATTAAAATTATGATTAAAAATTGAAGCCTGGCATTGTGACGATCTCACAATAAATAACTGTTCGTTTAAATCTTATATCGTAGCATAATTGAAAAGTACCCCATTTCCTCCTGTTCAAGTGCAGGGAAAGTCTGTTAATAGTAGTTGCCAGTTTTTTTATTTTTAATTTGCTTTCATTATTGGGTTGCAATTTTAAAATTGCAGACTTATAATTTTCCACCAGCGTTCGTTTGTGTACCTGTCCGTCCTTAATCTCGAAAACAGAGTTAGATAGATAAAAGATGAGAACAGATACGAAAAGATTAAGTGCAGGAGGACCAGACCGAACATACAGTCTGAAACGGAAGTCAAGCGATTTGAATTCAAAAATTTTCTCCCGGACAGAGTTAGATGACCGATATGACACTGTTATTATCAGAAAAAGGAAAAGTAAGGTAAATAAAAATATGATTTAAAATGGCAGCCTAGCATTGTGATAACTTTTTCTCGTTTCTAATAGCAGTATTTCATATTACTCTTACATCGATTATTCTTTATTTGTTATTAGAGTGTATTATTATGAATAAAAAGGAACAATTAGTCTAATGCAAACAACTTAGTGTATAATGTTTACATACTAATTATATTATTTTTGAGATATTCTTGATAATTACGAAAAGCAAACAAACAGTTATTAAAGTATGTTTGTTTTCTTAACACCCGCAGTTGAAGCTGATGAAAGTAGAAGTAACATAATTTCGTAGCTGTTCGTTCGTGAGTATCTTAGTTTCAGTTATTATTCTACATTACCATATAACTATGTTTTCATAATGCTCTAAGTTCAATAACATATTTTCTCATCGTATTTTTAAATAGTCATTTTGAACATGAAGACCGTGTCCGCTAGCGAAGAGGAGTCAATTGGTAAATGGAACATATTCCTCGAATACAAATGGATGGTTTTGTTTAAGAATATGTCTCTTTGGAATTTAAAGTTAAGAAAAAAGAAATTTACTTCGTACGACATTTTCCTGCTTGTATGTACTAAATTGTTAATTATTCTTAATATTTACTCAAAAGCTGTTGTTCTTATTAAAACAAAAGTAAATGTGGTCGATTTATTGTTAGTAGCATATACAATCTCTACTTTTTTGACATCTTTGATCATTTTGTATCATTTTCATTTCAACAAACAAAAAATATTTAGAATTATGAATAAACTATATCCGGTTTCAAAATTGACAAAAAATAGAAGTTACAGATCAAAATTTCTTTTTATGAAAATAATATTTATCTGGTTAAATCTTTTGATGTATTCAACATCATTTTTTATCATCACAATAGAATTGGAAAATGTTCCTATATTTTTTGATGCGTGTTATATCATGTGTCCAACTGCTTCCAAAAACATTTCAATTATAATTTCGTTTTTAATTTTCTTCGCATATAATTATTTCTTTTTGACACCGCACGAATTTTTGCTTTTATTTTTCATCGAGAATTGCAAAGAAATAAAAAATGCCTATTTTTCTTTGCAATACAGAATTGTGAAATGTCAGGATTCGGGCAAAAACATTTTTGGTATTGCAACGGATTATAATAAAATTACAGAAGTTGCAAATAAAATACATAAAATTTATTCGAGAATATTATTTCTTTGGACACTTTTCTTTGCTGGTAATATGATTTTTGCTCTGAGTCATTTCTTAAACTTTTATCGTTTCGTAGGGTTTTTAACTTTAATGATATCAGTGTTTTGTTGCCCGTTCGTGTTGTTTATAGATGCCTGTTTCTCTGTTTCGCATATTTCCGAAGCGGCCAAGAAAACGACATATCTTATTCACGCTAAAGCTCAGTCATATAATAACTGTGTCAGAACGTTTGCATTTCAGTTTTATTTTAGCAGTACACAAAATTTGCCTCGATTCACTGGATGGGAAATGTTTCACGTGAATCGCAGTCTTATATTGACTATTATCAGTATGGCTGTAACTTATACGTTGTTAATGAATCAGTTACGTAGTATTAACACTGACGAGCAAAGCATAAAGACAGTACAGATACATCAAATATGATAATAATTAAAATAATTGATATTGTTTTAAAGTAAAGTGATATCTTAAATAAAGTTAATTAACTATTGCTTTTCATATGTATAATTATATAATAAAATTTAAATAAATATGTTTTGTTGTTTTGAAATGTTAATGTAAAGCATTAATTATATTATGAATGTTTAAGAGAAAAACTCATTTATTTACTAGTATAATGTATGTATATTACCGTATGTTTGAGATAAATGAATCATTATTACGTATATACGGTTTTATGTCATCAATATCAGTTATAACATATCGAAAACAAAAATATATATTAATTGCTTATTAAAGTTTTTGATAAAATTACAAACGACTTAATTTATTTACAATAATATACAGTACTTATAAACACAATTTACATAGAATAATTCTGTCGTGAGTTATTAATTCCAAATAATAAACCTAATTGTGAATAAAATACGAGGAATGGGAGATATTTACCTTTTTAGTGGCCTTTCATCACGCGTTATAGAAACTATATTTTTAGTATTTTCTTTATTAAGTGCTCTATTTGCTTGTCATTGTAATAATCATTATTTTGGAATTGAAAAATAAGCTTAACATTGACTTTATATTTTAAATTAAAAACATTTAAGTAAGAATTTAATTAAAACCTGTCGTAATTTAATTTCGCTTCAAAACAAAGGTTTTTGAGAAAATTGAATGTTTTCTAAAAGCTAATTTGGAATTCTTTCATATTTTTTAATGAAAAACAATGACTGTCCGTAAAGTTTTAATCTATGAAATATTGATTTGCGCTACGTAATAATTATAGTTAATTTTTTCCTTTTAAAACAATTAATTATTACCATATACTCTTACTCTCATGATCTAACAGATTTGTGGAAAATCGTGATTCAGCGAGTTGTCGTAAAACGAGTCTTTATATTTCCTATAAACTGATAAACTCTGTGTGATAAACTGAAATTAACATTTTTATTGAGTGATTGTAGCCACGATTTCTAGGGATATTAAACAAGTCTTTAGGGATATGAAGTACTTTTTTTAAAAATTTTCATTCGTTTTTTTACTTTTATATTATTGTGTTTGTGTCATCACACGAACACAATAATATAGAGAGCATAGAGTAGATACCACCAGGGCCGGATTTACCAATCCAGGGGCCCTGGGCACAAATTCGGTGGGGATCCCCCCTTTAAGAGTAGGCAAATTTGATGATTTAGAAAATTTACACAAAATACTGTACTTTCAATTAGATTTCAACTAGGAAGTTGTAAATTTCATTTTAAAATAAGATTATTGTAAACATACATATATATTATTGTGTAAAACTAATTATTTTAATTTAACTGAAAATACCTATGTGAAATTTTTTCCCGAAATTTTCCGATGTTTCATAGACTTTTTCTCGGGTTTGGTTCTCTCTGCCTGTTGCCCTCATGATTAGGCCACACTGGGCTGTCGCGGTAATAGAAAAGTTTTAGTTTTGTGGGGGCCCTGGGCACAGGCCCCAAATGCCCTTATGTAAATTCGGCCCTGGATACCACTCTATGCTCTAATTAATTTTGTCAGTTATTGAAAACTCTGAAGTTCTTAAATTAAACAACATATCTCTCCAGTATCAGTTGACTCTCCTTTTAACGCTACGTCTACTTGACAACACGATATCATTCCAACATGTTCCAATTAGTTCGAAATGATTGCATTAAAGCTTAAATAAATATTTAAGACATTAGAAGAAAACCTATTATCAGTATCTGTAAAAATCATTTACACCAGAAAACAATAGCTGTTAGAAATGAATTCAACTGACTTTTCGAAAGTAAATATGTTCAAAATTTTGTATCATTTTGGTAGCATATTTTTAATGAGTATCTAGTTTTGTCAGAAAAACTGATGAATCCTCTGTCTTCCTGTAGACAAAGTTGATTTTCTGCATGCTAAACGCAAAGAAAAAAGGAACCTCGTAAACCAATACGATAGAGAAATATAAAGTAATCAAATATTGCAAAATTGACTGCTCCAAACAGAAGCCTTTCTATTTTATATTTATTTTATTATCATAAATTTTAATTTGATAATTTGTGTTTCAATTCTACCTATATTAGGTTTTATACGTAAAAATGTATTTAATTAATGAAGTGAAATAGTTTCGAAAGTTTGTAAGTTATCGTAACTCAAATGTTAACGAGCAATTATTTATTGTGACATTGTCACAATGCCAAGCTGCAATTTTTAATCACATTTTTAATTTATTTGATTTAAAATACATCCTATTCACTTCAAATTACTAGTGATTTGCCTCTGTACATCATACTTTCTTTCTAGAAATAGAGTCGTGCCGCTCATCTATCTAACACTTTTCAGGGAGAAATTTTTGAATTGAAATAACTTGACTTCTGCTTTGCATCAGAAGTTCGTATATAGTTAATCAGGGCGATTAACTATAAACGAACTTCTGCCCCTAAGATTTCGATTTCTCATCTTGAAATTCATTTATCTAATACCGTTCATGAGATTCAGGAAAGACAGCAGACGCACGGACGAACGACAGTGGAAATTTATAGGTTTACAATTTTTTCAAATAATTGATAATTGTGATAATTGATAATTGTGTTCGAATGAAAATAATACTCTTTTCTGTATTTGTGATGATAACAGAGATTGTAATTTTTTTAATCGAGATTGGACTGAGTTAGAATACCGATTTCTCTATAAATGTAATCTGAGATTTATCTATACAGCAAACCTTTTATGGAATGAATTCTAACTAAACAATGTCACACAGAGATGGCCAACCAAAAGTACTACATTTAAATAAGACGCTTCATTTACTCAAACTGTGAAATTTACTTGTCATAAAAGAAAAAGTTATAAAGCTATTGATCGTACATTTATGATAGCACATATGTATAAGTATGAGAAGGAAAGATAAAAGATGGACTCGGAGGCATATCCTTAAGAAAAAAGGGGGAGAGTGGGCGAAGTGGGGAGGGGAGATTGGAAGAGAAAGGAGAGGGAGAAGGGTTGCTGGAAACCGTTATGAGAGCATAAAATAAAACGTATATACAGGAAGTCCGTGTGATGTAGTAAAGGACGTAAACACTAGATGATGCCACTAGACATTTTTCCGGGTTTTCTCCACGTCTGTAACACCTGAATAGGAGCCAAATACCCTTAAAAAGACCTCCCGAAATGCATTCCACTAGATAGATCGCCCATGTGTTGCGTCGCAGTAACTTAACTAAAGAAACAAACCTATATAATCCGGATCCGGTAGTATAGATGGTATGGGCAAGTGAAGAGCAAGTGCATGGATATTGTACCTCGTTGCAATCACAACTACAGATTCCATTCCCCTTATCCAGAAACCTGAGCAGGTATTCCCCAAAGTTACTATGGGCCGTTAGCATATGGAACAGATGGTGCGTGGTATAGAAGTCGAGCCTGCAATGGAATATAAACTTGTGAAAGATGCGGCTGATTTTATTACCATTCCAGTCCTTTTGCCAGGTTACACTTGAGAAGGCCTGGAGGATGTCCTGTATACAGGTTTTTGGTATCGACTTGTAAGAGAATGTAGCTGCTTTTTTGGCTAGAAAGTTTGCCTTTTCATGCCAGGGCTGCCATTATGTCCCCTGATCCAGAAAATGTTGATCTGGATACAGTGCCGCACCTTGGCTGATATCGAAACAGTCCTGGATAAAACCACGAAGCTTACTAGCATTTTCCAGAATGAAGGAGAGGGCTTTCAAAATGGTAAACGACTCTGCTTAATTAATCGAGCAGTGAAAGGTTAATTGAGATTTCTTCAATCTCTTACAACTGAAAATATCTTTAGTAGGGAAATCATAGTTTCTCTTCCCTTTATTGGTCAATTTGAAAATTAATTTTCATTATCCTTTTTCTCTCCTGGGCAAACTATTGAGACTCAAATACGGGAATAGGTTTCAACATCTGCAAACGTTCTGCATTTCACTTCTATAGGTTTGTAATAATGGTCACGAGTCAAACTAGACACGATATTTATTTAGGTTGATGCGTGAACACAACACTTTGACTTCTGCCTTTCTTAAAGTCAACAAAAGCAGGTTTTTATACTGTTTTACATTGGAAAACCGAATTTTGGCGACTTTTACCAGCATCTAGATTAGCACCTAAAAGTTTACTGTAAATCTTTAGTAAACCATTTTTCCCAAAATTGGATTTGCGACTTTTTTGAATCCAGAGATTCAATTTCTAAGTTCAAAATATTTCAGAAAATGCGTATGACAGATTAATAAGCAAATTATCGATAAGATGATAATAAAAATTTTAATTTACTTTACTAAAGTCATTGATGAATCATCTGAAATATTACATAGGATATGTAATTTAGGAGATATTATAAAATTAAATTTATAATCTGTTTTGTATGTTTACATAAAACTAGCAAGTGAAGCACACACATCACGTAAGTTGTAGCTTCTATTATATGTTAAATTTGTTATTAAGTTAGAGTTTTTAGATATTGAATATTTGAATTCATGTATATCACTAAAAAGAATATTATGTTTATTTGCCTATAAAATTTTTGAAAGAGATGAAATTATTTATTTTATATTTTTATTGATAATGATGCAATCTACTGCTTGCAGGTTCTTTTAAAAATGAAAATGTTAATTTTCATTTTATTATTTTCTATGTTAGGTGAGTACTAGAGTAAAATCTTATAATCGCACATAACTGATAAATTCTAATCCTGAACTTATATTTTTCATACAATTTAATATAAATCTAATAGTGAAACATTTCTTTATAGAACAATTAAATTATTTGCCGTTTTTATAATTTTTTTGTTATTTTTAGGAATGGACTTAATCCATTTATATAATAATAATAATAAATGAATCAATTAATAGGTCAAAAAATAATTTTTTTAATTTTTCAGTTTTATCTTCAAGTGAACCGTATGTATTTAAAACTATATACGAATCATAGTGTGATTATCGCTGCAGGTATCGTGATTATATTTTGTGGTATTACCATAAAGGCTTACAGGAATGTGGATTTGATTGGTATGCGTTTTTTTTGAAAGAATTCTTAAGTTAAAATGATAAGACATCTTTAAAACAAAGTTGTCATATATAGCTTAATGGTTTATTCTTTATACTTTGTAATTTGTACTCAATACCTCGAAATTTTGTTATTAAAAAATTTGTTATTATAACAAAAAATTTTTATTTTATAAATTTTATTTTTAACATGAAATTTTAAGAAACATTTTAGTAATAATATAATGTAATCATGATAACATCGATTCAAAACCGATGATAATTATTTACTACTGACATTTCAATATGAAACATTTAACTATTCCATAAATATTGTTATAATAAATATTATTCATTTATTTAAAGTAAATGCAATTCAATATTTTTCAAATTATTATTAATATAATACTTTATAGACCAAACTTTTCGAGTGGAGGGCCAAACTGTTCATAATTCTTAGATAGAGGAACCGCAAACATTTTATATATTTTATATATTAAAGTTGGCCTATTCTGTAATTTATAAATGATGTGTCAAATATGTTCGAGGATCGAATCAACGCTGAGGTCCAAGTTTTGGTTCGGTACCGTAGTTTGGCATCTATGCTGTGATGTATGATATTAAATGATTCTTTATCGTGTATAAGCTTACTATCTCTCGAATTATTGATTGGTGAAAATCCATTCCAGGAGAAAAATATTACGGGCGATTTGACGTTTCTTACTCTTAGCGATATCAAAATGGTGCCGCCTATTCTTTAGCCTATTTTAATATAACTTTTAACTTTAAAGATGCTCATCTGGTAGAGTAAATACGGGAAGAATAAGTCATAATTCAAAAAATCCTATACTTCAAAAATTTTTTGCTAAATTTCAGGAATATTCCTGCGAGTCCGGGAGAAAGAGTTGGCGATATTAATCGAGTATTTTATGTAATACAGTCAAACCTGTTTTTATGCGGTCTTTTTTGTGCGATTTTTTATTTGTGCGATTTTTTATGCGATTTTTTATGCGGTTCCTATCCACCGTACAAAAACAGGTTTGACTGTATATAAAAGTTGAATTCACTTCAAAATTCAATTTTAAAATTAACGCTTATACATGAAAATTATATACATTTCGCTTTTTATTTATTACAGATGCCATTCAAAATTAGCATATTGAATAACATATTTCTAATGTACTGTACCTATAGAAAATTGTTATTAACATTGAGTAAATATTATTTCAATATAATTTTATTTTCAAGTGAGATGTATTGATAAGATTTTTAAGAAAGAAGTAAGCAGCCATAGACGATAAAAATGCTATTCTTTACGAACATTTAAATTCCACTATACTATACGAGTGGCAGAAAAATAGTCTAAAATTTAACTATTAAATTCAACGAATATGGACAATTATCATTTTTTTCGTAGAGTTTCCGGAACCGGGTTGCTGAATATGCCCAGCCACGTTTTTCCCTTGCTAAAAAATCAAAGAAGTTTAAAACAAAATCCGAAACACAAGCATTTACATACATACAGTATATGTAAACAAGTAATCGTATACATTTATTTAGGTTTTCTATGTGTGAAAAATAATATAGGGGACTTTCAGAGCTTAATGAATAGATAAATTTAATTTAATATCACTTTTAAGCTAGCTGGCTCCCGCTAAAATTTTTTCCCGTAATTTTTGTATTCATGGCTATTCTGGAGTGGAGATTTTACTCCGTTCTCGAATTTGAATGATCAAGACATATATTTCTAGTGGAATGTGTAAACTATTGCAAAATAAGAAATACGAACAATTATTTATTATGACGTCGTCACAATACCGGGCTGCAATTTTTAATTATATTTTGAATTTATTTAATTTAAAATATATGCTCTCCACCTCAAATTAGTAGTGGCTTGCCCCTGTACATCATACTTTTCATTTAACAATAGAGTCGTGTCAGTGGTCTATCTAACACGCTTTAGGGAAAAATTTTTAAATTAAAATAACGTAACTTCTGGTTTTCGTAAGTTATTATATGGTTAATCGGGACCTCTAGCACCCATCGTTTCCATATCTGGCCTTGACGTCTATCTGTATAACTCTGTTCTCGAGATTAAGGAAAGACAACGGACAGGCGGACGACAGTGGGAATTTATAGGTCTACAATTTTTTTCAAATTGCAGTTCAATAAAAGTACATCAATGAAAACAAACAAAATTAAAAATAAAAATGTAATAGCAAACATGTAACACATTATGATAATTTAAATAACAGTCAAACTTTTTAGGAGTTTACTTTCTCGTCTCTTTTATATATGACAGAGGGAAAGTATGGCAATCAGTCGAAAATGAATCTCAAAGATTTTTACATTTTTGGACATAGGACACCTTGAAACGTCGAAAAATGCAAAAAAATTCGGGATTTATTTCTGTATGTATAAATGTTAGTTTGTGTGTGGGGAGGGCATGATTTTGTTCACCCTCTTTGAAGCTTCTGTGCTTTTCGTGAATTCAAATTACATTAAATTATATAATTTATTTATGCAATAGTATGTGTAAGTTTTGGTTTTAATAACATAGTATATGCAGGACTGATCTAAACAACTTTCGAATTTTTTGCTGTATATTACAGCTAAATATTAACATAAACGTAAAAAATGAAATGTCATAATTAAAATATTTACCTATTGTAAAACATGTTCAAAAACTTTTAGATATCTTTATAAACAAATCAAAAACAAACCATTCTATTCAAAGTATTATATACAGAACCGCTTTGACGTTTGACTGAATACAGCTGGTTTTAACTACGTTGTACAACTAACCAATGAAAAATTTGACAACCCATTTTCACCATTTTCACCATGTGATTACCTAGAAACTGTAAAATTGGGCATCAAAAATGAGCATGGGGGAAGTAAATTAAACTATTGCGTCATTGCAGTACGTTGTATAATGGCGAATTAGGCTGGCTACTCTACCGAGTAGATTATTGACGCCATCACTCGGAGAGTAATCAACTAATCGCAGAAGGTGAGTGATTCAAATAACTGCTCTACTCTGATCAGCCGAACAGGAAGGAGCAAGCAGAATACTTTACGAGTACTTTAGAGAGGTCAAATAAATTTGCTATAATTTTTCATCTTTGTCTCTATATTGTAGGCTTGACTCTTCCAGTCTCAACAGAGAATTGCCATAGTGGTAGTATCATTCTATTTGAAATATATATATATATATATATATATATATATATGCAAGAAAATAAAAAATAACTTTACAAATCCGTACGTCATTTATGTGAAGTCCCAAAGACAGGTTGAAATTAATTATTTATATTAGAAAATTGTTAAAACGAAACTAGAAAAAACCCTCATTGTTAAAAACGGATCGAAGATCGGATTAGTTGTGCTAGTCATATGAAACAGCGACAAGAAAAAAATGCTATTAATGTAAAACAGAACGCAATAATTGTAAACAGGCGTCCTCCAGTAGTTATCAGGAAACTGATGTATGTTTTAATTAAAATAGAGCAAACAATATTCAGATAGGAATAGAAGTGAAATATATAGATAAATATGTAACGACATTTTGAGATTTCTTTTTACTTAAATATGATTTCAAAGCTGGTACTTTTCTTTAAAAACATTCAGACATTTTGTAAACATAACATCATATAAAATTAACTGCCATTCTGTTTTCCTACAAATATTTTAAAGGATTAGACTGTATTTCTTCAACCCCCTTAACATTCAATTCTCAGTTTTTGGCTTTAAATTAGTTCACGAATTTGTCTATTAATAAAATTTGATACAAATGAAAAAGTATTGATTTTGAGAAAAATGAATAAATTAACAATATTGTTCTAATAGACTTACATTTAAAACATTTTGAAAACAAGAAAAAAAATTTATTTTAATGCTTATACAAATGCATTTTGACTTTTTAGTGTGAGAAATTAAACTGTCAACATATTCTTTCGAATACAAAGAAATGCATCGATTATACTTTGCCTTCAGAAACTATGCATAAAGAAATTGTTATCAATCTCCATTTACATATTTAATAAAGTGAACAACAACTATCCTATTGGCAAATCATTAATTTTTAGATTAATATACTCTTTTTGTCTGTATATTTACAAATTCTGAAGAAGAATTTGTTTCTCATTTAGCTTAAAATATTTAGGACTTAACTTTTTTTCTTCAGGATAATTTAATACTGAATCAAGTAAAATATCGAAATTAAATAAAAATGAAAACTGAATTTAATAAAAAATCCATTTATGTTATTTGATTCCTGTTTGGAGTCTTGATCTTGTAGAACTTTAAAAAAAAATGCAATTAAGGTATTTTAAACGCCTATACAAATTAGAACGATCGACCCCTGGACCGATTTTAAGTCTTGGATTGGGAAATTAATATTACACGAAATATTTTAATATTCTTGTCTAAAACAATAGCTTTACCTTCTGAAGAGTTACGTTGTAGTGTTTTCAATTAATTATTAAAGACTGAAAAATTTGCTTAGAAAAACTGGGTTACTTTTTTCATTAAATATTGAATGAATTGGGTCATTCCTTTATATTTCGGTATCAATCACCTCACAACCGAGAACTTATTTAAATGAGATAATGAACTACGATTCGTCTTACATGTTAAAGAATTAAAGAACTGTTTATAATACAACATTTGGGTGGGAAAATACCTAAATTATAATTTGGGTTATTCTGTTAAAAGCGCGATTATTCAGTTACGTTTGAATAAATTCCGAATGATGATAAGGGGCCATCGCTCGGATATTTCTAATAATGGAAATTACTGCAAAAGTACTGTTGAGTGTGTATTCAGCCATATTTTCGTTTTGGGTATCGTGTTTTCCCAGATAAAAAGTAGTATTCTAGGTGAAATATTTAATTTTGTTTACATTGGCAATTTATCTAAAATGACTCTTTTTAACTTATATTCCTTTTTCTTAATTTATTTGTAACTGTAACTACGTATTGTTTAATATTTTTTATATGTTGTACTTGTCATTTGTTATTTGCTTTCTCCCATTGTATGAATGAAAAATACAATCAACACACGATAATTTACAAATTCTAACGTTTGATATATTAGGGATTTGAGTATAAACTTAAATGTCTTCAGTCTTAAAATAATGTATTACACATTATTTTAATAAATATATAGTATTGAATTTTTAATGAATTATATGGAATAAAATATATCTTAATATTCATTTTTAAAATTTGTTTCTCAGCTAAAATAATGTTAATTAATTAAAATACATCTGTACGAAACAGACTAGTAAATTCTTTAAAAGAAAATATTTGAAAATAAATTTTTAAATGTAAATATAATACTTTATAATTTTGACAGGAGTATTATTTAGGATTGGCTCCAGAACAAATACGAGCCGTGCTCCTCGAAGCTTATGCTCACAGGCTTTTGAAATGGCAATTTTTGTATTTAGAAAAATATTCTTTGGTGAGCGAAACAATTGATGAAGAAGACGAATTCGAGAATAATTCATTGAAAGATGATACAAACAGCGTATCTAGAGAAAATGAATCTTGTATTAATGATGCAAATACAATCGAAGGTATGCCTCATTTTATTTCTATCGCTCAACGTTGTTCAACTTCATTTTAATATGTGAAAATTGTTAAATTTGAAATTATTATTTCATTTCAAAATTGTTAACAAATTGCTATTACATCTAAAATACATCATTATTAATTCTAACATATCTTTCTAAATTATAAAGCTTAACATGTATATTTTTACATTTACTTTTTATGTATCATTACCATAAATATCCAAAATAAATATGATAAATATTTATTTTGGAAATTTATGGTAAAATTTTTGTTTTGTAAAAAGTTTGTAAAAAGTTTGGATAAATGTGCTTAGTGATTACTTTAGGACAAACTTTTAACCTTTCTATTCTGGAATCCAGGGCAAGCAAAACTTGATAATTTTCCCATTTAATTATTCCAAGTAAATAAAAAGGGTTACTGTTCAAAAATGTAGCATTTAAATAAGTTTGTAAAAAATTAAACTACATGTAAATTATGTCCATCAAGAAGCCGATTCATGACTGTTTTTATAAGATGAAGAGTATCAGAAAATATTTAAATTCGTCTGTTGTCATTTGAAGGATGCATGAAGTAATGTTTAGCATCACGTAAAATAAAACATCACAAAACTATGTAAAACAGCTTCAATAAATAAATTATCTTTTTATTGTTCACACAGACACAATGTAGTGACAATTTTCAAACACTAGGCAAATTATTCATCTTTTATTCAGTTGGAGCAATCAAGGGCCTGACATGAAATAAATACTTCTGTTAGCAGCATTTCAGCCATTAATAATAAAGTGGGTGCAAAGTGTCTTTAACAAACGAAATATTTTGATTTGTAACGCCTGTCTTCTCAAGAATCATTCGCTACAACTTCAGTAATAATACCATATCTTTAGGTCCTTTATATAAACTTGCTTTTTCTAAACATGTGGCATATCCAACATTACATCCAGTCACAAAACATGTTTTGCCCATCGTTAAACAGCATGTTTCGAACTAATTTCACTGAGAAAAGCATTTAGCCATTAACAAATGAAACAAATATTGGTGCCCAAATATTTTTCTTAAATAGTCATAAATCATAAATAAACGAAACAACTATTTTTTAATGCATATGAATCTAATAGAACTCACCGATATATGTAAAATATCCAACTATGATTATTGAGCCTTCAGGTAGTTAATAAGTGAACAAATAATAGTCTTGGACAGTTTTCAAACAGAGCTGCTTCACCTTTTCTTATTACACTGTGGTTGATACAGTATTGTGAACCCTGTAAGTAATCGGTATTAATAACTATGAATAAAAACAATCAAAAATTTCAGACATGGATGGTATATAAGGATCGATAATATTCAGAAATACTTGACCTATAAAATGGCAATTATGTACTACAGATTGTTACAAAAACTATAAAGTAAAATCTCCCAATTGGCAACCATCGTCGAAACATTTCCTGGTCACAGTAACGTCATCAAAAATATCAAATCGGTAATTTTTAGCCCAATTAGGAAACTTTGCCTTCGACAACGTGACATTTGTTGGATGATTAATTTAAGAGTCACATCTACTATAAACGTTATTATTATAATTATTACTATTTTTATTTTTAATATACTCGCATTATTTTTTTAATAGCAATATTTCATTTTAATCTTACATCGATTATTCTTTATTTGTTATTAGAGTGTATTATTATGAATAAAAAGGAACAATTAGTTTAATGCAAACAACTTAGTGTATAATGTTTACATACTAATTATGTTATTTTTGAGATATTCTTGATAATTACGAAAAGCAAACAAACAGTTATTAAAGTATGTTTGTTTTCTTAACACCCGCAGTTGAAGCTGATGAAAGTAGAAGTAACATAATTTCGTAGCTGTTCGTTCGTGAGTATCTTAGCTTCAGTTATTATTCTACATTACGATATAACTATGTTTTCATAATGCTCTAATTTCAATAACATATTATTTCATCGTATTTTTAGTCATTTTGAACATGAAGACCGTGTCCGCCAGCGAAGAGGAGTCAGTTGGTAAATGGAACATATTCCTCGAATACGAATGGATGGTTTTGTTCAAGAATATGTCTCTTTGGAATTTAAAGTTAAGAAAAAAGAAATTTACTTCGTACGACATTTTCCTCCTTGTATGTACTAAATTGTTAATTATTTTTAATATTTACTCAAAAGCTGTTGTTTTTATCAAAACAAAACTAAATATGGTCGATTTATTTTTAATAGCATATACAATCTCTACTCTTTTGACATCCTTGATAATTTTGTATCATTTTCATTTCAACAAACAAAAAATATTTAGAATTATGAATAAACTATATCCGGTTTCAAAATTGACAAAAATTAGAAGTTACAGATCAAAATTTCTTTTTATGAAAATAATATTTATCTGGTTAAATCTTTTGATGTATTCAACATCATTTTTTATCATCACAATAGAATTGGAAAATGTTCCTATATTTTTTGATGCGTGTTATATCATGTGTCCAACTGCTTCCAAAAACATTTCAATTATAATTTCGTTTTTAATTTTCTTCGCATATTATTATTTCTTTTTGACACCGCACGAATTTTTGCTTTTATTTTTCATCGAGAATTGCAAAGAAATAAAAAATGCCTATTTTTCTTTGCAATACAGAATTGTGAAATGTCAGGATTCGGGCAAAGACATTTTTGGTATTGCAACGGATTATAATAAAATTACAGAAGTTGCAAATAAAATACATAAAATTTATTCGAGAATATTATTTCTTTGGACACTTTTCTTTGCTGGTAATATGATTTTTGCTTTGAGTCATTTCTTAAACTTTTATCGTTTCGTAGGGTTTTTAACTTTAATGATATCAGTGTTTTGTTGCCCGTTCGTGTTGTTTATAGATGCCTGTTTCTCTGTTTCGCATATTTCCGAAGCGGCCAAGAAAACGACATATCTTATTCACGCTAAAGCTCAGTCATATAATAACTGTGTCAGAACGTTTGCATTTCAGTTTTATTTTAGCAGTATACAAAATTTGCCTCGATTCACTGGATGGGAAATGTTTCACGTGAATCGCAGTCTTATATTGACTATTATCAGTATGGCTGTAACTTACACGTTGGTAGTGAATCAGTTACGTAGTATTAACACTGACGAGCAAAGCATAAGACACACAACAAGCAAAGTACATGAAATATGATAATTAAAATAATTGATATTGTTCTAAAGTAAAGTGATATGTTAAAGAAAGATAATTAATTTAAGTACAGTAGAGCGTCGATAAGTGGAACGTCGGTAAGTGGAATGGCCGGAAAGTGGAACGATTTTCAGTCGGACTGTGTCGTGCTGAATCGAATGTTTTTGATACTAAATTTACTTCTAAAGTATAATTTCATGTTTTTTATATTCTTTAATATATTTATTTTGTTTGTACAAAATGCAAAAATAATTTTTAACGATACGATAGCCTCGATGATTATTATAAAAATTTTCGTTAGGCTTAAAATCGACGAAAATTCAACACGAAGCGACACGCAACGGAGAAAAATTCAACAGGAAGCGATACGCAACGGAGAAAAATTTGAACATCGGACAGGTTAATGTATTTTTTCGTACAAAGTCGGAAACTGGAACAAATCATTAACTGGAAGGACCCCAGTCTCCAATTGGTTCCACTTATCGACGCTCTACTGTACTGTTTTTTATGTGTATATATGCTTTATATATATATATATATATTATATGATAAAATGAAATTTAAATAAATGTATTTTAATGTTCTTTACAAATTTTAATGTAAAGCATTAATTATGTTGTGAGTTCTGAATGTTTAGACGAAAACTTCATTTATTTGCTAGTATAATGTATATTTAAAATAAATTAATCATTATTATTTAATATACAGCTTTATGTCATCAATGTGAATTATAACGTATCGAAAACGAAAACTTATATATTAATTATATTTTAATATATTAAACATTTTTGATAGAATTGTAACGACCTGGTTCATTTGGTATAAAAATATAAATACAATTTTCATAGTATAATTCTGTCGTGAGTCATTAATTCTAAATAACAGGCCTATAGCTGAAAGCTAAAGTAAAAAAAAAAATACAGGAATGAAATATATTTGAGATATTCGATTTTTTTCGTAAAATTTAAACTTGTGAATAAACCTGTAATATTAGGATTATTTTTAGAAGGTTTTTTAAAGCGAACTATTTGCTTTATCATTATTATAATCATCATATTGAAATTAAAATATAATCTTAACCGTAATTTTATATTTTTTGTTAAAAACAACGTGATTTAACGTGAACAATAATTAAATTCGTAGAAAAATATAGTTTTCTTTAATTTTTTTTTTTCTCTTTGAAATATAGAATGTTTTCTGAAGAATATTTTGAAATTCGTTCATGTATGTTAATGATAAACAATGGCTATTCATAAAATTTTAATTTATGTAATACTGATTTGAGCTATATAATAATTATAAATAAAGTTTTTTTCTTTTTGAAAGAATTAGGCCTAATTATTAGGCCTATAGAAAAAAACTTACTTTTATGATTTGACTATTTCTTGAAATGCAATTATTTGAGAAATGTTGTAAAGCGAGCCAGTAAACACGAATAAACTCTGTGTGATAAACTGAGATTAACGTTTTTGATTGATTGATTAACACAATATTGTATGCCATAAAATAAGCTTTTAAACAAAGAACACGATGTCAGATTAAGAATAATGTGTTAAATTTCACAACTATTATAATTAATTAAGCTGCAATTTGAAAAATATTATAAATTCCCACTTTCGTCCTAAGTCTGTACATCTATCTTTCCTTAATCTCGGGAAAGGAGTTAGATAGATGGATGTCGAGACCAGAAGTAGAAACCTTAGCCCCGATTATTTAACAATTGTTTAGTACATTTGATTTTTTTTTAACATAATGCTTGTTCCATCGCTCGTAAATGAAATTAAATTATGTGTTAAATTATTGTCATTGAATCCAAAGTTTGCAAAGCTTTTTAAAAGGCATTCTGTCGTGGTGACCGATATTTGATATGCTAATTCGATAACATGGAAATATTTTATTTTATTTTCCTCGTATTTCAACAAAAATTATTAAAGTGAATTTTTTACTCAGTGTCGAAGACATCAATGAGAATTGATATTTTCAACTGATTTTAGTAATTACTTCACATGCTCTTAATTTCATACCTTTGCAATATGATTTACTATATTAGTACATGTTGATCTCGACTGCAGTCCAAGATCAATAGCTGTTCCATTCAATTTCCAAAGTTATAATAAATCAAAGTAATTAGAAAATAACCGATCATCTTTTGCGTCGTAATCAGATGTGCTAAAACTTTTCATGTACAGTACTGTCAAACTGAAAAATTATTGAGAACAATTAATGTTCTTATTGGTTATTTTTCTTCAGTTTTACTTTCCTGGCTATTATGTATACGTAACAAGGAAAAGTATTAAAATCGTGTTAAATTTGACCCTCCGAGTTTTTTGCAAATCTCAACGTTTTGAGACCCATGAATCCAAAAAAGTCAAATAAACGGCATAAAAAATTTCGTGTATATGTGTTGGCGTCTATTTCGTTTAATATCTCAGGATGGGGTGAAGATCAAAAAACGAAGTTTTGCACAATATCTTCGATGTAATGCGGATTGATGCTATTAAATTTTGATAGTGAAAAATCGAGGGAGAGGGGAGATAGAGAGTGGTCGTAAAGTTCAAACACCAAATCGGGTTGACAATTCACAAACGTTTATATTGACAAAACAAAAATACAGAAAATAGATATACAGCAGCACTCGATGACACCAAATAAAACAACGTTTACAGACTAGATTTCCACGTAAGCACCATATCAAAGTTATAACCGACAGTAATTTCGTAACAGGTCCGTTGGAAAAGCACCTTGCGACTTCTGCTTACGAACGTATCAATCGTAGAACTCTCGAGCCCTATATAACAGCAAGTCACAGTCTAACCTGAGTCCACGCTTTACGGTCTTCGAAACGGGAGCCCTTTTACCCGCCGAAAGTTCCTCCTTTTATACTGGTCGGAGTCCATCGCCGTCCTCCAATCAGCGCTGCGAAGTCTTTGGCTCGCCGGCCCAACGGACAATATCGTCGACTAGTCGCCGCTCTTCGATTTAATCTACGGCCGTTATCCTAACCGTCGTTCCAACGGTCGCTCTCCAACGGACTCCTCTCCAACGGCTATCAATTTGAATTTACCGAAATACGTTATAAGTTATAACACAAAAGGGCGGAAATCGCCCGTCTTGCGATTCCGACCACGACAGTATCATGTGTGATATCTCGCCTGGGGTTGGACTTACTGACGATTTTACTTGTTAGCATTTACAAATCTTTATAAAACTCTTTTCTACTCTGAAAATTAACTTCTTTGATATTTTATAATAATTAAAATTATATAAAATTCCTAAAACAAAATTTCGTAACAGATGGTGCCACAAATAATTTTATTTATTCGGAAAAGTTACGGAACTCGTTGCTAGATTTTTAAAAATTTGTTTAGCATTAATGTGTGCTGTTGTTTTGAAATGTTCGTATTTTTAGCACGCTCCACTGTAGTGGTGAAGTGCTTATGTTAGGACTTTTGTCTATCTGTGAATTTCCCCGCGCGTGCGCAATGACTTCACCTGTAAAAACAGACTTGTATTTCTTCTAAGAATCAAAATAACTCAATTAAAGTCTTTGTATAAATGATAACATTTCTTCACATTCAATTCTTTTATTTTATATATTGAACTTTAACTGGATTATTGTAAATTAAAGCAAAAACCAATTTCAGCAACTATTCTTAATTTTATCTAACGCTTTCGACTATCTGTGTAGCCATCGTCAGGATCGGACACTTTGAATAGAATTCTTTATAGTATAAATATTATGTTCTAAACCGTTAGTTTAGAACGTAATATTTAAACGTTTACGTCTCTAAACCACATGCTTTACTGTATATTCAGTGAAAAATTCTTCTGAACAACTACTTGATTCCAAGAATTTATAAAATATATTTTAAGCAAAATTAATATTTGATTCGCTTTTGTGTAGCATGCTATCAGACTGGCTTGTCCAATCTTGTTTTATTTTCTGAAAAGATGTCAACTGTGCATTTCTATCCTTATCGTAATAAGACATTAATGTTGAACTTCATGGTTTTGAAACATTGCTTGTATTTTAGATACTCCCAACATTTTTACCGTAGCACGGATCGAACATCCTAATTTTCTGAATAGTAAGTAATCCATGGAAAAGTCCTTTTTTCCTCGGTTCACATGTCAGCTATCCAAATACTAGGACAAGATAATTTTGATTTTTCGACATCGTCACCACTTCTAGACGTTGATAGTGTGGATATAGATGTTATAAGCTTATTATTATTTCCACTACATTATTGTAGCAAGTACTTTAATTCGAACATTTTATTTATTTATTAAAAATAACCGTAATATTTCATTTTTGGCTATATTAAAATTTATTATTATTTTAATTTGAATAGTAAATAATAAAAACTAAAATTTAAAAAAATCCAGTAACGAGTTGCTTAACTTTCCCGACAATATTTAAAACTGCGTATTTGGCGCCATCTTTTATGATATTTTATTATTAAAAATTTAATAGTTTTAGTTATTATAGAATGGCAAAAAGCTTAATTTTGAGGGTACAGATGGGTTTTGTAAAATATTGTAAATACTAATAACGAATAAAATTATCATTAAGTCCAACCCTACTCGAGATATGACACGACCCCTTTATCTCCCCACCCCTCGACCTTTAACCACCAAAATTTAATCAATTTTCTTAATAATCAAACCTCTCTGCAAATTTCAGAAATTTTTGACAAAAAGCACAAGATTTATTAAGCTTCAAAGAGAATGAACAAAATCGTTGTTTCTCACTCACACGCACACATAGTAAGCGTATCGGCATTACTTGTCGAGGTTTTTCCGCTTTGATAATAGCCTCAGTCATTGTCTTTATTATAGTTTTCAAGGTTAAAATATCTGTTATTTGCATCTTTCTCAATAAAATTATTTTGCTGTGTAATTTTATCTATGAGCTGCCTAAATAGAGCGAGACAGCTAATTAACTCGAGACATTAATAAAGAAATAATTTCCAAGCTAGAAAGTGGAAAAGTGTAAGAGATCTGAGCGATGAATATGGTAAGACTAAATCAACGATCATTAGGATTTAAAAAACAAAAAAAAAACCAAGAAAGAAATAGAAAGTGCACAGGTTTCGAAGGGAATCTCTAGATTAAGCAGTTCACGTTGTAATTCAGGTAATCACGGAAAAGATGGAAACTTATGATATATAGTGTATAAAAGTTAAATAAATTTTATATTATTTTTACATTTCTGATTTTTTTTTGGATTTGACTTTGTATTGTATTTTTTTTCCTGTTTAAATGGTTATGTTAGATGTTAACTTGCTGTAGTTTGTGGACTTGGAACAGATTACAGTTAAAATTCATTTGTTCAATGTATTCAATGTATGCTACAACGAATAGATGGTATAGCGAACGAGGTTCTGGAACCAATTACGTTCGTTCTAGCATATCCAATGTAGGATATTTAGAAAAATTATTTATGTATTGTAAAAATCTTAATTAAATAATTTTAGTAAGCCCTCGCTAAATCAGATTATTAGGGGTGACGGTTGTTCAGGTTTAGGAAGGACTGAGTTATCGGAGTATTTACTCCGACGACATAGAAAACGAGAAAATGAATATACAGTATAGTAATTTATTATGTTCAGCTCTATACAGAACTTTACTGGGGTTTAGTAGTAGTCTATTCACTACTGAATTATTAACACAGAAAATGAACTCAGAAATTTTATGACAGTACAATACATAGCAATGTACTGTACAGTACAATCTTTAATAATTTGCCGACTACAGTAGTATAATGCATGAAACCGCAAAGAGTTTCAGATATTGAAAACACTCATTAATTATTATTTCATTATAATTATAATTATTCGTTAATTATTATTTTCCTTCTGTCAAGAAATTATAAATTACTATACAAGTATTCGAAAAAATCTGTCCGAGCTATTTGAAATCTGAGTTGACAGATTTTGAATTAGAAGGACTTTACTTGAAAAAGTTAAGAAAATAAAATGTAAAGATAAAATAGAACCTCGTCGTAAGGAAACCAAATGCACCGTCATTATTATTGTCGGAATAGGAATCGCTTCCTCATACATCTACTGTATAAACACGAACTAATTAGGATATACTTAATAAATATGCAACTACCGGAACTATCAAAATATATGAGGCTTATGACAAACTGTTGAATTAAAAAATATACTGTAAGTAATAAAAAGGATCCTCAAAGAAGGAGAACAAATAACAGCTAGACTTCCGATTTGTTAAGTATTAAGTTAGATTAAGTTAGATTTGAATGATTAGAAAAATATAGATTACGTGCCATAGATGAAATTTTGATTCTGATTGAATATGTATTCGTATTTCCCCAATGATTCTCGATAATAGACGTTATTCACGTCAATAAATAAACAAATAAAATGAAACAAGCTGGTAATCAATGCGCGATAAAAGGTTTAAGTAACTAGATGTCACCAAATTAACTTATCTACAGAAACATGTCTATTTTATTGGGGTGCAATTTGAAAATTGCAGCCTATGAATTTCCATTGGCATCGGTCTGTTGTCTGTGTCCTTCCTTAAATATCAAGAACGGAGTTAGATAAATGAAAGTCGAGATCACATATATAAAAATTAGGAACAGGAAGACCGAATTACGAAGTTCCAGTTTAGATCGGATTACGATCTAAACCATATACGAAGTTCCAGTTTAGATCGGAAATCACGTAATTTTAATTCAAAAATTTTTTCTAGAAAAGATATGATGTACAGGGGCAAGATATTACTAACATCAAGGCCAGAGAGGGAAAGGTGAAAATCCCGATTAAATATAAGGGAAATTCCTGTCTGGATCGAAAGTCACATGATTTTTTAAAATTAAAACACGAGTAAAAATTGCATCTCGGTATTGTGACGATGTCACAATAAATAATTGCTTGTTTATCTTTATCTTTCCTTCATAAAATAGACATCCATATTAATATAGAAAAATATGTCTTAATAATAGAATAACTATTTAAAATAAACGAAGTAGATCTAGTTTATGACAAAGTGATTGATTTATGCCTTCATGTAATAGGCTTCTCCTTTTTGTCATAGAATGGTAACAAATAATCTTTTTACTATTCTGAGGAAAATATGTCATTTATAATGTCATTCATTTTGAATGACATAAAATGAAAAACTTATAAATGGAGAACCGTAATATTAATGTGTAATATCCTCTATAAGCTTAAATCTACTTGCCTGCAAAGTCTCTCTGGACATTCAGACAAATCCAGATACAACTGATCAAATATCTTTATTTTTTTTCTGAAAAGAAAAAATAGAGATTTTATAATAGTTCATTAAGTATTGTAATTTTGTACTTGTCTGTTTTTATTACATCGTTCGCCTATTAAGATGTAGTAATGTTTTAATTGTTGTGAATTGTATAATACTGCTAATAACTCTGATTGTAGAAGAATTGAAACTGAGACCGGCAAAATTGTAATGTTCCATAATTTTATCGTCTAATATCACCTGCATTAGTATAGATCGAAAAAAAAAAACACTTAACACAGAAGAGCTATCGTTAATTACACTTCGGTCCGAAACGCATATGTTATGTTTTTCTGAAAAAAAATAAAGATATTTGGTCAGTTGTGACTGGATTTTTTTGAGTGATCCGAGTCACCTCACAGACACGCTGAATTTGGCTATTAGAGAATATTACATATAAAATGAAATTTTAAAAAGAAATCGAATGAGCTAGCATGATATTTATAATTGAACTGTTGAGTTCAAAACGGTCCCAAGTCCACAGACCTGTAATTTAATATATTCAGAAATGCTATTTTATTTTAGTATTTTAATTACTGTAACCGAAAGTTGTAATAATATACTATTTTAATATAAAGTTAATTAATTTTTGATGAAATGATAATAAATTGAAAAATAAGCAAAAGGTTATTTTTTTATTACCTAAAATATAATTTTCATATTTTTCTGATAGTCTTTAAAGTTTCTCAAAGTAAAATTTAAATTTATTTTTGCATTTAACTTAATACAGATATATGGATTTGTTATATAATGAATTATTCTCTTGCTGCACTCACATGCTTTTAATTTTACAAATTTCAGAAGTAGAGTAGTATTATTTATTTAAATAATACTACTCTACTTCTGAATTTTTATTTAAAAATTCTTTACATTTACGGAATTTTAATGTTTAACATAAAGTCATAATTTATACAACGTATTATTTACTTGCTTATACATATTTATATATATAGATAACATATTTTTCATATTTAAATGTGCATAAGCTACGTACAGTTACATTATTGTTTAAATCAATAATTCCACCAGCAACTATCTAAACTGTGTTGTAGAATGAAGAAATATTAACGCAGTAGTTTGAAATAAAATGCAGATATATCCAAATATGGAAAAGTATTCAGAAATTGCTTGTCTAACTTGTTTCATTAATCCTTCTTGTCAAATGCTTAAGTACTTGGGAATAGACTTCATTAAAGATTGCTCTCATAAAAAATACCGAAGAAATTTTGTGGAGAAATTATACGTCATATATGTGTATATAATAGAAATTCACGACTGGATCTATGTAGTTTTGACAGCATTAATGACAATATTTGTCAAGAACGAAATAGATTTGCCTTGTTATTCGTGGGTTAATCGATTTGAAAATGAAAATAAACTTGGACCGCTTACTAAATTTATTTTGTCCTTTTCACTTATGAGTGTAATGTCACTAATCAGAAAGAAAAAATTAACATTGTCTTTAAATCTGTCGAGTTATAAGGGTGAGAAAGAAAGACTTGCAAAGCTTCAGACATTATATTTGCGTCTACAATTAACAGTTGACATCTCAATTTTAATCTTAGTTTCTATACAAGTATTTAATGTTTTGAAGCGTGGAGAATACGGACTGACAGAATTTGTATTTTGTGATTTTTACATAATGTTTGGTGAAATTTATTTATTTATGCCAATAATTTCGCTACCTATGTTTCTTTCATTTTTTGGTATTTGTATATTTTGGAGATATAAATCATTGTCTGAGGAACTGCAATGTCTTCTCCGTGAACATCAAAATCATGTTCAGTTATATAATAAAATACAGAAGCTGATGTTAAAACACAGAGAATTATTGGAACAAACTGGGCATTTTAACGATGTTTTTCAAGATGTTGTATTCCTGTTTTATAATGCAGAAATTTGGATATTGGCATTGGGATTGTGCATAATATTATACCTTGGACATAACTCGTTATTTACCAGAATTATCAAAATACTAGTTGTCATTGCAATGTTAATAGGTTTAATTTTCAGCATGTTCATGTCCAAAATATCATCAATAGTAAGTAAATAGAGTACAACTAACTTAAAAAGAATTATAGAAAAATCATAATTTATCGAAATTATTACAGAAGTTGCTTTTAGCCCTTGGTATAATTAAATTAATTAAAATATCTACAAACGTGAGGCAGATAATAGTAAGGGCTTATCACACAAATATATTTAATTAATTTAATTATAATTTATGTTTAAATTTTCATTTCTATTTTTATTGATAGCTTTTATTTTTTACAACTGTACATTAGTTTTCTATTATAATTGTAAAAAGTGAAATAAAAATATATTGTAGTTAATTTTTTAAAATTGATTTATATATTAAAAGCAATTTAGTAAAGTAATAAACATTAGATCTTTAAGCAAAGCGTTAATACGTAATAAATTTTTTCTTTTAGGCTTGTGGATCCTATCAAGAGATAAGAATATTTAGTTCTTTAAAGATATGTGTTTTAAAGAAATTAAAAGTAAAGGGAAAATTTATATATTTTTTTGCTATATTGTATACGAATACACATATTTATAAATATATACGTTATTTTTACACCGGTTTTTGTTATTAGATGTTGAATTTCATGAAGAGATTTGGGAAAATTCCAATTGGTATATCTTGTGGAGGATTTTTCGTAATGACTAAGAACATACCCATTAAAGTAGGTATATTTATTTGATTTTATTACGTAAAACAATAAATAGATTCATTGATAAGTTTTGCAGTAGTTTCTAAATATTAATTTAAATAATAATATTTCAGATGGCTGAAGCAATTGAATCAAGTTTTTCTTTGATTCTTCAACTACAAAAAGAAAAGGCAACAAAAAATTGCTTTTCATCTAATTCTACAATTACTTAACTGTATTTAATATAATAGAAATAATTTTCATTACATCGTTCGCCTATTAAGATGTGGTAATGTTTTAATTGTTGTGAATTGTATAATACTGCTAATAACTCTGATTATAGAAGAATTGAAACTGAGACCGGCAAAATTGTAATGTTCCATAATTTTATCGTCTAATATCACCTGCATTAGTATAGATCGAAAAAAAAAAACACTTAACACAGAAGAGCTATAGTTAATTACACTTCGATCTGAAATGCATATGTTATGTTTTTCTGAAAAAAATAAAGATGTTTGGTCAGTTGTGACTAAATTTTTTTTGAGTGATCCGAGTCACCTCACAGACACGCTGAATTTGGCTATTAGAGAATATTACATAAAAAATGAAATTTTAAAAAGAAATCGAATGAGCTAGCATGATATTTATAATTGAACTGTTGAGTTCAAAACGGTCCCAAGTCCACAGACCTGTAATTTAATATATTCAGAAATGCTATTTTAGGTTAAGCTTACCCTAGGTAGCCAAGATGGCGGACCTTCCGTAATCTCGGTCCAGGTTACTTAGTGACGTCAAGATGGCGGCCATCTTGACTGCGATTTACGATGGAGCAGATGTGATCACGTGATTTGCTCCGCGATTTATTAAATACTAAATCCCGATTTTAGAATTTAAAGATTTTGTTAAAATAATTACTATTTCGAAATATTAAAAAATAAAAAATAAAAAAATAACGATAATTATATAATGTTATTATTTACGTCATTGTGCATGCTGCTGTTTTTTTCCGACGCTTGGTTTGGACAGGAATTGATACCGTTTGACTACTTGTTTTTCTGTTGTTCTTTTTTCCGCCCTCGTTCCTACTTTTATCGTTATCATCATCAGTAATATTGCATTCCTCTCTTTTCTTCACCTTTTCTTCGACCACCTTTTTTACTTTTTTCTTAATATTAGAAACTGGGGCTTCAGGGACTGTCTCGGGTTATTTCCACAAAGGAATTCGTCCTGAACTGGGATATATTTTACTTAAATGGTTCACAAATGTGTAGAACTTTTCCCTGGGTTTTTTTGAAGGCCAACCACAAAACTTTTTATACATAAAGGAATACATGTACGAGTCTGACAGATCCTCGGTGTAATGCTTTGGTAGATTTTTTTTGTGTTTTAAATACCCCCATAGCCTTTCTATATTTTGCGTATGGTCTCCTGTTCTGGGGTTAACGAAATTCTCGGAGTGATTGACTGTTCTGTGCTCTTTAATAGATTTAATAGAAATAAGCATTCCTTTTTGAAATGTTTGAAGTGATTGTTTAGATACACATCTCATACTTTCAATTATTCTGTAAGTATTATCAAGTATATTATTTTGTTCAGTTATGTTAATGCCATAAGCACATTTGGAGGGATAATCAATTTTGTAATGAAAATTGGGTGTTGAACTATTCATAACATCAAATCATGCATTAATTGGTGATATAAATTCAGAAGCTGCTAAGACATTTTCAGTTTTAATATATCTTTCAATAGCGATAGCTGTAGAGTGAGAAAATAATTCACAAGCTAATCTAACATTTTGTCGTTGAAATTTTTGACACGTAATATGCTCTTCTTTTAATTTATGGCAAACTTTTATTTCATTAGAATCTATTAGAAGTCACTGTTATAATGAGTCCTTGTTTATTAATATTTGATCTGAAGTTAGAAAACCTGTATCTAAAAACCAATTTCTAATGAGTTTTAACAAATCAGGTGCATCTGGAAAATAGTATATATTATTTCCACTAGATGGATGTATAAATTTAGTATTGAATATATTTACTCATAATTCCTTCCATAATCCTATATGTTGTCCACCACAGTCACTAACAACAGCAACAACAGTATATCCTGCATCAAAAAGTTTTGAAATAACAGTATATAAAAGTTTCTTTTTCATTTTAACATCAAAATCCAAGTCGTTTCCATGATGCAAATAGTCCTCTTGCAATCATTACTAAAGCTTGATTATTGGGTCCAATAACTTTATCCCTCACTTTATCATATTCATATATATGCTTTACCTGAAATATCACTAAAATGTTAAAACAGAAAATTAAAATTATTATTGAATTATGTGGTTTTATCAATATGAGTACAGTATATACAGTATTTACCTTTATCTCATCAAACTGAAGAACTGTAAGTTTTTTCTCTTCTGAAAGTTCAAAGCCTTTAATTTTCATGATGTTTATAACATCATTTAATATGCCTTGAAAAGATTTATTTTTGAAGCCCATGGTTGAAGTGTCGAAACTGCAGGCAATGGGATATTCATTTGATTTCTTAAGTATAAATATGATCTTATGCTTAAATATTTCAAAGTAAATGCCAAATTCATATCTTCTTTCGGTTAATGTGAACCTAGGTGTACAAAATGGCGGCGCTTCCGGTAACCTGGATGGCAAGTAGTTTTAGAAAATAAAGGCAGATGGCGCTGATAGTAATGATGCCTTCTTATGCAAATATCCATCAAAAAATTCCGTTCTGGAAACATGAGGAATAATGTGAATTTCGAATTTTGGTTACGATGTAGACGGATTATGCACATTGTTAATTTTTTAAATGTGTCTGTGTTTTCTTAAAATTTGTACAATTTACTCGAAGTCTTTGACACACTTTCCTCCTCGAAAACGTTAATGGTAAATATCATGTTAAACGTGCCCTTAATGTGTTTAACGTGTGTTAAATGTGAAAATAGTGTATTAAAAGTGTGCTAATAGTGTGTAAATGAGGTAAAAATTTTGTAAATGTTTTAAATGTGTTTAAACGCTCATTTAAAGTGTTTAAAAGTGTGCAAATGTGTGTTAAATGTGGTTTGAATATGCATTTAAAGTGTGTAAATGTATGTTAAACGTGTTAAATTTGTCATAACCAAGGATATGTAATAGTGATTTCGAAAGACAACGTGAACGACACGTGGAAGGCTAGGTGGCCGTGGGTCGCAGGTGCCATCTTCTATGGAGACTTCACACTCAACAACCTTTTTAAAAAAAACCAGTAATAGTAATTGAAAACAAACGTTTTCGACCGTTAACTCGATATTCCCCAGGTTCCAAATATTGAGATTCGTTACAAGTTCAAAACTCTTTCAGAACGTATTCAAATTTTCGAATAGAACAGTTGCGCGTTCGTGTTGACATGGAATCATACGTGTTGTTGACATATTACTGGTTTTTTTAAAAAGGTTGTTGAGTGTGAATTCTTCGAGTACACCAGTACACAAGTCGAACCTTCTACGGAGACGCTGCCTATCGTAAATGAAAAGGCGAGAGATGTGAATCGTAAGACTGCAGTTCTTAAGAGGAGTAAAATTTATGTACAATACAGGCAAATTTTTTTCGAACCACTGATGTATAGAATCTCGCAATTCACTTTGTCCATACATCCATTGAATTTATAGGTAGTATGATAACTTTATTTTTCGTTTCTGGTCCAAGAGTAGGAAAAGTAACCGAAAGATGGGGAAAAAGTAAGTAGCAAATTTACGATTTAAAAATGTTTGTTTTAGAAAAATTTTTAAATAAAAATTCAGAAGTAGAGTAGTATTATTTAAATAAATAATATTACTCTACTTCTGAAATTTATAAAATTAAAAGCATGTGAGTGCAGCAAGAGAATAATTCATTATATAACAAATCCATATATCTGTATTAAGTTAAATGCAAAAATAAATTTAAATTTTACTTTGAGAAACTTTAAAGACTATCAGAAAAATATGAAAATTATATTTTAGGTAATAAAAAAATAACCTTTTGCTTATTTTTCAATTTATTATCATTTCATCAAAAATTAATTAACTTTGTATTAAAATAGTATATTAATACAACTTTCGGTTACAGTAATTAAAATACTAAAATAAAATAGCATTTCTGAATATATTAAATTAGAGGTCTGTGGACTTGGGACCGTTTTGAACTCAACAGTTCAATTATAAATATCATGCTAGCTCATTCGATTTCTTTTTAAAATTTCATTTTATATGTAATATTCTCTAATAGCCAAATTCTGCATGTCTGTGAGGTGACTCGGATCACTCAAAAAAAATTTAGTCACAACTGACCAAACATCTTTATTTTTTTCAGAAAAACATAACATATGCATTTCAGATCGAAGTGTAATTAACTATAGCTCTTCTGTGTTAAGTGTTTTTTTTTTTCGATCTATACTAATGCAGGTGATATTAGACGATAAAATTATGGAACATTACAATTTTGCCGGTCTCAGTTTCAATTCTTCTATAATCAGAGTTATTAGCAGTATTATACAATTCACAACAATTAAAACATTACCACATCTTAATAGGCGAACGATGTAATGAAAATTATTTCTATTATATTAAATACAGTTAAGTAATTGTAGAATTAGATGAAAAGCAATTTTTTGTTGCCTTTTCTTTTTGTAGTTGAAGAATCAAAGAAAAACTTGATTCAATTGCTTCAGCCATCTGAAATATTATTATTTAAATTAATATTTAGAAACTACTGCAAAACTTATCAATGAATCTATTTATTGTTTTACGTAATAAAATCAAATAAATATACCTACTTTAATGGGTATGTTCTTAGTCATTACGAAAAATCCTTCACAAGATATACCAATTGGAATTTTCCCGAATCTCTTCATGAAATTCAACATCTAATAACAAAAACCGGTGTAAAAATAACGTATATATTTATAAATATGTGTATTCGTATACAATATAGCAAAAAAATATATAAATTTTCCCTTTACTTTTAATTTCTTTAAAACACATATCTTTAAAGAACTAAATATTCTTATCTCTTGATAGGATCCACAAGCCTAAAAGAAAAAATTTATTACGTATTAACGCTTTGCTTAAAGATCTAATGTTTATTACTTTACTAAATTGCTTTTAATATATAAATCAATTTTAAAAAATTAACTACAATATATTTTTATTTCACTTTTTACAATTATAATAGAAAACTAATGTACAGTTGTAAAAAATAAAAGCTATCAATAAAAATAGAAATGAAAATTTAAACATAAATTATAATTAAATTAATTAAATATATTTGTGTGATAAGCCCTTACTATTATCTGCCTCACGTTTGTAGATATTTTAATTAATTTAATTATACCAAGGGCTAAAAGCAACTTCTGTAATAATTTCGATAAATTATGATTTTTCTATAATTCTTTTTAAGTTAGTTGTACTCTATTTACTTACTATTGATGATATTTTGGACATGAACATGCTGAAAATTAAACCTATTAACATTGCAATGACAACTAGTATTTTGATAATTCTGGTAAATAACGAGTTATGTCCAAGGTATAATATTATGCACAATCCCAGTGCTAATATCCAAATTTCTGCATTATAAAACAGGAATACAACATCTTGAAAAACATCGTTAAAATGCCCAGTTTGTTCCAATAATTCTCTGTGTTTTAACATCAGCTTCTGTATTTTATTATATAACTGAACATGATTTTGATGTTCACGGAGAAGACATTGCAGTTCCTCAGACAATGATTTATATCTCCAAAATATACAAATACCAAAAAATGAAAGAAACATAGGTAGCGAAATTATTGGCATAAATAAATAAATTTCACCAAACATTATGTAAAAATCACAAAATACAAATTCTGCCAGTCCGTATTCTCCACGCTTCAAAACATTAAATACTTGTATAGAAACTAAGATTAAAATTGAGATGTCAACTGTTAATTGTAGACGTAAATATAATGTCTGAAGCTTTGCAAGTCTTTCTTTCTTACCCTTATGTTACCAGTATGTCCCAGCTGTAAGGGGATGGAGAAAAAACACGTACAATTCTAGTACAGTGTTAAAAAATTAACTGTTACTTTGGCAGCATCATTTACAACCAAATTTAATGAATAAGACGTACTGGTAGACGTCTCATTCATTAAATTCTCTTAAAATTATTATCATTCATTTCATTAAACATAAATCGTAAATTACTTAAATCGTAAATTTAAGGAAAATAAATTCTAGAGCTTTTTTGTACAATGGTACAAAAAAGCTCTAGAATTTATTTTCCTTAAATTTACGATTTATGTATTGGTTGTCATAAAAATTTCTTTTCACTTCTTATTCAAGACTACAGATATTCGAGTACAAAGTACCCGGTTTCAACTTATTTCTGCTTAAGAAGTAGTTAAATAATTAAGAGATTAGGGAATGGGGACATAAATAAAACCCCGATGAAAGAGCCAAAATTTTACTTAAACAGAAGCTTAACTGAACCAATCTCTTGCCGAGTACAGTGGGGTCTGATCTCTTCGTAATATTAGATGTAATAAAGACAGAAATTTTTCCAGTTCAATGAGAGTGACCGAAAAGTTGTAAATTTTGGAAATTTCCGTGAACACTTGGTTCTAAAACGAATTAGTTAGAAAACGAACGACGAACAATCTGTTAAGTTTAACATATTTAGATTTTTACATCTATGGTGAGAAACGTTTAAAATTTACAACAGCCCTGTGGCGTCCTTTGAGATATACTAGTGATGCGACAAAAGAGGCATTTGACATTGACCGGTATCGGCACCCTCGGGATTTGGCACGCACACGCCTACCTGGACCATCTCTGATTCCATTCATTAGCCACTCGTAGTGAGCTATTTCACTAAGTGGATTGTTTTAAGATTTAAAAAGTAAATAATATTTTGTTATTTTTATGTACGTTTCTTCACAAAGTTATATTTAATTATAAGTTTCTTTAAAAGTATATTCGTACAATTTAAGAATTTTTTGTACTAGGTATGTATATTCATCACACATTTCGTTTTACCAAGTAAGTTTTTTTTTATAATTTTAATTTTAGCCCTTATATCGTGACTAGTGATTCAAAAATTTATTTTAAAAAAGTTTTGGTTCAAGATCGTATAATGAAAATGAAAACATTATTAAAAGAGAAAGACCAATGCCTAAATTAAATATAAATACGTCAACAAAAAAATTTCGACATTTTGAGATAAAATTTATGACGAATGACGATTCTTTCGTAAAATTGAAGCAATTCGGAAATCAAAGCGGAATAGAATTTAACACTGGTAGACAATATAAAATAAATATTGAAAATAATAACAAGATAATTACGATTAATAGATATATCTAAATTAATAGACGTTATATGTTTTTTCTCAAAGCAAGAATTGGCATTTAGAGGGCATAGGGAATTTATTGAATCTAATAACGGAGGTAATTATATTGAACTTTTTTATTTATTAAGTACGTCGGATAATCTATTAAAAATACATTTAAAGAAGTATACGGGTTTTACTGGCTTATCGAACAAACGAATACGAACGGGCCCTGACGCGCAATTAATTGATTGCTCCTGTAAGTCGGCTTCTTACAGAAACACAGCTTCCCTATCATCAAATGTCACGGCACGCCACTGGGATATAGTATATTAGTGGCCGTTTCAGTGTTTTAGAGTTGGCAGCGTTTTCTGACAGTTTTTGGAAATATTAAATTTAACAATTTATTTAATTTATCAAAGAATTTAATTGTTTAATTTCTTATATATATATATACTAGCTGACCCGGCAAACGTTGTTTTGCCATATAAATTATTTCTAGGTAATTTCTAGCTGACCCGGCCACGCGTTGTTGTGGCTCAAAATGTATCTATTATAAATGTATAACACTTCCCCGTGAGGGGAATTTCAAAAAATCCCTTCTTAGTCTACATTCTCTTGACGTACCCTATTAAAACGCAATCAAAAACGCATCTAAAATAGTATAATAAAAGCCGAGTTCTTCACAGTAAGCCTTAATCCCGTCACTTTTCCCGCTGGGGAATATCGAAAAATCCCTTTTTAGTATATATTCTGTTGACGTAACCTATTAAAACACAATTAAAAACGCAAAAAACCGCATGTAAAATAGTATAAATAGAAGCCGAGTTCTTCACAGTAAGCCTTAATCCCGTCCATCTCCCCCCACTGGGGGGAATTTCGACATGTATATTATATAAAAACACGTGCGTATTAGAATGCAATGTTGTGTCAAAATTTCAAAGGAATCGGTAGGAACAAACGAACGTTATATTTTATTTATACTTATATTATACGTATTATACGTTATATTAAATATTTTATTTATATAGATAGATAGAAAATGATCTGCTTCAGTCCATTCTCACAGAAAAGCAAACTTAGGTCGTCGGAAGGTAGCGCCATCTGTTGGACATAAAAGCCTTAATCCATATATAAATATATTTTTGAAAGGGGGAAATGGTGTAGGGGTATGAAAAATAGATAGTAACCGATTCTCAGACCTACTGAATATGCATATGAAATTTGGTAAAAATCGGTAAAGCCGTTTCGGAGGAGTAAGGTAACTAACATTGTGACACGATGAATTTCTTATATATATATATATACAGGCGTATACACAAATTTTGATCGTTGCCACTTTTGTGTATATTTTATATTTTTTGGTTATAATTATAATTGTTGTCGGTTTAGTTTGTTATTGTTATTATCACTACATTGCATTAAGAGGCTTGTTATTCTGTGCTGTATTATTAACATAATTGTATTTTATGTTATAATTGATTTGGTGATTGTAATATGTTTTTTGTTGTATGTTTGTACATACAGGATTTCTTTAAACTAAATTGAAATAAATATATATGATAAAACTAATGATGAAATAACAATCATATATAAGTATTACATTAAAACTTATTAAATTTTTTGTGTGCATGTATTCAAGTTCTTTTTGACATGATCAAAGATAAACAATACTTAATGTATTAACTACACAACATTAAATTTACTTATAACGAAAAATCCTTATTGAAATATATAATGTCTGAACAGATCTGGTTAGATAAGTCTTAGAAAAAAGAAATTTACACTCAGTTAAATAAATTTCTCCGCATTTGCTAATGATATTTGCGTGTTTTCTTTAGTTCCATTTACCACTGGATGTTTTGAAGCATAAAATGCATCTATGTTAAGTTTTTTTAAATAAAATCTTTGTGGATTAAATGCGCATTTTCTTTCTAATAATTGCACTGTTTCTTTCCAAGAAATTACTTCGTATGGTGAAGCTGATAAATATAAATAACATGGACTTGTCACAAACCCTACTTCTCATACTTTGGGTGCACTGAATTCAGGTCTTAGGAAACCAGTTTTTCTTATGAACGGTGTAGTGAGTGATTGGTATAGAATTTAATGAATTAGAGTCTACATCAATTACACTAAATTTCTCCTGTGTTTTCTCTGTTTTGCTAACAACAGTGTTACGGTTTTATAAGATCAGGTTGTGAAGTTGTGGCGAATGCCACAATTGTAGCTTTTTAGTTGATACAGAATACAATTTTTGTTCACTGTAATCTTTAACGTATATAATGAAGTTTTACATATTCTTTTATTTATCACTTCAGCTTTACTATGACCCATTATAAATAATCCATCATCAACATGACAAAACATGGCAATACTTACAAAGTTTTCCTAATACGTATAATGTCCTTGATACTTTTCGCCGAAAAGTTTTTTACTATTATCGAATATACTGCAAACTTTTTCCCAATAGTCCAGAATATTCATCATAACGAAATTAATAAAATCGTTGAATGTTTGTTTAACTATAACGTTTTCTAGTCGTATGAAAGCGTCGTAGAATAACGATGGTTTTCAGTATATCACATAATGTTTACAATCCCACACCCAGAGAGGTGAAAATATCTTATTTTTTTCAAAGCGAGAAAAATTTCAAAATAATTTATAAAGCAGTTGCCGAAATATAAACAACAGAAAAAAGAAAAAATAGCCAACAAACTGTATTAATTTTTTTTAATCCGGCGGTGCAGTCTGTGGTAGAAAAGAAAGTACTGAGTCTAGAAAGTGAAAATTTCAAACTTAAGACTTTCGCTTTGCCACTGAGGAGCAGGGAAAACTTTCGTGTTTCCCATTGAGCTGTGTTAGTTTTATTGCTTTCATGCTTATAAGGATAAAATTGTAACGAAAGAAATGAAATGTATCGAAAATATTATTCAAAATTGCAAAAGCACAAATTAGGAAAAACTACAAGCCTTTTCACAAGAGCTAGTCGTTATTTCCAAATTAAAAAGACGAAAAAATCGCTAATTCGAATTATTCGAGAATGACATAAAGCATTTGGCATATAGGTAAAAATAATTACAATGTCGAATTGCCTTAATAAAGAATCGATATTCTCAGGAACCAATTTGGTTTAATTTCACCTGGTAATAAAAAAAGAACGGTTGGGATCGAGAAAACAAATTACTAACCAATAAAGTAACGACTTTCGAGTCCACAAACTATTTAAACCCAAGCTACAAGGACACTGCGTACTTTGCCACGGCGTCCCACGAGGCTATGACCCTCGCTAGGGTGTTTTACGCAAGCTTTCATCTTCGTTCTTTGCCGATATATCCTCCAAAAGGTATAACCTTCGTTGAGAGAAACTTCGGAAATTCCGAGCTGCATTCATCAGACATCTTTTCCAGTTCGAGAACTGGACATAGAATGCAGTGTCCAGTGAACGATAAAAAACCATCTTCATCTTTGGACTCGACTCTGTTCCTTTTAAATAGGGTTTTTCTAACGGGGGCCGCCCCGTAGCCAAGAAAACTTGGACCCCGGACATTGAATGGACTATTCCCTGAAAACTGGGAGTTCGGTCGTGGGTTCTGGCCGCGCTCGGACATGCTAGCTACGTGAAGTTTTCCGGGTTATCTCCACATCTGTAACGCCGAAATAAAAAACAGTTTCCCTTTAAAAGACCCGCAGCGAAATCGCCCAAGTGTGGCTTGCCATAACTTAACAAACAAAAACGAATCGAAACGAAAACAAAAATTCATTCATGTATAGAAACGCAATCGATATTTCGGAGAGCAATGTACGACATGATGTATGTTAGAAGTATTTGAAACTAAGTAACGAGATTCTTAGCAATTGAACGAACGGCCTATAAGTGTATAGATAACAAGAAAACAAACATCCTCATTTATAATTGCACAGGTCATTCTTTATAGTTACACACCCCCCAAAAAAACCCAAAATATAATTGATTGACATGCGCTGTGATTATCTTTTTACAAGCTCGTTTTTTATTGTTGCATAAACAATAAATTTTAAGAATAATTTTTCAAGTATTGTTGAAGTTGTTTATTCGATTGAATAAGGTTAGCGAATGCGAATTTTTTTGAGAAAAATGGATTTTATGAGTAAGTTAAATTGTTTTTATTGTGTAATTATATTAAATCTTTAATAACGGGTTGTCAATCAATACAAAGACATGCATTTAATAGTAATTTTCTACGTAATGTTTTAAAATCCCAATAAAAATGTTATACGGTGAAATGATGTTTAACTTTGCATTCATTTTCTGCTGGAGACAATTATTGCTTTAAACATATTTTCGGCAAATGAATAACAATTTATTATTTTATTTCTGCATCTTTTCTAATATTTAAATATTCGGTCCATTAAGATGAATACCGAAATTACAACAACATTTTTCCAATAAAATAATTTATTCAAAAATAAAATTCAACTCTCTTGTTAATTTAAAATAAACCTATAAAATGTTGTCACAACTGTAATCTAAAAGCTAATGTACTAGTGTTTAATGTATACTTACGACTTGATGTCCAGTACATTTCTGGTTTTGGTCATTGAACGAGGCTATATTTTATATTTACAAAATGTTTTAATCTGTTACATTATTTATCGATATTACTGATTACAGATACAGCAAATAAATCGATCTTCACTGCTAGATAAATGAAAACAATGCTCATTTATAAAAAAGAATAACAAATGTGGCAATTATTTATAATTGGTTAAAATTATTCATCGATTTCCCTTTACTTTTTATCGTTGTTTCTCGAGTATAAAATTATAAATTGTATTATTTATATTTTTGAAGTTAATCTACAAACTGAATATTTAAGACTCATTCTACTCAGACTTTTTATTAAATTGTATCAATGAAAATAAAGTACGCTTCTGAGTTTACGCTAATAAATACCCGTTCATTTACTTCCACCGAGAGTAACTCTTCAGTAATATTACATTTTCAGTTGACTTTACAAATTGGAACAATTTACACTTTTTAAGCAATTAATAAAGTCAAATCACAATGCAAAATTTATGCTTTTATATCACGTTTAAATTAAGAAATTTCTACGTAGAAATTAACTGATTTTTTTCAAATATCTTTCTCGAATAAAATTTCATGCGTTTATTTGGTATAAACTGTTTGTCATTTGCTTTGTTTGTCTTTTTCAAATTCCTATATAATTTTTCAACTCAGGAGAAGAAAGTGCTAGGAATTTCTTTATTTATTGTGTTTACTTTTATTTTCTAGATTGTGAGGAAGAAGTAGAAAGTAATATTTCAATGGAACATATCTCCTGTGAACGGAAAAGAGACACCGTGCAGGATTCTGTTGATATGATTGTACATATCATTTTAGATCTAGCAGCACAAAAGAGGAGAGAAGAAGCAAAATCCTCTTCTTCTGTAAGTTACAATTCAATGGAAATGATTTAAACTAGTTTCATAATTCTTATCATTTAAAGCTTTACAACTGAGAAACCCTGACAACAATGCACAATCTTATAAAATGTGTTATATAGAATGACCGCAAATTGTTTATTTATTATTATAAAAATATTCATTGAGTTAATAAAAAACACTACGATTAGTGTAAAATTATTATATCAGGAATCAAAATTTTTCACTTTTTACAGAATTCCGCTGTGAAACTCGGCATAGAACAAGATTCATTGGGAATAAATAAAACAGTAAACGTGTTGCTTGAAGGTGAGATCGCAGAGAGATTATAAAAAATTTACCGATTCAAAAAATAATTTGTTTTAATACCATTAAGAAATAATTTTATGTTAGACTTATTGTGTTCAAATTTGTTTAAATTAAGTAACTTAACATTAATTATCCATCAGCAGTCTTTCAGGCGAGTTGGATGTCGTAGTTTATTATATTCGAAACGATTCAAAATATAGTATTAATTTTAAAATGTTTATTTCTACAAAGATTTCATTTATTTCCTCAAACATACTTTAGATAATTATTTTTGTTCCTTAAACAGTAATACGTGTCCTCTGTGTTCACGTCTATTTCGTTAAATATCTCAGAATACGCTAACATTAAGAGAAAAATTTTGCACGATAACTTCTATGTAAGGAGAATCGACACTATTCAATTTTGGTAACTAACAGTCGAGAGGTGGAGAAATAGACGTAGTACGTGCATAAGATTTTCAGAAGGGTCGGATTTAATGACGATTTTACACGAAAATATGAATAAATATGAAAGAAACTCTTGTGTTACTCGAAAATTAAAATCGAATTGTTGTGTTCTGGAATCTTTTATGGTTTTAACAAACGCTCTAATAAGAGTACACAAACTTCCGGTCTAGACCGGAAATCGAGTGATTTCAATTGAAATATTTTCCTCCCAACGCAATTTCATAGATAAACGGCACGATTCTGTAGTTATTAGGAAACGTATTATGTACTGGGGAAAGACGCTACTAATTTGAGATGAATAACGCATATTTTAAATTAAATACGTAAAGATTATGATGAATAATTGCAGTCCGGCATTGTGGCATCACAATATCTTTGCTGCTTACAACTTAGCTTGTTTAATATTTAAAAAATAACACTAATTTCTAATAAACATTCTTTGGTGCAGCCTTTTGTTTTTCTACTTTTCGTAAAGACTCGCGAGTGTTTTCGATTACCGGAAACAAGAAACTCTGCCTTTTTATTATCGACAAAATTTCCATTTTTGAATATTGACATCTCAATTCCACGCGATGTTAAACGAAAAGTCAATTTAATTACGTGTATATAAAGTCAATGAGCTTATTAAAAGTAACATCCGGTATATAAGCATAAAATGAAACATTGAAATTAACTTTAAAACACAAGACAATCCGTGAAACACAAACAGAAAAACACTGTGCACTTTACTCTTAATATTCCGTTTATTATATGTTTGAGTTTTAGATTCGTTCAGAATGGGAAAATCCTGAGTTTATATTCATATTCGCAGTGATTGTTTTTTTAACTTACCGTTTACACATGTGTACTGCTTTGTCATTTCTTTTATACTTTAAACATTATATGTGTATGTATATTAAAAAACGTTTTATCCTGGCTTAATTTGTGACAATAAATGAATATTTGAATACGTGGAAATATTTCAGAGTAACACAGATATTTTACAATCTTAAATTTGTATATTTTTTCCATAAACTTTTTAATAGTTAATGGCAGCATTATGATATTAAATTACAAAAAATTGAAATGTAAATTATAAAATTGTTATGTTTTAGATGATAACAGTAAAGGGTGTGGAGAATTAATCGACACAGCGGAAGTGTCAAGAGTAATAATTGAATTTGATAAAAGGAAAAAAGTTGATAATTTATTTTCAAGCGAATGTGAATCCACGACAGAAGATGACGATAATGATAAAGTAAGATAATATTTTCTAATTTTCCTTACTTTACACTTATAAACCCATTTTCGTTCCCTGCTAAACATTCACTTTCAATAGTATTTTGGTATTTCAAGATTTATGGATGCAGATATTTAATTGTAAAGATTAGAAATATTTTTTATTTAGTTCACCTGAAAACATATATTATTTCTAATCTGTAAGATTAAATATCTGCATCCATAATTCCCTTATCATGACTCTTGTTAATTGATTAAAAAAAATAATAGTATATAAGATAAATTTTAAATTGTGATAGGCATAATAAATAAAATATTGTATATTATGAAACCGTGTCTTTTTCCGTATTCTGAATTATTAATCATTGGTTTTATAGTGCATTTCGAAAACACTTGGCAAGTTTTTCATCGATTATCTTCATTTAGTTGATAAAAAACTTGCCAAGTGTTTTCGAAATAAACTATAGAACTAGTGTTTAATAATACAGGGATAAATAAAATAATTACTCTATATATGTTTTTCATTTTAATGTTCATTATATCGTTCTGATTGATTTTTATATTTACGTAAGGATTTAATTCAACGGGTGACCAATTTAACACATTATAAAAATTCTTTATTTTCCTACTGTACACAATTTAAACAATTTTGTAGAATGTCACTCGGTGTGATAAAACTTTACCTGACGTAACTTATGTAATTATAAATCAAATGCTATTATATAATATAATAGAAAAGTCAGAAATACTAAATAATGTAATAATCTTAATTGTTATCTGCTAGTTAACAAATATATTTATACTCTTTGCAGAAAACAACAAAGTGTGGAGTTTTTAAATATTTATTTTGCAAACTTCCTTGCATGATCTTTTCCTGTTGGAAAAGAAGGAAGTAGAAGGCTCAAAGGCGGGAAGGTAGGTAAATGATTACGTAAATTTTAATTATAACATGACTTTTATTTAATAAAAGTTAATCGGTGTAAGATTAGGCATGCTCATGATAATTAACGAAACAAAGAATAAAGGTTACGATAATTATGCAAAAATAAAAATTCACATAAAATTCAATTTACTTTAACACCAAGTCATTCTACTAGTAAATAATTTACTTAGAATATAATACCGTAGCTGTGAATCCCAATTTAAACCGTCGTTTGTCTGTTCGGATCAACGTCTGAATAACAGTTATGTCTAAAATAATTTTTTCTATCTTGCTATCACTGTACTTTCATTGTGTATGAAGTACCTGTCACAATACAACACACTGCTGTTACTTCTAAAGTCCAGACAAGTTAATAAAACAGTTAATACGAAAACAGAATATTTTAGCCTTCAGTTTTAACTGGCTTTACTCTCTTGATTATAAAAAAAACTATGTTATAACCAAAACTGGTTTCATGGTAAGGCCCCATCTTAGTCATCTTAGTTTGTTATATCCCGTTTGCACTGAGTATTTCAATCTAGATTGTGATCATGGGCGGCGACTATGCCGTAGTGCGACCTCTCTCGACTGAAACGAAGTTCAATCGCGATCGACTCAAGAGAGTTCTGGAAAGTAGAACTAGTCATAACAGAGTTGTCAAAATTTCACACTCGCGAGAATGTACAAGATGTCGGGCTGTCTACAGAGAAATAAAAAGACATCTGTTTATTACTAGATATATGTCAAGAGAAAATGTTTATTTCTAACCAAAACTTCCATTTTGTTTGTTGATGTTTGTGACTTACAACATAGTTATGCCAGTTTTATCATTGCGTGTAATAGCTGGGTTCTTCTCTATCGCGCTGTTCTTGTTTTATACGAAGTTCACTTTCCTCTGTTGCCCGACTTGTATGTTTCTGTATATATTTACAAGTCTGTGTGTCTGTAAATACAAGCGTTTATGCTAAGTTTCTAAAAACAAAGTGTAAAGTTTTGCATAAGAGACAGAATAAAATAAAATATATTATAAGAAGAAACTCATATCACCACCCTTTAAACACCGTTGATTCTTAAAATATTAGATTAGATAAGAAGCAATTTTACTAAATTAATGTGTGTCTTTCTGCTATGGAATGACTATTATTTGCAGCAAAAGTACTTATTAAATAAACTTAAAATGTGGACAAATGTGAAACATCTAAGATTCTAATAATAAGTCTTGTAATTAAAAATAAATTTAACACTTTTTTAAAACTTTTTTACAGAGGAAATTGAGCAGTTGCGGCTTTTTTTTCTTGTTTATATATAAATTTTGTGAAAATTTGATTTTAAGATGGATTTTTGGTAATTATTCAGGTGATTATTTTCGTATTTATTTTATAAAAGTTTCAATTAAATAGTATTTTTTTATTCATATAAAAATTAAACTTACATTTTAGATTACTTCTTTAATAATTGCAGCATTAGTCTGAGGATTAATTGTATTTATTATTATAAGTTACAGGCACATTGTAAAAATTTTTCTGTCAAAGTTGCTGCTGCAAAATTATTGAATATTCATTGAGCACATACTTGTGAATAATCTGCTCAACATTTTGAGTAAAATCATTGCATTTTATTTTTACCAATCTGAACGAGAATTTTGATGGATTTATTTGGCAATATTTCAATGCACACGTCATCAGAGCATTCACGGAACATACTTAGAAAGGAGGCATTTGATGGAGGATCACAATAACGGTGATTAAAAGAAAAGTGGCTTCAAAACAGTCCATATCGGTGACTGAATCGGTGGCTTCATGCTGAAATCTGAAGCTTTTTTCGTTAAATTTATTTTCAATTTCCGTTTGTAATAGCGGATAAAAAAAGATTTAGTTCTTTAAATTTATTTTAAATTTTCGTTTGTAATAGCGGATAAAAAAATTTTTTTGTTCTTCAAATTTATTTTCAATTTCCGTTTATAATAGCGGATAAAAAAAGATTTAGTTCTTTAAATTTATTTTAAATTTTCGTTTGTAATAGCGGATAAAAAAATTTTTTTGTTCTTCAAATTTATTTTCAATTTCCGTTTATAATAGCGGATAAAAAAAGATTTAGTTCTTTAAATTTATTTTAAATTTTCGTTTGTAATAGCGGATAAAAAAATTTTTTTGTTCTTCAAATTTATTTTCAATTTCCGTTTATAATAGCGGATAAAAAAAGATTTAGTTCTTTAAATTTATTTTAAATTTTCGTTTGTAATAGCGGATAAAAAAATTTTTTTGTTCTTCAAATTTATTTTCAATTTCCGTTTATAATAGCGGATAAAAAAAGATTTAGTTCTTTAAATTTATTTTAAATTTTCGTTTGTAATAGCGGATAAAAAAATTTTTTTGTTCTTCAAATTTATTTTCAATTTCCGTTTATAATAGCGGATAAAAAAAGATTTAGTTCTTTAAATTTATTTTAAATTTTCGTTTGTAATAGCGGATAAAAAAATTTTTTTGTTCTTCAAATTTATTTTCAATTTCCGTTTATAATAGCGGATAAAAAAAGATTTAGTTCTTTAAATTTATTTTAAATTTTCGTTTGTAATAGCGGATAAAAAAATTTTTTTGTTCTTCAAATTTATTTTCAATTTCCGTTTATAATAGCGGATAAAAAAAGATTTAGTTCTTTAAATTTATTTTAAATTTTCGTTTGTAATAGCGGATAAAAAAAGTTTTTTGTTCTTCAAATTTATTTCAATTTCCGTTTATAATAGCGAAGGAAAAAAGAATTTTGTTTTTTAATTTTATTTATGTTTAAATTTATTGTTTGTTGAAAGTAAAGATAAGTTTATATTTTGCTTATTTATAGTTCGCTTGTATTTTAAAAAACATGATTGTTTTTTATTTTTTGTTTGTTTGTATTTAAAAATAAGTTTATATTTATGTTATTCATTATTTGCTTGTATTCAAAAAAAATCATGTTTTTTATTTATTTTGTTTGTATATAAAAATAATTTTATATTTATTTTATTCATTATTCGCTTGTATTTAAAAAAATCATGTTTTTTATTTATTTTGTTTGTATATAAAAATAATTTTATATTTATTTTATTCATTATTCGCTTGTATTTAAAAAAATCATGTTTTTTATTTATTGTTTGTTTGTATTTAAAAATAAGTTTATGTTTATTTTATTCATTATTCGCTTGTATTTAAAAAAAATCATGTTTTTTATTTATTGTTTGTTTGTATATAAAAATAATTTTATATTTATGTTATTCATTATTTGCTTGTATTCAAAAAAAATCATGTTTTTTATTTATTTTGTTTGTATATAAAAATAATTTTATATTTATTTTATTCATTATTCGCTTGTATTTAAAAAAATCATGTTTTTTATTTATTTTGTTTGTATATAAAAATAATTTTATATTTATTTTATTCATTATTCGCTTGTATTTAAAAAAATCATGTTTTTTATTTATTGTTTGTTTGTATTTAAAAATAAGTTTATGTTTATTTTATTCATTATTCGCTTGTATTTAAAAAAAATCATGTTTTTTATTTATTGTTTGTTTGTATATAAAAATAATTTTATATTTATGTTATTCATTATTTGCTTGTATTCAAAAAAAATCATGTTTTTTATTTATTTTGTTTGTATATAAAAATAATTTTATATTTATTTTATTCATTATTCGCTTGTATTTAAAAAAATCATGTTTTTTATTTATTGTTGTTTGTATTTAAAAATAAGTTTATGTTTATTTTATTCACTATTCGCTTGTATTTAAAAAAATCATGTTTTTTATTTATTGTTTGTTTGTATTTAAAAATAATTTTATGTTTATTTTATTCATTATTCGCTTGTATTTAAAAACTCATCTTCCTATTTATTGTTTGTTTGTATATAAAAATAATTTTATATTTATGTTATTCATTATTTGCTTGTATTTAAAAAAAATCATGTTTGTTATTTATTGTTTGTTTGTATTTAAAGATATGTTTATATTTTGTTTATTTATTATTTGCTTTTATTTAAGAAAATTCATTGTTTTTTGTTTTTTGTCTGTTTTTATTTAAAAAAAGTTTATTTCTTCTTTTTGTTTTGTGAATTTTTAACTAAACAATGAATATGTAATATTTTAATGTTAAAAAATGTATTTAATAAATTAAACGTTTTGAATGAATCTTTCTGATCGAATTATTAATTTTAGCTGTTCAAGAAAATTATTTAAAGTCACTTTATAAGACTATTATAAGTATAAATGGTGAATAAAAATTACTACAATAATAATAAATTATATTTCATTTATAGAGCATCATAAAATGTAATTTATACACACAAGCTTTAAATATATATATCATTTAAAGTATTTTTTTATTTTTGTATTGCAATATATATGCACAGTGCATCTTGTGAAATCCAAAAATTTTTTAAAGAAATTTTAATTAATTTTCTTTCCCTTTTATAACGGATCAGTAGAAAAAAATTCTTCAGTGGGGACAAATTGAAACCCTCTTCAAATAACTAGCAATATTGTATCAGTCCCACAGAGCATGCTGCTTGAATCGCACGATAATATATAGTTAACATCCAAATTTTGTTATATGTTTCGGGTCCTGGGAACACCTATAACCTTTATTGTCTAACAATCGATCACATGGCCGATTTTCCCACCAAAAAATTATAAAAGCCGCTTTTCTTTCCCTTCAGGGTAGACAATCGTCGACCAGGACCGAGTCCCAGTGGAGTTATATTTTTTTCCCTTGTGCCTATTTACCTACAGAATATATATACAGATTATCAAAGAGGTATGGAACCATCTTGTGAACTCTCCCTCAGCCCCTCCACGCATTGGTAAATTAGTACTAATTTAGTGATGAAATATTCAATTCCCTCGATGTTAGATGTTTGTAAAATCTATTTAGTTTACCAATCAATTGTTATTTCATTGTTAAATGGTGTCGTCCTTTACTCAGATATCACCTGTGCCGAATCGACAGATATCTCTCTCTCCTTCCATTCGACTGGACAAAACAATCCCGTCCCCTTGGGACTAATAACGTAAACATGCCATCTTGACAAGTGAGCAGGTTTACGACCTGTTGCTGGAAAGGGGAGATATGACTTCCTCTACCTCCCCGGCAGTTCACAAATTGGTATCAGAAGTGGGGTTCGAACCCACGCCCTCCTATGAGGACCAGACGAGGTGGAAAGGCAGAATAGGACTAATGAGAACCTTTTCAAGACCTAACCATATCATATTAGTCTATGTTAAGAATATTCCTGTGAAAATGCAAATTGACCCTAGAGTAGAGCACGCGCTCTTATCAAATAAACTAGCAAATAGATTAAAAGGGAAAAAGCTCCTATAAAGTTTGGATGTAGACAAAAATTAGGAAATGTTTCCATATGGAAGCCAACCATCGCCATAGGAACAGCGATACTTACATTTAAATTCTGAGTAAAGAAAGTTGATATGCGATGTGCTATCATATGAGTCGAAGTCACGAAACCCTCTGAAGGGATCTTGGCACAAGACATCATCAAAGGTGCACGATTAACCCTAGACTTTGCGAATGCTCAAATAGTTCTACCTAATAGGAAGACCATCCATTTTTGCACACCCAGCCATCCGCGCAGAACAAAGAAGTGGTGGAAAGATTGCAATAAAAGAGAGATAAACCTCTCAGACATCCTCCGAACGGAATAACTCGAAAAGAAGGAAAAGAGAGGAAACAAAAAAAAAAAAAAAAAAAAAAAACGGAGCGCAAGAAGAAAAACTGCAGCACAGAAAGGTTAAGAGACCTAGGTAACAGCAGAATAATCCTGACATGATGTCAAGCAACCTATCATATCACCGGGAGAAGACACATTAATGGACATGCCACAACCGAGTGCTTATTCCCCTACCAAAGATGACTTCACTTTGTCCTCCATACTTCCTCCATTATCGGAAGAACAACCTAATTCAAGTAATAAAACAGTCAGAAAGCGATGTTTCCGAAACGGAAACTGAGAGAGAACAAGAGACCACTCCTCCTTATGCCCTTCAATGCCAAGGGCTAGTTGCTGGTAAACCCTGGGTGATGTCTTGACCCACTTGCAATCGCATACTGCAATTCATTTTTCCTGCCGCCAGTCAGCCATCCTGCTCTTAAGTTATTTTTAATAGAGGAGACATAGGAGGAGTTATAACCAAACTAAGTTATTTTCTTATTGAACCTAACTTACATCATCAATTCGAGGGGCTCACACATTACTAAAGAATATTTTTCTGTTGCAGTGACAGAAAAATCTAACATAGGTGGTAGATCGTGAACTTAAACGACCTTATTTGTAACGTACACCTCATCAACGAACCCAAGATGAATTATCCCCAAATTATCTTTCTTCTCCTAAGCATCAAGCTTATGACAATGGAATCCCTGCAAGCACGAATGGAGTTCACGAAAGAAGTCATTTTCATCCACAAAGGAAATTTTTTGATGACTGTGAGTCACTGGACCCTAGTTACGGAACTCACCTTCGAACATTTGGAACAACAAATTCAATTCGTCTCACAATCCTTAACCCTGTCGTCACGCGCGTGCGCAGTGAAATAGAAATCACGCGCACTCGGTAATTCGGCACCAAGTTAAAAAATTAATTAACAAAAATTTAGCGTCGGAAAACGGGTATTTTTACTTAAATCCAGTTTATTCGTATGTAATAGAATTCAGTCAAAAAATTTTAATTTCTTTATAATTTATTGAAGATTTTAATTTTTAATATTAGAAGGTAATTAGCATAAATTACAAAGTGTCGTGTTTCATCTTTCCTCCCGTTCAAGTTTATTTTTCTAGACACGCGCCGATGTTTGTTTTTACTTCTACTGGTGACTAGGCTTTTATTTCATTCTTGTCTGTTTTGGTTACAGAAGATGGGGAGACAGGGCGTCACGTAATCGCTGACCTCACATTTCACTACAGAAATTTCCTTACCTTGAAAGTTTTATTTTTTTCTGTATTTCAGTTATTATTAACTATCTTTTTTGATGGATTCTCATATTTATGTGTGTTGTGAAGTTGCAGGTATTTTTAAATTAAGTTTTACGCATATATATATATATTTTTTCAATCAATTCATCTTTATTTGTATTATGCCTTGGTCTGTTACAAGGGGAGTTTTGTTCAACATTCATTAAATAAGCAGTCATGTAGTTACAAATTTTTAAACAAAATTATACAAGTTATAAATAGATTTTAACTTAGCTACATGGAAAAAAATATACATTTCTTTTACCGAGGAACACTCGTTTAAAATATTTAAATCGAAACTTTGTCTTAGGAATATTGCTTTTTCGCATCCACAAACCAGATGAAATTTAGAGAAGTTTTCTGGACACATTGGACATACAATTTTAGAATAGATATAAATCTTGTTTTCAATCGTTATTACGTCATTATTAAGGCGAAGCTGGATGAAGAACCTCTTAACTTCAAAGGGAAGATTAAGCAACATATAATTTTTAATATTAGGGTAGTCCAGTATTATATTATATCAATTCGGCAGATTTCGTGTCAGGATATCCTCCACATTAAGTATCAATGAATTCTCCATTACATTTCTAGTTAGTTGTTTACATAATTCTTCACTAATCTCCAGAAGGTGTATAAACGAACCCATCGAAAATCCAAAATTGTTAATTACTCTGGTCAGCTGACTTACCCAGTTCTTTCTCGATTCTGTTTGTAATGATTGTTATTTAGTCTTTTGAACCGATATAATTGGTTCAAAAGACTAAATAACAGCTGACCACTGTCTCTCACCTTCATTAAAAATTTTACGCATCTCTTAACCAACATTGACGTCATTCTGAATCTATTCAACTCTAGTCTTAAAATTCTTCCAGAAATTTTATAGTCCAGTAAAAATACTCTTTGCATGAACTTATTTTGAATCGCCTCTAACTTCTGATATTTTGGCAAACACCAAATTGGGGCTGCATAGCTTGTTGCGTTAACAATTATTGAATTAAAAAACATCCAAATTCAATTTAAATTGTTTAATTTAATTTTTGAAAATAGCATTACTATACTTCCTAGTAACATATTTGCCTTGACCAGTGACGTCTTGACTTGTTTTTCAAAGGACAGCATAGGGGTTAAGATTACCCCTAAAAACTTAATTTCGTTGACCATTTTTTTTTCCTGTTTATTAATATAAAATGACATGTTCTTCTTTGAAATCCTAGAACCATTTCTAAACACCATGATAGCCGATTTCTTCGGATTAATATTCAATTTTAATTTATTAAAATATAACGTTGTTTGCTGGATTTTCCTCCGTAGAGCAGCAGCAGTGGGGGCGATTATCACAATATCGTCTGCATAGACAATGGAGTGAACAATATTATCATCAATCAGGAACCTATCCTCTTCCCTTTCAAAACTGTTATTTAAATTAAAAGTGTAAAAATTAAAAAAGGTGGGGGGACCATGAGTCACCCTGTAACAGCCAACGGTCTATCCTAAACAGCGCCCACTGCATATCATCTTGTTTAATAGTCACTTCATAGTTACCAAATAACAATCCTATCATTTCTACCATTAAAGTCACAGCTTGATAGTATCACATTTTATTTTGAAGATCTTTAATATTAACTGCATCATATGCCTTCTCTATATCTAGGAATAATACGAAAATTTTCTGTCTCTTCTTATACAACTGAATTTGTACAATGGCCATTAACACAAATAGAGCTAACTGAGTCCCACATTTTTTGACAAAGTCAAACTGCGTGGGATTCCTAAGATTTTCTCTATCAATTCATGCAATAAACCTGGAAAGCAGCACTGGTGTAAACAGCTTACGAAGCGTCAGTAATAATGCTATGGGACGGTAGTTGCCAGGTACTAACCTTTTCCCTTTCTTGTATAACATGAAGAATATTACTTTGTTCCAGTCAACTGGAACTACTACTCTTGTATAAAAGCCATTGTATTGTCTTGCAAGATAACTAAGTATAGATGCTGGTAGACTTTTCATTAATTTATTAGGAATATTATCTATACCTGGTGCTGATTTCACTTTGAGTTTTGCAATGCTACGTTGTAAATCCTGGACACTAAACACTTCTTCACTAGTTTTTATCTCAGTATAAGATTCTTCCACATAAACTTGATCCATTTTGTTACGATAATCGGCTGAGAACCTTTCATAATACTGGAACCAACTAGTGAACGATACACGACTTGACTCTCGTAAAAAACCAATGGGTCGACGAAAATCATTTATAATATCCCAGAATGCTTTCGAGTCCTTAGCTTCTATCAGTCTATCATTAAGTTCAGATAAATATTTTTCCTTTTTTGCCTTCACAAAATTCCTGTACCATCTTTTGTTCTGTACATATTTCTTCCAGGCTGATTCTTGATTTGTTTTCCTAAACTGAGCTAAACTCTCTTGTTTCCTTATCTTGTAGTAGTAACATTTATTGTCATACCAGATCTGTTTGAATCTCCGTGGTTCACATCCCTGCCTATACTTTACACGACAAGCATCTATTATCGCAATAAGATTCTCATAATTATCAATCGGTTTGTGGAGTGATTCTTGGAATAATATCTCCTCAAATTTTTCTGGCAAATCTTCTGACAATTTCTGTTTATCAAACCTTTTACTTCCTAACGATCCCGCCTCTTTATGTTTCTGTAGTTTGTTCTGGCAGAAATCCGTTCTCGAACTATCTCCCTACAACAACAACTGTACTGGAAAATGATCTGAGTGATCAAAGTCAAGAATCGACATCTTTATACACATACAAAGCAACTCCTCTGAACAGATGATGTAATCTATGACTGACTTGCCAGTGTGACTTATAAACGTATATTCCGCTGGAATATCTCCGGTAAATATCCCATTTAGCATAAAGAAATTATTATCACGTGTAAAATTTAACAGTATTTCTCCATTATTGTTCGACACTATCCTTCGATATCCTCGTATTACCATCAATTCTCAGACTTTCTCCTTTATATGTCGTATCCAGTTTGTCGCCTATACGGCCATTGAAATCTCCACCTAACACCCAAAAGGTCAGAATATATTAACCATTGGTTGATTTTTTCTTGTATCTCTTCAATGTGCCTTAGAGCAGTTGATGATGGGGATATATATACTATAACAATACACAATCTCGCTTCTCCCCACAACAATTGTAAACTCTGGTTTAATTCCATCAAGGTGAATATACAACTGGAAGTAGTATGTGATTGCACTAGATGACCAAACGATTTTCAAATTAATAGTAACAAACCTCCAGCTGGCCGACCAAATCTTTGTGGCTTTTGAGCATTGCTATATAAAATCCAAAACGTATCTTCTAGGGATCTCTTTCCTATCTTATTTATATCTGATATCCAAGTCTCTGTAAATCCTATTACTTCATGCGATTGTAAAAACTGTATAACAGGGTCTTTATAGATTTTTTTAAATAGACCTTGGATATTCCAAAAGTTTATGCTTATTTTGTTTAGGATAGGCTGAATATTTTCTTCGACTTGGTCTGGAGGTAACGAGTTTAATGAACTCTCCTGGTGGAGATTACAATTTTCCTTAACATTAGTCAGCTTTTTAACCTTAATTTCCAACCTTTCCTGCTCACGACTATCTGTATCAGCAGGCTGGCGACTCATAAAAAATAATTAATCTGAATTACTTCTTCCAAATTTAAATTGTACGTGAAGATATTACCATCTTTTATGAAATAATCGTCTCTGACCATTATTTTATGTCCCTTTGCCTTTTCTTGACTTATCTTAAAGTTAATTTTTTCCGTCTGATCCTGGATCTCTTACATAGATCTGCTATAAATAAAAACTTTCCCTTTCCTATACTTGATCATTTTGACTTCTTTTCCCAAAACTCTCGCAAAATCGAGTTTCTCTCATAGATAGAGTTTAGTATAATTTTCACAATGCATTTATCGTTCCCACCTGACACTCTGACCGAACTATCAGACAAACAATCAGGCAATCCTAGTTCGTTCTTAACATAATAATTAATTTCATTTGTGAGATCGTTTGTCTTAAACGGGAAGTTCAGGACTATAATATTGTTCTTTACCTTCTCGTTTCTCAAAGAATCAATTTGAAACTCCAGCTTACCTTGCAGTTGTTTACCAGACTTAACTATCTGGTCCAGATCGGTCACTCTCTGGAAGGCTTTATCCAATTCCTCTTTCAATTCTCTATTATCTTTCTTTAGTGACGTTACTTCTGCTTTTATCATACTTAAATCTGAACTTAACTGCGTAAACTTTTCCTGAATCAAATCGTATATACCTAGCAAGATTCTAGATGTTTGTGAGGGGATCGGGACCTTGACAGGGCTGTAGAGCATATTAATAGAAACAAAAAAGTCTAATAAACTATGGGTGTACGGGCGACCCTTCGCGAGATATAGCCCTCGAAAGATGCACCTACGTCAGTTCCGGCCTCGCTATCGCGATCGGGAGTCGCGTCGCTTGCCGTTAAAATTGCCTTTAGAAGACGTTTCCCCCCTTTTTTACTTCGTTCAAGAACTACCATGAATCGATCACTAGTTTAGCACATGGCGGCGTGTAGTGGCACCCGTACGAGAGGTCAGTCGGGCCATGTTTGCTGCCATAAGTAACATTTATTTTTCGTCTCCGGTCCAAAAATAGGGTACCGTTGAACTCGTCTCGGTCCCCTGAGTTCAAATATATAATCAAAGTCCTGAACTTCCATAGGGAATAATCTATAGTACACCCAATAGGGCTTGCTGCCTGTTAAACGCGCGATAGGCTTAGCGGAGAAAGCGTGTCAGTTCTGACGTCGATAGTCATTTTGGGGGGCCTCGCAAAGAGTCGCCCGTACACCCATGGTTTATTAGACTTTTTTTGTTCCTATTTGTAGGGTTTGGAATCGCCTAGGGAAGCGATTTCCGCCCTGTTTTAATATAACGAACTTTCGAGACAGAAAACCGTTAGAAACGGCCGTTAGAAACGACCGTTAGAAGAACTGTTGAGTTTCAAGTCGATGACAGACAGACGATTGGCTGGCGAGAAATGACCGTTGGCCAGACGTTGTGGAAACATTCAAATTTGATTGGTGACGATTCAAACGCCGGACACTATTTAATCAGTAGTTTCGGCGGGAACATGAGTTCGTATCGGGATCGGCTGAGCTCGTATCGGTTCGTATCGGGAAGATCGGATCGGATCGGATCGATCGTCGTTATCGAAGTTCTAACTGTCGCTCTCGTTGGATGCTGCGGAAATCTGGGGAAAGTAAACCCCAGTGGTTTAGTACGAACTTGTTCCTGACTCGGAGGTTTTGTTAATTACAAGTCTGTTTGATCGTAAGGAGTTCTTTCGACGAATTTGTACGGGAATAGTCGGTTGTCGTTGAATTAGTGTTTGTGCATATTTAATTGTGACTCTAATTTGTATTATTTTGTACATTTGTATTATAAATATAAACTTTGGGTTTCGTTAAACCGACTGAGTGGTTATTTTGAACATTATTGGCGCAGTCTCGACAGGATACCTTGGATTACGTTTGATTACGTCGGATTATTCTAAATTAAACTCCAAAGAATCAGAAGAACTGAGCTACGACAGAGAAGCAGACGTACGTACAGAGCATCACCAGCAATTAGACCCAGGTAAATTATTTGTTTCTCGCTAGCACAGAGATGCCTAGACACGCGAAATCGCGGCAGCTAGAGGCTAGAGATTGGGAAAATGACCAACCGGGAATGTCGCGTAGGACAAGCGGGTCGGGAGACGACCTCGAAGCGCTTAAGATACGGCTCGAGCTCGCGAAAGAAGAGACCAGAAGAGCGGAAATCAAGGCGGCGAGCAAGGCGAGAAGAGCGGAAATTGAGGCGGCGAGCAAAGCAAAAGCAGAGGCGGAAGCGACGAGGAGGGCAGAGATAGAGTTAGAACGGCTTAAGTTACAGCTGGGGATCACCGGGAAATTAGACGATACGAGGCGGCAGGAACGGCAAACACGATCCGAAGGACTTAAAGTCGAGGGGAACCGCGACTTTGGGGATAGAACTAGCTCGTCGGGAAACAAGCCGCAGGGGGAATTGGATAGGCCAAGGGAAACTGACCGGCAGAGAAGAGGGTGTCCTGATAGGCGGGTAGACGACGAAGCCGAACGCAGGCGACCCAAGGCAGTGGACCAGGTGGTGGCGGAGGTCAGAGCGTCCAAACTCTCTGGGCCACCGGGCAGCAGGGAAGCAAGGGATCGGGTCGAGGCAAGGCGGGGAGAAGGAAGGCCCATGCTCATAGCCGAATCGAGGACAGAAACCCCTGGGGTCAGGGTAGCAAAGGTTCCCATGCTAATAGTAGAAAGGAGGCGCGACTCACAGGGAGACCGGGACATTAGAGAGTCTAGTGGAGTCGCGGCAAGACGAGAGGAGGAAGTTCGCAATACCCAACTCGAAGTCGAAAGGTCGCTGAAGGGAACTGAGATAGTAGGCGGCGAAAGTGGTCCCTCAGCTAAGGACGTTTCGGGAACGGAAGCATCAGGTTTAAGGGAGTCATGGGTCCCTAAAGTGGTGACGGGAACGAAGGAGAAAAGCCAACTCATTGGGCCCTTCGGTCACCGGGTAGAGACAGGCTTAGCGTCAGTACCGCTTGGATTGTGGGAGGAAGGACGCGAAGAAACGCCAGGATCGGCACGAGTGACGTGTGCGATCACCAATAGGTTAGGGAGAGCGACAGACGCTCTCTTAACGGAAAGGGACTTCCGAGCGCTGGTAGAAGCGAGAGAGAAAGCGGATTCCGAGGCAAGAGAATGGGAATTAGCTGAAGAGCAGAGTATATTAAGTGCGGTAGCGGGGATGTTCGTAGAAGCAAGCGAAGGGGTTAAACGAGAGCCGCCCGACGACAAAAATTGGGGGATGGTCATAGGACCGCTGGACCAGACACAAGAGCGGCAGCGCACGGCCCAGTGTGAGTGGAGGGCGCAGCCCGAGCAAAATAAAGCAGGGGACGCGACTCCGATTGCGAGGAGATATTCTGGTAGCGAATTGGATAGCCGAAGCAAACGGACCACCGCGAACAGGAAACTGAAGTGCGAGGACGCTGATGAAGGGGGACCAGAAGTCAGAGCAGTAAAGAATGGGGTAGCTGGAATTCCTCAGGGTCAAAATTGTGACGTCGGGGAAATACTCGACTTGGGAGATATCGGCCGGAACCCGCGACTTAGTTGGCGCAGCACGCCGATGACCAAAGACGTGCAATCGGAGAAACTAGCGAACCGCTGCTAGGGTTACCAAATACGACACAGGATGAGCCTCTGGATGCTACGAAGGAGTGTCATGCCGCGGACGACTTGGCCGGATTGATCAGGCAACAGACGGACGTGATCTTGGCGACCGTCACTGGTTCAGGGAAAGCACAGCGGTGAAGAGACCCGGAGGTCTCGGGCCACGACGGGCGTGGCCAGTGGCCAGTCGAAACAACCCATACATGTGCTATTTTCTGAGGGAGGCATATCGCCGGTCCGGAAAACGACGGACAACGGTCACAACCGAGCTCGCGGTAAGAAACCCAAATTCCGTGAGAAGGGCCGAGCGACATCCAGTGACCAACAAAACCGGATGACGCGCCAATAGCGACGGGGACAACCTCCTCGTAGGGGGACCCGCGCGGATAGGTCTCGGGGATTGCAGGGGTCCTACACTATCGCGAGGCATCTCTGTGCGCGGGTTATAGCGGGTTTGCCGGTTGTACCGGAGGAAAAGGGTCAGTCTGCACTAACGGACATTTGTAAAATTGCTGAGTGCTGTTGGATCAAACAGGCTTGAGCTAAGCGCAGTTTGATCCTTGGCCGCGGAGGTGTAGGGTTTGGAATCGCCTAGGGAAGCGATTTCCGCCTGTTTTAATATAACGAACTTTCGGAACGGAAAACCGTTAGAAACGGCCGTTAGAAACGACCGTTAGAAGAACTGTTGAGTTTCAAGTCGATGACAGACAGACGATTGGCTGGCGAGAAATGACCGTTGGCCAGACGTTGTGGAAACATTCAAATTTGATTGGTGACGATTCAAACGCCGGACACTATTTAATCAGTAGTTTCGGCGGGAACATGAGTTCGTATCGGGATCGGCTGAGCTCGTATCGGTTCGTATCGGGAAGATCGGATCGGATCGGATCGATCGTCGTTATCGAAGTTCTAACTGTCGCTCTCGTTGGATGCTGCGGAAATCTGGGGAAAGTAAACCCCAGTGGTTTAGTACGAACTTGTTCCTGACTCGGAGGTTTTGTTAATTACAAGTCTGTTTGATCGTAAGGAGTTCTTTCGACGAATTTGTACGGGAATCGGGTTGTCGTTGGATTAGTGTTTGTGCATATTTAATTGTGACTCTAATTTGTATTATTTTGTACATTTGTATTATAAATATAGACTTTGGGTTTCGTTAAACCGACTGAGTGGTTATTTTGAACATTACTCTATTAATATGTTCTACAGCCCTGTCAAGGTCCAGACCCCCTCACACACATCTAGAATTGTGCCATATTCCTTTTAAAGTATATTGAGTCTCTTCTGTTTCGTTCCGCTGCCAATCCAAAGTAGTCTTGAATGTTTTAGTCTCTCACTATCCCACTTTTAGCTATAGAATTTGTTCTTGTTCACCATGCATCAGATTCAATAACTCATCTCTTCTCTTTAATTCTTTCGCACTACCTTCTGATCCTGCATATCTGCACGATCAATCTCCTGAGGAGATCTAGCCAAAGGCCCAGGGTTCGACTCTATCCCCGCAATTTGCAATAAGCAACTTATTAAACTTATTCTTAAAATATTTGCGTATTCGTGAACTTTCTGATACACCATATTCAATTACTTTCCACAACACTACAATAGAACGTCACTTCTAACCTCGAATGAAGTCACCAACACCGTCCACGACTCCCCTCAAAAAACCATTTATATATATATATTGATTTTTATTTATAAAATATAATAAAATTCAAAAATTAATTAAATGTTATCGGAAATGCTAAACTATAAGTACAGTGTGTTTTACAGTATTATTGCGAACAGATGTAGTCAGTTATTTTGTAAACGTACTGTACTTATTATTTTAATTTTTATAAATTATTTAAATTGTTGCATCGTGACGCGCGCCGAATCAATTAATTACTGTCGCTCGTTATTTAAGATGGCAACAGGACTCGATTCAATTACTTCTTTATGTCATGCATTAATTACAGAGCGTTATTTTAATGTAATTTTAGACATAGTGCATGTCTATTATAGTCAATAAGTCTATATAGGAGTAATACATATTACTGACTGTATTTAAAAACTAGAAAAACCGAACAAAAATGTATTAGAAAAACAATATGTTTATACAATACTAAAATGTTCTAAATCTATTCGGTTAATGTTACCCGTGGTATCGAAGATGGCGACGGGGAAATTTTTCCCTCTAGATACTAGACGCCGACAGGGAAATTTTTTTCCCTACGTTCGAGATGGCCGCGTTTCCGGTCGCCGTCTTGTCTTCACGCAAGCTAACGTGCAAACAAGATGGCGACCGTCGTCGACGACGACGACGACGACGACGACGACAATAAATTATACTTAACTAGATGTTAAAAGATATTTTAAACTATTTTAAACATATATATATATATATATATATAGATGGTATAAATAAACTTACATTAGCGTTGGTCCTTCGCGGTCCTTCGACGCTTTGTTGAAATCGATGTTGAAGACTCGGAAATACTTGATGTCGTCGTTCTTTTCTGTTTCTTTTTAGTAGTACTTTTCTCTGCAATCTTCTTAGTTGCCCCCCCGCATTCCTTTTTTTCCGAACGTTTTTCCGCTATAGGGGCTGCTGGGACTGTCGCGGGTTCCTTCCATATTGGTTCCTTTCCACGTCCGGGATATATATTCCGTAAATGTCGAACGAAGGTAAAAAAAACGATCTCCTAGTTTTTTTGAAGGCCAATTCAGGTATTTTCTATACATAAATGCGTACTGTACATGTAAGAATCGGAAAGGTCTTCTGTATAGTGTTTTGGAAGGTTTTTTTTTATTTTTCAAATATCCCCACAGTCTTTCGATATTTTGGGTGTGGACTCCCGTTTTTGGATCGACGAAATTTTCAGAGTGATTAACCGTCCTGTGTGATATTTCAATTCCTTCCAATTTGTCGATATTGTAGTAGCCTTTCCATTCGTCAGTCAATACAGTAGTGCCCGAATTAATAAATTTCGATATAATCCAATTCAGAGTATTTTCTGACCTGTCGTTTACTTGGCAAACGAAACAGCTTTTATCTTCTCGGCAAATGCCTCCGACGACCCATTTTGTGCTTTTAAGCTTTCTACCTTTTTCGTATTTTCTTTTACAAATAACGGTCTCGTCTATTTCGACAGTTTTATTTGGTCCTCCTATTTTGAACGATAGAATATTATGTAGTGCTACTAGCATTACAAATCTGATATGGTTCGACCAATCGACTGCAGCTTTGTTAGATATTCCGGCGGCATTAGCAGAAATATTTGTAGAGCAATCGAGCGCAAGGTGATGCCATATAAACGACAAAATCGAATTCCACGGTAAGTTTCCACATTTACCTTTAAACGTACCGTCGAAGGCAGAGCTGAAGTTCCAACATTTGTGGCATCTCATCGCACACGATTTTCTGTCGTTGCGATATACTACTTTGCACGGTTTGGAACATTTCGAACAAATGTCTACAGTGTGCTGTAACCCCAATTTGACAGCTAATTTAAACCCTCTGTCTATTCGCGAGTCAAGTCCAAGTTCAGTATAATCGTGTTCCAACAATTGGAAAAAAGTCTGGGAAGTACATCCCGCCCAAAATTCTTCGGAATTAATATCTATATCACTCATATCTTGAGTTAAAAAAAACTACAAATTAAATAACAAAGCTATCGTTAATAATATTATCACACAAAATGCGAATTATCTCGAAATATACAAACCAAAATCACAAAAAAAAAAAGACTTCTCTTACGAATAAATTTTCGGTTTTCGATAGACGTTCCGCATGTCGAAACTTTCCTCTTGTCGAAAAATTAGTATTAATTTGCATAATGCGACAGATAGTACGGGTACGCCCCCAGTAGAGATTATCACTCGAGAATCTGATTCGAGATTACCGGAAACGCGGCCATCTTGAAAGTAGAGAGGGGAGAAATTTCCCCATCGCCGACGAGTCGCTAGGGAAAAAAATTTCCCCGTCTCCATCTTCGATACCATAGGTAATATTAACCATCTATTCTACTTTCAAAATAAACCGTGCTTTGCATCTCGGCCGTTTGTAACCGAAATTTTATGATTTCAATTGTAAAAGCTTACTCGCAATTAGGGATTGCGATTGCTGGATCCAGCGCATTCTTCGGCCTGCTGGATCCGCAAATACTTAATTAACTTTCTAAATAATTGCGCAAAAGTCTACGTTGTCGCGTTGCTGCTTTGCTAACTACTAGACTGCTACTAATTACTCACTAATTATTTACTCACTACTTTACTAACACTAATAATTAAATTACTTATAAATAAACTATACCTTAATCCAGTGTTTCTCAAATTTTTTGGTCCGCGACCCCCTTTTGCACTTTGAAATTTCAAAGGACCCCCGAAGAATGAGTATGTGTAGAAAAACATCCCGGAGGGAGGGGGGTTAATTTAAATTCAGGACGAGTTAATTTCTTTTGTTTAATTAATCTATTCCATGTTGAAATTACTCTCCGTCGCGTGTCGCTTTGCGTTGAATTTTTGTCAATGTTAAGACTAACGAAATGTTTTAAAAAATTATTTGTTTATTTTTCACAAACAAAATAAATATATTGAAAAATATAAAAACAAAAAACATTATATTTCGGAAGTTTATTTAGTCTCAAAACGTTCCGATTCAGCACAACACATTCCTCAGAAAAACAAGCATAACTTACCATTCACGATGGGAAAAAGTCTCGTTCAAATACTGGCGCGTCCTTAAGTATTCTCTCATGGTCGCGCCAGGCTGCCAGCTAAAAACGCATATCAACTAAAATAACATCGGAGTATCCCAAGACACAGCCAAATATTGCAGCACCACAGCACTAGCGGAAATTCAAATTTGCCTACTGAAACGCTTTCGGTTGATTGGTTTTCGGATAATCGACGCTCTACCTAAGTCGACTTGCCTACAGACGCAACGCTGCTAGCGACCATCGTTCCAAATGACAACGCTGTTCTATCATAGTTTAGGCGGAGAGTGGAACTCGGGGGATTCTCCAATAGCGCACAAATTTATGAATATTATATTTAGGCTCGTATTTAAATATTTATATTGTTTTTATTATTTATATGTGCAATTTATTTAAGTAAAAATTATTTTATATATTTTTTATTTCTACTACAGTAGAGCGTCAATAAGTGGAACGTCGGTAAGTGGAATGGCCGGAAAGTGGAACGATTTTCAGTCGGACTGTGTCGTGCTGAATCGAATGTTTTTGATACTAAATTTACTTCTAAAGTATAATTTTCATGTTTTTTATATTCTTTAATATATTTATTTTGTTTGTACAAAATGCAGAAATAATTTTTAACGATACGATAGCCTCGATGATTATTATAAAAATTTTCGTTAGGCTTAAAATCGACGAAAATTCAACACGAAGCGACACGCAACGGAGAAAAATTCAACAGGAAGCGATACGCAACGGAGAAAAATTTGAACATCGGACAGGTTAATGTATTTTTTCATACAAAGTCGGAAACTGGAACAAATCATTAACTGGAAGGACCCCAGTCCCCAATTGGTTCCACTTTTCGACGCTATACTGTATTTCTAAACATGAATCTATAGTGAATTTATAAAATATTTGAAAAAAAATTGATTTGGCATCAATTTTTAGCGACCCCCCAAATATTTTTCACGACCCCCTTAGGGGTCGCGACCCCCACTTTGAGAATCACTGCCTTAATCAATCCAGCAAAATTTAATAAAATAATAACGTATTCAATCGCTTTTAACGATCTTTCTCAGTTATGAAAAAATACAACATTAACTATAGAACATAAAATGTGTTTCGAATAAATAGAAAAAGAATAGTGCTTAATTACATCTTATTTTTTTAAACAAGATACATAGATGTACTGCCAGGTCTGATAATTTTCGTATTGTATACCGACGTAATCCCACTGTTTTCAAACTTTTAAGAAACGATAAAAAGAAAGAGGATCGGAATTCAACAACGGGTATATATTCGGTGCCTTTACACAATCAACGTTTCAATTCCAAGCTTGTTTATGTGGGTGCAACGATGCGTAGTTTAAAACAAAGGCTCAAGAGCATAAATATACAATCAGTAAGAACCTTGACAACACTGCGCTGACATCATACACAAGACAGAAGGATGTCATCGTCCAATGGGATCAAGTGGCAATTATAAAAACGACGACGAATAGGCAAACGGTCAAACATCTCGAGAGATTGGAAATCTGCAAGGCCCACATGACAACTGGTTGTATAAACCATAGAGATGCGGACTCATTGTCTACCATGTGGAGATCCTTTTACATTAATTAATGTTATTAACGGACAATGCTGGTTTTGTTGTTATATCTTATATACAGTAATACCCCGAACTTACGCGATAGGTGGGACCGAGCGATAACCGTGTAAGTCGAATTCCCATAAGTCGGGGTATAACTTCGCATATAAACACATACAAATTATTTTTAATTGGAGCCGGAGACTAAAGAAAACAAAAATTTAGAAAAAAATGTTTAATAAAATCTTAGATAATATATATGTATAACAAATTATATTATTAAAATCGTAAATCGAAGTTATTTTGGTTATAGAAAGCTTCCTAAAATCTAACAAATTCGTCTGACGGCTCAAAGATTTTTTTTCCCGCAAAATTTCCTCGTAGCATGCTAATAATTTTTTTATTTTTCGTTTTGTAGAAGAAATGCGCTCTTCGTTGAAGTCTATATTTTCTAAAATTTGTAAACTCTTTTTAATTCAACTGAGGCCTTCTGTCAAGTTTCCAACCGTTATTCGATCATCTAATTGAACTGGGTCTAAAGGATCAAGTTTTGCCAATTTACAAATTTTCATTTTTGTATCGAAGTCTTTGGAATGTAAAGTTAACATTATTAAAGATGAAGTTTTTCTTTTCTTGTTTGATGCAGAAGAATCAGTTCTACTTCGTTTGGATGACACAGTAGAGTCTCAAGTCTCCGTAGATATAACAAACACAGAAATAAATAAGACAAAATAAATTGTAGCTATGCGTCAATTCCGCGCGACACATCCGAACCTGTAAGCTGAACAATAGTTTGGGGGGAGTGAGTAATCAAGGGTTGCGTGGCGCTCAAACAAAAGACAAATCGTCGAGATTTGAAAATCGCGTAACTCCGGGTTCGCGTAAGTCGGGGTAGCGTAAGTCGAGATATTACTGTACAGGGTGTTTTTTTTAAACTGACGGTACTCAGAGACATCTGTAGAGCCATCTAACAGCCGGACTGTCGCCAAATTTGGAAGAGTGACTAAGGACGACATGGGAAAGAGATTCTGCAAAGAAAACAGTAGTACCCAAATTTGCCGGTAGGGGTGGATTTGGCGCTGTTGTAGCGAAACAGCTAAGAATCTGCATAAAATCTAGCTGCAATTAACAAACACACGAATGAATAATCAGACAGAGGTTTCAGTGTAATAACGAAACTTTAATTAATCAGCAAATAACCTTCTCCCTTCTTCAATGTGATCACCGTCCTGCTGGAAAAGGCATTGCATCCTGAACACCGTGTTCTCTATGGCCGAACGTAACATGTCCGCAGGAATGTTCATCACAGTTCGAGAAATGTTGTCCTTCAAAGTCATCAAGTTTGGGACACTACCAAGATAGACCTTGGACTTTAAGTAACCCCACAGGAAAAAGTAACATGGGGTTAGATCCGGGGAGCGAGGCGGCCATGCAAGTGGAAAAAAGCGACTGATGACCCTTTCTTCAGTGAAGTGCTGGTAGCTTTTTCGCTACAACAGCGCCAAATTTTCCTCTACCGGCGAATTTAGGTATTACTTTTTTCTTCGCGGAATCTCTTTTCCGTGTCGTCCTTAGTCACTCTCCCAAATTTGGCGACAGTCCGGCTGTTAGATTGCTCTACAGATGTTTCTGAGTACTGTCAGTTTTAAAAAAACACCCTGTATATATTTGTTCCGCTATTTATTTTATTTATTTATCTACATTTTGTCCGTTTGGGCGTTTTCCGTTGATTTTTATATTTATTCCGAACACATTTTATGTTCTATATTTAATGTTCTATTTTTTTTTTTTTTTTTTTTTTTGTAACCGAAAAAGATCGTTAAAAACAATTGAAAACGTTACTATTTTATTAAATTTTGCTGGATTGATAAAGGTGTAGTTTATTTAACTTATTCTACTTTCAGTACATAGTTTTATATACTTATAAATAACTACAGACTAATATGTAGAGCCTATATATGAAACTGGTAAGACTGATAGCCACTTAGCCACTTATTATCCGTCCTTATATTATTATAATATATTAATATAAATTAATCAGTAGAATTGCCTTTGCTATTATTTACCTTATAGATTACATTATAATTATAATCTAACTAAACATTTAAAGTTAATTATCTCTATCTCAAGTGTTAAACCGAACCAAAGATAAGTTTACTATCTAAATGTGTAAGAAGTTTTACTGATTTATAGTGACCAGTCTAAATAATAAAAGCTTCTTAAGTATTTTTTTAAAATGTTTTATTTCATTAAAAAAACATAAATTGCAGGATAGATAGATAGACAGATAACACTATTGCACCAATAATACATCCACGCTCAAGGGCGTCGCCAGAGGGGGGGCAGAGGGGCAGTTGCCCCTCCCTAGACATGCGAAAAAAATTATTTAAATGCTAAGTCATTTATTGCCCGATTTATAATTCCAGCGCGAAAAACCCAAGAAGATTATGTTTTAATTAAAATAATCTTCTTAAGCTTCTTAAAATTAATGAATCGTTTTTATTTTACCTACATACAATTCATATCCTCTATCAATTTATATCATCTTGCCCCCCCTGGCCCATTGGCTGGCGACGCCCTTGTCTACGCTGGATCCGCGCTGGATCCAGCTGGAATGATTTCAATCCAACAAAAATCCAGCTGGATTCAAAACACCGCTGGATTGCAATCCCTACTCGCAATGTAACGGCAGGATTTATAAAGCAAATTAATTCAATTTTTATAACAAAGTAATAAAACTATTAGCAGTTTGTTGTTTTTCACAAAGGAGGTCTAGCAAGTCTATTATATTCGCTGGTAAAAACTAGCAAGCTTTACTACTCTGAAGTTGTAAAATAATACCATCCCGTGAAATTTAACAAATCTGATGTTAATAAATAAAAGTTGAAATTATTCATAGTCAGTTGAAACTTTATAAGTTTAGTTTTTGCATTTTCAAATCAAATTACAAAAAATATAAATAAAAATTTCATTTTTTATTACACCAGCAAGTATTTTATACTGTTAGATAGTAGAGAAAACGTAGAAATCGAGGATGTAATCGTAGTCATGCTTATATACAGTATATAGTTGACTATGATTACATCCTCGATTTCTACGTTTTCTCTTCTATCTAACAGTATAAAATACTTGCTGATGTAATAAAAAATGAAATTTCTATTTATATTTTTTGTAGTTTGATATGAAAATGCAGAAACTAACCTTATAAACTATCAACTTTCTATAAATGATTTCTACTTTCATTTATTAACATGAAATTTGTTAAATCTCACAGGATTGTATTATTTTTCAATTTCAGAATAATAAAGCTTGATCATTGTTTCCAGCGAAAATAATAGACTCGCTAGTCCTCCACTGTAAAATACAACAAACTGCTGATCGTTTTATTACTTCAGATTTCAAAAACTCCCCTCTCTGTCAGCTGAGGGTCGAATGGCTAATAAATTGTTTACTTCCACTCAGGGAAATATTGTGATGGTGTAATAAAACTTTATAAAATAATTTTAAAATATTATTGTAAAAAATTTAAATAATTTCCGGTCAAATTTCAGTTTATTAGAAGTAATTCACTTTGAAATAACGCGATTATAAACAAAGAAGCGCGCGTGCCACCGCTGCGGCTATTTTTAGTAACAACGACTGGCGGAAAATTTGAAAATTAAAATCCGAGATAATGCGCACCCTAGTGCCGATTTGACACCAATAATTAAATAAAAATAATGAAATTTTTAAGCACCAAAAAGCTGAAGATGCAATAGAATACAAACGCTGCAAAGCAATTGCAAAAAGAAAAATAAAGAAAAGACAACGAGAATCATGGACAAAATTTATTTCACAACTAGAATTAGATCTTTACAAAATAAGACCAAATGCCTTCAAAATATTAAAATTTATGAATCAAGAAATTAAAGAACTCATAAAGATTAATTGTGGTGTGACAAACGACCAGTTTCTTAACTATTATCAATCACTTTGGACAGATCCTACATATACTAACAAGATTTTTGAAAGCAACAATCAAAATAGAACTGAATTACCAAACGAATTTAACCAAAGTTTATTGCTTGCAATTTAACCAAAACAAAAAATGGAAAAGCAACAGGAGATGATGGCATAAATGGAGAGTTATACAAATATGCTGGTGATAAATTCCAAAAGAGATTATTAACATTCTTCAATAATATATATGAACAAGCCTGTATACCACTTGAATGGAAGAAGAGTATTATACTGCCTATTCACAAAAAAGGACATAAACGAAAATTAGATAACTACAGAAGCATTAGCCTGTTAAATACCTGTTATAAAATCTATGCTAGAATTCTAAATGAACGATTAAAACAAGAAGGTGAAAAATTCCTTTTGGAATATCAAAACGGATTCCGAGGAAGTAAATCTTGTATAGACTCAGCTTTCTTCATTAAATTATTACTGGAGAAATGAAGAGAATTTAATCTGAATACACATTTAGCTTCCATAGATTATACCAAAGCTTTTCACACGATAAAATGACCCAAACTTTTTGACATCCTACAAAACATAAACATGCCAAATATTCTACTTCAAAATATATGCAATATTTATGAAAATAATACCATGCAACTTAAGTTCAACAATGCCACTACAGAATATAGAAAAATAAATCAAGGAGTAAGACAAGGATAGCCACTGTCACCAACACTTTTTAACATCTATATAGATAACATAATACATCAATGGCAGGAAGAATATACATTAGGAATTCAGCTTCCAAACAACGTAAAATTCAATACATGCTATTTGCTGATGATCAGATGATGATGACTCATTGCTAACTGTGAAGATAATTTACAAAAAGGTTTATTTGCCTTAAATAAAATTTCAAAAGAATACGGCATGAAAATTTCAACTGCTGAAATCAAATAATGGCATTTAGAGGCACAGAGCCAATACACGGCAAAATCGTAATTGGTAATACAAATTTAAAGCAAGTAAATAATTTCCTTTATCTAGAATGCGATATTTCTTATGATAGTGAGAATGACATAAATAATAAGCTCACAAAATTCCTACAAATATTAGGAATAATAAATAATACTCTAAAACCGCACCTTGTACAAAAACACTCCAGACTGAAATTATATAAAACTCTGCCTGTTCCAACTCTCCTCTACGGTAGTAAAATCTGGGTTCTAAAGAAGAAAGACATCAAAAGATAACAGGCAGCCGAAATGAGGTTTATGCACCGAACTGCTGGATACACGCTCCTGGTCATCGTCGAAAATGAGGACATTTTGGAGGAACTCCACATGAGACCATTAATTGAAAACCTCTTCACATATAGAGAAAAACGGCTTGAACATGTATCTCGAATGTCGCCGGGTAAGATACCTCATGCAGTTTTACAGTATCAACGACGTTAACGACGAAGACCTGGACGTCCACAAAAACGACTTCTAGATCCTGTCTAGCTGAGACCGAAACGGGTCAACATGGCCTAAATTCGTGAATGCCGTATAATGATGATGCTTAATTTCATGCTTATAAGGATAAAATTGCACCGAAAGAAATGAAATGTATAGAAAATATTACTCAAAATAGCAAAAGCACAAATTTATGCCAATTAAAACTTTTCACAGGAGAAAATCGTTATTTCGAAATTAAAGAGACGAAAAATTTGCTGATTCCAATTATTCGAGAATGACACACGGCATTTGGCATATAGGTATAAATAATTACGGTGTCGGATTGCCTTAATAAAAAATCGACATTCTCAGGAACCAATCTGGTGTAATTTCACCTGGTAACAGAAAAAGAACGGTCGGGATCCAGAAAAAAAAGTAATAACCAATAAAGTATCGACTTTCGAGTCCACAAGAATAAAGCCTCAAGGACACTGCGTACTTTGCCACGGCGTCCCGCGAGGCTATAATCTTGACTGGGGTGTTTCACGCAAGCGTTCATCTTTGTTTTTTGCCTATATATTCTGAAAAAGATATAACATTCGTTGAGAGAAACTTCGGAAATTCCGAGCTGCATTCACCAGACATCTTTTCCAGTTCAAGAGCTTGACATAGAGTCCGGTGAACGATAGGAAATCATTTTTATCTCCGGACTCGACTCTGTTGCTTTTAAATAGGATTTTTCTAACGGGGGCCGCCCCGTGGCCGAGCGAACTTCGACTCCTCACTTTGAATAGACTAGTCCCTGAAAACTGGGAGTTCGGTCGTGGGTTCTGGCCGCGCTCGGACATGCTAGCTACGTGAAGTTTTCCGGGTTATCTCCACATCTGTAACGCCGAAATAAAAAACAGCAGTTTCCCTTTAAAAGACCCGCAGCGAAATCGCCCAAGTGTGGCTTGCCATAACTTAACAAACAAAAACGAATCGAAACGAAAACAAAAATTCATTCATGTATAGAAACGCAATCGATATTTCGGAGAGCAATGTACGACATGATGTATGTTAGAAGTATTTGAAACTAAGTAACGAGATTCTTAGCAATTGAACGAACGGCCTATAAGTGTATAGATAACAAGAAAACAAACATCCTCATTTATAATTGCACAGGTCTTTCTTTATAGTTACACACCCCCCAAAAAAACCCAAAATATAATTGATTGACATGCGCTGTGATTATCTTTTTACAAGCTCGTTTTTTATTGTTGCATAAACAATAAATTTTAAGAATAATTTTTCAAGTATTGTTGAAGTTGTTTATTCGATTGAATAAGGTTAGCGAATGCGAATTTTCTTGAGAAAAATGGATTTTATGAGTAAGTTAAATTGTTTTTATTGTGTAATTATATTAAATCTTTAATAACGGGTTGTCAATCAATACAAAGACATGCATTTAATAGTAATTTTCTACGTAATGTTTTAAAATCCCAATAAAAATGTTATACGGTGAAATGATGTCTAACTTTGCATTCATTTTCTGCTGGAGACAATTATTGCTTTAAACATATTTTCGGCAAATGAATAACAATTTAATATTTTATTTCTGCATCTTTTCTAATATTTAAATATTCGGTCCATTAAGATGAATACCGAAATTACAAAAACATTTTTACAATAAGATAATGTATTCAAAAATAAGATTAAACTCTCTTGTTAATTTAAAATAATCCTATAAAATGTCACAACTGTAATCTAAAAGCTAATGTACTAGTGTTTAATGTATACTTACGACTTGATTTCCAGTACATTTCAGGTTTTGGTCATTGAACAATGCTATATTTTATATTTACAAAATGTTTTAATCTATTACATTATTTATGGATATTACTGAATACAGATACAGCAAATAAATCGATCTTCACTGCTAGATAAATGAAAACAATGCTCATTTATAAAAAAGAATAACAAATGTTGCAATTATTTATAATTGGTTAAAATTATTCATCGATTTCCCTTTACTTTTTATCGTTGTTTCTCGAGTATAAAATTATAAATTGTATTATTTATATTTTCGAAGTTAATCTACAAACTGAATATTTAATACTCATTCTACTCAGACTTTTTATTAAATTGTATCAATGAAAATAAAGTAAGTTTCTGAGTTTACGCTAATAAACACCCGTTCATTTACTTCCACCGAGAGTAACTCTTCAGTAATATTACATTTTCAGTTGACTTTACGATTGGAACAATTTACACTTTTTAAGCAATTAATAATGTCAAATCACAATGCAAAATTTATGCTTTTATATCACGTTTAAATTAAGAAATTTCTATGTAGAAATTAACTGATTTTTTTAAACATCTTTTTCGAATAAAATTTCATGCGTGTATTTGGTGTAAACTGTTCGTCATTTCGTTTGTTTGTCTTTTTCACACTCATATATAATTTTTCAATTCAGGAGAAGAAAGTGTTAGGAATTTTTTTGTTTATTGCGTTTACTTTTATTTTCTAGATTGTGAGGAAGAAGTAGAAAGTAATATTTCAAAGAAACATATCTCCTGTGAACGGAAAAGAGACACCGTGCAGGATTCTGTTGATATGATTGTACATATCATTTTAGATCTAGCAGCACAAAAGAGGAGAGAAGAAGCAAAATCCTCTTCTTCTGTAAGTTACAATTCAATGGAAATAATTGAAACTAGTTTAATAATTCTTGTCATTTAAAGCTTTACAACTGAAAAACCCATGACAACAATGCACAATCTTATAAAATGTGTTATATAGAATGACCGCAAATTGTTTATTTATTATTATAAAAATATTCATTGAGTTAATAAAAAACACTACGATTAGTGTAGAATTATTATATCAGGAATCAAAATTTTTCACTTTTTACAGAATTCCGCTGTGAAACTCGGCATAGAACAAGATTCATTGGGAATAAATAAAACAGTAAACGTGTTGCTTGAAGGTGAGGTCACAGAGAAATTATAAAAAAGTTTCTGATTCATAAAATAATTTGTTTTAATTCTATTAAGAAATAATTTTATGTTAGACTTATTGCGTTCAAATTTGTTTAAATTAAGTAACTTAAAATTAATTATTCATCGGTAAAATTAAGTATTATGTACAGGGGAAAGACACTACTAATTTGAGATGAATAATGCATTTTTTAATTTAAACACGTAAAGAATATCATGAAAAATTACAGTCCGGCATTGTGGCATCACAATATCTTTGCTGCTTACAACTCAGCTTGTTTAATATTTAAGAATTAAAACTAATTTCTAATAAACATTCTTTGGTGCAGCCTTTTGTTTTTCTACTTTTCGTAAAGACTCGCGAGGGTTTTCGATTACCGGAAACAAGAAACTCTGCCTTTTTATTATCGACAAAATTTCCATTTTTGAATATTGACATCTCAATTCCACGCGATGTTAAACGAAAAGTCAATTTAATTACGTGTATATAAAGTCAATGAGCTTATTAAAAGTAACATCCGGTATATAAGCATAAAATGAAACATTGAAATTAACTTTAAAACACAAGACAATCCGTGAAACACAAACAGAAAAACACTGTGCACTTTACTCTTAATATTCCGTTTATTATATGTTTGAGTTTTAGATTCGTTCAGAATGGGAAAATCCTGAGTTTATATTCATATTCGCAGTGATTGTTTTTTTAACTTACCGTTTACACATGTGTACTGCTTTGTCATTTCTTTTATACTTTAAACATTATATGTGTATGTATATTAAAAAACGTTTTATCCTGGCTTAATTTGTGACAATAAATGAATATTTGAATACGTGGAAATATTTCAGAGTAACACAGATATTTTACAATCTTAAATTTGTATATTTTTTCCATAAACTTTTTAATAGTTAATGGCAGCATTATGATATTAAATTACAAAAAATTGAAATGTAAATTATAAAATTGTTATGTTTTAGATGATAACAGTAAAGGGTGTGGAGAATTAATCGACACAGCGGAAGTGTCAAGAGTAATAATTGAATTTGATAAAAGGAAAAAAGTTGATAATTTATTTTCAAGCGAATGTGAATCCACGACAGAAGATGACGATAATGATAAAGTAAGATAATATTTTCTAATTTTCCTTACTTTACACTTATAAACCCATTTTCGTTCCCTGCTAAACATTCACTTTCAATAGTATTTTGGTATTTCAAGATTTATGGATGCAGATATTTAATTGTAAAGATTAGAAATATTTTTTATTTAGTTCACCTGAAAACATATATTATTTCTAATCTGTAAGATTAAATATCTGCATCCATAATTCCCTTATCATGACTCTTGTTAATTGATTAAAAAAAATAATAGTATATAAGATAAATTTTAAATTGTGATAGGCATAATAAATAAAATATTGTATATTATGAAACCGTGTCTTTTTCCGTATTCTGAATTATTAATCATTGGTTTTATAGTGCATTTCGAAAACACTTGGCAAGTTTTTCATCGATTATCTTCATTTAGTTGATAAAAAACTTGCCAAGTGTTTTCGAAATAAACTATAGAACTAGTGTTTAATAATACAGGGATAAATAAAATAATTACTCTATATATGTTTTTCATTTTAATGTTCATTATATCGTTCTGATTGATTTTTATATTTACGTAAGGATTTAATTCAACGGGTGACCAATTTAACACATTATAAAAATTCTTTATTTTCCTACTGTACACAATTTAAACAATTTTGTAGAATGTCACTCGGTGTGATAAAACTTTACCTGACGTAACTTATGTAATTATAAATCAAATGCTATTATATAATATAATAGAAAAGTCAGAAATACTAAATAATGTAATAATCTTAATTGTTATCTGCTAGTTAACAAATATATTTATACTCTTTGCAGAAAACAACAAAGTGTGGAGTTTTTAAATATTTATTTTGCAAACTTCCTTGCATGATCTTTTCCTGTTGGAAAAGAAGGAAGTAGAAGGCTCAAAGGCGGGAAGGTAGGTAAATGATTACGTAAATTTTAATTATAACATGACTTTTATTTAATAAAAGTTAATCGGTGTAAGATTAGGCATGCTCATGATAATTAACGAAACAAAGAATAAAGGTTACGATAATTATGCAAAAATAAAAATTCACATAAAATTCAATTTACTTTAACACCAAGTCATTCTACTAGTAAATAATTTACTTAGAATATAATACCGTAGCTGTGAATCCCAATTTAAACCGTCGTTTGTCTGTTCGGATCAACGTCTGAATAACAGTTATGTCTAAAATAATTTTTTCTATCTTGCTATCACTGTACTTTCATTGTGTATGAAGTACCTGTCACAATACAACACACTGCTGTTACTTCTAAAGTCCAGACAAGTTAATAAAACAGTTAATACGAAAACAGAATATTTTAGCCTTCAGTTTTAACTGGCTTTACTCTCTTGATTATAAAAAAAACTATGTTATAACCAAAACTGGTTTCATGGTAAGGCCCCATCTTAGTCATCTTAGTTTGTTATATCCCGTTTGCACTGAGTATTTCAATCTAGATTGTGATCATGGGCGGCGACTATGCCGTAGTGCGACCTCTCTCGACTGAAACGAAGTTCAATCGCGATCGACTCAAGAGAGTTCTGGAAAGTAGAACTAGTCATAACAGAGTTGTCAAAATTTCACACTCGCGAGAATGTACAAGATGTCGGGCTGTCTACAGAGAAATAAAAAGACATCTGTTTATTACTAGATATATGTCAAGAGAAAATGTTTATTTCTAACCAAAACTTCCATTTTGTTTGTTGATGTTTGTGACTTACAACATAGTTATGCCAGTTTTATCATTGCGTGTAATAGCTGGGTTCTTCTCTATCGCGCTGTTCTTGTTTTATACGAAGTTCACTTTCCTCTGTTGCCCGACTTGTATGTTTCTGTATATATTTACAAGTCTGTGTGTCTGTAAATACAAGCGTTTATGCTAAGTTTCTAAAAACAAAGTGTAAAGTTTTGCATAAGAGACAGAATAAAATAAAATATATTATAAGAAGAAACTCATATCACCACCCTTTAAACACCGTTGATTCTTAAAATATTAGATTAGATGAGAAGCAATTTTACTAAATTAATGTGTGTCTTTCTGCTATGGAATGACTATTATTTGCAGCAAAAGTACTTATTAAATAAACTTAAAATGTGGACAAATGTGAAACATCTAAGATTCTAATAATAAGTCTTGTAATTAAAAATAAATTTAACACTTTTTTAAAACTTTTTTACAGAGGAAATTGAGCAGTTGCGGCTTTTTTTTCTTGTTTATATATAAATTTTGTGAAAATTTGATTTTAAGATGGATTTTTGGTAATTATTCAGGTGATTATTTTCGTATTTATTTTATAAAAGTTTCAATTAAATAGTATTTTTTTATTCATATAAAAATTAAACTTACATTTTAGATTACTTCTTTAATAATTGCAGCATTAGTCTGAGGATTAATTGTATTTATTATTATAAGTTACAGGCACATTGTAAAAATTTTTCTGTCAAAGTTGCTGCTGCAAAATTATTGAATATTCATTGAGCACATACTTGTGAATAATCTGCTCAACATTTTGTGTAAAATTATTACACTTTATTTCTACCAATTTGAACGAGAATTTTGATGTATTTATCAATATTTCAATGCACACGTCATCAGAGCATTCACGGAACATATTTCGGAAGAAGTTATTTATTGGAAGACTACAATAGCAACGATAAAAAGAAAACTGGCTTTAAAATCGGCCATTTCGGTGACTCCAAATCGATGGTTTCATGCTGAAATAGATGGTTTCATGCTGAATAGCAGATCAAAAAAAGTTTTTGTACTTTCAATTTATTTGAAATATCCGTTTATATTAACGGACCAAAAAAGTTTTTGTTCTTTCAATTTATTTGAAAAATTCGTTTATATTGGCGGACCAAAAAAAGTTTTTGTTCTTTCAATTTATTTGAAAAATCCGTTTATATTAACGGACCCAAAAAAAGTTTTTGTTCTTTTAATTTATTTGAAAAATCCGTTTATATTAACGCGTTCAGCCCTTAGCCCGAGATATCTCGGGCAAGTTGTATAGCGTTACAAAAAATGGGGTCCTTTAGGACCCCTAAAAAAATTTTTTTTTTTTTTTGATTTTTCGGATGTTTTCTAAGTCTCCAAATTTTTTGAAAAATTTTTACCCGCGCGAAAAAATTTTATTGCGAGTTTAATTAACCTTTAATGACACGCAATTAACGCTTAATGGTTTTTTTATGGGATTTTTTTATAAAACTTTATTCATCTTTCTAAAGTTCTAGTGCGTCGATTTTACTTCGGTAAAGTTATTTAAAGCTATTTTCTGATGTCAAAAACAGCATCCAATAGTTTTTTAATTTTTTTAATTAATAGATTTTATTATATATACGTTTAATTAAGTCGGGGGGTCGGAAATTTCAATTAAAATCGTAATTTTAAAAAAATATTTAGAAATATACCGCCATCTAGTATTCACCCTACTTTTTACCCTTCTCCTCCCGAGAGTTTCATGAGAATGTCCCGCGAAAGACGACACCAGCTGTTCTCAAGGTCATCCAGCTGTGTAAACAATGACACATCGGTGTCAAGTTTCGCGCTAAGGCGAGACAAAGGAAATTATACTTTGAAGCTTTTTCTTCAAAATTAACACATTTCTATAATTTTTTTTTCGTTTTTATGTTTAACTACATTAAAATTAAAAAGTATTTAATTCGCCGGAGTCCCTAAGGAGTTAAGCGGACCAAAAAAAGTTTTTGTTCTTTCAATTTATTTGAAAAATCCGTTTATATTGGCGGACCAAAAAAAGTTTTTGTTCTTTCAATTTATTTGAAAAATCCGTTTATATTGGCGGACCAAAAAAAGTTTTTGTTCTTTCAATTTATTTGAAAAATCCGTTTATATTGGCGGACCAAAAAAAGTTTTTGTTCTTTCAATTTATTTGAAAAATCCGTTTATATTAACGGACCCAAAAAAAGTTTTTGTTCTTTCAATTTATTTGAAAAATCCGTTTATATTGGCGGACCAAAAAAAGTTTTTGTTCTTTCAATTTATTTGAAAAATCCGTTTATATTAGCGGACCAAAAAAAGTTTTTGTTCTTTCAATTTATTTGAAAAATCCGTTTATATTGGCGGACCAAAAAAAGTTTTTGTTCTTTTAATTTATTTGAAAAATCCGTTTATATTGGCGGACCAAAAAAAGTTTTTGTTCTTTCAATTTATTTGAAATATCCGTTTATATTAACGGACCAAAAAAAGTTTTTGTTCTTTTAATTTATTTGAAAAATCCGTTTATATTGGCGGACCAAAAAAAGTTTTTGTTCTTTCAATTTATTTGAAAAATCCGTTTATATTGGCGGACCAAAAAAAGTTTTTGTTCTTTTAATTTATTTGAAAAATCTGTTTATATTGGCAGACCAAAAAAAGTTTTGTTCTTTTAATTTGTTTCAAATATCTGTTTATATTATCGGACCAAAAAAAGTTTTTGTTGTTTAAATTTATCTTTATTCAAATTTGTTGATTGTTCATAATTAAAAAAAAGTATTTATTCTGTTTATCTATTGTTTGTTTGTATGTAATGATAAGTTGTTATTTTGTTTATTTATAGTTCGGTTGTATCTTAAAAAAATTCATTATTTTTTTATTTATTGTATGTTTGTATTTAAAGATAATTTTATATTTTGTTTATTTATTATTTGCTTATATTTAAAAAAATCATCTTTTTCTATTTATCATATGTTTGTATTTAAAGATAATTTTATATTTTGTATATTTATTATTTGCGGATATTTAAAAAAATCATCTTTTTCTATTTATCGTATGTTTGTATTTAAAGATAATTTTATATTTTGTATATTTATTATTTGCTTATATTTAAAAAAATCATCTTTTTCTATTTATTGTATGTTTGTATTTAAAGATAATTTTATATTTTGTTTATTTATTATTTGCTTATATTTTAAAAAATCATCTTTTTCTATTTATCATATGTTTGTATTTAAAGATAATTTTATATTTTGTATATTTATTATTTGCGGATATTTAAAAAAATCATCTTTTTCTATTTATCGTATGTTTGTATTTAAAGATAATTTTATATTTTGTATATTTATTATTTGCTTATATTTAAAAAAATCATCTTTTTCTATTTATTGTATGTTTGTATTTAAAGATAATTTTATATTTTGTTTATTTATTATTTGCTTATATTTTAAAAAAATCATCTTTTTCTATTTAATGTATGTTTGTATTTAAAGATAATTTTATATTTTGTATATTTATTATTTGCTTATATTTAAAAAAATCATCTTTTTCTATTTATTGTATGTTTGTATTTAAAGATAATTTTATATTTTGTTTATTTATTATTTGCTTATATTTAAAAAAATCATCTTTTTCTATTTATTGTATGTTTGTATTTAAAGATAATTTTATATTTTGTTTATTTATTATTTGCTTATATTTAAAAAAATCATCTTTTTCTATTTATTGTATGTTTGTATTTAAAGATAATTTTATATTTTGTTTATTTATTATTTGCTTATATTTTAAAAAAATCATCTTTTTCTATTTATTGTATGTTTGTATTTAAAGATAATTTTATATTTTGTTTATTTATTATTTGCTTATATTTAAAAAAATCATCTTTTTCTATTTATTGTATGTTTGTATTTAAAGATAATTTTATATTTTGTTTATTTATTATTTGCTTATATTTTAAAAAATCATCTTTTTCTATTTAATGTATGTTTGTATTTAAAGATAATTTTATATTTTGTATATTTATTATTTGCTTATATTTAAAAAAATCATCTTTTTCTATTTATTGTATGTTTGTATTTAAAGATAATTTTATATTTTGTTTATTTATTATTTGCTTATATTTTAAAAAATCATCTTTTCTTTATTAATTGTTCATTAGTATTTAGAAAAAAATTTATATTTTGTGTTTTTATTGTTCATTTGTATTTAAAGTAAATGTCATTATCTGTTTATTTTTTATAAATCGTCAAGTAAATACTAAATATATAATGTTTTAATGTAAAAAATGTATTTTATTATTTGAATGTTTTGAATAAAAGTTTCTAAATGAATTATTAAATTGGCTTGTTGAAAATATTATTTCAAGCGTTTCTATAAGAGTGTTATAGTTTTAAATAGCGAATAAAAATTACTATAAAAATAATAAATTATATTTTCTTTATAGAGCACTATAAAATATAATTTATACATGCAAGCTTTAAACTTTATATAAGTCATTTCAATTATATTTTGTTATTTACTGTATTGCAATATATACACACAATGAATCCCTAGTTTCCATACATACAAAATTGAAATATTTACAAGACATTAAAATGTCAGCATTAAAATTTCTGTCAGTAAATTGATGGAGTAAGGCAACAGAACACATCGGTTATCTGCCAATGGGATAACTTTTCACAGGATTTCCTATGAAAAAACTGGATTTTGTTTTGGTGTTATACACATGAAGAAATTCCAGAAAACTGCATGGTGGCCAGCCCATTGGTCAGCCTCAAACCAATGACCAACTACCAATGTTGAATGGTTTTATTTATTTGGCCACTGATGGGCTTGATTTGTGTCACTGTGTGGAGGTTTTTGCGTATATATACTAGAAAATTCTTTGTTAAGCATGGTGGAATACTTTTGTTGAGAAAGTAGAGATAAAAAATTGTGAAGAGTAGAGGTTTGAAGAAATTAAAGAATAGTAGCTAATACTTTTCAAATAAAGTTCTTTGTAATACCTATTGTGGCGTAAAGAGCAACAAGACAAAATTTAACTTGAAGGAGATAAAAATCTTAAGAGTTTAAAGATTTCACTTACATACATGTAAAGTGATGATGTCTTTTATATTAAAACTAGCAGATTAGCCTGACGTTCCTGGGGCAAAAAGTAACGATAGAGAAGATCAAGATTATGAGATTATATCCGATCCTACCTGTTTATAACAGATGCAAGAATTAGGTTCATGCTCTTGTAAAACTAATTAAAAACTTTTTAGTTTAGTCTACAATTATCTTCTGTTAACATCCCATTAGTTTAAACTAAATTCTGATTTTTCTCTTTCAAGTTTTTATCAAATTACAAAAAATGAAAAACTTCTTGACAGGTATATTGTTGATTTTCTGTCAGATTAATAAATATATATTTTACAAGTGGAACACAAGGTATATTGTTCTCTGGCTTAATCTTATAAATGCCTGAGCAGGAGTACAATGTTCTAAGACACAGTCTCTTGGTAGCAGTGGTGTAGCGTGGCTGTCAGCCGCCTGGGGCGGAAGAAAATTTCGCCACCCCCTTATTTAGGGATCTCAATTTAAAAGACTAAAATATACAGTAATTCTAAAGAACTTTTCAGCAAGAACAATCATCATTATTGTGTATTCTACAGGTTCAAATTTTTACAAGATATTATTATTTATTGTGAAATTTTGACATCCCCTAAAAGTGCCGCCTGGGGCGGGCCGCCCCTGCCGCCCCCACTACGCTACGTCACTGCTTGGTTGCAACTGATTCTTACCAAATAAGGAAAATCATTTTCGAGATACTGGGGACACGTTGATCGGTAATTATTTTATCTAATTACTTGGTAAAGACTTTGCGTGTAAATTTCCATGTCGACCATCCGGATAACATTATCCATCTTGAGCTAAAATTGAGTTCCATATTGTGTTGATTTCTAGTGAATTAAGAGTTTATAAATAAATCATCTTATGAGAGAAATACATATTAGATTAAATGTTCAAATATTATATACCGTGACTAATTATATAGGCTTTACTTCGTGATTGAAGATATTGAAAGACATTGTTTGTTTGCTTCAAAGTCTAGATTTATCATTTTGCTCAATTTCAGATAAAGGCTTTCCTTTTTATACCATCAAGCCGACAAACTAGAAAAATCTAGTTGCAAATATCTCAAACTTTTAAAAGTAATCGCTACAGCTATGATACCAAAAGGACTTTTGAACGTCTTAGAATTTTCTCCAATAACGAAGATAACTGTAGAAAAAAATATACGAATTGCTAAGTTACATGTTTACATAGAAAGAGTTTTTGGAAATATCGAACAAATTTATTTCTTTTCCCAACTGAAAAACTGTAAACTAGGAATCCTTCACGATATTATATAATTTTAATTAACCACTCAGCACTGAGCAACGTATATATACGTTAAAGGCGATCGCGTGGCAGTGGTGAACGATATCTATATCCTCAAAAAAATGCATATAAAATACGTGGACCATTTTTCGTGAAGTGGTAGAATTTCACCAGTAGTTGGATTCTCCAACTTTGTTTTGGAATATCTTTTAATTCTCGAGAAATTACAATAAAAGAGAGAAAATTAAATTAAATATGAAAGTTTAGAGGGACCGACATAAATCGTAATTAAACCTCTTGCTATCATCCGATTTGTTAAAAAAGTTAATATTCCTAATTATCTGGTGTCAGAAAAAAGTAGATGTGACTTCTGTAAGTCACGCTATCGCGAGAGCTCCGATACAACCCGGAGAAGCCGACAGTCAGTGTAATCAGTTTAACAGTCCTTGGCTGAACTACTTTTTCTTAAATCAACTGTAAAGGATCGCTTTCAACAGAGTAGGGAGAAAAGCGACACAACCTTGTTAATTGTCTGACATGGTGTTGTATTTGTAAACAGTCAGGGAAACAAAGGAGTACTGTCTTTGTTTATTGGATTTGTATGTGGGCGGACAATGTGTTTGCCACATGTTAGCTTACTAGAAAAAAAAATGTAAACAAGTGACAGACGTTACAGTAAGCTGCTTCGTCGGCAGAATGGCCAACATTTTGGAAAGCTGTCGATGAAAAAAAAGAATCCTGATTGGTCACAGGTTGTCCAAAAACTCTTTAAATATGAAGACAGGCGAGAGGAAAGGGAGAAGGGCACGACATTGATAATACGGTAGTCTCAAGGCACTTGGGCAGCCTGCTGAGCGTAGAGAGAGTGTTATCCTCTGATAACGATCTCAGGGACAGGTAAGTGCGGAAACTGTACAGGCCGTATAGTTGAGCCAACTCCACAGGTAGACTGACTTTTTCCCAGAGTATAGTAGTTCCTAAAGATTAACCTCTTAACAGAGACAAGAATAGTCGTCCAAGGCGATCGAGTAGCAGTGGTGAGGGACAACTATACTCGTAAAAAAATTCTCATAAAATACCTGGTCCATTTTGTAGTCTTAAAATTTTCACGAGTGGTTGGATTCTCCAACTTTGTTTTGGAATATCCTTTATTTCTCGAGAAATTACAATAAAAGAGAAAAAATTGAAATAAATATGAAATTTTAGATGGCCATCTATCGACATGAATCGAATTTAAACCTCCCGCCTTCATCTGATTGGTTAAAAAAATTAATATTCCTAATTGGCTCGCGTCAGAAAAAAGTAGGTGTGACTTCTGTAAATGACGCCATCGCGAGAGCACCAATGCAACCTGAAAAAGTAAACAGCCTATGTCATTAGTGTAACAGTACTTGTCTGACCTACTTTTTGTAAAATCAACATTAGAGTAAGCTGTAGTAAGACATAGTAATTTATAATAAAACGGTCTTCTCTAATATTCATAGTACTTTGTAAAGCTTGGATTTCAATTTAATAAGTATTATTTAATTCTGAAACATTATAAATTCGTCATTAAGTAGGAGAATAACATAGAAAACTTTATTTTTTAGTATAATACAATTTACAAAATCAAAAGTTTGTATATTGTAATATTACGAAAAACTACATTGACACATACAGAGTCAACTAATTTACTTAAATTGAGTTCATTATACAACTGTTGATACTTTTGTTTTCCTCAGTTTTGTCAAACAAAATTCGAAACTTTAATTAATCCTATAAATATTTAAGCACCAGTACTATTCAAATGATATATTATTATATCAAGTTGAATTTTACATAATTTGGAACTATGATTACAAATATAACTGAAAAATATTTTCAATATCAACACTAGGCCATAGTTATCAAATCAAAATTCTTAAAGTATAAATTTTTTTAACATTTTCTAATCGAGTAATACGTAATAATACTTATATCTATTAGTCTTGCCATATTCTACTTTCTATATTCACATCCATTTAGTTTCATCTAATTACACTTAAAATGTAAAAAAAAATCTACCAACAAATTAATTTGCTAATAAAGGGACTACTTGCTAATTGAACTTTGTATTCTTCTTTGATATAGTTCTACGTTTTAGCACTAAATTGGTAGATATGTCTAAATAACACGTTTATAAACACTAAAAATCATAAATGTTTTGGAACTAGAACTACATAATAATATGCACAAATAAATTAGTAGTCCAACAATACATACTTTCACTTATATCGAAGTATTATATCAAAAGATAGGTTCCTCGCTAATTGTCGAAAAATAAATTATTTGCAACTTTTCTTTCTGAATTTAGAACTAATTCACAGTAAACTTTACACCTTAAAATATCCATTAAAATCAATGCAAAATGTATGGATCCAGGTAATAAAAATTTATCACAGTGAACTTCGAAAAAAAACGAGAAACACCAAACCGCACTCTACAAAAATCTGCCACAAACTGATTCATATAGGATGCTCCTGTGAAAAATTTCATCACATGACGAAAAGTTTTTGAATAAATGCTAAAAGTTTTAAAAAATTCTTTCATGAAACCCGATGAATTTAATTAATACACAATAACTAAATCTGTTTAATAAAGATTAATAATTTACCATTATAATTATGCAAATTAGATATAAAAATGATCACTGTGCAAATTCTCCCGCCAACTATACGTCATGGGAAAACTTACGACCTCACCTGCCATTGAAGCTTTCCTGCTAAACACTAAAAGTTTTATATAATTATTTAGTTAATCCAGTCAAATTTAAATAATATAAAATGTCTAGATCTGTTTAATAAAGATTATCACAAATATTATTACAAATATGCAAATTAGTTATAAGATAGATCACTGGGAAATCTCCTGCCAAGATAAAAATAGTTTTCAGTCACATGATCACTAAGAAATATGAAGAAATTGTTTAAAATTTAATTTTTCAGCTTATGTAGACTGTACAATAAATGATTATTTCTTCGAAAGACGTCGATATACACAAATAAATAATAATTCCTTAATAATGCTTTTATCCATTTTAAGTTGATATTGTAAAAATTAAGCCATTTAATTAATTTGTGTGGCTTTTATAATTTAGACTTTCTGAGTATTTTACTGTGAAATTCAATTTAGTAAACAGAAACAAAGATAAGCTATTAAATATAAACAGCACAATACAATAATTTTTACGTAAATTGAGTGTAAATACAGAAATAAACAAATTATATCAAAGATGGGACAACAGTGGCGTGCCGTGACATTTGATGATAGGGAAGCTGTGTTTCTGTAAGAAGCCGACTTCCAGGGGCAATCAGTTAATTGCACGTCAGTGATGACCTAGAGTCCATTCGTACGTGCGTGGTGGCGGAAGAGACGTATCTGACAAAAACCGACAAAAAAGAAACATTAAATAAACATATAGTATGTACAAAATAGTTTGCCTTAGGACAATCAGCCGTTCGGACATCCTGGGTGTCGATGTGGTTCTTTGATGGTCGATCGAAGGTGGCCTCGGGACAGTGGCGTTAACAAGTCTGTAGGGCACGGGGAGACTTCCTCTGTTGGCGTCGAGGACACGGTCTAAGTCCGAAATGGCACGGGTTACGGGTTGGCACAATAGACAAGAAATTGTATTTTTTTTTTTTTTTTTTTTTGCGCGTTGACACACGGCGTTTTGGTTATTCGGAACGTTAACCGAGTGCCAGGTGTCCTCGATCGTCGGAGATTATATCAATCTCCGTTCTTTCTTTCATCCATTTTGATTGGTCATTCTCCTTCAATCGCGCTTCCCGAGTTGTTCGTCACTGGTTACTAAACGTAACGCGAGACTCGTACCTGGAGCGCAAGAAAAGTCAAAATCGAAGATGAATTCGATTTTCCACCAATCATAGGACGACTTCATTCCGCGATTTATGGTTTCTGCCTGGCAATTTGATATAAACAATGGGTGTCCGACTACAAACGACTTTTTCCTATGTTTTTTAAACTAATAAATTTTTCTCTAAATTAACCGTTTTTTCGCGTCTTTCGTGACGGGTCAGACCTGTCCGGAACCTCACATTTTCATAAAAGTTTTAAACAAATACTGGAAATAACAAAAATAAACATTTTATGTATTTTAGTTCTAAAATACAAATAATACACACATAATACAAATTGATACGATACAAACAATGATAGAAAAACTTAGTTTATAAAAAATTTAAAAAAACAACTCTATTCGGCGATTTTTTGCGCAAAGTCGTTAATTACTTTATCATAAAAGTCGCTGGTCGTCGACTCCATGAACGTATTTGAAAGCTCTTCTATCGAAAGCAACGCTAGCGACGACAATTTTTCCTCCGCCCAGTGGCTAAGGGATAGAATCGTTGGAAGTGTTACATGTGTGTAGCTTTCACCAGCTAAACCGGCTGAGGTTGGTGCTCTGTAAAGCGCATAAGCCAATGCTGTCTGGCTGCTTTACACCATTCAGTTATTCTTGCCGTGGAAGCTGTCTTGTAAGCGCTTCCATTCCGCCACTGATATTCGAATATACAATAGCAATCTTATCCTTTTTTCACGTGTAGTATAGAAATTTGTAATAAGATACATAATGCAGTTATGATAAAATATTAATTCAAAGTATTGTACGTTAAAATATGAAAATTTATATTTTAGAAACAAGGGAAGGTCATTGGAAGATGGAAGCGACGCTTCCACCGCTTCCAATGACGGCACGCTACTGTGGGACAAACATCCTTACATCCCCAGAACAGAGCTTATAATTCATTGTCATTTTCAGCCTGTTACTACTTTGACTGCTTTATGTTGGTAAAAAGTTAATATTTTAAGATAAAAGTACATTTTCTTAGTGAAGAAAGATAAAAGTATCGAAATCTAACATTCACACACAAAAGTATTCATGGGTGTCGAAATTATAAATGTATATTTTTTCGATGTTTGAAATAATATCATGAAAAAACATTAAATATATGAAATACAGGCCATAAACAATTTCTTTCTGTCAAATAAATTATGGATTAAACAGGTTTATTTAGAAAAATTCAATTGCAAATAACTGACATTCAATATACAGAGGGTACACTATCCTTTTTATATGAGAGTATCTGCATTTACAAATTAACAGAATTTTTAGTTTTTATACACATTATAATGCTATAATCTAGTCAACTATATTTAATAAATAAGAGATACTGCAGAAAGGATAATAGAGGATAGTCAGTCATTGTAACTAATGCATTATTGAAAGTTTTATTCATATAAGTCAGGGTTTCTTAAACTATGGATCGCGACCCCATTTGGGGTCGCTTAGCGAAATCTTGGGGTCGCAAGATTTTAGTGGAGAATATTGAAAATAATTTTTGTAACTATGATAAATACAATTTTACAAGTTTTTGTGCAATTTTTAATTTTATATTTTTGTATGTTTTTAAACAAATTATAAAACTATATTTTTTCATATGTATATATTTTTACCTAATCAATAAACCATCACAAAATATTGATATATCTTTATTATATATATATATTTTTTTGGGGTTGCGAAAAAAATCACAATAAAGGGGGTCGTGAATTAAAAAAGTTTAAGAAGTCCTGATATAAATAATTAATTTTATCAAGAAACATTTCTGCAGAAAAAAATGTTGATATTTCACATAAATATAAGTAAATTTTATTATATTTTTGATGAAAACACATTTTTTTTTCACGCATGGCATCTTCCCCTCTCTCTTACCCTTATACTTAGAACATTCCATTTCATAATTTAATGTAATAATAATGTTTTCCCATGATGTATAGTTGGCAGGAGAATTTTCACAGTGATCATTTTTATATCTAATTTGCATATATCTAATAAAGGGTAGTTCGAACATTTGACTGATCGAAACGACGGCAGAAAGTAGTCAGCCGATTGTCACCTTGCCGTGTAGGTGGATTGGCATAGGTGGGTTTTCAAAAACTGCCCCCGATCGTTTTGTCTCCCAAAGGGGATCCTATAGTTATGGAGAATCGCACCTCGAGTAAGCCCATCCATTCTACCTTTAAGTTCTTCCAGCGTCTCAGTTAACTGGGTTAAATGGTCTAACGAGGGATGATCGGTTGATTGCTCTGAAGTTCTAACTATTCGCATGTTCCCGCGTGAACCCACGGTGAGTTCTTCAATTGTTTCCTCATTAATTGCAGCATGTAGCGCCTCATCAAAGGATTTAGGGTCACGGCTCATTACCTTTTGTTGGATCCTCGAAGTGATTCCATTCAAGAATTGGACCTTTAGGCGTTCGTCTAACTCTTTTCTCTGCACTCGCTGAATGATAGCGATTTCTGCCGTGTCCGCACCGGTTTTCGGCGTGATTTCTATCTCTGTTGCTAGTGCTTGCAACCAGGTGGCATACACTTAAACATCATCCCTTCTTTGAATGCAGGAATAAAATTTATTTAATCTAAAAGTAAGAGGCACTCGATCAAAGCACTGGAGCAAAATTCTTTTAAACTCGTCAAAATTATCGACATCTTTGATTCGCCGATCCTTTCGTACGAATTCCCGGGCTATCCCCGCTAGTTTTAGTTTTGCTACTGCCAGCATTTGTGCTTTTGACCATGCGGCAACTTTCATAATATCTGGTAAAGAATCGAAAAAGTCCGTTACACGGGAGCCTTGCGTGTCTTCAGAGAATACAGGCAGCAATGGAATTATTCCACCTAGACCGCCCAATGTAAGGGGGTTCGGTCCTGGATTTGGAATCGGTGGCGAGTTCGCTGGGTTAGCAGGCCCTGCTGCGGGTTGAGTATTGGTTTCCATTATTTCTACTAACTTAAAGCATCTTGGATATCCTTCCTATACTTGCCCTATTCCTTCTACTTATAATTAAATCCCTAATTCGACTTAAATCAACTTGTTACTCGAATACGGCTTTTTTTCCTTATCGATAGTTTGAAGACGTCGAACCCCACTTCTGACACCAATTTGTGGGATCGCCAGGATGTAGAACAGAGTCGTACTTCCTTTTTTTTCAGCGAACAGGTCGGCAAGACCCATCTCACTGTTGCAGAATGCTAAATTTTTATGATATTCCGACTTGTCAGGATTGGATAATTATTTGTCAGGTCGAGTGACAGAAGTGTGTGGGTTCGTCGATAAGTTAAAGCAATATTCGAAAATACGGAACCATGATGAAAACAAATAACGATTTATTTAGACAGAGAAACAAAATACAAAAAATAGATCTACTCCAACGCATCCAGTTCCTAACCGCGGGGGAGAGAAAGAGTTTACAAATTTCGGGGTCACACCTCTTCCTAGGATGTATTGGCTGTAATCGTAAAAGTAATCATATGGATAAGCAGGAGGATTGGTCGTTCTCCGGTTGTGGAGGTTGGCAAGAGGATCAGTTGTGGCGGCTCCTCATGGGTGGGTTTTGGAGTCCTCGGGTTTCAACCCTAGATTCTCGATTCGGTTCGGACAGGACGAGCGTCTTCTTCGGACCTTCAGTGACCCCGTTATCCACCTTTTACCCTCTTATATACTACAGGTCATGTTATCTTCAATCACCAATCACGATAGTTGGTGAATCGCTGATCTCCGTGACTAAGAGTTTGGATCCGGAGAGAAAGGAAGTGCTTTTTGACGACGGAAGGCTGCACATCCTTTGAATTTCGACCTTTGCTGCAATTTCCCACAAGGGGGTTTGAACAACAACAAAAAAAAAATTTTGGACTGGGTTGAACCCGGTTCTCACAAAATTAAAACACGAGTAAAAGTTGCAGCTTCGGCATTGTCATGATGTCACAATAAATAATTGCTCGTTTACCTTTATCTTTACTTCATAAAATAGACATCAACATTAATATAGAAAAATATGTCTTAATAATGGAATAACTATTTAAAATAAACGAAGTAGGTCTAGTTTATGACAAAGTGATAGATTTATGTCTTCGTGTAATAGGCTTCTTCTTTTTGTCATAGAATGGTAACAAATAATCTTTTTACTATTCTGAGGAAAATGAATGACATAAAATGAAAAACTTCTAAATGGAAAACCGTAATATTAATGTGTAATATCCTCTATAAGCTTAAGTCTACATGCCTGCGAAGTCTCTCTGGTCATTCAAACAAATCCAGTTACAACTGATCAAATATCTTTATTTTTTTCTGAAAAGAAAAAAATAGATTTTATAATAGTTCATTAAGTATTGTAATTTTGTACTTGTCTGTTTTCATTACATCGTTCGCCTATTAACCTCTTAACAGTGAGGGACGTAAATAGACGTCCAAGGCGATCGAGTGGCAGTGGTGAGGGACGTCAATAGACGTTAAAAAATTCTTATAAAATACCTGGACCATTTCGTGAAGTCGTAGAATTTTCACGAGTAGTTGGGTTCTCCAACTTTGTTTTGGAATATCCTTTAGTTCTCGAGAAATTACAATAAAAGAAAGAAAATTAAAATAAATATGAAATTTTAGATGGCCATCTATCCACATAAATCGAATTTAAATCTCCCGCTGTCATCTGATTGGTTAAAAAAATTAATATTCCTAATTGGCTCGCGTCAGAAAAAAGTAGGTGTGACTTCTGTAAATGACGCTATCGGGAGAGCACCGATGCAACCGGAAAAAGTAAACAGCCTACGTCATTAGTCTAACGGTCCTTGTCTGACCTACTTTTCGTAAAATCTACATTAGAGTAAGCTGTAGTAAAACGGTCTTCTCTAATATTCGTAGTACTTTGTAAAGCTCGGATTTCAATTTAATAAGTATTATTTAGTTCAGAAACATTATAAATACATCATTAAGTAGGAGAATAACGAAAAACTTTATTTTTTAGTATAATACAATTTACAAAATCGAAAGTTCGTATATCGTAATATTATAAAAAACTACATCGAAACATACAAAGTCACCTAATTTACTTAAATTCAGTTTATTATACAACTGTCGATACTCTTGCCTTCCTCAGTTTTCTCAAACAAAATTCGAAAACTTCAATTAATCCTATAAATATTTAAGCGCCATTACTATTCGAATTAACTGTAATTACAAATATAACTGAAAAATATTTTCGACATAAACCCTAGGCAATAATTATCAAAACAAAATTCTTCAAGTATAAATTTTTCTGATCGAGTAATATGTAATAATAGTTTTATCTATTACTCTTGCCATATTCAACTTTCTATGTTCACATCCATTTAGTTTCATCTAATTACACTTTAAATGTAAAAAAATCTACCAACAAATAAGTTTTCTAATAAAGATACTACTTGCTAATTAAAGTTTGTGTTCTTCTTTGACGTAGTTCTATGTTTTAGCACTAAATTGGTAGACATGTCTAAATAACACGCTTATAAACACTAAATGCCATAAATGTTTCGAAATTAGAACTAGATAATTATATGCACAAATAAATTTACATCCCTTCATTTACATCCAAACAAAGATCAGTTCTCCCAAATTGTCGAAAAATAAATTATTTTCAACTTTTCTTTCTGAATTTAGAACTAATTCACAGTAAACTTTATGCCTTAAAATATCCATTGCAATCAACGCAAAATGTATGAATCCACGTAATAAAAAATTATCGCAGTGAACTTCGAAAAAACGAGAAACACAGAACTATTAAACCGCACTTTACGAAATCTGGCGCGAACTGTCGTATACAATAAACAAAACGAAAATGCTCTTGTCCAATGTCATCAGGTGACAAAAAGTTTCTAAATAAACGCTAAAAGTTTTAAAGAATTCTTTCACAAAAACCGATGAATTTAATTAATACACAATAACTAAATCTGTTTAATAAAGGTTAATAATTTTCCATTATAATTATGCAAATTAGATATAAAAAAGATCATCGCGCAAATTCTCCCGCGAACCATGGATGACTCTTACGTCATCTGGATTGAAGTTTCCTGCAAAATACTGAAAATTTTTATATAATTATTTTACTAATTCAGCCAAATTTAAATAATATAAAATGTCTAGATCTGTTTAATAAAGATTAGTAATGTACTATCATTAATATGCAAATTAGATATGACAAAGATCACTGTGGAAAAATTCCCGCCAAGATAAAAATAGCTTTCGGTCACGTGATCACCAAGAAATACGCCTTAAATTTAATGTTTGTGTACAAATTAATACATTTTAACTAATGTCATCGTTTAAAATTTAATGTTTCTGTAAAAATTAGTAAATTGTAACAAATTTCATCAAAGACAACAGAATAATTTTCAGCTTATAAAAACTCTACAATAAATGATTATTTCTTCGAAAGACGTCGATATGAACGAATAAATAATAAATATGCAATAATGCTTTTATCCATTTTAAGTGGATATTGTAAAAATTAAGCTATTTAATTTGTTTGGCTTTTATAATTTAGTTTCCGAATATTTTACTGTGAAATTCCATTTAGTAAACAGAAACAAAGTCAAGCTATTAGTTATAAACAGGACAATAGAATAATTTTTACGTAAATTGAGTGTAAAATACAGAAAAAAACGAATTATATCAAAGATGGGGACAAACAAGCTTACATCCCTTGAACAGAGCTTATAATTTGTTGTCAATTCCAGCCTGTTCCTACTTTGACTGTTTTATGTTGGTAAAAACTTATTT